>NW_017306190.1:0-1265617 GCF_001642055.1 Alternaria alternata | reverse complement strand
CATCGGCATCATGACGATCCGAAGCTTCCTCTAATTAGCCGAACATGTCCCCGTACATCAACAGAATCGGCGCATAAGCATGCCCTATGAGCTTCGTCTCGGCACCCGTCCAGCAACCCTTATACTAGGCCACTAAACAGTGATCTTGCCCGTCAATCTCACATCCCTGGAACTCGATCCCACGAAGATCTGATACTCTCCAGTAGCAACACTCCATTTCCTACTGCTCTCATCCCAAAAGCTCATATCTCGTCTCCTCAGCTTGAATGTAGCCGTCGCACTGGCACCGGCTTCAATCTTGAGTTTCGCGAAACCCCTCAATTGCTTCGGTGGTGAGTTGGTCGATGAAGGGTAGCCTAGATACAGCTGTGGCACCTCCGCACCCGCAACACCACCGGAGTTGCTGATCTTGGCGGTAACGGTAGCTACGGTTTCGAAGAGATCAACAGGGCCTCCAGGACCCTTGGCACCGGTTGCAGGACCCGCAGAGGGTTTGCCGGAGACACTGAGGTCGGAGTAAGTAAAGTTAGTGTAGGAGAGACCGTAGCCGAATTCGAATCTGGGCTCGATCTTCTGCTGGTCGAAACGGCGGTAATCGATGAAGAGGTCCCAGTTCTTGTCGTCACCACTGGCAATCGTGGTACCGTAGTCTGATTCCTTCTTTGCGATGGTGTAGGGTAGCTTGCCGCTTGGTGAAGCTGCACCGTAGAGGATGTCGACAAGGCCATTTCCGGATTCTTGACCTGGGAGACCTGCCCAAACAACAGCAACTACATTCGGGTTCTCGATCCACTGCTCCATAATGACTGGACCGACGCTATGGACTACAACAATGGTCTTCTTGTTGACAGCAGCAACTGCCTTGACCAATTCGTTTCCGTTGTGCCATGGGTCCAGGTTCTTCCTGTCACCAGCATTGCCTTCGACGGTTATGTAACCTTCGCCAGCATCGCTGTTGATGCAGACCACCGCAATATCAGCGTTTTGTGCTGCGCTAGCACCTTGCTGCGCGTTGTCGTTGGGCGAAGAAGTGATGGAAGTTCCGTCCTTCTGGGCTTGTGTCTTGATAGCATCAAGAGGAGCAACAAGATAAGGAAACTCAACTGATCCGGAACCCCAACCCATGGCCAATGTTCCATCGTTACATCCGCGATCAACGCACGCATTGGCTCCTTTAGGCGCAACGATGCTGTCGCTTCCGATGACAGCGATGCTTTTGGGCTTCTTGAAGGGCAACGCGGCGTTTGTGTTCTTTAGCAAGACAATACCATCGCGAGCCGTAGCGCGGACGTTTGTCTTGTGGCTTCCGCCTACTTCATGTTTGCCGATCGTCCAGGAGCTAAATGAGGTGCTTGGATAGCCCTTGTCTTGACCAACGAGATACCAGGCGGCTAACACGCGCTTGACCATGTCATCAAGGCGAGATTGCTGCACTTGTTTGTTGTTTATGGCGGTCTGAAGTTGCGGGCCCCAAAAGATGTTGCCGTTGCTGAAGTCGGTGCCGGGCATGGTCATGTCCATGCCACCGTTCGCACTCCCAGTGGTAGTGTGTTGCGCTAAGTTGACGTCAGGTATTGTACCAGAAGTACAAGCAGACCAAATGCTTACCATTCCAATCGCTCATGATGTATCCACGATGACCGAGCTCGTCTTTAAGGAGCTTGTTCATCACACCGTCGCTTTCGCAAGCCCATGTTCCGTTGATCTTGTTATAACTGCAGCAAGTTAGTAAATCCCGAAGTCGTACATGTCTTCGCTTGATGATTTCTCACCTGCACATGAATGCTGCGACATTGCTGTGCACAGCATCCATGAAGGGCCACACGTAAAGTTCGCGAAGTACCCTATCCGGCACATCTGAGCTCATAGTCTCTCGGTTCAATTCCTGTTCATTTACAAGCCAATGCTTCGCCGTAGCTTGGACACCTGCCTCTTGCATACCCTCGATGGTTTCCGCCATCATGATGCCTTGTAGATAAGGATCTGAGCCAAATCCTTCCCAGTTTCGACCACCGTTTGCATGCTTGCCGAGAGGACCGGCGGAAGGCCCAAGCTGGACGTGAACACCTAGCTGCTTTGCTTCCGCACCCAGGAAGGCACCTCTTTCACGGATAAGGTCAACGTCCCAGGTGCTAGCGGCATGGATAGCCGCACTGAAGGCAGTTACACCTTGGACGTAGCGAACACCAAGGGGTCCATCTAGAGGCTGTTAGTAAGAAGTTCATCTTGATATAACCATGCGTTGGACAGCGTTTGGTGATTTTGTTCGGTGTGTCCCAGGCTTCAGGTTCCAGGCTCCAAGCATCGAAGTCGTTGATCACAACATGCTCATCAAGGCCACAGCATGTCCTGATTGTGTCGGACAACATCCTCCACCTTTGGCGTTCGCGAAGCATGGTCGGCTCGGAAGTAATGAATCACAACTGCTCACCTTGCAGACAAAGTGACGGATATCCAATCGAGCCAGCCGCCTTGGTGTTGCCAACGCAAGGACCTTTCTGCCAGCCAACACCCGTGACGATTCCGATCTTCTCACTCTGCGATAGCTTGGCGAGCGCAGCTGTTGCTTTTGTGTAGGCATCGTCCCAATTTCCAACTGCACGTTTTGAAACAAACTGATCAGATGGAATGGCTGCGTTGGTTAGCGAATATTTTGTTGTTGCGTGTGAGTTGGTTGCACCTGAAGCCTGCGACAACACGGCCGTAGCCAACAACGGGAAGAGACAAGATCGCATCGTCAAACACAAGACGCCTCAACTTCCAAGACTTATACTGGGGAGCGAATGAAAGCCACCACCTGGGCATCTCTCCTATTAAGTACCAGCGGATTATCCATGCTGTGCAACGCACAAGCCCGAGGCAGTTGTTTTTATCAAGATTGACCCTTGGCAGAATCGGAGCATGCACCATGTTGAACCCATAACCCAAGAAAACCACAAGCCGTATGACGTGTGATGTAGAGTGGTGATCGCTGAATTTGATGAGGCGGTGGGAAGGGATATATGGAGGCGGGCCGTTAACCCAGGGTTAACAGCCGGTTACTAGGGCTCGCGGCGAATTAAACCTCGGGACGCTGCATCACGAGTGGAGTTGGAATGGACGTGGCCCGGAAATACAATTACTGAACTGCTAAATGTGCGCAATGAACGATGTGGAGAACATGCGGCTCAGTCGTGTGATGGTTATGAATTCGACTAGTGTGATCAAATGACGGCCTTTGCTATTCGCTGACAGACCTTGGCTGCACGGGACGCTGCATTGCGCCCAGTATCTTAGCATATACTTACTTTGACAGGGTAAACATTTCCTGTTTGCAAACATTGTCGCTTGTGACGGCCGTCTACGTAACCGTCCTCCTAAAAGATATTTGCGCATCGTTTTACGGACTTCCCGACTCCCTCCTGCAACCTCTGCCGATATGATGTATGGTCCACCTCTCTTGTTAGAGGAACGCTACTCCCAAGCATGTCTCGGATACTATCCTGACCACACTGATGGCATTATGTCAAGACTTTCATCTGCTGTAGCACCTGCTTATCGTCACAAGACACTGCATTTCACACCAAGTCAATGTCTGGACGAGGCTGAAATGGGCTACTGCATGATGTGGAATGTTCAACAGACCCAAGGAACATCAATATTAGTCGGCGTATTCGCAGTCATCGTCTAGCCGTAAGCAGTGCGCACACGATGGCCTCATTTCTGTGCACTTCCGTCTCCTTTGCTTGCAGTTGAGACACCCATTCTTCGAGCGTTTCTTGCTGATTATCACTTCGTATTGACACGTCCATAGACCCCTTCGGCACTGGTTGCATGAGGGTTTGGATTCGTTACATTTGATCTTCTCCTCGCGACAGCGGATGCAGGCTTTACCACGGATATGTGTCGGCAGTGGAGGTTCTTCGAAGACAGGCGCTTTTTTCCTCGATCCGGTGGGTGAAGCCGGTAACCTAGCCTTAGTCTTCTTGGTAGATGTTTTTCGCGATGTTGTGGAAGAGGCCACAGCACTACCTTTCTTGCTCTTCCTCTTTGCAGATGGATTTGGACCTTCTGGAGATGTTGACATGTCAAGGTCCGGGCCTCTGAATTCGCTCTGTGCCTCGGTCTCATCCTTTTTACTACGTTTCCTTTTGCGTGGTTGCTTTTCTTCCGTAGCGTCGGCTGTGGCGGCGACGCCGTTATCAGTGACCATCAGAGCAGGTAGACTATCGGAAAAATCAGTTATAACTTTTGGACGAAGTGCTACGGCACATGGCCATTTTCAGTTGTGGCTAATGGCAAAACGTACCCGTTGTCAGCCTCGCGCGTAGTGTGTATAGGATTATGCTTGTACACCACATTGATAGCATTTCTTTTGAGGGAAAACTTGATGTGTATTGCGCCTCCACAGTCGTAGGTCGGCAACACAACAGGTCCCTGCTTCTTAACCTCAGGCTCCCCATCGTCGCTATCAAGGGACTTCCCTTTCCTCGTGTTGCTTTTACGGTCCCTATTCTGGAAGCTGTCTTGGCAAACATATTTGAACCTGGCACCGTCACCGCCTTCTTTGTTCTGTGCAGAGCGCTCGGAGTACTTGAAGCCATCAGTGTCCTGAATAGCTTTGATAATAGATCTAGGTTGCATAAGTAGTAGTTGTGCAGACAGGGTAGGTTCAGGTACCTTGCAATTGCTCGCTGTACCTTGAGCCTGTCTTTACCGTCAATATCTCGACATAGCGCATGTTCAGCGGCGATGCTTTGAGGGTGATCGGCTGGTTGTATAAGCGCATCAAGATTGGGTTGCTGCGTCACGGGGATGGTGATGGTAGAGGCTGTTGCAAAGATGAACTCTGTGACAACGTCTGTGGGGATGAAGCTGGCTGCATTCTTATCCAGTTCATTGCGCAGAGCTCCCTCAAGTGACTATTACATAACGACTTAGCTACGCTTATACGGGTTGTGAAGATCATATTACTTCAGATGTAGGACAGCGGTAGTAGACATCGGGATTTAGGCCCTTGTGAAATCGAAGATCCAATTCATCTTCGAGGTCATCCATGGCAACTCTGTCATAGATTGGGGCACGACTGTTGAGTGATGCGTGGTGCCGCTCTCGTGCGTGATCCAGTCGTGAGACGAGACGGATGGAGCCAGATGGAGAGGACGCGTCCAAGCTTCCGGGATGAGAGTTGTTCCGCGCCGGGACTAGGCTGTGATTGGGCACATGTCTTCTGCTAACAGTGCTAAGGCTGCCCTGCAGCATTCTAAAATTCGATTCAATCGGCAATGGGTCAAGCTGCACATGCCTCGCATATCCAGTAAATGAGCTCTCTCCTGGGCGAGTACATATGGCTCTGCGCGCTTATGGCTCAATGTACAAGCTTTGGCTGAAGACAGCTGAGGGAGCGGTGCAGATCATGCTAAATAGCAGCACTGTCTGCTCCTGTGAATGACGGAAGCCGGCTTCTTGCGCAAACACTAGCCGGTGATACTGTTAGAGGACGATCAGCCACGTTGTTCATGTGCACGTTCCTCCCTGAATCTGGGGCTCACTGAGCTTGTCAGGGATTGTTCGGGGCCATGTACGAAGCGTTGGAACCCAGAGAAAGTGTATCTTCAGCGTCGTGCCTTGGCTGTTGCGTCTATCAAGCCAATGTCAGCGTGCAGGTGGTGGGGTGTCGGCGGCACTGCAGCAATGGGTCTGCCACGCGTTGGATTAATATGCGGCCCCCATCGCGGTCTGGCCAGCGACCGCGCAGTAAAATAAGGCTTCAAATTGTGCAGACCCTACATAATGAGCCGTTTCCGAGCTACGGGCGGGAGCCGATGCAGCTGGGCAAGGTTGTGATAACAGCCCTAGGCCGCTTTGATTGATTGGCGTCCTCGCAGCTCAAGGGCCTCCGCTACCGTAGCTAGATCGCAACCTCACTCAGGCCCTCTCAAACCTCTCCACGCCCTCCTGTGATACTCGCATCTTCGCTGGCCGCTGCTGCGCCTGTGCTGTCTTTGTCCAGTCGCGTGCCTCGTCGCTAGCACTGCCTCAATCGCTCGCGCATTGTTCGCCCACCGGCCGCTTAGAACCTGGACTCAAGTCTAACGGGTGGTGTTTCACGCTCCAAACCACGTAGCACACGCCGCCGCCTTCTGCACGAGGACTCATAGGTATGCCTGCCCGAGTCTATCAATTTTGCCAGAGCCAAAAATCCCGAGACTGATCCGTCTGCCAGACTGTCCCCGCTCATTGGAACCCCTCGTTTGAGCCCATAGCTCCCATCTCCGCACTACCAACGACCCTGGGTCTGCGTAGCTCCATCTCCGCCTCATCTTCGCTCCATCTACTTGAATTCTGGCCTCGGATCTGTCTCTCCAAACAAACATCCATATCCGCGAAACAAGTCCCAGTCTACCTTCACCATGGTCGTTGCGACAATCAAGTATGCGATACGCCTGTCTTGCGACCGCAATTCTCTGTACACTAGTACTTACTGCCCTACAGGTGCGTCGTCGTCGGCGACGGTGCGGTCGGAAAGACATGTCTTCTTATCAGTTATACCACCAACAAGTTTCCCTCGGAATACGTTCCTACTGTCTTCGACAACTACGCCGTGACCGTCATGTGAGCTTCCCTTTGCTCTCCCTAGATTTGGAGTAGTGGCGTATCCTCGGTGGATACAAGGTCGGAATAGTGATTGGTGGAGCAGCTGCTGACTGCTTCCAAGGATCGGTGATGAGCCATACACCCTCGGTCTTTTCGATACTGCCGGACAGGAAGATTATGACCGCCTGCGACCTCTGTCATACCCCCAAACCGACGTCTTTCTCGTCTGCTTCTCCGTAACTTCGCCCGCTTCCTTTGAGAACGTCCGCGAGAAATGGTTTCCCGAAGTACATCACCACTGCCCGGGCGTGCCCTGCCTTATTGTCGGCACACAAGTAGATCTTAGGGAGGACGCTGCAGTAAAAGACAAGCTCTCAAAACAGAGGATGGCACCCGTGAAGAAGGAGGATGGTGAAAAGATGGCGCGAGAGCTGGGCGCGGTCAAGTACGTCGAGTGTTCGGCGTTGACTCAATATAAGCTCAAGGATGTATTTGATGAGGTACGCAGATTTGTTCGACATGGACTCACGTAGATGCTAACATCTTCACAGGCTATCGTGGCAGCACTTGAACCACCAGCAGCGAAGAAAGAGGGCGGCGAGAGGAAGAAGGGCAAAAAATGTATTGTCCTCTGAGATGCTTGACCGGCTGTTGCGTTCGTACGATCGCATGCTGGGAGCATTGGTTTGCAGATATTCTTTGATTAGGCGTGAATCTTTTGGATACCTCTCGAACTCCGGCGCCATTGTGGGTAGCGTTCTCTTTCATCAACTATCAACTTGTTCATTTCTACTATACGTCTTTTCTCTCGGCCTCGGCCAATTGCAACATAACGTTCAGCACACAGCAGGCAGACACGTCGTGGTTGTTGACGAGAGATAGCGAACGGTGCGGAAGCTAGAACGGGGCATTGTGCGTTCGGTATCGACACTAACTACAGCGGATACTGTGTCTTGCTCTATTTTCTGTACGCTGCTTGCAAATCTGCTTCCCCACATGGATTACCCCTCTTCCAAGATGTGGTGAACAAGAAGCGCGTTTGTTGTCATTACTGTTGTCGTTGCCTATGGCTATCACGACCGTCCCTTGCTGCACAATGAGATTTATGGACGTAGACGACTCTCTTCCTCAACAGCTTCCCAACGCCGAGACCTCCTCTGTTTTCTGGATCTGAGGCTCACTTTGCGTGACTCTTGCAAGTTGCAGTTTTCGAATGCTAACACTTCTGTGTCGAGATAGGCGATTCGAGCATTTCACACTGTTGAGCTACTACCAACCCGGTTGGTCACCTCTAAGCCCTTTCACCCGCTCAACTTCTGACGATTTGGAGCACATCACACACTTGGACGACGTATCGAAAGTATGTCACACCGAAACGTCGACGATAGGAAGCGCCCGCCGCCAATTGCCATCCCAAGCTCGTTGCCGCCTCCTCGGCCTCCTCCAGACGCCGCGCCTAGCAACCAGCAGAGGCAGCAACATACCAGGAACGCGTCCAATTCAACCAAAAGCCAGCGCTCGACCGGTACCACCCCACTACTTTCGCCTGTAGAGTCGCATCATCCAGCTTCGGGTTCAAGCCGGAGCCGCAACGCCATGGCCACGTTCACCAACTTGATTGATCAGGCACGTGTCTCGTCTCCCCGCAAGTCGGAACATGGATCCTGGGCAGGTAGCAATGTTGGTTCTGCGGCACGCTCGAGGCAGTCCGGGCGCAGCCAGTACGACGCTGCGGCTGCGCAGGCCCGGCTTGAAGCTCTCGACGAAGAAACAGCTAGGGGAAAGATGGAATCTCGCGCTGAGAAGAGTTTGTTCAAGTTGACAGGCCAAATTCCGCCTACACCGACAGCTGGTAAGTACACATCATCATGTTCATTTTCTGGTACTGAATATTGCAGATTCTGTAGACGAGGATGACGTCTATATCAGGACGCAAGACCTGCGACAACAGTGCCGAATTGCAAATGGGGAGCAGCAGCCAGACCGTGACGAGCCACCCAAGAGTCCCAAGAAAAAGCTATTCCAGAACCTCCGCAACACTTTCTCCAAATCTTCCAGTGCTGCACCGCCACCAGCGATGCCAAATAAAGCTGCGCAGATTCTTGGAACAGCAGCACGACAGGCTCGCGTCATCCCAGTTCGGCCCATCAAGCCAGCGCGCCTCAAAGAGACAACGCCAACGAGGGCTTCGCGCTCAGACACGGCAAATTCGCTGCCCCCAAAGATAGCTGATCCGGATAGCTATGCCCATCGCCATCACAATGGATCATCGCGCCGTAATCGCTCGAGTGGTCGTGGCTCGTCTGGCAAGGGTGGTCCGAAGAAGCAGTCCTCTGACATAGAAAATGCTCCTCGAGCACCTGAAGTCAATGACTCACTTGAATCACTCAATCCACCTCCTCCACCCGCAAAGGACACTCCTCCAGCAGGTCAGAGGCCCGCCAGCCCACTTCGCAGGGCTGTGCCATTGCGCGATCTTCGTGAGAGCTACTCTACCTTCACCGATGGAATTGGAGTTGTGCAATTTCCAGATTTTGACCTGTCACCGTCTCCTACAACTGGTATTCTGCCGGAAGATGGTGGCACGAGCCCTACAAAGTTCCTACCGTATACCGCAGAGGAGTACTCTAAGCTTATAGGAGGTGAAGCCATGCAATGGCCCTACCCTGACTGTAATGGTTCGCCTAGTAAGATAGGTGTTAAGTACCTAACTCCGTTGACAAGCGCGAATCTTGTGTTGCAGCTTCCTCATCCGGACCGCAGGAGTGAAGAGCGTACGACTGCAACGCTAGACGACGACAACAATAACAACGTAGATGCATACAGCCCTCTACATCCGCGCTTTTACTCTCCAACTCACATCTCTGCTCGTGGCTTCGCTGAAGGTGAAACTCCTTCAAAGAATGTATGTCGCATCCCGCTCTTTCCCTCTCACTTTTGACAACAGAGTGGCGCTCACCTAGCTCTTTGTTATGTTCCACTCACGCGTTTGCTCGCATTCACCTCCATCACTCTGCTTTTACCGATATTGTACTAGTAACACTTGCTAACAACTTTGTCAGTCCGATACCACCCGTCTTCTCTACTCACTTCCCGGAAGGTCGCTATCAGTCCTCCATCTTCGCGAAGAATCAAACGACGGCTCAATCAAGATGATTTTTCAAGGAGATCGCCAGGATATTGATCCGCACTCCCCAACTGCGCACGAGATAGACGAGAACGAGCAGCACGGCCAGACGGGTGATAGGCGGTCTGACGTTGGCATTACCACTCGCGTCATGCAAGAGCTGCGCATTGGAGAGAAGAACGGGAACTTAGCTCAGAAGAATGGCGACTCTAGCCAGATTCAGCCTGATCAGTCTTCCTCGAGGCTTACCGATATGCTCAATACTGTCAGTCCAGGTCGGAGCGAGTCCCACGGCGAGTTCCAGCCTTACTGCCCCAGCGCCGTTCCCAGTCCGCTCCACAAGGTTCCTGGTCCCCAAATCTCAGCGCAGTTGATGATACCTTCTGGCGGATCATGCAATGCTTTCCCTCCGCTGTTTCCGCCCAAGACCATCGATGACCACTTCTTCATGACTAATGAGCACCTCGACGTGGTGGGCAAGACCACTTGGGATCTTCTCGAGACATTCAACGAGAAGCAGAAGAGCACGTCGAATGCAAGACAGGAGGAGATGTTGGCGCTGGTCAGTACGCGCTTTGAGCAGATATCATCCCAACTGGTAGCCGTCAAGGACAGTGCCAAACGCATCGACGATTGTATAGTAGACAACCAGCAGAACATCCATGCTAGTATTAACAGCATATCCGACTGTGTCAAGGAGACCATACCGAAGGCCTTTGCAGAACAAGACAAAAAGATGACAAGCATGGAGGCGGACATGAGGGAGATGAAGCAGATCATTCAGGCTTTGCAGAAGTCGGTAGAGCAAAAGGCGACAGAGGCCAAGGCTCTTCAACAGTACACTCCCACTGGTCAGGGCAACGCTGCGAGCATCTCTCAGGCCCCATTCCCTTCACATAATCCACGCTCTCAGCATTCCGTCCAGAGCTACTATGGTGGCAATTCTGAAGTTATCCGCGATGGACATTCGGTGTTGCCGCATAACATGGTATCTCCTCAAGACAATCACAACGACCCTCGTTTTGGTTATCAGGCCAATAACCAGTGGACTACGCGTCCTGCCTATTCTAACCGCAACACCAAGGAAGATCGTACATCTTACCCTACAAACCCCTACCACAACATGGGAGGTCAATACAACAACGGCTACGATGGCAGCTACTCTTCTTACGCCTATTCCCCTCATTCTCTCACCCCTCCCGACCAGCACTTCACTTTCAACAACCAGGGTAATCAGGGACAGGCCAAGTGAAGTCAGCCAATAGATGAAAATGCATTCCAGACTCACCTTGGAAGGGAAATGATTACGAGGAACTCGAATGGCCTGCTGTGCTTGCAGGGAGACAGCATTACGAACACACGACATTCTGCTTGAGCAGTTTCACATGGAAGCATCTTGTATGATAATCACCCGGAGGGTATCTAGTTGGGGCGGATTGGAAGTTTTGTACGATATCACGAGATGCCTTCATTTGACGTTTGCTTTACAATACTCTGTCTAGTGCCAGGCACCAGCTCTCGTAGCTCTGCCGACATCCGCGGATGGGGCGAAGAAACACGTCACAAATGACATCTACACACAGGCTCGGCTGTATGTTGCTGGATGATGTTTCACAGAGACTTTTGCGTATGTTGATTCAGCCGTATAGTCGCACGTGCCCCAAGGACCCCAGAGCCGTATCCGGTGTTGATGGATGCAGTACCTAGACTGTCGGTTCTTGTTTTACGGTACCGGAGGTAGGGAAAGCAAGCGCGTGCGTCTAGACCTAGCGATAGCGTGTGCTTCCACGGGCCATGCTCATAGGCCAAACGTCGATACTGCCTTCCCATGACTGGTCGTGGTTGCGGATGACAGTCGAAAGAGGATGGGCCTTCTCAACAAGGACACGGCGGTGATGCTCAGCTAGCCATGACGGCGAACTATTGCTTGTAAACGTTATCAGGTCGGGCGACGGGTCACATCCTAATTGCACGCTTGCTTGTTTTAGTCGCAAGGCTGGTTGTGGCTTGTGTCCAGGCATGCGCTAATGATACCGGAAAGGCGCACGTCCATGTTTAGCATCACCCGCAGACAGCAGACCGACGACTACTGGATAGCCACACGATCGTGTCCCGCCCAAGCAGTGATACAACACCATGGAGGACCCAGAGTCATCCTCTACGGGTCTTGCGTCCTCCAACCCTCGAGCCGAAAGGGCGGCCGCGTACAACGACGCGCCGGAAAAGACGCATGCCACGCTAAACACTACTGCCCTCCAGCCCCCCGCGAACCTAAATGCGACGTCGACCCTGACCAACTCGGACCTGTCGATTGGAAGGGGATTCACGGATCCCTCGCTGCCGCTGCCCAGA
This sequence comes from Alternaria alternata, assembly GCF_001642055.1. NCBI lineage: Eukaryota > Fungi > Ascomycota > Dothideomycetes > Pleosporales > Pleosporaceae > Alternaria > Alternaria alternata. The sequence goes on along the minus strand of NW_017306190.1, from coordinate 1,253,562 downwards.
TACCACGTCCGCGCCCCGTCCACCGCGTTGAAGCTTGACACGGACCTCGCCATCGCCTCGTCCAACCCAAACTCTGCACGCTCTCTCCACCCCGCCAATCTGGAGGCCAACGGGAGCGACGCGCTGCGGCAGTCGGCCACTGCGCCGATTGCGATACAAGACAGTGGCTATCTGAGGACTGCCTGGTCTACTGCTAGTCTCGGTTCGCTGTCGCCCTCGTCTGCCATCTCGTCGCCAGCACTGGCCGCCCTGGGAGACATAACCCCACTTCCATCACCACTGGTGATGGGCGACTCACCGGGGCCATGGCAGCGAGCCGACCATCGCCCGTGCTCACGAGGCATATCAGGCGCTTCTCGCGACGACTCCTTCGCCATGTTCACCAAGGGCACCCTCTCTCCTTCGCCCTCGCTCAAGAAGAAAGGATACTCGGGACTGAAAGCGGCCGCCATCGAAGCGGCCGCTGCAAACTCTCAGCAGAGGAACGAGGCAGCCCGCGAGCGCAACAGAAGCATCAGCGAGTACACTCCAGATGCAATGCGTAACGCTCGTCCCCGACAAGTCTCGGTGGTAGAAACGGACCCCAACATGCAGCAACGCATGAACCGCGAGACATATCTTGCCATGCAGAGGGGCCTTGTCCCCGCTAAGGTGCCAGCCGGGCTTCCCACTCCACCCGCTAGCAACGCAAGCAACCGCAGTGTTACCGACACCGAGGAAGAGGACGTGACAGATGATGACAAGACTCAATACATAGTGGTGCGCTGTGGACCCCAGAAGACGAAGAAGCTCTGGCGCCCTGTCCGGCAGCTTGGCCAGGGCACCTTCAGCAAAGTCTACCTGGCAACCTGCGAGAAGACCAAGGCCAAGGACCCTCTCGATGAGAACGTTTTGGATCCGCGGAAATTGGTCGCCATCAAAGTCGTCGAGCATGGCCCGGCCGGGGGTGCCGATGAAGAACGCGTAGAATTAAGCCTCAAGCGAGAGGTTGAGATGCTCCGATCAGTATCACATCCGTCTCTCGTACATCTCCAAGCCTTCGATCACGATGACGCCCAAGCTCTTATTGTCCTTACGTACTGTCCCGGTGGTGATCTGTTTGATGTAGCCAGTGACCATCGCGACAAGCTGACTGTCGATATCGTCCATCGTATCTTCGCCGAAATGGTCAGCGCCGTGCGTTATTTGCATACCCAACTTATCGTGCACCGCGACATCAAGCTAGAAAGTACTGCTTCCATTCTCTTTATCTTGCTGCGCCTCAAGTGGTACGTTTCTTCGATTCTACTCTGTACTAATGATATCCAGACGTTCTTCTCAACATCCCTGTGTCTACTGTGCCTCTACTCAAGAATCCACAGAGCCATCCGCATGCCATAGCGACACTTACGGATCTTGGTCTTTCTCGACGTATTCCAGCTCCACCCGAATCGCCCCTTTTGACAACACGATGCGGTAGTGAAGATTATGCAGCCCCGGAGATTCTACTAGGTCAGCCATATGACGGTCGTTCAACGGATGCCTGGGCGCTTGGTGTCCTTCTCTATGCTCTCATGGAGGGACGACTACCCTTTGATCCCCTACCGGGCAAGGCTGCGTCTCGTAGCAGAGCTGCTCACCGTATCGCCAGATGCGACTGGTCTTGGGTCAAGTTTGGTGACGAAGACGGTGAGTGGGATGCTGAGAAGGGCAAGGAGTGGGGAGGAGCTCGCGAGTGTGTCGAAGGGCTGCTGAAGAAGGTCTCACGCGGTCGGAAGAGCTTGGAAGATATTGAGAAACTGGAGTGGGTCCAGCAAGGCATTCAGGTCGAGGGTGGCCTAAGAATGAGGCCAGAAGACGAGGTCGCGGAGGTAGCTGCGGCCCAGACCCCGCTGAGGTGATCGTTAATGAGGAGCTGAGATGCGCGGTTTGCTGAACTCGAATGATAGGTCGTCTCCGCTTCGAGACGCTACCAAACGACTTTCTCGTGTGTCGTTCAGTCCGCCCAAGCTTCCCGTACTCCATGAGCGCGAAAGCTCTAAATGAGGGGGACAGACTATCAAATCACACTCTTCGTGGTAAACCTGCACACGCAGCTCTTTCCGGAACTACCCAGGTTTCCTACTTTTCCTTTCTACTCACGACTATTTACTCTCACGTTCGTTGTTCTATTGATATCCCTCCCATATCCCATACCTGTTCGCTTCTATTGTCTGGTTATACTTGCTTTCAATGTCGTTCAATCGGCTATCCTTTCCGTTGTGGCGCCTGCGCCTACGCGTTTGCTTCAGCGGGTTCATGCTTTCCTTTTCCTTCTTTCAATCATGTGGCATTAGAAAAATCAGGGTCAATAGTTGACTCTTGATAGCTTTGGCACTTCAGCAGGCATGCTTTCTTCTCTTTGTTTTTGGACAACACTGAATCGAGCTGGCTTGGATAGAAAATCAATAAAGCGATACTTTCGCCATCATTTGTGCTTGTGTCGTTTACATTCATGCTGTGCCTTGATACTTGTAACGGTGCCGTCATCGGTTCTATAGAAAGTCTCATCTAGCTAGTCTACAAGTACTGAAATGCCAAGGCCAAAAAAAACACCCCTCTTTTGACAATCTCTAGTAGGAAGCCTTTCCTTCGACATGGATATTCTAGGGATCAAAAAAAAGACCTTAGCTTAAACAGTACCTTATCTTGTAGTAGCCTATCTTCCAGGTGGTGGTGGGCAAGACGAGCCATCCGAGATATCGACTAAGCGTTCACCACCGCAGTTCTGAATGCTGACAACGCGGTATTGGGCGCAGTTGGGGTAGTTAACCTCAACCCCAATCTCGCAGTTGGGAAACTCCGCAGTCCGAACAAAAAAACCGGTGATAAGGCCAGGGCGGACTCCAATACATCCACGGAACGAAGGCTGAGACGGAGGACCGAGTCCACTACGCTTCTGTCAGCCTTGCACATTGAACAATAAGGGGTTACTTACACCGTGGCGATGCAGGCAATAGGACCGCCCTGGCGTGCCTCTAGCCCGGCCGGTTCAGCATTTCGTGCTTCAAGCGAGGTTGAGTACGACTCCCATTCGGGCAGATCGTGGAGGATAGCGAGTGCTGCTGCTTCAGCATTAGCGATCGGATTAGCCATAGAGACCGCACCGAAGGCAGTGGTGAAGAAAATGATTGGGTGAGATAGAAGCATTTTGAGGATAAGAGGTATCTGCGACAGACTTGAGTGTGAAAAGATGGCTGGCGTTTAGCCTTTGATCTTTTGATGGTTGACGGCGGATGAAGAGGAATGAATGGCCATTTCCTCAGCTTATATACTTCTCTGTGTTGACTGCATCTCTCTCGACCAAGTCGGCTCCGCAATCTCTCTTGTCCGCCTAGCATAAGCACCAAGGTTTCCATATTGTGATGACACGTCTGTGGTTCGTAGCCCTCACACCCTCGACCTTGGAGGTTTGGCATACCTGCACTCCGACTCCGACAGACCGGCGGAAGAGGAGCATATTGCAGGTAGAAAAACCACTAGTATCCTAATCGTCATCATGCTACGTCTATAGACCGACCAAGTGTAGTCGGACCATTTTTCAGAGCAGTGAACAAGACCGTAAACACGCCAAGAACCGAGGGGATTTGAGATGATTGGTTCTGTCTTGTGTAAGACCAGATCATAATGTGCTGCTTTAGAATGTACTTACTTGACCAGGTGTATTTTTTGAAACTGTGCGGCACTGAGATGTATCGCTTTTGGAACGACACCTCCATCCTGGATATGCGCTTTTGGAAATACACACACAGCAAGAAAGAGTTCTGTCTTAGTAACTCGGTGAGAACAAACTGCCCATCCAAGCCGATTAGGTCAGTCAAGTCTTATTCCATCGCATCCAGCCCAAGCCCATCATATTAATGACGACGATTTCACCTCATCAAAGGCAGGGCAGTCCCGGATCATTATGTAGTGAATACCTAGGTACCTAGAGGCTAGGTACTGCTTACCGGCTCCTCAAACCCGTATCATATCTGGTATAGGTGGTACGTATTGATCTGTAAGCTTGTTCATGGGTCGTATGATTTCCTGCTCTTGCCTCAAGCCAAGCTTTTATTGGTTCATTACCTTAGTTATCGGCGCTTCTGTAGTGGCGCACGGTGTCTCTGCATCACCAGAGTAGCGTGGGGCGTGAAACACTGTACTTGTTGACTGCTTCAACCCAAGCATCTTGTTTAACACTCGCGAATATGACTTCCTGCAAGACGATCTTTCGATATTGCGTTGCTGTGGAGCTGTAGTGATAGGAATGATCGCCATGTTACCAGGTACGCGTGTCGGCACGTCTACCGATGGTCTGCACTGACCATCAGAACAAGGTATCTAGGTACAGTAGCGGGCTCACGTAATTCCAAGATCCCAGGTCTCTTTCCAGACTTCCGGTACATTCGGTTGAGCGATTCGGTGTAGTAGCCGAACAGCGTCTACCTAACAAGCAGTCTTAAGAGGGAAATGACTACCTACTTAGGTTAGGTAGTCTCGTCCAAGACACTACATTCACCAAGACGTTTTTGGACTGGTATAAGCCCATTAGTGATAGCCAAGGCTTGTTGGAAACGATGCATTATGCTAGTGGTAGCATTAAGGTGCGCAGAGAATGTTCGCTGTGAACAAGCACGGACACGTTTACAAGAGGTTGATGGTACCCAGGTACTACCTGGGTAATGATAGGCCAATTTACTGCAGACTCGACGCTACAATCTTCTTCGTCAGAGACGAGCACACCTCTACTTCGGTAGCTATAGAACTGATGCGAGTCGAGCTTGACTTCGCGCACTCATGCCAGTCTGATGCCAAGGATCTAGGCGAAAAGTTGTCCTATGTGACGTCTCGATACACAGGGACAATTCGCAAGATCCATAATCGCGAATCTCGTGGTCTTCTATCTTGCAGATTAGACGCCCCACAAGACCCTTGGTTATACGCTATATAACGATCATATCTAGCGCAGCCATCCTTGACCCCACATAGCTTCGCGGATCTAGAAGTTCGGTTCAGTATGCACAGCTATAGGAGTATATACGACTTGGAACTATATGCGATCGTGTTGTAGGTCTCAAACACTGGGGTGCTGCTATGGCTATCGCTGGAACCGTGAGCGACGACTGCATCGTCACTTGAAAGAACTGAAGGTCGGTGTGGTGGAGCGAGCAGGATAGATTCTGATAGCTACTTGAGGAAAGCACCACGATCTGTAAATAGAGATGAATAGGATACACTCTTAATTGTATGATTCGGTCGTGGAGACGGATTTGCCCCGACAATCTGACTACAGAGGCGCTTCGACGGCAAGACAGGTTACCATCTTTGAGAGTCCTTAACAGTTCTTAGTAACTAGGGGACAATCACGATTGATGCTGAGGTCGCAAATAACGGATCGACAGGCTCTTGATCAGGCGGAATCTGCGGCCGCCTTGTTATCAGCGCTGCTCTTTTTCTTGTCTTGTAGTGCCCAACACTCCTGTTACGTTGAGGAGACAGCTGTTGGCTTTTTCGAGGCCTTCAATCAGCGACCGCAACCATTCTTTCGTTCCGTCGGCATCTCCCGCTTTGTGCGATGTATGAAAGAAGAGAACACAATAATCTCGTCTTGTTGGATAAAGAACGTGGTGCGCGCGTCCCCGCTCTGCTAGTAGCGGTGTTGCCGCTGACGTTATGGTGATAAGTTGTATGAAGGCGGTAGTCCTGCTTTTCGCAGCGCTCACACAGAGGCCATACAACACCGGACTGAGCAAGCGATTTCGTTTGACGTCAAAATCGGGGAGGGGGCGGGGGGACGCGACTCTTTTGCCTCAGAGAGCGGAAGTTCCGGAGTGCGGCCGGCGTTTCGCTTCTTAAGTCTGACACCCAAACATTACATCCCAACCACCACATTCCTATGAATCTAGCACAGCCAAACTCAACTCGCATTTGCGCGTCTATGTGCCACCCTATTAGATAGCTGTCGGAGCTCATCTGCGGAAGTTCTCTCATGTTCGCTGTCTAGATAACGCCAGCAACCTCATTGTGGTTGCGATGATACACAACTGAATGTCTGGTTGTCTCAAGTATTGCGCCAGAACCCCTAACCGCGAGGTGGTGTCCTATCGCAGCGGGTCTAGAACGATGCGTCCTGCAATCCTATAGCGAACCATCTACGATAACAAGGCAGCGACGTGCCAACAAGAAGGCTTTCCAGGACCGGCGGTCTGTAAGAAGGATTGCGGGGCGGATTATGGCGGCCAATAACGCTTGGGAACGATAGTAGCATACATTGTGGCTTTACTGCCGCTTACCGCTGGTGGCGATGTCTATATCTTCGAACAGCCTACGATTCGTCCTGAAGCAACGTTTCTGAGCATGGAAGGGCGGTATGCGTTTCATCAGGAGCGGGAAGACGCAGAAATCGCTATCATCATGGACGAGGGCGTGCTATCTGACTTACTTGTGGAGGTGATAGCCTGGTCGACTGACAACGCAGCAGTCATGCAAGTATGCGGAAGCAGTGGCTGCATGGCAGGATGATTGGGGCCAAACGTTGTATAAAGAGCTTCGGAAGTACGCCGCATCTGGTCTCGTACGAAGTATGTCTCTGTTTATGCTGTGAAATTGGACACATTGCCAAACCCAAGTCTTTTCCGTTGCTGCTTGCGCGTATCACAATACCGAGGGATGCTATTCATGAAGAGTTATATGTGACTGGCTTACTCAGGCATGCATTTACGCTTCAGCCTATTCAGGAATGATAACACTTCGAATCACCTGTTCGCAGACTTTCAGCTATACTTGGCCATCTGCGGAATTTGCGAAAGTCGAGAGCCAGTTACGTACGAGTGTTATGAACACAATATATATTCTCGTCGTCGATCATCAATCACCACTGCATCTAGCAGCTTCACTCAACGCACGCATCCTATCAAGCACAGTACATCAAAGCCTCTGACACGGCTTCATGGATCCGTTTTCGATAACTGCGGGCGTTGTAGGCATAGCTGATTCAGTTACAAAGCTCAGTTCACTTATATTCCGGCTGAGACATGACTACAGGTGCGCAGACGAAGATCTCGATAATGCTCGACAACATGCGTTACTACTACGAGAAGAGATCAAAGCCCTGGAAACTAGGAAAGCTGGTCTCCCTCATGCTCTAAATCATGCAGGGGATAGCAGACCGTATTATCGTACATCGTCTCAAAAGAGTTATGTGGTCATGGAAGAAGGACCGTACACTAAGGCAATGTCTACCGCTCATGATTTACTTTCGACAATTGAGAGTTCTTTCCCCCTGCGGTCCGAACCACATACATGGAGAAGCAAGGTCCGATGGGCGTTGAAAGATAAGCAAACTCTGGTAGAGTTGCAAGAGCGATTGAAATCTGCTGAAAGCACACTACAAGGAATTGCAACGATGGAGCAATTGTAAGTTGTGTCTCAGATCTGCTCTAGAGCAAACAACTTATAGACCATAGGCGAGTCAGCCATATGATGTACGGCTTACTTATCCAACAACAGAGCGCGCTGAGTCGTTTGGAGAAAAGTAGGGCAACGAACAGCAACGTCTGGGGGGTAGCGGTGATCAACCAATCTAGTCCTTCGTTTATCCCAACCTTTGCTCAGACCCAAATACTTGGGCCCAGCGCTTTGCGGAAGCAATCAAATCAGCTTACAAAAAAGTCTACCAAACTTTTACCATGGACTGCACGATTCAACCAATGGGGCGTTTCCGGTCAGTTGACCATGCTACCTAAAGATGAGTCCACCAGTTATCGAGCTACCGTGCACGTCTCGGTACTTAGCAAGACATACTCCCTCCAAATGAAAGTGATTCTGCCAGGGTTTACTTTTGATCGAATGTTACACGTTCGCAACATCGTGCCTAAGGATTGCGCAATGGTCATCGCATGCAAGACAGGCGATTTCGATCAAGCTCGTCGACTACTAGAGCGCGGGGAAGCGCAAGGAAGTGATATTACATCTGGCGGTTGGCCGATGCTCGATGTCAGTCAAATTTCTTCAGAACCGCTTTCTGTCCTAATAGAATATATAGTACGCCATCGAAAGTGGTTCTACACGGCTTGTTCGCTTACTCCTCGAATATGGAGCAACTCCCAACCTAGCATACGGCGAACATAACATGTGAGTACAACCTCCTTTGACTGTTGCAACGAATACTTGGACGATCTGCTAACATCAGTCATACAGGACGGCGATACAGTCTGCCTTTCTTCATGGGCACCTGAATATAGGAAGGGTATTGCTGAACCAAGGTGCAGACATTGAGCACATTGACAGTGATGGCTATTCGGTCCTCTCGTACCTTTGGGTAGTTGACAAGCCTCTGGAGAAGTCAGCCGAATTCATGCGCTTTTGTCTTGCCAACGATTTTGGTGAAGTCAACACATGCGATAGCCGGGGCTGGTCAGCATTCCACCGAGCGGCCGCCATCGGTACATCGGATGACGTCGAGACGTTCTTGAAACTTGGTGCATCGCTTGAGCTAAGAGCGCAATGGTATGGCTGGACGGCGCTCTTCTTCGCGGCATCTCACGATAATCTGGAGACATTCCAGACTATCGTTCGACACTCAGAGCCGGACGTGTACGAGTCTTTGGATGGTGACGGGTGGACACTTCTCCATTGCTGCATTTACTTTGGGGCTCCACGGATCATGAGACTATGCCTACAAAATGGTACGAACGTCAATCAGTTGTCTCTCCCATCACCACTGCCGGAAGACCCAGAACTCTCGTACAGAGAGCTGTCTCCAAGCGACATTGCGCTTTACATCGGGCCAAATCGATATCGAATGTTCATGGAAGCCCTCGTCGAAACTGGTCGTCATGCAAATCTACAAGGTATAGACGAGGAGATGTTTTGGGAGGCAGCTCCTAACCCTGGAGAGGCTGAGGTCCCTCGCTGGATCTATGGCGCCGAGGATGTAGATGACGATCGATGGACACTGCTACACTGGGCATCATATAACGGCTCTTCCAAAGTGAGGAAGCTATTGCTGCTCAAAGGCGTTGATCCAGAGCACATGGACGCCGTCACATTGGAGGAGAACCCAACCTTCTTACCCAAAAGCCCTTTCGAGAATCGTTAGATACCTGGAAGACAGGGATTTTCGATCGATTCAAGCACGTGTTCAGACTGAATAATCAAAGGGAAAATTCTTTCAAATTGTACATGACGAGCAAAGACTTGTCAGATCGAGTTTGTGCTACATAAGTACAGATTTCCTCGTTCAAGTTTACTGGAGCTTGTACTACTCCTACCATCCTACGTATCAGATATCTAGCGTGATTCCATGGTGAAGAGCGACTCTTTTGGCAGCTTCCTCCCCGCTCCAGTAAGCTCCGGTTACAGTGCCGAGTCCACCTGGTGGTGATGTATGTTCACCAGCAAACCAAATTCCACGATTGTGGCCCATACCTTCCCTAAGTACCTTGAAATGAAGATCGCCATCGCCAGAACCCACTGGCATGTTGGCAAACGATCCAAACCCTGCAAACTCGTCATTCTGCCAATCTGTTGACATAAATGTCACAGGAGCACATTCAGAGCGGGTAGGATCGTAATTTGGCAGCTTTGAATAGTACGGATGGAATATGTCGTCCAAGATCCGATAGCGTTCTGCGGAGTCCTGCAACATACCTCGAACAAGCCTACAAATATGTCTGCCCCATTGACCGTATACGAAGAACATGATGATTGGTTGCGAGAATTCTGCCGGCATACCAGAGAAAGACACGATCTCAGTTCGCCATCGTGACGGGTTTGTATCGGTTGCGTACTCTGGCCGCAAGAAGAGAGACTCGATCGGAAACGCGGGGCCTCTGGCTGATCCGGTGTTGTTTCCAAAATCCGGATCATCCCAGAAGGGTTTTGGAAATTTGATAAAAATCTTCTCTAGGTTACCATATCCAATACTTTGAATTGCTGTCGAAATTTCGGGTGTCAAAGGTGGTGAGAAGACGTTCTCGTTGCGTTTCAACCACCCTAACGGAGCAGTAACGACAACGTCCTCGAATTGGCCGTGGAAACCACTCTTTGAACTGATCTGTAGCGAACCTGACTGTAAGTTCGAAATTGCAGTCACTTCGCAGTTCAACTGAAGATTGACTTTCTTCGAAATCTGGAGGTACATGTCATGAACGATGTCCTTGTAGGTCGATGCAAGGAACAGGTTATCTGCGTAAACAGTTAGCGATAGTACTGCAGCTGGATTGGGTCATCCATACCTCCTTCCAGCCCAGCGTCTAGCCAGAGGTTCTTGAGACTCTGACGTTCGCCATCGTCTCCCATAAACGCCCCCCACATTTCAGCAATATACGCCAGAAGTGGCGCATCAGGCTCTTGACATCTGCGGTGCGAACATTTCCTCTGAATTTCTTCATGAACGAAATCCATCATCTTTATTGTGTCAGGTATCGCTGCTGCATTCGCGTGACTCTGTTTCATCGCCAACTCCAGAATCTCCCAAACTTCTTCATAGTATTGTCTTGCCTTCTTCCGGTCGAACCACACTCCGTTCGTATTACATATAGATTCGACCGCGCTACAAGCAACTGTCGTTGACTCTGTATTTCTTGCAAGCTCTACGATAGGATTGCCTTGAGTACCATGGATCCAGCTCGCACCAAGATCGATAGGTTGACCAAAGCGGTGATCTTGGTGGATACGACCGCCAACACGGTCTCTTGCTTCGAGTATTGTGACATTGAACCCCACATTAGTAAGAAGTATAGCGGCTCGTAGTCCACTGATGCCCGCTCCGATAATGCAAACCGTTCGCCCATGGCTCCGAAGATTGGATGTTTTACCACCCATCGTGGTCTTGCTAGGATCGCAAATTGGAGATAGAAAAGGAGGCCCTAGACTGGTGGAGATGGTGTTAGAGTGAATTATAAATGTGGTGGACCGCGAGCCATTTCGACTATTTTGTAACCCATCCAGATCAGCCGCCAAGCAGCATGCGGCTTGATTAGGCAGTGCCAGCCGATAAACCCTCAACGAACGACATTGCTGGCCTAAGTGCAGAGATCAAAGCTCACGAAGGAAAGGTGCATGATGGTGAGCTCGGGAAGCATGCATGTTTCGAAGTTTGATGTGATGATGGCGTGAAGGCCAGCAATCACCGAGGTCTGTGCTTCGAACTACGGGATTGACGCGTCGTAATTCGCGCTTGGTCCCTTGAAGACCAAACTGTTGGCATTATAGTAGTCTGCCGTGGTGTGTGCCTCATCAAGAAGACATGTTGTATTGCATCTACTCGGCTGGCGATACTAGATACGGCAAGCACAGCCCCGCGTTGCATGTAGGCGATGACTGCCCAAATATACGAGGCTCACCGTTGGTGGGGTAGATGCTTTCCCACTGAACATTGCACTCACAACACATACCATTACCTCACTAATCGCATTACAAAATGGAGCCACACATGGCGCAAACAAAGAATTCGTCGAACGTCAAAGCTGATTGGCGTCCGCTGTCCACCAGCGATATTGCCAGCCTCGTTCAGGTTGCTGATAAAATTCATCCCGATCTTCCTGAGAGCGACGAAGTCTTTGCAGAGCGTGCGAGACTGTTTCCGCAAGGCTGCCAAGGTCTGTTCGATGAGGCCGGTGAGCTTTGCGGATATATCATCTCACATCCTATCCTGTACCGCGAACCGCCAGCTTTGGACAGGCTCCTTGGACAAATCGCTCCAGATGCAAACCAATACTACGTTCACGATTTGGCAATTCTTCCTGGATTCCGTGGGTCTGGTTTAGCGCATGAATGTCTCACCAAGATTCTGGGGACTGTCGCAAAGCAATACGCAACGACTAGTCTTGTTTCTGTCTATGGAACAGCGGAATTCTGGGGGCGGTACGGGTTCAAAGCCCCAGAGACGATCGATGACAAACTAAGGGAGAAGATTTTGGGCTATGGTGATGACGCCTTATACCTCGAACGCAAGAACGAGGCACACTCATCTAATCCAAGGGTGTAAAGGATGTGTTCTCTAAGTCGGGGAGACTTTTGTCATTCATGAAAGTTGATTGAACAAAAGTATGATACGTTTCAAGAAAGAAAACACTCTCAACGCCTCGGTTCCACCACGATATGCATATGCGTATTGTCGGAGCTGGAACTAGTGAGCACATTTATTGAAAGACTAGACCGCGATCCTAGCTCTTTTCTCAGATGATGCAGTAACCTATCAAGTTCTTTTTCCTTCTCCTTAGATCCTACTTATGATCTAACATGTTGATGTCTTTCTGAATCCTGGATTAGTACCAGTACTAGGCCTTCCAAGTAGTATCCAGCGATTTTAGACCGTAATTCGGTTTCGAAGATAGGAAAGAGCGATCTTTATTCAAGGGTATCATCTTCGGCATTGAACGACACATGTAAATTTGAGCCCAGCGCAAGGTCCGAGATGTAGCAAGCTGAATACCGCTGATATCGTTCTGGAATTTAAGGTCGGAAAACCCATTGAAGCCTTCTTTTTAGGACCACGAAGTTATACGGACATCAGCTGTCCAAGTGATGTATGAGTTGCGATACACGTCCTGCATAGTACCAGCTTCTACCTTCCACCCTTGGTCGGAGCCTTGAAATACCTGGGTATGTGAAAGCTGTCTGAGACATGAAATCAGCGCTTGTCATCTTTACCTGTCCAAACATGCTCTATGTCCAACTTCAGCGTCACCTGTATGGCATCACGAAACGTCTTCGCAAGAGTATTGACCAATTTTTCCTAGCATAGTTCTTCATGTGTGGACCGTAGAAGCCGTAGCTAGGTTTGGAGAGGATCAATGATCCACATATAGGATAGTGCGACATTAAAAGATGCAGTCCAGCAGACGAAAGATGGACGAAAGATGGAGGAAATCTATGGCAAGTAAGATCATGCGAGCTTAAGGCAATGTCTACTAGTCACTGTATGATTGTACGCCTGACGCGTACCACGTAATGTAACGACAGCTTCCGGTTGTCTCGAAAACAATGCAAACGATGCAGGATAAGCAAGCTGAACTGCGTGTCAAATAGTTAAGCAAACGAGATTGATCGTGTAAAGCCCATCGATGATAATTCAACAAAGGTGTATCTCACTCATAACAGTCGCATCAATACAAGCCTCAACTTCCAGACATCTCATCCATCCTACAACTAACAACTAGCACGGCCATGGTCAGGGTGACTAGCATAGTCTTGTGCCTTTCAACAACCCTTGGCGTCTCTACCAACAATGAATGGGCGGCATCCTCAACCTCAATCAGAACACGATCAGTGCCTGTAGGCTTTAGTCCAGTCGCTGAAGTGATAGTGGAATTGGCGAAGAAACATCAGCATAACCACCTAGAGAATTGTTTGAGCCGTAGAGATCTGCGATGTCTTCATCATCTTGTAAAATCCAGAACTGTGCTGCTAAGTTCTATACTTGTGGGTGAGATTATCTCGATCACTCTTGTTGAGCATACATTTCTGCTTCTTTATCAGGGAGAAATGTACCATGGGGTCGAAGACAATGCAGGGGATAGGGAGGACGGTGAGGAACTGAAGAGAGCAACAGAGGTGAGTATAATACAGCACTGGCGTATGTTCAATGACATAGTCCGTGTAAAGACATTAGTTTTGTAAGATCATGGAATCGCATGTGAAAGGCCAAGATATAGCTAATCTAGATCTTGCAGAGTGTCTGCATTGCCTCCTTTGTGCTCTGCGACGTCTCCTTGACCACCTTGATGATCTCCTTGAACCTGTCGGATGTTAGCGCCCGAACATGAACAACAGCATGTCAGCTTTGCTTACTCAGGCGTTCCTGCATCTCCAACAAATTCATACATGAAGCTCTCGCTCGTAGTGACCACGGCACCTTCATGCCTCAGCCTCGCCAAAGCGACGGGCACCTCCTCCTTGTTGCAGGAGCTTACGCCATCAGCAATGACATATACTTTGTGTCCGGATCGGAGGAGATCGAGTGTGGTCTGGGTGACGCAAATGTGGCTTTCGATGCCGACGATGATACAGGAGAGTGGACCGGAGGCATTGAGTGAGTCGAGGGCTTGCTTGACTTCTGGTGTTCTAACAACAGTCAGCAGATGACTTGGGACACACATCATCCATGTTGTAGCTCACATCATAGAAAAGAGTGTCTTGTCAAGATGACAGACTGTCTTGATGCCATCGGGCTGATCCAACTTCAGCTCCGGACATGTCTCGCCCAATCGCGCTCTGTTCTGGGTTGTTGCGAATACGGGAATGTTCAGTAATTTGCCTGACGGTGTTGGTCAGCAATAAGCGCGTGGGGCGAAGTGTGTAGCGACAGAAAATGGACAAGCCAGCCTGAGACCTCTGGGCTGACAATCCGGGGGTTCAAGAGGCTGGAGATGCCATGTTGGGTGTCTTATTTGGACTTTGAAAGACGGTGTTGGTATGGGATGAGCAACGCACTTGCTTTGAGCAGCTTCTGTGCAGTCGAAACGACTTTGGGGAATTCATATATAGCAGGACGGAACTTCTCTTGAAGATCGCAGATACTGCGATGGTATTAGTAGGGGAAATGATAGTCGCCGCGGGAAGGCATACAAGAGGGCGGGGTTCGCTATGGTCCATCAGCCCACTGTCGCACGAGATGTTGCTGAGCCGCCTACCAATGCGTCGCTGAGCCATGGCTGAAGAGAATGTTCGATGAGCAGTTCTACGGCAGGTGAAGGACACACTTGGCTGTGCCACGCGTAGGAGGAGAGATGCCATGATAGTCGATGCGCGTATGCAAGCCGCATGCGAACGTGCCTCGGCTAGAAGGAACGACATGGTCGCTTCCCCATCTGTCCAATACGCCTGCCGTACCAATGTCATCATGTGACCAGGCAGAATGCCGGGCATCTGAAACAAGTCCGCCCGTAGACAATTGCCTGCATATTGAGCCCCAATTTACCGCGTCGAAACAAAACCATTCCAAACGCGAGAATGTCCGGCCTCTGACATCAGTACTCAGGAGGCTATACTTGGGACCAGAGGCGCGGGTACCCTGTCCATTACGAGATACCGCCGTTGGTGCTGTCCCTGCGTCTGCTCACGCGGTGATATACCGGCCAGATACAGATCTGACAAGACGGGAAATAGACGTTTGCAGCATGGCTGGTGGTAGACAAAGTCGGAGCAAGAAGGCATGGCGGGCGGTCTGGTCTGACTGCGATGCAACAGACGCCCCTACAATCTCACGAGCGGCCGTCATCCCCTACGACATGGACTGCACGAGACAGGAGACGCCCATGCTTAGCTGGACATGAGTTCTCCAGCTACCAGGAGTTCGTCGGCTAGTCAGTCAGCAAGTCGACTCTCCTGTCTCTGCAGCGTAGTAAGCTGCCATGTCTATAGCGTACTGCGCACGACGGAGTGGCCCGTTGCATACAACCGTCTCCGCACGGTCAGCATGGTCAGGGCTGATGACGGCTGACGGTGTGGCGTGGGCAGTGCTTTTTCCCTTACTCTGTGTTCTGGGCGCGGGGAACGTCACAGGCGCGGTGGGTGGTGATGGTGGTGGAAGAAGGAAGGTAGTCGTGTCTTGTCCGCTGGGCTCGAGGAAGCCAGGTGCAGCAAATACGGCCGCACCCCGCCATGCTGCAGCGCTGAATCTATTGAATTGCGTGTTATATTGTCCATGGAGAAGGCGCCCCTGTCGCAGTCACACGTCCCAAAGCGCCTTAGAGGCAGCCCTGTGCGTTCATCCCTCCTTAGGACCTGCTAGGCGTGGCCCAAATGCTCGAGCCCATGCATGCCGCTGCACTGCAACTAACCGCACATAACCTCTTGCTGTCGAGTTCCTCTTCTTTCGCTGTCCGCAGAGCCTCGATTCCCGACTGCCTCTAGCCATTGTTTAGCGCTGACGGGCGGAACCACAGTCGACGCCGGAGACATTTAGCAGCGACGAGTGCAGACCAGGCTCTCACAGCAGGGGTTCACGCACCAGCATCTCACGACGCCGAATTCCCCGATACTCCTTCACCGTGTGCTTTCACGCATTCCACCCACTGCCTTCACTTGCTCTGGAAGCATCTCCCCATTGCCGACTCCCCCAGGCGCTCTGCACTAGCCCTACGCCGGCCGCAGCCCCTCCCCGAGTACCGCCATTGCCATAGCCAGCGAGCGCCCACTAAAGTTTATGAGCGACCGCCGCCACAACAACCCACAATATCTCTACATACAACACCCCCAGCCCATTCATTCGGACCCTCGCCGGACCAAAGTGCCCTCGCCCGCCCTATATTCTCCCGCCTACTCACCCCTACCGCTCCCTCCGCAGCACCCTCTGCACCACCACCACCACCACCTACAGTACGCCCACGTGCCGCCGTACCTGCTGCTGCATCCCTTTCTGCAGCTCGCGCGCATCGACGAAGTGCATCAACCCGCCTCGCACACGCCCTTCCCCGCCGTAATTGTGTCTCCCCACTCGCTGAGCCCGCCTCCCCAGCGGGACTCAGGCCGCACCCTCTCCAAGAAGCCTCCCGTCAAGACGGCACAGGCGCACACAGATGACACAGATGGGAATAAGGATACACAGCGTAGCGTGCCCACCAGCGCGCCCACGATGACATCAAACCGTCTGCCAAATATGTCGAGCAAACGGGAAGACGCGGGCGCCCAGACGCGCGCCCAGCGCCCGTCTATCGTCTCGCAACACTCGAATTCCGTTCCCTCGACGCCCCTGCAGGTCGCCCGCAAGTACAGCACGCGCTCGCGCTCCCCCTCGCCCAACGGCGGACTGGGCAGCCATTCGCCACGCTCCGTCTCGTCCGAAGCCAACGGCACCATGCCTACGCTGAGACCCGCGCGCCCCTTCAAGTGCAGATTCGAGACCAATGTTGGTATGCTAGGTCGGAGACGCATGCCCTACCAATCAGACGAGATACTGGAAAAGGCCAAGGAGGAGCCAAAGAAGAGCTTGGATCCCAACGAGGACGACAAGTTGAGTGGAGACATGCGGGAGCTGTACGATCGGTTAGTGCCGAAACAGGAAGACGAAGATACTCGAGCGCGCTTTATAAGAAAGGTGGAGCGTATACTCCAGACTGAGTTTCCTGGTACCAAAATCATGGTCCATGTATTCGGTTCTTCTGGCAACATGCTATGGACATCTGAGAGCGATGGTAAGTGCCACGCGGCATCTCGAGGTCCACACTAACAGAAACAGTCGATATTTGCATACAGACGCCCATGAAAAGGCTCGAAGAGATGCACCCAATAGCCGAGGCTTTGGACAAACGTATGAAACACCACAAATCAGATTGATTGAGACTGACCTCCTTAGATGGCATGGAGCGCGTGGTATGCATACCAGCAGCCAAGGTCCGGATAGTAAAAGTCTGGGACCCTGAGCTGCAACTCGCCTGCGACATCAACGTGAACAACGTCGCCGCAATCGAGAATACGCGCATGATTAAGACCTATATACAGCTCGACGATCGTGTTCGACCGCTCGCCATGATTATCAAGCACTGGACAAAGAGGCGTATCCTGAACGATGCTGGTCAGTCTGCTACATACTTACCCTCCTTCCCGACTAACATCGCCCAGGTATTGGTGGCACAATCAGCTCGTACACATGGATATGCCTGATTATCAACTTTCTCCAGACACGGGATCCGCCGGTCCTTCCTACCCTGCATGATCTTCCCGATCGAGCGCTAGACGAGACGACCGGCCAGCCTTCGTTATCGAGTTTCGCCGACGATATAGACAAGCTGAGGGGTTATGGAGACAAGAACAAAGAAAGTCTGGGCCACTTGCTGTTTCATTTCTTTCGTCTCTACGGACACGAAATCGATTATGAGAAAGACACGATATCGGTACGACAGGGCAAGCGAATACCGCGAGAGGAAAAGGGCTGGCATCCTGGCGGTGGCCAGAAAGAGGGGGTTAATCGCCTCTGTGTGGAGGAGCCTTTCAACACGGAGCGTAATCTTGGAAATTCTGCAGACGATTATGCTTGGCGTGGTATACACCTGGAGATTCGTCGCGCTTTCGACCTCCTTGCAGACGGTCAGCAGCTCGATAAAGCATGCGAGCAATTCGACTATCCACCGGAGGAAAAGTCGAACGCGATTTTCAAGAAACCTCAGTCGCAGAAAGCTATTATTACCTCTAGTGTACCAAACCGGAATGGACGAGGAGGTCCGAATACGCGTGGAGGCAGAGGAGGCTTTAACCTGAAGGGTCAGCATGGAGGTAGCAGGCGATCTTCCGGTAGCTCCAACTACGGTCAGGGTCGACCACCCTTCCTACATAGCCCGCCGATCCCAGCGAGCGCTGGCCCGGAGTATTTCAGCTTCCCAAGAGGCATCCACGATCAGCTACACGACCAGCTGTATCAGCAATACCAAATGCTGGAGATGCAGTCGAACTCTCTACGTGCGCAGTTGGCTGCTCAACAACACGCTCAGCAAGCACATCAAGTACGGGCCGCGCAGATGCATGCCCACGCCGTTGCCCAGGCACAGGCGCAAGGTAGGGCGTCCAACAGTACAAATGGGTCGCCGCAAAAGTCACCATACATCAACGGTCGACAGAGCCCTCGTTTGGCTGAACGTGGAATACCTCCAAACTCGCTTCCTCAAGGCTTTCTATATCACTACCCTGGCTTCTTCACTTCGCCTCAGTCTGATCCCAACGGCTCACAAGATGGATCACGAACCAACCCTTCGTCTCCTTCTTTGAGCAGCAGTACACCCGGCGTACATGGAGTGCATCGCGCATCCAATGCAAGCGAAACAAGCTCTCTTCGTTCGCACTCACAGCCTCCTCGCAGTGCGGGACAACAGCCTGTCATTGTGGGATACCCACCTGTACCTCAGCTCGTTGATCCTGCACAATTTGCTGGTTATCCAATCGCACGATCATCGAAAGATCCTTTGCGACCACAGATGACGTCGGATATCCCGGTGAAGCCCAACACGTCCCAGCCAGAGTCGGGTCTATCTTCTGACAACAGTTCGCCCAAGGAATATGTTGGCTACTACGTTGCAGAACAACCGCAGGCACGCCCGCTACAAGAATACGCTGTTGGATCGATTCCATCCTTTAGCGAACTGGCTCAGCGTCGTCGACGCGTCTCGCCAGAGATCACCCAGCCTCTTCTGAACACTGCTTTACGACGAGTGACGCGATCTCCTTCGCCACTTGGGCATATGCGTAGTTACTCTACAAGTGTTACTCAGCCGAATGATGTGCCACCTACTGAACAGCGCAAGTCACGCATTGACTCTGTCCGTCCACCTGTCGACAACGGTCCAGTCATTGTTAATGGCTCGTTTCCAAGCCAACCTCGTCCTAGAAGTGATACGGTAGAGACTGTACCGCAAGAGATGCCACCTCAAGTTTCACTTGGGGCATACGCCAATGATCAGGCTATCCATCAGATCCAGCAGCTCCAAGCGCGGCAGCAGTTGGTTCTTCAGGAGATGGAAAGACAAAAAGCAGTGCAAAACATGGGTCCCCCCATTGTGAATGGCTCAATGAACAGTGCCCCACCAGTGGAGACAAATGGCTTGACGCGCGTGCCAAGCGAGGGCCAGCAAGCATTTCCTACATTCGGGGATGGCTGGGTAAACTACGATGCCACTAACGGTCACCAAAGCGACCGAAGCGATGATATTTCACCAACTCGCTCGGTTCCCCATCAGTGGGGCGCACCAGCGTACAATAACGGCCTACCTCCTCTGGAAACTTCAAATGTGCAGCGAGCACATCCTCAAGAGATCAAATCTGCGACGATTCCACTGCTATCGCCTGTGTTCGAGACGCGCACGCCTTCGCCTACTGCCGGCAGATCTGCAGATCTTAACAAGCTCGTCAATGGTAACAATAGTCACAAGTCGCAGGTGAAGCCAAGCAACCAACAACATCGTCGCGCATCGCTTACAGGTGGATCGAATGGTAACGCCAAAGAAAATCGTAATGGTCAACAGCAAAAGAACAACACGAACAATGAGAGGACGAACAAGCCGAGCGCGACAGGCAGTAGTCCCAATTCTTGGCAACAGCAGCCTCCTCGTAAGAAGGGGAAGAACAAGAAGCCGAGAGCTCCAGACCAGAAGTCAATGGGTGAGCCATTGCCCGTTAATGCCGCTGATCGCAAGGGTGGCTAGATATTTGTCGTTGCCGTCGATTTGAAAACTACAGAGATCGCTATTCGGTCGCTCGCTTGGTTCGCTTTTGAATAGCGGAGACACGTCACAAAATTGCATTTTGAAGTTGAGCAGCCTGGGGCCCATTTGCACGCCGGATTCCAACTGGTGGGGCAGGCCAATTCATACGATGCCATCACGAGACAGAAACGGTGAGATGCCACTGAAAAGAGAGAAAAAGAAGGGAAATCACCCGTCGGACGTCACACACATCGACAATATGTCGTTGACTCTGCTGTTACACTCGGCGGCGCGAATCACGCGCTCGCGCAGAGCGCTTTGTGTTTCTTTCACTTGGTCGGCGTTATTGTTTTGCTACGCGCGACATGCATGTTATCGCATCATCTTGGAGTTTAATTTCTCTATTGTTTTCTTCCGGGGTGCGGTCTTTCGGTTCACAAACATCTCGGTACACAACAGCATTGTTTTCTCTGGTCTCTCTTGGGTCGCAGGCTGCGGAACTCTGTCATGGGCTGGCTCATTTTGATGTTTATTACTGGTTGCGAACACGGACATGGAAAGTATTGAGGCATGTATAGATAAAAGATGAGCGAACGTGCCTGTCGATTTGTACGAGGTTCGGGCTCTCTGGGACGAGATAGAGGAATGAGAAATTGTTAAAAGTCATTGTCAAGATTCTTTGAATGACGGTGTGTAGGAATCACATTGGCTCGTGACGATGTTTGCTGTAGCGTGCGTCTACACTTCATTTGCATGATGGGGAGCGATGATCAGTGACTGCCTCTTCACACTTGATGCTTTCCCCCGGCCTATGTAGCTTTGATACGCCCTCATCTAAGTCCCACAACCTCAAAATTACGTGACTTCCAACAAACAGGTTGAATTTACCCAACGCTTCATCCGCACACAGCACGACGATGCGACAATACACTTACGCAGAACTCCTTGTCCACTCTATCATGGTGCCTTGCCTCGCTATGTTAGTTGTATTTCTCAGCATACTATCATGCTATGACGGGCAGCGGGAAAAGCGAGTTCGTAGACATGGAACAAAGCACAATTGAAGTGTATGAGAGAATATGGTAAGAGGCAAAGAAGACTTCAAAAATACAGGATTGCTTCGTTACTCCAACCCATAATGCAATTTCCTTCCTCTTTCCTTGAGCAAGTCACAACATCTCCCACTCTCCTCATCCAAATATTCTGCACCTTCCCTCACTGTCCAACCCTTCGCACCACATTCATACACTACTGCACTCTTTGCTCTCGCCAACATGACATCAAAAGCTTCCATCAACACATCCATCGGTGTTAACAAACTCTCCTTCTCCAGACTATGATAGAATTCCTCCGCACTAATCCCCGTCCTGACAACATTCGGCGCCACAGCATTGACAGCGATACCCTCTTCCCAGAGCAATGCGCCGTAAGATCGCGTTAAGCCGATCAAAGCGTGTTTTGCTGCTGTATATATGGGTAGACTGGGTACACAGTAAAACCCACATACACTTGCTACCAGACCAATTGTGCCGCGCAGGAGATACGAGTCTTCGGATCCCCTATCCCCCCAAACAACAAGATCCTGACGTCGGAAATGCTGTATCGCTAACGCAATGGTATAGAGAACGCCAGTGAGATCTACATCGATAACTGAGAGATCGGGTTTCGTAAATGAATCGGTGGGCTGCTTGCAGCTCTCAGAAGGAAAGGGAAGCCATTTCTTCTCGCCGATGCCTGCAATAGGGAACATACAGGAGATGCGTCCACCGAGAGCTTTGAGTGCGGCTTGAAAGACAGAGAGCTGAGATTCCCAACTTGACGTGTCGCAGGTAGCATAGTAGAGGACGGTGTTGTTAGGCGTGTTGTGCTGGTCGGCGAGGTGTGTAGCGCCAGCCGTGTTGCGGTCGGCTATGAACACTTTGTAGTTCTTGAATAGGAGGTGGGTTGATAGGGCGAGACCTATGCCACTTGCGCCACCTGTGAACGTTGGTTAAGATCTGTTAGATTTAAGGTGGAGCAGCATGGAGTACCTGTTATGTATGCCGTCTTGGGCTGATCACCCATATTCCTATGTAGCTCTTCTTTATGATTATTAGTTGACTGTGAGAGAATAGGAGCGTATGTAGGTGCAAGATTAGCATGCTGTTCATATATGCGATTTGTAGGTCATTTTAAGCTTCCCCGCAGTCGGGAGGCACATAGAGGATGCGGGGTTGTGCCAGAGACTTTAGACCTAATCGAAAGCATATCCAACATACTCTCTGTTTGTTTGGTGCGTTTGACATGATGACTGTGAGTGTAGCATTTGAGATTACTTCTAGAAAGTATGCCTGCGATGTTTGTGTCAAGCTAGCCTCAGGAGCGTCAATCATATGTTTGCCCCTCAGAAATTAAAGCCCAATTAATATACGAGCATATGTTTTGGCTTCTTCCACCACCAAAAATACTCTATAGCTAGGCTAGAGATGTTGAGAGTTGTTTACATAGGCTGGGACCTCGGGAGGGTCGATGATAGTGACGTCATATCATCTGCTCACTTGAGCTCGCATACTGGCACATCGCGAGATACACACACGCAGTCACGGGAAGCCGTGACAGAATGTTGACCCATCAGAGGAGGTTAAAAGAAGACTAACGCATGCATGACGAGGACGTAGATGCACAAGTTTCAACGAAGAAAAGAAAATGTTGGGTCTGGAGCTCCGCGACTTCCGATCGTTCGAGCCTGATGTTACCTACACGTGGAAGCTGAAACTCATGACATCTACTGAACATATATATATAGCACAAGAAACTGACTACAGTAACCACTTTGTACTCCCGAATCTGTTCCAAAGAGTTGTTACTTCTCAAGCTTCCCGTCAGGTTTCTGACGACGTCATTGTTACTCCACATCGAAACTACCTAGCTGGGCTGGACATCCGGACAAGCATTGAAACTTGAGTTGGTACATTTAGCATCCATCAGAGCAGAGATATCTTGGCCAGATCCCCTGACAACCATCCCCACGAGTCGCAACCATGCCTGAGATCATCCTCTCGATCAACGCAGGATCCTCTAGCGTTAAGATCTCCGTCTACAAAACCCCGGAGGATGGCGCCTCGGTACCGAAACAACTTGCTGAAGCAACTATCGAAGGCCTAACTGCGCCGCCTGCAAAGCTCAAGTATGAGCGTGGAGACGAGAAGATCAAGGGAAAGGAGCTAGAGAATGTTACCTCACAAGAAGACGGATTCCGCTACATCCTAGATCACCTGACCAACGATGAAGGCCTTCCTGAACTCAACCACAAAGAAGACATCCGCTTCACGTGCCATCGCGTCGTTCATGGCGGTGACTACCCCAGAAGCCAGGTCATCGATAAGGAAACATACCACCACATAGAAGAGCTTTCGGATCTAGCCCCCCTGCACAACGCGCCTGCGCTCACCATCGTTCGAGCCGTAGCAGACATCCTGCCACACGCAAAGAACATCGCTTATTTCGACTCCTCGTACCACAACACACTGCCAGAGTACATATGCACCTATCCAATCGACCAAACGGTCGCACAGAAAAACAAACTACGCAAATACGGTTTCCATGGCATAAGCTACTCGTTCATCGCAAACGCCGTATCAAAGCACCTGAACAAGCCGCTCGATCAGATCAATATCATCGCTCTACATCTAGGCTCCGGTGCTTCCGCATGCTGTATCAAGGGCGGCAAGTCGCTCGATACGACCATGGGTCTAACCCCCCTCGCAGGTTTACCAGGTGCCACACGCTCTGGCTCCATCGATCCATCTCTCATGTTCCACTATACACACAGCGCAGGAAAACCCTCGCATAGTTCTAGCGAGAAACTGCACATTACGCAGGCTGAAGAGATCTTGAACAAGAATAGTGGCTGGAAGAGTCTGACCGGGACTACTGATTTTGGGCAAATCAGCTCTTCCGAGAGAAAGGAGGATAAATTGGCGTTTGACATCTTCGTCGACCGTATTCTGAACTATGTGGCTCCCTACTTTACCAAGTTGGATGGTAAGGTCGATGCTCTTGTTTTCGCGGGGGGTATTGGTGAAAAGGGAGGAAAGCTGAGACAGGCTGTCGTCCAAGGAGTTAGGTGTTTGGGTTTCAAGATTGATGAAGACAAGAATGCGAAGCAGGTTGAGGATGTGGTTACCGACATTAGTGCCGGGGATGCGAGGTACAAAACGTTGGTCGTCCAGACAGACGAGCAATTGGAGATGGCACGGGGAATCCTGGAGGATAAAGATAGGTTTGTGGGGAAGAAGTGATTAAGTAGTTTGATGCTTAACGAGACATGAAAGCACGCGTTGGTAAGAGATTGTAATGGTATTCTTCTATTTTTGACGCTAGGCCGGTAGTCTATGGCCTGCGGTGAATACCACGATGCACTGCATGAGTGCATGTCATTGGGTATCGCTCCCGGGTGATGTAATGTCTTTGGTGAAATTCAAACGCCATGTCATGATCCAACCCAATCCGTTCTAAAACGCCCTTTGAATGCACTAGATGAAGCCAAACTCTGGGGAAATGTCCCTCGGAGTCTGAGCCAGGCTGCTCTTATGAGGTGACGGGGCAGTTGCCCCGGGCTCTGAAGAACTCCCTTTTCGGGACTGTGATTGCGACGTAGTCTATACTTGTCCAATGGGTACTCCAAAATTGAGCGGAGGACTCTTGAGCCTGACTCCGTCGACTTCGGTGGCGCATGAATTGCGAGATTCGGCAGATCCCTTGCGACTCAGTGGCAAGCCTTCTTCAGCATTGTCTGCAGTGGCCGGGGGAGCGGCGGGTTCGGGGGCATCTTTTAGTTTGCTGAACCTGTCCTGGTCCTTGGCAACCTTCTCGAGCACATCATCGAGCACGTCCAGTGCTATGTGGTCACTAGCGCCATCGACGGGATTGGTTGGTAGCATGAGCGGACCTATCAAGGGCTGATCTTCTGGTGGTGTACCGAACCGTGCTTCTTCCTCGTGAGCAGGCGGCTCTTGAACCGTGGGTTGCTCGTCCTGGACCGGAGACAGGGCGCGTGGAATCAACGGGGTGTGACCGGCGAAGCGCTTATTGGCTTCGGGTAGCGGGGAGAGCAGAGCATGGGTCGGAGGAGGGGATGGGAAGACTTCGTCGTCAAGATCGGACGTGGGCAGGGAGATGCGCGTGGGCATGTCAGGGCGCTTGTGTCGTCTTGCAAGCAGGGTCTGGAACGAGGAGCTGTTGGGATCGAGGGTACCCAGCTGGGCGCCGGTGATGACATTGTCCAGGCCCTGTAGCTTGTCTGTTATCATCTCGGCGGGCGGAGTAGTCGTGTCGGGGGCAGTGAAGAGGATGTCAGGACGAACATCCATCCTGGTGAGGCCAGCCCAGACAGTCTGCGTCTCAGCGTCGGCGTATGGCATCATGAAGTTGCATCAACGCTAGAAGGCGGTTAGTCGACTTCCACGCCTTCTAGAGGCAGCACACGCACCTAATGCAGGCTGCGGGAAGACAAAGTGCGCCGTGGCTTCGGGATCGAGGGCAGAGTGTCGCGTGGTGAATGTATGCCGGGGGAGTAGGATGATGCTACAGCGAAGGATACCGGGCGGCGACGGTCAATGCAATGCGTGTGTGGGAGTCGAGGACGTAAGACTGCGGTGGGGGAGAGAGAGGGACTGGCAAAGGCGGCGCGGGTAAGTTGCTCTCATATGAAGGGCACGAGTCTAGCGGGTGGATACAAGTGCAACAAACAACGCAGAACGCGGGTGCGGTGAAAGCGAAGCAGCGACCTGCATCACCACAAACACGTCACACGTCATAGCCGCGGAGCCACGAGGGTTCCTGGCTGCCCACGTCCGCCCCCACCATCATCCCCGGCCACACATCCCCCCAGCGCCATCATTCCCGACTGCACAGTCCAGCTAGACGCCATGTTTTTTGTTTTCTTGATGTTGCTGCCCTCGCTTCTGGTTTCACGCTTCATTAGGCCTGCAGAATCCTTCAAGCCACCCGCCGTCGCGCTTGGGGTGTGGATCGGCGTGTCATGATGAGAAGCCCCTCTTGGCCGCCATGAAGCGCCTGGCCCTGACCGGCGTCATCTCGCGACATCATCGTCTCGAGAAACACCGCGTGCTCTCCATTTCCGTCGACCTGGTAACCACTTTGAACATCGCTGCCCTTGGCGGCGTGCAATACGCCTACACACGTGAGAGCTCATTGGCAGCATAGGCCTGGTTCCGGTCGAGACCTAGCACCTGCCATCCTCTCCCGCCTTGGTTGTGAAGAGGGGTAACGCGCTCGCAGCTTCGAGTACACACTCGAATTAACCTTCAAGGACGCATAAGCTGCATATACGTTCCTGAATCTTCTAGCCCTCTTCATTCCCCCAACATACCCCATTCCGACGTCTTCCGCTCCAGATTGCAGATCGCCCCTTCTCAATCTGGAAGACTAGTAATCGCTGCCTGTCTAACAAAGGTCCCCACTGCGCCAGATCATGGAAGCCTTTCCCTATATCTCTCCACAACTCAAATATTCGGGCCTGACCAAGCAAGAAAGAGAGGGTCTGCCAGCAAAGGAGAAGCCCGTCACCATGAACAAGGCTAATTCTCCACGTACCAAGTCGGCGCAGACAGACCCTACCAAGGCGGCCAGGAAACATGAATCCATGAACAATCGCAGCTATGCGATTCCATTTCCTGGAAGCATGAACTCATCTGAAGATGACACACCACCCTTTCCCGACGCCGAGGTGTCTTCACTGGCGCTCGACAACAAGCCTGGTGCCCAAATACACTACACGTACTACCCTGCATCCAAGCCCCACGGGGGTCACCCAAACCCATTCTCACAAACGCTGATCGTCTTCCTAAACGGACTCATGATGCCAAGAAGTTCGTGGGATCCGGCAATGCGCAGTTTCTTAGAGAAACGGATAGCTGGACGTCTACCGTATCCTGCTCTATTGAGTTACGATAGATACGGCCAAGGAGACTCAGATCCCGATCCAGACGACGAGCATCCACCACCATCGCACGGACATGACGCAATATCTGCAGTCAAAGCACTCAAGCAATTCACACTTCAAATATGGAGGGATCACCTTGACATCAATAAACCCACCCACTATCCATGTCTCATCTTCGTCTGCAATAGCATCGGATGCGCACTTGCAAGACTTTTCGCCCAGTGCTACCCAGGGACTGTGTCTGGCTTATTGTTTCTAGACAGCATCATGGCCAACTCAGACTACCAAGATATATGGCCGAACCCAGATGCGCCAGACTTCAATCCACACACACTACCCGAAGGCGTAACTGAGGATGAAGTACGCTCGACAAGAGAAAAATATAGAAGAATGTTCCATCCCGATGTCCCCAGTCAAGAGGGCTTATCAAGAAGAAATCTCCCGCAATTATTACCGTACGCGGATGCACCGAAGCTCGAAGGCTACCTGGGCAGAGGTCCGTATCTCACAGTCGTGGGTCATGACTGGGAGACCTTTGCTGAGCAGTCGTGTACGTACATGTCTCTTTCCAAGTCGACTCTTGGACTTCAGAGACTAACTCGGCAAATAGACACGGGCACAATGAAGACTCCAAAGGTGCTCACTATGACCTATGCCAACCCCGCTTGGCGCCGCTACAATGAAGGTCTCTGCCAAATCACAGATGAAGGCAAGGCTATCGGTCCCATAACAGCTGTCCGGTGTGGCCACTTTATCCAGCAGGACGACCCCAGATTTGTGAGCGACGAAATGGTGAGTCTGCTGGATCGGGTAGTGAATCGCGTTCAGCAGGTTAGCCAAAGAGACTGACATGTACGATTACCATTCGATAGAGGAGAATGTGGGTTGGGTCGGGTCGAGGTTTAATATTTGAAGGTCATGTGGCATGATATACAAGAAATCTTCAGTATCTAATAATCCAGAACCGCGTAATGATAAGAGAAAAAAAGGCCGCCCATATATACAGAGTTTCTTAACAAAAGAAAGCTATAAGCATTCCTGTATGCGGTATCCAAAGCTCGGTCGAAACGTGTCTGATCGTTCGTCCTATTGTCGTCGTGATGTGCTGAGTCTCTGTAGACCTACAAATTTCTGACATATGATCAATGTTCATATGCGAATTTGATTGCTCGTGCACATCGAGTAGTCGTGGTCTAATCGTCGTTGTAGCGTAATGAGCCTGAAAGCTTCCGCCATGCCCAGCGTCTCTGCTCCAGTGATCATCTATATCCAAGATGACTCATTGAGAGCGATTTGGAGTCGATGATCCAGTATCCAACT
Organism: Alternaria alternata; assembly: GCF_001642055.1. Classification (NCBI taxonomy): domain Eukaryota; kingdom Fungi; phylum Ascomycota; class Dothideomycetes; order Pleosporales; family Pleosporaceae; genus Alternaria; species Alternaria alternata. The sequence goes on along the minus strand of NW_017306190.1, from coordinate 1,225,158 downwards.
CCAATTTCAATTCCCTGACCCATAACGAATCTCAAAAATCATCCATATCTCCCATGAAGTTATCATCACCCGTATCCACCGCCTTGTTGTTCCTCAAACTCCCACTATGCTTGAAATCATCATCCAAGTCGTCATCTTCTGCAGCCTCGTCTTCATCTTTCTCCTCGAGCAACTTCCTCTTTTCTTCTTCACCCAACCCTGCTTTATTCGCAGCCTGCATCCTCACGCTCAATGGCCGATTCTGCATATAGCTCTCCATGTAGCTGGCGCCCAGACTACTGGGGTAGCCATAGCTCCCCGCCTGGTCCACGTCATCTACACCACTACCATGTAACCCGCCGACGTAGGTATCGAAGTTGGTGTCGTCGTCTGCGAGGTCGTCGATTTCAAGTTCGGCGCTTGTAGCGGCGGCGGTCGAATAGATAGGATCTGGACCAGCAGTTTCGGGGATAGAATGCACGGCTTGTAAAGGGAGTGAGGGGGACGGGTCGAGAAACGTGCGCGTTGCGGTTTGGGCAGAGCCGAAAGGTATGCTGGGGGAGCGTGGGGAGGTGAGCGGTGGAGAGTGTTCGGCGGCAATGGATATGGTATTTGGTGCTTCGGACAGGGGTTTTGCAGCCGAGTTGATAGCGTTGGTCATGGGAAGGGGCAGGCTGTGATGTACGGCGTCGCGGTGTTCGAGGTAGACTGGTGGCTCTGGGGTGGTGAGTCGCGGATCTATCATGTCGTCGAGCGATGCCGTTGAGTTTGAGGCGGACGTTGCTTCGCTGCTGGGCGATGTGAGGGGTGGTTCCTCGACGGTATCTGCGGGCAGGACGGTTTGGCCGTCAATGACCAGACTGACTCGCTTCCGCTGCGATCGAGGCTTGTCCTTGTGTCGCAGCGCAGACTTCTTCATGGTGGTGCGCTTGGCCTTTTTGACTGTCTCGGCTGGGTGATTCTCCTTGGCTGGCTCCTCCGGGGCAGCGCATTCCATGTTCGTATTGTCCTTGCTAGACTTCCGGCCGTCTTTGCTCTGCTCAGCATCTCTTGACGCTCCTGGCTGGGCTGATTTGGGCGTGGTGTTTGCGCCGTGCGCGACTTCAGTCTTGGGCTTCTTCTTCTTCTTTTCCGGCGACGTGTCGCGTGCGTCGAGCAAGGGAAGGAAGACAGGCGTAACTAGGCCATAGAGCTCCTTCTCCCGCTTGTGGACTCTGGTGTGCTTCTTCTGCTTGATCCTCTCTTCGGGCTCTGGGTCGAGCGGTGACGCAATGCTTTGAGCATTACTGGTAATGGTTTGTTCTGCAGAGGCGGATTGCTGGTCGCATGCCATTGAGCGGTACCGGTCTACAAGCTAGGCCCAAATCAGTCTCGCACAAGAGTCGATGCAGCGGGCGCAGAATCCTACCTCGTCGCCATATCTGCGCAGCTCGTCCTGCTTGGCCTTTATGTAGTCGTTGATGTCGTCCTCGAGCTGCTGCCTCCTCAGCTCGACGCTGCGGGCCAAGGCGTCCAATTGCTCTTTTCTGAAGCCTGGGACCTCGGCCAGGCTCGGGTCGGCGTGAAGAAGCATGGACTGCGCTGGAATGTGAGTCTTCTGATCGGCCGGATGATTCCGCTTTGGGCGAGGGCCGGAGCAGGCCTCTGCGGCCTTCAGGTGGTTATATATGGCGGAAAAAGATACTTGGCGGCACCTGAGCAGCGTCAGTCGTCGCACTCATGGCGGGCGGTTATATGCAGCACAGGCTGCGATGGTCGGATTGCCCGTCGCGTACCTGGTATCGGGGAGTGACGCATTCGGAGGCTGACGGGCGATTGGCCGGCGTCGAGGTCACAGGACGGCTTTGCTGTGGCTTCCGCGCTGCGCTGTACCAGAGTCAATCTCACCGAGCCAACGAGACTGCAACTGCAGCCTTTGCAGCTTCTCACGCGGGCAACGGGCGCGGCAAGCACAATCGCGTGCTCGAGAGGCGTCAGGACGGTGATTGCAAAATCTCTGCCTCCGCTGGTCAGAGGGGCACGCTCAAGGTTGTGATCTGACGGTTTCTATCCGGCTGCTCTTCGGATACACGCCTTGCCTAACTCGGCCAGGCCGCGGTGGGGGCTTCTCAGGCGTTGCAGAGATCAACGGTTCTAGAAGGGTTCGCGTCGACCTGCTATCCCACCACCAGCCGCCCTACTGCCACACCACGCGTCCACGCCTGCTTCTGCTGCAACTGCCACCACACCACCATCGCTCCCTCGAACTGCTCGTCATCGGTCAGCCGCCAAGCAGCCCGCGATCCTGCAGTTGACATGCTGTGGGACCCAAACAAGTATATAAGCAGACATAGGCTAATCCAACGTCTGCGTCTCACCCTCGACACGTGCCCACGCTGCTGAGCTTGCTCTCTAGCCTACCACAGCCACCACAGCCCCCACAACAATCTCCCAAGGCCTCCACACTTCGCTACGAAAGCCATGTAGGATGCAATCCTTCCAAGAAGTCGGCATCCACATTAACAAAGCTTCGCCAAAAGTCTATCTCGCACCGGCTGGGCTTCTTCTGGATGGCCCACGTGACACCTTCACTTAATCTCCGACAATCGTCTGCATTCTTACCCATCACCAGGAACAGATCTCGGGCAACTACCACTTGACCTTTCCAGATGTCTTCGTAATGACCCAGCGTCATAGTCATTGATTTGTGTATGCTCCATTCGCTCATTGGCATATCCTTGGGAATGTACTTCCATTCCCAGAATCTGCCTCTGTCGTCCAAGAACCTGTCTCCCTCCCTGGCGTTCATTGGGTAGAAGTGCGGAGCAGACCACATACGCAGCGCTGAAAACCTTGCTGAAGCGTGTTGAGCTCGAAATTGTTTTGCCGTCTTGACCATGTAATCGCGGTCCAAGGGTGTCGGGTCTACCATTTCCCCGATCATTTTCGTTGAATGGTTCTGGTGCCGGCAATCAATGTAGAGGTCGAGCGGGCGGCCGGGTTCGGCCGCGGCTGTTACAACACCACTGACCCGCGGGTGATACGAAAGTCGAATGACGCCCGCTTTGAACAAAGGAATGATCACGGAACGTATCGCTTTGCGCCATTCCATTGGGTAAATGTCCTCTACAAACTCAAGAGCCCCTCGATTGTTGTCTTTCAGAAGCTTGTCCCGATCGGCCCAAAGCTTCGCTGGCATATACATGTTGCTATGATGCGTTCTCCGGTCTGGAATCCGCTTGGCTCTTTCTTCTTGGTCAAATAGTAGGGACGACCTGAATGGTGTGCCATATTCAGAAGCGACAAAGTCTTTTGTTTCATAGAACATGGCGATGGCAGCATAGGCTTGGAAAGCATCGTCAACGTTTCGACGTTCTTTGCGGAAGAGAGGTGCCATCCCCATAAACTTGCAGAGCTCGAACGGACCTGGGTTGATAGCGCTCATGACGAAATCGTCCATGGACGCTACCATAGACTGGTACTCGTTATACCTGCTAAGACCGCCAGGTTCCAAGTCCCCCAGATGACAACACTCCTTCGCGACTAAAATGCAATCGTCAGTTACTGTCAACACCGGAGACGATTAAGCTACCTCTATCACTTGACCGTTGGGAATGACTTTCAATCATCTCCCCAACATCATACGCCTTGTTAAGATATACTCGCTGACGGCGAAGAGCAGTCCTTAGCGTATACATGAAATCTGCAGGAGGAACCTCGAGTCCGGCCGTTACCATGCGTGCATGCTCGGGATCGTGTACTAGAGGTAAGAAATAGTGTGGGTCTTTTGTCTTAGCCACCCACTCATATTGTGGGACCAAAGGACCAGATCTTTGCTTGTGTGCTTGTTGATCTGCCTCGAACAAGTGTTTATGAAAATCTCCTTTCAAAGCTCGACCTGGAGCGCGCCTGGGACTCAAGTCCGTTTGTAATTGTGCATTCTCTTCCATACTGGCGTCGTCTTCGTCTTCGTTTTCGTTCGATTCAGACTCAGATTCAGATTCAGAATCAGGATTAGAATCAGAATCGGAACCCGATGATTCCTCATCAGTACTGAGATCGTAACTGATCTTCCAGGCTCTGAGCTTTCCCATCTGGAATTTCTCTATGGCGGTCTTATAACGGGGAGACCGGTTGGGTATGTCGCTTTCCGCGTCTTTCGGAAACAGGATAGCGTCCTCTACTTCATCCGCCTCTGTGAACTCGTATCGCAATTTAACCATGTCATCTACTGCTTTCTGTGTTTCGGGAACGGACTGGTTGCTAGCAATCTCCGCATTCTTGTCGAGGACATCAGCCATAGTCTGTACCTTCTCCCCTGGATGAACGCTGCGAATACGCCCGGTATCATCTTCTTCTGTCACAGTTTGGAAGATGTGGCGAACCCGGGTTAACATGTCTTTGGCTGTCCGAAACTGAAGGGCATGCGCAAACACCTAGTTTCGTTAGCTATCCACAGATAGACATAGCTGTGCATGGAATACCTCTTCAATCTTCTGCTGCAGCTCGTAAGCGCCTCCACCGGGTGCCGCATCCCAAATGTAAACATCGTAGTAATCATCGAAATTGACCTGCCATGACCTCCTAGCTTCGACCTTTTCGATAAAGGCAGGTCCGACTTCGCTAGTTATATTGTATTCGCGTTTGCTAGCTCTACCAATCCCAGTCTTCTCACGGCTTAGCCAGAGTTCCTGTTCGGGTGGCTGCACTATGACATAACCAGTTACTGGATCGCGAATCAAAGCACGTAGTTCACCTGACTCCATAGTCAGGTACTGAATGAAGCGACGATTGAAGACATCGTTACGCTTGATGTACTGGGCAATGGGTGTACGAAGTCAGTGTAGGTCTTTCATGCAGTTTTTACAGAGAAACTTACGCCACAAATGATGTTGCGGGATTCTTTGATCTCGTGTGATCGTCCTGCAATCCCACGACCGCCAGTTTGAGATCTTTTTGTTTTAGCCTCGGCATTATCGATTTGAAAGTAAGGTATGAACCCAACAAGCGCGAGTTGTTGACGATGGGCATCCCCAGTGAATCTTGTCCACTTTGGAGCCAGGAAATAGTGATATGTGGTCAGTATGTTGAGCTCGAAGAACTCGTCCCAGTTGCGACACAAGGCGACGGCATCAGCGAGGTTGGAGTCTTTGGCGATGATGGAGAAGTGGAACCAGCCGCTGCGGTTGAGAGCTTGCTCGCTACGGTAGTTGTACATGTCACGACCGCAAACCCTGATCTTGACTCGCTTCTGAGTGAATGTGTTCTCACCAGAAGTGTTACCAAAGTCTACAAGGCCATTTTGTTCCGACTCGGGCGGCCGCTGTTGTGATTTCTTCTTTGTCGCTCTTTCGTGTTTGGTGCGGTATCGGTTCATGAGGACAGAACGTTGACCACTGTTGTTATGCATTTGTAGCATGATGTCGTCCGTAACATCGTTGTGGAAAGGGTGTTCAGCCAAGTCTGTTGGTACCTCAGGCTCATCAGCGCCATCCCTCTCGCGTATGAAGTCTGCACATGCATCTCGCACATCCTGAAGACTAGGACGCTCCAACTTGAGACAAAGATCTCGTAAATGCTCTCTTGTCACATCGTCCTTTTGTAAAAATTCCTCTATGCTGTTGGTCTGGATCGCAATGGGTAGCAGTGCGCTAGATGCTAAGAGAAGCCTACAGAAGAGGAGATTCTTAATTTCGCCGATCTCGACCAATAGCTGCTCGATCTCATCGTGAGGAAGTATGGGAGTCGTCCTGGGCTCGACAGCGCCCTCGCTGCCATGAACATAGTAGCTCGCTACGCGTTCAAACCGAACAGGCGTCCGTAGTCTCTCACGCATCTGCTCCTTAGTCTCCATTTCGATGAAGCCCTTGCCCCCATCGTCTTGTGTGGTTGGATCTTCTAACCTCTTTGTCTCTGCGTTAGCTTTTCTTGCTCTCTTCTTCGCGCTCTTGGAGAGCGCCTTCTCTGCAGGCTTTGAATTCGCTGGGCCGTCAAGCTGGGATGGCTCCGCTTGCACAGGGAGCTCGTCATGCTCTTGCACGTTGAGCATCAGAAAGAATTTGATGAGCTCAATGTAATTATCCTTTTCATGGCCGTACACATCTTGGATAGGATCCCATTCCTCTTGCTCTTCCTTTGACATCTGCGCGAGGCTTTTGGCATACATCTTATTCAGGTACTGTTCTTGACGCTTCTTGTTCTCTTTGGAGTTTCTTTCACGTTGATGACGATCGATCTCTTTTTGGTGTCGTTTGAAGAGTAATGATTCCAGTTTCACTTTCCTCCCCTCACTTTCCGCCTCTTCCGCCTCTTTCTCCTGGCATTGTTTAATCCAACCAAACCACTGCTTCTGCTCGTACATGACTTCCGCAGCACGTTTGCCAAGTTTCTCGAGAGCTTTAACCATGTTGTATCGCTCATTCTGTAGTCGGTCCAGGTACTTTTCGTGGCCATAGTCGTTATCAACTGCAAAGAAATGACTATGATGCAGTTTGCGTGCTCGAATTACGCGATCAAGCAAGTTGTACCTTCGGAACAGATAGTCGTGTAACTCCCGTAGTGTTGCTTCGCTGTCGACATCGTTGAAGTCTTGAACAACGATAGAAGCTTTCTTTCCAGCCAAGTACACTGGCAACTCCTGTATATCGAGGACGGCGTTTCGCCCTTTGTAACCTAGGTACAGAGCTGCAAATGTGAGCATTAACAGGCGAAGAGCGAAGCTTGCTTACCATGGCACTGTCGAGAGTGGAATGCACAGAGTCTGCCATCCAATGAAGTCGCTTCTCTGTCACAGACTGTTTGCGCACTCAAGTCTGATAGCAGCCGTGCACGACATATTGAAGCCATAGCACTGACGGAAAGTACACCGATCCAGACCCTTACCTAATACACATGATTTTCTCACAAACGTCGTTGACGACTCCGAGCAAATACTCCTTTTTCAATTCGACAGGCAAAAACGAAGTCCGTAGCGCTTCGAGTGACGAAAGGCTGGCGGTCTGAAGATGAGCCAGATGCCAATCGAGGGGAGCAAAGCGGGTATGCGCTAAGATCATGGCGCTAACCGCATATAGAAATAACCTTGGAAGAGTGGTAATCCTCTCACGATCGCGCAAACATGACTTTGTATGGTATACGTAACAGAAAACGACGTCTGTTTAGTTGTTGTTCACATGATTGTTCTAGCCTTCTCCATAGTTTGTAATTTGCGATTACATACAATCGTCTTGTTCAATTTACTAGTCTACCTAGGTACATTAGACTGAAGGTTTCTTGGTGTATTCCAGGTTGAGACATTAGCGAGCTGGGGTGACCGAAAATTCGTTTTGTTGGCGGTAATGTCGTCTGCAATCGACAAGCACGTGGTAGATACGTCAAGAAGAAGAACTTCAAGTTTAATAGATAGAGCTTTTTGGGTTCGAGCGAGAAATGCTGACGCATAGGATGGACTTGGTGTACACTGATAGAAAGAAATTATGCATTTCTATTCCTTTGCTCAGCTCCCGTACTTCCTTCCGGCGTTGTGTAAGCCGTCGATCTTTCTACAAGGCATATGAACTGCCTCCTCTTCCTATCATATATAGCTACCTGACTAGCAACTCTTGAGATGGTAACGGCTAACCTGTATGAAGGTGGCTGTGGAGGTCGCGCTGGAATGGTCCTAAGCGGACATCTACTAGTCAACATTGAGAGCCTTATGAGTGGTGCCGTGTTCCGTCGTAATGTGCCCGATTGCCTCTACAACATAGGCATGTATGAGGACTAGCGGATATGGCCGTGGGGGAGCGAAGCAAAGAGATGTCCAGCTTCCATCACCGGCCATTGTATATGTTGCTGAACACCTCCCTGATATCTCGACACTAAATGCTGCCTACTAGTCTCAATCGCCGCCTTCCTCTTCCTTTGCCTTCTCTTCCGCTTCTGCCTTCTTCTTGTCCTCCCATTTCTGCTTCTTCTCCAACAACTTCTGGAGGTTCTTCGCGCCATTAAACACACCATATGTCTTTGCACTACACGCCGCACATGTAGGATCCTTCCGATACCTTTTTAGGGCGCAAGCCTCGCAGAAGTAGTGTCCGCATTTTGTGATAATGGGATTCTTGTATGGCTTCTTGCAGATGATACAGGCGAACGGTATCTTCTCCAACAGCGCGAGATCAACCCCATCCTCATCCTTTTCCTTCTCGTCCCTGTTCGCAGAAGCGACAACCGTACCCCCTGGCTTCTTGCCCTTGGTCGACATCTCCCATTCGCGGTCCAGCTTCCAGCCTGCCGCATAATCTTCACGCGCGTGCAAGAACTTGCAGTTGTCGCCAAAACCACAGAACCCTGTCTGCTTGTAGTCCTTGCACACATCCGGCGTGTAATCTGTGACGGTAATTGTTCGTATGTTTGTCGATGCTTTCATAGGCCCTACTTGGCGACTGGGCGCGTCGGGGTTCTTTTCAATGAAGGTTTGAGGCTTCGTTCGCGTGCTGCCGAGCAGGTTTTTGGAGCTGAGAGCGTCGTCGGCGTTCTCGTCGTACCAGTTTGATTGCTTGGTCGCATCGTTGCTTGCTTCTATTACGGCCGAGCGATTCGCTGCGTACTGTGTTGTGCCCTCGACGGCTGTGGTCGCCTTTTGGTCTGCGGTGGAAGCCTTGAGCGCATTACCGTTAGTCTTCCGTCGCTTGACTACGTGACCATCTTCGCCCTCTGCGTCTGACCCTGACGAGAAATCCGAATCGGATTGAGGCGGTGGCGGAGCGACTTTTCGGGGCGCAGCTTTGGCACCTCGCTTCTTGAACTTGACGACGGGCGCGTCCATGGTCGGATATGCGTGAATGAGTGTGAGGTGAGGTGCAGATCAGGTAGTGTTGTAGGAGTGAGCCGCAGAAAGTTCGAGCCAAGCTGTGGCTGAGAAATCCAGTTTCACGTGATGCAATCCGGGGTAGTGGCGCAGGGCTTCGGAGGTCCCGGACTGTCTACAGTAGGTAGATAGCGGATAGGGACGGACTGGCAAGCTAAACCCTGCAATCAAACCTACGTAGACGTAAAACGTCTGTGACCGGTACTTGAGCTTTTTGTGGAGGTTGTGTTCGGGACTTGATGGTAGATCCTTTAGGTACGGTCTTATACCAGTTCATATGCAGGCTGCGGCATTCCTGCACCTGTAGATCCTGGACTAGCGAGCATAACGATGCATGCAGAAAGACGCCTGCAAACATGCGATAGAAACAGTGATATTTACAGGTGGGAGCATAGTTGGCTTCTATGTGTTGTTGTACATGGTGTGACCCTACCTAATAGCAGATAACCTTGCAAACACACTAAGCACGTTCTTCCAACGAAATGTTCTTTTCATGCGTTTCGCGGTGTTTGCTATGGATGTTACGTCTCACTGTGTCTACCAGGAACATGGCGTCACCCCTTTCCACGCAGCCATGTTGACATGGCACATGGTGGTCGTGGGGTAATGCAATGCGCGTCTTTGTTGCGGTGATCCAATCGCGCATACAAACAGCCCCCCTCGGCCTAGCAGAGCTGCAGTAGTGAGGGGGCCCGCTGCACTACCACGTCGTCTGCATAGTCTAGCGATTAGACGTGCAGCAAGTGCCGGCGCGAACCAATGGAGGGGAGCGAGGGGCATCTGTAGCTTTGTTGATGTTGTGGATGCGTGATGGGTGTGCGCGCTGGGTCGATGGCGAAAGCGTGAAAGCGTCAAAAGCCGCGCACGGTGCGCTTCATTTCGCTCTTCTGCACAACATCATCCGCGCTGCTGTCATCCCTCCTCTGTCGCCTCTGTAGCCCCTCCAGCCCGTTCGGCATTCCCTTCTTTTTCCTTCTTCGCCATCCCGAGGCTCAGCCTGGTGATGCGCCTTTGCTTCTTTTCCCTAGTGTGACGGAAACGCGACCGAGTGCCAGCAGCCGCTGCCGTGTCCCCAGTCGCTTTCCCACGCGTCCTTCTCATCCAAACCCTTATTCCATTCCGCCCACCGCCCGACGGAGTGTACCCTTTACTCGCTCCTGTCTCTAATACTCCCCCGACACGCCGCCACCACCTGCCGCTCTAATCCGCGCACGTTTCCCGCTCCTTAATCCTGCCTTTCGCCAACTCCGCCCATCTCCTACCGCCATTTCCGAGGCACAGCGACGTGCAAGTGGGGAATCTTGTCCAGGAGATGACACAATAAGAAACAACCCTAGGGACTACTAATGGCTACAGCAAATCCTCCACCGGGCGCGCTCTCGGTGGAGCACCACAATGGCTCCGACCCCTTCCTCGCGGCGCCGCACGACGCCCACCGGCAGCGATACTCTGCCTTCGACAACTCGCAGTTCTCTCTCTATCTTAATGGATCGCCCCAGCAGGCCAAGCGCGCCCTCGAGGCACACTTGGCAGAGACAACGCGCAGACTACAGGAGACGTCGCATCTGGGCAGCGCGCTTGTCCAGCAGAGGAAGGAGCTAGAGGACAAACTGAAGGAGGTTGATCAGCAACAACAAGACAGTGATATCGGCCCAGAGCTGCGCCAGAGGCTGGCTGAGCTAGAGAAGGAGTTCAACGAGGTTGGTCGGGAAACGGCTCGCGCCTTTCTCCCCAAGTCTCGCGTCCCCAGTGGCGAGACTGATCCCACTGGCGGCTCCATCTACTCTAGCGAAGCGATCCAGTCACCGACCAAAGTGAGCGTTCCTTCGCGAAAGCAGAGGAACCAGCAGCCTAGTCGCATCAATGACATCGCGCTGGCTACAGAAATCTCTACGTCTTTGCTTTCTCAGTTGAAGGACCTCCAGGCCGTTCTCCTTGAGAAGGATGAAGCCCTCAAGGCGGCTGATCTGGATCGATCGCAGCTCGAAATTGAGGTCGAAGGCTTGTCGCAACGTTTACGGACACTCGACGAAAGCGAATCGCGGCTCAAAGACGTCAACTGGAACCTTGAGACACAGGTCCGCGAGTCGGAGACACAATTCAAGTCAGCGGCAGACAAGGAGCGAAGTCTCAACCATGCTCTGGACCTAGCACGTACTGAGAGATCAACCTTGGAGAAGGAGTTGGAAGATCTGAAGCAGATGTACACGAAACTCAATGACGATCACATCAACAAAACCAAGCAGCATGAGACTGAGCTTTCTAGTTTGCGGCGAGTTGCAGCCATGACAGAGACGGAGAAAGGTGCAATGCAACGCAAGGTCGAAGAGCTCACGTCCAAGAACCAGGAGCTAGCTCAAGCTATTGCTTACCGCGCAAGATCAGAACATCGTGGCCGATCTGAGGGATCGTCTGACGATGATCGTGGTGTGAGATTCCAATCTCGTACCCCAGAACATTCACCTGAACCTTCTCCAAGCAAGGCCACACCACGCCATGGTATGCTCGAATCGGAAACACTCAAACACTCGCTCCAGCACGCCCACCGTATGATCCAGCAACTCAAGAACAACATCCACCGTGAAAAGACCGAAAAGATCGAGCTGAAACGTATGCTTCAGGATGCCCGTGATGAGGTTGACGCTCAGCGCGCTCTGGCTGGACCTGGTAGTGCAAGCAGGCGACGGAAGAGTGACAAGGCTGCCTCCATGAAACCACCTCCGCGAGCTGATCGTCTTGGAGCATTGCGTAACGTCTCACAAGAGATTGTGGAAGACGACGAATGGGAAGAACAAGACATTGTACCTGAGACCCCAAGTAGGCCACCACAACACTTGAACTCTGTACCAGGGTCCTTCCCAAGCGGCTTCAGTTCCGCCGCAGAGACGAGTGCATACGAAAGCGCTGACACTGCTAACGAAACATCGGATGCTGCTTTCGAGACTGCCAACGAACGTGATGGCATGGCGACTGAATCTGACGCGTTCCAAACCGGAGCTGAGACCCTTGACGGAGATAGCAGCGATCAGCTGACTGAGACTGAAGCAGGACCTGCCAAGTCTAGTGCGCGACGGAGTCGACCATCCATCTCACAAGGTGGTCGCATCAATTCCTACCGAAGTACAGCCTCCGCCTCTGGCGACGAATATGATTCAGACTTCAGGACTCCTCTTCACCACCAGAGTTCTCGCTTCAGGTTGAAGGCTCGGGACAGCAGTTCGCGGAGATCGACGCCAAGAGGTTTGGATTTCTTCGCAGGTACGCCACCCGCGTCAAGAGACTCTCCTGCCGGCTATGTTAGCAGCAGCAACGAGAACACTCCAGCCCAAGGCAAGAGTCTGTTAGCAGAGTTGAACGATCTGAGTGGAGACGACGATGATGCCAGTTCTGTGGAGGGTTCGCCAAGTCGATCCAGTGTCGTGTATTCCAGCCATGCCACGCCAGATCCCCTAAGGAAGGCCGTTCTTGGAAGGTCCCTTCTTCAGTCGGATGCACCCAAGCCGACTATGGTGGATTCGGGCACGATGACAGAAGCAGATGTTCCTGAACCCATCTCCATATCTTCCATTTCAAGCCAGAACACTCAACCGCAAGCCGTTCCCTTGCCTACATTGCGAGTCTCTGCCCTGCATTCGCAAGATACGAGCCCGCAAGCTCTACCCCGTCAAGATCTCAAAGTCTCCTTGGTCTCCTCGCAAGACACCGAACCTAAGCATGTGCTTCCGCCAACTCTTGGGCTCTCTACCCTTTCTGGCCATGCTACCAGCCCTCAAACCCCTAAGATACCCCAACTGGCTGTATCATCTTTCTCAAGTCAAGGAACCGAGCCAAGAGTTCCTTCAGCTCCGTTGTTCGCAATTTCTTCGCTGAACGCACAAGATACAACGCCACGTGCTGTACCTATCGCTCCTCTAAAGATGTCGTCGGTGTCTGCCAATACCACCGAGCCTCGACATGTTGCTCCTCCTTCTCTGGGGGTATCCACCGTGTCATCCCAAGGTACTGACCCTATTGTACCAGCGGTGGAGAAGGTCATTGCTCCTTCTCTGGACGTGTCGTCTATCTCTCAGCAGACTACGGAACCCCGGGAAGCTCCGGCCCCCAAGCTACTGGCTCCAGCAGGCCTTTTCACGTCTGCTATCTATGCGCAGGCGACAGAGCCTACACAGCACGACGAATCTACCTCGGCGTCGGAGTCGAGGTCAATCTCCGATATCGTTCCAGCATCTACTGCACAAGACTCTCATCACAGCAAACAGCCTGCACCACTCCAGATGTCAAGCTTGTCTGCTCACGCGACTGAGCCTAGGGACGTACCCTACAAACCGACATTGCTGCAGATGTCTTCTTTGTCGTCTCACACGACTGAGCCTAAGGATCTACCTCGTGCGGTCCCATCCGCGTTCTCTGTAACGTCCGTTCAATCAACAGAACCGCTGGCGCCGAGACCCAGCAAGCAGCAGTTTTCTCAACTTTCCGCACAGGCTACCGAGCCTGCTGCACTGCGGCAACCACAGTTGGAACTGTCAAGTTTCTCTGCTCGTTCTACTGACCCAGTGGAAATCCCTAAAGCAGACCCGCCACAGCTCTCGTCGCTGTCCTTCCAGACATCCCATCCTGTGGAGCCTATGAGAGGAGCACCGTTCTCGTTCTCCGGGCTGTCTTCACGGTCAACTGAGCCAGTCGTACCAGAGAAGTCGTCTCCTGCCAACTTTTCGGGGGTCTCGTCTCAAGCTACTGAACCCGTACAGCCAAAGCAGGCACCTCTGCAATTGTCTGTCCTTAGCGGACTTCAGACCGAACCGGTCACACCCCCTGCTCCTTCGGCTTCTGTACACAACATTTCCGATGTGCGAACTGTCCAGGATACTCAGCCTGAGTCGCCGACGCTTCCGGCATTTCTGCCAACTCCGACAAGTCGTCCATCCACAGCGAATCGTGTTTCAGCTCCCACCATGACATTGTCTCCTGTTGCTACACAGGGCACTGAACCATTGACACCGTCAAGACCTGTTACTGCTCATCGGGCCGTCGCGCCTGCTGTAACTACCAGTGCTTCTTCCCAGACAGAAGCAATGGAGAACAAGCAAGTATCTACGCCAAAGGTTGGTTATTTTGACGCTACACTACCCTCGGATAAGGATGTCACATCAGAGATGAGCACCCCACGAGTTGACAGCACGGATGGTCGTATGCCTCTTACGCCTGTGAATGCCAATGTTGTTGGGGAAACGCCCCGAACACCAATGACAGACGGAGGCACTCAGACAATGGTGTCTGCCCAGCAAATCGACAAGCTACTGCTCGCCCGGAGTCAGCGATGGAGTAGTTTGATCACCACGTCCGGGCTAGAAAAGTCACTGTCTCCACCTGAGTCGCCTGGTAAAAAGTACGCAAATGAGCCAAGCCGAACACCCAAGCGTCCTGGTAGCTCTGGAAGTATGCGCTCTCGCGCTGCAACACCGCCACCACTGCCTTCGGATCATAAGGAAGTCATCGCCGCAGCGACTCTCAAACCAATCTCTCCGGGCGCAATGGGACCGCCTACAATGCCAGCATCTGCCTACAAAAAGCGACCGCATACGCCTACTATCAAGACGAACAGCAACACTCTCACCCCCAGGACAGGCGGAACCACACCACGCGTACGCCGACAATCGCAGCGCAGCGGAGCTTCTTCGCCTCTTAGCCGGAGGTCCTCACTGTCGTCGTTCACCTCGGAGATTGACCAGCGCTTCAACATCCCAGGCGGCCCGTCTTTTGCTGCAAATGGACTGCCGCCTGGCGCGACAGATCCGCGCATGATACAGGCCATCACTCAGACCATGATCGGCGAGTACTTGTGGAAGTACACCCGCAAGACCGGGCGTGAAGGCATGTCTGAGAACCGCCATCGCCGCTTCTTCTGGATCCATCCTTATACCAGGACGCTGTACTGGAGCGACCGAGATCCTCAGAGTGCTGACAAAACGACGTTAAAGGCTAAAAGCGTTGCTATCGAATCTGTTCAAGAAGTTGATGACCCTAACCCTCTACCTCCCGGACTTCACCAGAAGAGCTTACTCGTCATCACGCCTGGTCGATCCATGAAGTTTACTGCTACAACAGGTCAAAGGCACGAGACATGGTACAACGCGTTGAACTATCTATGCCAACGGGTCGACGAGAGTGAACAGCAGAAGTCGCCTGCAAAGTCTGATCAGGAGCACAAGGCAGCCACCGAAGATGAGATCCAGGACGAATTCAATGGTGGATACCGCAGCTCCTCTCGGCAAACAGGGCGCTCACGAGGCTCCATGGCGTCATATGCAACCAGGAGGACGTCGTCTCGCGATTATGGCCAAGTACCTACGATTCGACAGTCGCATGTTACACCACATCGTGCAACATCAACCGAGCCACTGGTGCATGGATCTGTCTCGAGCCGTATCAACAGCATGCTCCGACCCAGCGTCTCTGCTCTGCGAGGATCGTTTACGAGCCGGCGAAACAGCAGGACCAGCGCTACAGAGTCTGCCATGTACGAAGAGCCTAGCGTCTCGAATATGGAGCTTAGTCGGGACATCCATGAACACGTAGAGCGCGACCAGGATTTCATGCCTAATGTCCGAGCATGCTGCGATGGTAAGATTCTTTGATCCCAACAATGTACAAGAGCTAACATGTCTAAGGCAAACACGACGTTGGACACCTTCACCAACATTCAGTCAAAGGTCGACAAGTCAATTCTCAAGCTTCCAGGCCTTCGCTCTTTGGTTCCATAAGTTCGCGCGCACAATCCCGAACAGAGTCTCGCACAGAATCACGCACTGAGTCACGCACAGAATCACGCACTGAGTCACGCACAGAATCACGCACTGAGTCGCGAACTGAGATGCGCAATGAGCAGATGCGCCACCAGACTGAGATGGAAGCAGCAAACTATGGAGCTGGTGCATAATCTCCGCCTCACGCCTACACTCTTTCCTATATTATCACTTGTGTTCGTTCTAAGCGGCACCTCACTAGTCACTTGATCTGACTGACAGTCTCTTTTCCTTTAGCATTAGTTGTTTCGTATGGGAACCGTTCCCATTTTCCTATGTATCTATCAATCCATCTCTCGGCTTTTGGACGTTACATCTCGGTTTGGATCCAGATGAAGCAGAAACTCAAACTCGATTTCAGGTTCAAGGGGCTTTGTGCATGGCGTTCGACGGTGATGCATTTTCTGTACAATTTGCACAGTACGTTGGAGCTGTACACTGAGACGACCTGACGCTTCCTTTACGGACTAGTTCCCGGCTTCTCTCCATTCTACTAGAAGTATTTTTTCTACCGTCTGTAACTCGTTTGTCCTTTCTTCTTTCACTTGGACCATGCATTATTGTTTCAGTCGTATCCCTAGCATGGTGGCGTCACATAATGTTTTTACTTGGGTTTAGAAGATAGTGTTGACGGCCTGTAGTCAGATTGATAGAAGATGAATCAAGAAAGATCGAAATTGCAAATAGCGTTTCCCTGACCATGCATATAATTTTCTCGTGCAAAGAAAGACAGCCTGTATGTAAAACAGGCGAGCACGAAGGAAGAAGCAAGTCAGAGTGAGTATTCTATTCATAGATGCTGCACTTGCTTATCGTTCTATGGAGATATTACGACTTTTACAACAGACCTACCAAAGCGAGATGAAGGTATGATGGCAGTGATGTGTCTGTCAAATAGCATGGCGGATCGAAGTGGATATGCTCGCATGAAGTTCATGCACACAGAAAGGCGTTCCTTGCTGGCCCAATAATGCCAAGATCTGCCGCGTGCGTCGAAACACCAAACTTTCGCTCCAGCCAACGCGCCTGTCATTTTGAATCTTTCCTCGACAACAACATCAACCACCCATCGCGCATCCCGTTTCCCGTCGAACCTTCACTTCTGCAACTGCGGGCAGCTTTCTGTATACCTTTAATAGACTTTCGCAACCAGCGCATAATACAAATCACCACCGCAAGGCCAGAGCGCGACGAAGCACGCCATATAGCTCCCGACCCAAGATCAGCGCCGCTCCGAAGCAAAATCGTCGCCGCTGCGACCCTTGAACATTCGGAACGTAGTATTGAGTCAGAACCGCAGTCATGGCGCGTAATTCCGAAAAGGCGCACTCGATGCTCTTCCGCTTTCGCGCTGCGCAGGCCGCCGAAGCTGGAATCATCGACATCTCGCGCACTCGCCGCCCCAAGCTCATAACCTCGGTCAACTCGATTCCCGTGTGTGAGAAATGGCGCGGCCAAGTGCTAAAGGAGATTTCCCGCAAAGTTACAAAGATTCAGGACGAAGCGCTTTCAGACTACCAGATCCGCGACCTCAACGATGAGATCAACAAACTCATGAGAGAGAAGCACATGTGGGAGAGTCAGATAAGAGGCTTGGGTGGGCCAAATTATATGCGAGGCGGACGAGTGCTGGATGAGGAAGGGCGGGAGGTGCCAGGAGGCGGAAAGGGGTATAGATACTTTGGACGAGCGAAGGATCTGCCGGGAGTCAAAGAGCTATTCGAGAGGCAGAGCAGGCCGGAAGACGACATGGATAAGGGGCGCGAAAAGAGGAGCGAGCTGAGGCAGAAGGTGGATGCGGGCTACTACGGCTACAACCTAGACGAAGAGGATGGGACGTTGCTAGCATACGAAAAAGCCAAAGAGAGAGAGGCTTGGGACAATTTCATGGTGCTCGGCGATGACATGGACGATAAGCCAAGCAAGACGCACAAGGAGTGGATGGAATTGCCTGGAGATGCGGGTGACGGCATACGATGGCGCGTCCCAACACTCGAGGAGGTGAACAACGAGCTGGTAGAGCGCAGAAGGAGGAAGCTCCTTGAGAAGCTCGGTTGAGTGCGTGATGGCGCTTGATAGGTTTGCCTTGCGGAGTTTGGCGGTAAACTGTTCATCAACAGACTGCGACTTCAGGATCAAAGATTGATACCCTTGCCGAGCAACCGGCTACAAAAAGATTAAATGTACATCAGAATCAACAGGACAAGCAAGAGCACGTCCGAGTCGGGAAGACAATAGAAGCAATTCATAATAACACTTTAGTCGTACCATGCTTTTATGCTATTGGAATGACTACTTCATCTTGCAAGCTCTAACACCAAACGCGACATGACAGTGAAGGTAGTTGGGTATCTCATTCGTTCGTTCGTCTAGAGTCTTCTTTACAGTATGCAGCCCCGTTACGCCTCTCTTCTTTTTGCTCACTGGAAGCGCGCGATACTGAAGCAAATGCGTAGGCGATCCACGCTGACTTTGCTCTTTGATTCTCTTCGTTAGAAGGAACAAGCTCTTTTTGAAGAGCAGGATTGTTGTCGCACAAGCCTCCCATCGCTCAAGTCGTGAACAATGTATCTTCCTCTCTCAGGTACTCCCCAATATCCGCTTGCCTGAACGTGACAATACCTGTAGGGTCCAGCTTCCTCGCCTCGGCCGTCGATCGTGCACTCACACCGAAACCCTACAAAACATATGTTAGCCTAGCTCTCCACCCCCGTCCCCATGGCTGCAACTTACCAGTGGCGTGTCATTCATACTCAGCACAACAACACCTTGGTGCTCAGGGCAGTCCTCACTCCACCGTCCCACATGCGCCTTGAGCACGTTGCCGCCGTACAAGAACGGCATCTCACCGTTCTGCTTAACCCACACCTTGTATCGCGCGTGCGGGGCGATTACGCTCAGCGCTGTGATGTGCAGACGGAATTTGCCCGTCTTGGTGAATTTACCCAGGCAGATTCCGAGGGAGAGTAGGTTGTCGCGTGCGACAGATGTGGCAAAGTTGGCGAGAGATTCGCGGACATAGTAGACACGTGAGCCCTTGATTTAACGGTTAGCATGTGCATGGTGATGGGAGAGGCTTGACGAATTGGAAGCAGTTCGTACCTGGACGCGGAAGACATTGCGATCGTTACCGCCCGTGGGGTCGGCGATGAGGTTGGATATGCCTTTTCCACAGTACGTCGCAAGCTTCTCGAAGAGAGTCTTGGTCTCTGGTTCTGTGAGGGGCCTCATTGTGTATGCGTGTGAAGAAGTTCAGAGTTGGGGTGGAAGCTGGGCGCAAGTTCGCAAAGTCGAGATCTGCTGCCAAAAAAATGTGGAGCGGATGCGGCTAGTCTCCGCCGCGGCCTCCGCCAAAATTTCAGAAATCCTGTCAAGCATTCAACCAACACCGATCCTTGTCGCCCATATCGTCCCACGAGTATTTTCCAATATGTCGAGAAGCGTACCGGTCGCGAAGCGAAGAAGGCTTTCACCACCCGAAGACGGCGAGCGTGCGAATGGTGCGAGCGAAGATCACAAGGCCAAGTTTCTGAAGAATGCTGCGAAATGGGATCTCGAACAAGACTACGAAACGCGACCGCGCAAACTGAAGAAGCAGAAAGAGAACAAGAAACTGCCCGTCAGGACGACAGAAGGATGGGTAGCAGCGCCGCCCAATGCGCAGGATATCAAAGAGGAAGAGTCGGACAGCTTTCTCGGGTCTGGGAGCGAGGATGAAGCGGCCGAGGCCTCGGATGTAGAAGAGGTAGAGGAACAGAAGCCCAAGATATCAGCGCGACAAATGATACTCGAGGCCAAGGAAGAACTAGCGCGCATAGCGAGTCTGATCAACGAAGATCCCGAAGAGCATATCGGAGCGCTGAAGACACTACAAGCACTGGCCGAATCAGAGAACTTCAACGTTAGGAAGTTGGCATTGGCAACACAGGTCTCCATCTTCAAGGATGTCATCCCTGGGTACAGAATACGGCCGCTATCGGAAGAAAAAATGCAGGAGAAGATCTCCAAGGAAGTCAAGAAGCTACGGCAATTCGAACAGAAGCTGGTATCGAGCTACGAAGCACATGTCAAGTACTTGGCGAGACTGGCAAAGAATAGTGGGTCGGACAAGCAGCACATGGCGAGTCTTGCATCGGTTGCTGTTAGCTGCGCATGCAATCTCTTGAATTCCGTACCACACTTCAACTTCCGCAGCGAGCTTATAAAGATTCTTGTTGGCAAGCTTAGCACGAGGAGGGTAGATGCGGACTTTGTGCGATGCAGAGAGGCCATGGAAACACTCTTTGAGAACGACGAAGACGGCAATGCTGCGCTGGAAGCTGTTACAATGTTGACCAAGATGATGAAGAGTCGGAATTACCACTTCGACGAAAGTGTGCTGAACACGTTCTTGCATCTGCGACTGCTGTCCGAGTTTGCGCAGAAGGCTTCATATCATTCCGTTGACAAGGCGGAGGACCCCACTGTCAACGGCAAGAAGCAGAAGCAGAAGCGCGAATTCAGGACGAAGAGGTTACGAAAGGAGCTGAAAGAGAAAAAGGCCATCGAGAAAGAGTTCAAGGAGGCTGACGCAGCTGTCAGTCACGAGGAGCGTGACAGGATGCAGGCCGAGACGCTGAAGATGGTGTTTGTGGCATACTTCCGAATCCTGAAAGCTCGCTCGCCGAAACTGATGGGTGCTGTGTTGGAAGGTCTGGCACGATACGCCCATCTGATTAACCAAGATTTCTTCGGAGATATCCTGGAAGCTTTGCGAGACATCATTGCGACGGCCGAACTTACAGCTGCTGCCGCAGTCGAAGAAGATGAAGACGCATCAGGTGAAGAAGACGACAACGAAGCACCCGAGCGCAACCTCACCCGCGAATCCCTCCTCTGCGTCATCACTGCCTTTGCACTCCTTGAAGGCCAAGATGGAGCAAAAACAGCATCAGCCCTAAAATTGGACCTCAGCTACTTCATCACCCATCTCTACCGCACACTACACCCCGTTGCGTTGAACCCAGATATCGAGCTCAGTTCCAAGTCCCTCCACCTACCCGAACCCAACGCCGCAGAATCTCATGCTGACACCGCAAAAATCAACGTGCAAACCACCATCGTCCTACTCATCCGCTCTCTATCCTCTGTCCTCCTACCCGCTACATCAATTCGCGCCGTCCCGCCCCTCCGCGTAGCGGCTTTTGCAAAACAACTCATGTCCATTTCCATGCATCTCCCTGAGAAATCTTGTACCGCTATGCTTGGTCTATTGAACCGCGTGACCAAGACGCACGGCAAGAAGGTAGCACCTCTGTGGAATACAGAAGAGAGGCGAGGCGACGGAGTGTTTGACGCGCTGAAACCTGAGATTGAGGGCAGCAATCCTTTCGCGGGGACTATTTGGGAAGGAGAGATTCTGAGGAAGCATTTCGCGCCAAGTGTAAGGGAGGCGGTCAGTGGTGTGGAGAGGAATGTTCTGGAGGCTAGTAGATAAATGGATTGTTTGTGTTGGATGTGTGAATAGCAAATTCGATCGTTCGGCTACGACTTGCTTTCCGCCTTTTGATCTTTTAACCTTTTGTCCGCGCCCCCTTCTCTACGCGCCTTGTATAGCTTTGGCATCTCTACCACTTTGACAATCGTTACATCAAAATGCGTTTTTGCTCCTGATCGTAGAGAAATTTGTGACAACGATTGAAACATCACAGCGTGCGCCTCATTCGCAGCTTGAGGCTTATTCTGTCGATCGTGGCGTAAAGAGGCGGCCTCCTAGCTTGGATGATCCTGGATACGTTGGATGCCTGGTTATATCCAACCAACATTGTACAAACGTTGTCAGCATGACAGCAAGACCAGGCCATCTGTACTAGCGCACCACGATTGACCAATGCAGCATTGTCATTATCGACTTTACCAAAGCTACACGCCAGACTTTACAAAGCAAGCTACTGCAACATGCTTTTCCAGACACTGCGCCTGTGGTGGGGGGCGATTAAAGGCTGAATGACATCTACTCAAGTAGCCATCTCGCCCGTAGTTCTGATGTGCCCCTGATCGCACAAGACACTGTTGTGTGCACACCTGCCTTCTGTTTACAAGACTCGCGACTACCCCCGTTACGATTATAGACTCACAATACTCTCGCGATGGCTCAAGAACCAGATATTGGTCCAAACCTGTGGTATTCAATGTTCATAGACCCGAGCCACACACAGTCGATGGTAGGCACAGCACTCTATAACGGGGATGGATCGAGGGGCGCAGTATTCATCAAGACAAGAAACGACACAGACACTGAGCAGCGATGGCAGCTGCGCAAATTCAACTCAACCGTTTGGACGCTGCGTTCACAAGGATCTGGTCCAAACAGTTACCTGTCCGCAAAATACTCCGATGACGAGCAACAGAAGGGCAAATCGTTCGTATACATGGCTCGAGGTGATATTGCCGACGCGAGTGCGTACTGGACTATCGCCTCATGGGGCGACGGGACGCGGTATCTGACCAACCTGGCAAACAAGACCGATTATCATCTTACCCTTACACCAAATTTGGGTCATATCGTAATGAGCTCGAACATTACAGCGCCACAGAAAGGGCAAAAATGGAATTTTTCGGAAATAGCAGCCATCGATGATGAGCGGTATTCAAGCGTTAACGTAAGATATATCTGGGCTGATGGTATACCTTGTACAATCTAACATATCACCAGTTAGTAGGTGATGTGACCGGTACTCAAACTGCTACCTCAGGACCTTCCTCATCTTCGGCCACGGCCAAAGCGAACGAGAATACCTCTTCAGGCCTTTCTACTGGCGCAAAAGCAGGTATTGGAGTGGGAGTTGGCGGTGCTGCACTCATAGCACTCATCGTACTCGGCCTTTTCCTTTGGCGGAAACGAAAGAGAGGACAGTACACAAGCCCGCCGCAAGAGCTGCCCCACGAGAGCATGGCACATGTTCAGTCTCCACCACTAAACAAGTACGAGCTGAATCACGATACCACAACAACGTACGAGATGCCATACAACAATGTTGTGTCAGAAGCGCCGATGAATGAGCGCCCAGCCGAGCTACCTGGTCACACGGTGCAGAGATGAAGACACCTAGAGAAAGAGCAGAGGACCAGACATAAAGGAAGGACTGTAAGCTACTTCAAATAGTATAGGAAAGCGATATTTATCAGTAACCATCGGAGCTTATGCGCCGAACCATATCCTTGGTACGCCTTATCGAAGGTGTGGCACTTACTACCGACATCCATCGCCGACGACCACGCGGGAAGCTTTGTAGTCTCCAAGTGACCAATAAGTCTTGGAGGATGCTTGATTGACAAAGGAAGCGCCGCATCAGCAGGTGCTTTGGGTCTTGGCTCTAAAGGACCTTGCTACAAGGCAGTTCAGACGTCCATACACCTTGCGATCTAGAAGTCGTCTAGACAACTGTTTTTGGAAAGGTATCAGCGGGAAGGCGACAAGGGTGTCTTGCAAGGGGGAGTTTCCATACGGTGAACAAATCATACCCACGTCGAGGCAACCAAACAAAGTACCTCCGATTCCGATGACCGAGATTGAGGAGATCCTCAAAGTCAGACCCCGTCAAATATGGACCTCGTGTTCACTGCATCTTATAGTGTTCTGTCCAATCGGTTGGAAAGCTCCGACAAGAGGGACTTGTTTCCGGCTAAATGACTACGCTTTCATCTCAACAAACCACCGGCGCCTTGCATCTTTCTTGCATGTACTTGCAGATCCATAGGGCATGCTGTGCAAGGGCATTCTGAGATGATCCTACGACATCGCTTAACGGGCATCTCCGCTCTACTTTTGAGTCCTTTGGGTGTCACCAAAACATTGCTTAGTACATTGAGGAGCGAAAACAGCCAACACAGCAGGAAATGGCACACAGTAACTGCACGCAGATCGATGAAAGCCGTCCGCCATTCATTGCAAAGAAGATAGACATCTTCAGACCCTGTAAGTGCTTGAACAATGCGTAGGATGTGCAAAACTACCACCAAACTTTATGGTCGTCCATATTAGCCTCATTCTTGGCTCGTAACAGATGTCTCGTCTAGACGGCATCCTTCGTCCACGCCGTCTTGGCAATAGAGCGGCACGGTCGGTGGATCAACTACCATGTCAAATTTGTCGATCTGCTCACGTAACTGAGTTAGTTTACTCTCTTCAGGTTTTCACTCCAGCCTTGAAAAGAATGACATCTTTTTTGAGATATGCTCCAATCTCAATTACGTTTGCTTGATATATCCGTAGTCAAACTCAAATGACCTTTATGCAAGACGCCTTGCTTATGTTCAAGATGCTGATACTATGGCCGAACACAGCGACGCAATATCTCTTACCCTAGAATCCACACCCGTTACAGGTCTTGACACATGAGCTTCTGCGTCTGACATGCATCTGCCGACTCCGACCACGCATTCCTTCATCTCCCAGCATGCAAGAGTTCCACACCTCGAAGCTCTCAGCAACTTAATTAAAGCCTCATCTAACAGTAATCCATTCGCTTCTGGCATGCATCCTACCTTGTAAATCACGGCTGGAAAGACCCGAGTAGCATGTCGTCTGCACCTTGGCGTTTATAGCCTAGGATTTTGTCTATAAGTTGAGCCTCCTCTTCAGTGCTCAAAACACAAGTCAGTGATCGCTGCTGTCCTGTCGTAGATGGCAGGCTTCAACCTTAGGGCGCTATATGCGCTCTTCGCCTCCCTCTCGCTACTCCACGTACTCTGCGCTGCGAACGCAGTGGTAAGTCATGATTGTACGAAATGCATGTGAGACATACACTGACTTCGTGTCTTTACCTTTACAGAATGATCTCCAGACCAAAGGCCGCGCAGCCATCGACGCCGCCATTGCCAAATCAACCTCATGTACCAAAGATAAACTCCGAGTACGCCGAGAATGGTATGTCTCACAACGATCTCACCCCTGCCATACATAGTGATTTGATACCTATATACCAGGGGCGACATCACAGCTTCAGAAAAACGCGCCTACATCGCTGCTGTCCAATGCATAACCAAAGCGCCTTCCAAACTCTCGCCCACTCAATATCCCGGCGCCAAAACGCGTTTCGATGACTTTGTAGCTATCCACATGAAAAATACACTGTCTATCCACGGCACGGGCAACTTCTTATCCTGGCATAGATACTATACATTCGCATATGAGAACGCGTTGAGAGTCGAGTGTGGATACAATGGCACGCAGCCGTACTGGGACTGGGGACGCTGGGCAGCCAGTCCAGAGACGAGTCCAATCTTCGATGGGAGTGAGACGAGTATGAGCGGTCAAGGAGAGAAGGTACAGCATAGTAGTAGTGGATTGAAGCCAGCGGGAAATGGGGGTGGGTGTATTGCCAGTGGGCCATTCAAGGGAATGATGGTTAATCTTGGGTATGATTCATCTTCTTCATCTTCCTATTTGGCGTGGTCGCACATACTGCACTAGTTTTGTCAGTATTGTTTGCGTGCTTGGGCTAACTTTGACTAGACCGGTCGCAGCAATTGATAGTCCGGCGCCTCCACGGAATCCACGATCAGACGGATATGGATACAACCCCCGCTGTATCAAGCGCGATATCAGCAATTACCTTACGCAGCTTTACGCGACAACGGACAAGATCGTTGGTTTGATCAACAACAGCAAAACCATTGCATCGTTCCAGGATACCATGCAAGCTGCGAATGGCCCTCACGGTGCGGGACACTTCACTGTTGCTGGTGATCCTGGTAGTGACTTTTATACATCACCTGGTGGTGCGTATAGTCCTTTACTCTTTGCGTGTCATTGCTAATTGATGCTCTGTGGTAGACCCATACTTTTACCTCCACCACTCCATGGTAGACCGTGTATGGTCTATTTGGCAGAGTCAAGACTTTGCAAACAGGCAACAGGTCATAGCGGGTGGTACTTCGATGATGGGTGGTGGGAGGGCACAGAGTCTGGAGGATAACGTGGATTTGGAGGTGTTGAATGTCGATGGCAAGGTGTACAAGATCAAGGACTTGGTCAGTACGGTTGCAGGACCGTTCTGCTACGTCTATGAGTAATATGTGTTGGTTTAGGCATCGATGTGGGAGAGGTTGTCATGAGACAAGTACCATAATCTTCGAGATACGTCCATGGATGGCTTACAATATACAAAGTTGCATGCGAGATCTTGACGTAGGTCAGCTTGTGCACAGAAGAAGTGTGGATATTTCGAAAGCAATATGCAGTATATTAATGGTCCTCAGATTAGCTCTCCTGCTGTCCTCAGAAGGAACCTCGTCCATTCCCCGTTAATCTGTCTCTCGACCTCTCAACAGGCAACGGTCGGGCTCCTCAACTCGACTTTGGCTTTAATGCCCCCACAGGGACATCATCACTGGACCTCTTTCGCGCCCGTCTGTAAAACAGGACTTTGTAAAGAAAACGACCCACCTAACACAAGCACCAGCACTCAGACCCACAGACACCCAACAACAAAGACCACGCATCCCCACAACCAGCGATGCCACAAAGGGCAAAGGCGCTCGGATTGAAAACTACATAGTTAGACGTCACAAGCGAACATCGTCCTCCAAGCTTGTTAGGCGAGGCAGCACGGCGCTTCAACTCTTTTACTTCTTCCTCAGTGCGCGGTGGGAAAGGTTGGGGCTGTAGTCTCGTGAAGGTGAACCCAGTAGCTTTGCGAAATCGCCCGTGGCTATCGCTGTGCAATGATAGACTGAGCGTTGTGGCTGCATCTAGTATGATGGCGCACTCCCTCTGCTTTCCGTTCTTGTCTGTCATGCAGTGAGACGCTGGGGATGATTAGTCCCCTAGCATCGCCTTGTGACGAAGGTTTGTCGTTCACTGGGATCTATAGGACGTTAGCTATTGCCTGATCGTTTTGCTTCTTGCGCGAGGGTAGCCTGAGCGATTCAGGCTAGCTGACAGCGATCGGGGTGTACTTACTCGCTGCCCGGGTTGTGGGTGACGAGAGAAAGTTGCCGACGCGCAGTCTCGAAGATGCAGCGCGCAATCACGGGCCACGCTAGTGGTAAGCTAATAACGTAAGCTGGGCCGGCACTTTCTAGTTATCTACACCCAAACCCGAACCTACTTGATTGGGAAGCTAAGTCTTGGCGTCCCCATAGCCCCATAAAAGCGGTCTGCACATCCGAATCGTTTATATACCGTCATGCGTCGCTGTTGAAGCTTCTCACCTTGCCTTTTGTGATCTTGAGGAAGATGCACATCCCGATATACATGTTCATACGCCAACATGGGCACGGGAATCTTCATCACTGAGATGTGCATAGAGTCGACGATGCTTCCAATTATGGAGCAATGTCTTTGTAGCTTGTTTTCTTCTTTCTTTGATAAACAGAGCATTCGACATCAAGGCCGCTTTCATACTCCATGTAGCCAAGCCCCTAAATCGGATGCCAGAACAACCCTCAACCCAACTCCGCGTTATCGGCAGCCTTTGCAAAATCCTATGCAATGATCTGTTAACGTTTGCGGAGACATATTCTGATCTTGATCAAATCATGCTGAAGTGTTTTCGGTTTGATATATGTTAGGTGTAGAGCAGCGAAAGCGCTAGGTGAACTAAAAACAATGCGCGTGGCCTTCCTAGGCCATCTTTTCCCCAGCTGAACTCCATCATTCGACCCTATACAATGTCGTCCAGTCGTTCTCGTCGCCAACTTCGACACACCCATCCATTTGGAACATCGATGGACCTCTCCAAACAAGCTTCTTCTTGCCCTTGAACCGCAGGTACGAGCTATTCACCTAGAAACGATCCCTTTGCTTCGTCCTGTAAATGGTGAAGCCAACGTAGGCACCAGTCAGGGCCAGGCCGAACAGCACAAACTTGACAAGGAACCAGGTCCAGCTTCCACCGCTGCTGCTCTTTTCCCGGGTCATGGACGAAGCAGTCTTGGCGCCTGAGCTTCCTGAGGACGAACCGGCGCTTGGGTTCTTCTTGTAGAGGTTTTGTGATTTGACGGAGACGATGTCGTGGTTGTCGGAAAGTTCACCAGTTTCAGCAGAGAAGCCTAGGTAGGCAACGGGTGGGACCTTGAAGTTGGGGATCTCGAAGCATTGAGTCCATTCGCCTTCTGACTTGTATTGGAGCTCGAGACGGAGGAATTGTTCTTGGAAGTATGTGAGACGGGCTTTGGTCGCGATCTGGGCATTGCGAATTCCACGGGCCTAGTTATGTCAGTATTTAGCAAGCACGATGATGCGACTGATACATACCGAGCAGCCAGCGACCTCGTTGGCCTTGCCGTCGTTGTCCTTGTCGTATGGCGTGTTTCCATCACCGTTCATGGCCATGATGTATGGGAACACGGTACCGGGGCGGTTGTTCTTGTAGGTATCGAAGAAGAGGCCGAGCCCTTCGAACTTGTCTGTATGGCCAAAGACGTTTCCTGGCTGCGCGCGCTGCTTGGTGAGCCACATGGCAAAGCCGTCGCCGTAGAGGTTGCCTTGACCATGGATCTTGAACTCGAAAGTGATCTACTCGCGCGTGAGCCTCTGGAGGTTAGACATTGTAGAGTGTAACGCACCTCCCAGTTCGTAGCCGTAAGAGGCACTCTCGAAAACAGCCAGCCATCGCGCGAGGGCTTGTCCGAAGCCAGTCGAATGTACTTATCAGTTCGAATAATAGTGTCTCCGCCAAAATCCCACCAACGGCTTTGCATGTCCGAATCAAGGTATGGCTGTATGTGGGTCAGACATTGTTTCTGTGGTCAGGTGTGTTCGCGCAGAATATGCGACTTACAGGCTCGAGGCTATGTGTGCGTAGCTATGCGCTCGTTAGCATTAAACCCCCATGGTCTCCGAGGGCAGCAACCCACCGAGATGGCCTTGATGTCAGGATCCTCGCTCAGCCCCCCTTGCCGCGCCCAAGCACCCGTCCAAGTCCCCGCGAGCAAGCACAGGCTCGTCCATGGCCTTGCGAACAACATGGTCGCACTTGATCCTCGGCAGTCTAAGAGCAGCTATCCCCAAGCTACCAATTGAGTACTCGTGCGCTAGAAAGAATGGTAGGAAGACTGGGCTTCGGTAATCTGTGGGAGAAGAATAAAAGCCTCGTGGGGGTGAGGGCTAGTCGAAGAGGAGAGTGACGCGGGTCGGGCGACTTGAACGTGCTGGAGTGCTGCGAGTGAATCTTGGGGATCGGAAAGGCCACTCTATCACCTCCGCGTGTAATGCAGGGGTCTTGGGTTGCAGCGACTACGCTAGCGAGAGAGCCGCTCTTGACGTCGACAACTTTTCAAGACGCAGCCACCCACGACCGCCGAACTCGCCATAACACACCCCCACCCACCTCCATAACAACAAACACACAGGGTTGAAAACATGGACTCTTTCGGCGGCATGTCTTCTTCCCCCAGCGACCCCAAGACAGCGGTCATGCGTCAAGTACAGCAGGAAGCTGCTATGCAGAACGCGCGCATGCTGGTCGAGGTACGTCTTTGCTACCTACTGCATCTGAATTATAGTAGCAGACATGCTAATGCACCCACAGAAACTCAATGAGCACTGCTTCGAGCGCTGCATCCCCAAGCCTGGTGCCTCCCTCTCGAGAGGCGAGGAGAGCTGCATGAGCGCATGCATGGAAAAGTACATGAGCGCATGGAACACAGTCAGCAAGCAATACGTCGGCAGGATACAGCGGGAACAAGGCGGTGCGGTGCAAAACGTGTAAATGCTTGCTTGACGTCAGAGGGGAAGGATTCGAGGCGGCGCCTTTGCAAGATATCCATGATATAAAGAGTCATGTACGAATATGATGAGCATGTACTATACACTGTACCACCAGCAAGAAAAGATTTTATCAAGATGAAATTGGTATATTGCCATATGGTAAAGTCCTTGGTTGCAACGCTTATTTCTTAGCGAATGTCTTCTGCCGCTGCGCATACTCCTTCACAATGACGCTGCAGTTGACCTCCTGGCACAGCCTCTTCCTCCTCTCTGGTGTGAGCTTAGTCGCAAACTCGAGTCCGCTCGCCCTCTCCACCGCCTCAACAGGCACCTCAAAGTCGGTCAATGGCTTGTGGTTCTCAATCCTGGCATTGGGCAGCACAAAAGCGCCTAGCGCAACTTTGCCGCCCAGCTTTCCGTCTTCGGCGAAGATGACTTTGTAGAAATGTGTGGGTACAGCGACATTGGGCGGGTTGCCAATGACTTCGTATGACACACGCCATTTGCCGTCGGCTTCGCGCTTGGGCAGGTATAGAGGACCGGTCACGATGCGGACCGAGGGGTACGAGTGTGTGAGCCTGCGGCAAAAGTCTTCGAAATGCGCCCAGTAGTCGCGGTTGAAGCCGTCGCCGACTTGTGGGCACATGTTGCTCAGCGCAAACGTGTCATCCATGGCTTCTTGACTCCACTTGGCATCGGCAGCAGGGACTTGGTGCCCTCTGTCATAGCCGGAGCGGAAGTAGTCCTTGAGCTTTGCGCGGAACATTTCTGGGATTGTAATGTCTTCGACGAAGACGCTGTGCTTGCGGTCGGCATTGCTGTTGGCTAGCGACTCGGGCGTGATGTGCTCGGCGACCCATGCTGGGTTCCGTGTTCTTCGGTCGTACGACGATGTGAGAGAGGCAGCAGGACGGAGATCGTTGACGGGGCCGGGGAAGCCATATTGGAAGAGACCGTTTGGGTCTACTATCGCTCTCCGGGCGGCAGCAGCAGCAGCGGGCGAGGGGATGGCAGGGACCGAGGGCACAGGTGCTGGCCGGCCAGGCCCAGTGACAGTCGTGGTAGTGGTGGTGATGGACGGTGTGGGCGGAAGGCTGTCCTTCTTGGTCGAGTAGAGCGCGGCAGTCGCTGCTGCTCCTGCGGCTGCGCCACCAGCAGCAATCAAGCCCAAGGTGAGTTTAGACATGGGCGATGTAGTTGGGGCTTCAGGGACGTGGGTCGGGGCCTCTTATGAGCTACGGACGACTCTCACGGGTCCAGCGTCCTTTACGGCGCGTGAGGAATGTCTCGGACGCGTCTACACGTCTTCGTATGGTTCGCTGGCGCCTTCTCGCTCGTGGTCATCTGCATTTTCCACCACGACGGTTTGGCGCTTACCAGATGCACGCTAGTCCTGACAGCCGCACCTGCATGGATATTCGACATCACTGACAAGTCATCAAGTCTAGCAGTTTTGCGAATTCCTAAATTTTGGCCCTTCCTCTTCATCTTTCCTCTTCTGCAGTGCATAGATGATTACGTGGGTTTAGATTGGGAGCATTGTCCCATAAAGCGTGCCACCACACCGCCACCATGCCTTCCTGGATATCGCGAGCCACCGAGTCCCACAATGCTCAGCTTATCACGACTGCTGCCGTTTCAGGCTTCGTCGTTGGAAGCGCCATTCTTGGATTCCAGAAAGCTCGACGCATGACGAGGGTCGCGGATCTGAAAGCATCGATCCCAGATCTCAGTGACGATCATCGCGCGTCCAGAGTGAGTACCTAGATTTCTGATCGACTACATATTTAGTCACTGAAATGCCGCCTGAGTATTTGCTGACAGACTCCAGCTGACCGAATATGGCGCTGCTTCGAATGTCTTTGCTCCAAGTAAGGAGGACGAACGGAGTATGGCATTAGCCGCAAGAGCAAGAAAAGGCGACTATGACGATGGTATTGTTTCCCTTCCATAACCCTGATAGCCAAGCCTGACTAGTGTGCTAGATCTTATACTTGAACAACTGGCTAGAAATAGAGTGTTTCTCACAGACCCTGGACTCGCAAAGTTAAGGGGCGCTTTTGTAATTGTAGTCGGGTGCGGAGGCGTCGGCTCACACGCAACAGCTGCACTCGCTCGCTCGGGATGCTCAAAACTAAGGCTTATCGATTTTGACCAGGTTACTTTGTCTTCCCTCAACCGCCACGCAGTTGCTACTTTGGCAGACGTTGGAACGCCCAAGGTACACTGTCTCCGAAAACGACTTGAGCAGGTTACTCCCTGGACGCACTTCGAATGTCGCAATGAACTATTTGGGGAGCAAACAGCGGCAGCACAACTAGCACCCTTAAATGGCCAGCAGCCGGATTTCGTCATCGATGCCATCGACAACATTGACAGTAAGGTTGCACTTCTGGCATACTGCTACATGAACAACATCAAGGTCATATCTTCCATGGGTGCAGGTTGCAAGTCTGATCCTACAAGGATCTTCATCGGCGACATCTCCGGAAGCACAGACGACCCGTTGTCAAAGTCCACAAGAAGGAAGTTGCGCTTGAAGGGCGTCAAGGATGGCATACCAGTCGTCTACTCTACTGAGAGGCCCGGTCCTGGAAAGGCTGAGCTTCAGCCTCTCTCAGAGGAGGAGTTTGCCAAAGGCAACGTTGGGGAGCTGGGTGTTCTCGCAGACTTCCGCGTACGAATCTTGCCCGTTCTAGGTACCATGCCAGCCATCTTCGGCCTCGCTGTCGCGAATCACGTCATTCTTTCCATCGCCGGTTATCCTCATGAATACCTGCTGTCAAAGTCTCGCGACAAGATGTACGACGGAATCTTGGGTGCTCTGCAAGGTGCCGAAGAACGGCTAGCCCGAGCAGTCTTCAGCGAGGATCCACTGGGCCTCAAGATCCCCATCACACAGGACGACGTGGGCTATCTGGTAGAAGAAGTGTTCAATGGCCGAAGCATCATCAGTGGATTGTCCACACGCCTAGCCTTGACACGATGGAACAAGCCTACCCAGAGCTTTATGGATCAGAGCACACCAGGTCAAAAGAGCAGTAACCTCCAAATGAAGGACCTGGTACTTATGACCAAGGAAGAGGTGACAAAGCATGAAAAGGAAGTGTTGAAAGGTGAAAAGAGCCTGGACGAAGTCTATGACGCTGAAACGATTAAGCGTGTAAACGAGAGAATGGCAGAGGAAGAGAAGTTCCAACGCTTCAGGTAACGTACGATACACGAAAACAAAATACTCACTACACTCATCATGTTGTTGCACAGCTTCCGCAAAATTGCACTCTGCGGTGACCCCACATGCATTCCGCGTTCGTCCGTACCCACAGGACACGACATTGCGGATGAGTTGCAATTCTCCACGTTTAACCCCGATATC
The DNA here is from genome assembly GCF_001642055.1 of Alternaria alternata. Lineage (NCBI taxonomy): Eukaryota > Fungi > Ascomycota > Dothideomycetes > Pleosporales > Pleosporaceae > Alternaria > Alternaria alternata. Next base: position 1,192,474 of record NW_017306190.1, on the reverse strand, counting down.
ACCAGACCAACCCCCACAGCAATGTCAGCTACTTGCATCAGTCGGTCCTTCCGATAATCTATGGCGGTGACCGATATCCATCGGCCGCTGCACTAGCGCAAGGCACGCAACCAATGGGAGAATAGCTCACTCCCGCTATCTACGTGGTAGATAATTTTTCTGCTAATGACGTACAGCACCAACAGACAAAACCGGCACTCCCGCCACGGTACAAGCTACGTGTAGACATCTATGATGGTCCACCCGAGTATGGTAGCCAATGGGAGTGACAGGAGTGGCGACGGGCCCTACCAAAGTAGCTCAGTTCCGTAATTCATTTGCACAGATGGCGTTGAGGCTCTTCTAGACGGTCGAAGCTTGTAATGAACGTCATATTGGGAGATCGACGGAGTTAACGGCCTTTGCTGATATATAAGTGTTTGTTCACTAACACAGCAGGTCCAACTATCCATCCTGCCACTTCCGGTCAACATCAACACCTACACAAATACCCAACACACCACCACCACCACCACCACCACCACAACAACAACAACAACGAAAAATTACAACAAACAACACAATGGCTACAGACACCAAGTTCGAAGGATGGCTCGGCAAGGACAAGGAGAGCGTCAAGGGAACGATGGAGTGGGGTCAATTCGAGCCCAAGAAGTGGACTGAGGATGATGTCGACATTGAGATCTCTCATTGCGGTATCTGTGGATCAGACTTGCACATGCTGAGCAGTGGCTGGGGACCAACACCATACCGTACGTTTTTTCTTCTTCTTTTTCCTGTCACAGCTTTGTCGTGCTAACTGCTGCCAGCCTGCGTTGTCGGCCACGAGATTATCGGCAAGGCTGTAAAGGTCGGCAAGAACGTCAAGCACGTCAAAGAGGGCGATCGTGTCGGTGTTGGCGCGCAAGCACGCTCATGCCTTCAGCCCGACTGTCCCGACTGCTCAAATGGCATCGAGAACCACTGCCATCGTGAGTCAATAAACACATACGGTTCCGTCTACCCACGCGACGAGGGTAAGAGCTACGGTGGATACGCCACACACAACCGCACAAATGGCCATTTCGTCATGAACATTCCCGACGGCCTGGACAGTGCTGATGCCGCGCCTATGCTCTGTGGTGGAATTACAGTCTACTCTCCCTTGAAGCGATACGGCTGTGGCCCTGGCAAGACCGTCGGAATCGTCGGTGTAGGTGGCCTGGGTCACTTTGGTGTCCTTTTCGCCAAAGCTCTCGGAGCAGACAAGGTCGTTGGTATTAGCCGCAAGGCCGAGAAGCGCGACGATGTCCTCAAGTTAGGCGCTGACCTCTACGTCTCAACCGACGAAGACAAGGACTGGCAAAAGCACAACGCACAAACACTCGACCTCATCATCTGCACAGTTTCCAGCGCTAAGATGCCACTAGACGGATATCTTAGCCTGCTCAAGACCCACGGCACCTTCATCCAGGTTGGTGCTCCTGACGGTGGCGAGCTTCCTCCTATCAACGCCTTTACCCTCCTGATGAGTGGACTCAAGGTTGGAGGCTCTGGAATTGGTGCTCCCTGGGAGATTAAGGAGATGTTGGAGCTGGCGGCTGAGAAGAAGATTAAGCCATGGATCCAGAAGAGGCCGATGAAGGACGCTAACTCTGCGATTGTGGATATGGAGGCTGGAAAGGCTAGGTACAGGTATGTCCTCGAGAACTAGAGGAAAGACACCTAGCAACATAACTTCTTCACTGAATACAAGCCATTCGAAGTGTCTTTTGCGAATTCAGCCATGAGTGTGTAAGATTTTCGCCATTCACATTGCGTGAGGTAGTTCTGATTTTTGGTGACGTTGGCTTTGCGGTTCCGCGCCGAACAAGCGATTGTATCTTATGACGTTCTCGTCTTCTTTGCACGCCTACCATACCACGACGACACTGAGGTTCCCGGTTATAAGCGCCTCACCCTTAAAGCCTGACCTAGGCCCACTCTTCCCCGCAAATACGATCGACATCTGACGTCGTTGCAGAAAGACAACACATAAACCTCGGGTGTCTAACGTGTCCAACGTGTCCAAGTTCTTTTACCAGCCTTCCCATCTCTAAGAGCAGCAAATTGAGCCTTCAGAAATCATGCCAAATACCCAGACAGTCGACGTCCCCCATCTTGGTGGCATAAAAGCCGCTTACCAAACATCCGGTCCCGTGGATTCGTCCAAGCCTACTCTGATTCTGATAAACTCCTTCACCACATCGTCGGAGCTATACCGCGATGCGTACAAGAATGAAGCACTCACTTCTGTGATGAATTTGGTCTCTATCGAGCTATTAGGTCATGGACAAACACGCGCCAAGAGTGAGAATTGGACGTACTGGGATACTGCGATTATGAATCTACAGGTCATGGAGAAGTTGGGAATTAAGAAAGCTTTTGTACTTGGTACGAGCCAGGGAGGATGGGTGACCGTGAGGATGGCGCTTTTGGCGCCTGAGAAGGTACGTCGTCTTTTGTTTTGTAGCAGCATCTTGGGAGAATAAGCCCGTGTGCCTTGCCAGTACAGTGCTCCAGTTTCTTGCACTAGAATAACTAACACGGAGTCGAAGATCCTCGGCATTGTCCCCCTAGGAACATCCCTAGACTATGAGTCACCCCGCTCTCGCGACCTAGGCTGCTGGCACTCCGTCGAGCCCCTCGCCGAGCGCATCACTGGCGAGTTCGGCACCACATCCAACAAGCCCACACCCGACTTCACTCCTAGTACCGATTTCTGCAACTTCCTCATCGATGTGGGCTTTGGAAAAGAGGAATGCCCAGAAGATGTTCGAAAGTTTTGGAATGATGAGATTAAGAAGAACTACCAGGGGGATGAAGGTCGGCGGAGGATTAGGATGTGTGCGATTAATCTGAGAGATCGGGACGGTTTGCATTTGAGGTTGAGTGATGTGGTTTGTCCGGTGTTGTGGTTGCATGTAAGTGCATTATAACAGTGGCCTCTTATGGCAAAGGTTGAACTGACGATCAACATAGGGAACTAGCGATGCTGTTTACTCGGTCGCAAATGCCAAAGAAGAGATTAAACTCTTTACCAACTCGCCTGATGCCAAGTTGGAGGTTATTGAGGGTGGACAGCACTTCTTGAGTGCGTCGAATCCGAAGGAAGTCAATGAGCATGTTATTGCGTTCGTGAAGAAGTATGGCAAGTAAAGATAGTTGTGGAAGCTAGTTGATGGTCTCTACTATTCTAAATTGGGGCGCAATTCAACCACATGGCATCAGTTTTCCTAGATGTACTCTCGATTGTCATGTTGAAATGCCAACGGAACCACGGTATTCTTTGTGGTAATGTGATACCGTTTAAAGGAATCTACGAAGCCTACTCGCAAGATCTACCATACTAAAGAAACGTATTGCAACTTTGAGATTATACTATATTTACATAGCATAAGCAATACCACGGTACGGCATAAGAAACACGAGCATGGAAGCCTGTGACAGCGTAGTAACTCCAAAAGGGATGTCTATGATACCTAATGAGTTTCGTTTCGCTTCGCATATCGGACTGTAGCATCTCAACATATCCGCTTTCAGAGGCAGAGGTGATGTAAGAATAAACAAAGAGGAGACGCATGAAGATAGTCACATCTGATGGCAAGGCGAGCGGCAAGATTGTATCATACCCACCACGAACGAACATCTCCGGCGACGCAAAGCTGGCGTGTGAGTCTATTCTGGATACGGACGAAGCATGATGCGCAGATGTTGAATTGTTTTCTTTTCTACGCACCCATCACCGAACGTGTATGTTTGTGCATATCAGTGTGGTAGGGAGCGGGGATGTTGAGTTCTTACACACACGCGATGCGATGCTTTTTATCTTCGGCTATGACGCATCCCAACACAGATTCCAGCTGTACCCCGCTTATTTCGGCTCTTGGTGTTTGCTTTTTGCGCGGGTCACGGAATGATACCCCTCTCCACATCTGGCACTTGGACTTAGCCCACGGCAAAACGGCTGTCATACCACACTCGTAAAATTGGTCCGCAGGTTCGAAAGATTGCTTTTGGACGGCATTGTCACGACGCAAGACCCGCGGGAGAACCATGGATCTAGTTTGACGCCCGCTGCATGCAACCCACAATAGCGTGGCAAGCCTGATCGGCAGCGGTGATGCGCTTCGGTGTATGACCATGAAGAAGGAAAGTGCAAAAACTGGTGATCCTCGGAGGGAAGTGGAGAGGAAAAGCAATCATCTCGGCAATGGCAGGGCAAATCTGCATGATCAGCTATGAACAGTTACAGTCAAACAAGGAACGGTGTCGATGAGCCCGTTACGATACTTCTACGTAACCAACGTTTTCTTTTCCCTGCATGGCTGGCGCCGGAAAATGAAAAGCCCAACCGTCGACGCACCTTGGAACTTGAAACTCGCCTAACATCCATGTCAAGAGATGGTACTTTCCAGTGAAGAAGGTGGTTGGCGCAATTACACTGGAATAGCCGTTGGGTAAGGTATGATAAACCCCTGTAGATGTCAGGTGGCTGAGGGATCGAACCGAAATCCCGCCCGCTCGCCTCGCAAAGGAAATGCCTCTGGTCCACCGTCCACCGACACCATACTAGGGTCTCGACTAACGCACGTGCGTCGAGATGCGAAGGGCTTGCAAAAGTTGGGCATTCGTGAACAGGGGGGAAAGTTTGACGAGTCACCAACGGCCGGCGCCGCGATCGCGACAAAGTTGAGACAGTGATTCCCGTGTGCAACGTGACGAGCGATCAAACATGGGTTGAGGAACGACGTCGGGGTGATTCCCGTTTGACATTGATACGTATTATCATCGGGGATGAGGGTTCATTGGCTTGTTGGGTCCAGATCTGGATCCATGGACTTGGTACTGATATTTGCTTTTCTTGCTTCTCGACCTGATGTGCGCCGTGGGTACTCCATGTAGTCAACGAGTCCTGGCAGCGGAACAAGATGTGAAAAGCAAGGCGTAGGCCGGGCCTATCCTTCTTCAAGTGCATCTGCATCTGCATCTACATCTGATCTGTATCTGTATCTGCAGCGACATGCGGTATGTAGCCAGACGTCTCCACTGCATTCGTCTATGCCGCCCCCTCCAGCTGCGACCCGTTCCTGCGTATTTCCGTGACCCATGGGTCGCCGCTTGGACATACGTTTGGCGATCCAGTGCTAGAATAAGACTCAATATATTGAAGTATGCGCGGTTGTCTTCGTGTCGCACTGCATTGTGCTCACGCCTAAGGGACTCATTCTGCTGTTGGGCAGGAGACGGGATGGAGACGTTTCGCATCCTGGTCATCTCGGCAGTACCGCCTTGCTGTTTGCTTCACTCAACATGTGCCGTGTGGGGAGGAGTATGCGATGGGTCATCTTTTGAAAGGGATAAGTGGGACATCTAGACAGTGGGTTACTTGTTGGTGCAGAACTTGTTTCTACACTTGACGTCAACAGGCCTCTGTAACGGATGGCAGGTGCGGCAAGCGTATGTTGGCGGAAGCCGTTACATGTCAGGTACAGCCCACAATGCTGGAAGCCTGCACTCTGCAAAGCGTCTCGGGAATCTGTATGTACATGTTTGCAGACCATTCAGCTCATGGCGCAAAGCACGAAACGTGCGTGTTCAAGGTGCGTTGCCGCAGGCAGTAATCGCCGGCTCTGAGTGCTGGGCGAACTGCGCTCATCCCGGAGATGCAGGTCTCGATATTACTTTTGATTATGTGGTAGTACTACTCTCACTCCGAGTGACACAAAACCAGTTGCACCCGATGCATAGGTGAACAGTTGGTGGGGGGGTTTCATGTATTGTTGGTCGTCTGAAACAGAGGCAGCTAGCACTGCCAATCACTCCTCGGTCCGAGTACTCAAGGTTGTGTGAAGGAAAAGTGCTCTTGCAGTTACATATACACATGTGCACAAATCGACGATAAAACCCCTTGCATGCTGAGATGAACTATGCGTGTATGAATGTATAGTGGTAGCCTTATAGACGTATAATGGTGCAGCGTTAAGGTGAGGGGTAATGCGCCGAACACACCGAAGTAGTAGCTCTGCCGGCTTTGGCTCGTACCGATGGCGTCCTCTAGCGGAATTCACCGTAGTGGAGTTCCAAGACAGCCTTAACTAAGTGCAAGTGGAGATGTACAATAGTCCGCTTGTTGAAAGATGCACATGACGGTTATCAGGTTCAGGGCAAGCATAAATGCGGATGCTTGTATCCGAGTGGAGCTATTGAACATGCGTAAACGTGCTGGTCTGTTCGAGTAGCGTAAAGATGCAGTACTAAGTATGGCAAGGATGTGATATTCGTGCATCTAAGTGGGTGTAGCTAATCAATCGCTAAGCAGCTGTGGTATCCTCTAAAGCATAGATGTGATGATGGCGACGCCCCAGTTCCTACTTTTGCAAGCCAAGGGGAATCCGCGTAACACAAGAAAGTGTAGACCGTTTTGGTATCATAAACCCAAGAAGATATGTAAAGTGAAAGAAGCCGCCCAAAGTGGGAAGAGTCCAGAAGTAGCCCTAGTGATGAAATCGCCGAAGAACAGTGTGGCCGTGAAGAGAAGCAAGGAAAGATAATACCAAAGAAGGATGCGGTATGATACAGGGTATATGCAAGCAAATGCGAAGACTTCGAAGGGTCGTGTGCGAAATTAGTTCTCCTCCATCAATGCTTCCTGGTCGCCGGTTTCGCGCCAGTCGCGCGCACGCTCAGACAGGCGCTTGACGCCTGCAATGCGCTCTGCCCAAAGCGATTCGGATGGCGATCTGAATGTGTATGCGCGCTGTGATGAGATGACACCTATTGCTTGTAGTACTGCTTTGCGCGAATCTCTGCCGAAGACCGCAGGATGGTTGATCCATTCGAGGCTGGACTCAAGTTCTGCGTCAAGAGCATACATAGTCCTGACGTCAATGCCTGCCGCAGGAGTGAACGGGCTATCTGCGTGGGGAGAGGGCGTTCGTGCACGTAAATCACCACTAGCGCTATGAGTTGTTGGTGACGCGGACCCAGTGCTGCCTGCTGCACTTGATGGTTCGTTACGTCGGTGGCCAGGAGGAGGTAGTGGTGGAAGACCTCCCTTGCCAAGTCCTTTCAGGATACTGCGTGTTTCCTTAAGGAGGTGGTGTGCGCGTTCGTGTTGGCCGCGCGAAACAAGCGTCAATGCGCGTGTAAGCATGTCTGATGTGAGCAACTCCATGCGTCGCTGTACAACATGAGGGTGTGGTGGGATAGGAGGTGTTGGTGGTCTTCCTGTTGGGCTCTTCTTTGGCCCGGAAGGTAGCAGAGTAATGGCCAGTAATGATGGCCGTGGCAGGTGTGAAAGAGATCCTTCTCTTAGGATATCGCCGTACGTGAGGTCTGCCTGGATCAGAGGTACTTCCTCGACGCTGAGCGTGCGTGACTCGTCCTGATCGAGTGGCCCACCGAGAGCCTCCAGACCAGACACGATCGACTCCCAAGGGTCCTGAGGAAGCTGTTCTGGGGAGCCAGTATCCGGTGCAATGGCTAGTTGGACTAAGATGTCTCGCTTGTCGCCAAAACGCAAGTCGCCCAGTGCTGCTTCAGCGTCACGTCCAGTAGCTCGTTTGGTGATCTGTAGCGCACCACTAATCTTAACAAACTTGGCAGGAGAGCCTTCTGGTAGTCGCAATTTTAGTTTTACGTTTTGATGCGAGGTAGTTTGGAGTGAACCAAGGCACCCCGCGGCACACTCGCGAAGCATCATCCAGTCTTTCACGTATGTATACGAAGCCTTGGTTCGCGTAGAAAGTTCAATCATGGTGTCCGGTTTATGTGTAAGCCCAAGACCAAACGAATGAATAGAAACCCTAGATGAGCGTTAGTGGTGATCATGTGTCTGATGTTATCGAAGTGCTTACTTGGCAGCCTCTGCGCGAGAGATGACAAAATCAACGCTCTCGGCATCGGAAGTGGAAGAATCGCTGATAAGCAAGATGCTAGAGAGGGGGTTACTGGACTTGCGCTGCATGAGCAAGTCCATGGCTACGTTTGCTCCATCGACCACGTCGGCACGCAGGCTCTTCTGTCCTACAGGACGTATGGAGTCAAGCACTTTGGGCCAGTCCCTCCAAGCCTTGCCAGTCATGCCAACAATGGGGACACCACCACCGCTGGAGCCGAAAGTAACAAGGCCCATGCGATCGCGCTCACCCAGGTTGTAAACTAAGAAACGTAATGTGTCGCGGAGCAAGTTGATCTTCAAGCCCTGCATCGATGACGAAACTGGAATGACAACGACAATGTCAACAGGTACGTGTATTGAAGCAGACATACGGGGCTCTGTCATACCGCCACGCGAGGCGCTGTATTCGGTGGGTGCTGTCATGGTCGACCTGGCGGCGCCGTAGGAAGAGTTGATTGATGAGACCCGCTTAGGCCTACGGTAGTCGTCCTCCTCAGCTCCAGAGTTGTCCTGGTCGTACTCTGCCATGCGGTTGCTGGTGGGGAAATCCAAGCGGATGTCCATAAGTGCGCGCCGCCACAACTCCAATTGGCTACGATCCTGGAACTGCAGATGGAAAGCGGGCAGCTCCGCCACAGAGAGGCTAAGGGTTAGGATGAAGTTGTCCGGTGAGTGCTCGACCTGGTTGAGGTGCTTCTTGATGAGGATAGAACCCTTGAGGGTGCACTTTGTCTTCTTGATCGGGGCTGCACCATCCCATTGTGGTTGCGGCGCGATCTTCTTCTCTTTTACGCAGATCAACATCTCGGAGAAGAGGTAGCACTCGAGCTCTTGCCATGACTGTCGGTCCTTGCCGACGCGGATGTGACCGTGTAGTCGCAGCTTCCCGAAGCGCGAAAAGTCAAGACCGTGCCAATTGTCGACACGGGCATGGAGGTCTTCAGTTATCTCATCCAGCACCTCAGTCGGCTCATATTGAGGTTCAGTAGGCCTGCTCGTGGCGGGCGATTTGCTGCGTTCGTAATCGCTCTCTGCAACGCTTGCAAGTGGAGGTAGCGGCGATGCACGAGGCATGTCATCCAGGTTCGGACGCCATTTCCCCTCGACCACCTCGACGGTGATCAGGCACGTCAGGCTTTGTTGCTGCCGCGATCTGCTAAGAGTTGGAAACTCACTCCGGACAGTTACTATTGGCGCAGGAATTGGGCTCTTGAGTAGGCCACGTGGGCTGCTGAGGCTGGTCTCCATGGATTGCACGTCATAGTCGTGCCGCCGACCATCGTGGGTCGGGGCATAGTCGTTGGAAGAAGCGAGTCCCGTCGCTCCAGAATCACTACGTCCATGCGCCCTGGATAGCGACGCGCCCCTATCGGAACCACGATCACGGCTGTGGCTGCTGTCTCGTTGGCGTGTGTGGGTGGTGGGTGGATAGCGCGCCGACGACGCGTTGCTTCCATTGCGAGAACGACCAGTGGTCATGTGGTCGTCGTGCTGTCGCTCTGACGCCACGGTTTGGTTGTCCCATGGTGTTGGCGTGTTGGCCGCGCTCCGGTGACTCTCAGCTGCTTGCGATGGCGACGGCTCGTTTTGGACTGACCGCACAATGGTCGACAGTTTCTCTGCGCGCACATCAGCATGGCTAGCCAGCGCTGTCTCGGAGGGCTGCCTACCAAGATCGAGAACGTTTCCACCTCTGCTTGTGTCCAGGCCTAGTGTGGCATCGCACGTGGGGCAATGCTGCGACTCGAACTCGCGAATGTACTCATAGAAGCACGCTTCGTGGGAAACATGACCACATGAGAGTTGCAGTATCCGTTCGCCCCGCAATGTGTACTCCAGGTTCTCCTCACAGACACAGCATTCGCTCCCAATGAAGGTCCGCTCTCGTCTCGTCCGGGTTCGCTCGATATCCATTACTCCTGCCATGCCTCTGCCGGAGCGAGGAGGGGGCTGTGAACTAAGAGTCGCGTCGGATCGTTGATTATGCGAGGTGAAGGGCTTCGTCGTATGACTACTGCGCGAATGGGGACGGAGTCCTAGGAAAGACATGAGCGGCCTGAGCTCCAAGACAGGTCACAATGGTAGTAGGGAGAGCAGTACTATCGCTGGAGCCCACGACCGGACTGAACTCGACACTTTTCTTTGCTTTCTTGTCTTGTTTGTGGTATTTGTCGCCCAACAGTCCGAGCTGGTATAGGTTCGTGTGTAGGGTGTCCTTGGGTTGACTGTGGGGTGTGTGAAGACGGCGGCGTCCAGACAAAGAAAGTTCAAAACCGTTCGACATGGAAGGGCCGGGGCTGGAGCAGGGCTCACTTTTGGATCGCCTCAAGCACGTTTCAGCATCGAGAGAGCACACGGAGGATCGTTGAAGAGCCCGCGGGCTGGGTGGACCTTTAGGTTAGAGGCACCAGGTACCGGCAAAGTGCGTTAGCCGGGGTATTGTGCCCGACGCGATTCGAGCCGTGCAACACGGACCTGTCTGGGATGAACTGTGCAGAATTGGAGAATGCGATGCGCCGGCCCGTTAGGATGTGTCCTTGAAATAAAGTAACGCTTCTTTAGGGACTCAAAAGGAGCTGCAGGACATGCCCTGGCTTTTGTCACACCCGGGCTTGCACTACAAGACCGGAAGACTGCAGGCATCCCGTTTACAGGGAAGACCAAGCAGCACCGATGCATGGCTGCAGGCATGTCGCGCGACCCCCTGCACGGGGGCGTGACGGACGCACTTGGTCCCCTGCAACGACCGACCGGAAGGGCATGCGAAAATAGGGAGGCTTGGGAATGACTGCCATGCGCCACCTCGCCTATCATTCGTCAATACTTTACACCGCGATTCAGTCCGCAAAGTGGTCCATGATGGCGGGCCAGAGACCGTTCGCATTGCAAATCCTCAACTTTTGCGTCCGTGAGCACGTCGAACCGAGTAGGGAGGCAGCCCACATACCCGCTTGAGTGCTCGCGAGCTGAGTCGAATCAGGAGAGATCCAGACACTCCACGTCAGGGGAAACACTTATGACAAAAGAGGCTCCTCTTCCCAAATGTGACGACATTGCACCTCCTCCGCAATACTTACTCCTCGTAAAACCTGCATGCTGCCTCTTCCAGATAGGGAACGCGCTAGAAGCTCTGTTTGGATCCATTGAAGAGCGCGCTTTCCACTGGCCCTCCTAAACCACGGTCCACTGTCCAGCGTCACGGATTCAACATTGAGTCAGTCTCTTCCGTTAAAGTTTGGCTGCAACTGGGATGCCTCGGAAACACACCACTTCTAGAAGACTCCCACGAATCCTGCCAGGAGCATTTCACGAAGGAGTGACTTGAGGGAAACAATTTCTCTCCACGTGTAATGCGTGGCTAGTGGACTCCAGTTGCGCAAGCGAGCGTCACACTACCTTCGCACAATAATCTTTGAGGTTTTCTTGGTAACGAAAATGCACCACCATCGCGAACTTGGGTGCATCTTATTTCTGCCATCGGAACCTTGCTTATTATTCAACGTATCTTTGGAGCTTCACCGAACTTGATACGTTGCTCAAAGACACTCGTGTCGGACGTACGACGCTGTAGGTATAGTGGTCCCTTGGATCTTCCGGCCCCAGGCGGGTATTTGCGCAATCAGCACATGGCACGCACGTGGATGCATCAACGTCATGATGAACTTTCGAGATGCGGGATCTCCAACTACTCAATCAGCAACGTCCATCGCAATATTTTGATCTCCGGATCTACAGTAGGACGAATCGCATCTCGTGTGTGCAGATATGCAGCACGAAATTGTTGCACCAGATTATCCAGGCTATCCTTTCCTGCAGTCTCCTGCACCCGCAAGATACGCGCATCTTGTGATCGGATTGGATGCACAAATTTTCCGCGGCAGATTGCCATTACGTGTGCTTTGACTGCAGGCACTGTACGAGCTATGCACAATAGCTTTTCATCACTCGTGTTTCCTGTCGCTGTCAGTAACAGAGTCTGCATTACCCTGCATTTTTAGCCGGCAGATGTGCGGATTCGCTCAGATCCCGCCACGGCTGAGCGCCGTTCGTACAGCCCATAGTGTAACCGAGCAAGCGCAGACACAGACAAAGAAAAGAGAAAAGCCTTGGTATATCAGTCTTATAAGTCATACATGGCTACCTTCTATAGCCTTTCCCTTTGACGGCTGTGGTACAGTCGTACTGTACGATGGTTATCAGTAGGTGCGGAAGACGCGAACAGGTGCTGTCACCATTGTGACAGGCGCCTCACTATTCGAACCATTCGGTTGTCTTGCCTTTCCACTCTCCGACTGGTGCTGGTTGCCTGATACCTTGGTTTCCATGTGGCTAAGCGCCTTTCCGAAGCTACTGATGCGGCCTTTGGTCGTACTCACCGCATATCCAAGGTTTTCAATGCAATCGCGAGCTCCATGTAGGTGATCTGGTCACTACCTCCACTACATTAAAAAGTCGACCTTCTGGAAGTAGCATTAGCTTCGCTTGCTCTGAGTATGAATGACTCTTGGGTGACCTTACTGTTGCTCTGATCCCTACTTCTCGTAGCCGTCGTAGTCCATGGATACCTGACTGTGCCAAGGATATCCTGCTACGAGATACGGTAGCACGACGATCTCCTTCGAGGTTTTGGTTCTCATCTTCCGTTGACCATCGGAGCTATTCTGCCTACAGTCAACGTGTGGTAATGCGACTAATGCAGTGCGCTAGTTTTTGGCGATCTCGAATAGCCTCCCATCTAGTGTGCGCCAGCAAAACCACCACACCACTACGGAAGCCACCTCGTCAAACTCAAGTTTCATGGCCTTTTTTACGCCCAATTCAAGCCACAAGACCTATCAATGGATCCATGACGATCATGTGCGCTCCTTCCCGCCTCTTGTGCTGATATCTTTCCCCACTCCTTCTAGAAGGTCCCCTTTTTTGCGGAAGACTTCCCAGCCATTCATTCAGCATATTCTTGCAACTAATTTGTCACAGCACCGAATCATTAACCTGGCGCGGATAACGGCCGTCGAAATTTAGCGACAGAGATGCGCATTTTTGCTGGTTGCTTACATTCATTTGGGCGTACATATGTCGTCATACTGAGCCTCAGCACCTAGCACATATATGTCCGACGCGAGGCTCTATTTGGTGCTCAAGGGGTTCAAGTGAGTGGCGTAACGCACTGTTAAGACGGCAAGAAACCTTGCTGAAGTATGTACCACACGTTTTCTGTATGCAATACCGGAAGAACTCCGGTCAGCGACGTGCAGGCTGTGACTTGCATTGCCTCGGCGCAGCGCCACTGATACGCCTGGATACCCTTCCCCAGACCCTCCACCACCCAAGCTATTATTGTCCGCAACAACGACACTATCACCCACTCGTGACAAACCACGGCTCTACCTCAAACGCGATGCTCCCTCATCAATTTCTTTGCGCCTGTAGCTAGATCTATACCTCTACAGCATATGTCAGCTACGACTATACGATACTGACCAATTCAGCAAAGAACGCCTATAGTTCGACTAATGCATCGTCTGGCGTACCCTGCACCGTCAGGTATCTATTGGGTATACCTACTTAAGGGTCTCCCATGTTACCAAGCGGAACGTTTAGCTCGATATATGCTAGCGGAACACACTCCGCCTTATTCGCCCATGAATGGTCATTTCGGGTACAAGAATACCACACGTTCGCTCAAAAAGCTCGAGCTACACACTAGGCATAAGGTGACGTATCCTGACACGGCCTCTGAGTTCGTGTCTACGTTTCAGCCTCAGCTGAACAGCGTCAGGAGTTGACTGTACAGTTTGTTTGCTTCAGATTCCTGGGAACCCAACCCTGGAATAAGGTCCGAGCTCCACGATTGGCAGCCACGTTGTGTGCGCAATCGAGTAGGGTTCAACCTACTGCTACACGACAACGCTATTCACAGAACATGCGCCGTACATCATCATCACACTCGACGTCCTTGCGTCCACGAAGCCTTTGGTCTAGTGCCACCTCATACTTGACGCGTTGTGTGACTAGTAAAAGGACAGTGTCCTCAGTTGATGACGTTCCCGCTATACGAGAAGACAATTGATATCCAATTTACACACATAGCACGACGGTCAGACCGACCTTTTCGCTAAACCTTGGTCTGGTCTTTTCTCCGTTACATTTTGCTGTACACACGGGAGACACATCGTATATGGCATTGAAGCCGTCCCTGGGCGGCGCTGTATATTAAAAACTCGCTAGCCTCGGTACTTCTCTATCATGTAAAACCCCTGCTTGTCTACGGGATTTCGATGCGCACAAGTAAGGAATGGTAGCTGCAGATGAACGTACGTTAAAGGCCCATGCTTTTAGATGCATCTCAGAGTGGGCGACTCATGAACCCGATCGCTCTCGAATTCGCGTTGAGCAGACTATTCGAGCACAACCTTTGTGAAAGTCTGCCTCACACAGTCCAGATGTGCTTACAAATTGAATTCATCGAGATGGTACCAGGGACGCATATATACCCAAGATCGACGGTCAGAAGTGTTTGCGCTAGTCGTCCCATCGACCTAACACACTTTGAATCATTTGTAGATACCCAAAATACAGCGTCATCATCACAGAAACACAGAACCTTTTTACGATTAGAGCATCAAGTGAAGCAAGTTAAGCTTCCACGCGCACCAAAAACCCGAACCACTCGGGTGCTTGCCTTTGGTTCCGAACCTATTCTCGTATCGAGTAGCCGGGAAGAGCCAATAAAGCGCTACTGGTGTCACTCCGGAGAATATCGCGGCTGCATGCAGGGTCTGGCACAGTCGCTGTCTAGACAAAACGAGTGACGACTTTGCATGGACTGTTCTCGGCTGAGCATTAGAACGAAGATCAGATAAGCTGGTGAGGGACTATCGAGTTGGTGACATACTGTTTGGGCAGTCTTGCGACATGAAAGACGATGGCTTATGCGTACATCTGGCTGATCAACCAGAACCTGGTGGCATCGAAGTTAACAGAAAGTGTTACGTTCACCACAATTGGTCGCTAGAGTAAACTAACATGAAGGGAATGATATACATGCTATTCTCGATCACATCTGAATACTATGGACCATACGCCTCCGACACCCACCAGAGTCGATACTACCCAGTACCTTCACCCAGTACCTCCACTTCCCGTTAGGCGTTGTCCAGGGTCTCAAGTTTCATATCTTCGGCATGCACAGCTCGCAACAGCTGCTTCGTGAGCCATAGCACAGAGTAACAACAGGTGTTAGGCACTACTGAAGACACTTGACAGCCTCGCGAACTGCGGATTAGTAATCTTGAAACACTGTCGAACGTATGGTTGAACTTGCCCCAAATCTCCCCGCATTCGGCGTCATACTACCGCCGTGGGTCTTCTCCAGATAATGGTAGGTGTAACTGGTACAGTATGGGTTTCACAAGTCTCTTGTCATCTCAGCTCATGCTGGACCGTTTTTTAATTGTCAGCTGTCAGAAGTGACCTGCGAAACTCGAAAATTGCTACACATTCTCGAACTTTCGATATCAAGGACAGTTTCTATTACAGAGATTTACACATGGTTCCAGTGTAATGGCTACTCCAACACATGGACGATTTCTGTCCTACCCCAGCGAGCCCAGCGATATTATGACTCAGTAAACCACGCAACCTCTCCACCTCTGTCTCCAAATCCAAATCCGGCCTCTTTCGTCTCTTCCTTGAACAAAAGAGAAGAGAGTCAGTCGTGTCCCCACAACCCAAGGCGCGCCGAAACGTCGCCCCGTCCGTCGGAGAAATAACCTTAGTCAAGAACCTAGAAAAGCCGTTGCGCAGCGTTTGCGGCTCCCTCTCGGCCAAGACCAAGTGAGCCGCATCCGCAGCCGTTGTAAAGCGACCGTCCGACATGACGACGACTCTTGCCAAGATCAGCAACGTGAGATAACCAGGCTGGTTTTCCCCGAGCAAGGATTGTCAAGTCAGGTATTGTAAGTGGGTTTCGTGGGTGGATATGGTCGAACGGGAGTTGCCATCGCGGTACCTAGGTGACGTTCCGAGGTCCTTTTACATGACTTGTTGTAACGAAGATCCTCATTACCGTCTTAGGTGATCTTTCGTCTATACCTTCTGCCCGGTGATATCACCAAACTGTTGATCCTTCTGATAAAGTTGTAGGAAAACTTTGCCCGTGGTGCTGGGACGCAAATAAGCGGTGGTTGTTCGAGTTCAAAGACTAGAGTGGATGCCTGAGCAGAACCCACAAGTCAAAGCGGTAGTCATACAATACTCATTTCCTCCTGTTCTAACCAACTCCAGAGGCATGCTAGAGATCGCCCTAGGGATGATGCTAGTTGGATATCTACGTTGAAGAGCACGCAATACAGGTATAGGCGAATATTGCCTGTCAGGCTGGAGGAAGGGGCCAGGTATGGTGCCTACTTGTGGTGTTACACGCTTACGCGCCATACGTACCACTACGACTATACAGAGTATACGAATCCCTCCCCTACAGTAAGCTGAAGTGGAGAGCGATTGCACAGCCACACGTGCTGTAGGTACCATGTCCTCTTGTGCAAAGCCGCCGTTGGCCTCAGTGTTCGGTCACAGAGACATTAGTTGAGCTCGAGGCAGCAGGCCATCACAATCAGATATCTGAAGATCGCAATCCACAAGACCTGTTGGGCAAAGGGAAAAGGCTCACCCTTAAAGGGCACGGTGAAGTCTTTTCTCGAGCGCAGGGCGCGCGCTCGTGTTGATGAGGGGACTGATCAGCAATGGACCCACATGCTAAGCGGCCAAAGCTTGTATGTGCACCGCCTCATGGCCCTGGTGCCCTGCATGTCTTGCGAACCCTGGAGTTTTGAATGTGGCTCAACACTTTTCAGGGGAAGCTTTTCATCATACTCAAGGAGCAGAGCAAAAACACGTGAGAATGTGGATTGAGGATAAGGTATTGGAGTCATTCCTCCGGAGATGCTGACAAATGAGCCAACCGACTCAGGTTGCAAGCATTCGGATCCGTCGTACAAAGACACGCCAAGAAGCTCAAATTGTCCCGTCACTCGTCGCCGTTAACCCTCGGCCGTGTCACCGTCATGATACGTGTATTCATTCAGCACCCGCAACTTCAAACGCTTACTTCTGCATCATCAACTGGACGAACTCGTTGTCTGATGTGTGTTAGCATCGCACTTGTGATATAGGCAGCTGTAACCTACAGTCGATGCGGCCGTCACCGTCCTGGTCAGCCTCCCGGATCATCTCGTCGACCTCGTCATCGGTCAATTTCTCGCCAATAGAAGTCATGACGTGACGCAGTTCGGCGGCGGAGATGAAACCGTTGTTATCGCGGTCGAAGACCTTGAAGGCTTCCCGGATCTCCTCCTCGGAGTCGGTGTCCTTCATCTTGCGGGCCATCATGGTAAGGAATTCTGGAAAAGTTAGCTGTGGTACTTTGGACTGGTATGAAGGGGCGCACCTGGGAAGTCAATGGTGCCGTTGTTGTCGGCATCGACCTCGTTGATCATGTCCTGGAGCTCAGACTCGCTGGGATTTTGGCCGAGCGAGCGCATGACGGTACCTAGCTCCTTGGTGGTGATTTGACCTGTGGCGCATCGTCGTCAGTTGTGCTTGCTATGGAGTAGGGTGGATGTCGTGGTGTTGTAGCTGTGGGCGGTGGTTTGGACCCCTAGCCAGCAAGCCTCGCCCGGGCCCCTCTGCCGATTGCGTAGGCTGGAGATGCGGCACTGCTTTGAAGGCAGAGAGGGAGAGAGAGTGTGTGTGTGGAAGGGAATTTGGAGGGAGAGTACTGACCATCGCCATCCTTGTCCTACAACACGACGTCGTCAGCTGCATGTTCGTGATTGCGCAGGCCCCCAGGGCTACCAGGCAGCCGCGCGGCATGGCAGAGGATGGGGAGGGCACTTACGAACAGAGAGAAGGCCTCCTTGAACTCGGAGACTTGCTCCTCGGTGAGAGAATCGGCCTACATGGACCTGTTAGCGATGCGCGAGGGTGCTGGCGGGCAGGCTATCGTGGTGTTTTGCAGGGCGGGGTATGTTTGGGAATGTGCGAGGACGGCGCGGGGCTACACACCATGATTTCTTTGGGTGGTGTCTGGCAGGAAGGGGGAGGGAGGTTGTTGGTCGAGTACGGGTGTTGGGCTGGGCCGGGTTTGAGATATAGCAGAGGCGCAGGTGCGGTGTGAAGGAGATGCCAGTAGTGTTTGCGGCTGGAGAAGATGGGCTGGAGTGGAGCAGGCTGTCAGACGGCCCTATCTAGTGCGGCCCTGCTGTTGGGAAGCTGGCGCTAGCGCTGCCCAGAGCGGGAAGGCGGCTTCAGCTGCACCGCCCAGACACGTCTACCACGCTGCGAATGCGCCTCACTCCAAAAGTCGACAATCCACAGCTCGCGTCGTCATAGCCCTCCATCTACTCCTCGTGCCCTGCCATGACCTAGCCTTGTTGACCCTCGCCAGCCCAGCATGTGGCGGGACCGAACCAACCTGTATGCTGCTGCTACCGCTTCCGACCACCCTGCCCTTCCCTCGCTGACGTAGCTGCGTAGCTTTATATCCTACCGCCAGTCCTACTCCCACCACCCCCAGAAGAAGACGCGCTATGGCGGCCCAGGCTCCAATGGCTTCGGCGACAGCAGGCGCATGTCCGACGAGCGGCAGGGGCTCATGGCCAGCGGCGCATACGAAGACGACGGCGATGCTGTGATTGAAATGGACCTGCTGCCTCCACGATGGCTGGATATCCAGGACGAGATCACCGAACACCTAGCCGAGATAGCCAAGCAAACACGCAAGCTCGACCAGCTACACCAGAAGCACGTGCTGCCGGGCTTCGACGATGAAGACGTCAAGAAGCGGGAAGAGCGGGAGATTGAACAGCTCACCCAGGGCATCACACGCCTCTTCCAAAAGTGCCAGCTAGCCATCAAGCGCATAGAGACCATGGTGCGCGAAGCCAAGCAGCAGGGCAATATCAATCAGGGCGAAGAGGTCATGGCACAGAATCTCAAGATCTCCTTGGCTACCCGTGTCGGCGAAGTGAGCGCCATGTTCCGCAAGAAGCAGTCGGCCTACCTGAAGAGTGAGACATCCCCAGTACAAAACTTGGGCAATGCTGATTATTTGTCCAGAACTACGCGACCTCGGTGGTTTTACCTCGCCCTTCCGCTCCGCGACACCCGTGCAGAACCCCTACAACGACCCTGCCCTGCAAGAGTCCGATGCCGATCGCTCCTTCTCGCAATCCACGCTCCTGCAGACAAAGCAACAGCGCATGCGACATGACCCCAACGAAGCAATCATAGCCCAACGCGAGCGCGAAATTGAAGACATCGCCCAAGGTATCATTGAGCTAGCAAACATCTTTCAGGAGCTACAGACCATGGTCATCGATCAAGGCAGCATGCTGGACCGCATAGATTACAATGTAGAGAACATGTCGCGAGACGTCAAAGAAGCGGACAAGGAACTCAAAGTGGCGTCGGGATATCAAAAGCGAACCATCAAGAGGAAGATTATGTTACTGTTGGCTATCTTGATCGCGGGTGTCTTCATACTGTTATCGCTCAAGCTGAGCAGAAGAGGCGGAAACGATGCGCCGGCCGCTCCACAAGTGCCAGACGTCCCGCCGGCGGCAGCGATAAGAACCAGACGGCAATCAACCAGCATGCGCACGAGTCGCGTATGGCACCGAAGAAAACGGCGGTTATGGCAGGGGATCGAAGACCACCCTTTGACGCTCTGAGGGCCGTTCTTTTAGAAATGGATAAATCATGATTGCTGCCTCGTACCGTCCAGTCTCACCGTGTACCTACTAACCTTCGATGACTCTCTATCAAACAGGCGGTTCTACGCATGTGTCCACGTTCCAAGTACCGTGCTCAGACTCGTCGAACAGTTTCGCTTCTTCAGTGGATGCCCAAAGGTTGCGATCGCCGGATCCGTTCAGCAAGCTCAAACTTCATTATGCTTAGTCTAGAGTCAGTGGCGCGTGGCTGTTGAACAAAGACGGCCATCGCCATGTGCCTCGACAAAAACCACGACTGCCTTTGTAGCCCGCATGCGGAAGGTGCAAGGTAGGAACACTATTGCAGTCTTGCTGAACAAAGACTCCATGTTTTGGCAGTCCAAAGTTTGTTTGGAGAGGCTGTCTATACATCTCATGCTGCTTTGCGTGTGCTGCTGGAGCTTCTGACAACCTTCATAGTATTTTGGGTTCTTCTAGGACACCGGAGCAGTTTACTCCTCATCATGAACCTGAAGAGAAGCAAATTCTGGCCCCCATTTCACATCAAGCCCAGGCACCCAGGACATTGGCCCTTGAGCGAGGATGTTACCACACGGATTTGTCGGTATGCAGGCAGACAGGCCAGTGCTATGCTCTATATTGCTCTATACAAGAACAGAGTAGGCGGCAAAGATGCAAACGCAGCCCTGCGAGCTGTGTATTACGAACCATTCACGTACTGGGACTGGCATGGGGTGGATGCTGAAGATGAAAGCGCTTCCAAACACAAGAAACAGCTTGTTTGGGAGCGTCAACGAGGCTTCACAGCTGCCAAAGGTGAAAAGGGTGGATACCCGTATCCTCAAGAAGCATGGCAACAGTTCCGAAACCTAATCGATAACCATGCAGAGAGACGCCATTGGGTTGCGAAGATCGCAGTGGCGCATTGGATGAATATAGAGGATCTGACGTGGTGAGTCTACTCTAGTTCGTCTACATGACAAACAACAAAAAGACATTCGGCTTTCCGCAATCTTAGTCGAATTCGTGCGACTCTGAAGCCAATTGCTGACATTTGGCCAGGATATTCCGAAATCTGCCGTCGCTTGAAGCTCTGGACTTGAGCGACATTGCACTTTTCACAGTCCAGCCATACAAGGGCTATGCAAATGAGCCCCCGGTAACCATGACTGACACATGGGCATACCTTTTTCTTCGTATACCCAGCATGTGTCCTGTAAGAGAGACGGCGCCTAAACTGAAATGGCTTGGTATTCCAGATTTCCGAGATGTTTCACTTGTCGCTCCGCGGATCCTGCTCGATAATTTCCTACCGCTTTGTACGAATCTTCAAACTCTCTCTATCCGCGGGAAATATAGGGAAGAAATCCCACCACCGAGCCTTAGTGGACACGAATACGTTTGTGATTTCATCAGGGGCATCAAGACACGTACCCCGTCCAGCGTCACGGCTCTTGAACTCCGGCTTTCGATTCCTTTCTTACATCAGCTACTAGTCGCTCTACATGCCGAGGACAGGCTGAACATAGATCAGATAGGTCTTGATCTTGGAGCCTGGACTCAGATATACCCTCTCAGGAATACTTCTACGGAAATATCAGACAGTGATGTCATATCAGCAGCTTCGAAGGCAGCTTCGAAGGCCCGTTTTGATATCTACGAACAACAACACAACAAGCTCCTATCTGCATCATCGAGATGGCTTTTGCCAGCGCCAGAAGACACTCCCAACATGTCAGATGTTTCGAGTTCTTCTGGAAGTCCCGCATTCGAGAGGCTCGACGCAAGGCCTACATTCCAGAACGAGCCATATAAAGCGAAGGGAGGGTCAGATATTCGCAATTACACGTGTGATCGGAGCAAGCTCGAAAGCCGGAAGAAATGTGGAAACAAAGACGAGAACCACCACAAAGAACTACTCGGTAGCCTTGAAAGGACACATGTAAATTCTTTGCCATCCATGTTGGTGAAGCTGCATGACGCGGGTCGAATTGCTGCATCTCAGGACTACAGTCTATATTCACTGAATCCTGAATGGCAGGTCAATAGCACGATTCCCCTACATCCCTTCACCATGATCCAGAAGTACCAACCTGTTCCTACACTATCTATGGACCAGGGTCGGGACTACAAACAGCTGACAGCAGATCGACTCAAAGAGGCATACACTTGGTTGAAAGCGACTTTTGCATGGCGGCCAATCTTCGACTGGGACTACTTTGTAAGTTGCGGTATGGAAAGTCCGAAGGAAAACCTGGACGTTGCATTCTCCAGCTTGGAACAACAATACAAACTTGGCAACACAACTAGGAGTACGAATGAGGTACTCTTAGGTGAAGTTTCTAGGCAATTTCAGATCATGCGAGACGCCGGCATACCAATCCATCTTCTCATGGGCCGTCGCAACCCTGATGGGTCCAGCCTGTACTGGGGCTGGCCTTACAACTCAGACGCGTGGGAGAAATCGCTTAAAGCGCCGCTTGATGCTGGTTTGGGAACAATAGCAGCTCACATCGATACCTTGAGTATTTTCTACGACCTACGCAATCCTCTGGACGAGCAGCGTTTGGAAGAGATTGATAAAAGGCAACCGTATCGACGACCCGAAGCATATTGTCCTCGCCCAAACGGCCCTTGGCACCTTGCTAAGAATAGCCCATTCAAGAAGCAATGGCAGGATCGACCATCACGAATATCGAAGCGCAATACCCAGAAGACGGCGAACAAGAAGATTATCGGAAAGAAAACTCGCATCCCACTGGCCAACAACCTCGACTCATGTCCTCCGGCCGGGGAGTACGCCGATGAACACTTATACGATGATCCCGAGACGGACAGATCCATACCAGAGACCTTGCACCAGGTCGCCCGTCGTGCTGCATTTGAGCGAGAAGCCGTTGGTTGGCACCGATTCTGGACCGAATATGCACCTCAAATGACGAACTTGAAGGAACTACGGTTGCGAATGTCTCAGAACTTCGATAGTGTGGGTAGTTGGAGTCTCCGCCAACTTCTGAACCCAAAAGAGACCTGGGTAATGTTTGGTTATGCGGACGAGCGTGGCCATATGCAGACCCAAGAAGATCTCCTGCATCACGTCGCGAACGACTTCAGGCTGCATATGCATGCAGCACAAGAAAATATATGGCCTGGTGGCCGTTTTGTACGACGCAGTTGGATCCTGTGGACCCCTGAGCCTACAGGCACTGCTGAACTTGCTTTGCATAGAGGTACAAATGAGGCGAGATGCCCAACATCGCATCCATCTTCGAGCAACAAAACTACTGACCTATACAAAACACACAAGCTGGCAGGAGATAGGCGCGAAAAAGAACAGCTTCAAAAGGCCATCAAGCAAGCACGAGAGACAGCACGAAAAGAAGAAGAACTTGAGGCTTCACTTCTACTCTCCTCATCAGAAGATCTTGTAAGAGATCCTCCAGCAGTGATACCAAGGTCAGAAGACATTGAAAGAAGGCTGACAGGAATCTACGGTCGCCACGTTCGTGGTATTGCCCAGAGAACCTGGCGCGCTGAAATGCGAGGTCACATCGAACAGCTGAATGAGGATGTGCACGGAAGAGACGAAACTGTTCATAGTCTTCGTCGAGTGGGCGCCGTATCACAAGTCGAAGACGCTACGATTGCACGAAACATACTGCGGGATACTCGAGAACTTCTGCTAAAACGCATGCATGACTTCCGTCCAGAAGACATCTTTGTGCCATGTGATTGCACAGAACATACGAACGGCTTGGAGCTTGTGAATCACATGACTGACTATGCTGCCGAAGAGCGTAAACGGCGAGGAGAGCCAGTGCAAGAGGACGCACATCGAACAGAGAAGCCGACTTCGAGATTTCCGTCTACAAACACGAGACCTGGTGCCCTTCCACGCGGTCCACAGCATTCGCGGACAAGTCCTATTGAGAACAGCTCAGGAAAATCTAGTTCGGAATCCACAAGCTCAGATGAGGACGATCCTTGGCTGACGAGATTCACTCCTGCAATGCAAATCAAACGGATCACAGCAACTCAGACTACCACAGCTCAGCAGGGCTCCGAAGCTATCTATACAACGCGAAAGCTTGAGCTAGCTCAGCAGTCAGCCAGTGATATTGCTACTGGACAAAATGAAAGAATTCCTAAGTTTGAAAGGAAACCCAACAAGGAATCGAATGAGAGCGATCGAGCCGCACACCAGACATCTGAAGACGTTGGATTCACACAGAGCACAGTAAAAGGAAGGGGTACAGAAGAAAAAGGAAGGTTCGAAGAGCAAGCTGTTGAAAAGAAGAGGCTCATTGAAGAGAAGAAAGCTGCCATCGCAACAGCAGAGGCGGAGAAGGAGGCCAGGATTGCTGCTGAGAACAAGGTTGTCCAAGAAAAGAAGAAGAGAGATGACGCAAAGAGTCAGAATGCTGAGATCAGGAGGCAGGTAGAAGAGGTTGGAGCGGCTGCTAAGAAATTAGCCGCTGACAAGAAGGCCGCGAAAGAAGAAGCTAAACAGAAGACAGAACATGTGAAGAAAAAGGCTGCCGCGGAAAAGAAAGAACTAATGAAGCAGGCGGACGCAGAGAGGAAGAAGGTAAAAGATGCCATAGCTGCCGAGAAGAAGAGAACCGCTGACAATGAGGCCGCGAGAAAGGAAGCTGAACAAAAAGCTGCCGATGAAACCGCAGAAGCTACCGAGATAGCAGCTGTCAAAGCAAAAGAAGCTGCAGCAACTATCAAGGCCGTCAACAACGAAGGAACTCTTGATATCGTTCCAACGATCGAAGGAATTCTTCCAGGCAAGCCGACTGAGAAACCGACCAAGTCGCCTAAGACTTCCAAGGAAAAATCATCAAAGATCCTGAAAGGCACAAAACGTAAACAGCCTTCTCCTGATCCATTTGAAGATGACGCTGTCGATGAAAGAGAACCTGTTAAGAAACCTCGTCCTAACAAAGGAGCATCAACGACGTCCACACCTGTTAGACGTAGCGCGCGTCTTCGCACACAGACACCAACGAAAACACCTACACCGCAACTTGAGTTCCCATCAGATGTTAGTGTCACTGAGAACAGTGAACATGATATTGAGGACGATGGTAAGAGAAAGAAAAGCAAGAAGGGGAAGAAGGATGTAGATGACTATAAGCCACCTAGTAGTACGAAGAAGAGGACTCCGACGAAGGTTGCAAAGGCAGCACGGGAGAGAGCGATGGGTAGCAAGGCAGTAACGCTGGCTAAGGGGAGAAAGAGAGCTGCTGATGAGGAAGAGGAAGAAATAGAGGAGATTACGAAAAAGAAGCCGACCCAGAAGTCGGTCAAGACGCCACCCAAAAAGAAGGTGAAGAAGGCCGATGGAGATGATAACGAGTTATAGGGATGAATCTTTCATCAACGTTTCCTCTTTGACGTTCTCGTAGCTTCAGCCGCTACAAGCTTTTTTGTTCTTGGAAAATCTATCAAACACTATCTGTGCCGTGACTTTCATTCAGCTCTCAAATACGGTGAGTACGCATGAGGATGCAGAGATAATAAAAAAAAAAGTGATTGAATCGTCCTTCTGAATCCTTGAAGCAACCAAGGCCAGAGAGAATTTTAGGGGAGATTTCGTTGACCTGGAGGAGGCCGGGGCGAAGACATAAATGATAAGCGTGAACATGCGGTCATGAATTTAAGTCTCGCGGTACAGAATAGAACAGATTAGCGACGAGTGTGACCGATTCGTAAATTTTTGCGATGATCGGTTTGGTCACACAGCTGTAATATGTTCAAATCTACAAATGACAGTCAAAGCTTCTTGTACAAGAATGAGGTCTTTGTATATAACGTTCCCAGCCAACCAGAAGCAGCAGCTCCGCCAGCTCAGCCGCATGATCCCCTCACCACTCACCAGGCTGAAATCTTCTCTAGTCAGCCTTGAATATCTCTCATTATCTCGCAACTAGTCGGACAGCGTTGCAATCATTAGTGAAGGCTCACGCACACACACATCATTTGATCCCAGCCACTTGCGACTACTAGTATCAAACATGAACGCAACGATGGCAGCTACACAACCGCTTCTCGATTGGATCGCAGCACATCCCTATCAAACAATGTTCCACGTCGTCAACGGCGTCGTACTTCTCACGCCTGCAGCCGCTACTGTACCTTTCTTCAACGCACTTGGATTAAGTGCGGGAGGGCCCGTCGCGGGTAAGTCGCTGCCTACTAGGTACCCAGAGGCTCACACTGTATTCGATACTGATGATATCGCAGGCTCAGCAGCAACTTCCATCATGAGCTTCTTCGGCTATGTACCCGCAGGTGGCATCTACGCGACAGCTCAAAGTGCAGCGATGGGCGGATATGGCGCGAGTATTGCCGCCGGAGCAGCACAGGCAGGTGCGATGATGAGCTCTGGAGCTGCATGGCTGTTCGGACGCAACGGCACTGGGGTCTAGGCATCCATATATCAGAATGGACGATCCAGCGTTAGGGTAGCACGACGTGGAGCGGATATGGTATGCGTTGCGAGAAGAGGAAGTAGATGGCCAATGACGTGTTACCTCGGCTCGGTTGCTCCTTCACGCCAAGGTCGTAGACTCGACTTGTATGATCAAACATGCCTATCATATAGAACGCCTTACACCGTCCTTTGCCTTGCCTGTACTATATGAACTCTGATGCGGAAGAGGTGTTGGCCTGCTGATCTCACTACCGCATCGTTGACAGCAAGCTGTACTTAAAGTCAACATACAGAAATGCAGCCAGCAACCTCCCCACCAGCAGCAGATATCGCAAAACCACTATCCGATTTCCAAAAGATAGGCCACAACACATACCTCTGGACCTCGCCGCCATACTTGTCTCAGCCCGGAGATCAAACACCACTCATCCTCCTCTTCGCCTGGAACGCCGCGGCTGCAAAGCACATTGCCAAATATACACTCACCTACAAAGAGTTTTTCCCCACATCCCGCATCTTACTAGTACGATGCTTCACTCAAGACATGTTCCGCAGCGCCTCTTCCTATAGCTCTTTACTCCAGCCAGCAATAGAGCTTGTAGCCGAACACACCACTGCAGGAGGCGAAGTCCTCGTCCACAGCTTTTCAAACGGCGGCGGAAATCAAGTCAATGAGTTTGCGAAGGCTTGGAAGAAGAAGTATGGCACAGTACTGCCGATGCGAGCACAGATTCTCGATTCTAGTCCGACAAAAGGTCCATGGATGAAGAGCCACGCAGCGATATCTGCGTCTCTTCCCAAAAGTATGTTTTGGGTTTGGTTTGGTGGGGCACTGGTACATCTCTTGCTTGTTTGTACATTCATTGCCGATAAGTTGATGGGAAGGGAGCATATGATGGTGGTTTTATGTCGGCAGCTGAATGACGAGTCGGTATTTGATACGAAAGTGCCACGTGTGTATCTATATAGCAAGGCGGATCAGATGGTGGGTTTCGAGGAGGCAGATGAACATGCTGATATCGCCAAGGCAAAGGGGTGGGATGTGACCAAGGTTCAGTTTGAGAAGAGTCCGCATTGTGGGCACATAAGAGAGGACCAAAGAAAATATTGGACGGCGGTTGTTGTAGCTTGGACGAAGGGGCCAAGGGACAAGTAGAGCCACTGGCTAGTAGGGATGCCAGTGTAATGTAATGTTCATGCTGAGATGGCAGTATCTCGAGCGTGAACAAATGCATTGCATGTCCGTATATCTATAATCTAGCTGCCACCAGCGAGAGGTAAATGTTCCATAACAGACCACAGAAACTGAGGAAGACAATGCGGCGCTCGACGGGGACAAAGGTCGTGCTGAAGAAGTTGGCAATCGGCCAGACTTTGTATGAATCGAAGATGAGACCAAAAAGCTCCTATCTCATGTATTAGCCATGTACATGGAGACGCTTCATTGGAGGGGCGTACTTACGTTTCTGAAGTCTTGTACAATCAATGCCACAGTCTTGCCCTTCATGAGACCGATCAAGATCAAGAACATGGACTGATTCAGCAGGGCGCCCATGGTAATACACTGCTTATTGTCAGCCCTTGCCCACGACGGAAAGTGAAGAGTGAGCCACGCACGTCTGTGAACCATTTCCTAAAGATATTCCACCAATTCCTTACTCTGACCTCTTCTTCCACTATGCTTTTTCCATCCCCATCCTCTCTCAGCATTATGCCCTTCTCCTCTTCACCTTCCCCTACAGCCCTCGTCTGCCTAACCGTCTTCCAGCCCGGAAATGCGCGCTCGAGCCAATTCTGCCAATGGTAGTTGATGGGTGCGGTGAGTACAACCATGATGGCGAACTGGGTGAAGAGAACACGGTCGAAGACGAAGGGCTTTGATTCGTTCCATGCTTTTAGGCGTTGCGCAATAATGTTGCTGCACGAGTCTATGGCGAGGGCGGAGAGACAAGCTACAGCGATCGGGGGTAGCTTCATGATTGCGAGGAAGGTGGGAGAGAATCGGCGGGATGGTGAGAACGTTGAGGATTGGTTGCAGGACCGATTGTGAGATGCGGATCAGCGAGGCCAAGTAAGCATCGGATTACGCGCGTGTTTCGACGAGGAGCGGCGCTCAGGCAGGTCGGCGTAGAGCGATGGTCGTTGAGGTGGAAGAGGAGAAAAGCAAATCAGGACGCGGCATTGCAATCTGCTATCGCTGCGCCGTTGAAATGCGACTCCACATTTGTTGGTGTTGCTATTGCGCGTCCGTTCGGTGCATCTGAGCCCGAATCAGATGGTGGCTTGAGGGGTGGCGCAACTGACTCGG
Source organism: Alternaria alternata (assembly GCF_001642055.1). NCBI lineage: Eukaryota > Fungi > Ascomycota > Dothideomycetes > Pleosporales > Pleosporaceae > Alternaria > Alternaria alternata. The sequence goes on along the minus strand of NW_017306190.1, from coordinate 1,164,068 downwards.
CAGTTTTCCGTTCTCCCATAGGTACCAAAACTCACTCTTGACCTTCCACTACTCACCAGGCTCTTCACTATCCTGCTAGGCAGGTACCGGGATGCAGTTCCATTGGTATGAGACTGTGCGTGTGCTGCGGAGCTGTTGTAGCTGTTCGTCGAGCCCGCGGCGGACCGCAATCTAAACAACCTCGGAAACAAAGAAACCATGAACGTCCAATACTCATACTGACGTTTAACCTATCGGAAGAGCAAGGAGTTCGCAGTCATCCTCGAACAAAACAGAACAAGATACATACAAGTCGTAGGCCTCTTTCTAAGCAGGAAGGCGCATATCGTAATGTTAGTCCAAATTCCCAATAGACAGACGTTGGCTCGTGGTAATCCCAGATCCAGGGTTAGCGTCCTGCTCAACTTCATTCTGACGTTTTGGAAAATCGATCCGATTGCAATCGAGTTGCAGCCTCCATCATGTTTAACGCAAGACAAAGGCCCTAAAACAACGTGTGGATAAAAACAGACACGTGGGATCTTGTCCATCAAACTGTTCTTTTGGATATCTTCATCGCCCAAACCTCTGGGCGCTGTCTGTTTCCTTGGCAACTACAGTCCTTCAGAATTGTCTATTGAGTATTCATTTCAATATCTTCTCTCTCTCTCTCATTCTGGTCTCTATTAGTTGTTGACCGGCCCGAACCATACATGCAAGCCAGCCAAATTCCGCTTAACTCCATTGACGATGACATAGCATGCGCTAGACATCATCATTGCTCAGATAACGTCACCGTACAACCAGTTCCCCATAAACACACCAAACAGATTCTGTAGCTGCCATCGAAAAAGCATAATGTGGGGGCCGATCTCTGTACGTTGGCTGGAGATCTACCGAGGCTCAGTAATCGACTGTGGGTGGGCAGTATCGGCGAACATGTTGCGCCGGCGGACAACTATATTGTAAACTCTCTTCTCGTCAATTGGGCTACAAGACGCCAATTATAACTCATCTTGTTTGTACATTACACACCAAAAGAAACCACATCAATAATCACCATCATCATGTCAAATCAAGCAGCGTGGATCCCAGAAGCGAAGGGCCAGCTTCAGGTCAAGGAAGCTCCCATGCCAAAGGCGGGCAAGGGCGAGGTTGTGATCAAGAACCACGCAGTTGCTGTCAACCCCGTGGATTGTGAGTATCTGCACATGTGCGGTTCATTCAATTGTGCTGATTTGAGCAGGGAAAATCCAGGACTATGGAATCTTCCTGCAAAAGTACCCCAACATCTGTGGTACTGACGTCGCTGGCGAGGTTCACGAAGTCGGTGAGGGTGTTACACATGTCAAGAAAGGCGACCGCGTACTAGGGTTTGTCTTCAGTTTCATGAGCTCCAGCGAGAGAGTATACTGACAGCATGGTGCAGACATGCATTTTCCCTCGTTACCAACGACCCTGCGCACGGCGGATTCCAGCTCTACACCGCCTGCAACGCACTCGTCGTATCCAAGATTCCATCCGACATGAGCTTCGCGTCAGGCTCAGTCCTGCCTCTTGCCATTTCAACTGCAGCCGCCTGTCTCTATAAGAAGGAGACGCTCGGGCTACCGCTGCCATCCTCCAATCCCTCGTCTACAGGCAAATCAGTATTGGTATGGGGCGGCTCGAGCAGCGTGGGTGCGACGGCGATTCAGTTGGCGGCTGCATCTGGCGTGAAGGTTGTCAGTGTGGCAAGCAAGCACAACCTGGAGAAACTCAAGGGCCTTGGCGCAACAGCGGCCTTTGACTACAAGGACCCCAAGGTTGCCCACGACATCATGGTCGCTCTCGAAGGCACAGAATTCGCGGGTATTTGCGACGCCATCGGTACGCCAGATGCCGCGGCTGCCTGGACACCAGTGTACGAGAAGCTCGGTGGACGCTACGGCTCCGTCTTGCCCGCTGCGGAGGGTCTCCCCAAGGGCATCGAGGGCGCCAGTGTCTTCGCTCCAACTGTAGCGCTAGCTGACAAGTACATTGGCGATGTTGTCTGGGCGCAGTGGGTACCAGAAGCGCTAGAGAAGGGCACGCTGAAGGCTGTTCCAGAACCACTGGTGGTTGGAAAGGGACTGGATGCGGTAGCGGAGGGCTACAAGAAGCAGAAGGAGGGTGTCAGCTTCCGCAAAGTCGTCATCGAATTGTAAGCCTCGCGGACAGGACAACCCGCTAGCCTAAAGAACGAACATGGTATGAACTCAGGTCGAACATGATCATAAGCGCAGTCCCATGTGATATCACTCGAATGAATCTTCTGGAAACTTCGCCAATTATTACGAGCACATACCTTGGTACTTGACCATCAGGGGAGCTGTTCGCAGTCTCGGCGAAAGGTACTGCCGAACGGGCCCACTTTAAAGTTTTTAGCTTCCTGCACCTCTTCTCCAGTTCGCATTCTTCCTCTTCTCCAGTTGCCAGCATATAAAGTGCTGGCCGATCCGTCGCCTCTTTACTGACTACAGTATCCTCGTGTTACCCACTCGTTCCTGTAAGTACTACCACACATCTTCACACCCTTACCCTCCCCCGCACTATGATGAAAAACGTTCCACATTCGCAGTTTCCACGCTAGCCATCAATCGAACCTACTTTAGATGGTCAATGAGCGCGAATACCTTCCTTGGATGTCTGATTTGCTTTCCATCTCTACATTACAGTTACGATGCCTTTTCACGAGCTTTCGCTGACTTCCAAAAGATATTTTAGTTCCTGAACATAGCCCACTTGTATGCTGCTACGGACAAGGACCTAGGCAACTCAGTATGTTGGCCACCAGGTTCCGGTCACTAGACATTGGCAAAGACGTAGTTGAAGTCGGAGTTTTGACTAGTTCATTCAATACTCATATACAATTAACACCAAGAATACCTCTGCTCTGCCTTTCCAATTCAACATTGTCCATCATGCTACTGCGCCTCGTTTTTCTTGTCATCTCTGGTTCTATCTTTGCACGGGTATAACATCTGCTTCGCACTCCAGTGTCGATCGTTTAAAGCATAAAGAAGGTGAAGAGACCGGTCATACCAGCGAACATGGCGCTGCCGGCGAGATGAGATGCAGCGCCTGTCGCTGCTGGAGAAGAAGATGATGATGACCCAGATGTGGAGGTGCCGTTCTCGGACAGGTTGCCGCCAGAGCCGGCGGTCGATGTAGGAGACACATTCTCGGTGGCCTTCTCAGAGGCGTTCTTGAAAGCCTCGATAGTGTTGGGACCGGAAGCCCTAAACAATGTCAGTCAAAGCAGGCGTTCTTAGAACTCGTGAGGACTTACGGTGGGTTGATAACACCGACCATGCCATTTTGGCAGTGCTTGCCCTGTGTGCAGTAGAACCAGATAGGTGCCGAGGCGTTCTTGACCTCGTATGTAAAGGTTGTAGGCGCAACAGCCTCCATGTCGGTCGTTGGGACGAAGCCACTCCAGAAGCCATTCTGCATGGGCTGGCAAGGGTTGGCAAAGGTAGCTTGGGCGACGGAGTGGTTCTTGGGCCAGAACGAGAAGGTGACAGTGTCGCCCTCAGCGGCCTTGAGGCTGTCTGGCTTAAAGACAAGATCACCGGCCTTGGTACCGACAAGGACCTTGTGGTCCGCTGCAAAGGCAGCGCTGGCCATGGCCGAAGCAGCGAAGATGGTGGAGAAATGCATTATGATCGGTTTGTTCGGAAAAGAGACTAGCTCGTTTTGGTAATTAAGATAATGCGGGAAGAAACAAAGGGATGTCTTGGTGTGTAATTGGTAGTGAGAAGTGAAGAACGTGGACCTGCCTGCCGAACAAAGGTGAGCACATTTGCGAGCATTTTATAGTACAAAGAGAGAAACAGTTGCCGCCCGTCGAGCGGATGAGTCGGTATACCCATCCCATGGCATAACAGCTTCGAGACTTCAGGCGTCGCGAAGGCATGCTTTCTTGACGCCTGAACTTTCCAAGCGAGATCTGGGGAAACAGGGCGGTCAATGCAGTGCGTTGTTACTGGCCATGTTTGCCGTGGGCGCCTCTATTCAGCCACTTGCCGCTCGCGTACGACCGTTTCTTGCCTTAGGCCGTTGCTGTGGCTGTATGAGAGCCAAGACTAGACCCTGATTTCTACGGCAAACGTGTTTCTGGCGAAGGGATGAAACTCCGTGTTGAGCGTTGATGGAACACGGCGTGTTTTAAAGAGCGTGCACGGAACCCGAACACTATTCTAGCCTCGCTCCCTCACCCGTTGCCTCCATATCGACTGCCGTGACAGCGGACGCGTATCGTCGCGACGTCTGGGGCGCAGACAGTTGACAGGCCGTTGTATCCGCTGAGAGGAGGACCTCCGTGCGAACTCATACGCTTCGCGAAACGTGCGACAGCGCCTACAGCTTCCGGTGCTGACCTCGGGGCCTCGGAATGGTGCTACTCCACGTCTTCCGGTCGAATAGATCTCATGATATTGCATCAGCTCACCATCCGGCATCTTCCCGCTTGCGCAAAGCGTGGCGACAACTTTACTTGGGTCTAATTACTTCATGCCTTCGGAAGACGTCAAAGCGCTGGCGGAGACGGTGTCCCAGCACTCCGACGCTTTACCCAGTGGCTATGTTGAATCTCCACTCTTACGAGGTCGCGGTCCATGGACAGAACCTACATTATAATCGGGCTGTGCGAAGGAAAAGCTACAATTAGATGTCACGTGGTGACATTCGAGTGTTGCTTCAATGGTGAGCAGGCAGCCCATGTGCTGACCGAGGTTATCGTTGCTGGTGTGAGCGCTACCACAACGGCCAGCTAATTCGACTGCGCACTTCCCTGGGCAACAGCTATAGCTCCATCGTACAGCGCTGTAGCGGGTTATAGTCAGATCTCGTGTTCGTCGCCGTGGCGTTGTTACCGCCCCTTCCGAGGCCATACCCAGTGCTCCCTCTTCTTTTGGTTACAACACCAGGCCTAACTCTCGTGAGATGTCTTTATCGTGCGCAAGTTCCGGCGGGGTGCAGTATTGTTTTATTGATCGCTGCCCATGGCTACCTGTTATGGCACATCGAATGTAACCATCCGTCAATGCCCGGACCTTTTTCCTCGCCTGCTGGACCCTTTACAGCTAGTGCAAGCCTCTCCCGCTGCTAGTCTTCCAAAAATATCGCAACTCTCCGCATCGACTCTCGTGTCTTTTGACGCTATGAGCTCATCTGTGCTAATCTACTGTGAAAACCGCTATTTCATGGTCATCTGCTTTGACCGTTGAAGCTAGTGTTGTGGAAATGGTAAGTGATTCCGGGATGTTGCTCGCACTCGCACTTCGTTACCCTGTCCAACTGCCATTGTGACGAAAGACGAGGTGGTAGCCTCGGATTGTAGAGTGGAGGCTTCGTGATGGTGAGCGGTATAAAGGATGATACGCTCGCAGCTGTAATAGGGCATCATCAGCTACCAACTTTCCAGCTTCTACTCTCCAATCTCCTACAGCAACCACCGTTTCGCCACACATCTCCATTCTCCAAGCCTCTACCCGTCTACCATCAACATTATGCAGTTCTCCAGCGCCATCTCAGCTGCCATCCTTGGCTTCGCCAGCCTTGCTTCAGCCATCACTGTCAGCTACGACACCGGCTACGATGATGGCAGCCGCTCCTTGACCGCGCTCGCCTGCTCAGATGGTGCCAACGGTCTCATTACCAAGTACAACTGGCAAACTCAAGCCAACGTTGCTGGTTTCCCTCGCATCGGTGGATACATGGGTGTTGCTGGATGGAACAGCCCTCAGGTATGTGCAGTATCTACTCCACTTTATCTTCACCGTCTAACAATCTATACCAGTGCGGAACATGCTACGGCGTCACCTACAACGGAAAGACCGTCTACGTTCTCGCTGTCGACCATGCTGCCCAAGGTTTCAACCTTGCTAAGGCAGCCATGGATGAGCTTACCAACGGCCAAGCTGCGGCTCTTGGACGTATTGATGCGCAATACGCCCAGGTTGCTACCAGCAACTGCGGATTGTAAGCACTGAGCTTCCATCAAAAGGACGATGACAAGCATCGAATAATGTTTATTTATGGGTTTCATGATGGGTATTGCATAGCATAGCGTTCCTTATTTGCATGCGGCGGCGTTTATATACACTCCTTAATCAAGTAATGGTCGATGTCCAAGGCAGACCTGCCTACTATCATGAGAATTCCTACCTATGTGATGCTATATCTGTGTGGTTCCCGATCTTGTGAGATCCACGGAGGCCATAAACAGCGACCCACAACCTTCATAGCTTTCTTTTCCTCTTCTATCGTAAATGTCGTAGTGGTGCTGTGGCAGGGCAGGATGAGCATCAGCTCAATTGTGTTAGCATTGTGGTCCATACCGAGAAGTATAGTTAATGTCTCAAATTTCTCATCACTAGAGCTATTTCTTGATTTTTCCAGATGTACAACTGCGACAGAAGGATTAGATTATTGGGGCTTCCGACTGCTGCTAGTTATCCAGAAATTGTTGTTGTTGCCGCATATACTGAAACACTCACATTACAATGATTGTTCCCTTCGAAAATGTGGCTTGGAATAGTCGTGTACAAAGGAAAGCAGTTAGCTTTACACACTCGACCAATACCATAATATTGCGGAGAACATTGGTACTGCTTGTACTTGAGTCGTCAAGAAGTTGGTTGAAGGGACACAACTGGTAATCGAGATGACTGAGAAGGCTTCGATGAGGCTACAGTCATGGTAGAGGTCAATGCCGATTTACGTCGTGCAGACAGTTGCAGATTTTGAGTGTGTGACATGAGCATTCATTCATGATTTCTATCTACTGACGTTAATCGTCATATCTCTATGAGATCTAAACACTTGGTGGTATATCGCTGTTCGAAAAGGAGGGTCGTCTCAAAGATGACCAAAGGACTTTTATTGTGGAAACGAAATATGCATGTCCCAAGAGTACCGAAGCTACGCCCGCATAGCCATGCGCCCGTGACATGATATTAGATAGGATTTGCAAGAAAACTTGAGTGGTGATGGTGATCAAGCACCTCGAAACAGCACTTGTTTAACGAGGTGTTGAAGCAAGCAATCGACCAAGACTTCCACTGGCGAACGATGGCTCAGGGACCGGTGACTTGGCATAGACAATCTCGCCTTCGATTGTACTAGTAGACGTTTTTGATATGGATGCCGCTGACTTGTGCGAGTATGACTTTGGACTCGACGGAGCCGTTAATGGGGTAACCAGGTCGATCGACTTGGCTCCATAGGATCCACTATGCGACGGCTTTGTCCTAGGTGGGAGAGGCCTTGTAGTGGCGGGTGTGTATGGAAGCGAGTAGCTCACCGACGAGGCCGGGGTATGTGAGAGCGAAGGAGCGGCACTAAAGCTGATTTGCGAAGTGGAGTTACGGTTGTAGCGGGGTCGAACGGTATCAGGGAAGTATGCAGGTGATTGGAATTTGCGAAGGTATTTTGACGCGTCCGAATCAAAGCGCTGATACCGGTCGGCGCTGTTGTCGTCTGATGAGATGTCGGAGAAGGCACATGACGAGCGTTTTGACTCAGGCTGAGTGGGGGAGCGCTGAGGTACAATGTCGCGGAAGGCAAAGTCGTCGAAGGTGAAGTTGGCAAACGGCGTAGTTGGCGGTGAGTAATGATCGTATGAATAGGTAAGGCTCTTCTCGGTGTCCTTCTTCTTGCAGCTACATGTGCATGTTAGTGGATGGTCTGTGCATAGCTGAGTGGGTGTGTGCCATACCTTTCCGAGCAGTAGAGCACAGAGTTACTAGGAACAATAATTTGCTTCTCGCAGACAGTGCTACAACAAAACATTAGCACACAGTAGTGAGGAGTCGATGACGACAACATACCAGTAGTTCAAAAAGCTAACCGCCATTGAGTCCTCGTCTTCGTCGGATTCGACTTCCTTGTAATGAACGACTTTGGAAGCGGATTTGCTTCCGTGGGAATGAGTCCGCTTTGACAGAGGCCTGGAAGGCCGTGCGTGCGCAGGTTGCGACTTTTTGGATTGATGGGACGGGTGACGAACGTGATGCGTGGCCATTATGGATGTGGATGAACTTTAAAAGCCTCACTCTGATAATCGCGCACGGTGCACGATCTTGTTACAGGGCTGGAAGTCGGGCAGCGAAGAAGCGGTGACACAGGCCGCCGAGTTACTTGCTGCTGATATGACGGAAGGTTCGTGCGTGGCTTTGTTTAGAATCCTTATCGCTTGGGTTCTGCGCCAACGTTTTAGCCAGGAACACTATAATGGATGTCTAGATCGCGACGATGTACAAGGACGGAGACGGATGGATGGATCAGGCGCCCTTTGGTGGAGAGTAACAACAATGCGACACCGGGAACATGTAGACAAGTAACTTACCAGGACAAGATGAGGGACGTGCGACGTCGGGAGGGAGGATGAAAACAGGTCCCAGTACTTTCTGATAGGCGGTGCAGTGTATTCCCGGGGAATGACGATGCGCGGGCTGGGCTGGGGGCGATAAGCAGCAGTTCGTGAGAGAGAGCAAAGCCGAGTATTTCCACGAGGCAGGCGGCTTTCAGCGGCAGGGGAATAAGTAATGTATCGGGGATCGATAAGAAGACGAGCGAGGGACTGTGGTCAATAAGTAATTACGAGACCGGTGCCTGCGATTTCCGATGTGCAGTTCTAGAACGCGGTTGACGACGACGGATCTAAATATGCGGTCGGGATATGGTTGCGCGTGTGGGGATGATTCGTGATAGCCATCAAGATAGAGCCATTGATATCATCCAGCACGCCATACCGGCACCCGCTGCGCGCTGACTCCTCACCACCAACCCCCACTCGCATCCACCACGGTGCCTTGCTACAATTTAATTTTTCCCGTTGCAGCCACAGCGGGGAAGCCTGGCCATACTGCATCATTAGGCATCGCAGCGTTGTGCATACAGACGTCGTGGGCATCGTGTTGCAGCGAATGGCGGGCCGAAGCATGCACACGGAAATACCACAAGGTCCACGTTCTTGTGCACTTCGGTACAACTCGCAGCGGGTACCATACTACACACCACTGTCCATTCGGGTGCGTATCGCTGATGCGACATTGTCCCATCTTCTTTGTGTTGCGAGCTCTCTCAACACAATGAAGCCATATTGCGTGTGTCTCACACACTTCTTCATCCGGTAATCCGGCGCGGCCCCTCCTGCAATCAACTCACCACTCCGCTGTCGGACTTTGAACAGCGTTTTGCAAGCTCACAAATCTCACCAGTCGGCTTACGAGCCGCCCTACATCGTGTTTGTTCCTTGTCCATAATTCGCATGTCTGAAGCACCCTCCGCCTGAGTGACTTTTGACTGTGCATAAGCAAAATGCGGGTCCATTGTCTACTCGCGTAACTCTATCCTAGCGGCCGCGCAATGAAAGAGCCAACCGGATCTTCTAAAGTGCCCTCACCGTCTCGTCGACGATCGTGAATCATCAGAAAATCTCTTAGGCCTGAAACCAGACACCTTACTATGTGCAGCAGTCCACGATCGTCAGGGTGTGTGTGTGTACCCGCAGTAGAAGTCTAGCCTTCATATGTCGGTCAAGAGTTTTCTCTCTCAACATCACAAACCTCAAACAGAAAACGGGTCGTCCATGGATTGTCCTTTCGTGACACGCCACAGTTGGATCGGGGTCGAAGTTGGATAAAACGGCCCTTCCTGTTGATGTTCAGGTACCGGTGGGCAATTGACCTGCTCGAATCTGAAACGGTTCCGCTCTACCCCACAAAAGTCAGCAACAACTCACCCGATGTCGTAACATGGCCAGGAAAACAAGACGCGGAGAGACCCACTACACGCGTTCAAAAAAGTCTCGAACGTCTGCTCGTTGCGAATCGTCGCAGATATTAAGACTTCGAGTGCCGGGTTGATGTCAAAGAATTCTCCTAGGGTCGAGACCAGACGCGGTATGACGGACTTGTCGTATGTCTGCGACGTTGTTAAACCCACTTCTCCACGACGATGCAATAGCAATGGCTTACGACGTCTGCTCCCATCACAATATCTGGCACTTCCATGCCATAGTCTTCGGAAAATGTCGTCGCATCAACCGGATAGCCCCACTTTAACGCCGCTGTCCGTACCTGGACCTGAGACTTGTCATCGACATCGAGTCCATTGAGAAAGAGATTGGTTTTGATGGCATCGACAACGGCCTCGTCGCCGTCTGTAGCAACGACACCAGCAGCTCCCAGGTGCTTTGCGCAAAGGATTGACAACATGCCAGTTCCCGCGCCAAGTTCAAACAATCTCTTCCCGTAAACGGATGATCGGCCAGTCTCGGATGCAAGATGCGATCCGAGAAGCAACGCGGCTTCCCACGTCCTAAGACCAGTAGTTCCAGACGATGAGATGACGGATCGCGCTTCAAGCAGCGTTACTGCCCGCTCGTGCGATGTGCTGTCGTCATTTAATCGCTCAGGGTAAGAGTACGTCACAAATGCTTTTTGCTGAGCCGCGTCGGCCTCGGAGGGCAGATCAGCAATAAGCAGAGTAGTCATCGCTTCCATAATATCATCTGAGATTTCCTACAAACAGAACGAAATGAAAGGTCAGCACATGCTGGAACGTATCTTCGCCGTTGAAAGAAGGCTATTGCGACTTGATGTGTGGCTGAGCTACAGTAGAAATGAAGCAACGATGAAGAGATAGGAGACCATACATCCTCCTCCGGGTCAGTGATCGACCTCTCGAGTTTTGCGACGAGTTGTTTTAGTGTCCTGAGCTGGTAGCGCTCCGGAGGTGGTGAAGTGACGTTGGCTGTATCAAACAGATTCTTGAACAACCACGACTGCACCTCCGGCGCTTTCAACGTAGCATCATCTGGCCACTTGAGATTCTGAGGCTCTACCAGCTGGAAATACTGGCGTTGCAGTATGCGCAGTTGCGGCAGATTGCGAGGGTCGTCCATGGTGATGGAAGCTGTTTAGATCGAGACCGTATCTCTAATATTTGCAAAGCGCTCCAATATCTCTAGTGAGCCAGCTTGACTTTTGGCGAATGTGACAATGTTCGAGTTCAGCGCTCCCACTTGATGAGGGGGAGGATTTCCATGTACGTGCTTACCTAATTTTGCAGCGGGGCGGCTTGGCAGTCTAAGCGAGCAGACGCACCGCCGACCGCCGACACGTTGAACGCAAATTCGACATCTCCATCTTGCCGCCAGCTAACCACAGGTAATCGACAACAGCAAGATCGATCTCTGTCCAGTACGTTCACTACCGACCCAACTCGCCGTGTCGCTCTTGTGAATTCCGTCTAATTGCCGCGTTGCAGGTCGAATCTTCCCAACATGGCCGACTCTCAAGTTACTCTGCGCACGCGCAAGTTCATCCGCAACCCCCTCCTCGGACGTCGTCAGATGGTCGTGTAAGTGCAGGAACTGCCGGGCACGCAATTGCGGAGGATTGAGTCTGACGGGATTAATACAGCGATGTCCTCCACCCCAACCGCGCGAACGTTTCCAAGGACGAGCTCCGTGGCAAGCTCGGTGAGCTGTACAAGGCCAAGAAGGACGATGTCTCCGTCTTCGGTTTCAAGACACACTTCGGTGGCGGCAAGAGCACCGGCTTCGCTCTCATCTACGACAGCGCCGAGGCCATGAAGAAGTTCGAGCCCCGCTACAGGCTAGTACGCTACGGCATGGCCACCAAGGTCGAGAAGGCCAGCAGGCAGCAGCGTACGTCTCCCCTGCGTCTACAAACACTGCCGCAACTATGGCGATGGATATGGGCTATGGTACACAACATATACTGACTGGACAACAGGCAAGCAGCGCAAGAACAGGATGAAGGAGTTCCGGGGCACAGCCAAGACCAAGGGTGGTGCGAAGAAGGACAAGAAATAAGCGGGTGCACACTGATGATGACTACGAAGGTCATGGCTGGAGTCGATTGGCGGTTTCTCTACAACTACTGGTTCGCCTGGTTCTTCATCATGGTGGATACGGAGTTGCTTCTGCGGGCATCGGCATGTATATCTACGAGCGCCTGAAAAACTCTTGCGGATGGGAACGACAAGACGGATGGCGTTTGAGATCAATTGTCTGCTAACCATCAATGCATATCATGGACTTTACGATCCTCCAATTATTTTGCCACTCACTCCAAGATTTCGGATGTTTCCCTCCGGTCACACTGTTATCCTGTCTCGTGCACACCACAGGGAGGGAAGAGCCCTGAAGGTCAGATCTCTTACTTTCATATTTGATGCAACTTTTCATGATAATGTCGGTATGGTTTTCCATTCTGTTCTGCGTAGTCATCAGTCAAACCGTCGCCTTCTTCGCCTCTACAGTACCCACCCCTGGTGACCCAACCCCCACGGGCCGTCCGTTCTTCTCCCTCGCAGCCCTCCACTCCCTGTCTCTAACTTCTTTGGTACTTAAAATAGCCCTTGCATTTCTCTCCAATCCTTCGTCCCTCTCGCTTCCCAACCCTTCAAACCCATGAGCACCATCCATTCCAACATCCGCGGCAACCTGTGCCTCTAGATCCCGTTGCCGTGTGCGCAGTTGTTCAAGTCGACTTGTAGAGCAAGAAGGAGTGCGTGAACGTAGCATGAAGGCGTGGTTCGGAGACATCAGGCAATATCAGAACACGTAGAAGACTATGAAGCCGATGGGGACAAGGAGACCGACAGTTAGGCCGATCGTTGCGCCGGAGGATAATCCCATTTTGGAACGAGAGTTGCTCAGAGACGATAGATTCTTGTTGGAGATGCTCTGATAGTAGTAAGCGTAATGTTTCCAAGTCGCTGTGTGGTATCAAGCGTACTTGAACCGCGTTGTAGAGCCGAAGCTTCTCAAGGTAAATGGATAGAGCAACAGAGGGCAGAACACGAAGATGCTGAGGCTGTTGTATATAGAGCTTCGCTAACCTTCAATGCATTGTATCGTCCAGCGAACTGCCACGGTGCATACACATGATTCTCACGCTCAAACATCACTATTCTTGCCGTAGGGTAGTGTGAGGATCTGGGTCCTTTCAGTCAGCATGTCCAACAAGCGCATTGTTGGGTACCTTTTCATCACGGACTGATATTCATACACACCAGGACAGCATGGTGACTGCATTCAGTAGCACGCCGTCAAGTAACGATTGCTGTGATGGTTTGAATTACTACTCTTATTCAATACAGATGCGTGGTCGCCCAAGTGATGCTTTTCCACTTATCAAACGACAATTTACGGCGTCGGGCGTTACTGCTCCCGTGCTTCAAAGTCCTCAGGTTGCCTGGGGTATTCTTCTGAGGACTGTGGCGCAATGTTTTCGACTTCGGCCTTGGCTTCCTCCCAAGCGGCCTTGTTCCGTTTTGCCCAGTCGATGTGACATTGAGCGAATTCCATCTGTGGCTGTTAGCAAGAGTTCAAGGAAGAAGGTTGGGCTTGTGACATACCATGTAACGTCGTAAATCGTCCTCCTTCTCGCTCTGGAATCTCCGCAGATCCTTCATCACGCCTGAACTTGCGTCTTTGGTGTCTTTCTCAGCGACAGTCAGCGCTTGTTCGAGCTGCCGGTTCGTTAGCGTCTCAAAGTCTCTTAGTATCTATCATCTGAAGCATACCTGTACCATACTGTCCCTTGTCTTGCCGATCTGATCTCTCCGTGTCTTTTCAGGGTCTACATCTGCCATGCCCCTAAAGGCGTGTGTAATGGATCCAAAGAGCTTGTTAGTGACAAAGTTACCACTCGCAGTTTTCTTGTGCGGACTTGTGGGTGGTGAATGGCTATCAGGAGCGCCCTGTGCACTAGATGGTGTGTCACCATGTGTGGGTGGGAAGTCAGAATCAATGGACGCCCTGTCTTCCTCCGATCTCCTATGTTGCTCTGCATCGCCGCTACTGCGCTGTGAGCTGTTCGACGCAGCGCGACTTCGCGGCGGCTGATGACCAACGCCACTTAGGTGTTGTTCCAGTCGCTTCGATTCTGCTTCGCTACGTTCAAGCGATTCGAGTAAATTGCGCTTCTTCTCTAGTTCGTCCTTGGTCATATCCTCCTGTATCCGCTTGAGCACTCGATATCTTAGTGTCGAGCGTACAACACCGGCGAACTGTGCGCTCTCACGCATGGGCTCAGAGAAGCCTGCGCTGAGTGAAGAAGAGAGTTCGGTCGTCGCAATATACGTGGAATCAACGGCTTGGCCCGTCTTTTCTATGGCCGCGGCAAGAGATTGGGTTTGTTCGGAAAGCGAAAAGGCATTAAAGCGGGCGCCCAGATCCGCCATGTCCTCTCCCCAGTTTCCAAGATGCATAAGCAGGCGTCTGTTGACCTTCTCCATTGGTCCCTGTAGCAGGTGCTCCAAGTCTTTTGATGAGTTCTCAAAGCTGACAAAGTATGGGTCTAGCTCTTCCTCTGACATGTCCCGCGTCTCGGGAGGGAAGCGACCGAAGATAGCAGGACCTGGTGTTGTGTGCGCGGCCGCTGAAGGCATGGCTGCATTGTTGGCTGGTGATACTGGCGTACCAGAGCTGGATGTAGCGCCGCCTGACTTCAACTTGGCGGAAGACGAGGGAACTGGAAGGTAGCTGTGTGCTTGGGAAGGGTTCGCAGGGTCGAGCGGAGGTGCCTTGAGGATCTGTTTGGGTATATTGGAGACAGGCGGGCTAGTAAGTACGTCATTCTATCGAAACATGTTAGTTCAATAGGATGCTCGGTCGGGTGCTGGACAGGCCTACCCAGCTTGTGTATGGGTCGAGGAACCTCCAGAATACACCGTCTTCCAGAATATCTTTCATCTTCCTGCACCTATTTAAGAAGACGGCCAACATGCGCTTCCGCAGTTCTATGATGCCAGCGTCTTCCTTTGCCTTTGTCGGTTTCGCGGCGTAGTCGGCCATGGTATGCTTCTCGGGTATCGGCGGTACGATGAGCGTTGGGTGCAGCCTGACCAACTCGGCGCGTAACGATGCGAACTCGGAGTATCTGCGCTTTACTTCGAGGCCCTGCATGTGTTAATCTCAGGCATTCCCCGTCTGCCGATCTAACATACGCCGCAATTGATGGTGTACTGTATGTAGTTGACACCGTCCTTCCCCGCGCTCGTGATCAGTACCAGTTGGTCTGGGTGCTCGTACAGCCATTGTTCCACGCGCGCGTCATAACCACCCTTCTTGGGCGCCTTGGGGTCTGCATGGTCCTGCTGCTCTTCGTCATAGTCGACGCTATCCATGTCCCGCTGCGAGACATACTCGGGCGACTCTTGTGCGGGGGACGAAGCCTCAGAGGGCGGAGTCGCGGGACGGTAGGGGACTTGATCATGTCAGCGGATAGTGCTGGCGATTACTTCAGAGGGTGTGTAGAAGCCTTACGGGCAGCGGGCGAAGCTAAACCGGGAATGTCTGATGTGTTGGAATCATGGCGGGCAAAGGATCCATACGGATTGTTGTCCTCGTCGTCCCACATGTCGTTGCTGTAGTCGTCGCGCTCACTCTGGGGAAACAATGGTGGCTCCTATGGTAAAGCGAGCGGGTTCAGGCTGCAGTGAGTGCGGATCTTGTGTTGTGCGGCTTGGGCATGCTGAAGCTCCAGGCTCTCACGGCAGCGGCAGTGACGTTGCGCCTGGTCCAAGCTCACCCTGTCAGCCACACCTGCTGTTCCAGTCCGCGACCGCCGCGATACGGCCTTCAAGTCGCCGCGAACATGATGAACAGCTATGTCTATACCGCAAACAACATCATTTCACACATCACTTTGTTAGTAGCTAAAGTGCGTGGATACCTTTCCAAGTCTGTCAGCATGCTTTCTTAACCAGAAGCTACATTTGTCTTTCCGGCCAACTTTGACGCAAGATTCAAAGCTCACAGATAGAGCATCTGCACGAAAGCATCCCTAGTGGTGTGTGACTATGAATATGAGACCAGGTCTGATCTCTCGGTTTAGCCTAGCGCACATGCGCTGCCTACAACAGGGCTACTGGTTCTCAGCCTTCTGCTGAATCTCACATTCCTCATCATTTGCGTTTTTCCAGCCTCCTCCTTCTCTCCATCAGAGTTCGCATCACCATGAGACTGCTGAACACCAGATCTCTCGAATTCAGTTGTGTGTACGTTCCTAACAGAGTACCGGACTACGTAATCTTATCCCATCGCTGGGGATCAGAGGAGGTCACATATGCCGATATTATACAAGCTCCACTCTCCGAGCCAACAAGTGTGACACGCAACAAATCTGGCTTCTTGAAAGTACAGGGAGCATGTACACTAGCTCTTCAGAATGTATACGAGTGGATATGGATCGACAGTTGTTGCATTGACAAATCAAGCTCAGCTGAACTACAGGAGACTATTAATTCGATGTGGAGATACTACAAGGATTCGAACATCTGTTTCGCATATTTGGAAGACGTCGTGGATTCGGAAGCAGGCTGGGGCATTGATCAGCCTGTTGGCAAGAGCGAGTGGTTCACCCGTGGTTGGACCCTACAGGAGCTCATCGCCCCGCATAGCGTGGAATTCTACTCGTCAAGGTGGCAACATATTGGCACTAATCTTGAAAAATACCAGGAGATTGCAGACATCACTGGTATCGATCGCGGTGTTCTGTGCAATGATTGGCACATCTCGTCTTTCAGCACAGCAGAGAAACTGTCCTGGGCAGCTCATCGAGCAGTGACAAAGGAGGAAGATGAGGCCTATTCACTTTTCGGCCTCTTCGACGTCAATTTGCCACTACTCTATGGAGAAGGCCGATTGAAAGCTTTTTTTCGACTCCAGGAAGCCATATATGACACTACATCGGATCACACGGGATTCTTGTATCTCCACAGTCGCAATAGCCATCGCCATTCCCTCTTAGCGGAATCCCCGAGTCAGTTCTGTAATAGGAAGACCTGTAAACTCTGTCCCGTTCAGAAAGATGAGAATTATTCCCCGTATTTCTCGTATGCTGATCTGGTCGAATCAGAGAGGTGGCACACACAAGCGCACGAAAAGATCATGACTACTGTTACCACGCGGCGGAACGAGGTATCGACTGTGCTTTCATTACTGGACTACTCCGAGATCAAAGACAAATTGTCTTATTTCGACAAAGTCACATTCTGCGACAATCCCCCCACCCACGTAGCATTGCTGAACTACACGCTGTCGGCATACGAGGACGGCGCTCTTTGTCTTCTCCTACGACGGCACCCAGGATATGATGCCACGATGCGCGTGCAAGTTCTTCCAGCGTTGTTGCCTCGTGTAGAAGACCATATTGCACGGCAACTAAAGAAGACAAGGGTCCTCATCTGCCGTTCAGAGTCAAGCCTTACAGAAAGGGAAAACACTCGGTATATGGAGACCATTTTTTCAGTTGATTGTGGATCATTTCTCATAGACGCATTTTTTGCAGTAAGAGGAAGCATTGAACAGCAAACTGCCCAAGACGGCACCGGGAGAAAGGAAAGATTTCCACAAATAGATAACAACAAACATTTCAGAGTTCAGGCGGAGCCAGGTAGGTCGACGGTAGAATGGAAACTCGTCGTCATGAAAGACGAGACATTAATCATACGGTTGGTGCAAGAAGATCAGATTTGGTCAATAAGAGAGGTCCTCGCACCAAAAAAGAAGGGCAGGAGGGTTACACAGAGATTGCGGACGTCTCACAAGGCCAAGAAACCTACTGATCGATGTGTCGTAACTCTAAGAGACGGAGAACGCCTATCTGTGAAGCTTCGGCGATTGCCTGCCTTCGCACGTGGTCATGCAGATGGTCAGACAGCAAAGCTACGATACATGATTTCAGTCGAATCTGATGTCAAATAAGGCTAGATTGTGAAACGCTCATTAATCGAGATGGGCCCCTAGATAATCCTAAAGATGTAGACTTCCGTTTCAGACCTTGCTCTCTTTGCTGTCAGCGACGTAATGCTGTGTTGCATCTATCTCCTCGCCCTCCAGGACTCCCGTAATTGTACCCAAGTTCTCGTGATCAAAGAATCCTTCATTGGCTGCCAATTCTTCAAACGCCAACTGCCTCTCCGTGCCTATCGGAAGTATCTGCACTGGCCAAATAAGACACAAGCTGTAGTACACCGATCCTCCCATCAGAAATGATAATATAAAACCAAGTTTGTACATGTTTTTGCTAGCCTCGGCTACTGAATCGGGATCCAAAGACCCTGCGACACCATGAACAGTGAACGCAACTCCAGCAACCCAAGCAGCCAGCATGCGCAAATTCCAGCCTTTGTAGTACAAGTACGGACTTTCGGGTGAAGAGGTGTATAATGAGGGGACGTGGAAGTTGCCTCTTCGAACGAGCCAGTAATCGACGATCATGCAAGCGCATATTGGCATCAAGAACACGGTGTAAGATCCGAGAAAAGTGAGAAACGATGTAGCGGAGGCGATGATTTTCCATGGAACAAGTAGAGGCGCGAGGACCGCACAGAGTACTTGGCCTCGGACGATGGTCAGCCAGCGAGGGAATATTCCTGTAAGATCGGCGCCAACAGGGAGCGAGTTGCTTCCGGCATTGGTGACAAGTACAGCGAGCATCATGCCGAAAGATGCGAACACCATTCCTGCTCGAGCTCCAGGAGTCCAATATTGATCCAAGATGGCGTCATAGAGATCCCAAACGTTCCAGTAGCTTTTACCAAGGACTTGTGTTGCAGCTGCAGTCGTCGCTGTACTCAGGAACATGACCAGAACTTTGCTGATAAGGATACCTACACCCTGGCTCCAAGTCACATCGCTATACGAATGTCCGTATCGTGCTATATCAGGTTGATTGATGAGCACCGGTGCCAGAGCACCCATGACAGAGTTGATGGCTTGAATCATAGGCCAGATGAGATCCGAACCCGAAAGCTGTGTCTGCTTAGTTGTATAGGTGAAGCTTCCGATCTTGCCTCCGTTGGCGCTGATCACCCACCCAAGTACACCGAAGAGTGCTATTGTGGTGTAGACAGCTTTCACCACGAAGAGATGTCGAAGTACCGTTGGATGAATGAACATGACCGGCATTTGTACCTGTCGAAATCAGCACGCTTCCTAGAGCCAGAACTCAAATAGAGAGTTTGGAGGACACTCACCATCCAGAACAAGAAGAAGCTCAGCAAATCTCTACTTGTAATTCCCGCACTCTCTGGAAGATGATTCGGAATATTGTTGTAACCGTTCCCGAAGATGCCGCGCATGAAAACCGACGTTATACGCCCTCCATAGTACGTCTGGGTCGCGAAGTAGATAATCGCTACCACTGCTCGTACTAAGATATACAAACTGGCTCCTCTCACACCAGCAGCCGCGCGTACGTAGACAGGGAAGCCGATGAAGTACTTGATAGCGCCACGACTGTTGAGCACGACCAAAATGGTGAGAATGGCTGAACCGACTACCGCAGCAATCATGCCGTGCCACCAGAGAAGACCAATCGAGACTAGAGATGCACCAAGGTTGTATGAGGAGGGGCTGAATGTCATGGTCAAGTAGTAGGCGAAATAATGTTGCCATCTCCATTTCCTGTCCGCTGCATCCTATCAGTCGCAAGCCTCACAGAGTTGGATTGTATTGTCCAACTTACCCGGTGGACTGGGGAGGAGATCTTGGTTGTACCGCACTTCTCCATGATCGCTTGTAGTTTGCAATGTCTCCTTGAACGATTTTGGAGAACTGAATGCTGCTTTGCTTCGCTGCAGAAAGCGCGACATGGTGCTCAAGTGAGAACTATCCCAGATCGAGATCAGTCCAGACGCGCATCTCGTGCGAAGCTCTGGAGCATATAAGCCAGTTCATTGTTGATACAGATTGCATATCTTGCCACAATGATAGCCAAGCCATCCTATCAGTCAGGCACCTATTTCCACTGGAATCCAGGGTGTTAGAGAGACGGCATAGAACTCGGTTGATAAGGCGATAACGCGTCGGGATGAAAGAAGCCGATTGACAGGGCAGGGCAGCTAGTGCACTAACCAGCACTGATAAAGGTTAGCGCGATGTGCATCTTCAAGAAGAAGGCTGGTGTTTCGTGATGCGACGCGACGCGACGCGATAATTTATGTGCACCATCGATGCGTGGTCGCGAGCGAGTCTAGGACGTCATTGCGTTTTGCAGAACACGCTTCCTTTTCCTTGCACTTAGCTCGAAGTCTCGGTATGTGTTGGGGAAACCAGCATAGAACAATGACATCATCGCACCTCCTGTTCTTTGGACCCAGAAGAGTACGTGGATATTGTACCATTAAATTCAATATCATTGACGCGCTCGTGCTAAGTTCTACGAACCACCTGTCTTCGATCCGGGCTTGTACGGAAAAGTCTGGCGATAGTGATTTGCAATATCTCTGCGGGTCGCGACCCAAACGCCTTCCTTCTCAGAGATATACTTCATAAAGTTTCTCAGACTCTCCGATCTTCCTGGCTTACCAGCTATTCGGGAGTGCAGAGGAATCGTCATCATTTTACCGCCTTCTCTATACAAGCAGTCGAACGTATCTTTGAGATACTGCTCATAGACAGCACCAGCTGAGCTTACAAAGCCTGGAAGCATGTGGAACTTTCCATCGTTACCTATACCACCTTGTTAATTTGGAATGACCATACACGTGGAGTGTGCTTACAATCGTAGTTGTACGGCATCATCAATAGGCCTTCCTTCTCCATGTCAGGCAGTTCTTTCTCCCATGGCAGATCAATCCAGTATGGCGAGTCTTCGTTGTACACTTCCGAAGTGTACAGCATCTTATGGCCCATCTCCTTCCACATTATTGGAAGCAGGCTAGCGGTATTTGGGGTTCCTCTACCAAAGTACGCTCCTACTGGAAATTCGCCTGTGGTCGCATCAGTTCCATGCACGATTGGTATTGGACGAAACATACCAGTTGCGGCCTCCAGAGCTTTACAGGTCTGCTTGATATAAGCTTTGTCGTCCTCAAGCGAATAATCCCAAATATCAAGCCATCTATACCCGTGGGCACCAATCTCATGGCCTTCTCTTACACATGCCTTCGCGAACGTTGGGTTTCTCTCCATGGCCACAGCGATGGCCCAAAGAGTCATGTTCCAGCCGAATTCCTTCATGAGGCGAAGTATCCGCCAAGCACCGCAACGACTGCCATACTCGTAGTCTTGCTCGCCGTTCAAGTGCCGCTGTTCTCTACCGCCGCCAGAAGGACCTTTCTCCCACAGGTAGGGTTCGCTGGTGCCATCGCCATCCAGTGGGTTGCGCTCGCCGCCTTCCTCGTAGTTCAACACGAAGGAGACTGCAATGCGGGCACCGTTTGGCCACTGTGCGTCATGGCCATCTTCACCAAAACCTGGAAGAATGCTCAGTATACGCGAGAACGCACGCTCTATGGGCTCGCACCTTCGAAATCTCTGGGGAGTTGTAGAGATTCCTCGACGTGGACCATGGCGGACAGATTCACGAAACAATGATAAAGCCTGATGTTAATACCCGAGAATGAACATATGCTCAGAGTATATCAAGCTTCGGGAGTGGTATCAAAGTATGGAATGTTTCAAGGTCCACTCCACACTCATGACCCCGAACTGATATCACACCATCCTGAATGCGTCCTAGATGAGTTTCCCTCCACCTATCAATTACCTATCAACAACGGGGTTTCGATTAGAATACAATCAAGACATTTTTAGGTAAAGAAAGCACTGTCAGTTGGGTCTTTATCGGAAGTGGCCATTCCGACGACGATCAAATAGGCGTCCCACCAACCCCGCTTTGCCCTTATCGTTCCTTCCAACTTCGGAAGCCCACTCTAACAAACCTCAACGCGGCCGAGATTATTGCAAGCATGCGTTATCGGTATATGGAGATGCTGAATCATGTGTCACGACTGTTTGTGTTCCAGCACCTGGTAGATGGACCGCAATGGGCTTGCGCGCCTCCGATACTGGAATGGATAAACGGGCCCGCGAGACAGTTAGCTATTTGATGCCATACTGGCATGTACATGTGAACGTCACTGAGAACTCCAAGTCCCTGTTTCCTTACACAAAATGTCGGTTTTTTCGTTAGATGCAAGCCACGGCAATCCGGTCACGAAAGAGACACTCGAAGCACTGTGCTCCCAGCTTGGGGTCAACATCGATGATAAAGAGAAGGAAGATTATCGTCGTTTGCTTGCTGTATTCCACGATGCAAGCGAACAATTGATGGCCATGGACGGTAGGGCATGACTCTTCTCTCTGCATATCGAAGTGAAGCTGACGTTGATCTGTAGACTATGTCCCAATAGTTGACAAAGAACGCTTCTCTAGAGAAAACATCTACTTCCCGGAGAAATCTGACAATGCTCATGGAGCATGGGCATGGAAATGCAACATTGTTGACAAGAAAGCCAAAGGCAATGGTAAACTTCATGGTAAAACGTTTGCTCTGAAAGACAATGTTGCAGTGAAAGATGTCCCAATGCTACTAGGCACGAATTTCATCAAAGGATATGTTCCAGATGTCGATGCAACTGTCACTACACGTATCCTAGAAGCTGGTGGTCAGATTCTCGGTAAAGCTGTTTGCGAAAACATGTGTCATTCTGCGACAAGTCATTCATCAGGCACTGGAGTAGTGGAAAACCCGTTCGCCAAGGGTTATAGCGCTGGCGGAAGTTCGAGCGGCTCGGGTGTACTTGTAGCACTGGGAGAGGTTGACGGAGCGATCGGTGCAGACCAAGGTGGTAGCATCCGCGTCCCAGCCGCCAACTGCGGGATCATTGGATTGAAACCTACCTTTGGTCTTGTACCATACACGGGATGTGGAAGTAACGAGCCCACAAACGACCACGTTGGCCCAATGACACGAACAGTGCTCGAGAATGCCGTGTTGCTGGAAGCCATCGCTGGCACCGATAACATTGACGACCGTTCCTTCGCTGCGCCCCATCCATCCAAGATACCCATCTACAGCTCCATCAGCAATCTTCCTAAGCACAAACCACTTCAGGGCAAAAGCTTCGCCATAATCACCGAATCCCTTTCAACACCAGCTCTAGACTCACGAGTGATCCAAACATTCCGCACCGCTGTCTCCAAATACACAGACCTCGGCGCCACGGTCACAGAGATCTCGATACCACTTCACTCCAAAGGCGCTGCGATATGGACCGGAGTATCAAAAGTTGGTGGCTTCCTCGCCAAAACCACAGGTTCGTTCGGACGCCGCGGACACCAGATGCTCGATTTAAACTCGTTGTTACATCCCATGGGCCAAGAAAACTGGAATGAAGCATACGCCTCGACGAAGAATATATACTTAAACGGTCTCTACGCTACGCAAAAATTTCCCAATCTCCTCGCCAAGGCGACTAATCTGTCTCGACAATTGCGTGACGCTTATGATACGGCGCTCCAGCAATACGATATCTTACTTACACCTACACTGCCTTATGTAGCGACGAGTCATGCAGGTGTCGATGCGACACCGCTCGAGCAGATTGCGAAACAGATTGGATTGACATCAAACACGGCGCCATTCAACCAAAGTGGGCATCCGGTATTGGCCATGCCGATTGGTATGTTGCCGGTACTAGAAGGGCCCGGAGTCGAGGAAGGGATCAAGTTACCGGTTAGCATGCAGGTCATTGGGAAGTGGTGGGATGAAGTGGGTGTTTTTGAAGCGGCGTTTGCGTGGGAGAGGGAGAATGACTGGAGAGGTATGTGATACGTTATTGTATATGGTCGACCAGAAGAAGACACAAAATATATGACGTTTCCCCCGACTCTGAACCCATCATCTAGACCCTAAGTCGCCATATCACCGTGGAAGCGGGATGACCTGTTCACCCACCCGTTGCTGATCATTACTCGTTTCAACAAGTTCGCTGCCACTATCCTGCCTTCCTATCATCTCCACCTTTTCCATAACCTCATCTGGTCTTTGCAATCCCCTATCCTTGATGAAAAAGCAGCCTAATAAGCACAGTCCCATGAAGGGTACATTCACTATGAATACTGTGCGGCTCGCCGTCGCATACGCTTGCAATATCTGCACTATTTGTTTTGGATCTAGTGATGCAAAGTCCGGCGTATCATATGAAGGAAGTGCCAAGAAGTGTAATTCTTTCGGCATAGCTCGGTGCAAGGAATTTTGCAGTGCAGCAGCAGAAATTGCAAGACCGACTGCACCGCCGAGACTGCGTATGAAGTTGCGGTTTGAGATGACGACTGCGCGTTGGGCTTTCGTGCAATGTGCTTGCAGTGCAACAAGTACTGGCTGGAAGACGGCACCGACTCCTAGTCCTTGGACAAAAAGCATGACGACTATAGCCCAAATAGGTATGTCGCGGTTGAACATGCATGTCAAACCTACACCTAAAGTCCAGAGGAAGAACCCCAGCCAGATCACTTCGCCGTAGCGCTCGAAGCGCGAGATATATTGTCCGGATAAAATTGAGGAGATCATTTGTGAGGCGGTGAGTGGCAGCATCAGGGACGCCGACATGACGGGAGAGAGGCGGCGTGCGTTCTGGAAGAAGAGGGGCAGATAGTATGTTTGCGAGTAGGCCACCACGCCAAAGAGGAAATTCTGGAGAAGCATGATGGAAACGGGGCCGGATCTGAAGAGAGACACTGTCTAGCATCAGCAATGATTCGCAAAGAGCATGTGTTTCGTAATAGGGCGACCAGAGCTTACATGGCATCATAGGCAATATAGCTACACGGTGCTCAATGTAGACGAACGTTATCATGCAACATCCTCCAATCGTTAACATGGCAACAACCATTGGTGATTCCCACTCGAAGTAGTCACCTCCTCCCGCAATAGGAATCAACAGCAATATCAGCCCTGCACTTCCGAAGAATATGCCTCCATAGTCAATCCTCTTCAATACTAGCTTCATATCCGCTCTTGGTTGTTCCTTGGGTGTAGGCAGAACAACAAGACAGAGCATACCGCAAGCTGCTGACACGGGGCTGACGAGCCAAAAGAAGCCTCTCCACGTACTCTTTTGTACAAACGCTGCAGCGATAAAAGGCCCAGATATGTTTCCTAGTCCTACACATGCACCTATCATGCCTTGCCACTTCGCGCGCTCTTTCAAGGTGACGATGTCGGAGACGATCATGGCAGAAAGCGAGGCTATCCCGCCGTTTGCCACACCTGATAGACCGCGGAAAACGTACAGCATCGTTGCGTCGCGCGAGAGACCACAAAGGAGGTCGGAGACTGTTAGAAGGGCAAGTGCTGAGAGGAGGACAGATTTCCTGCCTAGTTTGTTTGTTAGCTATTTTGCTTCCTTCACATTCCCGCCAAAGCCAGAGGACATACCAAATAAGTCACTCATCCTCCCATACAGCACTTGGAATATAGTGTTCGCTATCAGCGCACTCGTGCCGGCCCAACTGATCGTGTCTTCGGCATTTAGATCACGTCCAATTGTGGGCAGGGCAACCCCGATACCAGTCTGGTCGACAAAACATATGAAATGCGATAATGCGAGTGCGGAAAATACGACGAGGAGCTTCTTGCGGGGGAGGAGGTTTGTTTGATCGAAGACAGCAGCTTCAGCTGCAATCTGGCGAGCCTCCATGGCGTAGTAGCAGGTGGTGTGATGATGTTGTAGAAAAGGCGTGGTGGTGCAGGAATATGCTGTGAGGCCGTCCACGTTCTTGTTGTCCGTCTCTAAAGAGAAAAGTGCGATGACCGGCAATACAGATTGTAGGATGCAAAAGACACTGCGTGTTCGTTGTGTAAGGGCTGCTGTGCAAATACGCCGAATATCATGGAAAACATGGTGTATGGAATCCGGTCGGGTCACCCGCCATAATCGCGATATGGGACATCTTCGTCATCATGAGTACTCCATACATGGCCATCATATCCGTCGTTGTTGGTGGGTAGCGCGGAGACGATGCCGGCCTATGAGAAGGATGACCTTACAAGACTATGCGATCCATGACTGTTTGCAGTTGCGAAGAGGGTCTAGGGAACCATGGAATGTCGAAATGTTAGAATTGTTTCGGTACAAGTAGATTCCAGCGGTCCGACCCTATGGAGCTAAGGCGTACCTGCAGCGAGTACAACCATTCTGGCGATTTGGAGGAGA
This sequence comes from Alternaria alternata, assembly GCF_001642055.1. Classification (NCBI taxonomy): domain Eukaryota; kingdom Fungi; phylum Ascomycota; class Dothideomycetes; order Pleosporales; family Pleosporaceae; genus Alternaria; species Alternaria alternata. The sequence continues at coordinate 1,138,073 of NW_017306190.1, read as the reverse complement.
TCGCGTGGTGAGAACCCTGAATGTCGCTTCCATGGTCAGTGTCGGTCTGGACCGAACGATAGCCCGTCACATCAGCACGAGTGGACCAGGGCTGAATTAACAGTCATATATATTTCCTTGTCCTACACTAAGTACTGGCCCTTAAACGCTCATTTCGCATCGCTAGCGTACATGCTAGAAAATCCTCTGATATGGGTGGAGAGTGCAACGACGAAAGCGAGACAGTATGCTGCTCTCCCGTGTACACTTTGAATGCAAATAAATGCATAAATGAAATGGAACAAGGCTAAACAATTGGAAAGCACCGCGAGTGGCCTGAGCATAGACGTACCTCCGGTAAAAAACCACCCGTTTCCGAGAACACCGAGCTAAACAAAATCCTAAACTAACACTTATGCCAGAAAGTTTGGAAGGCCGAGGCCGTGGTATCATGTAGAGAGTTTGACCGATCGTGTGTAGTAGTGACTCCACGCACGATGTCTAGATATATCCAGAAGACCTAAAGCCGCGAGCGACGAGTACTTCGTGACTCAGCCACGAGCGCGACCACTGCGTCGGACAATGGGAGTACCGTTGGTAGCGGGAGTAGGCGAGGAGACCGCTGTAGCACCATTGACCTTTGCCCTGGTCGCCTTGGCTTTGGTCGCACTCTTTACAGACTTGGGCGGTGTGGCTTCCTTGATCGGCTCGGCAGCTTTGCGTTTCTGGACAACCGGTGATGACTTGGCGCCATTCGTCTTAGTAGCGGCTCTCCCTCTCGTAGCTCTCTTCGCTGGTGTAGGCTCGGGCTCAGGTTCTGGGGATGGCTCTGGATCTGAAAGGTCAGACTGTTCAGCAGCAGTTTCTTGGTCTTTCTCAGCCTCGACTCCTGCATCATCCATCTCTACATCTTCTTCAGCAACAGGAGTAGGCTTGTCCGCTCCTGCTGCGTCTGATGTATTAGCCTCTTCTTCTTCCTCTTCCTCTTCCTCTTCCTCTTCCTGGACCTCTTGAGCACCGGCTCCGATGTCTTCCTCATCACTCGATACCTCGACATAGCTCTTATGCACAGTACTTCGTCGATCGCTCTTTCTCCGTGGACCACTTGATGGAGCGACGCCACCATCAACGTCACTCGCATCATCATCGTCGCCAGCTCTCCTCTTTTTCTTTGGTGTTTTGACGGGACGCTCTGTCCTAGCCTTTTTTTCCTTGATCGGTCTGTCGCCCTTGGTCTTCTTGCGCGACTTCTCTACACCATCTGATGCCTTGCGCTTCTTGCTTCGAATAGCTCTCCGCACAAGGGGTTCGAGTTCGTCAACCAAATCTTCCCCAATCCATGTCTTTTTAGCGATCTCCTGCGCGCGATCGTGACTCTCCAGAGGTCGGAAGATACCGGAGGGCAACTTCATTTTCCCTGGCCATGATTGCATTGTCCAGTTGTTTTGCTCTTCCCACGATCGGATGAGAGCCTGTGCTAGATCTGACAAGATATATAGATTCTCGTCAGCTTGGCGCGAAGGGGCAATACCATCCGCAACACCCTTGACGCGCTGAGCCACGTGGAAGATAAGTGACAGGTTTTCCTCGGTCGCCACGCATTTCAGGTAGTACAAGATATACTCTGACATGAGTTTCAGTGTCTCGTCTTCTGTGTCAAAGTCTGGGTGGTGAGCAAGTAGACTCAATAAACGAGCGAACACAGTCTCCAGTATGGTCTCTTTTCGTGCAGCAAAGGCGGCGCGACGTGCACGGATCCAGGTCATAGTGCTGTTTTTGATAGTTTTCTCAGGCTCATGTGCGAGGAAGAACAGGATAGTGTAGAATCGGGGCGGCAAACGACCCTGACCAAGGTACTTCATCAGTTTATCAGCGAAGCCCTTGCGCACTTGCGTACAGGGGTCGTGTGTGACCAGGGCTAGCTGTATAAAATCGGCGGGGCTCAAGAAAGGATCGAGGCGCTTGTTGCAGGAAAGCTTGAGTAGGGAGTTAGCGGCAAGAAGACGCTGACGCGATTTGTGTCCTGCTGGAGTGCTGTCATCCGCTGCGCTCTCGCCATTGTTCTTCACATAGCGATTTAGCAGCTTATATGTGTCTTCCGCAGCATCCTTGAAGTTGGCATCGGATGGTAGGGAGCGTAAGCGGTTGACGAGGATCTTGACTGCCCAGGACCTTCCTTGAATGTCGTCGTCTGGGACCTCCATCCATTCAGCATCTGCATCGGCCGTCGCTGCATGCGGTTTCTGCAGAACTTCCTTGATGGCGATCTCAACGATGGCATCCATATCATCCTCGCAACCTGACTGGGCCAATAGAACTAGTTGACTGAGTGCAGCCAGCTTTGTGAGCCAGTGAGCACCATCGTATTGGAAGCTTTTGATGCTCTTGGTAAGTATTTCCTTCGCATGCATTTCCTTCTTGTCGTCGCTGTTCATGATAATAGTGATCGCATGCTTTGCTGCCTGTGGAGGGCTGCCGTAGAACGCAAAGTTCAAGAAGCTCTGTACCAACTTTCGACTGTCTTTGCTGTTCATCGGTATGTCTGTAGGGAATTTCTTTGCAAATGCAGCGCAGGCCTTGAGATCATCAACCGCACCAGGAGGGTTGGGCCTCGTTGCCGTGGGTGCTTCACTTTCAAGAGTCTTACAGAGATCCTTCACGTGAGTTGAGAAAACCTTGGGATGCTTGGTAGAGATCTCTTTCAGAAGCTCGTGAGCAGTGGCACCGAGACCTTTGTCATCAGTACGGGTGTATTCGATGACAGCTGGAACGTGACTCTTGTTGTAGCAGAGTAAGCTCACGCGGTAGAGTAATGGGGTCAAGGTGTCGAGCAGTGAAGAACCTGGCCCATCTTCGATCCTCTTCCGAAGCTCTTTAATGGACCTGAAGACTCTGCGGTAGTCACTCGCTGGATCCATACAGAACCGTATAAGGGTGTACGCTCTGCGGTCATGAGCTTTGGCGAATTTCCACAGGTCGTCTCTAACACGAGTCGGATCGGGCAACGTTTTTGCGTAGTAGGCGATGAGGCCTTCGAGATTTGTCTTGACGTCCTTCTCACCCTTTTCAGTAACACCACCGTTGTAGTCTTCACACAGCTTCAGGAAGTGCTCCATGTACCTGGCACCAGGGCCCTGGTTACCTTGTTTGGCGAAGAAGACTTTCTTTGCCTTCTCTTCCAAGCCATTCACAAGTACAAGCTGCCTTTCAGTCCGGATCTTGTCCAGATCTGCTTCGGTATAGCCCTGTTCGGCGTTTGCTTGGCTGTCTTTTACGACTTGTGAGTTTCCAGCTGGCTGTGCTTTCGCTTTCATGGGAGGATACGCAAGCGGAAGCAATGAGTCGTAAAGTGCGAGATCGACTTGCACATTGATTTCAGGGTCGTTCACGTAGCAAGCTTCAAGAATGCGAGACGGGATTGGGCCAAGCAGGGCCTTGATGCTGTCATCGCCTTCCGCAATGGCACCAGAGGCCACACCCCATATCTTGCCGAGAAGCCTCATAGACTCGGAATGAATAACATTTTTCTTGTCCTTTACGCGGTCTGCGAGATTGGAGAGGATGGACCCTGGTTCTGCCATGCCGCCGTTGCTGCCGAGTTTACGAACGATGTCGTTGAACTCGAAATGTGCAACTGCTTTGACGGCCGCTAAACGCACCTTCTCGTCGCTATCAATCAGGCATTCACCAAAGTACTTGAGCAACTTCTGTTCTTCTTCAAGATCAAGGCCAATGCCACCCGCTGATGTCATCAGTATGCGACCGATGCCGGTAGTCCAAGCAGCGCGAATGATGGCGGATTTGTCGTTCTTGCGCTGAAGAAACGAGTGATATGCTACAGGGTATTGCGTTGGAAACGAGTTGATGGACACTGGTGTGGTAAGATAGTCGAATGGTCGGGCTGAGTCAGAGCGTGATAGACTCTGTGAAGGATAGGCCACTGGGTCCATATCGGGCGGAGGGGGTGGACCAGCTGCGCCAATGCCTGAAATCATGTCGCCGAATGTTTCAGTGGCAAGCTGGCGAAGCTGCACGTTCTCCGTAGCAAGCTCATCTTGTAGATGTGGGATGATCTCCTGGAGCACACCGGGACAGCACTTCCACAGCTCACGCAGTAGCCTGTGTGCTTTGTGTGCCTCGTTGATGTCATCCTCGGAGGGGCCGCGAGGGAGGTCGTCGTCGTCATCCTTGGAATGGCCTTTGTATGTGGTTCCAGCATTCGTGAAGTCTACTATGACTGAGCTGAAGTAGTTGCCAATGAGACGAGCCATCTTCTCTGGAAAAGAATTGCAGACGTTCTTAGCCATATTGTAGGCGGGTGGTGCCTCTTTGCGACGTAGCGTAGATTGCTTCGCGTCGATCTGCACATTCTTCTTGCCTTTGGTGGAAGAGCCCAGTGTGATTGGGTCTGCCCACAAGAACTGCGCTACAACGACATCCACGACGTCATGTGTGACTGCGGGTGCTTCGTCTATTATGGTAGAGAGGATTTCGGTCATGTTGTGTTCGATGTTCTTGCTCAGTTCTTCTCCCTTGGACGATCCAGACAAAACGTCGAAGCAGGTTGTGAAGAGGGCCGCGGTGAGCTGATCGGAGCCCGGAATCTCGTTGATGAGCAGAATACTCTTCCATTCGGCGAGCGATCGGAGGATGTACATGTGCTGGCTGTTGTATGGGTGGGTGGGGTCTGCGAGGAGCGGCAGCAGCTTAAGGATGATGACGGAGAAGATTTCCTATGGCATTGTCAGCAGCAGTAGATGATGTGCTGGGCTATGCATCATACCTTGAGCTTGGATGCAGGGTAGGGCGCATCCGGCGCAAACAGCTTCAGCATGTCGACAATGCAGCAGACGGTCCGCGCACGCACGCCATTGTCCTTGTGCTGCAAGAGACTCTGGTGGGCCAGCGACTCTGCGACGGGCATGAGCGAGTCCCTGTGCGCCTCTTCCTGATCAATTGTCCGCAGTTCATCGTGCAGCGCCTCGAGTCGCGTCAAGAGGTCGCTCACGCCAATCTGCTTGCCGGGCCGGCCAACAAGCGTTTGCTTGAACTTGAGCTTCTTCAGCCCACCTTGCACTGTTTCCTCCTGTTCCAGCTCCTGCTCTTCTTCTTCGACCACCTCGGTCGCCGCGGCCGCGCTCCGCCTACTGCGCGGTGCCATGTCGCGTGGCTGCGCGTGGGCCGTGACGTGTGGAGATGGTGTGGCGGCTATGTATTACCGCTACGATTGCGCGCGTGGGAAAGCGATCGGAGGCGCACGCGGGTGTCGAGTCGATTAGCGACGCGGTGATGGGAATGTCGTGACGGTGTTGAGGGGATGTTGGAGCGACTTTCTGAGCAGTGACGCGCTAGCCAGTGATACGCGACTGACTTCCGCCTGGATCGTGCTCCACCTGCATCACCATCGCACCCGCACCACTGGGCTTGTTTTCACCCGCCACCTCAATTTTACTTGGGACTCCGGAAAAAAAAAAGTACGTCCGGATTGCCTTGTCGCATTGGTATCGATGCTGGGTCTGATCATGTCAGCGATGCTAGTGCCAATACATTCACCGCGCCCGCACGCTTGAACCATATCAGGAAAGATCCGGAACACACGATCTAAACGAGTATCCGACCTACTCGATCCATATCAGCTCATAGTTGTAAATATTGCGTGAGACGAAGACAGGATGGAGAGACAACAAACTTTCCAGCGGGTAGGCAGAGTTTCTAAACTTACCAACCTTCGCTGATCTCCCCTGTAGCTAAAGCAGCCTTGCATACAACTGCTACAAGTCACCGCAAGTATCTCACAAAACCCAGGCGCTCGGAAGGAGCTGATACAGGCGCTCAACACTCTACTTACTACCCTCCGGTCTATAACTGGTAGCCCTGGTCTACTGGACGCAAAACTTACCGAATATGCTTTCGTCCCAGTATCTCAAGTGCTCAGGATCTCTCGACAGGTTCCAGTCAGAGCACTGGAGCTTTGCTTGGAATGCATTTCAACCTTGCTATCCGCTGGCTGGGGAGGCGGCCTTGAGCCTGCTCTATCAGGGCAACTCCTCATCCTTTTTACGTTCCTGGCCAAGCCTTCATCCATAGAGAACGGCATCTCCGCTACTTCAGAGGAGCTGCAATCATTGGCGCTTAGATGTGCGTCCGAGCTGATGACTGAGACGTCGCGCACGAAGCAGGGTCGAAAAGCTATAACTGCGACGACCAATATACCTGCCCTAGGCGAAGCTGTACTAGTCATGCTCGAAAGTCTTACCGATAGCAACTCGAATAACGTCAAGTTCCAGGCTATATGTGCGCTCAAGGGCACCATCAGCGCGATCGATGATGATGATGCTCTCGCCAGCTTTCTACCTAGGATGGTCTCGTCCTTGACAAAGGTATTGACACCGAGCAGCAGCAACCGACCCGGCTTTCGCGTTGTCGAGCAAAGCTTGGAAGTACTTGCGACACTTCTTGTTCGTCTGCTCAGTGATGCGAAAACCAAGGACTTACCCGAGACAACTCCATCAGATAAGTCGGGGAGTATCACCACAACGTCGCGATCGACCTCGTGGCTACAAGCGACTGCCTCACAGGTCAAGATCGCGCTTGCAAATGTATTCAAGCTGAGGGACCATGATAAGCCAGAGGTTCGGCAAGCTCTCTTGAAGCTATGTCTTTGCATCGTGCAGGACTGCCGTATATCATTATCACTTTGCACAAGTATGGCTACCGAAACCATCATAAATCTGGCGGGACATGAAGGCTCTGACGACACGATTGAGAGTCAACTAAAAGGACTCTTGTCCGCAGATCAGACCCTTTCTGATCTTTTACGGGAAAGCCTGCACGGTTGGATCGTAGCGCTACCTAGGCTAATGCGATCAAAAGACGACCGTAGCCGCCGTCGAATTATACACCAAATTTCGGTGTCGCTTCGACTATTTGAGCAAGATCCGACCATCTTGGATGACCGACTCACTGATAGTCTACGAGATGGTGTTTCTGCTGTATTTTCCGATGCAAAAGGCCTAGAAGAGCTAAACGAACACGACCAAAGCTCGATCACCGATCGCACACTGGCGTTGAGTTCCACGAAGTCGTCCTCTTTCCCTCCAATAAGCCTGCGGTATAAAGGCCAGGACGACATGATGACAGAGTTTAAAGTATTAGTTCAGGAGCTCGCGCGATCGAACTCGGCTCTAACGGTTGCTCAAGGACTGACTAGCTCCATTGATCTTGGACCAACTGAGGTCCGCTTGGCAAGCTTCTGGCTGTCAATCAACTTAGTAAGGGACATAGCAACGATCAACCCATCCGTCGATGATTTCATGGATTTGGGGACACCAAACCCTAGGGAAGAAGTCCTGGATGACTTGTACTCACAATCTCTATCACTACTCAACCAGCGAGATTCGAATACGGACAACCCTTGGCAGTTTTATGCGTTGGCATTGGAGACTGTAGCTCTACAGGCGAAGCAGTACAGAACTGAATTCCGCCCTGAGTTGAGCGAAGTACTCTATCCAGTGCTTCATCATCTTGGAAGCTCGAATAGCGCACTACGTGAACATGCTCTAGTCTGTCTCAATACTGTCGCGGAGGCTTCAGGATATAGCAACGCAGGGGAGCTCGTGATTGCAAACGTTGATTACATCGTCAACGCTGTTGGCTTAAAGTTGGCCTATGGCGATGTCTCTCCCCAGGCTCCGCAGGTTCTACTCATGATGATGAGACTCTGCGGTCCATCCCTCTTACCATATTTGGATGACCTTGTGGATAGCATTTTCAACGCCTTGGAGAGATACCATGGGTATCCCAAACTCGTAGAGCTTCTGTTCTCTGTACTTCAAGGCATGGCAGAAGAAGGTATCAAGGCGCCACAACTCGCGTTGACAGCTGGGGATGAGAATATCGAAACAAAGCACCCAAAGAGAACGGCTACCATGGACGACGTAGTCAAAGCGATTCAGAGGTTAGATGCTGACACACGAAGACGGGAGGAAGAAAAGAAACAAGCGGCGAAGATACCATTCCCAGAAAAACCCTGGAAGGAAGACAAGAGCTCGGAAAATACCAATCCAGACGATCCAAACGAGGAAGATGATCATCCACCTCCACCTCAGACTGAAGAGCCTCCCCCTCCTGCGCCTCGTACCTTCGCCATCCTCCTGAAAATCTCCGAGCTCACACAACATTATCTCACTACCACCTCGCCGACTCTCCGGAACTCTCTCTTGTCTCTTCTTCGCACTACCATACCCGCCCTCGCAAAACACGAAAACTCATTTCTCCCCCTTATTAATACGCTCTGGCCTGTGTTGGTACCTCGATTACAGGATCCGGAAGCATATGTAGTATCAAATGCGCTAGGCATCATAGCCTTGATGTGCGAACATGCGAGAGACTTCATGAGGACACGGGTCGAAGACGCATGGGATCTCTTCAGAAAAGTCTATAAGCGAACTAAGGAGCATGACGATCGCGGCAGGGGCAGCAGCTCCAAATTCACGTCACTAAAGATTACGGGTATCGAAACTGGTATGACGAGGCTGTCCATGGAGTCGCAACCTAGTGTCGATCTTTCGCGACCAGAGCTGTATGTCGATGCACCTACACGCATGATTTGGAACAGCCTGATCTTGCTGCTATGCGCCATCGCTAAACATGTGACGGTTCGCGACGAGCGCTTCGAGGAGATACTGGATATGCTAGACCCCGTACTGGCGAGAAGCGACGTACGCGAAGCGCTGGAGTGCAGCAACGCCGACACAGTCTGGCTACGACTATACAAGAAACAGAAACAGACTGAGAAAGTTCAACAAACCCGCTCGGATGTTTCAGAAATGGCACATGGGCTGCTAAGCAAAATACCCGCTGGCAAATCACATTGGCAGTTCGTTCGACTCTGAAGCAGAAAGAAAAGATACAAGGTTCTGGCGCTCGAATATCAATTAAAAGCTTACGATGGCGATGTTTGGGCTGAGTGTTCATGATGCAGAGACTTCGTGTGGGGAGCCGCAGCAACAATGCGACTAAGCTGCTGTGTTGAAGGACTCTTGTATGACCACACAACAGTCGTGGCTAGATAGCGATTGGGTAGTTTGAACTCAAGCACTAGTGTCTACGCTTACCGGTCCGCCCCTCGGGCTTGCAGCATATACCATCCATTCCTTCATCTTTGCTCCTGGTCAATCAATGGAGTTTTTTTCCGCTGGAATCTTGGGTCGCTAATCGATTTGCAGTGTGCAACTGTGGGTTGCATCTCGATCATTATCGCGGAGATGTTTGCTCGCACTACTTGTTGCGTACCGTTCAGTATCTCGATAATCAACAAATCATAGGAGACGACCTACCTCCCTTGTCGGGTAAAGGGAAGAAGGCAAAATCGTGGTTGCTTCGGCATCAAAATAGTTTGTTTGGTGTGGATGTGCTGGAAGGATGGCCGTCTTAACCTTACAGCTTGCACTGCGCTTGGCCGAATAACTCCATTACGAAAATATTGCAGCAATCTGAAACGACAAGTGTGTTTATGTCTAGCTCTGTGAGCTCTGGCGACAGCCTCGCGCCCTTAAGTTGATATAAGTCATATACTAATCTCAAATACATCTTGCAGGAGGGGCCAGATAAAGCTCAAGAGTGAGAGATGTTTTCGCATCCAGAAGAACTTTGGGAGGAGGAAGAAACTGCTTAGGTGCATCCACAGGACGGAAACGGTTGGAGAGGCAAGTTCCATTGACTCGAGTCGTGGCGGATTGGCGACCAATAATTTGCTTCTTATCGAGCCACGCACTTGATAAATCAGGCAAATGGTACAAAATGGCCTTGCTTAGCATCTAAATTTAGGAGGTGTTATTGCCACTGAATTTGGTATTCTTCATGCTCTTTCTCATTGAATGGGAGCAACTGTGGTGGCAAATACATGGAGTTTCAGCGTATCGCAATACTTCTCACAGCACCATGACCTTCTCTATGTCTTGTTTGACCGAGTAAAAAGAACATGGCCAGCACCGGTGGCTTGGCTTCCATCTAAATCTAGATGCCATAGTTGTTAGGTTTTACGTCGGTGGCGGCTCAGCCTTCACGTAGCTCAACGTTGGTTGGCTATCGTTTTGGGGCTTGCATCCCAGCTGAAGGACAGGTTATGCACGATATGTATAGGCAGGCCAGCTGAGTCACGAGGTCTTTTTGCTTGGTACAAATGCTTAGCTATGACCTCTTGCTATGCTGCTTCACATCCTTCTCAGAAAAGAAGTAACGCGTTGTCTTGTGAAACAGTATCGAATTTACCCATCCGACACCTTTGAGGAGCGTTTCATGCCTAATACAATAGGCCAGAATGAACGCCACGTCACTACTCGACTTCGGATCGCCCAGTTTCAATTTTACAAATTGCTCGTCGGCGGTCTCGATCTGGCTGTACTTGCAGCCAGTCGTAGATACCGACATGATCGCGCCCAACGATGATTACAGAGACCCGCACAAAATCTATGCGTATATCATCGAAAGCCTTGATGGATATCTGCAACATAACTCTGTTCAAAAACCCCCTATGACGGACGAATTCTGGGTGTGGACTCAGAGAGATAGCAGGCTTGATCAAACCGCTGCGGAATACGCTTACAAAACATGTGTCCAAACTCTGTGCCGGGCGGTCGGCTGGAAAGGCAATCCTGACATGGTTGGCATCGGGGTACGACCTAACCTAACATAAGAGATTTCGTGTCGATCAAGCTAACTCGCGAAGATGCTCGTCACCTACCTGATGCAACAGCTACTCATCTCGCTTTACCTGTACCCGATTGTCAGGACCCGTCTTGGAATAAAGCCGAACAGGACAGATAGAAAGTCCTTCATCTCACGGACTTTGCTTGCAATGCGACTATCGACTACGGCCTTTCTTTCTGCGTCTGCTGTATTCTCGATAGCTTTGCTGTTGGCATCCAATATCACTATGGCGCAACAAGAGTCGACATCGGTTCTTGCAACGTTCGTCCTAAGTGCTGTGGTGCCTCTCAATTCAGTTTTCCCTGTCATTATACTACAGTTGGCTACACCGGGTACGTTTCGGCGTCTGAAAGGAAGGCTTATGCTATGGGGAGTAATCGACGTGCTTATCCTGGTACTGGTGATTCGCGGCATCTTTGTGCTTGTGATGACTACAGCCGAAGATAGTACGCAAATTGGCGGTGATCCAATAGGCCAGAAGGCTTGTGTGGACATGGACTTCGCGCCTTGGGTTTATCTTTGTTGGGCGACCGCCGCTCTTTTGGTAATCGGTCTCACTGTCTTTGTAGTAGGCTCTCTTCTTTCCGTTCTGCGCCACCGGCCATCAGTATTCGTACGGTTCCCATCATGGACGTCATGGACCATCCTTTTCGTCTCGTTCTTCGCCATGCTGTTCTTCAACATTTGGCTCGTCTATGTAACCATCCGGATACGAGCACGAGCTGGAGCCTATAATAAAGATAGCGAATGGACATTTGGACAGATCTTGGCGCTCGCTACCTGGGTGCCCTTCCTAGCAGAATTCGCATATACGTGGTTGGAGGAGCCAGAGGACGCGTTGAATGGAAGACTACCGGCACCATACGAAGTTGTGGTCGCATCAACAATAGATGATGCGTTTGGGACAGAACGACCGGGCATCGAGCAAGCACGAGGTCAGTTCCAACGGCTTGCAGCAACAGATTTGCCTTCGTTCGAGTCCAGTAAAGCTCCGACCTGGCCGTTCAAGACACATTGACATTCAAAGACTTGCTCACGTTATTCTAATGCGCTGAGTTTGTATCATAAGCAGGCGAGTGGTGGGAAGGCGTTTTAACATCTACTTTGTGTAACTCCAGAATCATCATGCAGCTCCTTACAATGGTACGATTGAGCTTCTATGCATGAAGACGGTAACCATGAATACAAAAACGGAGATGCCTTCTCATAAGTCGAATACGGTGTGTGATAGCCGCCTGTAGGTACCCTGACCGAGTCAGTGTTAATGTCTCTGCAGGTGTTACCTAACGACAGAACCATACCTAGATAGGGATGTATCCCGCGCACAGCGACGCCATCTTATCGATGTCTTTCTGCATTCGTAGATAGAATTGAGGTGAATAAAATCCGTCTAGCCCGTCTGATTACAGTTTTGGATTACTCTGGATCTTGCTTCCTGGTAGTCAAGTGCATCAGGCACGGCTGACCCCGCCTTAACAAAGATGTCACTCTCGCATAACGACAGGGAGTCAGGTGCCCTAGATATTCGTGCATACCGTATCTAATCGACTCTTTGCACTGGTCTAGAAGCTATGTACGAGATTAGGAGTGGAGAGCGACGTCATTGGGCGGCTCTAAACATCTTCGTTCGACGTCGCTCTTAGATTGCACCGTCTGTGCGCTCTCTACGTGAAACATGAAAGGCCCTCTTTAAGCATCCTTACGCGTCTCAACCATTGGTTCCAGCAAACCTACCTAGGTACCCACCTGATGAAGTTAATTTCTTATGGGATCGGCTTTTTAAGCCAAATTCTTGATACAGCTACAAAGAAGTTGCAGCAAGGTTGACATATCATACTAGAACACAGATAGCAAAAGAGCACATGTTTTGTTGGTATTCATGTCATTAAAAACTAGATTATAGAAGGCCGTTTCCTATCGTGGGTAGTCCATTAGGTTCACATGTTGTTGTAGATGCACTTGACAGGAGTCTCCTCCTTGAGCGCTTTCATAGTAAATGGGATGCATCCCTCGATGCCAGCCGGAGTGTTGACGCCCGACAGCCAGACGCTATAACCGTCCTCCTCCGCACCCGGGCAAGCCTGGAACCCAACAACGCCGTTGGCTGCCGCGAAAACCAAGTTGGACTCGTCGTCAATCTTGAAAGGACCACGCTCCTGGTTCTTGCCGATGCCTTGAACACCCATTGTGAATTGGAGGACACCCTGGCCCATGCCGGAACGGTCAACGTAAGCCCTCAGAGGTGGGTTGGGTGTGTAGAGGTACAGATCGCCCTCCTCGGTAAGCGAGAAGCTGGCGTAGTTGGCGTCTGGCTCTGTGCATGAGGAGTTTTGCTTTGGTGCGTTGATGCTGAGACCGCCCTTTACGGCTTGGACGTTTCCGAATTGGATAGGGGTACCGGTGCGGAGAGACATCAGGCGGAAGACATCATTGCCAGAAGGTTTGGTGGCAGCGAAGGGGTCGGTGTTGGTAGAGTTGTCGGCAGTAGCGATGGGCGAAGCAGAGACAATGGCCAAGGTGGAGGCAATAACGGCGGAGGTGGTGAACTTCATGTTGGGTGGTTGTGTTTGGTTGAGTGAGTTGTTGGATCTGGTATTGAGATACTGATTGTAGTGTGATGTGTTTGTAGTGGTGTGATGAGGCTTTTCGGGCAGCCCTTACGTCGTCTTATATATCAACACTTTCAAGTCCGTGTGTACGATACGAGATTGCACAACAAGGCCGAGGTAGTCCATCATCACTCACCAGATGTCGTGCATGACGTTGTAAATTTCCGAAAATAACTTCTTTCCTAGCATTGAACCCATGGCTAGTGCCGGCTGCGGCGCGCTCGACCGTCCGCTTAGTGCCCCTTATTGCCCGACCTGGTTCATGCTTGTCACTAGCGTTTTCCAGGGTAACATTGCCACCTCAGCATTCCATTCTACTGTGGCTGAGCCAGTACTAGACATCAACGTCAACACACTACACTGGTATGTAGCAGTATTTGACTATAGCCGCATGTCGGATGAGAATCGTGAAGATAAAACAGACGTGGTATTTGTGCCAAGTACACCTACGGATGAAGTCGCTTGGCACACGGTCTTTCGCTGCAATGTATGCAGAGCCCGTGCTGAAACTCACCGTCTTCGATGTTGTGTACGTTTTGCTGAGGTATAACCTCGGAAAGCAGATGCTCGTTGAAGAAACCTTGAAATAGAGCCGTCATTCTCGGTTCCAAGGTTGTTTTCACGAGTCGTACAGTCTCGTATAGTACGAAGGCCTTTCTGGGATCAGCTAAATGTTTTCGCATGGACTAGTGTACCTGCGTGAATGCGAATGTCGTAGACACAATTGTTGCCGCATGACTGTGTAAAACCGAGGAGCTTCACGGCGCACCGATGGTTGCCATGCGAGTCATAGGCCGTTCGGAACCATCTCGGCCCCACTCACGACGAGCAGATTGCCTGCCCTTAGAATAGCATCGAGTGACAGCTTGTAGGGAGAAGACCTCCATGAGATATTCAGAAAGAGTAAAAGCTTCTAAGAAACTGTTCCAAGATGGATAGCCTCCGGAGATAGAAGTTCCCAGATCCCACGTATGGGAGATTCTCCATCGCGCGCCAACCCCATTGTCTATAGCAGTACACTTACTTAATTGAGAAAGATCTGTGTCGCAAGCCCAGGCCGAGGTTTCGCCACTCTCGTCCGTTTCGAGCTCCCACCACCAACCAACGACCGCCAACTTTCCCCATAATGAAGCGCAGCCTATCTCATACCGACCCCCAGGACCACAGTGGTGTAGGGACTACAAGGTCGTCATCACAAGAAAGCTACGTAGAATCTCAACGTGAGCAAACGCTTTTCTAAGTCGCATCTATCGCCCCAATAAATGTAGACATTGGCTCAACATACCTTGATTTATCGTTCCAGAAGCTTGGACACCTTGGACTCCTGAAAATACACTGTTTAGGTTCATCAAATCTGTTTGCTGATAGAAGGTATCTCGTTATGCCTTGCATGGGAGGATGTAGGCTTAGTAAGAATATAGTGTCAAGGTCTTGGGCTGTCGTAACCACTCCACCAATATCTCAAATATCTTGTTCACGTAATGTTCATGTTCTTTTCCCTAATCTCTCCAGTAGAAGTGCCTTCTTTGTAGTTGTTCTTTATTCATTGGAAACAAGTGGCTGAAACTTTCGCCATACACTTCAGACACATCGAATCTACTGACTAGTTAGGAGAATCTTGGCCAACTCTGGCATCTTTCCTGCCAACTTCCGAGGCTATCTAACCAAGACTCCCAACCCAGGCACTAGCCTGCTATACTCAGTTGAGTTCGTAACAGCCAACAGGTATTACATAATGCATAGGCAGAAGCTGCTGTTAAGGAAGCCCATAGTAGCATCCATAGTATAGTGGAAGCCATAGAATCAAGCTTACATTATAGGCTTTATCCATGGTTCACCTTCGCTCACTTATCTTATTTCATGCCTAGAAGAGCCACACTATAGGGCACAAACCCCAGCAAAAGACAGGCCGCGATGCTTGCGCTGCCGATAATGGCGAGGCATCCACCACAGAAAACGATAAAGTAGAGTAGCTCAAGGGGGCGCTCGTAAAACCACATATGATCACCGTCAAGGCGATCGTTCTTCTCACACCCTGTAATTCGACCATCTGGAACGTACTTGAAATCGAGCAAAGAGCCGCCCTTGAGACCATACTTGGAGTGAATAATGGAGTTATGCAAGACCTCGCGGCAGAACTGGATAGACCAAGCCTCAAATGATGGGATCCAGTGCTGGACAGTTGCGAGGGCAAATACAAGCCAGCAGTGACCATTGAAACAAGCGTAATGATACCAACCTGGGCGACCCATGCCCAGCTGATCACAGATGTCATCCCCGTTCAGGCGGCGGCTGCCAGCTTCAATAAAGCCAGCTGATATGTTGACGGGTGGAAGGTCTTTGAGGGCCTCGACGAAGTTGTGTCCGACGACGAGTGATGATGGCGTGATGTGCAGCTCGTTGTAGCTCAGAGACTCCATGATAGCCTTAGCCTGAGATGTCGTTGCAAAGAAGTCGGTGGGGGTGCCGATGACGTGACCGACATATCTCCAAAGCGCAATGTAGTCGTCGACCTCTTGTTGAGGTGGGCGGACGCCCATATGCGGCAACTGCTGCCAAGCATGGTTACAACTGAAAGTGGCGAGGGCATGGATCGAGTCAAGCGTGTTCATGGGTACGCCGTGGATACTGGTGTCATAGTAAGAGGGGCCTTTGACCTCAGCCACACGTAGCATACGCTGTTGGACCATCGAGTGCAACAAACGCACACGTATTGTAGTCTCGTGACCTTTGCCGCCAGGTTTGATGAAACCCAATGAATGTGTCACCTCGAGCACGAGCTGGAACGTCTCCAACAGCCGCCTTCGTAACGATCGCGTACTGAAGCCGCCTGTTCTCAGCAACACCTCGACTACACTTGTTGAAGCCGAGTTCTCGCCAACAAATCCCTGGAGCGCGAAGCCAATGATGTTTCCCAATGCGTAGCGATAGAAAAAGCGCTGCCCACGTTCAAGTTGCTCCCAGTTGACCCAATCGGGCACTGTGTTGACCTGTGTCCAGAATTCCTCGAGTGTCTCATTATGATGCCGGTTGGCTTTGAGTGTCGCGAACATGTCGAGTCGTTCTATCTGTTCTCCCCGTTGCTTTTGGGCTTCCTGCTTGCGCTGGTGGATCTTTTGGATGATGTTGACAGTAGCGGCACCCAGCTCATCGTGCTCGAAGCGAAGGGGATCAGTCTTTTCTTTAGGAGTGTGTTCTTTAGTCCAGTAAAAAGAATAATTTCCAACAGTTCGGAGGTCCTCTGCCATAGATTTAGAATATTTGTGACTGGCCATATCTCTCCTGAGTGCGGTTGGAAAATTGTATCCGAAGTTTGAAGCTGATGTTCGTATGTTTCTAGTATATGCCACTATTACTCGTTCGGCCGCGCTACACAAAAATGCACACTAGTATTCAAGAGGAAGGAACAGGTATCGAAAGCGAACTTGAAAGACTTGTATAAGAAACTAGGCAGCGAGATTCGCACTTTGCGCTGGCTCCGATTGAAGATACCAAGGGCCTCAATTATCTAGATACGAGACACTAGTATGCATCGGGGTTTTGTAGTAATTTCGCCAAGAATTAAGGCCCCTCAGCACCCCTAAAACCTCGTGTTCATTGTCTTGGTTTTACTAGGTACCACCTCTTGGCCAAAAGCCATCCCTATCTGAGACTACGTTCATATAAATCCACATACCGATTATACTGGTTGACACCTGTAGACTTGGATATTACGTAAGCTTTCTTACTTCGCCGTACAGTTCAAAATCACCATGCATAAGTGCTTACACTTTCTTATCGATACACGAAAGTGGATAAATGATTACACTGAAGTGAACCACTAATGTAAACTTAGACCCGTTAACTCTCTTGCGGAACACGCTACTGGTCCCATCATGTTTCCACAATTCAGCGTGTTAGTTGTTCCTCCGTTAGATCGATCTAGCTGTTGACTCAAGCTAGCTGCTTTATACACTTGTCTCTTTCCATGTCAGTTTACCTTGACTTATGCCTTTCGCTTCACTCTCGACTTGCTTGTTATCCTAGCTTTATGACAAATCTTCATTTATTGCCATCGCAATACATCAGTACATGTTATAACCGCAGCTATGGAGGAGAGAACCATTGTTACCATCCCTAACCTATACAAGTGCTTCTTGACACAAGAACCTAGGTCAAATAAGGGGTACCAAGCTGCTTAACTTGAGTCGGAGCGATGGCTTGCAAAGTCAGTGACTTCCGTTGCCAGATACCTGGATCCAACATTGCGCTCTAACCGCACCGATCAGAACATGCGACTTCGCTCCTAGTATGAGCAAAAAGGTTAACGCCTGCGATTTCTCCTTTTTCATCTCCATCGCGGCACCAGACGCACCTCCAGACAGGCTAAAGACTTTATGCGACTGGGGGAATTGGGTCTTTCCGTTCGACGACTGTGAGCTTCCATTCCAAGACCGATAACAAGTTGGTGTGTTTCGAGTATGACCTCTTTCCTCACTGACGGTGGAAAATACCACAGTGTTCGACTCAGGCGAGCTGAGAACCGACCTTTCAACATCCGAACGTGTTCTCGATAGCCTCATGGCCAACATGACGGGCAATCCGTTCATCGGATACAAGCTTCCTATCGTTAAGGCACATGACGACATCTACAAACGGTTCGAAAACGGCTCTTCCTACGGTACCCAGAGACGATTTGTTCGTGCTATGCAGCAATACACATTAGGTGTAGCGCACCACGTCGGACATTTCACCACCGATCACATCCCGTCCCTACAGGAGATGCTATCGACACGGCAGCTATCGGTCGGCGTCGCGCCACTCTACCATCTTGTTGAGTACGCGCATGAGATTGTGCTTCCAGATGAGGTCTTCGAGCACCCCATGATCCAAGCACTAGAGCGCCTCGGTGCTGACTTCGTTATTCTGTACGCTGCTTTGATTGTTCTTCTATGTCATTCTATGATACTAATTGTATGTGCACCAGATCTAATGATATACTCTCGTACCGCAAGGAAGAGGTAAGCCCTGGCTCGAAGATACGTGTATAAGTCATCGAGAGATCACCCTGACCTTTCAAATGTATAGTGTGAGGGATGTCCTTTTAATATGACCGCTGTCTGCCGGCTAGCCGGGCACTCAGCGCAAGAAGCTTTCGATATATTGGATTCCATGCTTGAGCAGCGTTACATTCAATGGGATCAAGCAATCTATCATCTACCCAGTTGGGGCGCAGATATTGACGGTGAGGTCCGCCGGTACATTGATGGCATTCAGAATGTTGTCCAGGCCAACATCAGCTGGAGGTGCGTACTTTCTTGTATTTGACTGTGTAACATGGGAACACTCTGGAAGTCAAGCATCCGCTAAAATCTTGTTCGCCCATATTGTAGCTTCCGCTCAGAGCGATACCTTGGCAAACATGCCCTTGAAGTGCGACGCACCCGTAAGATTGATGTTATGACGACTCCTCCTTACTTGAGGATTATGGAAGCCAAACTCTGCTTACTGAAGTGGCCATACATTCCACCAACTAGTAAGTTCCATCAACTAGATAATTATCGAGATACCACTGACGAATAACCGGCGCAGAGTACACATTCGAAGTTAGATGATTGCTTCGAGGCAGAGCAGGCGGGTAAACTTGTTTTCAACGTTTCATAGTTGTACGTAAAAAGAAATTGTGGTTGAAATTGTTAAAGACTCGTACAACAATTTATGCAAAGCATAAGAAGCAAATTATACCTGCTAACAGTGTCTTAATTACTGTCATATTAGACCTATGCACACTTGGACAAAGTAAAACAGAGAGCCACCTGACTTACAAGATACGGTCGGCTTGAAGGTATTACTACCTCACCAGATGAGAACATGCGCAAAAAGGAAGAACACAAAGGGTATGCCGTATCATATAAAGTGTACATGTCGTATGTAAAAGCAAAAAGATAGGCAAAAACATACAACAGCGGGGATTCGCTAGTGGTCACCCACCTAACTACTAATCCGCCGGTACATTGCTTGTATATGGCTGAGCGGACGGGAAGCCTAATTTTCAGTGTCCTATGGTCGTATGTGCAAGGATGAGCAATATTTTAAAATATATTTTAGATATCAACGTCAGCCCGTACCGCATCGTTGCAGGTAGGAGCTATCAGCGTGAAAGATCCCTACCTTCTGTAATATATTCGTGCGCCCTACTTACAGAACATAGTAAACAACTCTATGGGAGTCTGATAAGCTCGGCAGTGTCATTGTCAAACAAGAAGAATGGTGTTCATGGACCCCAATATGGCAGCATGTCTCAACGTCTACCTGGGCGATTAGGTAACAGTAGCCTAACAGTACCATACGGCGCGGAGGGGGTTTTGGGTCACATAGATGTCGCTATATTAAGGTTAAACAGCGCGTAAACACTGCGTTAGCTTGTTAATACTATACAGACACTCTGTTAACATCACCACAACACTATGTTAGGTGCAATATAGCGACATCTATGTGACCAAAACACCCCTCCGCGCGTCTTAGGTAAGACGCGTGAGGGCAGAGCACAGAATACCGAGATTAGTACCATAGTAAATTCCATTCTTCAACTTAGCTAGCTTTCATCAAATTAAACCTATCCACACCTGAACAAGGTAAAACATAGCCATCCTCCAATAGAAACCCACCCGTCGTGAGTACTGCGCCAAACCCTCGGTACCCCAATACGCTATGCCGTCCTGGGAGATTGGTACAACGACGACCGTTTTTGCGGAGGGTTGGTACCACGGGACATATATGCGGGTGGTGAGTCATGCGCTTGCTTTAACTAGATCATTATGCGTGCAAGAGCCACTAACCTGGAACTCCAACTTCCTTAAATACCAGCACTCATGCACCTTCTGTGCCTCATACACAACCAAAGTTATTACACCACTTTCAACATCAACAACAAACACGTTTGACTATGCTACAGTCTAACCTCCAATATCGCTGCATAGGAAGGGGCTTTTGTGGTAGTGTCTGGACTCCTGGAAACGCCCAACACAATGACGACGGGCAAGTTGCCATCAAGCGCGAAGATGGCGGACCTGGTAGATCAGTCACGAATGATTACAACATGCATCTTCGAGTTCTCCAGAGCGCAATCCAACAGCCACCATTGATGCCTCTTTCAATTCCTTACTGCCACAATCTTGTCCAAACCGACGATGCCTGGTGGCTATCAAACCTACATCAATTCCCTTCTGGCTACACTGCTTGTAGAGCGCTCATCTCGGAACGAATCCCTAAGATCCCAAGGCCAATCAGCAACAAGATTGTAGATCTCTTCTGCGCTGGCAACGCTCAACTATCCACTTTCGTGAAAGGCAACCCAGACGATGATGCATGCCTTATTCGACCATATTTGGGACGTCGGCGCCGGCACAGACAAGAGGGGAAAAGCGAATCACGCTTCCAGCGCTTCAGTCTGCGGAACGTTCCTTTACACATCGATCAAATGGAAGCCTCAGATCTCTGCGCTGGATTATATGCAGAGACTATGGCAGAGGCTCTCGCACTGATGCACTGGGGTGCGGAAATTGATGCGAACGACGTCGAATTCGTGCTAGCTCCACCGCGAAGCAAACATACACAATCAATGGCTTTTCAGTCTGACTTTCTGGGTACCCACTGCATGTGGATCCTCGATTTTGACTGCTGTCGGCCTATGCGGATGGACGCAGAGGGAGTTGAGCAGGCCTGCGCAGCATTTTTTAGGAATGATCCCTTTTATCCAAGGCCGGGGACTGGAGAGACAGCTGATGAGGAGCTGTGGGTTGTTTTCAAGCAAAGATTCCTTAAATCTAGTTACAAGTTTCTAGGCGGAGCAAGACAGCATATATGGTATCTTGCAGACAGGCTGATGCATAGAATTGAAGAGGAGGCGCGGTCAAGATCAAGGGATAGAGACTCTAGACCTTCTCAATGGATGAATCATAAACCTTGTCCAGAATTTCGTAACAACGTCGTTTCCTGAACCGCTATCTTGAATCAGTCTAGGAGATTCTACTCAGCTGCTGGATCACACAGGCGGTCACTTGCGCCTTGATTTCGAGGTCAGTTCGTATCAAAGAGAACACGATGCCACACTTTTCACACTTTTAGTAAAGGGAAGATGAGTCGGAGGTAGCCTGATAAGCGATCGTGAGGCGCAATATGTAAGGTACTAAGACTGCAGAGAAGTTGTTATTCATCACCAGCTGCGATACCTCCATTGGCTAACTAATAACATAGAGTACTCCATATAGACAGGCTATCTCAACTCCAGCCAAACATGAACTTGCTCGCCATCTAGGCATGTTCAAGCTCGAAAATAACGGAAAGAGACTGCGTCTCTATTAGATGTTGCTTGACACAGCGCCAGCCCCCTTCGGCGAAGACGCCCTCCCAATCCTCCATTGTAGGGATATACGTATCCATCAGCGCATGACCAAATTCAAACCCGAGAGTGAAGCTGGGAACACTTTCCTCGGTAACTGCGTACTTGGAGAGCCCTGTCTGATTCAGGAGGATTCGGACAGTGTCGCCCAGCAAAAAGCGGCGAGCTTTGGGAAAGGCCGACCGCAAACGTTGGAGCGAGGCAATGCAATTCTCCCGTGGCCAGAAGTCGTGTCCCATAAGAAAGCATGTCAATAGGTCTACATCAGCGAATTCTTCGCGATGTTCCAGATTAGTGGCGTCACCCAAGGTGAACGACAATCGATCCCCGAAGCCGCGTGTCTCCGCATCGTTTGCGGACTTCTGCAGCGCAGGAGCAGCGACATCGATACCGAGACCTTTGGTGTTGGGGTAACGGTTCAAGATTTCCATCAAGCGTTCACCGCTGCCGCTGCCCAGGTCAACGACCTTGTGAAAACTGAAATCAAGCTGCTTCATCGCCGTCCAGAATATGGGATCGAAATGAACAGTGTTGATGTCCTTGCAGGCGTATCCGATAGCAACACTATCCCGTGTGTAATAATCTCCAGTCCGATTCTCCTTGCGAAGCACGTACTGCATACGTGCAAACAGTGTACCTGAGCCGAGAGCCAGCCAGTGGAAGACGGACTTCTGCGTATAAGCCTCGTCGAACAATCTGCCCGTCTGGACAATATCTCCTTTATGCTGGAGTATGCCGACAACAGTCAACGAAACCACCAACCCCTGAGTGGATTTCAGGTCCAGGCTCTGCTTAGTTGCGAACTCGGATATGTGGACGTGTTCGTGCTGGCGCAGCTCTTCGAACAGACCGACTTCCCACGCAGCACCAATTGCAGCGGCCGCGATGTATGAGTTGTAGATGTTGGCCACGGCGCGCTGCGCGTCGGCATTATCGGCTTTGGAGATCATGTTGATCACTTGTAGAAGAGGATACCTATCTCTTGATGATTGAGATGGAGGGAGAGAAAGCTTGGTTTATCGATTGAATCATTGCATGACGAGAAAAATGACGAGCTTATAAGCGCTTCTCATGTGATGTGTTTCGACGCCCCTCAAGTTTCTTCATACATCCAACGACCGCATCAACCGCCCATTATGCAAGCGTCAAATTCTGGAACTCCGCTGTCGATCTCCCCTCAGTGCTTACCAAAAGTCAGAGTCAGGCCCGGCTGACATACTTTACAAATACGAAGTGTTTCTGCTGCCCGCGGTGCCACAAAATGCGGTATAAGGCCGCGTGTCGTTGAGTTGCAACTTTCCTGTGGATACAGGACATATTCAGCATCTGTATGCCCCTGCTACTGCTGAGCCTAATGATCTACAGCCGTGAGACCGATCATGCTCGACACCGATCAAAGCATCTCTGTCTCGAAGCATCCTTCTACTTCTTTCTGTTCTATAGCTTTCGTCATGGCGTATGGCATCACTGCGCAAATCCAGTTTTCGGTGACCGAGAAGCCCAGTCATTATAAACGGTTAAACAAATTCGTTCTCCAAGTAAGCACTACTTTACGCATTATCTTGTACATAATGATCCATCAGCTTCGGAAAGCATCGTGATGCTTTCTTCGGTAAGCACTTGAATGAACTAGGTAAAAGGTATAGTCTGGAGTTGACTAGCAGTGAGATCTTCCCCGCAGAGACGGCAATTTGTTGCCATACCAAGGAGTGGTAGGAATTACGTTGTGGAGTAGTCTAATTCCAAGTGATGCATATAAGTTGTTGTTAGTGTTGTCGTGTTTCCGAAAGTTGTCAACAGTAAGAACAAAGGTCAAAGCTATCGCCAGACACGTCATCACAAACCACAACATGACCGAATTCCCCCCGCCTCCCACTTCCGCTGTCCCTTGGGAGAAGATGGATCTCAAATTCCAAGAAGGTATTTAAGTTCTACCGAGCTCAATCACAGCGACTAATCAGTATCTACCAATAGTCAACGGCCACATCGAAGCTACTCACTCCAAGAAGACGGGCGAATGGACGCCACTTAAATTTGTCTCAAGTCCCCACGTGAAGATTCATGGAATGTCGCCTGCCCTTAACTATGGGCAGCAAGTTCTCGAAGGCCTAAAAGCCTTCCGCCACCCTGGCTCACCTGGCTCAATCTCCCTTTTCCGCCCTGATATGAATGCCCATCGCTTCCAACGGTCTGCCAGTGCACTAGACCTGCCAATCGTGCCTGTGGACATGTTTCTCCAGGCTTGTCGCGCAGCCGTTGCGCTCAATGCCGGATTTGTCCCGCCTCATGGTTATGGCGGAGCCATGTATGTGAGACCACAGCTATACGGGTCTAGTCCGCAGCTTGGACTCACGGCAACGGATCAGACGACCTTCTGCACTTTTGTTGTCCCGACAGGAGTACACGAGAAAGCACAAGCAATGAAGGCTTTGATCGTTGATGACTTTGACCGCGCCGCGCCGCGAGGGACTGGTCATGTTAAGATTGGTGGAAATTATGCCCCTGTGATGCGGTGGGCAAAACAATCAAAAGCTGCCGGATATGGTGTGACGCTGCACCTAGACAGTGCACGACATGAAGATATCGATGAGTTTAGCACCAGTGCGTTCATAGGCGCCCGCTATGCTTCAGGTGCAGACGACGAGCCGGGCGACGAGGTGACGATTGTGGTGTCAGACTCGCCATGTGTCATAGAGAGCGTGACTTGTGACACCGTTCAAAAGATTGCGCGGAGCTTTGGATGGACCGTAGAGAAGCGGGCTATATCATATAAGGAACTACCTAACTTTAGTGAAGTTATGGGTGCAGGTACAGCTGTGGCATTGATGCCTATTGCTTCGATTACGCGAAAGCGCATGGGAGAAGGCTTGGGTCCTGGACCGCGTGTGACTGTTGACGGCAATTTCGAGACTATTGCTTACATGCCGGATCAGCAGCAGGGTGGCGGACCGGTCCATCAGAAGCTACTGGCGCGATTGTGGGACTATCAAATGGGTAGGGTGCCAGATGATTTTGGTTGGTGCTTCGAGGTATCGTTGCAGGACCAGGAGATCAAAGCTGGAATTTAGACAATAAGTCTCCAGATCGTTCGATCAGTAAAATTCGTCAAAATGTCACATACCAATCATGTCTAGAAGCTCTTTGCAATGTTGTGATGACGCTCTACAATTGCTCTAGGATTACACCTTGCGGCATTCTAGCAACTTTGAAAACTTACTGCATATACGAGCGGTGAGTCTGTCGTAGAACATCAAGAGTGTGGTTGACGCGGTAGCTCGCGCGGCCCCGCGCGCCCCGGCCCGCTGATCTCACCCGCTAGGTACCACCTTCTCCACCAGCTGATCCACACGTACTGCATGCACATCAGCAACCTTCGGCCCTTGCTACCTTCTCCGGATCTCATACCTAGAGTATGTACTGCAGTTTGTGCATGCTTATGTTGGACCCACATCATGGACATGTTGCTAGACTAAGCGCTATACCTAATACCTAAGCATGCTAATGCGTTTGCACATTGACACGCCCTGAAGAGTAGTGCTCAATTTGAAGAGAAGCCGTCAAATCAATTTCCCGGAAAGTCGGGTGTCTATGAACTATCGAAACCGTTCGTCCAAGGCACGAGGATAGTTTGGCTGCTGGCTTTGCTCCTGAGGTCTGCTACGCGCAGAATGGGTCAAGCCCTTCATGGCATCTGCAGATTCTGGATAGACTGAAGCTGGCCCTATATTCATGTTGACAGGTGCGGAAGCCCTCCAAAAAACTTGCACTCATCGCCGGTGTTCCTTCACGCCCTACAGGGCGTGCGCTGTTTCGGTACTAGCGTCGTCCAGGTGCATTCCCGGACACCCACCGCTAATTCACCTCGACACTTACCTCTTCTCTTGATGTAGCTTGACTACCATCTTTTCCGGCCGTTGCAGCTCTGGCGAGTCCATGATTGACTGCTTCCGACGCTGCCCATCAACTGCCTACATTTGCTAGCAATCATGAGCTCGCATGAGCTTACCGCAATGCCCATTCATCAGAGTTCGGACAAAACTGTCGAGCAAGTCTCGAACGAGACCAAAACAACGCCTCTGCCACCAGACTACAAGCCGAATGCTCGCCCTGCAGTCTTTCGCACAACGATCCACGAAGTCCTGTTTGTTTTTATTGCAACAATGGGTGTGGCGATGCCGAGCTTGCTTCAAGGCTGTACTATCATCATCTCCTCATCCGTCAAGAAGGACTTATCAATGAGCACAACCGAGATCACTTGGATGACAGCATCTTCAGCGTGAGTCAGTTTACTCTATGAGGGTTCAATCAGCGACTCACAATCTCAGTTTGACCTCGGGTTCCTTCCTGCTCTTCTTCGGCAAACTCGCAGACATGTTTGGGCGACGTAGCATGTTTCTCGCCAGCCTGTTTCTGTTCGCTGCGTTTGCGCTCGGGACCGGCTTCTCACAAGATGCGCTGACGCTTATCATCCTCAATGGAGTGATGGGGTTGATGTGTGCATTGGCCGTTCCCCCGTGTCAAGGTATACTAGGTAGCATCTATGAGAAGCCATCCAGAAGAAAGAACCTTGCCTTTGCTAGCTTTAGTGCAGGAAATCCACTAGGTTTTGTCTTTGGTACCATTTTCTCGGGTATCGCAACACAACTTTTCGGCTGGCGCGCACCATTTTGGCTTCTTGCAATCATCTACCTGGTTGTAGCCATCATAGCTGGTTTCACAGTTCCAGTGGATGACAGTGATAAACTGCCACTGACTGTCGCTTCCTTCAAACAGTTTGATGTCATTGGGGCCGCTTTGATCATAGGAGGCATCGGTCTCTTCTCCACTGCCCTCAGGTAGGCAACCATTCTGTGATATGGAATCTTCCACTGACGTTGATCTTCTAAGCGCTGGGCCAGATGCTGCACAAGGCTTTAAATCCACATACATACTAGTGTTCCTCATACTCGGTGTTGTGTTGATCGTCGCGTTCATACTATGGGAGACACGTTTCCCATTCCCACTGATGCCGATGAATGTGTGGCGCGACCGGGAGTCCTGCTTGGTATGTCATTTGCAAAAGCCAATAGATGATCACGTTTGTTTGCTAAAACCTGTTAGATCATGGTGGTTCTGGTGCCTGGCTTCCTCGTCTTTCCGCCGATGACATTTTTCATTGCGCTGTATCTGCAGGAGCTGTTCCACTACTCGGCACTGCTGACAGCAGTTCATATGCTTCCCATGGCTGTAAGCGGCATCATAATCAACGTGGGTCATCACCAAGATACAATTAAACTACACTAACCACATGGTACAGGTGGTAGCTGGACTCATTTTGCATCGAGTCTCCAACAAGATCTTAATGGGCATAGGCACGTTGGCATACACTATAGCCTCAATATTAGTTGCCGTACAGCGCTCAGGGGACTCATATTGGGCCTTCACGTTTCCGTCCCTCGTCATCATTGTAGTCGGAGCTGATTTCCATTTCAACGTCGCTAATGTAAGTCGGAAATGTCTGTACCAATCTGACAACTGCTAACTCGCCACGAACCCAGATGTACGTTCTCTCTTCCTTGCCCAAGGCTCAGCAATCTATTGCAGCCTCAATCTTTCAGACCATTACCAAGCTCGCTGTCACAGTTGGTTTTGGTGTAGAGACGGCAGTTTTCAACAGTGTGGTTGCAGACCCGGCATCGACCGGCTATTACGATAATGATCCTTACGAGCCATTCGCAGCAGTATTCTGGGCAGCTGCTGTTACAACATTTCTTAGCTTGTTTGCAGTGCCTTTTCTTCGGATAAAGACACAAGGGAATCACGACTGAGTGATTCCAGTGGAAGGTAGACGCCACTATAGGCTAGACTTGGTAACAATCTCGAATTCGGTTTATCATTCTAGTGTCCGATCAGTTGGTATGTACAACAAAGACCAATATCAGAACACACAACGAATGAAAGTACGCAACCGTCAAGTTAGACTAAACTTGTTGTTGTCCGCTGTCATTGGCATAAGCTAGATGGTAAGTGCAGCAAACCATCTACCTGCTGGTGGTACTTCCGTTCATATACTCAACCTCCGGAAATGTTGGACTGGGTACTTCTGACCACTCATTCTCACCCAACACAAAACCGAAAAATCTTTCTACAAGCGTCTTGACGATGTAATCCATCCTCGGGGCCCAGATCGTGTCCAATGAGGGTGTGATCGTCTTATTCCTCAGACCTTGCAGATCGACCCAGTCGCCCAGGTCGGCAAAGTTCTGGTGACTGCTGCCTGTGACATTAAGCCACTGGTACCATCCCGACTGGTTGGCAGAGAAAGGAGCCCACGAAGGATCAACGGTTGGAGTATGTTCCGCACCAGCCAGCATCAAGAATGGTTTTTTCACGTCAGAAAGGTCTATGAAGAGACCGTCGAAATTGATGCCGCCTAAGAGTGAAGGTTCGATAGCCAGGGCACCAGCTGCTGCCGCACCACCAAGCGAATGTCCAATAGCGAAGTAGTGCGTAGTATTGAACGGGGCGTTAGTCGATTTGACATAGGCGGGGAAAAGTTCTCTGATTGTTGCAATAGTATCGGAAACGCGCATGTTGTACACAGCTACACCAAGTTCGTAGCTCCAAGTCTCTGTGATATCGATACCATAGATGCCTGGTGCACCATCGGGAAGCTGAAGATAAGGAGTCTCTCCTGGATGATCAAGCGCGATCACTGTATAGCCTTGGGAGGCAAGCTCGGAATTCAATGCGTTATACATGATTGCGTTCTCGCCGCCGCCTGGGGAGAAGATGACGGTTGGCTTCTGCCCTACACCAAGATCTGTCATATCGAGAGGCACAGCATCGTATACGTTCCAGGTTGTGAAGCTTTGGAGCGAATGATCTGGGTACTGAAGGGCATCGCCCCAGAGGTCTGCGGTAGTGGGATCAAGGTAAGGACTCGTGTTGTTTCCAGGTATCGGGATAGTCAAGGTTGGGTAGTAAAATGTCGCTAGCAGAATTGACGAAGCATTCGCTGGAGCCACGGGGTCATTTCGTGTGGTTTTGTTGAATACATGCTGTTTATATCCTACGTGATACGGTCCTGTTGGTGGAGGAAACGACACGGCGGAGACTACTTCGCAGACCAGGGACAGAAAAATCAACAGCATCTTGAGTTGAAAGTAACAAAACGACCTCGGGAGGATCGGAACCCTGAGAACTTCTTATCATTCATCAGTTTGGCCCCCAATTATGGCGTCATACTTGATCGGATGTCCATCCTATTCCGGCTCTGGGCGAGCCAGCGCTATCGCGACTGTGCTCTAGTCAAGTGTTGTATGTGTACGAACTGGCAGGTTCCCATGCCATGTTGTCCAGACCGGCGTACAATACGAAAGACAACCCGTTAGTGATCTTTGTGCATTCCCAAGACTGTCAAGCATATAACTATGTTTTCTGGAATGATGCATCTAAGGAGCGAGTCGAACATGAGTGCCACCGACCCACGTTCTACGTGTAGAATGATAATCATAGTCTCTAGGATGGCAGGTTCCGTCGTATTGGCGTGGTGACGGAGCCATGCGACAGAGTCCATGAAGGATTTCGGAACATACAGTGATTGTCACCTTAAGGGGTGTCTTTGGACGATGACTGGTGTTTGTTGGCTAGAGGGAAGGTCGCGACACGCCAAGAATGTCATAAGATGAGGCTATTCGGAACAACCCCGGCCCCACGGACCGAGCTCAACATCATCGCGTCCAGCACTCTGACTTTGATCAACAAAGTTGTATCACCAAACTACACCCACGTATCCTGCGAATCGGCTCCATCAACAGACGCCTAGTAATCACCTTTGCATATCCAGACACAGCACCACGAGGCGCAAAGATGCCGCAACCACGTATGCACTACCTTCGCGCTCAGGCGCGTCGCAATCCACATGCCCAGTGGCCAGTCAACTAACTGCTTGCCCCAGCATCCCGCGCCGTCTCCTCTAAAGACCTTCCTCCCTCGGTTGAAAGCGCCTACTACAGGAAATGCATCGACCTCCGCCGCCGTATAACCGACATCGAAGAGAACAATGACGGCACGCGCCTGCGCATCACACGCCTGAACCGCGGGATTCAGAAGATGCGTCTTGAGCGCGCATTTCTTCTTGAGCAGCTCAACAAACACATGGAGTACAACGTCGACGACAGCGATCGCAGCAGCAGCCCACCGCCCACTCCAACAGACAAGCCATTGAGAAGCAAAAGGAGCCACAATAGGAAGGGCACACCTCCCCTTGGCGGCAGTGCTGAGGGAGGAGCCGGTGAGAGGACAGCCATGAGCGGGGAGGGCAGACTGGGATTGGGAGCCCTGTCGCATGGCATGAACCCCATGAGTAGTGCTCAGAGTACCCCGGACCCATCAGGGCGTCCCCAGAACAGCTACTTCGGTACCATCGGCGCCCCCACGGCGACAAGCCCACACACCGGTGCAAACGGCGCACCTCCTACACTTCCTCCCCTTCACTCGCTCCCACCGCTGCAGCCACAGCAGCAGCAGCCAGCACCCGCCCAGCGCGCATACTTCGACCCAGCCTATGACGAGCAACGCCCCACACCCGCTAGCAACGAGGAGGCAGCCGCCCGTCCACGCGCGTACTCAGGTGCTGCCCAGCAACCACCGACGACCGATTCCGCGCCTCCTCCGCCGCAGAACGGCGACACCGAGATGACCGACGTAAGCTTCACAGCTGTCAACCGCTAGGATGGTTATAGCCTGGGTAGTGGATGGCGTCGATTGTAATAACGCTGGAAAGTTGGCAAGGAAAACACCGAAGTGATAGCAAGGCGTTAGGGCACATTTGAGCTTCTGTACAGACTTTCGGTATCTGTATGCAACATTTGTAATTGTTGTTTCTTTCCCGGGTTCAGGGGATTGTGTATTAGTACAGGTGTCTACCGACTAAAATTGTGGGCACAAAGCAGGGCGAGATTTCCATGCATACTTGATTAACAAAGCTCGCTAGGGTGAACATGATCATGTCCGTGTTTGTGTGAACGTATTACTTGAACCTGAAGCAGTACGGTCCGTTGGGCAGAGCAAGTTGGGAAGATTGTTTGGGTTCAGTATCATTTGTAATGTGGAGCCTGTGTCAAGAACATTAACGGGATCTGTTAAAACCTTGCGGTCTGCATCGCAATGGGCAAAGCTTTCCATACAAAGACTCCTCTGCTGTAACATTTGCTGCACGCAATCGTAGGTCACAGACGCCGTGGCCATACCCTGATCTTGTTCCGACTCGTTCGCTCATACCTCACTGCTCATGTGTAGACCTATTCCTCGTCCTTATCCTTGTAGTGAGCACCATTGGCCAACTCACACGGATCAGGTGCATAACCAATGCTGCAGTGCTCCCAGTCGTCGTTGTCCATGAGCTCGCGCTTGAAATTGAGGGCGTGGTAGATGTTTGAGAAGCGGAACTCCACATACGAATGCTATAGCGATGATGTTAGCATTGATCAAGATAATCAGTCAGTGTTACTTACACCACGTGCAGTCTTTCCGCTCTTGATGCGGTCGACATCGCGCTTGTTAACGCCTTTACCTCGAGCCAGCTTCATGAGTACTGCATCGCTATCTTCGTCTGCACCAATAGCTCGCACACAGCGTGATGCGTCGCCGTCAATGCAGTTACAGATGACATCGTTGATGGAGTTCGGACCCTCGGCCTTCTCCACGAACACAACCGCCTTCTTGATGTCGCCGACGATTTCGATGCCATTCGCAGTCGCCTTGTGATACTTCTCGCATGCTTCAGGTGTGAGGAACTTGACGAGGGCATTGGAAGAACCCGGTTCTGGCAAGGAGATAGACTCGAGTTTGCCACCCCACACAAGGGCTTGCAATTGGTTGATGCTGGTGATACCTGCAACCCCTTTTAGAATACAGGTGCGATGAGCAGCCGCTAAATTTTGTCAGTTTCAGCCTGATCATACATATAGATACAGACTTACGATTCTCCCGCTTCTCCTGGGTCGGCCATCCTTTCATGCCGTCTGCCGGATCCTTAGAAACAGGCTTGGTGTTTTCAGTACTCGACGCAACAGGAGGTGCTGCCTTGGTCGGGGCGATAACGCTCGCGGTGGCGGGTAGTTCGGGCTTGGGAAGGATGTTGTGCATGGCCGCAACAATACCCGATACTTCAGCGAGTGTCTCTAGAGATAAGTGACCTTCTTCGACAAGCTTGGCACAAAGTCTGAGGAAATCACCATTCGCATCCTTGAGCGTCTGTTTGATAGATTCGGGTGTACGAGGTTGCTCTGGGCGCTTCTTCAATACCTTGTTGATGTAGTTGGCAACAGCGAAGGCTAGACGTGCCTTGATGATCTCGTTCTTTTCGACGTCGGTTTTGACCTCTGGCATATACGAGCCACGCAACTTCCTCGACATGGCCTTAATGAGACTTGCCGTGTTTCCATTGACGTCTGGTATAGCCTGAATGTAGTCGCTAGCTTTACGCATGTACGCATTCTCCAATTCTTCTTGTGACACGTCCGCAACCTTGATGCCATCGATCCCCTTGTGTTCCGCCTTCTCGGCTTCTGCTTTATCGATCTTGGTGTTGTCTGCCTTTGATTCTGCAAGACGATCACCAAACGGGAACTTGGCTTGCTCAGGCCTTACTGAGGTACTGCCGATGGGATTGCGGGGGGTCAGGACAGTCTTGCTGTTTAGGCGAGCATAGAGTGCATCCATGGCAGACTCTTCGAAGGCATCGCTTGTGGGATTCGGATCTTCCTTCTGTGGCGCGGCCGTCTCTGTAGGGGTAGCTGCGGAGGACGCGACGATACTCTTTTCAACTGAGGATGACTTTGGTGCGACAGTGGGCCTAGCATATGCTGGTCTATACGCACGCATGTCAGTAAGGCTCGAAAGATTATGTAGCAGTTCGTACCCGTCGGAAACCTTCAGCTCGACTTTGGCTGGACCTGCATTAGATGAGGATGCCATTGGCAGGGTAAGAGCTGCGGGTCGCGAGGTGGTGCCAGATACGGGTCCCGCAGCGCCGACCATCTTGACGGCCTTCTTCTTGAGCTTGATACTTCCCAGATTGGCTGCAGGTTGGACGGCAAGGTTACTGCGTGCATCTCCAGAAGCCCAAACAGACGGCGCTGCTGAGGGCGGACTCATGTGCCTGGAACGATCCATGATTTCCGGCAACGGAGACAGTGGAAGTGAACTCTTGTATCGAGCGATTTGCTTGCGCGCGGGTGATGGAGGAGGCGACAGAAGGGAAGATGAGGCCGGTATAGGTTCGCACGCACTAAAAATATTGCTGCTCTTATTGGAGTTGGTATTGGTGTGGGTGGAAGTGGAGGTTGCTGGGCAAAAGTTAGTCGAGCAAAGTGCATGAGCAAGTAAGAGAATCGGCACGCACTAGCAATTCGCCTGTCCACTGTTATCTTCGCAATTCCCTCTATGCAGGCATCGAGGCAAGCTTGGTACAGTTTATCTTCGCTATTTCGTATACGAGAACATGGCGGAGTCTTACCAGGCATTAGACTGTGGCATGCATGTAGGCAAGAGTTGAGGTGACGTCGGATCGTTGAGGGCAGGAATGTAAACAGTCCAGGGTGTCTCAATGCGGTTGCCGTTCCTGGTGTTAGCCTGTGGCCAATGAGACGACAGCGGTGAAGACGAGAAACTCGAAAAGCGGGATGAGCGTTTGTCTTCAATGATACCCAATGTAGAATTCGGCATTGAGATAGTTCCCTGCCGCTTCGATGTTTCTTTCGGATCTTTGCATGAAATAGGAAACGATTGATAGTGGCACCCATAGAGACTAGAATGTGCTATACCTAAACCGAGTCCCGCGATAATAGACTCGTGCAGCATCTGCTTCATAACAATGTTTGAGTTGAGCGTGAAGGTAAGGTTGGTTTCATAAACTTGAAGACCTACGACAGAAGCTTAACATGAACATGATGAGATGCCAAAGTAGTAGTTGACATAAGAGCGCACACACCACCCATGCACATATTGATATAGCAATGACAGGTAGAAAACTCTTGCTAGGTATGATGAAATAGAAGAGCATTCATGAGTTAAAACTGAGCTGAGACAACGGCAAGACTGTGCTCTAGCAGACGCAGGCGGTGACAGAAATAGAAACGAGCTCAGAAGAAGAACGAATCCCACGTACGATGGCACTGTTCACCTTATTCCGCCCGCGAATCCAGCACGAATGTGAGGATTTACACCATTTACGCGTTCAGTGTGCCAGATGTGGAGACCTACTCACGTCTATCTACTCATGTATCCCTGTTGAAATACAAATATAGAGAGACTTTGCGGCTTCCACGGGTTTAGGTAGAAAAGATAAGAGAAAAAGAAAAAGGATTTAGTGATGAGACGACGTCGTCGTGTTACGAGATTCATCATACTCATCTAACAATCCACACTGACCGTGTCATTCAACAGGTGATTAGATAAAAGGTATCCAAACGCGAGTTCGTGCCCTGTACGCCTCGTACTCATTGCCGAAGAATTTAATTAGGAACTTTTCCTCATCTGTATTGAGTGAGCCACCATGCTTGCGCGACGAAGAGAAGGGACTTACGAGTAATTCGCTTCATAAAGAAGTACCATAACACACCAGTAAATCCAAAGAAGCAGACAGTATTGCCAAGCATAATCTGTGTCCCAATGCCCCACCAGAAGAAGCCAAAATATGAAGGGTGACGGAAGTAGCGATAAACACCATGAGTTACCAACTCATGTCCGTCGTTCTTACGCGATTGAACTTGGTGGTTGAAGTTGGTGCCCGCTTGCATCATAGCCGTACTACGAACAGCTTGTCCCACCGCGATCATCGCTATGCCCAATGCGATCAACCACGGTGGGTGGATCGTTGATTGATAACCGGGGAAAAAATACGATGTTACAAGCGTCTCAACGAAGGCCACCGCGTGGGCTTGTCGGTATTGGTCGCCATTTGTGAGTAGAAAGGAATCGATGTATGCGATCGGGGTGTTGTAGGCGGCTGTCGTGTAGAACTCGAGGAAGTGGAAAAGAGAGAGCGTGCTGAGGAACAAAAACGGTCGCCATAGATGGCTGCCGTTGTATGCGAGCAGAACAGTGCCGAACAGACCAAAAGCCAGAGCGCATCCTAGGCAGAAAGCACGCACAGCGATGCCCGAAAGCGAGCGCTTGCCGTGACGGAAGAACTCGGGCGCAATAGCATTCTGGGGTTTGGTCTGGACGTTCGATGCTTCTCTAGCGCGCAGCTCCTGATCAAGCTCTGGAGTCCATTTCCCGTTCTCACTCGGTCGATTCGTGGGTAGGGAGATATCGATACCGGAGGAGAGCGAGCCGTTCGAAGACATGGCAATCGTGGATAGGTAGATATCGGCTATGCAGGGACTCTGGCGTCGAATAACAAGACGAGCGAAGAAACTCAAGGCATGTTTCTAAAGGCTTGCAACGGGACCTAAGTACGCGACCAACATCCAGCCGTGTGGCTTGTGAGGAAGTTGAGCTGAACAATAGTAAGAGGTGGGCGACTCAGTCACTTTTGCCTTGGCTCCTGCGCGTCCCGTCTTGCCAGGTGGGACCTCGGAGTCAGCCGATGAGATCATCGCGCTAGTCCAAGCGTGCCTTAGTGCCGTGATACCTGGCATTCGCAACTTCTACTTCGACATGTGTTTGTTTATCCACATCGGCTTCATAGCCATCACACCAGCTCCAAGATCAAGTGCTAGATCCTCACAATTCCAGAGGCAAACATGGAGATTTCGGAGAACAAGCAGCGCATGGCCCGCGGCGAACTCTACCATGCCTTCACGCCTGAGCTCACAGCAGAGCGTGCACGAAGCAGACAAGCCTGCACTCGCTATAACAATGCTGGCGATGTATCACGGAGGAAGCTGACTGAGCTTTTCCGAGAGTATGTGCAACTATTTGATTGCTCTTCAGCAGACTTCTTCTTATACTCCAACTAGCATCATCCAAGACAAAACCCCTCTTCCTCCAATGGCATCTTCAGAAGACGAGGATGCGAAGCTGTTCGAGAATGATCCTTGGGTCGAACCGCCAGTCATCATGGATTATGGATATAATGTCCGCCTAGGCAACAACGTTTTTATCAACTTTAACGCCGTTTTCCTCGACACCTGCCTAACTACCGTTGGTTCACGCACGCTTGTTGGACCGAACGTCCACTTCTACTCGGCTACTCATCCTCTCGACCCAGCTGTCCGTAACGGCACTAGGGGGCCTGAAATGGGCAAGGAAATACATATCGGAGAGGATTGCTGGATTGGTGGCAATGTTTGCATACTGCCTGGCGTCGTGATAGGCAAAGGCAGTGTGGTCGGCGCTGGGAGTGTCGTTACGAAGAGCGTGCCAGACTTCACTGTTGTCGCTGGTAACCCAGCTAAATTCATCCGAAAGATCGAAACTGAGATGGACGCCGAACAGAAGAACATGAAATCTGGTGAGCAGAACAATATGGAGTGCTAACCTGTGCATTAGTCGCGTGTGCAACAAGTCACTTGCTCGTCACGAGGAGCAGTTTCACGTATTGCACTCAGCCTATCGGGTTCGTACTCGGACTGTGAGCTACATTTGGCATGACATGCAAGAAGAAAAAAAGTCACAGTCGCATAAACCTTCCCATGTACCTCTACCGTTTCTGCCACTGATACACCAGACGTTGTTGCAGCGCGCTCTAGCGCGTTCTAGCGCGTCGTTCCGCTTCTCGGAGGCATTTCCAAAACGAAGCAATTACTGAAAGCATGCCTCCAAATTATCTCCAGAGTTTGCAACGCGGGCACGTCTTGGAAGGCTCCGATGCGATATCTGTTGTAATCTCAAGAGGATACTTGCAACACGTTGTTCGCATATGTACTTGCTTCCGCACCCCAATAGATCGAGCACGATCAACCCGAAAGCTTAGCTATCCACTCCACCACTATGGTGCGCGATCAAGTCGTGAGAGTATGTGACAGCAACTCGGCAACCTGTGTCGATCTGGGACAAATGTGGGGCGTTTAGACTAAGATTCAACATAAGATCTGATGATCGTCCGCAAGCTTCGGGCGCCAAGACCGACGAAACCGGTTCCCAGACGCCGCCAAAACAATGACATCGGCTCGCCAAACACCAATGACTAATTCATCTTCCATGCACGACATGGCGCACCCTGCGAAATGCCCCGTTTGTGTTTGGGACTGGAGTTCGGCTTCGCCTGTTTCGAGAGTTTCGACAGTTTGGAGGCGCCTGATTCACCCTATGGCATACTTCGAAACTACCAGATCAAGCTATTCGTGTGCTACCTGACTGAATGCCAAGAGCTTAGGAGCTTTGAAGCTCCATCCCCAGACTGCTACGATGCATAGGCCTGCACACCATCATGCCTTGACGGCAAGGCCATCCGAAATGGTAACAGAGATGGTACAAATACCACAGCTCCCAACACCCAGATAAACTTCATCGGACTGGTTCCTCACTCACTAAGGCTAATATCTTCTACTCTGCATCTCCAGCATTTCTTACTCTCTTTCATATCCTTACTCATAATCTTATTCCACTCGACAGAACCAATCTCACAGTCAAAATGAAGTACATTCTCATCGCCTCTCTCCTCACCTCCGCGGCTTACGCTGCTCCTTTCGCCCAGGTCCAGGGTGGTAACGGCGGTAACGGCAACACTGCCGCCGCTGCAACTAACCAACAAACCGGAAACCAGGGCGGTCAAACCCAGGCTGGCAACCAGCAACAGCAGCAAGGCGCGCAGACAGGAAACCAGCAGCAGCAGCAACAGCAGGGTGCCACCAACACCCCTACTGGTCTCGGTGCCGGTATCCAAAATGGACAGACTCCCACTGCCAACGACCTCGCCACCGCCGTCTCCAACTGGATGGCCGACACTTCAATGGTCTCCAACTTCCTCAACACTGGAGCTAGCATCCAGAACAACGTCCAGTTCAAGCAGGCTGCTACAGTTGCCTTCAACGCAGAGGTCGATGAGCTGAACCACAAGGCCATCATCGATGCTGCCAACGGTCAGATGCCCAACGTTATTGCGGCCAACAGCACACTCGCTACTGGTGGTTCGTTCCAGGATGTCGTCGACAAGCTTCAGCAGATGTCTGTTCAGGGTATGGCTGCCGCTGGAAACATCGACTTGATCAACCAAAACCGCTGTGTCAACGTCCTCCCCAACATCGATGCTTACATGGCTTCTACTGGATCCACCTCCCAGGCGGTTCGCCCCACCGTCTGCGACCAGACCGGTGTTGCTGGTGGTGTTCAGGGAACTGGCGCTACTCAGCCCGGCGCCCCTGCAGGTAGCCCTGCTGCTGCCTTTGCCGCTGCTCAGGCTCTTGCTCAAGGAACTGGTAATGGCCTGGTTCAGAACACTGGCGCTGCTGGTGCCGCCACAGGCACTCAGGGAACTCAGGGAACTCAGGGAACTCAGGGCACTACTGGAACTCAGGGTACTACTGGAACTCAGGGTACTACTGGAACTCAGGGCACTACTGGAACTCAGGGTACTCAGGGAACTGCGGGAACTGCTACAGGTACCACCGGCACCGCAACCAACAACGGACAAACTCCTCAGCAAGCCGCTGGCATCACCCCTACCAACGGCCAAGCACCCCAAGGAACGACTGGTGTCCAAGCTCCTCAACAAGGCTCTCAGGGTACTACCGGACAGCAGACCCCTCAACAAGGTCAACAAACTGGCCAACAGCAGGGTCAGCAGGCTGGTCAGCAGACCCAACAGGGTCAACAGAACGGCCAGCAGACTCAGCAGAACGGCCAGCAGCCAGGCAATGGCGCCGCTGCCGGACAACAGACTCAAGGCCAGACTCAAAATGGTGCTAACCAGCAGCAACAGGCTGGCAACGGCGCCGCTGCTGGACAACAATCTCAGGGACAGAATGCGGGTCAGGCATCTGGCCGCAACGGCGGCAACGGAGCCAAGGGCGGCAACAACAACAACAACTAAGCACTGCGCTTACGAGTTTATGAAGAGAACGAGTCTAATGGCTTGCAAGGCGAGGGCGATGTGCTGGTCACTAGCCAATCAGTCTTTTCTGTATATAAAGATCAGGTCAGACGTCTAATGGTTGGAACATGTATTTAGTATTGTATGTAAGAGGAGAGTTATTCGCTGGAAATGTAGATAAAGAAGGTATTAGCCTGCCGACTACATGTTTGTTACCATTTATTGAAAGTGTGAGTCATGTGATGCAGAATGAATTCATGAAACACGATCTTTCGAACCCTGATCGATGACAAAACCAAAGCATACCCGGAATGTATACGCTGCCTAATAAATATTCAGGCTGGGAAGCAAAACATCGTGAATACCTTGAGGATACTTTGGATGAAGTGTGGAGGTAACGCATGCTAGTAAACACTGATCAGCGTATTCACGAATTACTGCTATAGAAGTGTGGACTTTGTCAACGATAGGATTCTATAGTCAGAATCGCACTGTGCTTCCGTCGCAATGCTCTTGTGTTTGATTGTAATTCTCTAGAATTGAACCCAAGATGAGAGTGATGTGCGGCTCTGGAATCACTCTAGTGGATGGAACTAATCTGACAAAGACATGGGCATGAGTCTGCTTCGGAGAAAATTTCATGATGATATTTGACTGCTTCAATGTATACTATGAGCACTATTGGCATGCCATACGCTAGCTTGGTTGCTACTGGGGCAACGGGGTAGCATCTTTATCGTCCGTATCGTGCTTCGTCACTACGAGCTAAAGTCATGCATTGGTGGCGATGTGATGAAGTTAACCATGACTACCGTAGATAGCAAGAACTCAGTCTTGAAAACCGATACAGAAAGACATGAAGAGAATGAAGCACTGAAGTATTTTCCTTTCTAGTATCCCGCTGAATTCCATCAATCCCTACGCTTTTCCCTCGAAGCATGTCCTTGTCTACCCTTAGACGAACCATGCGTAAACTAACCACACCGACATTCTCATTCTCATTCTAATAAGGCCAGTTGGACATCCCGGATGACTCGTCTCTTCTTGTTGTTAACGTTCTCGTGCACATTTGCAGGCGCGGCATGCATCCTTGTGGCTGTTGTTACCGGAACCTTTTTCCAGTGCCAAGTATCCGCTGGTTCGTCCACGAGCTTTACAAGATCTCGAATAGATGTGTTCATGCTGGGCCTGTCGAGCGGAAGTTCGAAAGATCCGTGTAGCACTGGGTCTGTGGAGTATTCGCAGTGAACATCTTGGATGAACTCGAGGGTGATCACGCTGCGGTGCATGATGTCCATTGTCGAGATGAGCTTGCTGATCCAGACCCGAGCCCAATCTTTGCGGGCCATGAGTGTTCGCAGATCGACCGTACCTGGTGAGGTCTGCAGTGATGACGCCGAGAACCTCCTTGGCGAAGCCATCAGGCAGATACCCGTAGTGTACGGCCAAGATGCGAGCAATGCTCATTGCGTGGTCACGCTTGTGTTGGCCTCCGCCGATCAGGGTTTCGTACTGGTCGCTGACAGTCTGGATCCTGTCTTCCGCGATGGTAACGAGCTCTTTCTTGAGGATATATGGCTTTATCTGTGGGTATACCAAAGGTAATTCGGTGAAAGCTGGAGGCATGATGATGTTGATGATGATGATTATAATGGAAGAGCAGTTACGAAGCTGTAAGAGTATTTGTCAGTGGAGATGTGGAGGATACACCCATGAAGATGCTGACTTTATATGGCCACCTATAAATCGACTTCACCTAAGGTCTGCCCGCTCTTCTCTCACCTAGCCATGTGCATGTCTACAAAAGTATACCAAAGATGACGCAACGCAGAAAACTGTCTCTTACTTGTGCCTCACCTGTATCTATATGAGGTGAGGGGAAGATATGAAATGAAATCCGACTACCTCTTCATTGTCTCCATTCTCTTAACCCACATATATCCCCTGTGCTCTTGGCTAACATGACAAACTTACCCAAAAGTTACATGCGTTGTTGCTACTCATCATAATGTCATGTACTTATTGATCGACTATCAACAGATTGATGATATCCTCTCATATATATGGATATAACTACCATCACGATCTCTCCAATGAGATGGAGCTATAAAGCTTAATCGATCTCGCCAAAACTGGAATAGTCCTATTGGCCTGGGGTTTTAAAACCTCAGGCATGAACATGTGGATACCTGATATCCCAGACGGCGTCTTGCCTGTTGTGACCCGTTGATCTGGATCGTGTTTTGGGTGTGCTGTGGTCGGGACGTAGTTGCATTGGTTGTAGCGCAGGTGAAACCATGTATCAAACGTCATTTGCTGCAGGGCTAGAAAGCTTAACAGGAGGCCAAGATGGGAGGGTTCGAGACGATAGACGTGCGAGGCAGCTATAGTGTTGGCGACATATCAATTCATGTTTGCTTTCCCGACATGTGCTGTCGGGTTGAGAGGCATGGTAGGTGCGTCGCCGTCTCTCACCGACTCTGGATACGTGACACGTCGGCAAGGCGCGTGACGTACCGACATGGAGAGACGGGGGCTCTTTGCGGTAAGAAACATAAGGCTGCAGCGGGCCGATGAATACATGTACTTTTGCTGCTGGGTTGGCGCAGGGTGCAGATGCGCTGGCATGGTATGACGCCTCTTCCAAGTAATAGAGAGGCTCGCCAAGTGCATGGTTGTTGCATCGAGTCGCTGACCGCACGAGCTGAGCTAGCTAGACGGCAACCTCATAGCCAGGCAGCTAATGACGACGGCTCTTGACCAACAGTTTGCGACGAACCATGGCTGAGGCCGAGCGCGCTGGCGGAGTACAGGGCGATCTGGAGAAGGAACTGACGTGCTCGGTAAGTCGAGGTTCAAGTTTGTGGTGTTGGCGAGTGGGGTGTCGTCGCATCGACGGGTGCGTGGACGAGGATTTGCAGCTTCACGACTGTGGGCGAGTTCGAGAGCATGTTGAGATAAGAGACTGGGTCGCTCCTTCCGAGTCTCTCCAAGGTTCTTGGGGCCCGCTCAACGACGAGGATGCGCCTGCTAACTCGGCCGTGTTCAGATCTGTACCGACCTCCTCTACCAGCCGCTCACCCTCCTCGACTGCCTTCACACCTTCTGCGGCGCCTGCCTGAAGGAATGGTTCGCCTTCCAAGCCTCGACCGCCACATCCATACACCCCTACACCTGCCCCTCCTGCCGCGCCTCGGTGCGCACCACCCAGCCCAATGCCACCGTCACCACGCTGCTTGATATATTCCTAAAATCGAATCCCCAGAGAGGCAAGAGTGCCGAGGAGAAGACGGCAGACCGCAACAAGTACAAGCCGGGCGACAATGTGCTGCCCAAGCTCAGACGGCGCGATGAGCGCGATGACGTCGATCAGCGCATGCTCGAGGAGGCCCAGCAGCTGAGTCTGAGAGACGTGGGCATACCGGGCAGCAGCAGGACCAGTCTGGAACCCCCGAGGGAGCGCAGGCGGAGGGAGAGAAGTCGCGACACGAGCAGGGAATCTCGTAGGGCGCGGGACGAAAGGCGCTCTACCAGCCAGAACCCGCCCGGCGCATCGCCATCCAGAGCCGTTATACCTCCCAGGGCCATTGAACACCAGTCCAGCCTGCGTTCTTTGCTGAGCGCCTCCGACCTCGACGCGGAAGACGTGGACGAGGACCTCGTGCGGCAGGTGCTGGAAGAGCTGGTGTCTGAAGGCGTGGATTTGAACCAGATTGGCACTGCACAGGAGGAAGAAATTACAGAGAGGATAGCCGAAGCTGTGCGACGACGTCAGGCAGAGCGACATGCAGAAAGACAGCGCGAGAGGAGAGAAAGGAGGGAGCGTCTGGCAAGAGAGGGCTTGATGAGCTCGTCATCTTCATCGCTGTTGCCTCAACCCATGCGAAGCCCTCTTACGCGCGACGAGGAAGCAGCACGCAGAAGAAGGCACGGCCGTTCGGAAAGCGGCGCGTCGACACCTCAGACGGCAGTAGGACCGCCCATATCTAGACCTGGTCTCATCGATGCTGCGAACCGAGGCGGACGAGCACCACGCCAGCGATCTTCAAGTCAGGGAAGCTCTCGATCGGCAAGAAGAGCAGAGCGTCCTACGCCTGTCTCTGCGACCTCCCAGAACAACAGTAGTGGCGAGCGGCAGTCGTCATCAGAACATGCGCGACCAAGGCCACGCCGTCAGTCCGACAACCAGCAGAGAAGTAGGCTTGATGTCCGCGAACAGTTTCGCATCAGCCTTCACGCCAACACCAGCGCCATCAACGTAGTCTCAAGCCCCAACTCACCCCAGAGCCTTGGCTTCGATCTACCTAACAGCGGCAGTCCGACGAGTTCTCTAGCTACAGTCGGTACTTCGGCTGTACCCCAATCTTCCTCCACCCCAGCCATAACGCCATTCCAGCCCCCTACGTCTAGGCGTACTACAGATCCCAGCAGAGCTGTGTTGCCACGATCCTCCAACAGTAGCACTCCCCCGTTATTGTCACCTCCCCCCTTTCCTCGCTCCACTACCGATCCAACTGTGAGCGAGTCTCGATCAAGACAAGCTTCGGGCTCATCATTAGGTGCTCCTGTTGTGTACAACGAGCCGCACATAGCGTGCCAACGATGTGGTAAGAATGACATACAGTACGAGCTTCACTACAACTGTGAACGTTGCGATGATGGAGAGTATGATATATGCCTCCGCTGCTACCGTCTCGGTAGAGGATGCAAGCATTGGTATGGTTTTGGCTGGACTGCCTGGCCGCGATACGAACGAGAAGCACCCGAAGGTGGCTATCCGCCAAATCATGAGCACCCCCATATCCTTGTTGGACATCGGTATCGCAGGCCTATGACACCATTGACAGAATCTACAACGCCGCCACATGTGCTTATGAGCGAGGACAATCCCAGGGAAAGGGTGGAAATTGGAGTCTTCTGCGACATGTGCAAGGCATACGCCAATGCCTGCTACTGGAAGTGCGACTACTGCAACGAAGGCGACTGGGGCTATTGCAATGATTGCGTTAACCAAGGCCATCATTGCACGCATCCCCTTGTTCCCGTCGCTCGCAAGACAAGGGACTCGCAATCAATTACGGATACTACTCCATCAGCGCCCTCAACGCCACGGCAAGACGGACATCTGGCTCCACCAGACCACGACGCAGTACCTACAACTCCTCCGTTGACACCGAAGACAGCATCTCTTATGCGTGGCCCTGGCTACTTTACCATTGCGAATTCCATCTTCCGACCTCTGACGTTCACGACCTTGTGTAATATATGCAGTTATCCCATTCCGCCGTCAAACACGAGATACCACTGTCTAAAGTGTAATGCCGGGGATTACGATATATGTATGAGCTGCTATCACAAGCTCGTCGTTAGCGGTCGTATTGCCAAGGAAGACGGTGTAAGCGGATGGCGCAAGTGTCTCCGCAGCCACCGCATGTATATTGTAGGATTTGAAGACCGTGATGGCGCACAAAGACGCATGGTTGTGCGCGATCTCGTAGGTGGTTACGCGCTCAAAGAAGAAGAGGAGATGGCAAGAGTACAACGGTATCCACCAGACGGAGGAGTAGGACTAAGACTGCTAGCTAGATGGGGCTACCTACCAGACGAAGGGGTAGAAGACGAACTATCTTTCCCTCGAGGAGCAGAGATAAGAGAAGCAGCCGATATCAACGGCGACTGGTATTGGGGTGTTTACTGTGGTGTTGGAAGACTGTTTCCTGCAAATCATGTCACAGCTGTCTAAATGATCCAATGTAGAGAATGAAAAACCACGTATCAAACGACCTTATGTTATTGTTCGTCCAATTTGTTCACAATACTACATCATTCACTGCGCAAACTTTCGCTTCAACCACTCCTCCAGTCTCGACACT
Organism: Alternaria alternata; assembly: GCF_001642055.1. Lineage (NCBI taxonomy): Eukaryota > Fungi > Ascomycota > Dothideomycetes > Pleosporales > Pleosporaceae > Alternaria > Alternaria alternata. The sequence goes on along the minus strand of NW_017306190.1, from coordinate 1,093,556 downwards.
ACCTCTGCAGGCTTCTCATACGTCACCCAATGCGCCGCATCAATCATCTCCGACTGTTCCAATTGCGGTAACAAGCCCTTTTGTATACTCTCATACATGGCTTCAGGCCTGCACACAATATCTTGCTTGCATCCGATATAGAGCGATGGGACGTTGACTATCTCCCTCCCCTCAGGTAACTTGGCATCACTCTCATGCTGCAGATTCGTCGTCGTAGCCTTGTACCAGCACACCGGTGCTTCAAAGCCATCACGCTGCATCCGCTCGATGAAAGTTTTCTTGAACTCAGCATCTTGCGCGTAAGGTCGGAGGTTGAAAGTAGGTTCGGTCTTTCCGGTAAGGACGTTCCGCATACTGTCAGGTGTGCAAAAGAACTCTTTCAAGCCATCCTTGTCGTGCATCATGTGGAAGTTCTTCTCTAGACTTTCCTTGAGAAGTTTTGGTCCGTCGGGTGCGGTGAAAAGGTACCAGTATGAGAACAACCGATATCCAAAAACCTTCTCCATCATGTCATTTGCTCCATCTAGATTGAAGGGCTTGCGACCTGGGGCTGTGTACGTGACGTTCAGGTTTACCAAGCCAACTACGCGTTCTGGATGGTAGTTGTATAAGCGGGAAGCAGCGGCGGAACCCCAGTCGTGACCTATGGAGATGCAGTTTTGTGCCTTCTCTGCATCGAGGATTTCGACCATATCGTTGGTCATCTTGTCCCAGGTGTAGGCGGAAGGGTCTGTGGGTTTGTCTGTTCCGTCGTAGCCTAGCATGTCCGGGATGATGATGGGGTGGTTTAGAGAGCGCAGGGGCGTCGCGACTTGTGCCCACATGGCGGCATGGTCGGGGTAGCCATGTTGGAAGAGTAGAGTCGGAAGAGAAGCGGAGCCGGGAGAGGTGTAGTAGGTGTATGTGATTCCTCGAGAGGTTTTGAGCGTCTTTTTGGTGAATGCTTCCATTGCTGCGTATCCGGCGTGATGTATTCAGGATGTCTTGTTAGAATTGATGTGCAACTAAGGGCGAAAGCTGTACTATGTATACCAATGCCAAGTCGTATCGAGTTCACCTCGGAGCCTCCGAGAGTGATCTTCTACCTTACAAGTTGAGGTCATGTCGGCCGAGTATTAGTCTTTGCTAGGTAGCTACTACGAGACAAGTGGAACGTTTGTCAACTCATGCGGCCGTAGCGGCAGAGTGGCGGAGGCGGATCCATAACTTCAGTGGAGTTATCCGGCCCCGTTCCTTGAGCTTGGCTATGTTGAGGTAGTCGACCGAATGTGCTATGCAAAGATGCGGCCGCTAGGGGAGAAAGCGGCGATTTAAGATCATGCATAGTGTGGTCTTTGGTGTACGATCTCAACAGAAACCTCCAAGTATCTCATCGTCGCGGCTTAATGTTGATACTTGGTGATCGTGGTAGCTTGTTTGTAAGTTGTGAATTGTGCTTCGCACTCGGTGTGAAAAGACTTGGAAGGTCGAAGAGGCTTCAAGGTCCATGATTACGCCAAAGGCCACGTAAGTACTGTTTCTTGAACACTCCACCACGAATGAGCCGAGGTACTTCGGTTTCAGGAAGGACCGTCTGAATGTGGAATTTATTATCCGCACTGTGGACGGTCGCGCGAATGGTCTTGACCTGGGGAGACGTCTAGGTGGTCCTATCACAGAGCATGGCGAGCAGTACCGTTGTTGGATGACCAAAGTTGTGTCCATGATCATTAATCTAGTACAGCTTGCGCGATGTTCCCAGCTCGGCAGCATGTGCTGTGTTGAGATGTGGAGCATTTTATAGATCTGGGGGTGTACAGGGCTGAGGGGGATCAGATGCCAGCCAATGGCGTCATAGCAGCAGCCGTCCTCGTCGGCTGCACGCTCGCGCCGCACAGCATACCAACGTCCACAACCATTGCAACTCTACCACAACCTCGTCATGGCTGGCACACGAAGATCTACGCGTCAAACGGTGGCAGCAGCACCGAAGTACAACGAAGATGATGATTCATCCACAGCAGAAGTACAATCCAAGCGCAGCGCCAAAAAGACGACGCGTCGCAAGCGCGATCGTGAAGATGAAGACGCAGACGAAGAAATAGCAGACAACAGCCCTCTGCCGCCTAAGAAAGCCGCCACGGCCAAAGCCAAGGCTTCAAAAGCGAAACCAAGTCCAGACACATCCGCGCCAAAATCCAAGACCAACCCTCCACCCGCCCCTTCCTCACCCACAAACCGCGACGCGAACGGCGCTCAAGAAGTCTACTGGCTCCTGAAAGCCGAGCCTCTCCCCCGCTACGAGAACGGCGTAAACGTCGCCTTCTCCATCTCTGACCTGCGCGCCTGCACAGAACCGGAGCCTTGGGGCGGCGTTCGCAATCCCCAAGCACGCAACAACATGCAAGCCATGCGCAAAGGCGACCTAGGCTTCTTCTACCACTCCAATGCCAAGCCCTCTGGTATTGTAGGCATACTGCGTGTAGTTGAAGAAGCCAAAGTTGACGAGACGGCATTTGATCCCAAGGATCCTTATTATGATAAGAAGAGCGTCAGGGAGAATCCTAAGTGGTACTGTGTGGGCGTCGAGTTTGTGAGAGAGTTCGATGACATTGTAGATTTGGCGAGAATAAAAGAGTATGCAAAGGAGGGGCCATTGAGGGATATGCAGCTCGTTACAAATTCTAGATTGAGTGTGAATAGGGTGAGGAAGGAAGAGTGGGAGTTTATAATGGAGTTGGTTGATGGGGCGAACAAGAACGATAAGACCGAGTAGGAAGATAGCGGTTGAGGAAGTGTGATTACTCTGAGGTTGGATTCAAGATACCCCTTGTGCCGTTACTCCTAAACGCTATTTGGCCTATTTATTTCTCTCTGGATCATATACTCTGCATTGGCCAAAGACATCTACATTCCATCTAGCCGGACCAAACCACTCTCAATACTGAAGTGCCTGGATGATCTTTGGGCTGTTGAAGAAAGCACATCGCTCCTGCAGCTTTTGCTCTGCCATCTCCTGGGTCGCATTCGCTATGCCCAGCGCGCTGTTACTCGGATGGGTTCCACCGATCGTCCTGACATACGGACCACCTGGCCGACTATATGCCTCGTCCCAATTCAGCAGCGTAGTTGATTGAGGCCCACTCTCCGCCGGGACTCCATGGCTGACAAATGTGCTCCACGATCGACTTGCTCGCATAGCAAGCTCGTAATCATATTCTGTTGGATCAAAGGGGTAGCCTGACCTGTTATACACCTGCATGCTGTCGAAAATGTACGCAAACTCCGATGTGTGGACAACTCCAAACCCAACAATATCGTCAACGTACTCGAGAATGGGATCTAGAATGGTCTGGTTGAAATTGTAAAAGTAGACTGGCGCTTCGTACTTTTCGTCGATCGCAGCACCGAGATGTAGCGATGGGCACACCATGAGGATGTCACGGAAGATTCGCGCTGAGCGGTAGAACTCCGCCGTCAGATTTACGGTGGTTCCGAATTCCTCTACAGGGTACATGTCCAGTAGCTTGGTCAAGGAATCCTCCGAGAAGGCTGGGAGGTACCCGCGAACAAAATCGTATGTATCTTGCGCGGTCGCAATGGAAGTGTTGGTGTAGACGTTCAGGTCACCTTGCATCCATCCAGACATGAAGGTAGCATTACCGAAGCGTCCTTCTGCGATAAGCTGGCTTGGTGGTGCAGGAAGGAAATCATCGTCCACTTGTGGCAACCAGATATCACCAATATTGTGGGCGATATCACTCTGGTATGTCGCATTCGAGGCCTCAAACAGCGTGTCAGTGTCTAACGCTCGTAGACACTCGATCGTCTCAGGAGCATCCACATCGGTAGTGTTGCATCCCACGTAGTCGACCAATGCAATCATAGCATCCTTGGCAAAAGTACCGGTGATACCAGGCTCGAGGGACTGAGACTGGGCGATACCCCGCTGGAACGGGAGTGGCTTCTCCCCACCGTAAGCCATGATCTGCATTCCGATTGCGAGGCCGCCGGAAGACTGACCGGCAATTGTAATCCTCTCCGGATCCCCACCAAAAGCAGCGATGTTTGTGCGGACCCACTCGATAGCAGCGCGCTGATCACGCAGACCAGCATTCATGCTTCCTTCCTCTTTCAGCGAGTCGGAGTTGGCAAACCCAAAGAATCCAAGACGATAGTTCATGGCCACATGTATGATCGGGTCGCCGTTCTCCACAGATTGCTTAATCATCCCGTCAGGCGCGGTCGTCGGCTCGGTATTACTGGCCCACCAGAAAGATCCTCCATGAATCCATACCAGCACTGGTAGCGGCCCCTTTCCTTGCCTGTCCTCCGCCTTGGGCCTTGCGACATTCAGGTTCAGACAGTCTTCAGAAGTCTCGGTGATGTTGCCCAGTCCGAGGGGTGGGTAGAGTACGCCCAGTGGTTGAGGGCAAGCAGGCCCGGGTTTAGTCGCATCGATAGTAGTGCCTGGAGTATACTCATAGGGAATCGGAGGTTTGAACCTGTTTTCGCCGCTGGTGTCTTGAGCATATGGAATACCCAAGAAGATTTCGATATCGTTGCGTCCGACGCCTACGATGTTGATAGGGTCCTTTGCGTCGCCGAATTGAACACCAGCCGTGGTGGTGACAGCGGCGACGAAGCAGGATAGGGTAGAAAGGTGCATCTTGCAGCCCAATCACTCTTAATCTGTTGCTCCAAAACACGAGGAGGCGACTATGGGGTGCAAAACTCCCGCAATAGGTAAGTGGCGAGGTTATTATGGCTGCGCAAAGACGACATGCAGTTGCTTTAGACACACAGATATCACCTTTGCCCGTGCTAGTTTGCAAGTGGCAGGTGCACGGCTGTGACGTGATAGACGGTAACAGGTGCTAGCCCGGCATTAGACGGCAGTAGCGCGAGCTCATCCGCATCAATGATGCCAACCGCTATGATCCAATTTCTAGTCTGATCGAAAACTACGCCAAACAGGAAAGCCAACGCGAGACATGCATAAACAACCTTGCGCTGACATACCACGTGTAGATAACGTGCCTTCAAGGTTGTTTGCCTGGTCCGTATAACACCAACACAATATACCGACGCTACTACCCGAGCAAAGCGTCCCAACCTTACAACCGCGCTTGTGCACCCCGCAAATCTTTGGCAACTACTTGAAACCTGTCGTAGCAGTCTTTTTCTGCATCAAAGTTCAGCAACCATGCCTCACGTGCTAGGTGAATCGACTCTGGCTTCTTAACGATTTCATCCCAGTCGGCTTTGTGCCATCGCTCGCGCGTCTTCACTCCTGTCGCCTGCGCCTTGTGTACTCTTTCATAACGGATCTTCTCGAATGCACGTACGGCTAGTGGGATGCTTTCCTTGCCAGCGAGTTCGAGACATGCAGCTAGGACGACACCGTCTTCAATGGATTGACTGGCTCCTTGGATGGATGTTGGAAGGAATGGATGCGCTGCATCTCCAATCAAAGCGATGCGTTGTTTTGGGGAAATAAAAGTCGGTAGCGGATCGCGGAAGACGAGTTTGTGATCGATGAGACGTGCGCCTTTTGGTGTCGATCTCACGATCTCTTGTACTATCGGCGCCCATCCTTCGACGTACTTTAGACAATCCTCCACTCTCCCAGGAAACTGCCAGCTCTCTTCGATATTGCCGTCGTCTACGTGGGTAAACACCCAGTTAAACTCTTTGCCGTCTTTGAGCGACGAAACCAGAAAGTGGAGGTCTGGGCCAATGAACCCAGAGTGACTGTCCCTCTCTACAAGGTGCTTCAACATGGGGTTATCTTTGATAGCGTCGCCAGAAAACCACGAGCGATATACAGCGTATCCCGAACTCTTAGGTTTATCATCAAATCCAAGCACGATCTTGCGGCCACGCGAGCGCACCCCTTCGGCTGCGATGACTACGTCAGCAAACATACGCTCCCCATTAGTAACAACACCAGCTCTTTCCGCATCCTCGAAGTAGTCAGTCACACGCTGACCCCATCTGATCTGTACGCCCCGGTCGACAGCATGCTGATGGATGATACTGTACAACTCCCCTCTATGTCCATTGATCCTGGGCCCCCACTCCTTCTCGGCATCAAAACTTTGTCTTGTAACAAACTCCCCTTTCCAGTGGTACAGATCCAGCCACGTTGTTTTCCGTGCAACTTTCTTCATTGCCTCGATGACGCCAGGCCAGCGCTCGAAGTTGCGCGCACCGTTCGGATCGAATGAGATGATATCCCCGAATCGCGTTATTTCCTCTACATCTGCAGCTTTCTCGAGAAGGAGGACTGAGTGACCTTTTCGGTCACATTCTATCGCTGCTGCAATGCCCGCGAAGCCTGCGCCTACTATTATGACGTTGACGCCGGATGAGGGGCGACGGGAGAAGCGCGTCATATCGAAACGAGGTGTGGATTGAAGTCTAGAAGACCAAACAGAGAATACAAATTAGATATGTGAGAAGCGACTGTAACTTACAGTGGCAGGTATATTGATCTTCCTTCTTCCGTGTATACAGTGTGGGGTCGGCTTATATGTACGCCACAAGGATGGCCCCACATGCAGGCTAATTGAAGAGATAGTGGTAGCCGAGAGCTGCTTCTGCGCCCAGCTGCACCCTTCTATATTGCCTGTTTGTTGTCAGGGTTCCTTAAATGTACCATCTAGTGCCCCGTGTGAGTCTGGATTGCATGATGATGTTGCAATGCGCAGCACACTAACATTCGCTCTATCACAGACCTTCATGAATCCCTTCGTCTTCTCCTCCTGGACTCCTTTCTGAGATGCTGCGTCGTACCTTCGGGCATGACTGCCGGAATTCTATCTTCACCCTCACTCTCCGACGTTGAATACTGCTCAGCATCTCTTCCCTTCTGCACGTCCAACTTAGGAACTCCATCCCACAAATTGCTTTTGTCTGACATTACGCCTGTCTTTCCAAGGGCTTGGAATCTCTCATCTTCCCATGCCCTCTTGCAGAGTTCGACCAGTACACCTGTGAAACCTGGTTCTCTAGATATAGAGAGTCCGTCAAAATAGAAGTGGTTCTCGGCGGCAGCAAGGAGAAGACAGTAGCACACCAAGCAACGAAGTTCTGTTTCGTTGCGAATGCCGACGAAGGGTGGGAGGAGATTGACGAGCTGTTTTTTCGTGGCCCAGGGGTCGTCTATCTCCAGTCCGAATAAATTGGGCACGTGCTGTTGGTCTTTGTTGAAGGCGACAAGCTCGATCAGAGAGATGGTTGCTGGATCTTCCTCGGTAGACTTTTGTGAAAGTGTATGATAGGCCCACACTTCCAATACTTGCTCGGTTTTGAGGCCCTTCTTCTTTGGCTTAGCAGGAGCGTTGTAAGTTCCAACTTGCACCATGATAGGCAGATATTCGCCAACGTCCGTCGTTTCATCATACCGAATGTCTTCAAATTTGGGAAGGAAGCGCAAATACTGCGCCCCAATTGCCAAGTGGAGGTTTTGAAGGTCGGTAGATGCGGCAGCCTTGGCTATCGCGTTGAACTCTGACAAGTGAGCCCTAAGCTTTTCACCACCTTTCAGTATGAGTAACCAACAATGTTCTGGCAGACTGGCGACTCCAGAGTCTTCTTTTGTGGCTTGTTCAGACATTCCCCGTGCTTGCGGACGTCGTGCGCGTACAATATGCGGATGATCACTGCCTGAACGCCCGGGCGAGGAGAAATGCGATGGTGTGTCGTTGTCAAGCATGATGACTGTTTTGTTCTTGTCGTCAAGTGCGATTATCCTGGTTTGATGATTAGCTCGTCCTCGACGGCCAAATAGTTGAGTCTAGGTGTTCATGAGGTAGCGATGCGGCTAGTGAAAGATTATATTTGGCAAGCAGTCACGAACGATGAGGGAAAGTAAGTTCCAAAACTCTCCATACTCTTCATCGATTCCATCATCGCTCACAATTCTTTTAATCTAGCCCATTCCAGAAGTTTGTGATGAATCCAGCAACTTCTGGTACCTGTTCTCTTACAACACCATGTCCGGCTTGTGGAACAACATAAACATCATTGAACCCATATCCTCTCAACTGTTCCTCCGTACACAGATCATCATACTCACCCAGTACCACCAAAGAAGGTATACCAGTCCGTACCGCCTTCTCAAAATTATCATGATTGTACATTGCACCGCCGTCTCTAAACATAGCAACAACAGAAGCCGTATGCCCAGGGTGTTCACGCATCTGCCATTCCTTCACCGCTTGAGGAACGATCTCACCTCTTCCAACTCTTTCTCGCCAGTCATCCGGTACTATCAATTCCCCGCCTTCCAGGAACCGTAGAATAAGCTTTCGCACCTCGACTTCGTCAACACCGTGCATCAGGTGGTGTTGGTCTTCTGTTGGGAAAGCATAGATGCGGATAAGTCCCGCTGGGGCAACAAGCGTGAAGCTGCTCACGCGAGATGGTCGCGATGCAGTGTATCCAACTGTTAATGAGCCGCCGAAGGAGAAGCCAATGAGATGTGCGGTAGACCATTGTAAATGATCGAGTAGCGCGTCAATCAGGCCATGGAACAAAGCCGCTTCGTGTGGAATGACGGGTGTATCACTTAAGCCGTGACCCCAGAGATCGACCAACACGAAATGCGTGTGTGGGAATGTATCGTGCAGTGCACGTGCCAGAGGTAGCATTCCTATGGCTGGGGTCTGTACACCATGGATCAGGAGTACGCGATCGATTGTTCGTGCACTCTCTGTAGGTGCTGATGGTGGTATCGAGTAGTACGCCGCTTTTCCATTGGCAGTTTCAAGGTGTTGCGCCGGTGGAAGCAAGGCGCCAAAAGTGGATGTGAAAAATGATTCCGAAGGACCTCTAATAGGCGGCTTTGGTGTATATGTTGTGCCTGGCCGTGGCAGCACGAGATGACTGGTAGTAACAGACATTGTTGCGATATTTGGAGTGGTAAATAAGTTGTATGATGCTGCGCGCTACGATTCTTATATTGCCGTTCACTGTACTGATACGTATGTCAGGCAAAGGGCGCGATTAGCGTGTGGGCATGACTCGAGCGAACCTTGAAACGCTGACACTCATAGACCTGCATCGAAGATTTGACACCTTTCACACCTTTCCATGTACAGAACTCATCAACCAGATTCAGTGCTCAGCACGAGAGAAATGCGCGATTTGGATACTGCGACGCTTTTCTAGCTACTTCCATGGCAAGCGCACGCTCGCAGGTGTTGCATGTGCATGCTGCGCGCGACGCGACACGATACTCAACTGTTTACTCCCGTCTGCCTGCCAGCGACCGTCAATGGCCGACGACGAATTATTCCCTGCTATAGCGTCATAATACTACAAGAAAAAGAAAGTATCAATAGAATGGTATGCTTCACATTCTAGGCACTGTAAAAATGTATAATCCCTAAGCAAAACATCACCAATCACAAGACTGACGCTCTATGTATCATGCCGAACGTGCCGCCTGCGTTAACACGCAGCCGCGATTGTTAATGCGATAACAGACAGTACTGTACATGTTTCCACTTGGCGATGCCGCGAGGCGGCGACAAGCTACCTTCAACTTCCGCGATCCTCGCCCCGATTCTTAACAATCCTCATGAGATAACTTCAACAACCCGAGGTCTCGCAAGAAGGACAAGGCCGCCGAGGAAAGCCTACTAGTCTATCATACAAGAATGCAAAAGCCAGTCCCACCAGAAATCCTACGAAACGTTTGGCCCACAGCGTCAGTCGCGCATTTCGCAACCCCATTCCATCGACGTCATCTCTCAGTGCGGTCTCCTTGCCGTTGATCGCGCCATGAGTTGCGGAGCCTACGTTGTTTCTATTGCGCGGGCTAAGGTCTCCGAGTTGGAGGGTCTTGTCTTTGGTCATTTTGGTAGGTACTTGATCGGAAGTTGAAAGGGAGGGAGATAATGTGAAGTCGGTGGAGTTCTCGATGAACAGGGCGTTGCCTTTGTATGGCACTCGCAATGTTTCGGATGAGAAGAGAGAAGGGATTTCGTTTGTGCGAAGATTATCGATACTCCTCACCCACGCCGCGGTACTAAGGTCAGGTTGCCATCCCGGCCACATTACGAAGGAACCGATATATCCGGTTTGGCCCCAAACCCACCGAATGACTTTCTCCTATTGGTCCTGATCTTCAAGGCGGCGCAATTCTCCACTACCACATTATTGTGCCCACTCGATGCGGCTGTTGGATACCCACGTTTCAAGTCATCTTCCATTAGTTTGTTGATAAGGCGACCTCCCAAGCATGCGAAGAAACGGCGTGTGCTTTGATCAAGCTTAGATCGGCGAACGCAGCCGAACCTTCTCGGGAAGATCCGGTTAGCCGGAGTCAGGCAGTACCTCCTAGGACACAGCGATGTTGGAGACATTCCATGCTCAGGACCCGGAACAACGAGCTATACGCCAGCTTAGCAACGAAAAGGTAGACCAATCTCCATCAAAGAACTCGGATGGCATCCATTGCTGTTGTGCCGTCGTGAAAGAGCGACGCATCGTCGCATCGTGAGTTGCACTCATTGAACGACCAAGGCCGATGTCGACTGCGCGCCATCTAAACTATCGCTGCAGGATCCACGCGATGTTACAGTTGGCTTACTACTGCACCGCGGTTACATAGCACCCTATGGGTATGCGTTTCTCCTGCATCTACTTACACCCGAGATCCACCTACGCCCGGTATCCACTTACGCGCCGTGTGCATCGGTTCATCTCCTCTACTCCATGTGTAAACTCGTATTATAGCCAGCCAATAAGAAGCTTGTTAGGTGGGTCGGTTGAGGCGCTGTACAGTCTCTAGACGACCGCGAAAGCTCTGTGAAAGCTGTACGCTCTTGCCTGTCGCGCGACTCTATTCATTAGCTATCAGCGCCCGACCTTTGAGTACTGCGTCACGGGTCGCTAAGTGTCGAAATCGGCCGTCAAGCTGATCTTCATATAGTCCCAGACACCCTCCATTTATGTTTAAATCTGGCGAGTAGAAGCGTGAAGGAACCTAGCAAGTCAAGTCGTGGCCACTATTGGAAAGTCTTTCACATGATGCATTCTCACAAAGTTCCGCAGTTGTTCGACTGAGGCGGCAGGGCTGGCAAAAAGGCCAGTACGGGATACCTGGATACCCATCCTCAACTTCTCACAACCACTGGCCCAAAAACACCGCAGGTGGTAAAGCGTACCAGCTGGTTGTCGGTTTGACACTATTACCAACAAGCCCCTGCAGCCTGAAGGATGGCGGCTCCAAATGCGTCGAGGTTCTGCACTTCCCTCTCCACCCATGTTACCGAAGGGTTGGGTTTGCTGCAATATCTTCATCGTCATGCGATCTAAAACCACCACGGGGCCGAATATGGCAGCTGCGAACACGACGCTGTTGTCATGATCTCATCATACATGCGATGTGTGCTGTCATCCAACACTGGGTTAACCTGTTACTTTCACGTCAGTGGTCGTTAGCATCGGTTACCGGCAACTGGAGGGCATATTCGCATGGCATAGTCCGAGGACCATGAGCCCGGGACGTTGTCGCACCATTGGAGTCCGATGAAGGACATAAAAGACGGTTAGGCCTCAAGCAAACGAAGCATCACATCAACGAGCTTGTTCACACCTACCGACTACATCACTGCTCAACATGTTCAACAAACATACAACCACACTCCTGGCAGCTACACTACTGCCCCTCGCCAGTGCGTATCAGCTCACGTTCTACGCAGGCTTCGACTGCAATGGCGAGAGGCTCGAAACCCGACAAGCCGATCAAGACGGTACCTGCTATGACGCGGAGTACCTAGGGGGTAATACTAACTCTGTCAACATTATTAAAGAAGTCGGTGACGACCCTAACTCTATTGTCGCCTTCTACCCCCGCGACGTTGACTGCAGACCCGGCGACTCCATTTCGGCTGGCAATACGGGTTGTGTCAACGTCTACCAAGACGATCAGTTCTTCGGCGGTTACAACGTCATCAGCGGTGAATTCAAGCGCAGAGACGTTCAAGAAGAGGCACCAGCGGAGCCAAAGTCTGCCCTGGGCATTACTCACGGCGACTTCTTCGAGCTTGACGGTGAACTCTGGCGCTGGAAACAGATCGCCCTCGATGCCTTCTCTGGTGTTAAACCTGAGGATTGGGCAGGTGAGGTTCGTGTGGCCAGCTTTGCGCCTCTCGAGTTTAGCCGAGACTATCCTTTCAACTTCACAGAATACGATCTCAAGCATCCCTCGTCAACCCCGCAAGAACGTGCCATCGTGGCTGATGCTCGAGACGAACCGGGCTTCAGTCCTGTTCAGTCGAGTGAGCTAGCAGAGCTCGTACCACGTCAACGCGACATCTGCCGCAGGGTTCGAGACTGTGTCTACGGCTTCCCTATTTTGGCCAACTTCTACTTTCCCGCGCAAACAGAAGCCGTAGTCAACATGGTTAACGCTGCCAAACCTGCAGCGCAGTCTATCTGGCGCTTCCTCAACAACCCGTACATCGCCAACTTCCCAACGGGCATAGCCACTGGTGCCATCGGCATGTATTTTTCTGGCACTGCACCAGGCTGTTCTCCTAATGATGAGTCGGAAGCTGTTCGCACCACCATCAACGAAGGAACCACTGCCTCCAGCCGTGTTAGCGCATGTTCTACTGAGGTCTACGGAAACCCCGGTTATCCAGGTACGCTCAGCACTGTCATTGTACCTCCCGAGCAGCGAGGTACTGGAATCTGCAACACCCCTGTTACAGATCCTTCGCCAGGAAGGTTTGCGCTCTCGCGTCATAAGCGCGCGCTGTACTCCAATGTCCCCGGTTTCGAAGAGTGGGTGAAGACGAAGGACTTCTCTATTTGAGGTCGAGAAGAGCACGCCGCAGATCGGAAGATGGGTATGTAAAAGCGCTTGCGCGGCGAAAGCAGGCAGAAGGTAGTTGGAGATAAGGAGAGGAGGTAGAGAAGCTCACAAGATTCTCTCATCACACTCATTAGTTATACTATCACAAAAAGAATACAGTGTTATGCAACTATATGCTCGAAGTCCGTACGCGGACTATATGCTCTCTGATAATTAGAGCTAAAGAGTAAGCAACGTTTAAATTGCACAACGCAACGATTTGTCCGCGTTTAAGGTCGACTCTTGCGGGCGCGGCAGTATTTGTAAAAACAGTAAACACAGTGCAGGAATGTGTTGCAATCTCCTTATTGAGGCGTTTCTTTGACGCGAAAATACCTACAAAGCAACCTCTCAACGACTAAAAGCGCCATTGTCTCTAAGGCGTCGCCAGAAGCCTAATCGTCAAAATTACGGACAGTGAAAAATGCTTGGCCATCGTGTTCGGTCGCTTTGTGCATCACATGGACCTGAACTACTGAGCCTGTGCATCTTTCACTGATGTCGTATGCGCTTTCATCGCACCTTTGCGATACAAATCTTCTGGTTAATAAGCTCTCACATACTTCCTCCTGCTCGCAGCGAGTCAATTTCTGGAAGCTCGAGTTGTCATCCGCTTGCAACCCTTCTAACAGACCGACTACTTGACATTCCCTCTTCAGGTTTGCATCAAAGCCCTTGCAGGATCGAGAAGATTCATACTATTCACTTTACATCCAACGGTTTCAACCAGACCACACAATTCAGCTTCGGAAACCGCTTCATACCCCACGTTCACCCTTCGAAGTCTTCACCCAATACCATGGCCGGCAAAAAGCGTACCCGCTCCGAACAAGTCACAGCCCAGGGCGACAAGCGTACCAAAACCAAGGAACCGCCTATCATCAAGGAGGACCATGCGGCTTTCGCACCTCAGCCTGGTGTTTCTGAGAAATCCGAAGCCGTTGTTTCAGTTGAGGTATCTGTCGAGGCAGAGCAAGCCATCGTACCCATCGCTAGCACGACCAATCCTAACACCACGGTTCAAAAAGAGAAACACGAGGATGACGTCGACTGGTCCGATGATGAGTGCGAGACCGTAGACGGCGGTGAAGCTGCACAGAATACTTTCCCTGAGAGTGAAGCTGCGTCTGAGTACGATATTGAGATCATCACCGGCGACGAAGCTGATATCACACTGGTTGGTAGTGAGGACATCGAACAGGTCGAGATCGGAAAGCTCGTCGGCGAAGAACCACTACTTTGTAATAAGCTCAGTGAAGAGATTGTAGAGTCTGTTTCGAAGCTCACTAAGAATAATGTGGACCGGGAGAAGAAAGTTGCTGAAAAGGACGACTCTGACACCAAAGTCAAGGTGGTAGAAGGCGCATATAAGAAGAAGTCGAAAGAAGAGGAGGCAATCAAGAGGCAAGAAAGCAACGAGGCGTACTCTGCTGAGGGGAGGAACATAATCTTCAAAGGGATTGAAACCAGCCTTCAGTTCGCCGACCTCGCGATGTGGGTTGGTGTAGCTGCGGTTGGAACGACAGAAACTCGTCATATAACGGTCGACGGGATCACTATCGAAGTTACGGTTAAATTTCTGGAAGCAAATTTCGATAAGGAGATCGATTTTGCTGATGGTGCTGGAGACACCGTTCTTCCGACTACTGAACCACGCCCAAAGTTTGCTGTCAACACTGCTTTTGCTTCCAAGTCAGGAGAAACTCCCTCTACGCGGACTTGTAACTCTGCTACACCCTCCACCGTCATCGCATGCAGATTCGGTGTTGATTGCAAGAAGCAAGCAACCTGCATGTTTGACCACAGTCAGCCTCCTCCGAAGAAGATGTGCTCTTTTGTGAACACCAACATGGGTTGCAGTAAGGGCTCGAGATGCATATATACCCACGAGCATGAAGGTCAGATGTGTCCTTTTGGGACGGTGCGCAAGGACTGCCCTAACACATTCAAGTGTTCTTTTTTGCATATGGATGATGATCCGCCTATCAAAAAAGAGGAATTGTCGAAGTTCCAGGTTCCTAATGGGCCAATAGTTTGCGAGGCTTCTGCGGCAGATATTGCGGAGCGTGCTGCGATCAATCGCGCATCCCGGGAAGCATCAGCGGCTTGTGCTCCACCACCAAACGCTCCTACAGGTCCAAAGAGCAACAAGCGTAGTCGTGGTGCCGACGATGCAGACACAGGCATTCAAGCTCAGCGTTTTCGCCGCAATTATCAAACGCCTACGTACCTTAACCAGCAGCAACTTCAGCCGCAACAATGGCAAGCGACGCCTGGCTTCGCTCCTCCACCAGTCCAGTTCATTCCTTCTCTGGGCGGGTATAACTCTTCGCAGGGCCGGTACGTTCCTGCCCAAGCCATATACCATCCTCAACAGGGCTTTCTCAGATCAGATGACGCTGGCAACCAGCAGCATGACGGAGGTCATGATCGTCGTCGCGGACGTGGTGACAGTCGAACGCACGGTGGTATTGGTCGCGGGAAGGTACGCCAGAACGACCGCCAGCAGAGTGGCAGTGGTGGTGTAGGTCAGGGCTGGGGCATCAAGGTCAGAGGAGCCGCTGAAATTGCATCTCCAGGTGCAGGTGATAGCAGAATCAACGTCCAGGGGTCTGGTAAGAAAGCGTAAAGACTCAAGGTATCGCTGGTTGACCTTAGGATGACCGGCCCAGTTTCAGTAGGCCAATACGTACCCGCTTCATGTACTCATAGCTTCATGAAGCACATAAGGCATGCTTGGTCGGCTGTAGACCTTGAAAACATCTGTTGCGACGACCTCACGAACTCATAGCTTCGTGGAGCATATCGAACATGGTATTGATCAAGTGGAGGACTCTCAGATATATAAATAAGTGGCAAAAACATAAGAAATGTCCAATCTACCAGGCTTATACCGTTGAAGGATCATCGTATTCTATCTAGCTTTACTCTGTTTATCATGATTTGATCGGTCACCATATTCATCCGCGAACGACCCATTGTACATATCTGCGCATACTGGGCATCAATTTCTTCCATTGAAATTTGTAATCGTCTACAAATCTCTTCTGGAGTCGCTAGCGTGGAGCCTGTATTAGACGCGTTCGAGCTTTGTGGGGCGACCATGTCTCCAGGATTCCGGTTGCGTCTAAGCAAGTGTTGTTGTTCGTACGCAGGCTGACGAAGAATAGGGAAGCATATGGTGCGGCAGCACGGACAAGTATTCTCCTTTGCCTCTATATCTTGCTTGTGAAACCATGCCCCTAGACACGCGCGGTGGAAGACATGTTCGCACTGGGTTTGAACAATGGTTCCAAACTCGCATCCGATCCTGGTGTTCCAGGGCTCAAAGCAAACGGGGCAAGCTTTTTGATCCGGTGGTACGAGCACTAAAGCATGCGTCAAAGCGTCGATGTTTCGTTCTGTTGATGAGTTGGCGTGAGTTTCGAGCGACATATTCGTGGAAATTATTGAAGGCGAAGTTGTATGGGCTTTGAGAAAACACAGATGAATGACACCTGGGGGTAAGTTGGAAGTTTGCTTGCACAGCCTGGATTCAAGCGGCGGCGCTTACCAGAAGCGAGAAAAGCGCAGTACGTGCACGGACATCCTCTAATATGGGTTGAAACCTCATGGGCGTTACTCTTCTGTGGAAATGGATTTGTAGACTAGGGATTTCTACTTCTTACTTTCACCAACCTTAGCCGCAAACTCCAGACCCTCAACAACCTCTTGAGGTTGGCTCAGAAAAGGCGAATGCGAACCGACTGATTTGAAGGTCGGCGCATCCGCACCTAGCATTTGTGCCATCTGCTGCTGGATAGGTAGCGGAAGTGCTTTGTCTCCCTCGCAGAAGAAGTACATGGTCGGAATCTCGTGCCACGGCTCGTAGGTCACCTCGTCGGTGAAGATGCGCGCTGATTGATGTTTCAGTTTAGCTATGGCTGTCTTTTGTGCCTCCTCGCTGAGATCGTGATAAAACACGGTTTCGGGCGTAGCGGCGTAACCGTAATCACCCTGGCTCTGATTGTTAGTCTTGCTATGTAGAAACTAAGAGAACTCATCTATCGTAGGCACGAACATCGAACTTCATCCAGGGTAGGAATTGGCCACCAAGCATAGCCTTAATACTTGCCCCCTTCGGAGCGACGAAAGCAGCAAGGTAAACAAAGATGGTGACACCACCTTTTTTACCCATGGCCTGCCGCTGCTTCAACCCCAGGCCCATGAGAGCATTTTGTCCGACCAAACCTCCGTATGAGTGCACAACCAGGACAACTTCTTTGCCTTCATCAGCAATCTTTTCTAAGGTAGAACGCAGTGCCGCGGCGTCATCTGCAAGGCCTTTGTTGGGAGGCTCCGCTCCAACGGAGGGGTACGCTACAGCCTCGGTTTCCCATCCGCGCTGGTGCAGTTGATCGCGGGTGATGTCGAAGCAGTCAGGCGTGTGCCAGGCACCCGGAGCAAACACGATGATAGGCTTGGACATGTTGACGGTGCTGTTGATATGGAACTGAGGGAGAACGCAACGAGATTCAATTGACAAGAGGTGATGAGGCTGCAGACATGCACAGGACGGAATGCAATGGCTTATCAAACTTTCGAGCTTACCTAGATAGGACTGATCTCCACGGCACAGTCCCAGGCGTTAGGGAACGGCCCGAAGAGCAGAAGTCTAGACGCGTCTGAGACTAGTTTGGAGGGGCTTTACTTCGGGCATTAATTCCAGTTTCTCGTAAACCTCTGTTAGAAGACATCAGAAAAGTAAGAATGAGTAGTGTAAGCACCTAGATGTTCTTGATTATAGCTCCATAACCTCCGAGTGAGTGCTTTTTCTACCCGTGCTTATTGCAGCTGAAAGATCCCAAGATCACTCAAACTCCGACGATAGTGCGTACTTGACGGAAGGCGTTTTGCTAGGATACGTACACCTGCGCCAGGTGTGGCTTTGTTAGGCGAAGATCATCAGGAGTCAGGCCATAACAGGAGATTCCTCCACCCGAACAGCCCCACATGTCACTATGATTGGGCACCTCATCATGGTTCTTTTTATGCATATGATTCCTTTTCTGCACTCGAGGCCCCCGATCTGGGTTCACGTATTGCCGACTTAGCTTCTCTCACTTTCACATATACAGTGAAGCAATTCAATGCATTTCCCGTCTGCGATACGACATGTTCCAAGTTTTGAAGGCATGCTTCAATCTCGAATGAACTCGGAAATGTCAGATCCAGGCCCCAACCTACGAGGCACGACTACCGCATTGCTGGTTCTTGCGTTTATATTCGTGGTACTACGCTTTGCCGCTCGCTATAAGCGTGGGCTGACCTATGGATCAGACGACTGGATGATAGTAGTCTCATTAGTATGTGCCCTTGCATCTCTGGCGTCCGCTTCAGACAACTTACTTCGTGCAAGGTTTTTTGCTTCGTTGCCGGAGGACTCAACTATGCCAGTAGGTTTTACACTTGTCATAGTCTGCTTGGCACTTTAACATCTCTCCAGTGATTAACTGGGGATTGGGAAGGCATGCTGTCACTCTGCCCCCCGATAATGTCACGATGGTGCTAAAGGTTAGTGTTCCATACCTGAAGGCTCAGTGAGGTGGAAAGCCCGTTAACGTAGATCTTCATAGCTTCTCGTTGCCTTCGAGTGTATCTACTGCACTGGGGTAGGGCTGGTCAAGCTCTCACTCCTCCTGATGTACTTGCGCATATTTCCGACCAAGGACTTTCGAATCGGCGCATACATCTTAGGATCCGTGACGATTGGTTGGGTCATAGCCATCAACTGCGTCAGCATCTTCCAGTGCAATCCTATCGAAAAAGCCTGGTTGGGCCCTGCAGTTGCCGGTACATGCATCAACCTCAAGGCTTCATTCATTGGTAATGCCGTGCCCAATATCTTGACAGATATTATTATCTTATGCATGCCTGTCACTCAGGTGTTGAGGCTCCAAGTGTCAAACGCTCAACGCGCATCGCTGATCTTCATGTTCTTGCTCGGAGCATTGTTAGTACTTTCCTTCTTGATCTGGATTTACTCATTACTGACTGTGGTTCGCAGTGTGCTCTTCGCTAGCATATATCGCTTTACGACAATCATGCAATTTGACATGGCCGACACAACGGGAACTTTAGCAACAGCGTGCACTTGGTGTGTCGTAGAAGTTGCAACTGGAATCATAAGCGCATGCCTACCTACGATGCGTCCGCTCATGCTCCTTGTTTCGTCGCAATTCAGCAGCACTCGGAACAGATCTGGACAAGGGTCGGCTACGGGAGGGCGGTCGCATAAGACGGAGCTTGTTACCATTGGCGGCACGGGGAGCAAACGCAATCAGGATTTCAGGCGCCTCAAGAATGACTACGACGTCCACAGCAACGTCATTGCGACGCATACAAATGGAGGTCGTGATGACGCGTCGTCATTGAGTGGTGATGAGCGACCCCTAGCTAGTGTGACATATCGACAAGAAGCAAGGCATAGCTCATCTAGAAAATCTTCAACAACGGAGCTTTGACTTATTAAATTAAATTCGCAAGAAAGTCTCAGCATAATTTTAGACGCAGTAAGATTCCAAAATAGAAGATTTGCTCCAGCAATAATGGACTGGATGCATGCTCCGCATCCTTAGAATCATACATGTGCTCAGGACGCAAAATTGACTAGAAGCAAATGACAGTTCTCAACTGTAGAGCTCGGCCTCGGATACTTATCTGTAGCCCTTTTTCCGTGTTACACCTAATCAAATCTTGATTAATCCTTATCAAAATAGATGTCTTCCGCTCTGACGTCGGGCATGGCATCCCCTCCGGAAGCGTAGTTATGCTCTCTTTCCGTTGAGTCTCAAGCAGGATTCACAGATCTCGTCGCATTGTTCCTGAACACCAGGCATTCCCCGCGTGACTATCACGGCTTGGTCCAAGGATTGGCGATTCATGCCGCTACTGTTTTCTATCATGATCCTGTCTCTCACGACCCGTACGCTCGTGTCATAAAAAATCTTTTCGAACTCATCGACTGGTCAGTCTTCGTTAGCCATCTGTATTAGCTTCCAAATATCTATCTTCCAGTCAGCATAGAAATTGGACAAATGGAGCGGAGCGGGAGATGGAAGTTTGATGGCAGTCGCGCGATGGTATCTTCCCAGTTTGATCAAACAAGAATCCCTTCGCGTCTCATCTTCCGCAAGGTAGGTCCGAGAACATCTTGAGGCTTTCTAGTAAAACTTTGTATACTGTCATCAAGAGTTTGAGGAAGTTTTTGTCGTGCAAAAGGATGTCGTGCGTCGGCTTCGGGACTGGCTTATCATCAAAGGAATTATGATCCCATTCATTGAGTTTTCTAGTTCAATCCTAATGTGTGGGATATTGCTAGTTGTGAAGCAGTGAAAACCGACCAAGAATTGTTATCTGGGATATCAGCCATGTGAAGTGTGGTGCTGATGACGATGTATAATCCAAGAGAACCTACTTGGGCGATCGGCAGTGGATCGAGCGAAGCTTAGCGTCTCGCAGGGACCAACCAAGCTGCCCCGCCTTATGCATGGCTAAGAGCGAGAAATGGTATAGACTTTCGCGCCCCCGGGGAGTGATGTCGCGACTTCGATTGGTCACTGCCCCTGCACTATGTTTCGAACGTGATCTTCGTTTCTGCCCAAGAATCAGGAAGGACGCGAAAGCTGACAGATCGCATCTGTGGTAGCTCGTTGAACGGGTGCTCTGAGACCTGAAAAGGATGTGCACAAGATGCGTGCTCTTCAACGATGGAATTACACCGAATTAGCCTCGGCTCATCACCCACTTTCGACCTACTGCCCGACGGAAACCACAGCAATCTCTGCTTGCGCAATGTGTTCTCATATGCTTCCAAACCACATTGACTAAACATCGAGGTTTAGGAGCGAGAATGGCTAACCAAAGTAGAGAATGTACTGCTGACGCAGTAGCATCGCAACCCCGAACAATCTATCTGACTGCCTATAACGTCCTCTTCGCATCGCTATGGGCGTCTGTCTTTGTCCGAGCCATCTCAAATGTCCAAAATGATAAATTTGAACTCTTCGATGCGACGGAACCATATGCGCGATGGATACAAACCGCGTCTTTGATAGAAGTTTTCCATGCGGCTTTCGGTTCGTTCACTATCCCCCTTTTTCTTGTGCCTCTTGTTAAGCATGATGATAGGTATTATCAAATCTCCAGTCAGCACAACCGCTTTACAAGTCGTTACTCGTGTCATCCAGGTCTGGATGGTGTGGTACAGCTTCCCGCAAAGCACAGCAGATTCACGTGCTTACCTTGCGTTATTGCTTGCTTGGTCGGTGGCAGATACGATTCGGTACTTGTACTTGGCGCTTAACATGCACGGGAAGGCGTCGAAAGGCATGATCTGGCTTCGGTATGTCTTGTTGTGATATCAGAAGCTGCTCCAAACATGGCTAATTACCCCAGCTACACCATGTTCTATCCTCTCTACCCGATCGGTATCGGGGCTGAATGGTGGTTACTGTACCAAGCTATTGCTCCAGGAGCCAAGATCAGCCCGGTGATACCGCTCATCTTCTACTTCTGCCTGCTGCTCTACATCCCAGGTATGGATTGTCGTCAAGTAAATTTACCTCATGAATCTAATTTCCCTTAGGCTCTTATACAATGTACACGTACATGATCAAGCAAAGAAGGAAGACGCTCAATACAGCACGCAAGACTCAGTGAGTGTATAGCTTGCTCAATATATAGGGTAAACCTGGCCATGCATGAAACGAAGGAAGTTCGTAAATAGTCCTTCTCTTTGGGTGTGTAATCGTACAGGGTCTCGGGAGAGATCTTGGCCGCAGAAACGCTGTCACCTATCAGAAAGCGCGGAACGACGGTTTGTCTCATCCATCGTTGTACGAGGGTTATGCTCCGTACTGTACACTCTATAATTTGAAGGTGTTGTCAATAGAGAGCGATGCAGCAGGGATCACCTTGTCGGCGCGTGGCTTGACGAGCCTCCAAGTCCTCACTTCTTCAATATCTTTACGCATTATAGAGACTCTTTTACTTCGAAGGCGACGCAGGTTACTTCGGTTCACCATGTACTATTCTCCGTCCCCTCTCTTTACCACGGGCCTGTTCACGCGTCGAAACGTGCGCAATGCCACTTGCAGGCAGCAACTCCGACCAGTGTGGGGCAATGTTAGGCAACCTGAAGGCTCTACGAAACTAAGATAAAGCTTAGTGATTCTCATTGCGAGCACGCGCTCGCTCACTTCTGCTGTCACTCGAACATCATACGCTGTCGACCATGCAGCTTCTCGATCTCCCCGCTGATATTATCGACGAGATCATCAGCCACAGTCTCCCATCCGGCTTCGAAGCCTTTGCACTCTGCTGCCGCGCCATATACACACGCGCTGCGCCCAAAATCGCACGACACAACTTGCTCAAACAACGATGGAAGTGTACCACGATTGCCGGCTCCAGAAATCATGGCGACATACTTCGCATACTATGCGAGATAGCTTGTGATCCTCTTGTCGGGCAATATATTGAGTCGTTGAGTTTGTGTGGACATGGAGGAGGCCCAAATGTCGATACGAAGAATGATCGTTTCAAATCTAATGAAAAAGTTATGGCGTCGATCAAGAACATGGTCTTGCATTCAGAGTGCTTCAACAACGCAGGAGTTGATGCGCAGCTCTGGTGGGAAGCCATGCTGCGAGGGTTCGGCCTCGAAAACGAAGCTGAAAACGAAGACAATAACCACCAATCCTACCATAGGGTCGCGTACGCGACTGTAACACTCCTGAATCAACTACCAAACTTGCAAGCGCTAGAACTGCCACCCGAATGGTACAGTCTCAACAACAACCGTACGCCCCTTCCTGAAGCGGAAGAGAGATTGGAAGCTGTGCTCAAAACAATGGTCGAAGCTTCTAACAGCAGTGGCAACCGGGACCAGCCGCTTGCAAAACTGCGGATCATCCTGCCGTCCACCAAAGAGGGATATGAGGAACGGAACCCTTTCCAGGTCTTGGAACCTTTCACGCGGTTGAAGAGTTTAGAAGAGCTATACATCACGTCCTGCTTGGCCATCGACGACGGCTATACTGGCATGCCTTTCCATTGGCGCTTTCCAGGAATCAACTCAAGCCTGCGTAGAGTGGAATTGGCGTACTGTTGCATGGACGCAGAAGGAATCTCTGTCCTCCTAAGACACACGCCTTGCCTCGAAATCTTCAGATACTTGCATGAGTGCAAATGGTGCGTAACATTCATGTTCAAAACCAAGTGAGACAATGACTAACTCTGTCCACCAATGTCTAGGCACGGCTGTGGATATGACTGGAACCCTGGTGGTTTTGTGGAAGCCATTGCTGAACATTGCGGTCCAAGCATTACCGAACTCACAATCAAGAAGGACAAAGACTGGGGAGCCATAGTCAATGGTGTGGTATCTTTTCGAGCGTTTCTCCAGCTACGCATGCTCGAGATTGACTTGGCCTCCTTCTGTGGGCCATCGGTAGCAAGTGGCCAAAGGCTGGGAGAAGATGCTGTTCAGGCAGAAGAGGGGGAAAAGCCATGGACCATTGAAGACATTCCATGCTTGGGAGACATGTTACCGGAGAGCATCGTGGATGTACAGATCGACAACAACGGCTGGATGGATGATCCTCCGGAGCCAGAGGAGGTTTTGAAGCTGTTGCTTCAGGGTTTCCCTGAGAAGCGCGTATCGAGACTGCGAAACCTGGCTCAAGTAACTTTGAGTAGTTTGGGAGACGCCAAAGTGCGAGCGCTGGCCGAAGGAATGGGGGTACAATTCGTGTCTTTGTCACGAAAGGGTGCGCGCAACAATTGGCCGTGCTCCTCGACGGTGCAGGGATATTCTGATATGTTCAAGGCCGCTGCAAAAGCATCCAACGATGCAGATACCAGACCCAGGCCTGTTGCAGTCAGACGTGGACGGAGCACTGTATGGGTATATCCAGAATCGTAATGAAAGAAATAGCTCTGGTTCATTCCTGCCAAGAATAGTTCACAAGTAGCAACAAGATGTCAGGCCGAGTGTTGCCGCCCCTATGACAGACAGTAATGGTGATGAAGATGATGAGCATAATGATATTGTCAGAGTTAGCACAATGGCCCCTAGTAGCTTTGAGAATAGAAATACATGGACATAAGAACCTCGACCCAATCACGTCAATCACATTAAATGTAGGAAACCTTGACTCCCATACCTACGGTGCGTCTCACCTTGTCCCACGCATTCCGTATGATGCGGAGTATCCTCTCTCGGAGGTCCCGTCTGCCAAAAGCTAAGCCAAACGCGAGTAAGAAAAGCAAGGTACGGAAAAAAGCCATGGGATTTGCAGTCATCTGATGTGCCGTGTTGGATATCATGGTCTGTATATTGCCAAACATTGTGGACGCTCGGTTGTAGAAGCCGGGCGGCGGAGTTGTGGGTTTCTTGCCGGGTGTGCGGGAGATTCGGGACTGCGACGGGGTGGGCTGAGGAGTTGGCTGGGGTTTGCGAAAGCGCTCGTCTGAGCCGCGGGGCTGCCGCCTGTTTTCCTCTTCGCGTTTCCGACGTTCGTCCTCTGCGCGGGATTGCTCGAGGCGCTTGGCTTCGGTCTCTCTACGGCGCTCCTCCATTTGCTCTTGTTGCTGCTGGCGTAGCTTCTCTTCCCGGGCTTCTGTGTCTTCCTTCTCTTCCTTGAGAGAGTGCAACGCTAGCAAGAATGCTTCTTTGCGCTCTTCGTCGAGCATTTCGGACATGGTGATGAACTCGCGGGCGTAGTCCCATTCCTCGTTTCTAGGCAAGACATGCAGGGTATACAGCTCAAGCAGCTTGATGCGCTTCTCTAGGTCGCGAGGTGTGTCTGTGCCGGTATTTTGCCTGCGGTGGCCTGGGCGCTTCTCGAGGTATGCTGGAGATGACATGTGCGAGGAGACATCGAGGGTTGGGTTGGCGGTGGCGGAGAGGTACGTCTCCAGCTTCTGCTGGTTGAGCCGCTGGGAGGGCGCATGGGTGAGGAGGAGGGTGGCCCTTCATGGACGTTAGGATTCAGTATCTCAGCAAGTCAGCGGGGTGCTCACAGGTTGATGACCACGTCGGCATCCACGTCTCCCTCGACGCCCGCATAGCCGTCCCGTACCACGTTGTCCCAGATGCTGCCGTCGCGGCACTGTGACACCAATTGCTTCCATCTCGTGCTGCCAAAGGCGTGCTTTCCCTCCTCGGCGCCCAGCTCTATGACGGCATTGAGGAAGGTGAGGTAGAAGCTCCACACCTTCACCCGGGTCCCTCGTGACGCGGTTGCGACCGGGGCGTGGCCCACGAGGTCGCCCTTGTCGCCGGTGGTCTCATCGACGGGCGGCGGCGTGATGATGGGTTCGATGGTCGACAGAGCCTCCGGCAGACGTCGCGTCAGGAACAGTTGGGCGGCCTGTCGGTAGGCTTTGGCGATCTGCGACGATTGTTGCCGCGATGTTGACAGCGACGAGATGGACGACGACAGGTAGCGCGACCCATTGATGTCATCGTACAAGGTCGCCATGGTTCGGTAGGATGCGATAGTCGCTCGCGATGTTCGGTGAGCTCAACAAGCCCCTGGCGGTGAGGGACGGAACTCGGTGTTGTGCCTGTCTCTCCGCGTTGGTTGTCAACATTTCCAACCTCGGCAGACCAGCTCACGTCACCCGGAACCGCCTTGGCGCGTCACCTGCCGACGAGACGACCCCCAGCCTTCTGCGCGCTGCAATGTCCCGCCTCACCTCCTGCATCACATGGCAGGCACGTGAAGGCGCCCTCAAGACGCGTGCAGTGACACTCTGCACTCGCAATTGACACGCTTGACAAACGCTTGTTCGCGACAAGCTCTGCGTCAAGAGCTAGACAACGGCTTTGTCGCTTGATCCATCGCTACTGACCTCATTACTCACTCGAGACCACACAGCTTGCCACTTGCACTTACTTTTGACTGACATTGCATCATTCATCGCTGCCCACACTTGTTGACACAGCGCTTGCGACCTTGCCCTCAGATCGCCAACAGCACATGAATACGCGCCTTTCTTGTCGTCTTCGTCGTTATCTACAAAATGGAGGTCGACGCAGAAACATTCCCCTACCACTTGTTGGGCATGTTCATCCATATATCCGAGGCTGACTTTGTGTCTTTCGATCTCGAACTATCGGGCATTCCTTCGCGGATTCAAGATAAGCCTGCCCATGGTCCAGGACGCTTCACCATGGAGGAGCGCTATGCCGAAACCAAGATGGGCGCCGATCGTTATCAGATTCTACAGGTAGGTATTACATGCGCCAGGTTCGACTACATCGCGAACAAATATGTCCTGAGACCATACAATATCAACATCAGCCCACTTTTCGACGAGCGTATGGACTTTGAGCGCGAAATCAGATTCCAGAGTGGCGCATGTACTTTTCTCCTCGGCTGCGGTTTCGACCTCGGCGCACCATTTACCAAGGGCGTACAGTACCTTTCCCGAGAAGAGGCTGAGAGGGCGAGACAGATGGCCTGGGATCGGCTGGAGAACAAGAATCCGATACCGGACTTGCAGCTCAAGGAGGGCGACGTTGAGTCTCTTGATTTCATGCGCCGCGTGAGGGAAGCTATCAAGAAATGGAAGACTAGCACGTCCTCCTCCCTGGACATCACAACTCACACTGGACTTTCTGGCGCGCCATCGATACCGGTAATAACACGATTTGAGAAGCGTCTTGTGCACCAACTCGTCCGTGCGGAATTTCCAGAACTGGTATCCATAGGTCGCAATGAATGTGTTCGCATTGTTGACTTGGACCCGGTCCGCGAAGCCGACAACATGCGCAGGATCAAGAACCGTGTTAAAGATTCTATCATACGGCAAACGGGTTTCCGGTGGATCTTCGAGGCTCTGGTCAAGGGCGGAGATATCAATCGCACAGGTCCACTTTACGCCGCCCGGACTACAGGCATGCTCTCCACAGCCGACGCCCATGATATACGGGATCGTTATGATAGAGCCATAGAGAGATTGAAGACCAAGCAACCGGTTCTTGTTGGGCACAACATGTTCACTGATATCGTTTACTTCTACCGCACTTTTGTGGGCGAGCTACCAGTACGTGAAAAGTTTGATGATTTGTAGGCAATACTAACTTCGGCCAGGATACCCTACAAGGTTTCCAGGATGCAATACACGAGTTGTTCCCCAAGATCATCGACACCAAGTATCTAGCTACTTATGCTGAGGGCGACCTCAACGCATCGCCGTCGCTGCAAGATATTGCACAAAGCTTAAGCAGACAGCCATTACCCGAGATCATTACCCATGCCGACCATCCCAAATATCAAGAAACCGAGAGATTCCACGAAGCAGGCTATGACAGTCTTCTGACTGCCACCATTATGATCAAGCTAGCCGCCAAGCTTGGTGCAGAACGAGGAGAAAAGGTCACAGCACCGTTATTCAGCCATCCTCTCACCCTCAACAAAGCAAACAGCATATTACAGAGTGAAGACGTTCCGGATTTTGTCAAAGATGGACGCGAGAAGGTTGAGGAACCGGTTCCCTTACCTCCCGTGGAACAACCCAAATCCAGAAAGACGAAGAAGCAAAAGGCAAAAGCCAAGAAAAAGGCAGCAAAGGAACGAAAATTCGAGACTAAGAATTTGTTTGATACACTCAAGACGCTGGATCCGGAGACCGAAACATCCTCCACTGAAGAAGACGATGATGCCAAACTTGCCCAAAACGGCGTATCTATCGAATGGGATGAAGAGCTTCACGAAAGCGCTGGGTCATGGGAAGATGCTGTCCATGTTCAAGATAAGACGGGATGGGTGCCGTTGGAGCAGATGAAGCGACGGTCGATGGAGCTGATACCGGCCTTCAACTCCAAGTTCTGGGATGAGTTTGGAAATACGTTGCGAGTCTTTGGCACTGAAGAAGCCATCCTGCACATCGCAGACTGGGAGGCTTGAGCATTACGCAGTGTCAAATGTACGAATGTAGGCTGATGAAGAGATGGGGTTGTCAGGATGCTCTTCGGAACTATGTATTACTATGCGAAAGCTGGAGTTATGACATGAGCGACGTCAGAAGAACCTTTTCCACAGACAAAGTACATTCTTCTGTCGAGACCCGGTAAACAAGTCACTCGCTTTGTATGCACCGTCTTTGCGTCTCGTCATCACCAAACTCGTCCTGCAAAAGAAAAAGATTCTCGATCAACGCTCGCTTTCACAGGTCCAATGATCTGCAACAAGTACAAGAGCTAGATGGGTATAAACAACAGGAATCTCTTAATATCTGTCTTGGAATTGCCCGACCCAAGTTGAAAATCCGACACCACTCCGGCTGTTCTCCACGGCTACACGAACAATGAAATTCTAGCCGAACGCACCAAAGTGTTTGGGCAGATGGATCATCGTTACAATGTTGTGCGTCTAATCGGTCCTGATGAAGCAAGGTACGAGCAAAGAACGAAGGACTTCCCGGAACGTGGTAAGTGTCAGTTTTGAGTGGGACTGGAGAAGAGGGCTGGGGCGCTTGAGTAGCGAAGTTCAGAGTGGTTGTACCTTTGTCTTCGTCTAAATTTCAGGCACAGATGCATCTAACTGTAAGATAAAGTGGATATGCAAACTTCTAGTAACCTCGGGGTCTATCGAAGACAGGTTGCTACATCCCTCTTCGTAATGCATGTGTTCCGACACACACGCTCAGTCGTGGTTAGTGAATGCTTTCTGCCCTGAACTTTTCTCAGATGTGCTTGCAAGGCATATGGCGCACCGCACGGAGCGTCGGGTACGCAATGCCGCTATAATCCTATACGCTACAAGAATGCCCTTGGCAAACTTGGTCAAGTTTCGATACATGGACGTTTGGCCTAGCAGCCAGAATGCACCATAGGATCGTCATGAGTATTCGTTGAACCCATTACGGTAGAAGGAGTAAGGACGGGTAATTACAGGGAGAGTATGAGCGTTACGAACGGAGAATACCTGCGCCATTGCTGCACTGTTGACGCCTGGCCGCTCAAATATGCGTCTAGTCAAGCTACAATCATGATTGCTTTTCCCATCTCCGCCCACGTCCGGATCTGCGGTTACAGTACTCGTCTAGATATTGCTGGGCCAGCGATTTGACAAGCATGCTTGCCCTCACACCGAGCAGATTCGGCACCGTGTTGCGGGGCGTATCCAGGTAAAGCGAGCGCTACAATCCCTGCTTCCTGACGCACCCTGTCTGCAGATAGTCGTGCATCCGCTCTTGTGCCTGCTTCAACTTGTAGGCAACTGTCCGCCCACCACCCATCACCTTGCCCTCCCCTTCCTCAGCCAGTCAGAAGAAAACACTCCCCACTTCTAGGTATCCTTGCAACGGTAAAGCTCAAACCTGGCCCCACCGTGGTTGATCTCATAACGTGGGTTCCCCTTCCAGGTGTTGATAGTCTCTTGGGGCGTTCCGCCAACGTCGCCTCGCCTCGCGTGCGTCCTGCCCTGCGGGCCTTTGCGCGAAACCCTGTCTCTCGCACTGAACCCTGTCTGTCGCGCGGAGTCCTGCCCTTCACACGCATCCTGCCCTTTTCGCGCGTCCTGCCCTGCGAACTTGCGTGCAACCTTGTCACCTTCTTTATGGCAATCCGGACCTCGTGCGTACCGGAAATTTGCTGTCAGAAGTTTCTGGAGGATGCACCGCAGCCGGCTGATCCAATACCAGGTTGTGTCCCAGCTCTATGCAGCATTCCGGGTGGTCTACCGTAACATTTGGTGACGGAAGAACCATCATTAACACAAGTCCATGCCTGCTCTAACTGATCTTATGAACTGTCTGGATCGTGTCTCTTCTTCGTCCGGCCCATGAAGACGGTGCGTCCTCTGTCTGCGAGAGAAACCTCCAAGTATCAAGTCCAGTCAACTCGTCTCCACTCCAATCATGACAGTTGACATGCGGTTGCGCCCCTGAGTTGGCGGATCTGCGCCTACTGTACACTAGAGGAGATGACGCGGGCAAGCATGGCGGGCGTCAGGTGGTATGCATGACACTCGCCAGGCGACGCGGATGCGGCCATGAACTAGGTCTACGTTGGTCAGTCATGTAGCCGTGCGGCGTTTCATGGCGAGGGAAAACCGTCGATGCGCACAGACCGCACCAGCCGTTTACCCTGTAGTTCCTCGAGACGCAACCGTAAGTGGAAATCCACGTCAAACCAGAGGAAAGCGGGGCGAAATGATACGCCCGCGTACCTCCACCCGCAACTCTCTTTACACACTGGACCGGCACCCTGGTTGCGCCTCTGCTGTGTGGGCAAGCTGGTGCTGTCTGTGCTCTGCATCCAGCGTCTTCCGCGTGCTCGTGGCAATAGAATGAGAAAGCTTTAGTCGATGGTATGGCGCGAGAGTTTTGTAGTGAGAGTGAGTCCTTCAGACGTGTGCATGTTTAAATAGAGGGCGGCGGTGGCCTCCTTCTACATCATCTTCATTCTATAGCCAAGAGCTCATAAACTTCCCCAACCTCTATCGACCGGCGAGTCAGCAATCATGCCTTACATCATCGATGCACAGACACAACACGGCACTCAGTTGCGACCTACCACCGTTGTTCATGAGCCGGATGTTCGATCGTAAGCGTGGTACCTTTTCATGTATTATGCCTTCCTAACGCATGTTTAGGACATTGGCGAACTGCTCGTGCTCCAATGCCTCGAATGGCCAAGTAAAGCATGACTGTACAGCTGTCTCCTATGTCCCTCAGGCTGCGGTAGCGCCTCGAACAGATCCCGCCGGACGTATCATCGACCTGACGTGTATGGGCTCGCAATTCGATGGACACTGAGTGATACGTTGATGGGAATGGGTAGTTGTGAGAGGAACATGGTATTGGATAAAAGATCGGACATGGCGTTTGGTGCAGGGCGCTCGTAGGGCGGACGTCGCATTGTAGACACCTTACCTAGGTATGGTTGGATGATATAGACGCTCGGTCCAGTATTGCTTCATGGGATGGACCAGAAGGCATCGGCGCGAAGGCGTTACAGTCAAAAAGAATCCAACCTTTTTTTGTTTTGTTTCCACAATCTTCTGCTGGCCGACTCTCCTCACATCGTATGTCGATAATGTTCAACGGTGTGCAGGCCCAGCAATGTCTGTAGCCTCAACAGGCTCAACATTGACATCCACATCCTTTGTATATGTCGTGATCGATGCGGGCACTTCTCGGGGATTTTCTTCGTCCGGTTCAGTAATCTCGTTCTCTTGCGGTAGTGGCTCGAAATGCGCGTTGTTGACCCTTTTGCGATCGATACGCCGTCTCCAAGGCTTGTACAACAAAACACTGAGACCACCAAACACGATGAATGTGCCACAAATCGCTCCACCTACATGCTTTTAGTACAGCGCCTCCTTGACCTGACTGATCAACTTACCAACTATGTCCCAAGCGTCACCCAGCTTTTCGACGCCATCCCAGAATTTGCCGTGTGGCTCAGCAACGTTAAGTACTAGATTGAGGAACTGTACTGTCCCGATGATGGTCGCGACAATAACAGTGATGACTGTGAGTACAATGCTGTAGTAACAAATGGCGATGGGGTCACGCGCTAGTTGTGTGCTGGTATACAAACTCATCATCAGCGCGCCATCTGTCGTGTCGAGAAGGCACATGCCGGCAGTGAAGAGCAGCGGGAAGATCAAAATTAGCCAGATGGAGGTTCCCTTTGTTGCTTGAATCGAGCTGATCCCCAGGATAGCGATCTCAGAGGAAGTGTCGAATCCAAGACCGAAGAGCACACCAAGAGGGTACATTTTCCAGGGTCGATCGACCAACTTGAAGAGCTTCTGCAGGATTGGAAGGAGGCATCCTCCGCCCTGAATCTTGAACTCCTCGTGCTCACTTCCGGGATCACTCGCGATCATCTTTCGCATCTGAACGATGAGTTTGTACAGAATGTAGATGTTCATGAGACCAAGGAGTAGCAGGAAAGCAGCAGATACAGAAGTTCCGATGATGCCACCAACGCGCTCAAAATTGCCGAACTTGTCTGAAACGGCTGCTGCAGTGCCTGCGACTACGAGTGATGTGATGATGACAATGGTAGAGTGTCCAAGACTGAAGAACATTCCAACTGTCACTGGACGCTGGCCTGCTGCAATAAGGCGACGAGTCATGAGATCGATAGCTGAGATGTGATCCGCGTCCAGGGCATGGCGCAATCCTAGAGTATAAGAGAGAATTGCGGTTGATATCAGAGGCGTGTGCCAATGCTAAGGATAATCAGCTTACCCAATCAACACGACTCAGACTAGATCTCTCTACGTACGAGAACGATACCAACTGCCGCCCAAACTAAAAGGTTCACTACGATGAGCGTGATGATGATTGCGATTACGGGAAATGGAAGCCTCCTTAGGTATGGTATCTGCGCATGGTATGTAGATGCTTTGTTCGACGCGTTGCGGAAGAATGATGGTTTGGCTTCTGCATCGCTACCCGCGATTGACGAGGGGCGGGAAGTCGCCATTCTACTTGAGAATGCTCGCCAGGGTGATACAAACAGGAAGGAGGGCGACACTAGGTCCGATGAAAGGAAAAAGGAGTCTGAAAGAGTCGAGACGACGAAGCTTGTAAGACAAATATTGAGGATGCGGCTCCCGCCGAAGCACCGTGGGATGCAGATGACGCGAAGTGGGGCTAGCAGCTGTTATCGTGACCCTGGCGGGGTAATTAGCATCGTGATGTACTAATGATCGCGACTTCACAAAGCCTCGGCATCATATGTGACGATCAAGAGCTCGTACAGTGCATATTATCATAGGACCCTTTTCTCAAATCTTGCGAAAGCAAAGGGATGCGTTGGTGCCACCAAAACCGAAGCTGTTTGAGAGCGCGACGTTGACGCTGTGTTGCTGAGCAGCATTGGCGACGTAATTGCAATCGAATTCATCCGCTGGATCGCCTGGGTTTTGAAGATTCAGAGTCGGAGGTAGAGTGTTCTAGTCACTGTCAGTCATTGTGCCACGCATATTAGCACGCCTGACTTACATGATGCATCCCGAGAATCGTGAATATAGACTCTACGCTACCTGCAGCGCCGAGAAGGTGCCCGATTGCACCTTTCGTACTGCTCACGTTGATTTTAGAAGCGGCGTCCTTTCCATCTTCGCCCAGCAATAGCTCTTTGATGGCTCGATTCTCCGCAGCATCACCCAGTGGGGTACTTGTAGCATGCGCGTTAACGTAATCGACAGCACTAGGCTTGATACCAGCGTGCCGCAGTGCGTGCTTCATAGCAAGACGTGGTCCTTGACCATCTTCGCGAGGTGCCGTCATGTGGTATGCGTCGCTAGATAGTCCGTAGCCCGCGACCTCAGCATAGATATTCGCACCTCGTTTCTTCGCGTGTTCGAATTCCTACAATTTGTTAGATAAAACAAATCTGCAGAGGGTGATCGCGTACTTCAAGTATCACAACTCCAGCTCCTTCTCCTATGACAAATCCATCCCGTTCTCGATCGAAGGGCCGACTTGATTCTAATGGTCGATCATTGAACTCGGTGGCCAAACTCCTGGCTCTAGAGAACCCCGAGATGGCCAGAGGATGGATGCATGATTCAGCTCCGCCAGCGATCATCACATCAGCGTCACCAAACTGGATCAGTCGTGAAGCGTCTCCGATGCTGTGTGCTCCAGTCGTGCACGCTGTGGTTGCCGCGTGGTTTGGCCCCTATCATAGTCAACATTGATGATAGTGTACAGGACAGGGTTCAGGCACCTTGAAGCCATATCGCATAGAGATGTGGCCCGCAGCGAGATTGATTAACAGGCGTGGAACAAAGAGTGGGGATACCTTTCGGTAGCCCTGATATTTCTTAGTCGACAATCAGATAAGGCAGCTGCAACAACGTACGCCTTTCTCATAAGCAACTGTGGTATCGTACACGTCATCTAGGCTGCCAATGCCAGATCCCATGTATACTCCCTGGTAAAGTGTTAGTAAGATGTAAGCTCAGGTCTGGTTGAATTTTCCCACTGTGGCCTCAAGATCGTTTTCTTTCTTCGGAAACCAGCTAGCATCATTCAAAGCCTCCTCAGATGCAACCATGGCATATTGTGCGAAGCGCGCCATGCGACGTTCATCCTACAATATGATTAGGATTAACCAGAAGATGCCTAGATGTTGGCAATTACAGTAGGACTCAAATGCTCCTTCGTGTTCCATTTGCCATCGCTTTTGCTGCCTTGAGGAACTAAGCCAGCCACCTGACTAGGTAGTAATGCGAATTCTGAGCTTCTATCTTTGATGGAAATGATGCCGCATTGGCCGTCGATCAAACGCTTCCATGTTTGTCGAACACCTGTCTCATTTAGCTGGAAAGTCTCGGGGAAAGATCTACATGATTTCACCTAATCCGAGAGGGGTTACAAGCCCTAAGCCTGTCACTACTACCCGTCTCATCGCATGTCAATGATGATGGTTGATATTGGTGTAAGGACGCGTTCGGGTGAGCAGGAAGAGCTAGTGCCACGCGCAAACTACATGTGGCGCGTGTTAGCGTAAGGTGCGTGCGTTTTTGGCGTCATCGTTCAGCTCCTTCCATTTCTCATATCCTCAATCGTCTTCTTCTCACGAATAGGTGCCACTGTCAGATGCACATGGTGAAGGCCAGAAAATTCTTCTTTTGTAGAATTATGGTCTCGTGATGAAATAAATCAGCCCAATTGTGGTATGCGCATTATTATCTAGTACTCTTGCGCCAGCCGTGGGACGCCGCTTTGATCTGTTCTGTTTTAAGCTGTGGGCAATCCTCTTCGGGTCAATTCACAAGTTCGCCGCAGAATTCAACGAGCCCACCAAATTGACAGTCCCGAACGATCAGCGCCTCCAGACTACCTGTCGGATTTATGGCAATGTATAGTGGTAGCATTGCAATCATACCAACTCATCGCTAATGCGTCTACTTCGCCACCCATACTGAGCTCTTCTACGCTGGACGGAGGTACCAAATCGTCGTCAGCCTGCAATTCGCTCATATGAGGAGTACCTGCCCGGTCTTCACGAATGTACTCCCGATCCTCTTCCTTGACAAAAGTGATTTGTTTGCGTTCAGGACCGATGACCTCAGGAATGGTTTGCTCCTCTGTTTTGAACAAATAGTTGCTCATCTCGATGTTGAACACGCGTCCTCGTTTTCGATCTCTTTCGTGTTGCACGCGCGCTTTTAGCCGGCCCATCTCTCGACGAACATCGCGCGCTATTGTGGGAGACATAACGAAGGCGTTGATGGCCTGAGCACAGCTTGATGTTGGTGACCGCAGTAGTCCTCCTCGCTTGCGTTGTGCTTTGTTGAACCTCGAACCATCGACTGAATTATGTATTCTCTCTAGGCTCGTCCACTTGATAGTCTCAAATTGTCTTGAGTCGATTGCTAATAAGGGGTGCTCCCTGTACCATGGTATTTCCGTCGTATCGGGTGTTGCTGTTTCTTCTAAGTGATGTTGGCAATGCTGATCGGATCTTGGGACTTGAGTGAACAGTTGGGGATGGAGATCCAAGGCCTTGGAAGTGAAGATCAAGCTCTGGCCTCGGCTGGACAAAAGAGGTGCCATTTTGGACCATAGGTTAGTCGCTTCACAACTCATTATCCGAGCGTCCTATGATGGGCCACTGATAGATATATGCTCCCTTATGACGCCGTCTCGAACCTTATGTGATTTCCCAGTGTTGGCTGTAGGTTTGCATCTCACGTGTAGCACGTAGAGTTGGTTACTGTGGTGTGTAGGACGATTGATCACAATCGCACCATTTGTTTGACGGTCTTTACGCTTTCGGGAAATAGATGATGATTGTGTCGTCGAACACGTGGAGCTAAGCGCCGAGTGTATGGCTTAAGTTTGCGGTGCTGACATGATCTCTTGGAAGTCTGTGTAGTAGTGTTGTCAAACAAAGTACCGTCGAACTTCGATCAATCAAAAGCCTGAATCTTGGACTGGGCATGGCAAGGGGTACTGAAGCGACAAGACAGAATGTGGGCACTAGCAAACATCTCTACAGGTCAGTCTAGCATAGAGTTCTGGCTGATCGTTGGTGACACAGACAGCGATTACGCCGACACTTCGTGGAATAGCTGGAGTATTTTTTACCGCGCTTGGACATGAACGACGGACCGGAAAAGCTTCGACATTTTGTGGAGCTTAGGGTGGCGAGGTTTCTTCTTGGGGAATTGAAACAAAAGAGTGTTGATTGAAGTTCGGTCCGTCAAGAGAATCCTCCTGTAGGGGAAGCTACGCGAATTGCCGAAAGCACGTCATCGTCTTGGCGAGCCTCGTCTAGCGGCAATGCGCGAGCATCACTCAACACCAGAGAGATGACTCCCCGCCATGTGATAAACACGCCCCACTTCCTGCGACGCAGGCCTCAGATTTCTCTACTTGAACGTATTCAATATCGCCATCATGGATTCTCAAAGGCTAGGCGCTGAAACCGCCAATGGATCCAAGAAATACAGTGAGTATCCTTTGAACTTTTTTTTACCGTCGCAATCCTTCCGAGGTAGTCGTGACACGGTGCAATCGGAGTGTCTCGTGTATGGTGATATCGTCACACGCAAACATAGCAAATGGCTGCTGCTTGCCGTGACTTGCTTCGGGCGATGATGCCGACTCCAAAGACAGCTTTTCTCGTCGCGTTCTGGTCCTGATCATCCAAACTAACATGCTACAGGGACGGTGTCGTCGCAACCTGAGAACCCGTTCGCCAACCTCATTCCTGATCAAACCTTCGCTGTCATACCGCAAGTCACGCTCGAATCTGGCGTTGTATTACAGAATGTCAGCGTTGCATACAAGACGTACGGTACCCTCGCGCCCAGCGGAGACAATGCCATGGTGATATGCCATGCGCTCACAGGAAGCGCTGATGTTGGCGATTGGTGGGGTCCGTTGCTAGGAGGACCTGGAAAGGCTTTCGACATCTCGCGTTTCTTCGTGGTATGTATGAACAGTCTCGGCAGTCCATACGGCAGTGCAAGTCCCGTCACAGCAAAGGACGGCGACGCGTCGCTGGGCCCATACGGTCCCGAGTTCCCACTGACAACTGTGAGAGACGATGTCAAGTGAGTCAAACATGCTCCGAGCCCTATGCTTGGACAGCGCTAACAGGCGTAGTGTCTTCAAGCTGATCTTGGATGATCTCGGTGTGAAGCAGATCGCTGCAGTTATTGGAGGGTCTATGGGCGGTATGCTTGTTCTCGAGTTTGCATACTTTGGAAAAGACTATGTCAGAACCATCATCCCGATAGCCACGTCGGCTCGCTACAGCGCATGGGGTATCAGCTGGGGCGAGGCGCAACGGCAGAGCATCTACAGCGATCCCAAATACGACGATGGCTACTACTCATACGAAGACCCTCCGTCGACTGGGCTTGGAGCAGCACGTATGTCGGCCCTGTTGACCTACCGGAGCCGCGATTCGTTCGAATCGAGATTTGGGCGCAACACGCCAGACCTGTCCAAGAAACAGAGCATCAATACTGTACCGCGCCCGACGACCCCATCAAATCCTTCGCACGAACATTGGGCTATACATAATCACGGCCACAAGAATGCTGGATCGCCGCGTCTTATGTCACGATCAAACAGCAGTACCGCCATACCTGGCTCTGCAGCGGCACAGGCTGATCTCGAATTCCACGATGCGTCGGGCCCTGGGACGCCGAACCTGCAACGCACAAGCTCCACAAGTAGCAACGGCGCATTCCCTCGCTCCTCGAAACCCTTAGCCCCTCACTATTTCTCAGCACAATCATACCTCCGTTACCAAGCCGACAAGTTCATCAAGCGCTTCGACGCCAACTGCTACATCGCTATCACTAGAAAGCTGGACACACACGACGTATCTCGTTACCGTTATCCTGAGGGCGAGACCCCCGACACACTGGACCCAGTATCGGCCCTTCATCATGCGCTTTCTTTGATCGAACAGCCCACCCTTGTTTTGGGTATACAATCAGATGGCCTTTTTACATTTGCCGAACAGAAGGAGCTGGCCGCTTGTATTCCGAAAGCCACGCTCAAGACCATCGACTCCCCGGATGGTCATGACGCTTTCCTTCTAGAATTTGAGCAGGTAAACAAACATCTGCTGGGCTTTTTGAATACTGAGCTCCCAGAAATCATGAACAGAACGCCAAATGTAGAAACCGTCAAGAGCGATACTGGTATGACTGCTACCAAGACCAGTACATTTGGTGAGGCTGAAGTTGAGGATATCACTGCATGGTAAGGAGGACGACAATATGAAATTTAGCATGGCGTTTTAGGTTTAGGAGAGGACTGCATTGGTCGGCGTACAGTTTTCGGCATATGCTTGAAAGAAGGCTGTATGATTATGATATGCTCTAAGGCGAGAAGAGCTGAGGTTCAACCCCTCGTAAATACCAGACACTGCAGTGGGAAAGCAGCAACAACATCAACAATCATCGAAGAAAATCTAACTTGCAGTTTCTTGAGGTATTGCGAATCGCCATATAACAGAGGCTCAATCCTATTCGATCAGTTTCGCGTTTGTACCCCGCCTTGGACGCTAACTCCTAACTCTTTCCGCGACTCCACTGTCTTCAGTCCCCCTCAACCTCGGTTCTTGCATTCTGCGGATTTTCTCCGCAGGCTGCGAAATAAACGTGCGTTATCCGATCTTCCCTCCCGAATTGCGATGCCGCGTTATCACGAGAACTTAATCACGATGTACAATTAGTTGCAAGCGCATAAGCCTAGCCACGATGGAATGATCGTCGTATTTTGGGTCGAAAGCGCTTTTGCATTCGAAACTTGGATGGGTCAATTTAAGCTACCCGTACGAAGGCCAAGGAAAGGGCGCGTTGCTTCTGAACCCCGCACATAGGCACTGCATGTCGGGTCCTTGTGGTCGTATACGTATTCCCCATCTTCCATTATATATGCCCCTTCGTCTCGCTTTCTGAACCTTGCTACCCAAACCGTCTTCTCGTTAAGTCACATTTTCTTCATCTCAACCGTCATCGTCGGGACGAAGTCACAATGCAATTACCCAAAACACAAAAGGCCGCTATCAAGCAAGGCACTGGTGATAGCGCGACAACCACCATCAAGGAGATTCCCGTTCCAGAACCATCCCCCGATCAGATCCTCGTCAAGATCAACTACACCGGCCTATGTGCTTCTGACAAGTCCCTGCTTCACGATGAATGGGACTTCAAGATGGCAGAATGTACAAACGGTATTGCGGGTCACGAAGGCGCTGGTACTGTCGTAGCCGTTGGCTCTAACGTGCAAGATCTTTGGCAGATTGGCAATCGTGCTGGTATCAAGTGGATCGCGTCCGTATGCCGGAAGTGCGAGTTCTGTACCAACGGTCAAGATGAATGTCATTGCCCAAAGCAATTGAATAGTGGTTTCACTATTGCTGGAACGTTCCAAGAGTACGCCTTGACAGATGCGAGGTATGCGACGAGGTTGCCTGATGGCGTCAAGGATGAAGAGGCGGGTCCAATCATGTGTGGCGGTGTAACAGCGTATGTGGCGTGTAAGAGGAGTAAGGTGCTTCCTGGGCAGTGGCTTGTTATTCCTGGAGCTGGTGGTGGTAAGTAAACACATGCTTCTTTGATGTATTCGAAAAAGAAGACAGAGGCGCATCCAGTCTCTAGAGACACTGACATAACTCAGGCCTCGGTCACTTCGGCGTCCAATACGCCAAACATATGGGCATGCGCGTCATTGCAATTGACGGCGGAGACGCCAAACGCGAGCTCTGCCTCTCTCTCGGCGCAGAAAAGTTTATCGACTACACGACGTGCTCAGACATCACATCTGAAATCATGAAGATCACTACCTACGGTGCTCATGGAGTCATCGTCTTTGCCGCCACGAGAGCAGGATACGAGCAAGCACCACATCTGCTGAGGCCGAACGGTACGATGGTATGTGTGGGTCTGCCGAAGGATAATACTATTGTCGCAGGTGCTAGCCCCATCGTAATGTGTTTGAAAAAGTTGAATGTTGTGGGAAGTGTAGTGGGTACATTGAAGGATGTTGAAGAAGTAAGTGTCGTGTTGTGATTGGATATGCTGAAAGTGTTGGCTAACGAGAATCTAGGCGCTTGATTTTACTGCACGAGGCTTGGTACATCCAATCTTGACGCATGGTGGGTTAGAGGACAT
The DNA here is from genome assembly GCF_001642055.1 of Alternaria alternata. Classification (NCBI taxonomy): domain Eukaryota; kingdom Fungi; phylum Ascomycota; class Dothideomycetes; order Pleosporales; family Pleosporaceae; genus Alternaria; species Alternaria alternata. The sequence continues at coordinate 1,053,533 of NW_017306190.1, read as the reverse complement.
CGATCGATTCTGTGCGGATATGAATGCGGGAAAGCTTGCTGGACGGGCTGTGATTAAGATGACTGCGTAGATAAGTGACATATACCATAAATACCATTAAACAAGGAGAAAATTCAAGTTCCAGAACTGCAGACAATCTCATGTTGACCTCCATTTGGTACGGGCACCGTATTAAAGAGAAAAAACAAACTTCCCCTTTAAGAGTACTCCTTCTTACTGTAAAAGAGCATATTAAGAGCATATAGATATAGATTAAAAACCTAGAAGACTACAATACTGTTAATCTTTAACGTTTTCTAATTAGAAGATAATGTAGGCTGCAAGGTAAAGCTTGTTATATCTATACCTGATCGGTTTTTCCCTCGTATACGGTGCGGGTTTTCGTTCCCCTATGGTTTTCAACATCCGCCTTTCCCATGTGTAAGGATGTCAGCATCAGTCGCAACTTAAGAGCCTCCGTTCCTCAACGACGCTCGATCAGCAGAAGAGCGCCAAATTCAAATAGTGGGGTGACAGACCGACTCAGTCTTTGCACGCCAAGAACGTTACGATACCATACGTACACCGAATCTGGCAAGGACCGATGTAGGACATCATGAGCTACAACCGCACCTGTATTCCTCAAACCAATTCAAACAAACAATCCTATTCGAATGCGATAAACCAATCTTTAAAGGCTAGGTATGTATAAGCGGCGAACACTATGAAGGCTCAGCCGAGGGAAAAGCGTCTAAAGTCGGCCGGTTTGCGCTACACTCTGTGTCAGCTGGCGTGCATGTGCTTCGCGCAACACGGGTGGTCGCCACCGGCAGCATGGTGATGGAGGTAGCAGGGTGGGTGCATATTGCAGGGTCATCTCATGCAGAGACGGGGGTTTATGGCTGGATCCTACGGGCGCTTTACCCTATGAGAGAACGAGAAATGGCCTAAGCCTGGCGGGGTAAGAAGCTAGCTTTGTTGGGCGGCAAGTCTGAACACCATGATTGGAGACGACGACGTCGAACGTATGCGAAAGAGTAAGACTGAGTGCGGCGCTATGAGTAGTATGCTTGGGAGTTATAAATATTAGACGTGGAGGCATATCCGCTCAAATTTGAAGTTATATATCCAGCTTCTGCGAATCGAAACCTACATACCTATATAGCCAACCCAGAGATTTTTCACCACCCAATCCGACTTCAAAACTCGGTCCAGAAATGACTGGCCAGAATACGGGCGTAACTAAGACAAATGTGTCAACTAATGCTCGTCAGATGGCGTCGTCATCTACCATGTTAGACATTCTAGCCCATCATTATACATTGTCTGATAACCTTGACAGCCTCACTAAGACGGTTCCTCTTTCGGAAGCTGCGTTGAGAAAACAGAACACCGACACGCGCTCAGTAAACCGCTTGTGGGATATGGAAGAAATGAACAGGATCGAAAGACTGCAGCGCGCTGCAATGGAGCTTGGATTCGAATTACCTTCACGATGCTACCACAGATAAAGGTTCAAGTACATTGGTCTGGTGTACCCATACCATCAATGTATTCTATCCTTGATAGCTTCCACGATGCTCTTTAGACCACTCAGTCTCTCTTCTCTTGTTTCCCCAAGATATAAGCTGGCAACAGGCCATGCGTGGATGCCACCTGGCTCTTCCCAGCTATCAACTTCCTTTCCTGTTTTACCGAGTTGACGGATCAAGTTCCTGGTCTCTGGTCCGAGAACTTCTTCGCTTCCATAGAGAAAGTACCAGCCTTGTTCGGGGCTAGCTTCCGTCCATTTTTTAACATCTTTACACTTTCCAGGCGAAACCATTGAATCCTCTGGTGATACTTTGTTGCCAATGTACTGGCGACCGTACAGCTCTAAAGATGAGCTGTTCAGATAGTCAGACGCCGTGTTCCGGTTTTCGCGCGATACTATCGTCACCCATGGGCTGATCATGATGGCAAGACCCGGTTTCTGATGACGCAATTCGGTATGGTCGGATAAATGTAGTAAGAAACTCAGGATGAGGGTTGCACCTGCAGAATCTCCGCCAACAACTACGCGAGTCGAAGACTGAGCCAGTGATAGAACATATTCGTAACCTGCGACCGTCTCGTGGAGCTGGGTGGGATATGTGGCATCCGGTACCAAGGTGTATTCCAGAGCGAAGATAGCTGGGTTGCGATACCCGGCAGACTTTAGCAAAGTGACCCACGCTAGCAGAAACTCCATGTAGAAAAAACTGCTGCCCATGGAAAAGCCGCCACCGTGGCAATAGTATACGATTACATCTGGCTGCTCTTGCCGGTCGTGCACGATCCATACCCCTCCGAAGTTCGGTCTTCTGATCTCAGTCCATCTGATCGGACTTGTGACAATGCCGTGTCTCAACATGCGAAATCTTAAGAAGGGGAGTGAGACAGCCTTTGAAAAGAACACCCGCCCTAAAAAGGCGGGCATGTTGGCGAAAGCATAACGAACAAAGCGGATGACTAGATCTTGAAATGGCGTTGCTTTTCTGACGAAGGGCGCGCGGTTCTCATGTGGCACGAGAAAGCGTTCGCGGATGAACTGATATGGAATTACGATGGCTTTAGGAGCTATAAGTATCAGTACACTCACGTATGGAGAGTAATGTGACTTACCGAGAGAAGGCAGAGCTGGGATGAGCCATGTCAAGAGTGGTATGATGCCAATCTGGATCAGCAATTGAGGCGCAAGAAAGACGAGGAAAGCTACACAGTCCAAGTAAGAGATTTGGCTCAGTATCATCTTGATGAGATAGGATATGGATGAAGCATGTCAGCTAATGGCATACCCAGCGACGGTGTCTCGAAACGCCAATGGCGATGACGCTGACAAGGGTCCAGCTAAGCCACAACCGCTTAGCGCCACACGACGGTACCGCATTTCCTTTGCTCCAGCCTTGACCAGAAACATGCGAGAGTCCCGAACGCTGCTGGACGCAAATCGCGCGTGTTCAGTGAGAAGTGAAACCCGAGCATTGTCTTGCTTGAGCAAACGATAGTTCGCACGTGACGGAGATTAGTGGCGCCGCGCACGGACCTATCGGTCGGTCGCGACTTCCAGAAAACTTCCGCGACTCACTTAGCTGTCACTCCGCAAACACGACTACAACGCCTGCAATCAACGCCGCCCGCTTGCCTGCGCCCGCATCGAAGGATCACATCAAACCGGTCGCTTCTTGTCTGTCATTTCTCTCTTCGATGTTAATGGAGTAAAGCCCGGCGCAGACTGCGATTCATCTTCTTACACGGCAGCCTTACCCGAAGTCGCGAACCCGTAGGACCTCACCATGGCCAACCCCGCGGCGGATCCCAAGGCGGCACCGCTCGCTGACGAGCTGAGAGAGCTTGCGCTGTACGTATGCCTTTTTCCAATTAGCACGACCAATACTAATATGTGCAGTTCGCTCCCAACCACTGTCTTCCCTAAGAACTTCTTCTGCGCCCTTTGCAACCAGCTTGCATTCGACTCATACAAACTAATCTGCTGCGCCAAGTCAATATGCTCATCATGTGCGTACAACAATCTCTGCGATCGGACCATCACAGGTGCTGACATGGTTTAGGTCAAGGAAACCTTCAGTTCCCGACAACGTGTCCCTCATGCGACCACTCACCACTCGAAGCCGAATCATGCACAGTGAACAAGTCTCTGAGAAATACGATGAGAGTGTGGCTCCAAAAGCAGAAGAAGAAGGAAGAGGCCAAAGCCGCGGCACAGGCAGCTACCCCGCCCGTGGAGGTTACACCAGCCGCGCCTGAAGTACAGCCGGTAGGCGATGGCGCAGAGAAACCCGTAGACAGTGTTGAGGATACACTAAAGGCGGAGGACGGCGTCGCTGAACAAGCTGCTGGTTCTGCGGAGAACGCGGAAGAGGCTGGAAAGCGCGCCGGCTCTGCCTCGGCCCAACCGAACGAGGTAGGTTCCCAATGTCTTTCCTTCCGTTTTCACTTGGATCTGTTGGTACTGTACAATGAAAAGAAGAAAAAGACAAGCAAAAGAGAGACCGTCGGGTGTCAAACAATTGCAAAACATGGTTGCCACACGTGCCAATGACATGAGATGCTTTCCATTCCACCTTTTGCTTTTACTGACCAAGCTAGGACAATGCTTCTCTTGAGAACGACGCCGAGCGACGTGGTAGCACGGCTTCCCAGAACGCGTCCAAAAGCACCGAACAGGCAGCTGTAGACGGCGCGACCGACGAGCAAAAGAACGCGAATGGAGCAAATGGCATGATGGGCAACAATCCGGCGATGAACGGCATGCAAGGCCAGATGGGCTTCGGCTTTCCCAATCAGGGTGGCTTCAACAACGGTATGGCCTGGAGCGGCATGCCTAACATGATGGCCAATGGTGGCTGGAATGGCATGAATCCTATGGGTATGTTTTTGCATTCTCCCCCATCTATCCAGCAGGCCACTAACATCTATCCAGATTTCAACAGTATGAACGGCATGTACGGCAACTTTGGAGGGAACATGGGCATGGGCATGAACGATATGTCTGCCATGAACATGATGCAATATGGTGGTGGCTATGGCAATGGGTGGAATGGCATGGGCGGTGGTTATGGAAACTTCAGCGGGCCCAATCAGATGGGTGGCTATAATCAATCTGGAGCATATCCCGAGATGATGAACCAGTTCCCCAAGAATAATTTCTCAAACCAGAACCAGAATCGTTTCCATGCCAATCAAGGAGGAGCAAATCCTCAGCGAAACAACAGGAATGGTAGCCAAGGTGGCTTTGGTCCTGGTTCACAGAATGCGCCTGGACGTCCGGGTAGTCGCGGCGGTCCTTCGCAAAACGTACGTTCAACCCATCAACGAAAGCTACCGAACCCATTCAAGGGAATCGGCAAAACTTGGATATCAAAAACTGACGCGATTCATCCTACGCAGCGTGACGGCCAGTCGCCTGACGGAATCGCTAACACTGCCCCTGAGGTCAAGGTCGAGGGTGAGCAGCCGAAGGCGTCCGCAGAGCCCACTGAGGAAGGTAAGGAGACCGGCGACGGTATTCCGGTATCGACTGAACAGCCGAACTCTGCAGACGGCGTCGGTGCTGGCGTCGCGAGCGGAGCTGTTGCCGAAAATACTAACAACACAGGCGATGCTGTACATGATGAGGCGCAAGACGGTGGTCTGAAGCCTATACAGACCGTAGACTCTGGCGATGCAGACATGCAGGAGTTCAACCAGTCTATGATGGGCCATGGTATGCCATTCGCCCAGGGAATGATGAATCAGTTCCCGAATCAGCACATCAATACACCTTTCGATCCCACCATGAACATGAACATGGGATACAATGGCAACTACGGTCCTCGTGGCGGTTTCAACAACGGAGCTTATGGCGCTGCAACGGTTCTGACAGGCCAGCCAATGGAGCCTATTGGTGTTGGCGTTGCGGGCGCGCCAACTGGACCACGTGCGATGAGAGAAGGCCGACCCAACACTGGGTTTTCGAGTCGCATGAACAGCGGGCGATATGCTCCACCGCAGCCGCCCAAGAGCATTGCGTCTACGCAAGACGTAGCCGCTGGTAGTCCTCAGCGGAGAGTTCGATCGTGAGTAGATCCGTGTGAGACATACAGGATAAATAATGACTGACTATGACACAGACGGTCTCCTCTTCGCGATGAGAGTATGCGCGTCAAGGAACGCTCACCATCACGCTCTAGGTCAAGATCAAGAGTGAGGGATGATGAGAGGGAAGAACCGCGCGAGCGGTCTCGTTCAGCAGACCGAAACTCCCGCCGTGATGACCGTGGTAGATCTGTCACGCCATTGGACGATGACTATGAGAGTCGTAAAGACCGCAAACACCGATCATCACGCTATGAAGATCGCGAGGAGGAATACGATGATCGCTACCGCGATGAGAAGGGCAGTCGAGGTGACCGTACGCGAACTGCGTCAGCAGACTCCAAGTATCGTAGCAGCCGTCGCGACAAGGACAAGCACCGTTCATCGCGATCACATCGCGACCGAAGCAAGGAGCATCGCCGTCGCCACCGCTCCCGGTCGCCTCGCGAGGAAGACAAATACGAAGACGAGGAGGTGTATGCCAACGGCGAAAAGGATTCAGACGGCAGCTCACGTCGTAAACACAGGAGTGGCCGTGACCGATCACGCGACCGATCACGCGACAAAGAGCGTGAGAGAGACCGCAAGGACCGTAAAGAACGAGACCGCGACTATGACTATGATCGTGAAAAGGATCGCTCTCGTGACAAAGACAAGGAGCGTAGGCGGCGCCGCGATCGCGAAGCTGAAGACGACGAGCGTGATTATGATGATGACAAGTACCGCTCTTCGCGTCGTAGCCGCAAGGACCGAGATCGCGAGCGACGGGACTATGATGACCGTGAACGCAAAGACAAGCCATCTCAACCGGAGAAAGAAGAGGATGTTGTTGGTCAAATGATGAAGAAACGCGCTGTGTCTCCACCACTGAACGCCCCGACCGGGCCTTCAGCAAATGGCTTCAGCATCAAAGGCCGCTCGAAGAACGCTGTCATGCCCCCACCGGCCCAGCCCCCAACAGGCCCACGTGCTTTCCAGCCACCCAAGGGTCCGGCTGCCGACCGCAATAAAGAACGTAGTGGAGATGCTAGGGATCACCGCCGCAAGAGCAGTGTCAGCTCGGCCGCGAGTATCCCAACCGGCCCTTCATCAAAGGAAAAGGAAACTTCTCAGGACCACTACGCTGCTGAAAGAGAACGCAATGCCCGAGAGCGAGACAGTCGTGAACGCGTTGAAAAACCCTCCGGTTCGAGCAAGTCCATCCATTCGCGTATGTCATCGACATCTCGTTCAGCCCTGTCTAGTAAGCGCAGCAGAGATGACTTTGATGACGAAGCTCCTGTTCCCAAGGGTCCTAAAGCCGACGTCAAGCCCCCTACGGGGCCTGCATCCCACCGCGACAAACGTAGGAAGTCTGGAACGACTGGTGATGACAACATCGCCAACCTCTTCACAGCCGGCCTGCGCAAGAATGCTAAGGCCAGGCGCGGGGGTGTAAGGACTGAAGGCGACGTTGAACGTGAGATGATGGAGCGAGAGCGGGAGAGGCGCTAGTATGGCTCTTTTGATCTTGCGTACATGGACATTATTATGTGCTATAAAGGAATGATTGGGCTAAGAGCAATTCGAAGTGGTAATGTGGATAACCTGGGGGATTCTGGAAGAGAGCTGAGCTGCTTCTCTACTTCTTTGTATTATACCCTTTGATGAACTGAGCGGGGTAAGATGGGTGGAAGAGCGTGTGAATGCTGTACGCTCTGTCATTAGCTTAGGCTAATACTAATAAAAGATATTCCTGAATCGAGTTGAACGATGCGGCATGGTGAAGATGTGGTTTGTTCGTGGTATCATTTACTCTTTTACATCTAGTTCAAGACGAAGTTAACATCAAGCTAGTCAACCCCGTAAAATCTACCGCCTGTGGTTGACGAACTCCTTTTGTTCACCACCCAATCTCGAAGCTACGACAGTAGCTTCCCTGATTGCCTTTGCGACGGCGCCCCTCACGCCATCTTCCTCGAGTGACATGAGACCACCGATGGTGCAGCCCCCAGGCGTCGAGACCTTGTCCTTCAGCACAGCTGGGTGCTCACCGTTCAGCACAAGTCCTGTGGTTCCCCTCATGGTCTGCGCGGCCATCATCTGTGCCTCCGCTCTTGGCAAGCCCATAGCCACAGCACCATCCGCCGCGGCCTCCAGTATCAGCGCAAAGAATGCTGGGCCCGAACCACACAGCGCAGTCGCTGCATCCATGTTCGCTGGAGGAAGGTTCGTAACGCGGCCAATTGAGCTGAAGACGAACTCGACAAGCTTGTACTGTGCCTCACTGAGTGGTGGATCCGAGGTCTGAATCACAGACATGGATTCCCCAACGAAAGATGCCGTGTTGGGCATGACCCTTACGACACGGCAAGCGTTCTCCGTCTTCTCAGGACCATCTGGGTACAGGAACGCTTCAATCTGCTCCCTAGTCACACCGGCCAGAATGCTAACAAGCACCTTGCCCTTGAGCGCCTCCCTCACACCCTCCTCACCTAGTATCGTCTTGAAGCCATGCGGTTTGCAGCTCAGTAGAACAATGTCTGCTTCCTGAACACCCTTGAGGTTCTGGTTTGTGAGGGTCTGGAGAGGGAAGTTGTAGTGGCCGAGTGCCTTGCGGACGTTTTGTTCAGCGGGGGCCCATTGGTCGCAAGCGATGAAGTTGGAAAGGTTAGGGACGTCTTTGGGGGCCGAAGAGGGGTCGAGGGAGGCTTTAGTTTTGGCCGAGGCCAGGGAAGACATAACGCCGCCCATTATCGCTATGCCCATTGTTCCTGGGGTTGTGTTAGTGGGGGTTCGAGCACCATTACAGACGCGTTAGACGTTGAAGGGCTTGAGGGTTGAGTTCTGTGAGGCGAGTATATTTCAGAAACACAAACGGCTCGCAGTGCTATTGATACAACCATAGGCTCTTTCAAAACTTAATCGCAGCGCCCGAGTGGTCTTTTGCTGGGAATAACGTATGAAAACAGTAAATATCGACCTACCTGAACCGAGAACGGTCAATGTAAGAGGCTTGGATTCCTGTGCGCTTGCCATCTTCAATACTGTCTTCTGTAGATCTTGCTGGGTGGTGGTGTTGGACAAATGCGAAGGAAGATGACTGCTGAGTTACTGGAGCGCGAGATCGGCGGCCTTCCCCACGTCCACTTAAAGAAATCCTGAGCTATGACCATGGCCGATGGTATGCGCGCGCAGCTCTCGAAGCTCTCCACTCCACGCAGGCTATCGCACACCAAGACACATCGCTCCACACTACCCCGACCACTATACCGACAATACTACCGGCAAGCTTGTAGTAGCCAAACGCTTTCTTAGCTTTCATCATGGCCGACCCATTCGAGGTCCGCCAACGCTTTACAACGCTACTCTCTCACCTCAGCGCATCGCATACCTCCCTCCAAAAAGCCGCGTTCTACGCGCTCAAGAATCGCGAACTGGACGAAGACCTTCATTCCTGCATTCTCGAACAGCTCGAACGCACCAATATGAACACGCGCGCAAACATCATGTTCTTCATCGAATGCCTCTGCGAATACGCCGTAAAAGACAACAACTCAGGAGATCCCAGCGCAATGGGCTACGTCCGCATGCTGCAAAGAGACATCTTAGCGGTTGTCGAATGCGTAGTGGGTGAAGAAGGAGCAAACATCCGCGTTGTGCGCAAAGTCCTGAAGACCCTCGAGAACCTCTCCATCCTGTTGAAGGAAACTGTTCAAGAACTTGAAGCTGTTCTAAAGTCCAGAGAGGTTGCACATCCATTTATGGCAACCGATTCCTCCAATCCCAAAGATGGCTCCACAACACTACCAAGTCGGAGTGGTGGGCAGAGGATGGATAAACGGCAGATTGAACAGAGAATTGAGGAGGATAGAGAGAGACATAAGAGGATGCGGGAGAGTATTTGGGCGGTGCCTGGAGATGGGTATGAGGAGTTGGAGAAGCTGTGGGAAGAGGCTAGCGACATCAACGAGGATGACTATGTCACGGCAAGGGAAGATGCGGAGGAGAGGAGGAAGGTCATTGCTTTTGGGTAGGACCCTAGCAAAGACTGGGAGAGCATTGAAGCTTGGCAGAAGGCCAAGGCTGCCGCGGAGGCTTCTGCGGGGTCTCTAATTACTGCAAGACAAGAGGACTCAGGGAATGATGCAGACAGCGAGAGTTCGAAGATGCTGTCATTTGGAAATGGCTCCTAGAACAGTATGCGGAAGGAAGTTCATCCGGATTCCTGGCGTTCATCGGATCCATAAAGGTATTGTCACAGCATGAGCTAGGCGTTAGGGCAGAGATACCACGGGCTTGTCTTATGACGCCCACATTGTTATTGGAGTTTTGAGTATACTGAATACATCCATGATCATTCCAAACATATCTGTACACGCCCATGTGCAATGCTATGATACAGTGTCCGTCTCTTCCTCGCTTCTGCACCGTCCCCTACTCCATAACAACCGTAGCACCCAGCGCCTTGAGGGTCTCAACAATCTTCTCTGCCTCCTCCTTTGGCACACCCTCCTTCATCATCTTAGGTGCTCCTTCAACAAACTTCTTGCTGTCCACCAAGCTCAACCCCAGCATGGCCTTGATCTCCTTGATGACCTTGGGTTTCGCGCCGGCGTCGAACTTCTCGAGCTTGAGGTTGAAGAGGGTCTTTTCTTGGGCAGCGGGGGCGGCTTCTTCCTCTTCGACGGGGGCTGCGGCTGCGGGGCCTGCGCCTCCTCCGGGACCAGCGACGAATCCGCCCATGGGCATGTCGGGGATGTTCAGGCGGGTCTTTGGTCGAAATGTTAGCATATATGCGTGTAGAGCTTTGGCGTGCTGGTGGAGGCGGTCGTAATTCCAAATGTGCCAGAATCAGCACCCAAGTCAGTAGACATAGACAGAACGACTATTATGGCATATCGCTTTGGGTTTTCATCGCATGCCACCAATATTCGGTTGACTGTCTGCCACCGCCACCTCCGCCCCACGTTGATGTATCCGTACCTTTAGTGTTGATACCAAGTCCGCAGTCTCCAACAGAGTCAATTGGCTAATCTGGTCCACGATTGTCGCAATCTTTGGGTTGGTCGGAGCTGCCGCATCTGATTGCCATCTCCGCTGTATCCTCTGCTGTGTGGCGCCAATCGTCGGTCGTACGTATGCGGACTGCTTTGCGGTGCAGATACAGCGCCTGAGCGCGCGAGATGCTGGTGCTGCCATTGTGCTGGACGAGAGGGCGTGGATCAATGATGATTGCACGTTGTGGTCGTGCCTGCCATCATGAGATTTTGCGGAGCGGATTACGACTAATCAGGTTACCGTCTTGGCGTTCTCAAAGACCCGCAAAAAAGTTAGAGAACTTCGAGGCACTCAGACATCACCGCCACAACACCACCTTCCGGGCATATTGAAGCGTCGAAACTATGGGAAGGCGCCCCGAAAGCGAATCACGAATCAGTCCTTGCAGAAATGGAAGCAATTAATACTCGCAAGACCGGTGAAATGGTCAATATTAACGCGCTTGTTACCGAAGCGCTGAAGCCTGGATCGACGGACGATATTTTCGTTCAACATGGTGGACTCCTCACAGAGCTATGTGCGCGGTGGATACAGTCTGGCGCGAAGACCGACGCGAAAGTTGCAGCTTTTGGACGATTACTACCACTTGCGCCTCATCTCGCAGAGCACGTGGAACGATTTCTATCACATACGTCAGATTCGCCAGTGATTGGATCTAACGCTTCAAATCATGCGACCACAGCGATTCAGGATTCGGATTTAATAGAAGTTCTGTTGGGAACCTTCCGACTCCTCAGCTACGACTGCAAGAACTTTACCCACTATGTACGACCACTAGCTCTAGAGAGCCTTTTCCACCACTCGAGCCGCATTGTGCGGTATCTGGCCATACGGACGCTTTGCATCTACGCGCACACAGCGGATTATGCAACCCAAGAGATCATCAAGAACTTTGTTGGAGACGGGGAGATTGAAGGCCCATGGGAAGGGCAACAAATCGACTACCGGTTCTTGTCGTTATGGGAAGAGAAGCGATGGAAAGATTTGCAAAAGAAGTTGAGCCAGACCAGTTCCACTGATGTGACTCAGGCAATAGCTGTGCAACAAGACCTGTCACCATATACGGTCAACGTCAATGGTGTCCTGTTGCCTCGATTAGACGGTGCACCATCCCAGGAGAGGCCTACTGAGCTGGTTCCGACAGCTACTACAGAACAGAACCTGAAGAAAATCGCCTATGGACTTCTTGAATCTAGCCCAATCCTACTCACTGGACTCGCAGGCTCAGGCAAGACGCTTCTTACCCGCCATTTCGCATGGCAACTTAACAAGCTGGATAAGATGGTTACCCTCCATCTGAATGAACAGAGCGACGCCAAACTATTAATTGGCATGTACACAACCGGAGCCAAACCGGGAACATTCGCATGGCGCGCAGGTGTGCTTACTACGGCTGTTCGAGAAGGAAGATGGATCTTCATTGAGGATCTCGATAGAGCACCAAACGAGGTCATCAGCACCCTTCTACCGCTCATCGAGCGTGGTGAGCTGCTCATACCTAGCAGAGGAGAGACCATACGAGCGGCACGTGGTTTCCGTATCATCGCGACCATGCGAAGCACCCTCAATCCACGGGGCCAAGAGATCATACCCCGTCAGAGTATGATCGGTCATCGATTTTGGAACTCAATTACTGTGCAAATGCCACAATTGGACGAATTCCGCCAAGTGATACACGCCAAGTATCCTGGGCTGCAGAAACACCTTTCCGGAATCATGGAAGTCTATGCGCGATTGGTGGAGCTGTACTCAGATGCAAAGTTCTCATCCGAGAACGGCACGTCGCTTCGAGCCATGACGCCACGAGATTTGCTCAAGTGGTGCGATCGGATAGCGGTGCTTCTTGGACAAAGTGCATCTTTCAACAACGCACAAAAGGACGACATATTCATGGAGGCATTCGACTGCTTTGCGGGAAGTCTCCGCACTGAGAGCGCACGGCTGAAGGTCATGTCATGTGTGGCTGAAGAGTTACATATCGATCCCCAGCGACGTGATCACCTACTACGAAATCGTGAAATCAAGCTTCAGGTACCTTCGAAGATCACGGCATCTGGTACTATCCAAATCGGACGAGCGAGACTGTCCAAGCATAAGTCTTCGAAGAAACTTGGCTCAGGGCGACCGTTTTCAACCAACGACTACACTCTACGGCTACTCGAGAAGGTAGCTGTAGCAGTCGATCGCCAAGAGCCACTTCTATTAGTGGGTGAGACGGGAACTGGAAAGACTACATGCATTCAGTATCTGGCTGAGCAGCTTGGCCGAAAACTGGTAGCTTTCAATCTGTCACAGCAAAGCGAGAGTGGCGACTTGCTTGGTGGATTCAAACCTGTCAATGTGCGCAGCCTAGTAATTCCCCTCAAGGACGAATTTGATGAGATCTTTGATACTACGTTCTCGAGAAAGAAGAATCTACGGTTCATGGAAATGCTCGGGAAACGCGTCGCAAGAGGCGAGTGGAAGCGCGTGTGTGCACTCTGGCGCGAGGCACTGAAGATGGTAGACGCCGCCCGGAAGTCGCACGAATCACAAACGTCGTCCCCAGATCCCGACGGTGGTCAGCCAAAGAAGAAGCGGAAGATGGACTCATTACCTGTCAACTTTCCAACTGCTCGATGGGAGAAATTCGCAACTGACCTCCATGACCTAGAGGCGCAGCTCTCTGGTGGCTCAGAGGCATTTGCTTTCTCTTTTCTGGAAGGCAATATCGTCAAGGCAGTCAGGAATGGTGACTGGGTACTTCTCGACGAGATCAACTTGGCATCCTCAGATACTTTAGAGGCGCTTACTGATCTCTTGGGCGGAGGACCAGATGGAAATCCATCGATACTGTTAACAGAGACTGGCAACGTTGAACGAGTGGTCGCGCATCCCAACTTCAGAGTGTTCGCCGCGATGAACCCGGCAACCGATGTAGGCAAGAAGGATCTGCCGCCAGGCATCCGATCACGGTTCACGGAGCTTTATGTTGAGAGTCCAGACAGTGATGAGAAGAGCTTGCGCAATATTGTGGAGAAGTATCTGGGTGGTGATGGGACAGATCCAGCAATAGTACGAGTAGCACGCGATGTCACTACACTGTATCTCGACATCCAAAGGCTCGCCAAAGCCAATATGCTCGTGGATGGCGCTGACCAAAAAGCTCACTTCAGTCTACGAACATTGACACGAACACTGTCATACGCCAGGGATATTGCACCTCTCTGCACCCTCCGTCGAGCCTTGTATGAAGGTTTCCACATGAGTTTCTTGACATTCCTAGGAAAGGCTTCTGAAGACCTAGTCGCGCCACTCATCACCAAACACCTGTTCCCTCAAAAAGCTTCCATGAAGGCTGAGCTCGGAAAGCCCCTTCAGCAACCTTCGGATGGTCGAGGCTACGTCAGACAAGGCCACTATTGGCTACGACAAGGTGTACATGATGTGGAAGAGCAGTCGCACTACATCATCACCCCTTTTGTTCAACGCAACATGAACAACCTCATCCGAGCCGCTTCTACACGAAAGTACCCAGTGTTAATTCAAGGACCTACTTCGTCCGGTAAGACAAGTATGATCGAATATCTCGCCAAACGATCAGGGAACAAGTTCGTCCGTATCAACAATCATGAGCATACCGACTTGCAAGAGTACTTGGGCTCGTATATCTCTGGTGCTGACGGAAAGCTCACATTCCAGGAAGGTATTCTGGTGCGAGCACTTCGTGAAGGCCACTGGATTGTCCTAGACGAGCTCAACTTGGCACCCACAGACGTTCTGGAAGCCCTCAATCGCCTGCTCGACGACAACCGGGAACTTCTCATTCCGGAAACACAGGAAGTTGTTCGGCCGCATGAGGACTTCATGCTCTTTGCCACGCAAAATCCGGCTGGATTGTATGGAGGACGCAAAGTTCTATCACGAGCTTTCCGTAACCGATTTCTGGAACTACACTTCGACGACATACCGGTAGAAGAGTTGACTGAAATTTTACATCGCCGCACTATGATCCCGGAAACATGGTGTAAACGGATCGTGAAAGTCTATCGGGAACTTTCTACACTTCGACAAGAGAATCGCATCTTTGAGCAGAAGAGTTTCGCAACGCTACGAGACTTGTTCAGATGGGCACAACGAAAAGCAGACACCGTGCAGGATCTTGCAAACAATGGTTACATGCTTCTTGCAGAGCGTGTGCGCAAAGAGGAAGAGCGAGTCGCTGTCAAGAAGATCCTAGAAACCGTGATGAGCGAGAAGGGCCCCAAAGTGACGATTGACGAAGAGCGGTTGTTCAGTCCCGACAGCTTGTCGAATATTGAGGGACTTAGCAATGGTGTGACCAAAGTCAACACTGCTGTTGTTTGGACACGCGCGATGCGTCGCCTTTCTGTCCTTGTTGCACATGCTATCCGTAACAATGAACCCGTCCTACTTATTGGAGAGACGGGTTGTGGAAAGACGACCGTCTGCCAACTGCTCGCTGATCAGTTCAACAATCGACTTCACATCGTCAACGCACACCAGAACACAGAGACTGGCGATTTAATAGGTGCCCAACGACCCATCAGGAACCGAGCTGCCATCGAAGACTCTGTGAGGGAGCAGGTGCTCCAGGCACTCACCGGAATCTCAAGCGAAAGCCTGCAGAGCGATCCGACTTCGCTGGGCTCCGAAGAACTTATGGCGTTGTACGATAAAGTCGCGAAAGAATCGCCTGATTCTTTCCCTGACGAGGTTCGCAAATCTATACTGGTCGGCCGAGCTAAGGCCAGTGCCTTGTTTGAATGGGCAGATGGTAGCTTGGTACATGCGATGAAACAAGGTCACTACTTCCTCCTTGATGAGATCTCTCTAGCTGATGACTCTGTTCTCGAGCGTCTGAACAGTGTCCTTGAACCTTCACGGAGTCTACTGCTTGCAGAGAAGGGTCCTGTTGACTCGCACATTACAGCTAGCGACGGATTTCAGTTCCTTGCAACTATGAACCCAGGTGGAGATTATGGTAAGAAAGAGCTCTCGCCAGCCCTTCGGAATCGCTTCACGGAGATATGGGTTCCTGCAATGTCAGATCTTGATGACATCCTGGAAATCGTACGATCGAAGTTGAAGCCTAGCCTAAGTCACTTCGCTGGGGCCATCGTTTCATTCTCACAGTGGTTCAACGACAAGTACAACACGTCCGTCGCATCTTCGATATCAATTCGTGACACTCTAGCATGGGTGTCTTTCATCAACGACATGAAGCACGACGATCCTATATTCGGTGTCGTTCACGGTGCGGCAATGGTTTTCATCGATACACTTGGAGCCAACCCAGCAGGCTTGCTTGCCATCTCTGCAGCCACGATCGATGACGAGAAGACGTCATGTCTGCATCACCTGAGCAAGCTCCTGGGTCAAGACATCGCACCCATGTACTTTGGAGCCATTGACATTGCGAGCACTGAGCATTCCTTCCGATTGGGATCTTTTTCTATCCCCAAGTTCTCGTCGGCAGCCTCGCAGGCGTCGAACTTCGCGCTGGAAGCACCGACAACTCGTTCCAATGCGATGCGTGTGATCCGCGCCCTACAGCTTCCAAAGCCAATCTTATTGGAGGGTAATCCTGGTGTGGGTAAGACTACGCTAGTCACTGCCCTGGCTAAAGCTATCGGCAAGCCTTTGACGCGTCTCAATCTTTCCGAACAAACGGACCTTATGGATCTATTCGGATCAGACGTGCCTGTCGAAGGAGGCTCTGCCGGTACTTTCGCTTGGCGTGACGCGCCGTTCCTCAAAGCCATGAAGAATGGTGATTGGGTACTTCTTGACGAGATGAACCTGGCGTCACAGTCCGTACTTGAAGGTCTCAACGCCGTCCTTGATCATCGTGGGGAGGTCTATATCTCCGAGCTGGACCAAACATTTCATAAGCACCAAGACTTTAGGGTCTTTGCCGCGCAAAATCCGCACCACCAGGGCGGTGGCCGTAAGGGACTACCCGCATCCTTCGTCAACCGATTTACTGTCGTGTATGCCGACGTTTTCCGTCCAGAAGACCTTACCCTCATTTGTAATAAGGTTTTCCCTGGCATCGAGGAGCACGAAGTGGCTAAGCTTATCCGATTTGTGGCAGAGTTGGACGACCAAGTGGTCAATCGACGCGCATTCGGTACCCTTGGCGCACCTTGGGAATTCAACCTGCGTGATACCCTACGCTGGCTGCAGCTTCTCACCTCGAAAGATTTTCCAGGTTCAGCACGCGACTTCTTGGACACTATTTTCGCCCAGCGCTTCCGCTCAGAGAGCGATCGTGTCCGGCTACATAGAGTATTTGAGAGCCAGTATGGCGTCCACCAGCCACGCATCAGTCTCTTCCACAATCTGAGCACACAGGCTATTCAAGTCGGCCTAGGCTTGCTACCACGCGACACTGCACTGACCCGACCAGATCCTATGTCAACCCTGCGCTCCTCGCAGCTAGGTCCAATGGAAGCTCTTTTGGTCAGCGTCAAGCAGAATTGGCCAGTCATCATCGTTGGTCCACCGGGCTCGGGTAAGACTGCTATGATCAATCAGTTAGCAAGCTTTGTCGGTACGGACCTGATCACCTTCTCCATGAACGCAGATGTTGACGCCATGGATCTGGTTGGTGGGTATGAGCAGTTGGACCCCACACGGGAAGTCCATCGATACCTTGGGCAGGCGGAAGAAATCATCCGAAGACATCTCGCGACCAGCACAACACATTCGGCCGTGCATCTTCGACTATTGGAACATCTTCAGGCTAGCTCCTTTACGAGCGACAGTGGTGGTGCGGTACAGTTTCTCGAAAGCCTTGCAGGACTCAGCCCTGAAGCGTCTGAGCTGGCCCACAAGCTGCACTCGTCACTCCAGGCTTCCCATCAACAAATCGATGGCGCACGTTTTCAATGGGTCGATGGAATCCTTATCCGCTCGCTTGAGCAGGGCAAATGGCTCGTGCTTGACAACGCAAACCTGTGCTCAAGCGCTGTTTTGGATCGATTGAACTCGCTACTGGAGCCCAACGGCTACCTTTCAATCAACGAACATTCCACAGATGATGGCGAAGCACGCATCGTGCGCCCACACCCAAACTTCCGTATTTTTATGACCATGGATTCGAAATACGGAGAGCTGTCAAGAGCAATGCGGAACAGAGCTGTCGAGATATTTTTGCTAGAAGGCGATGATAAGGCTATTCAAAACGACCGACCGGTGGTACAATATCCGCTTGACTCCACTATGTACCGGTATCGCCGATTTCAAGAACACGAAGACCATCTGTCGGCAACTTTGGAACAACGTTTCGAGCATTTGGGACTCCAGGACAACGACTTGTTGGCAGGTTTTACCAAGCAAGCACGACAAGGTCTTGTATTGACTTCCTCTGTGCTACCGAATCGAGCCAATGATCATGACTACACACAGCCATCACCCGTGGTAGTCCAAACAGGTATCGATCATCGAATTCAGCAATTTTCTGGGTTCCTGGAGACAACATGGAAACCACATGCGACGAAGGTTTACAACAAGCTAGGAACAGAGGAGCTGATAAGACTACGTTCTTACCATCCCTTGAACAACGAGCTGTTACTCAATCATACGGAAGAATCGAGAACACTGAATGTCTGGAGTGCGTCCATGTACGAGGTCATGTTTGATCTGTACAACATGCAACAGGCTATCCAAGACCTCCCATCCGCTCGATTCGAACGCCGCAAAGAGAGGCAGAAGCTGCCGGCGTTCCTGCATGCATACTGGCAAGGTATGGTCAAAGTCGCGGAAGGCTTTTGGAATGCGCTTCAGCAAGATCATCAATTCGACATTGCTTTCCTCAAGCCATTGCGAACGTTGTTCTGGGCCTTCCACGCTCTCACTACTGCCTCCACGTTCGATCGTGCCACTTTCCAGACATATCTGAAGATGTTGGCATCAGCTACTCCCGCCATAGCTGGGGAATCAGGTTCTCTCATACAATCTATGAGTAATGCACTCTCCAAGCAGATCGCTGTGTTTGGGTCTGACGTTCAGCTCACCACTGGCATGGGCATGGAACATATCTGGCGCGTCTTCAAAGCCTCTACGCCTACGACCCACAGTCAGCTGAATGCTATCTTGGAACTGGAAAGTTTGGCTGACAGACTTGATGCGGTTATGTGGCAGTCAACTCTACGCGTGGATGAGATGGTACAGCTACGCGAAAGAGTCGCTAGCTCCTTAAGCCTCGTTCGAAAGAATCAAGTAGATGCCAAGGAACTTGTCACAGGTCTCAGTATAGCGATTCATGATCTGGAGCAGAACATTGGCGAAGACAACATGTTGATCACTCCATACTTCGAGGACGAATTTGAGGGTCTCTGTCAGTTCCTAGACATCGCGCGTGACGATACCGATACCGAACGGGATGTATCGCTTACAGCAGCTGTTGTAAACACCCGCGCAAAGTCAGCCCTATTTGCCCGACGTGCAACCAAACTCGTAGATCTCGCGTTTGGGCGATCTTATCATGGATCGGTGCATTTCACCAAGTTGTATCGCCATCTCGGGCTGACGCGCAAGTCAGCGAACGCTATGGTACTTCAAGGCCGATTCCACACTGCAGTACTTGGAAAACTATATGGTGCTGATGAAGTTCAGCTGGCACAGCTCGACCGGTTCGAGACAGAATTACAAGTCCTCTCCCAACAGGTATCACTTGATGCTGGCCGCATAACGAAAGACCAAAATGTCGCGCTGGACCTACTTTACAAGGATATTTATAATGAGATCATCTCATCGCACTCCAACATAGTTGTTGAGATGGCGAGTGGAGGCTCTGCTATAGTATCCTCGGGTGCCAATATTCCCGATGTCTATCGATCGACTCTAGAGGCTGGCATCGCAAATTGCGCCCGATCGCCCGATTCTGTTGTCAACTCAGCAGCGTGGATTCACTTGGGTCTTCTGGGCTTACAGTTGTATGTCCCAAATTATCCACACGACCCCGCACTCAGACCTATGATCGAACGCGATATGTTCACCGCGGAGAAAAGTTCTCTTCTGAAAGCACTTGGTGCGTTGAGGATGTTCCAGGTTGACTCTACTGGACAAGACACAAGCTTCCGTATCCGACAAGTCGAGGATGTGATCAACAACATGGGTCAAGAGCCACCTGTGCCAGCTATCGTTCGACCTGCTATGTCCGAGCTCGATGATCTTCAAGGCGAGTTTACGAACTTGCTAAGCACTATTCAACCTCTTTTGAACCAGTCAATGTCAGTACAAGAAGCGGCCCATGACATCACCTTGCAGCAAAACATCCTTCGAATTATCCAGCGACTCACGGAAGGATATCGGGGATATGACGACATCACAGATATCGCAGTCGGCTTTCTCGCCTGTCTGCAGATTGGCCTTAACATGGGTCAGAGAGAAGAAGAGAAAAATGTCGAGAGCAATGTCACCAAGAGCTTGGCATACATATCGTCGCAGACGCCTTTCTTCGGTCGATCCAAGCCAATGGAGAGATCGGAATCGGTGTTGCAGACCATGGAAGAAAGCCTGGCTCAGCGCGAACATGCTATCGACCTCAGGTGGCACACTTTGAATTACTTGCTCGTGCTGAGCAATACTGATCCGGCTGCTATGACTACACCTGTAGCCAGAAATCTACTGCATGATCTGTTCGCTAGCTTGTACAGTGATTGGAAAACCAAGCTAGTTCAAGACCAGGAGAAAGAAGCGCAAAACTCAAGTCTGTACACTTATCGTGGAATGGATGACGACGAAGTTGACGAGGACCCGACACTGTTTCCGGACTACGACGCAGACCAGGAGGACGAGATCAAGCCAACCAGATTGCCCTCTAATTCTCGCGACTATGCCATCAGACTTGCCAACTTACATGCCGAGCTCTTCGTTCAGGGCAGGGACGCCTCGGACTCCATCAAGGCGCTACTAGAGTGGTGTGCTACGGAACTCGATCGTATATCGGGTAGCAAGAGCCATGGTAGCAAGCACGAAGACGTCTTGCCGACCATCTATCTCGCGCTAGAGAAGAAGATCAACGCGCTGTCAACCGCCAGCACAGCGAGAACCTACAATTTCTACTTCGATGCCAATCTTTCGGAAGCCAAGCGTCTCATCACAATTATTCACCGCATTCAGGCGCGTTACCGCCAGATCCGCAGAATCTGGCCTGAACACGCGACCCTCTCCGAGGTTCTACGCACGTGCGATGAAGCACTTGAATTCCGGCATGTCGACCCAGTCGCAAAGTTCATCACCAAGGCTGAGAAACTCTATGCTTACATGCATGAATGGCAGAAAGTCGCCAGCAAAGAATACAATACCGCGAACGTATTTGACGATCTTACTAAGCTCCTAGTCAGCTGGAGAGAGCTTGAACTTACCACTTGGGCTCGACTGTTCGACATGGAAGAGGAAAAATACCGTGACGATGCTAAGAGTTGGTTCTTTGTCGCGTATGAAACGATCATTGCTGCATCAGAGAGCAGCGAGGATGAGAAGAGCCTGCAGACGCATGTCAAGAACTTACTCAAGTCTTTGGAAGGTTTCTTCGAGGCGACCACGCTTGGTCATTTCGAGCAGCGAATTAAGCTTTTAAGACAGCTTCGCCAACACGCAGCTATGCGCATGCAAGATGTCGATGCCTTCACGATTGTGCATGCTGCACTAGACAACTTCCTCGCCTACTACTCGCGTCTTGAGAAACCAGTGCACGCAACTCTTACCAAAGGTCGCCAAGCCCTGGAAAAGCAAATCACCGATGTCATTAAGCTTGCAAGCTGGAAAGATACGAACATCGAGGTCTTGAAGCAAAGTGCGAAAGCTAATCATCGCAAGTTGACAAAACTTGTCCGCAAGTTCAGAGCATTGCTTAATCGTCCTGTGTCTGGTATAATGAACGCAGGCTTCCCAGATGAAAGTCATCTGCTGCATGACATCTCTTTGGAGAATGTCATCACTGTTACGAACCCTAAGGCGCTAGAACTCTGCGCAACCAAAATTCCCGGATGGGATGAGAGACCTACTCGCTTCAAGAATCTTGCTGTCACGGTCTCGATGATGCGCAATCTCACAACGCCAAAGACTGCCACTGTTGACGGCGCATCATACATCAGCGAATTTATTACTGACCTCTCAGGCTCTATCATCGAGCTACAGAAGGCTACACCCACTACGCTCACAGAGGAAAACAAGGCATCCGTGCAACATCTCAAGACCCAGAAGCGCAAGCTCTATGCCGATACGATGAAACTGCTGCGGCAGATGGGTATCAACTCAAACCTGAGTGTGGACACCTTAGCAAAGCAGGATGAGCTTTCGACAATACTCTCAACTATATCTCTGGTGAAAGGGAGTGAGAGCATTGGTCATGCTGCTGAGTATCATCTACACAAAGCTCTCAATATTATGCCTCAGGTCCGCGCAGTTACTAGGGAACACTCTGGTGATCTGACCGCAAACGATGTTTCAAGGAGTATTGGTTACTTGGAGGGCTTGTTGCATGCCTCTATCCGGCAGCGCAATGTGCTCAGCAAGGCTGCACGCAGTCTTGAACTGATCAATGCGCCAATGGCGCTTGTCGCCGACCTGTGCCAATTGGAGCACGACCAATCAACACTGGTATCAGAACACGTAGATGTATCAGGCTTCGTACAGCCGCAGCTTCGTTGGCTCGCTGCCATGCTCCAAACTGCAAGCGACGTAGTGAATGCGCAAGCCAGGCTTGGGAAGACGACTGAGCTTGATGCGTTGATCCGCGACTTGCGCGCTTGGGCCAGCACTGCCCAAGGCCTTGCTGATGCATACGACAAATCGCCAAAGCTGCCGCTCAACGTACAGTCCTTGGCTTACCAAGAAGTCAACGATTCCGTCAAAACTTTCCTATCAGAACTTCAGAGAGTTTTCGGCGTTTACGCTACTAACAGCGACATTGCGAGGACTGTACTTCAGCAGGTCGAACCGTTCCTATTCTGCTATCCTGCTACCAACGCTGTACGATCTTCCGACAGTCTGCGCATATCAGTTGAGGCTCATGCCAAAGATATACTCACTTCTCTGGATCTCGTCCTCGGTTCAATGCAAGATGTGCAGACTGCAATGACGGGCATTCCTGCCTCAACGGATGACGCGTCCTGGCTCCTTAAGGAGGAGCAAGCTCTTTCAGCTGCGCTGATGGCCCTGCACGCTCCTCACATCAGTGAAACCTTGCAAACCCTTCTCGACAAGATGCAACATCTTCATGAGGATGCGAACTTACAAGGGATAGTCGCTTTGTTCACTTCCGTCAAGCCCATTCTAGACCAATACGTGGCAACGCACAAGTATATCGTCAACCGTTTCGACGCTCTACATGCATCCACTGCAAACCTACTTCACCGCCTCTCGAAGTCGTTCATCCAAATCGGCACGCAAGGTTTCTGTCAACCTCCAGAGAAGTCGAATGATCCGCAGAAGGGCAAAGATGACAAGCTTGAGTCTGGTACTGGCCTTGGTGAAGGAGAAGGCGCTGAAGATATCTCCAAAGACATCGAGGACGACGAAGATCTCGAGGATCTGGCACAAGAGCAGAAGGGCGAACGTGAGGGAAGTATCGAAGAACAGGAAGATGCAGTCGATATGGGCGAGCAAGAGATGGAGGGTGAGACAGAGGAGGTAGGAGAGAAGGAAGATAAGGGCGACGAGTCTGGTGAGGAAGGAGACGACGATGCGCAAAGCGAAGTTGGCAGTGTCGATGATCTCGGCCCTAGTGCTGTAGACGAGAAAATGTGGGACGATGGAGGCAAGGAAGATGACGCCAAGGACAAAGAAGGAAAAGACGACGTAGGAACCGAAGACCAAGAAGAGCAGGTTGCTGCCGAGAAGAAGGAGGAAGAAAAGAGCGGCGAGGACAAAAAGGAAGAAGCAGAAGATGAAAAGAAAGAGGGCGAAGGAGAAGAGGAAGACATGGAGATGGAAGGCGAGGATCAGGAAGAGAACGTGGGTGCTGGTGAAAAAGAGCAGATGGATCCCCACGCAAAGGAAGAGGAGACATTGGACTTACCAGAAGACTTGAACATGGATGGTCAAGACGACGAAGGCAAAGAAGACGACAATCTTGGCGATATGGACATGGGTGACGATCTGCCTGAAGACGAGATGGATCCGGAGGTCGATCCCGGCCAGCCAGATACCATGGAGGAAGACATTGGCCCTGAGCAAGAAGGCGAGGATGAGAAAGACACGACTGGCCATGTTGAAGATGAGGAACAGCCAGAAGGAGAGCAAGGAGATGAAGGTGACGAGCCCATGGACGACGATGACGCCATTCCTCTTCCAGATGAAAACATGCCAGAAGATGAAGTTCGTGATCAGAAAGATACCGACCAAGCCGATCCCAATGCCGAAGCTGGTGCAGGTACCGAAGCCAACGAGGAAGCACACAAGAACAAGAATGAGCAAGCTTCCGCAAGTGCCGCAAACCAGGACGAAGGTCAAGAGGGAGAATCTGCCGAACAGCAACAAGCACCAACGACCGAAGACGGGCAGCTTGGACAAACAGCCGCACCAGACGCCGGCGGACACGGAGAGCAGCCTGAGGAGTCGAAAGAAACGCAATCTTTCAAAAAGCTGGGCGATGTGCTTGAGAAGTGGTACAATCAACAGAAGCAGATTCAAGACGCCCAGGAGAAGGATGAAAAGCAGGCTCAGCAGATAGACAAAGAGATCGACATGGCTGACGCGGACTTTGAGCATCTCGGCGATGAAGAACAGCAAGCTGATACACAAGCATTGGGTACCGCGACAGAGGACCAAGCGAAAACTCTGGATCACGACATGGCGCTTCCAATGAACGAAGAGGAAGATAAGATGCCGACTCGGCCGGAAGACAAGGACGAAGAGATGATGGAAGCTGATAAAGACACCGAGATGGAGGAGCCTGAGACGCAAGATCAAGACGAAGAAGCTCAGCAGCCGCAGTCGAACGCTATGGAAGGTCAACCGCAAGCTTTCGTCGGCGAACAAAGACCCTTCCCCGACCAAGAAGACGAAGACATGGCTGATGCTGTCGAACTTGACAATGACACTTCTTCTACAGTGTCCTCTGCAGACAACATTGAAGCCCAGCTCTCGCTCACTCACCTTGAACCATCCGCCATGGACCCCACGTCCGCACGTGCCCTCTGGCTGGCTCACGAAGCGTCGACGCATTCGCTTTCCCAACAACTCACAGAACACCTCCGCCTCATTCTCGCGCCAACTCTCGCTACAAAGCTCCGCGGCGACTTCCGCACGGGAAAGCGGCTCAACTTAAAGCGCATCATCCCCTATATCGCTTCAGGCTACAAGCGGGACAAGATCTGGCTACGACGCAGTATGCCAAGTAAGAGGAGCTACCAAGTCATGATTGCGTTAGACAACAGTGGCAGTATGGCCGACAGTGGTGCAAGTGGTCTCGCACTCAAAACCCTAACACTAGTTACCCGCTCGCTATCGATGCTGGAAGTTGGTGAAGTCAGCGTCGTGGGCTTCGGGGACGAAGTGAACGTCGCGCATGACTTTGACAAGCCATTCACTTCCGAAGCGGGTGTACGCGTCTTCGAGCAATTCGGTTTCGATGCTAAGAAAACAAATGTCCGTGGTCTGGTTGACAAGAGTCTTGAGCTATTCAAGGATGCTCGTCAAAAAGGATCAAGTTCAGCAGGTGAAGACCTCTGGCAATTGATGCTCATCGTCAGTGATGGTCTTTGCGATGACCATGCCGAGATCCAGCGCCTTGTTCGCAAAGCACAAGAAGAGCGTGTGATGATCGTCTTCATCATTATCGATAGCTCGGCCGCTGCTCCTTTCGTACCGGTACCAGCGCCATCTGACAGCCCAGGTGCCCAGCCGCCGGCGCCTGCGAAGGACCAAGCGAAAACCTCTATCTTGGACTTGCAGTCTGCTGTGTTCACCCCCGAGGGCAAGATCGTGAGGTACAAGTATATGGAGCAGTTCCCATTCAGATATTACCTTGTCGTTAGAGATGTCAGAGAGTTGCCAGGAGTGTTGGCCGGAGCATTGAGACAGTGGTTTGGAGAAGTTGCTGGAAGTGTTTAGTGGGACACATGATGTATAGTGGCCAACGCACGCGCATGAAGCGGAGTTTGGGCTACCATAGGTGTTTTTGCATTCATGGAGTTGCATTGTGTTGGCGTTCTGGGTCTGGAAAATAGCTGGTGTATAGTACTAAATTTATTTTCGTACATATTTACAATTCACGTGTCCTCTCCAACGCACAGACCAATAACCGGTACTCTATGGGCAAGGCCTCCAGTAATCACAAAAGCACATTCTACATCCCTGTGACGTGACGAGACGAATCTGAGCGTAAGTCCGAAGAACCTGGCGGGTAACTCGATTAGGCTCACGGCTTGATTACATAATGACACTCGGCAATCGTCGGCTGTATATCTGTGACTGTACTGCCTTATGATATGTCTCGTATCTTGCTTTTCCGATCGTATGTTCCGACGCTCAGTTCGCTGCATTCTCGGACCTGGGAACTCGGATAAATTTCCATATTCTTGAGATCTGCGTGGCTCACTTTCCTGGGCTTAAACACCTACTGTCGTCAAACCAGTGCAGCCTGTATCCATCTCATCATCCTTCATAGATCCGTCATACATCTCTTGGATGCTGAACCTGTCTCCCTATCACCGACAGATCCAATGGGTCGACTGAACCTTGATGCGTTCGGCTCGGTTGCATTCGTGTGGAAGACGCTGGGTCTACCACAGGAAGCTCTCAACTCATTACATTTACCTTTAGATGCCAAATGCCTACCGTCCTCTTTCAAAGTCGACATTCTCGCACAATCCACCATTGCAACGTCTGCATTGGCGGCAGCTCTACTTTGGTCCGTTCGGAACGCATCCCCAATACCTCGGGTCACGGTTCCAGCCGAGCACGCGTGTGTCGAGTTCAAATCTGAGCGACTGTACACTGTCGACGGGAAGTCCGCGTCCCCACCCTGGGGTGCTATTGGTGGATTTCACAAAGCATCTGATGGATATGTGAGGATACACGATTCTTTCCCGAATCATCATCAGAACGCACTACATGTGCTAGGACTTCCACCAAATGCGACGAAAGAAGATGTCACTCGAGAAGTTTCGAAATGGAAAGCTGTGGAATTGGAGACCGAAGCATGGCGACGTGGAGCAGTAATCGCTGCGCTACGATCTATCGATCAATGGGAGGCTTTACCCCAAGCCAGCGCTATCGCGGATGCCCCTGTTCTCTTCGAGAGGATTGCACACTCTGAGCCGCATATGCCACCGCAGCCAACAACGGAAATAACGAACAAGTGCCTACACGGTGTTCGCGTTATCGAGATGAGCAGAGTTATAGCCGCACCAGTGGCTGGGAAAACACTAGCTGCGCATGGGGCCGACGTTATATGGATCACATCGCCATCTTTGCCTGATCTTCCTGATCTAGATATCGACCTGTCGCGCGGCAAGCGCACAGTACAGCTCGATATCAAGAAGGCTGAAGACAAGGCTAAGCTGCTAGATCTACTCTCCACAGCCGACGTTTTCCTCCAGAGCTATCGTCCTGGAAGCCTAGCGGCAAAAGGTCTCAGTGCGGCAGAGTTGATGGAAGCGAACCCAAGACTGATTGTGGCAAGTCTCAGCGCTTACGGTCCTGAAGGTCCTTGGTCTGAAAACCGTGGGTTTGATTCACTTGTGCAAACTTGTTCCGGTATTAATGTGGCAGAGGCCGAGCACTATGGCGCTAACGAGCCGATGCGCGTCCTGCCCTGTCAAGCATTCGATCATGGAGCTGGTTATCTTTTGGCGACCGGAATCATAGCTGCATTATACAAACGAGCCACTGATGGGGGCGCCTACGAGGTTAGCGTATCCTTAGCTGCTGTCATGAAATATATGCGGTCCTTAGGCCGATACGATGGCAAAAGTGGATTCGACCGGAAAGATTTTCAGAAGCCGGAGGATGTCAAGCAGTATCTAGAATCGCGACACACACACCTTGGGGTCCTCGAGGCAGTAAGACACTCCGCCTGCATTGAGGGCCTGTCCGTCGGTTGGGACATCATGCCGAAACCATTGGGTAGTGATACGGCGGGTTGGCTTTGAGGGTCCGACAACATAGTGCTTGATATGATAGCACTGCATTCATGACGAGTATACTTGAATATCAATATCTGTCTCATCAATTTGATATTGAATGAACGAGGTACGTTGCCCTAGAAATCTTAGCCATCTACGATCAGCTCCGAGAAGCCAAGCGACATGGTACCGTCATCTTGGAGATCCGCGGTCGAGCGACCGTGATCGTGTTGTCCTGATTGTGACAAGCGTAGGTGTTGTGCATTATGTTGTATGGACGCATTCGGAGTGGTTGCAACATGCGTCCCAAAGGCGACTTCGCAGATACAGTCGCTGTGGAACCATTGACGTCATCGTCGCCCGCGTACCTGCATTAGCCCTCGCCCCTCTCCAAGCCATCCACGTCTGCCACTATTGTTCATCCTCGACGTCTTATCGACTCACTGCCTGGTAACCAGTCAGAAAATTCTTCGCCAATCAGCACCAACATCATGGCTGAAATCGCAGCAGGCGCTTATGTCGCTGCGGAAGTGGTTGAACACACCGCGGAAGCAGGCTACGCTGCTTACATCGTCTCCAAGCCAACGCTCCCTCTCAAGGTTACCTTTACACGCATAGCCACAGCAACAGGTGATACTTCGGCGTATGTACCTTACTATTTCTGTAGCCAGAACCCAGCTGACTTTCAGACGCTCGTTGGCACGCTCCAATCACACAGTCACAGTGATCGGTAACAAAGCTTATGTTTTCGGTGGCGACACTGCGAACAATGTTCTTGCTAGCAACCATGTGCATATCGTCACTCTTGAGTATTCTGGGAAACCAGAGATGGACTATAGTATCATCCCAGCTTTGCCAACATCTGAGGGTGGGAATACACCTACAGCAAGATCGAGTCATGCAGCCTGCGCATTTCATGGGAATGTAGCCGTATACGGCGGTAGCGACGAGAATGGCGGTCTGATCGATGAGCAATCCTCTGTTTGGCTCTTCAGCCCCGAGAGGAAAAGCTGGGATATTTTGCAACCATCAAAGGGAGATATCGAAACAGGAGACATTGGCCCAGGCCCACGTCGCAATGCCCAGCTTTTTGCGCATGATCAGCACCTGATACTGTTTGGAGGAGTTGATGGCTCTGGTGACAACGCATCAGATCTATGGCAATTCGACATCGCTGCGCGCTACTGGACGCAGCTTCCGACAGCACCAGTCGCAACATCGAATGCTGCACTAGCGAACGGTCAACTATGGCTGATATCTGGTTCCGACCCTATGAGCAGTCAGCTGCATCACATCAGCGTCTCCTCGTCGAGTGAAGAGAGAAAGTGGGAGTCTTTCACGTTTCCAACCAACCCACTAGCACCAGGCCCTCGTGCACGGCATGATGGAGCGCTACTGCCGGTAACTACTGGCTGGGGTAGAAACTACCTTGTCTATCTCCTTGGAGCTCGTAACAACTCTTCTGCTGACGTTTCGAACACTGAGCCAGAAGATCCCAAACATGCGGATGAGGTCACTCAGTTCAGCGACACCTGGGTCCTCCAGATACCTTCAAGTGACTTGGAGGCTAAGCCGTCGATGACGCTCAAGAACGCTATCAATCCAGCAAAAATCAAAGATGCTATCAGGTCTGCCTTGGGTGCTGATACAGGGCACCTGTCCTGGGCAGAGGCGGTAGTACAGCTACCTTCTGACAAGCAACTGGAGGAAGAAGATGGCAAGCTGCATCCTGGTCCGAGAGCATTTTTCGGTGCGGATGTTATGGAGACAGGCAGTGGTCTAATCTTCTGGGGTGGAGTGGACGCAAAAGGTGAGAGGGTTGGTGATGGATGGATCGCGAGGTTTGAGTGAGCAATGAGGTATCTAAGGACATGTGTTCTGATGGGGGCTGCAAAAGCGCATAATTACATTCGAGTTGCATATGTGCATCTTCTTGTGCATCTATCGATGATGTCCATCATTGAACCGTCTTTGCCATATCCTGGGCTTCCATGAGCTGGATGCGATCAAAGCTTGCGCCAGCAGGTGAAGGTTACAAGAAGTATATATTGGAAGGGATGTGATATGAATAGTGAAGAAAGAGACTGTGTACTGGTGCAGAAGAGATATCAACTGATGGAGTAGATGATGCTTTCCGGAGACGGATATAGCGTTATCCAACCGATCATCGAAAGAAAAGACGATGTACGTTTCAAGAAGCTCAAGCGTACAATTGACTTCTGCATGTTACAATATGCGTCCAATCCTGATGAGCAAACGATCGCAAAGCGGCGACGCCCACTCTGTGGTAGCCAATATCGTTAGCGTAATGTCTCATCATCAAAATAGCGGAT
Source organism: Alternaria alternata (assembly GCF_001642055.1). Lineage (NCBI taxonomy): Eukaryota > Fungi > Ascomycota > Dothideomycetes > Pleosporales > Pleosporaceae > Alternaria > Alternaria alternata. Next base: position 1,023,481 of record NW_017306190.1, on the reverse strand, counting down.
ACATGTACCATATGGCGATTGAGGATTTTGAGAAGCTTTTCATACCTAGCAATTGGCGACCTCTGAACGGCTCAACGGAACTCGGTGATAGCGTTCACACGAAGGACTTGCTTGTACAACCTAGAACAGAATATCTTTTGCTACCTTCAGCCACTTAGTCTCTACGATAGATGCCTGCTATCCAACAAGCTCTCAAAAGCGCGAGACCCCACGCCATCCCAATGCTATCCCAGACTACATTCAGCTTACTGCCCATGACCTCCTTCCACCCGATCGCAACTTCAATCATGGCGATATCAGCACTTTCAGCGAGCATCAACATCTCGACATCAAAGATCCAACCTTCAGAGTGCATGTACGGGACAATGTACGGCAACGCCGGTCGCGAGAACAGCTTGAAGCCGCACTGTGTGTCCTTGATGCGCGCAGTAGCCGGAGGTGTCATGATCCGCAGGAGGATGTGGAACGAGTGCATGAGAAAGTTGCGGAGCTTGGAGCGCTGGACAACGGCTTCACTACCGACAAGGTGAGCTCGTGAACCGATGGCGACACCACGTCCATGTTTGTCCTCTATGCTTTGGCAGCCATCGACAAGCGCTCCGAGGTCAGAGAAGCGACTTGCGCCGTCTGCGTCCGCGAAGACGATGTACTGGCCTCGAACGTGTCGCATGCCATGTGTGACAGCTCCACCTTTGCCTCTGTTCTCTTCAAGTGTAATGACGCGAATACTGCCGTGTGGAATGTGTGTGGAATGTGGTGCCTTTGCGTCACCGTTTTTCGACCATGGCCCTGGCTTTGACTTTGGATGCTGGCTGAGTTGATGCTCCTTCGCAAACTCCAGCGCTTTGTCAACGGTGCCATCGGTACTGCCATCACTCACAATGAGGATCTCCCATCCTTTCTGACTCTTCTCACCCTTCCCACCAGCATGCGCATCGCCATATTGACTCTCCAGATAGTCAACGGCCTCTTCCAACATGCCCTCCAGACGCTCTTCCTCGTTGTATGCGGGTACCACGACGCTCATGAACAGCTCTGGTTCCTCAATAGGCATCTGGGGTGGTATGACAACCTTGCTTCCTGGCTCTTTCGCTGCTTCTTTCTTCGCTGCCTCCTTCTCTGCCGCCCATTTATCCAGCCAACACGGAAGTTCCTTTGGATGGCTTCTTGCGCCGTCGGGTAGAATTGTCGTGTATTGTTTCTCGGAGCGTCGTGGCAGTCGTGGAGTGGGTGCTAGGAGATTCAATGCTATGTAGAGCTATCACACGTAGTTGCATTAGTTGCGTGCATCACTTCAGATGCGCGTATGAATTCATACCCAGAAGCCCATTGCACATAGCAGAAAGCCCAAGCCTACGAGAAGGACCCATGTTGGGGGCATTTCAATAGCGCGCTTTGGGTGCGACTCGAAGCCATAACCAGCACCCAATCTCTGGGTATCGAAGGCGCGGTTCTCTTTCGACATGGCGATTGCGGGGCCCTAGAGAGGGCTGTCCAGTGATGATGCTACCGGAATGCTGTTGACATTGAGTTGGGGTCGCGACCGCTGAGACCCAAGCTTGGAGCGACTCAGAGGAAATGCGACAGATGAAGAGTGAAAGTAGTAATGGTTGCGCGACAGCCAATTGGCACGGAAAGATGCAACGTGGAAGCTGACGTACCTGACGGCCCGAGGGTCGTTAGTCAGCCCCGCTATAGCGCCGGTAAGCTACCAGCTGTCCCAAACCTACCTAGGTAACAAACCAGCAAATACAAGCTATGCGCCCGGTATGGGCTAAAGTAAAGAAATCGAGGTCGGCATCAAACATCATCAGGTTCGGCATTCGTGCGATACACTCAAGGATGAGACATCAGCACTCTATAAGAGCTCCAATCTCGAAGATGTGCCATCAGAAATGGGCATCTTGGTGTACGAACTAAGAGTGTGCTATCCGAACTGATACGACTGTAGGTATTCGCCGGACTTGGATTCTAGGAGCACGAGTGTTGGGACACGAAAGACATCAAGCAGCGACAACGATCGCAACGTCGTTGTACACAGGGTGATGGAGGCACGGGCAATTAGAGGCTGCTGCAAAGCAGACGACGATCGTGAGAGTGATGATATCTTGTTCACAGCCCACAGTCCACAGCTTGCAGATAGCTCTATACATTCCTGAACAGCAGCATGTAAGCAAACACTATGCGAGGAAGTCTATAATGAAGGACCAATAGCTTGATCATTATAGGAAAATATGTTGGGCCACCGCGTCTACCATAAGTATACAGGCTTTCAAGATAACAATAGGTAATCCATTTCAAAATGCCTTCCCAAACGCCCCCGCTGTTTACACTGATATATACGATGAAAAAGGACATGGCGTCCAAAAGATCTAAGGTACCGAAATGATTGCGATTGAAGCGCCAGCATGGAGGGAAGCAAGCTATGCTTCTTGTCCATCCGCCTGCGCAGCGCGTTTGTCATCTTCGTCGATATATACTGTGTTGTATGAGCGTCAACCATGCAATGGGGATGTGTTTGCAACTTACCATGTGGACGAATAAACCAACTGCACACAAACGCGGTTCCAAAGGTTGCCGCAAGACACACAAAGACAGTTTGGCGGTATGTCCCAACAGTCGCACTATAGATGCCGTTGAAGATAGTTGGACCTACCACACGTGCAACGGCGTGAAGTAAACCTGTTGCACCTAGCAATTGACCGACTTGATCCTGCGGTACGTGTTTCGTCAACGCAGCACCAAGCGTGGGTGAACCGATACCACCAACAGCAGCGATAGCTCCAGAGAGCGCGAATAGTTCGCCCTTGCGGGCAAGGGCATAGCCAATGAAACCAGCCATGTCGAAGAAGATAGCGGCTCGAATGACGGAAAGATCGAACAGATCAGAGCCCGAGCTGCGCAGACGCGCCGCGCCATTCTTACCGCGGAAGATGCGCGTTAGAATAGGCAAGATGACGAGAAGAGCGAACACACGGGAGCTGTTCACAATGGTGGTAAAACGACCAGACTCTAGTTCGTGCCAGTCAAACTGCCGGCGAGTGTAGACCAACACAACGCTCATGGCACCCATTGCGACACCAAACATGATGGTATCTGTGGCGGCTAACAAAAGGAGATTCCAGCGCACAGCAGACGATGTTCCAGGGCCAGTTGGCCAGAGGATCTTTAAAGGACCAAAGAGGTTGATGGAGCGTAATTGGTTAATGAAATCTCCAGCAGGACCTTGTCGTTCAAGTTCTTCCCTGCGCTTCTCACGCGCAGCTTCTTGGCGTGCTTTGCTGAGGGATTCGGGAACAAGGAATGTGAGAAACGCAATGAAGATCAAATGAGCACCGAGAGCCATGTAGAAGATGAGCAAGACAGCTTCAGTCTTGCCAACGTACTTCTGGCGCGCATTGATGATGTATCCAGCCAGTGCAGGCCCAATGGCGATACCACCGAACAGACAAGCGTGAAAGTATGAAAAGGCAACGTTCCGTTTCTGTGGTGCGACGCAGTCGGATGCGTAGGAGTGCGCGCATGCCATGCCGACGATGAAGGATCCAGATATGCCCTCCAAGCAGTAGCCGACAAGAATCCAGTTGACGTGTACAGTCTCGGGAAACTTGGCAGCCAGTATGGTGAGCACCTCACCGAAAAGCGCACCGCAGGTGTTGGCAATCATGAATTTCTTCCTTCCATACCGGTCTGAGAGCGCACCAATCTTTGGACTTATAATAGCAGAGAGTATACCGGAGCACAAGCTGGCGTATAGAAGGAAGAGCGATGAGCGAGAGGAAACGGCGTCGTTCTGGCATCGATCTTGCCCCGGGTCCATGGGAGAGGATATTGGATCGGTCTCCAGAGTAGCATAGTACTCTTCGCACACCAAATCCATAATCAGGTTGATTTTGGGTACTATAATACCACCGAAGGCTATGGTGAACAGTAGGAAGGGCGGCAATAGCCAAAATATCTGTGACCGTCAGCCAGTGATTTCTGAGTGCAGGGGATTCGTTGCGCGTACCGAGGGCCGCTTCCACCAGGGAAGACCTCGAAAGTCGGCGTCTCCTGCCCATTCTTCTTCTTCGTTGTCATTTCCATCGCCATTCGCACCCCCATTATTGTGCCTCGAAGAACCCAACAGCGGCGCGTCTTCGTTATCGCTGTCGGGTCCTGAAGATCTTGCCCCTGACTTGTTCGCCTTCTTGAGATTCCTGACGCGCGCTCTAAACTCCTGCTCCACCTCGATATCCTCAACAAAGGCGGCGTCTGTCGTGGAAGCCATCTCGAATCGCTTGTGTCCTCCAACTCTTGTCGCGTCGGGTGTTTTTGCTGTCGAAGGTGGGGATCCGGGGTATCGTGGGGCGCTGTTTGATTCACGACCGCGTGCGCATTGCTGTAACTCGACTACGTCTCCAGTCAGTCTTCCCCTCATTAGGTGACACGGTAATGGGCGAAGAAACGTCGCGCCTCGCTAGTGACAAGCTAATGACGGCGATTGTAATCATCTTCGGCATCGGGTACAAGTGCGAATTCAGCTTACCAAGAATAGAACGCCCCAAAGCCGCCAACAATCGCGACGGTCAGCAGTGAGAAGGAGTGGAGAAGGTAGTCAAGGTCGTGTTTCAACACTTTGTCCGCGACATTACGTCCGCTAGCGGTCCTCCATCAAAGGGCTGACAGGGCGAGACTTTTGCGGATTCGTCGTAGATACAGGATCATGACGTTGCGATACTTGATTATCAGATCCCACGCGATCGGCATTTCGGGCGCGTTAGTCCTCCGCAGGCACTAGTGCATATACGTCCGAGTGCCATGGACCAATGTATTGCTTGCTTTGGTTGGAATGTGGCTTTCGCAGTCGTTCTTTCGCTGGCGAGACGTGTTGAGGAAAGCCATGTCCTCTGCATTTATCTTATCATCATCGACTGGTGCACAGACAGTAGCGCTGCGAACACGCCGGACGTACCTGGAGATATGGAAGAGACACGTGACCTCCTAGCTAGTCTCCTAATGTTGGAGCATCTGTGATTTATCAATAACCAGACCATATGTTTGATGCTTCCGTAGGTCACATTCACCGAGAGATACGAGAAGTACATTGAGGCAAACATCTACCATGTTTTCTTCTTATTACTGACTTAGGCTATTTCTCCAAAGCTCAATAACACCCTGCAGATCTTTCAGCCGTGCAGGCCTGACAAGGTAATTATCAACACCGGACTCGTATGCTGCATTACGATCTTTCCCACTCACAAGCCCAGTCAGTGCGCATATGTACGTCCTATCACGCTTCAATCGTGCTTCCATCTCACGAATCTCCCTCGCTACATCGAAGCCCGAGACCTCTGGCATCGAGAGATCGAGGAAGATAAGATCAAAAGGTTGCGCAGCTTCACCGTTATTCGGTTCCATGGTGCTTTTGAATGCATCAATGGCTTCCTGACCACCACCTACAGACGTTGCAGGCGTTTTGCTACATTTGCGTGCATACATGGTAAGCACCTTAAGATTGACAGCGTTGTCGTCGACAAGCAATAGTTTCGGCTCCGCTGCGAGTGCTTTCAATGGCGTAGTCAGATTCGGCTGTTCTACTTGCACTATCTGTATTGGTATGTTCTGTTCTGGTGGCCGTGCTTCGATGGGCTCTCTCGATGCTTGTACTTCTGAAGTTCTGGACTGGGCGGCTACCGGCATTGACTGTGGATGCACAGCGCTTTTTTCGCCGTCTGATTTCGGGTTTTCTTCGAGCACTAAATCTGACAGTGATGATATCGGTGGGTCGTCGGATGTGTCGTTTGTTTCCACACTCGACTGATTGAGGTTTCCTCTGCCCAATGGCTTCTGACGTCCCGTAGTTACTGATGTAGCGTCGGAATGGCGACGAAGCTCGGGAGATGAGACTGTGTCAGGGAACAAGTGCGCCAGCGCACCTTGAAGTTTTGAAATAGTCACTGGGCCAGTAATGGCTGCGATCTTTTCGGAAGGCGTTGTGTGTGGGCTGAGCGCGGTTTGCGAATCTGGATAAAGCAAGATACGCTCAGCGTCGCTGTATGTGCCACCGTAGGTCAGTTTTGCGCTTTCTTCGTCTTCTTTCAAGGCGATAAGCAGCCGCGACTGCGAATTCATGCTTGCAATCTCCCAAGGAATGACCGTAATACGAAACCACCGTCTTAGACCTTGCGTAAGCGAATCTAGCAGTAATCCAAGTCGCCGTTGGTCTCTTACTACATCGCCCGTCTCCCACCGCCTTGGGGCGAAAAGACTGATCCCTAGCTGAGGCGACTCGGCAGTACTAGATTGAGTGTCGATGTACTCTGCTGCACTATCCAGTGGGCGGTGCAGCAATTGAGTCGATGGGAGTCTAACTGTGAAAGTAGAACCTTGCTTCTTGCTCGACTCGATCTGTACATCGCCATCAAACATACTAACCGTCTGCTTGACTATAGAAAGTCCAAGACCAGTGCCCTCGGTGACAGGATTTTCCTGAGAAAATGGATCAAATATCGAATGGCGAATAAAGTCCGAAGCTATGCCCTGCCCAGCGTCCGTGCAAGAGACACTGATTGCATCATTCGTGATGTTCAATGAAACTCGAACACAGTTTGTCGACTCACCAAACTTCAAGGCATTATTCTTTTCAGTGTTAGTATGGTTTATATAGACATGTTTGTTGGACAACCTACCATAAAGTTGGTTAAGATTACGCGAAAGCTACCGACAGCCTTCAGGCGGCAGGACCATGTGGCATTCGTATCGAACACTATAATCGGAGGATGTATCGCAACTGTCGAACGTGAGCTTGAGCCAGTTTTTTACTACGGACTACCAGTGCACTAACCCATGGAGGGCTCAGATTGAACAGCCTCTTTGAGACGTAATCTTTGCGACTCACTATGTATGATATCTTCGCAAATGTTAATAGCCTCTACAGTGTCACTCTCCCGTGGGCAAGCTGCCGGCTTGTGTTGTACAAGACTTGATGGATGAACGAGTCCTTCGCTTGGGACATTGGATCCTGTATGTTCTGAATTATATGATCCAGAACTTATGTTGCTGAAATAGAGAACACGCTCTATGGTATCAAGTAGTGATAGGCCACTGTATCTCGCAGTTTCTAATAAGTCGTGTTGGTGTGCATCGTGCGGTATATCAGCTAGAAGCTCAAGGCTTGATAGCATGCCATGTAGTGGTGTCCTCATCTCGTGAGATACTGATCCGAGGAAGTCTGATTTGATCTTGTCCATAGCTTGTGCTTCTAGACGCCGCACTTGCGTCATGATGGTCGTGCAAAACGCAGAAATAGACGCAAGATCCGTCGAGCCGAGGTATACCCTAGACTGAGTGTTGGCAAATCCCAATACTGCACCGGTGGTCCGTTCATGGAAGGTGTCCCAGAGCGGCATCAGAACGATTTGTACTGCTCCTGGAAAAGACCTCGACAACTCCATTGATATGACTGGATCATCAACTAGAGCAACGTCACTTGCACTTGTAGCAGCAATAATCTTGCTTTTCTCGTCGAGTACCTGGAAGACAGCCCCCTGAGGAAATAATTCGAGTAGTCGGCTAGTCAATGTATGGCTTAGGCTCTGAGGCTTATGAGCTCTGGGTCCTAGATGCTCTGCCAATATACTAGAGCCATTCCAGGCGGGATTTCTGTTGACGAAGTTACCCGAGGGTCCTAGTTCTTGAATTCGAACTCCATCAAACTCGAAAGCATCGTAAAGCAGCGTCGCTGATAGCTGGTATAATCGTAGAGCGGAATCGTTGTATAGGTTTGAGACCAGAGACTGCCGCTCATCACGACTCTCTGGCAAAGGCTGCTCCTGCGCAGACTCAGCCGCCAGTCCTGCAGAGGAACCCATCCTCAGTAACGAAGCCACACCTTGGTTAAACTTGAGCAATCTTTTGCCTTCCAGCGCCTCTACTGCTTGTTCCAAGTGCCGTATAATATGTGATGCTGTTTCAAACAAGTATGAACGATGAGTCTCTGACAAGCCTTCCTTCGACGGCGTGGAACTGAATATGAACACTGTACCGATATTTGGACCATCATAAGGATTTAGGGGCACACCCACGTAGTGTCTGAACTTGGCGATGTCGCCCCTTACAAAAGGTAGGTCTTTGGTTCTCTCCGACGTGGCCATGTCGAGCTCTTCATAAATAGCCAAGTTGCCGGGCTGATTCCGGCGTGTGATAGTCCGCTCACACAGGCCTCCATGATGGGTAACTGATTCGCATCCATACCATTTAGTTGAATCTTCTACATAAGTTAGATTCTCTGCTAGTGTAGTTCTAGCATGGTGTCCAATTCACTTACCCAGTGTGACTTTGGCATCATTCGCATCATCCCGACTGGCCCCGGAGATGAAGTATTGAGTATGGTCGTCTAGCAAGCTGACCATTGCCAAATCGGCGCCCGTTTGATGGATAACGCAACGCAGCATAGCAGCGAGCGCGCCGTCCGGTTCATTTTTGATATAACGTCCCTGCCGCTCTGGAAGCGTGGCTGTGAGGCCAGCTTCCGAGCCGCGTACGTATTTGACGACAGATGGCAATACCTGGCAGAAGCGTCTTACTTCCCATACTCGAGTGCGGTCGGCAATGGTTGCTCGTTGTTGCTCACTAAGCTGTGATAACGGCATGGTTTGCGATGGCGGTCGGTGAAATCCTCCGCGCGAGCTGCCTGGCGCACCGAGAACCCCGCAGACAAGCGGGGACGATCGTTCTGGTGCCGTGCGCGCGGAGTAACTGAGTGACCCCGAAGTCTTTACACATTAGAGGATCCGATACGAGAACCACGGTCGCGCAAAGCACGCGGGTGCCATATGTGGTCGAGTATGTAAGCGCATTTATTATGCAGGCCTCGAGCCGGTGTTCGCCTCAATCTGTTGCTTCAAGGTGATGTCATAACAGGTGTTCCACTATTCCTACGATGTTGATACGCTGATCTTTACAAACTTCTCCACTCCCTGAGTCGGAAAAGTTCGCTTAGTATTGTCATTGTCATCGCCTTCTCTTCGTAGATATCAGTTGTGGTATCCAGGCTTGAGATGACTTGTCGTATCTTGTCGTAACACAGGACCACAGCAGGTCTTCCTCGGACGAACATTCCATGACTTCATGTTGAGGCGCGTAGCAATGGGTTGGGTAACGGCTATCAACGCGAAACTAAAACCTCGTTTGTTCGCATCAGTCAGTCGTTTAGCCTTATCCAACTCGATATACGAGCTATTGCTTCGCCTATCTAGCACTGGGAAATCGGAAAACGCACTCTACATCGCCAAGTACGACATACGGTATCGGAGTTTGTTTACGATGTAGAGAGCTTCACTCTTGAAGATTGATTGTGGAGGATGTGCGACTAATCTCCGCAACCGAGCTGCGCCATCGGCCGTCGATCATCGCATCGCACAAACGACTTATTTCTATCCACTTGAGGAATGGCATGCTTACATCTTTCTGTCTCAATACGATGATCCCACGACTACTACTCAGATCCGGTCAGCTGTTAAGAGGTAGTCGTTGCGATCTAGCATTTTCCAATACGACGCAACAACAACACAGCCACCCAATTCGTCACCAAGTTAAGGAACCTGACCGCGATCATATCCAACTATGCGATCTACTAAGGAAGGCTGTTGTGAACACATGCGCCTTTTTCCAAGAGGTTGCCTACAGGCGAAAGGCGCATTGCTGACTCCCAAACAGACCAAGTCAATGTCGTATGCCGTTGTGACGCGTCGTCCTAAATAAAGACGACATAGTGTAATCATGTTCATGCAAGCGATAGCTCATAGCAATCTCCGCATGTCCCTGTTTCGATTTCCATACAATTCCTAGCTCTCTCTGCGTGTGCATGTTGTAGCTGAGAACAACGACTAGATCAAATGCCGGAGAAGGCTGTGTTTGCGGAATGGGAAGGGATTCGAGACTGCATGCGTCCTTGGAACGGCAGCTCAACTATTGCATGATTCTTGCTATGGAACTTCGTAGTATTAGAACAGACCCAAATGAGTGGTGCGTGTTCATAACGGTCACTTAAGGTAGAATGATTAGCTCTTTGGATAAAGATGAACACATTCCCATTACACTTTCCATGGCGGCTGAGGCCCGGCGTCACTATCCTTTTCAGCCACGGTATTGACTATATCGATTAGGAAGTGGTGCGCCGAAAGTCGTTTCCATACTAAGAATGCCACGCGGCTCAATACGGCTTTGTCGACATTGTCCGTCGCAAGCACTTTACAATGTGTCCAGTCCATCGAATTGGCCTTACGCGATCCGTTAGTCCATCAATGACTACTTCCGGTGAACGCGGAGTGATTCGGTTGTAGATAAAGAAGCCGAAAAAGATAACCAGAAAGATGTCTCTTGCTCACAAAGCCTGTTGTTCGTCGAGCCAATTGGTGGCCACGGCTCGGACATTGGTACTTGTTGTGGTTTTCGATGATAATTCGTTTCCATGAGAAGTGGTCCGAAAGTTGCGTAGCAATAACAAGAGCTTTACATGCTGTGCTTCGCTTCTCCAGGTCTCATTGCTGCGCCACCTTCTGCTCAATGAACTGTTTGTTAGAAAGCTGGCGTCCGAAGTGAACGTGGCGTTTGTTATGCCTGTCAGAACTTGTAGATGACATTGTATGGCTGACTAGTCTTCGTCAACTGTATACCAAACGGAGATGGCTCTCAATGTGTCTAGGTGATCATATTGTGATGGCTAATCCAACCGCGCGCAAGATTGCGAACCGTTATGACTACCTAGGTATAGAAGACACGGTAGTTGCCGACTCAATTTTCGCATCTGACCCTCGCATTTGCGAATGAAGGACTCTTAGCCCTACAGCATAACCCCCCTCACGAATTTGGCCCCCAAAGATAGTCTGCGCTTACTATATGGTTCCTGGTGGCTGAAATTGCGTGATCGCCGGTGTTGCCTCCTTTTGGTCTTTGCACGGTACTTTGGATTCCTCGTTGCCTGATCAACCCCACATTTGTCAGATTCCTGCGTCAACACCAAAACGACTCTCATCTTCGATATGTGGGTCATTCTAGTCTTTAGCAATACGTGGTACAGAGTCATCGATGTAGGCCATCATATGAAGAGATGGAGCACCAATTCTTTAATCGCCATAGCCAAATGTTTCCTTCTCTCGCCCCTGTTGTGCGTCGTGCTACGATAGCCTGCTCCCACGAGGCATATGCGCCAATCTGGCAAAAGCAAGTAAGTTGTACGGCGCCTACAAGCTTTTTCCGGAGTTGTTTGTAGGCATTTTCCCTATTGCTCGCAGTAAATATTCTGTGTCTCTCGATTGCCTTCTCGCCGATACGCTTGAGTGTCAGGTCAATCGTGGGGTAAAGACTCGCTCGCTTGTGATTGTGATGATCCATGTTCGTTAAGATTTGATCGGTGCTTGAGACATTGAACAAGTAGACCCCATTCCCAGACCATGATGTCTCAAGTGCACGCAACGGTGAGTGCGTGTTCGCGTCCATCCGGTGATGTTATTCGGTTCCCAATTATCGTTTAAGTCGTCCGTACCCGGTCACATCTCATGTGGCTGCCCGACAAACAAGGCAGATAGACCGGAAGTTCAGATTACGCGTGATAGTTTGGGAAGTCAGCAGGTGGTGTTACATGGCCTTGTGGAACGAACAGCTGCGCGGCTGTTGCGCTAGGCATGACTTACCAGCGGGAGATTTAGATGAGTTACTACAGTTGAAGACTTACAAGTGGCCGAATCGACATGCATAAGCAGCCTCGTTGTGATTGTGAAATGGCTTGCATCGCCTTATCTGCGTATCCAAGCGTACTTGTTAACCCAAGTCTCAGTCAGCCTTTCGAAACTCGCCCTGGTGTTGCAACCGAGCTATCGCAACCTTGTGCATCGAAGTCGATATCTACACAGGCTCCTGCACAACGCAGGATCTGCTAGTGGATATCAGTCATGCCTCCACGAATGATAGAGCAGTCAGCATCATGGATTGCCGCTTCCGGCAGAACGACATTTACGAAACCCCGCTCGTACTGCATGACAGCGTTCTCTGTCGTGCGTGTGCTTCCGCGAGATTGGTGCAGTATCCTGCGGCCCGGCCGCCGAACCCAGTGAAGCTGTAAATTCTGCTTGAGCTAGCCGTTTCGTCTAGGAAGAGTGTTTCCTATAACATGACTACCCAAATTCAGGCTTACAGTTTGTGTCAAACAGTCATGACTGTTTTCGATACTTGTGAAGCCTAGCTATCGTCGTCCACGTTTAGATTAAGCACGAACTATTGAGCTCATACACTTGATATGATCAGAGTGCGAATGCTTCAAGGCCGGTTCGGTAATCGAGAAGCTATGGCCCCTTGTCTTTTCCTGTCTCAAGCTGATCCTTGCGCCCATGTCAAGCATTGCTGTTTTGAACTATGCAAGCATCTCCACAGGACGATAAACCTTCGGCGCCGTACCAAGCACGTAGAATTAGTGAAACCATTGCCAACTGTCAACATACCATGCTCATGCTGAAACTACAGAGATCTTTCGAGTCTTCGTTTTTCCGCTATCTCTAGTGATACAATATCCATCTTGCGTGTCGCCATATTCGTGCCGCCGATCTGTTCAGCCAATAAGACTTATAGTGTCAAATCCGTTGACAAACCGGAGTGAAAAACCTTCCAGACAGGTGCCGGATACAATACTGATCCTAGAATTCTGGTTCAGGCGAGCTCGAGTTCTCATAGCAACATTAGAACATTCCGGCGCGTGAGAGCGAATCAAAACATCAATACTTTCGTACAACACCCAGTGTTGAACGGATAGATAACCACCGCGAAGAATGTACTTTTTAGCCCCTCTCCTGATGGCAGATGGAGAGTCAGGTTCCGTTCGCTTCGCATCCTTGTTAGGCCGAATCCAAACACATTTCGGGACCATTTGCATCTCCATTACTATGCTCTCGGTCCCAAGGTTAGTGTTTCGAGAACTCTGTCCTAAACTCCACCTCTCCAGATCCTTCACCGGTCGAGTATGAGGCTGTAAAGGCGCAGAGATAAAGGCTCAACTTACGGAATGACCTATCCCGCCTGGAACGCCTTGCTCAATGTTTGTGATGCATCGGATCGCATATATTCAGTACAGCACTAGTTGTTCAGTGTTGTTGCGAAATCTTGCTTCGCAGTGCCAACACGTGGTCCCATTTAAGCGCAGGAGAATTTTTGTCCAAAAGAGGGTCTCTTCTTCGACAATACAGAGCCCAAGGAGCTACGTTGAAGCGTTTGTGTGGTCGCGAGCGTTGGGCATCAGTGTGACACGTACGGTTTTCCAGCGCCCCTGGTCTTGTGCTGGCATCACCGAGAATGGCATACATCTTCTAGCGGAATGGATACTACCACTTCTCTGCACACTGCCATGGAATGCAGTACATATGCATCGGAGGGAATGTATGGTAGAGACGCATACATTTTGTTAGCCTCTTCTAATAAGATTTTCGCAATCGTCCAGTCGCGTTAACCGGGCAGTGATTCGCCCCAACAGAGAGGTACTTGAACCCTGCTTCCATTAACACGCTGCCTTGTCGTGCTGTTAGCAATTCAAGATGTATGCCATCCAAGGGGTAGTTTGATACGGGAAGCCCTTCGGATTCAAGGTTCGGAACTTGAAACGAACGCTGTCGCAGCATTGGTACTTGTCGGGGCTGTGCATCTATTCTCAGCGATGTCGAAGGTTCCTTTGCAGTGATGTAATTATGAATGTGGAGGTACGCTACCACTCAAGTAAGCTTGAGGAGTTACGAGACCGGTGAAGACAGACTGCAGACCCCGAGAAGCTCATGAATTGTGCACTCGATCGTTCAGTGAGCTGAGCCTAGCAGTCAATCCATTTGTTTATCAGTACGACTTGCCACAGCAACGTCGCATTACTGTAGTCTGCGGACGTTGCTTTATGACTGGCGCTGAGTGAAAGCCGGAAGATGCATTTAGAGTGCTCGTCGGGCCTGAGAAGCAAATAGTGTGGCCACCAATAAGGCCGAGGAGGACTCATTTTGAAGGATCGCATGGCTATCATGGCGTTAGTATACACCAACCACACGGCCGTGGACTCAATATTAACGCATGCGGAACGAGGTGAACACCATTGCGTCGAGTTCAGCGAAAGCCAAAATCGTGGGCTGAAATTTAGCGGCAAAGCAGGATATGAGCTAAGATGTTTGCCTGCTCTGACCTTATAAAATAGCGAGCATGCGAAACATGTACACCCAGGTCTCAGCTGGGCAAGTGCTCTTGGTCCTTCCGAACACTTGCATGGTTTGATGTGGGTGGCCTCCACATGCTGCGTGCTTGGCGCCCGGTTGCCTAGTTGCCTGCTCGCAATTCTGCGGATCTATCTGCCTGCTCTAAGCAGAGCCTCTTAACTACGATGATCCACCACTTATGCTCTTGCTTTCCATGCTTGCTACGCACTTCATAGCTTTCTTGTATCATTTCAGTCCCCACAGCCGCAACGCCGCTGCCTTAGTCTTCACACAAGTTGCGTCAGTGCAAAGGTGAAGCACATTCTACAATCTGCGCACTTGCACTTTCGGCCCCCAAACTTGTATTCAGTATTGGTCAGATCTATGTGCGATATCGCGCAATAACAAGACCTGCGACACATTGCGTGGGATCCAGAGTCGAAAGATTCTTGCCACGCCAAACCTGAGTGCGCGGCGCAAGACGGGAATGTGGGGATCTGCACAACCAATCAATAATTCTTCTGCGTCTTTCCTGCCAAATACTTGGCGCATACGACATACCGAGCACGAAAGAGAGATTTGCACCTGAAAATCGTCCTTACATGATGGATACTGGTGAATTCGTTCAGTCGAAATTTGCTCAGGCGCTCAAAACCCAGAACACAGTCACAAGGTCCTACCCCTGTCCTTATCCAGGACACGAAGGCCGGATTTTCCCGAACGCTGAACAGCTATATGACCATGGAAGGATAGACCATCGTGCCGATTTTGAGGGCTTGAACTCGAGACAGGCACGAGATAAGTTTCGCGAGCTGAGTATAAAGTTCAGGTCAGTTTGGACAGATTTACGATACACGACACTTACTGGATCAACTGTTAACATGATTAGAAGGTCGGATCACTCGTCAGCTGCAACTGCGGGAGATCGGTCAGCACCTGATATTGGAGGTCTTACTATAGATTCAGGAAAGAACTCCCGACAGAACTCGCCACCGTCCGGTAGGAAACGACCGGCAGAGCATGAGTTTACTAGTCCGAGGGGAAAGGGTCCTTCTCATGTGGAGGTAGTCGATTCGGAATACTCGAGACAGATTCCTCATACTGTTGTATCGGATCGGACACGACCGAAACCACAAGATGCACGCCTCTTTGACCCAAAGCAGAGCACCAAAGGTACTCCATCTCCATACCAGACGACGCCCGAGCCCTCCAGCGAATGGTCAATGGAAGCTACGAAGAGCAATCAATTACAATCCTTGCAACCTCAATCCCCTGCTCATTCAACACAACGATCTATTCTTAAACCTCAACAATCTCAACGCCAACCAGGCCTTATTGAGCTCCAGCGCTATGATCCTCGGTATCCAGGTCTACTGTTGCAGCCAGATAGTAGGCCTATCTCTCAAGAGCAACTTGCATCTGAAGTGAAATCAATCTATGCGGGACTAACTATGGTGGAGACTAAGTGTATACACGTTGATCGTGCGCAAGCTGCAGCTGCGCAAGACAGCGACACCAAGCTTGCATCTGATCATTGGCAGGCCTTAATCGCTCTTCATCGCACTCTTCTACACGAGCATCACGATTTCTTTCTAGCTAGTCAACACCCTTCTGCATCGCCAGCTCTTCGTCGTCTTGCGGCTAAATATTCCATGCCTGCGCGGATGTGGAAGCATGGGATTCATTCCTTTTTGGAACTACTTCGAAGACGTCTTCCCGACAGTATCGATTATATGTTGGCGTTCATATATTTAGCCTATCAAATGATGGCGTTATTGTATGAAACCGTTCCGGCTTTCGAGGATACATGGATCGAATGCCTAGGAGACCTTGGACGCTACCGGATGGCTATCGAAGACGAGGACGTCCGCGACCGCGAGACCTGGGCAGGCGTCGCACGCTCTTGGTATACCAAAGCTGCTGATAAGAATCCTACTGTGGGTCGATTGTATCATCATTTGGCCATTCTGGCGCGGCCCAATGCCCTCCAACAGATGTACTACTACTCCAGGTCTTTGACTTGCGTCAAGCCATTTCAGAGCGCGCGGGAATCGATCTTGACTCTGTTGGACCCGATTCTTGGTCGTGCAGGCGCAACTCTTACGCATGCTCTAGCGATCGATACCAGCTTCATCAAAGCACATGGTCTACTGTTCGAAAAGTCGCCAGTAATGGATGTCAAAGGTCAGGACGAGTTCCTCAGCGCAAAGGCAGAGTTTATTGGAAATTTGGACAATCATATCGGACGTGTGACAGCGAAGTGGAAGGAGCAGGGCGTATATATCGCAGTGACCAACATCGCCAGTTGGTTTGAATATGGGCTGAACGAGAACATTCTTCGCCAGGCTTCCCTTCATCCGATCAACTTGAAGGCACAGGACCCCTCTCAAAACGCTGTTGAAGACAAGATCCGGAGTGCATCCTCAGCTGACCAACAGAACCCAACGAAACCGATACTAAGTGAGAAAGATATCTCGGAGGCGCTGAAAGGAGATGAGGCACACGGGATAAAGCCATGGGCAATGCGTGGCACAATTCCCAACGCCAAACTAATTACTCACGAGACTTTTGCTCTCGTCCTTCGCCGCATTGGCGACAAGAACGTGCTTCCTCACGTACACATTATGCTCGCTTTTCTTTCCAGCTTCGCTTCTAGTAAATACGTTTCCGATCTCATTCAAGATGCACCTTGGACTGAACTCGTTGCTTTTCTGAATACCTTGGTCAAGACTGAGAACCAGATACAAAGTCAGTCGCAAACGCAAACACCAAACATCAATGATTTGTTGGCCTCAAATGTATTCCCTGGAGAGGGGGAAAGGGGCGACGAGCTACCGCTGCCGGAAGATTACCTCGTGCGAGGCTTGATCTGGGCGGACGATTACTTTCCCAAGAAATGGTTCGAAAGGGAGCACGACGAGGAAGAGCGATACCTGGAATTAGCAAGTACAGTGAAGAACCGTATGGAGAGGGTATTGAGGCTTGGTTATTCTATTGCGAAGGCAAGTATTCATATACTGCTATTGCGCTCTTTCGCTCTAACTGCCGTCTAGCATCAAACTTGGATCACATACGACAAAGACTCGCATACATTCTCTGTCAGATGACAATGACGCCAGGCGCCAGACGCCTTGAAACAACATACCTATTACGTTTAATTCCACGCAAAATGCGGTAGCCATCTGTTCATCATTCGAAGCGACCCTGTCACTCTCTCCATGTTACATTTCCATCACTATGGGTAACGCGAGTCTGGTGTTGGCAATACATTGATGGCTGTTGGCCCTTTCATTGCACTAATCCCCTTAAGCGTGGAGAGAAATTGGATTCCTGATTAAGAATTCCACTCCCTTTATGACCACGCGGATAGTCGTGTCGCGAAACATGTGGTAAGAAGTAATCGACCACCCTTATGGGAAGAAGAAGAAACGGGGAACATCTGTTTGCTATCATTACTATACGTTCACTATTGAGTACCTCATGGTCCGGCACACCAGCATTGGCACAGAACAAGAGGAAAGGATAGTGCTGGGCCATGGTCGTTTGCAACCGAATTACATAAAACACACAATACATATTATACGTCCACACGCTGCATATCGCTTCAGACTCAATGGAACACGCATCATGCCCATGGAGTGGTCTAATAAAGCTCCATGTTAGTCACACCTTCCTGCGCCCATGAACAGATCTGCAACGGCACCGCCTTTCTCACCCTCTCGTCAGGGTATAAGAACAACTTCATCAAGACATCGCCCGTAATGAAGATATCGTACAAATCAGGTGAACTACCCCACCCAAGATCGATGTCGTCTTTGGAGGTTCCAGGGTTCCCGGGTCGGAATTGCACTACTTCGTAACTAGTGGTATCACCCCATCGCTCGGCCACGTACTTTTCGCGCTTGTTCTTGTAAACATGTATGTGACCTGCTTGAATGTTGCAACAAAGAGACTTGACACAAAAGGTTGTCTGAACCTTCTCATCAAAAGGCGGAGGCATCCTCGTGGCGCATGCTGAACATGTATCGTACCAGTCTTTTATATTGTAACCCATGACAGACTCTGTACGAACTGGCTTCATGGGAAGTCTGAAAATCGGGGTTATATCCGATCCGTTGCCACGGCCTTTTGTACCAGGAACATGGTAGCAGTCCAACATATCTACCATGTAGAACCATGCACAAATGCACATCTTTGTTTTGTATAGGCTCATGACCTGATGCAAAAGTTCTGATCTTGAAGTGCGATAGTCTACTTTGATACTTGACGCATCTGAAGCAAGTGAAAGAAGCGAATAGACTCTGTCGTGAACGTAGCAGCTTTGCCGACCGGGTAGGCGAGTGAACCAGCTGATGAGTTTCGATTCGCTGGGCTTTCTTTGTTTGCCTATGGAACACATGTAATACCAGAAGACACGAGTCTTGACGTCAAAATTTTCATGGTTGATCGTTCTGTTGCCTTCCAGACCGTTGAAGTACTCAAGCTGTCCGACGGCACATCCGGCAATCTGCTTGAAAGTGACTTCGAGGTTGTTGACAAGGAACTTGACATTTTGAGCGAGCAAGATCTCTTGTGTGATCCACGCGCGGGTCCAGTATCGGTCTTCGAGAACTGCGGACCAGTCTCTCTTAAGTTGACCATTGGTCTTATTGTTCCGTTGGAGCCATCTCTTTTCCTGATCTCTCACCATATCCCATGTTCCATATCTAGGATCCATGCTCAAATCCAGTGCAAATGTAAATGCTCTTTCTATACTTTGATTGAGCCCAAGCCAAGAGATAACTTCAACAGAATTTGCGTAAACGGAACCCATCTGTGCTACCTGGTGATTCCTTTCATAGACGGAGTTCTGGTCGATACACAGAGCGTCGATCCAAAGAGTTCGTGGTGGATTTGCATACTTTGATCGAGCGACTCGCATATATTCGTAAAGATTTTCACGTATCGACAGAAGCCTGCCATTGACTAAGATCTGCCGCTGTATCTTCTCCGATCCCCAGACGTACGAAAGACAGGTGTAGCTTGACTTGACGCTGTCATGCCACATTTCACATTGAATGTGCCCGTCATTCGAAAGGTTAGGAAGGATTCTGAGTAGTCTAATAGCACTTCTCCTGTAGTCAAGCGGTTCGTGTTGAAAGGATGTGGTGTGGGATGCACCTGAAGCATTTCGTGGGTTTGTGGCTACCATGGCTTTTGCGAAGCAAGCGGGAATGAAGTTCGTTTGAGAAGTTTTGGAATGCTAGACACAACACCACAGTTAACTCCAGATATCTATGAATTTGACTGGCGCGTCTACGTCGGGCTGATCAACGTAATCTGTATCGCGCGCATAATGCCACGAGCCAAGGGGTCTTCGGAGGTCTAATAATACAACAACCAAATCGGGACTGAGGCTCGTTATTGGTCCCATAGCCATTTCGGATCTACCTCGCTGTGTTATCTGGGTATCATCAAGCGCCGGGACGCTTGCTACGCGCTCTATCAGACTTTCAATTCCGGCGCTTAGCAATCGAGTTCTTGGGTCGTGTCAGATACGAGCGCGTCAAAGGCTTGAGCAGAAAGTGCGCCATGACTGCTATAATCGGGCACACACAATCAGAAGTCCATGCATATCTTATAGGTCGATATGCGCAGCAAAGTCTTCGCGAAATTAGGTTGCACGATAGTTGTGAGGTTCATTTCAGGAATGAACGCTAGCGCAACACATCCTACAGCGACCCCACAAATTACCACATGCGGAGTTACACGTGATCACGATAGGCATCACGTCTGGCAGCCGTCCATGCCTCAAAATATGTTCAGTCTTACATATGGTCGTGTTGGTCGTAGTCGATAGTACACCTACCAAAAACATGCACATGTAGAATCTCCGTTATTGGAAGTGCATACCAGTTCTACTCCCCGCAATCCAACATACCTAAAGACCTTGAGTCCCTAAGTAGCGAACCATCCGTCTTTCCCACGCTCCTTGCCTACGCTTACCATAACTTCCGTTGCATAAGAATTTTCAAGACGTTAATCAAGAGACCATGCCTGCTTTACTGATACTGCAGGATAGAAAGGATATTATTCGACAGGATCAACGAACAGGTCGGAAGTGTACTTTGAGTGATCATTCTGAGGAGCGAGATGGGCTTCGTCATGTTATGCAATCTGAGATGGCAATAGTAAAGAAGAGATGTCGAGAATACTCCTTTGCTCTTGAACAGTAGTCGTATTATATCCCGCATCTCTTGGACTGCTCACTCGTGTCTTTTCTTTTGCACTCTGGCAGGGATCGCGACAGCCATACACTAGTAGTCCTGCCTACGCGAAGATGGTGTAGCATTCGCGTGCTCACCCCGACTCTCTGGTAGTTCACGGTGCATCAGCGAGTGCGGCTTACGAGTCGCAGCGAAGATAACCGCAAATGAGGCTTCGTGTAGCGAATTGAGATGTGTTGGGCGGCTTGTTCGCATCGATAGGTGTTGAGTCGGAGAGGATCGGGATGTGTTGAGAATTGGCGTTGGCGGACCCTAATCGCTTAGCGCGAAAGCGGATCCCCGAGCTGGCGGAGCTGAGCAACTTTTCGAATCAACACCCTCAGCAGTCAACCTCACGGCATACCCACGCCTCTCCCTCCGCTCCTTCCCCTCACACCTCACAATGCTGTCCAGGACAATTAGGCGGAACATTGCGTCGCCCTTCCGACGCAATGTCGTCACCCCCGCCGCGCGACCCGCCTTCAGCAGGTTCGTGACCACGGATGCGGCCTCATCGCACACCGACCCGGCCAACGTGCCATCGGTAAGACGACACCCAGAAATGCCGATAGAGTGGCTGTAGCCACGGGACAGATAATTGACCGTCTGCAGGAGGATGACAAGCCCTTCGAGATCCGCCTCTCCGACGAGGCCTTTGAGACGTACGAGCTCGACCCGCCGCCATACACAATGGAGGTCACCAAGAAGGAGCTGAAGAAGATGTACTACGACATGGTCGCCGTGCGGTATGAAACACCACAATTGCAGGATTTGGCTACAAGCAGGGTCTAATATGGAACAGACGCATGGAAATGGCCGCCGACAGGCTCTACAAGGAGAAGAAGATCCGGGGTTTCTGCCATCTGTCCACCGGCCAGGAAGCCGTCGCCGTCGGTATCGAACACGCTATCGAGCGCGCCGACCATCTCATTACCGCCTACCGTTGCCACGGCTTCGCTCTGATGCGCGGCGCAACCGTCAAGTCTATCATCGGTGAACTCCTCGGCAGGAGAGAGGGTATCGCTTACGGAAAGGGTGGATCTATGCACATGTTCGCCCCCGGTTTCTACGGAGGCAATGGTATCGTCGGTGCCCAGGTTCCCGTCGGAGCTGGTATTGCCTTCGCATGCCAGTACGAGAACAAGAAGAACGTCACCCTTGCTCTCTACGGAGACGGTGCCTCCAACCAGGGTCAGGTCTTTGAGGCTTTCAACATGGCCAAGCTCTGGAACTTGCCCGTCATCTTCGGTTGCGAGAGTGCGTATACCCTTCAAAGGAGCATGCTGCGATTTTGCTAATACCCCTCAGACAACAAGTACGGTATGGGAACCGCTGCCAACCGCTCGTCTGCCCTCACCGACTACTACAAGCGTGGACAGTACATTCCTGGTCTGAAGATCAACGGTATGGACGTCCTCGCTGTCAAGGCCGCTGTCAAGTACGGAAAGGAGTACGCTGCTGCTGGCAAGGGTCCTCTCGTCTACGAATACGTCACCTACCGTTACGGAGGACACTCCATGTCCGACCCTGGAACCACTTACCGAGTGAGTTACACCGCAGTGCCGAATTCTAGAGCGTATACTAACAAGCATTGATAGACCCGTGAGGAGATTCAGCGCATGCGCAGCACCAATGACCCCATCGCCGGACTCAAGCAGAAGCTCCTTGACTGGGGTGTCACTTCCGAGGAGGAGCTCAAGTCCATCGACAAGCAAGCACGCTCCGACGTCGACGAGGAGGTTGCCATCGCGGAGAAGATGGCCGTTCCCGAGGCCACTGGCAAGGTACTATACGAGGACATCTACGTTCGTGGCTCCGAGCCCGAGTTCTTGAGGGGACGTATCCCAGAGGAGAACTTCTACTACACCGAGCACGACATGGGCGGCGAGAAGAAGCCTGTCGCCAGGACTGCGTAAAGCTCTTCAGATACTCATGGGATTATGATTGAAGGGACAATTGGGTGACGAGAGGGATCTGTAATTCTAGGATTTAGAGGCTTCTACATGCGTGTATGCAGCTAGGGAGCGCGGTCTTGCATTGAATGACATTTCATGGAATCCACTCACAACCCTCGTACTTATAAAGCACACTAACGAGGATGTTCCATGCATCCCCAGTCGATATATCAAGCATCGAGTTGAGGTTTACAAAGATAGACCAACTCGGTTATCTGTTTAGGCGTTTATGCATCATCACGATTGGCGCTCTGCGTGATTGCAGTACCAGTGATTAGAGTGGATTCTACGAAATCATGGAAACCACAGCCAGCTCGGTATCTCCAACCACTGCTTTTTTAGTCCTATCTCCAAGTCCCACTATATGAACTGCCGGGACGTCTTCTACCATTCTTAAAAGGTTCTAGTTTGCACTTCAGTTCCTGATTGTGTCCGACCTCCACCTAATAATGCCTTTCATGACACCGCAATACCTAGCTAAACTTCCTTTAATTTGCACGTGCAAGTCGACATTTTCTTGTCACTTGATGACATAGGTCTCGTCATAGAAGCTGAGCTACTTCAGTTCTTATACCGCATCCTAGAGCAGACCAATTTGCACGTTTGGTCCGCTGTCCAACGTGACCAGGAGTCAAAAATTGCCTCCCGCTCCACCGATATGAACAGTGAACGTGGTATCGAGGGCCCAGCCCTCAAGAAGCCTATAGATGAGCCCAAGAAAGATCTCGCATGGATGGATCCTCAAACAAATATAATTGACAAAGACGAGCCATATTGCCAGGTAGTCATCGAATAACAGTAGATCCAAAAGCTACTGATCACCGGCACGAGAGAAGCTGTGTGTTCAACAATTTCGTCACAGGATTGTAGCAAACGCAACATCAGCTTTCCTCCTTGATTAAGCTTTGCGTGTTCGGACACACACTATAGCTGCAATCCCCAGGACGAGCAGACAGGGAAACTTGTAGGTGCAAACTAGAAAGGGAACTCTAGTCTTGGGACGGGAACAAAGAAGATAAGAGTCAAGACGTTAGCAGTAGAGCCATGCGAAGTTCAGGCGGTTGTTGGAAGGAAAAGTAGTCACGAGGATGGGCGTATCGCCCGGATACATACCCAGACTGAGGAAGAGGTGGCAGACAATAGCACAAGTGAAACTCGGGAGATGGAGCCAAAAGGCGCATGTATCACACGGCCTAAGGAGACGAAGTCCCTAGACTTCATAGCGAGACAGTCAGTTTTCTAATCGTCCTTATGAGGCGGGTATATAGTAATTTTCCATATGGTACACAATCGCTACATGTATGCAATTCTCGGACCGTCATAGCTTCAAATCAGCCTATGATGCGGGAGGATCGATATGTTGTGTCTGGCTAGCGAAGAACTCCTTTTGTGCCAAACACCTCTCACTTGTGCACTTTGGACATCTGAGAATCATCTGCGGGCTACACGCCTGTCCGCTCTGTAAGTGTGCCTTTGCAATGTCTGCCAGCGCCTCGATGAAAACAGGGCTATCGTTCAAGCTCTCGACGCGCTTAACACCCTCATGGCCCTCTGCGTCCTCACCAATGACCTCCTTGTCCAGTTCGTATAGCGTCTCGATGTGGTCGCTAGTGAAGGCAATAGGTACAAGGAGCATGTCTGTCTGGCCCTTCTTCATGTATTCTTTGACAGTGTCTGAAGTCTGCGCTCCGAGCCAAGGTTGAGGGCCGACCTGCGATTGCCATACAAGGCGATATTTGTACTTCATGCCGAGGCGCTGCATCACAGCGTATACAGTCGCTGCGACTTCGGAGGGGTATGGGTCACCGCGGTTGACAACAGTCATGGGGAGACTGTGGGCAGAGAAGAGAATGACAACGCCGTCTCGTCGCTCAGCTGGGTATTCCGCGAGCTTCTTTTCGATGTTCTGAGCGAAAGCTTCTACTAAGCCTGGGTGTGCCGGCCAGCGGTCAATAACACTCCATTTGATGGCACCTTCAGGCTCGACTTCTTGACCAGTCTCTCCATTTGCGCGCTTGCCTTCCAGCCTCGTCCTCCATTTCCAGAGTTCGTTCAACGAGGAGCCGGTAGTTGAGCAGGAGTACTGGGGGTATTGTGTGAAAGCGACAGCACGGCCACCCTTGCCTGCTCCGAAACCGTCTGCTATCAATTGCTTGTATGTGTCTTCGGTAAGAGGGTTCGCATAACGGAAAGCAACGTAGGGCTTGTGAGGAGCGGTCTCGGGTGAGGTCTTGTCGAGGATCTTGCACATTTCTGCGGCCTGGTGTTCAGACCATTTCCTGATTGGTGATCCACCACCAATCTCAGCATACTGCTTTTGAATCTTGGGTGTTCGTCTCCGTGCAATATAGGGTCCAATATAGTTCTGGAGGGGTCCAAGGGGAATCAAGTCTTTGTCGGCCTACACTCCGTCAGCTGAGTATCTATGATGCGTTCCAATCAAGTTACGTACGAACAACATGCTCAGAAAGCCATGGACCTCGTCTGTTGTCGATGGCCCGCCCATGTTCATGAAGACCATAGCAGTAGGTCCCTTAGCGCCAGGCGTTACTTGCGTAGGGGCGACTGTCGCGTTGCCTCTCCGCCATTGTACGCTGTATGATGAGAGGACAGATGTGGCGGGCGTGATGGAAGTGGCACGCTTTGCGGCGCGCTGGCAAGATATGCGAAGTGCCATTGTGAGGTTTGCGACGAGAAAGAAAGTGTCCTCTCGAAGTGAAGTATAGAGGAGAAGATGCCGAGGCCAGAACTACAGCATGAATAATGTTCAGAACAGCAAGCGGCGTGAAAGCTCTGGCCAATGGCGGCAGGCTCGTTGGCAGTTGATGACGATCGTGGCTGGCGATCGGACGCTAGGGATTGCCCCACAGCAGCCTAGCAAACACGTGCCTACGTGTTGGAGCTAGTGTCGCGTTCCCACCCTGCTGCCTACCATGCTACGCCGTTGTCCCTGCGCGCTGCAGCGACTTATGATTGCCTGCCTGGGCTACTTCGTCCCATAATTCCTAGGAGTCTCGGAAGCCCAATGCTAGTTACACTGTCGCCCCGTTGAGCTTTTACCCTTCTACTACAACAACTACCAAACGTTACTCGAGCCAAACGCGACTGTCGCATCATGGCGGCACCACAAGATAATCGGCCAGGCGAAGAAGATGAAGAAGAGGATATTGACGACTCTGTACGCTCAATGCGGCTTTTGTGCTCGGTGGTGTCACTAACGATTCATAGAGTTACAAGACAATCAAAGATGCCGTCCTCTTCGCCATCGACGTTAGCCCAACTATGCTTGAGAAACCCCCCAAATCAGAAGACAAGAAAGCTGAGCGCGATTCTCCGACTTCTGCTGCTCTAAAATGCGCCTATCAGTTAATGCAGCAACGAATCATCTCGAACCCAAACGATATGATGGGCATACTGTTATTTGGCACTGAGAAGACAGACTTGAAGGACGGTGACAACACGTTCCAAAATTGCTATCTCCTTGCAGACCTTGACGTGCCATCAGCTCAGGATGTCAAGAGGCTCAGAGATATGGTGGAGAACGAAGAAGAGGCTGAAGAGATACTGAAGCCAACCAAGGACGGTGCCAGCATGGCAACTGTGCTGTTCTGCGCAAACCAAATCTTCACTACAAAAGCGCCCAACTTTTCGTCTAGACGCTTGTTCCTAGTGACAGACAACGACTATCCAGTCAAGGTAAAAGCAGACAAGGACACAGCGGTCACACGGGCTCGTGACTTATACGATCTTGGTTGTACTATCGACCTGTTCCCCATATCGCAACCAGACCATACCTTCGATCGATCGCGTTTCTATGATGACCTCGTGTACCCAACATCACCATCCGATCCTGACGCGCCCGTTGCCATACCGTCGACTACCAAAGTTGCGAAGAGCGGCGAAGGCATATCTCTTCTCAAGCAACTCATCTCTTCCATCAATTCCAAAGCCGCACCCCGCCGCGCTCTATTCTCATTACCCATGGAGCTTGGTCCCGATCTCCGTATTGGTGTAAAGGGATACATCCTTGTCAAACGTCAGGAACATGTCAAGTCTTGCTACGTATGGGTTGGCGGTGAAAAGCCGCAGATCGCGGTGTCTACAACCACGCAGATGGCAAACGAATCAGCCCGAGCTATTGAGAAAACCGAACTGCGCAAAGCGTACAAGTTTGGCGGCGATGCAATCACCTTCACGCCCGAAGAGATCACACAGATACGGCAATGTTTTGGCGAGCCTGTAATTCGAATCATTGGCTTCAAGCCCATTTCCAGCGTTCCTATTTGGGCCAACACAAATAAATCAACTTTCATCTACCCCTCAGAAGCAGATTACATTGGTTCAACCCGTGTCTTCTCAGCCTTACAACAAAAACTGCTGAAGGCTCAAAAGATGGGCTTAGTATGGTTCATTCCGCGCCGCAACGCCGCACCTACGCTTGCAGCTCTCATCCCCGGGGAAGAGAGGGTAAATGAAGAAGGCGAGCAATTAATGCCACCGGGACTTTGGCTCGTACCCCTCCCCTTCGCAGACGATATTCGGCAATTTCCAACACCACCAGAGCAACCCCTCAAGACCACGGATGCGCTGACCGACAAGATGCGCCTCATCATCGAGCAACTTCAACTACCCAAAGGCATATACGATCCTTGCAGATATCCTAACCCAGATTTGCAATGGTTCTACCGCATCTTACAAGCGCTGGCCCTCGAAGAAGAACTACCGGTCCAGCCCGAAGACAAAACCATTCCTCGTTACAAACAAATTGACAAGCGGTGCGGTGAGTACATTGAAGACTATGGCAAAGAATTCGAAGAAGCATACGCACAACAGCAAAAGTCCGCACTAGCTCATCGCACTAAGCCTACAGCAAAGAAACGCCCGGGTGGCGGTGCAGATGGTGAGGATAAGCCAGCTGCTAAGAGAGTCAAGAAAGAACCAAAGGTCAAAGCTGAAGACGGTGGGGAAGAAGAAGATGGTATGACTGATCAGCAAATGGCGGATGTGAACAACAGTGGAAAGATAAGCAAGCAAACAGTTGCTATGCTGAAGCAATGGCTCAGCGCAAGGGGTCAGAGCATTGGGGGTAAGAAAGCAGAGCTTCTGGAAAGAGTGCAGGAGTATCTCGAGGGCAAGGGTCTGTGAAGTACTTTCGTTACAAGGCTATACGATGGTCAAGCAAGGCGTTCTTGTGTATCGGAATTACGTTATACCACGTCTAAGTCATCTCGACATCTATAAGGGAATAAATTCTATCGGTCTGGTGCGATGACCACAGCGTCATGCTATCATAGAGTACATGATATATTCGTACTTGAGACGACGCGATTCTCTTCTGAAGTCGTAGTGATACACTTTCATGGTGCCCATGCCCAGGCAATTCATGAAACCATCCATGTATATGGGGTATCATATCATCCTCACTACCAATGTTGTCGACTAACCTTCGCCACCACTGGCATTCTCATCTTCAGAGTCTTCTTGGTACTTTTGTTGTGTAGACTTGTCTTCACGCTTCCTCTTTGTGGCTTCGATGCCACCGGAGGTCAAGTAAAGAAATTGTGGATCTTTGTAGTTGTCCAGATGCGTGAAAAACGTATTGAACCTATCCGCAGTTAGAAGCTATCCATAGTGACTTGGATCAGAATAATACTCACTGATTGCCCTCTGCCTCTTCACGGAAGATACGCTGATAAATCTCCTTTTCTTTGAAAGCCTCAATCTTGTCGTTGTACCTCTCGAAATCAATGGGATCGCGTCCATGCTGCTTAGCTGACTTTGCATTGTACGACTCAAACACGGGCCTCTCGAGCAACAAGCCCAGGCCGGGAGCCTTGGGTATCCGGACAACCTCGTTACCGAAGCTCTTGTCCATGATTTCGGGGTCGGTACCGCATCGTACCGTTAACGCAGCCATACCAACCATCTTACGGATCTGGTGCATCATAAAACTCTGACCGTGTACCTTCAAACTCAACCACTCGGTATCGTTGATGATGATAGGCTTAGGTGCGACTTTGAAGCTCTTGATATAGCGCTGGGCGGACTTGTCGTTGTACTTCTTGTGCACGGTGTAGTTGTGGTAGCGGTGGGTTCCGAGGTAATTGTCGAGTGCAGCTTGGACTCGGGCTTGTCGCTCGGGGGAGATGCGGTAAGCCTTCTTCACGTCTAGATACGCCCTCTTTAGGGCTTTGATGGCTTCTTCGAGGACGGGTTGGTTGACGACACCTTCAGGGAGAGGACGGGAACCGTCCGTGGAGCCGTCGAGGGTAATGCTAGGTTCGTTTTGTTGTATCGTATCGATGGCTTCTTTGACTTCATTTGCGGTCTGTTCGCTAGGAGTAACGTCGCCTCCGTCCACCATCGCGGTATCCGCAGACTTCTCTTCCTTGGTCTTGCGCTCGATATGCTCGATGGAGGCATCGACTATGCGATCTCCGCCAGGCGGCGCATCAATCACATCGACATTGTAAAGTGCCTCTAGCACCAGTGGTCGTATTGAGTCGTCAAGTGAGTCCAAGATGGGTTTAATGTGTTTCTCCTCTACCTCAGGCCAGAAATTGGCGACCTCAGCCTGTCTCTTCCGATAGCCCTCAACATCGTTCTCTTTCTCCGCGTACTCTTCCAACTTCTTTCCTAAGTAGCTCGAAGGATGCGGCGGGAGGAATGAGTGTGTCGGAATCAAGTATTCGTACCATCGAGAGTCGCATGCTTGGTAACAGCTGAATGAGCCGATAGTTCGTTGGATACCCCAAACCCTGATCTGGTCAGGTAGATGGCTGTTGATCTTATCAACGATGTCTTCCTCTTCGATGATCAACTTCAACGATACAATATTGCCTGCAGCATGAACGCCCTTATCGGTACGCGCGCAACGAACGAGAGACGATTTCTTGGGGTCTGATGCGTTTGCCTTGGATATGGCACCGGCTGCGACAAAAGCGTTGAATAGGTCGCCTTCGATGGTCTTTTGTTTGTAGTCGATCTGCATGCCCTTGTAGCCAGTGCCTGAGTAGCCGATCATGACTGCGACTTTGCGTTTCGGCCTGCGCTCTTCTGCCTCAACCTCCTCGGCAGGGAAGGCAGCAGGCAGAGCTGGCCTATCTTCGCCCTTCTCTTCTTGCTCCTTATATTTGGCCTGTTGTTCGAGGTTGCGATCTCGTCGGTCTAATTGGGTGGAGCTTGCTTAGTTAGAGACGGGCATTGAATCGACCGGTAGCTGCTCACTGATGTTCCTTACGCCCCATATTTCTCTTCTTATTCGGACGGCTTCCATGCTGGTGCCGTCCACCACCTCCCCTCGAAGCATTTCTGCGATCTTTGTCGGCCCATTTGCGCTTCTTGTCGCCTCGGTCGCGATTCGACGAATTGTTGTCGTGGCGAGGGCCTTCGTTGTCAGACATGGTCGCGAAAGACGTGTGACCAGCTTCTTCAAGTATTCAAAGCTACCGGTCATGAGGCGGTAGGGTTACAAAGGATAGCTGTAGCTGCAAGTGAAGGTAAATTGTGGGGTCGTGGTTTCCATTTTCTCGGAGCTGTAGGCTTGGCGCGGCAGGTACGCTTCACCGCCCGAGCCACCGCTTAGTGCTGGAACCATGGTTCAGTCGTGTCTGCCTGTTGTATCTTTTGTAATCTCACCTTTTCTCCTACAGCAGCACCCCATTGTCGCGTCAACTCGCGCGCGGACAGACATAACACAAAGTAGAAAAGGATGCGCCTCGCCTGATACGTACAAACCCATTTCGAGTCTCGCGCCCTGTCTGCGATCTAGTCTGGCGCATTCGAAGAAAGCCGTCCGCGCCCACCGCATCTTTTCAGCCGCCGTTCGAGCAAGACCTGAACGTAACTCTCTACAACCGCAGCCATGGGCGCAGCAATGAAGGACTCTGTAGAGAAGAACGGAGGGGATCCTGTACAAGCAGTGAAGCAGTTGTTAAGGACAGTAGTCCGTATGTTTTACGAGACGGAGCACATCGTCATCATGGACGCCCTCTGCTATCACGGCGCACTTCCCGTGGCCGATATGACCATCATTCTCGATGCAGGCAAGAACTCGAAACATGTTAGTAAGGTTGCGGGTAAGCTTAGGGAGGCCGGGCTGTGTTCTTCGTATACTCAGCATGTCCTGCGCCAGGGTGCAAACAAGGCATCAAGCAGAGAATTCTTCTACATCGACTGGCGCCGCGCCGTCGACTCGGTCAAGTACAAGATTCATAAGATTGACGAGGGCATCAAAAGGGACGCGAAACCCACGACCGAAAAACCCGAATTCAAATGCTTGCGATGCAAGTCCACGTACACCACCATGCAAGCGCTTGACCATCCCGATGACAATCCTGGGCCAGATGACAGTGGTTTCATTTGCGCCAGATGCGGCTTTCGACTGGATGAAATCGACCAGGACGTTCAAGCAGACGACGTCGACGACACTCCAGCCAAGTTCAACAAGCTGTTCGGACCGCTAATCGAGATGATGTCGAAAATCCAGGACATGGGTAATCTTCCCAATCTGGAACCGCCAGACATCATCAGCGAGAGAATCGAGCTTCCTCGCGATAGGAATGTGGACCCTGGCACGCAGGTCGAGGTCATCGAAACTGTCTCACGCCCGACTGCCGTCAAGGGTATCGATACGGGCCCGGAGAAGATCAACGTTCAGATCGGTTCGAGCGCGGAGGAGAACGAGAAACAACGAGCGGCAGACAGGGCGCGCCAGGAAAAGATGTCTTTGCAGAATCAGCTTCCTTCTTGGCATACCAAGTCAACCGTTATCAAAGACGCAGCAGGAAACACGACAAGTGTGAAGCGAGAAGCAGATGGAGTAGACACTCCCAGTATCAAAACCGAGCCAGGAGATAGCGTGGCCACTAATCAGAACCTCGATGCTGTCTTTGCCCAGATCGAGGCCGAGCGCCGCAGGAAGGAGCAGGAAGAGGACGATGACGAGGAGGACGAGGATGAGGATGAGTTTGAAGATGTTGACGTGGGCACTCCCAGCGCTCTCCCGGATGCAAAACGTGTCAAGCTGGAATCGTCCGCTGCCCCTACGCCTTCGGCTGCTGCAACACCAGCTGCAGCAACTCCAGCCGCGTCGAATGGTGGTGATGAGAGCGAAGAGGATGAATTTGAAGATGTAAACTGATTGATCACATAGCGCTGGCGTTCAGGTTTAGGTGGCGTTCAACTTTCGAAAGCATGCAGGGATCGGCTTTGGCTGCAGCCATGATCTTTCGGCATACAAGGAGGGGAGTGCATGATTTAGAGCATTGCGTACTCTGTAGAAAGCATTTTCAAAGCACAAAAAGGAGGTAGATTTAATGTACTAAAAGATATCGCTTGACACTTTTGCCATGGTATAAATCGTGCATCGATGGAGAGAACCACCTGCGGTAATCCCATGTGAATAGCCTGTCGCTTTGGACCCCGAGCACTTGGTGTTGAATGACAATGCTCGTTAGCCGTCAGCCCTACTACGAATCCAAGCCATCGGAACTTAGGGTCTTAGGCGAGCTTGCACCATCCCACCTCAGATCCCCGCGTGCCTTCACCAAGACCTCCGCAATCTCCCCACCAGCGCCCATCACTACTCTCCGAACGTCTGCGCAGCCTTCTGATGGGTGGAAGATAAAGCGCGAACCGACAATGGCCGCATCGACCAAATCCCTCTCCTCGCTGCTTGCGCAAGCCACCATCGACGATCACGACGAAGTGCTAAAGGCCACCAATGCGGCGCTCAAGAAGTCCAAAGGCGATCTGGACGCGCAGCACACAAAAGCGGTAGCATTGCTGCACTTGGACCTTTATGAGGATGCATTAGAGGTGTTTGAGGGGGCGCAAGAGTTGCAGGAGAAGGCGCGGTTCGAGTACGCATATGCGCTCTACAAGACTGGCAATGCAGCAAAGGCTGTGGAAGTGGCCACAGCCGCGGGTTCAGATGCAGGTCGGGGGATGAAGCACATGCTTGCTCAGGCCGTATGTACCGGAAGGCATCTGAAGCATGCGCATAGCTGACACCTGGCTGCCAGGCATACCGATCCGAGAACTTCGCGCAGGCCACCAAGATTTACAAGGAACTCGCAGACCAAAACGTCGAAAGCGAAGAGTACGATATCCGCATCAACTCGGGAGCTGTAGACGCGCAACTGGAATGGACTGGGCAAGGCGAGCTCGCGCAAAAGAAGCAGCCCACACGTGAAGATCTGGAAGTCTTCGAAACGGCCTTCAATGCGGCATGCGGCAGCATATCCCGCAACGAGTTTGGACAAGCCCAAGTGTGTCTCAAGCGCGCGAAGGATCTGTGCAATGCGCTCTCGGACCTTAGCGAAGAAGAAAAACAGGCCGAGTTGCTGCCAATTACTGTTCAGCAAGTCTATGTCCTGACGCAACTGGGCAAGATTGACGAGGCCGAGGAACTGGCCACCAAGATTCCTTTTGCAGAGTAAGACGTCCGTCACAAGCTCAGAATAACCACTAACAACAGTAGCATCAAGGAACTCTCGACCCGCTACATTGCCCAGGTCAACAGCATCGCCGCCTCCAAAGAGCACTCAAACCCTTACCTCTCCCATCGTCTCTTCCACGCATCGCCGCAACCTCCCGTTACCGATCAGCATTTCTCCCACCAGTCCAACATTCTACGACAAGATGAATACGTTATGGCATTGCTGTCGCAGAAGGTCGCGGGCGTTGCATCTTCGACTGAGAAGGTCATCTCCGCGTCGCCTGCACCATCTCTGTCTCCTGCCGTCAACATGGCAGCAGTGTTGAATGCGGCAGCTCACGCAAGGAATGCAGACACCGAGAAAGCTGCACTTAAGGAGATCGTACCATTGCTAGAAAAGAGGCCAGCTGATGTGGGTCTCATACTCACGATAACGCACTTGTACGTTATCACAAACAACTATGCCGCTGCGACACATTTGCTAGAATCATTTTTCAAGCGATTGGAACAGAGTGGCTCAGCATCCGATTTAGACGTCCGTTTTGCACCAGGACTTGTTGCTGCACTTGTGTCGCTATATGCACAGCAAGGTCGACCAGGCGCTTCGAAGAACGAGCTAGCGAAGGCAGCGGAGTACTGGCGGAAACCTCACAAGTCGAAAACGGAAGCGCCATCCAAGTCTTTGATGGTCGCTGCTGGCACAGCACTTCTCGACACTCATAACCCCGACAACGTCAAAACTGCAGGAGAGATCTTCCAGGGCTTATATGACCAGGATAACGAAGACCGGGCTTCTATCGCTGGTCTTGTAGCCGCATATAGCATCACAGACCCATCATCAATACCTGCAGACCTCCTGGCTTACTTGCCAGAAGCCAATCGTCTGGTTTCTGATATCGACGCAGTTGAGCTTGAGAATGCAGGTGTTCCACTTGGTACCCTCACATCAGTCAACCTCGGAGCGGAGTCAAGGAAACGTAGCCTTGCGCCCAATAAGGAGGTACCGGCCAAGTCGAAGAGGTTGCGCAAGTCGAGAATGCCAAAGGACTATGTCGAGGGTAAGAAGATGGACCCCGAACGATGGCTTCCAATGCGTGATAGGAGCTACTACCGTCCCAAGGGTAGGAAAGGAAAGAAAAGGGCAGAAGGCCTTACCCAGGGTGGTGTTGTGGAGAATGACAAGGGCACACCGGCCGCTCAAGAGAAGAAGGGTGGTGCAGACAAGGGAAAGAATAAGAAGAAGGGCAAGGGTGGTAAGTGGTGAAGAGTTCATTGTGAGCCCAGTCAAGCCAAGCAGGTGCAGATAGATCCATGTTGTTATAACATCGAACATGATGCATCAAGCGCGAGTCATGTACAAGCGCCCCACTTGCCACATGCTTGTGCCTGGAATGTGTGAAGCCCCAAGCTACCCCGCCATCCCCTCGATCAACAATGAATGTGTGTCTCTTCGACTGCGCTTTTGAATCATCATTCCAACTGAATGGACCATTTCCCAAATGCGTCGGACGAAAAGCGGATCGACTACCATGAAACTGCAATGGACACGTTACGCCAGAGTGCGAAAACTGGAGACTAGAAGGAGCCGAGGTTCGCCGCGAACATTTCTACACTAAGTAATCGACTCTATGCCAATTACTAAGTAGAACTAGCACGTCCTTACACGTCTCTTACGTCTAGGCCTATGATGTCCAGGATCTACGTGGAAGATTTGGGAGACCCCACCGCAGCTTCGAGACTGTTTAGCTTTGGTTGTACTTAAAGATGGGGTTGACCGCTTCTCGTCCCTGCTATACACACTTCTTCTCCATCACAAGCATCAACAATACATAGATATTACATCTACCTAATTACATAGAGAAGACAAGGATATAAAGAGCTATAGATATGCCAGGCCAACAGACACGCCAATGGGTTCTTGCCAACCCGCCGGTCAACGACCCCGTCATCGAGGGCAAGGACGCGACCTTTGAGCTCAAGACCGTCGACCTCCCAAGCCCAAGCGCTGACCAGGTCCTCATCAAGATCCTCTACTTCTCAAATGACCCAGCGCAAAGAGGGTATGCTCAGCAGTAAACATATGTAGAGAAATTGAGCTAAACATCATGCCAGATGGATTCAAAAGGATATGGACCCCGAGCGCCTCTACGTTCCGCCAGTAAACGAGGGCGACATCATGCGTTCCTTTGCCATTGCCGAGATCGTCGAATCTAGCACCGACAGCCTGCCCAAGGGTCAACTCGTCATGGGCACCTTCGGCTGGACCGAGTATGCCGTTGTCTCCGCCAAAGAGGTTCGCCCCATTCAAGCCGATGAGAGCGCCGGTATTCGTCCCACACACTTCGTCGGAGCACTTGGCGGAACTGGTCTGACCGCGTACTACGGTCTCATTGACATTGCGCGTGCTACCGCCGCCGACACCGTCGTCGTTTCTGGAGCTGCAGGCGCTACTGGATCGATGGTCGTGCAACTCGCCAAGAACGTGCTCGGATGCAAACGCGTCATTGGTATCGCGGGTGGTGAAAAGAAGTGCCGCTGGGTCGAGAGTCTCGGCGCGGATATCTGCGTTGACTACAAGGCCGCTTCTTTTGAAAAGGACTTGATCAAGGCTACAGAAGGATACGTGGAGGTCTACTTCGACAATGTTGGTGGCGATATCTTGTCGCTTATGCTTGGTCGCATGAAGCGCCACGGACGCATTGCTGCTTGTGGTGCTGTTGCAACATACAACTCCATGGGCGACAGTGGTGTAAAGAACTGGTTCGAGATCATCAGCAACCGAATTGAGGTTAAGGGATTCATTGTTATCGACGCTTTGGAGTCTGGCAGGGCTGGACAGATTGTACCAGAGTTGATCAAGGGAGTCAAGGAGGGCAAGATTCAGGTTGGACCTGAGACCGAGACTGTGGTTAAGACCAAGTTTGAGGATGTGCCCAAGACTTGGATGATGCTTTTCCAGGGTGGCAACACTGGAAAGTTGGTTACCGAAATCCAGGGCTAAGTAGATCAAGTTCTTCTTGGTAAAACAAGGATGTGGGAATACAATCCCACTGTAATCACTTTTACTTCACTAGAATCCGACATGGTTCAGCGATAGAAAGTTGTCCTAATCTATGTTTTTGTAACATTGGACAGTGTATGTCCCCAATGTGAAGCTACATGAACGAGTGACAAGCCATCGAGATAGCATGATATGTAAGTTCAAGTCTCAGCCTCGTTTCCCATTCTGACCCATGTTGAATTCAGTACTACTCAGCATATAACTGGAGTTCTGTCCACGCTTCCCTGACTACCCATGCGTTAGTATAACAGCAGCCTCCTCTCCCCATTCGAGACATTTCACGTTCTACAGAATATCGCACTTCTGCAGGTAATCATAGTAACGGTCCGTCATCGTGATGTCTAGGTCAGTCATTCATGGTCATACTTTGTATGCTGGAAGTCTATACTATTCATGTATCAAGCGC
Organism: Alternaria alternata; assembly: GCF_001642055.1. Taxonomy (NCBI): domain Eukaryota; kingdom Fungi; phylum Ascomycota; class Dothideomycetes; order Pleosporales; family Pleosporaceae; genus Alternaria; species Alternaria alternata. The sequence goes on along the minus strand of NW_017306190.1, from coordinate 987,175 downwards.
TGCGTCGCATCCAGCTCATACCTGGAAACTTGAGAACTTGCAGTGATGAACACGTAGTACATGAGCGATGCGTCGACACACCAACATGTCATGCTAATCGTAGTTTGCTTTCCAAAATTCGACTAGAGATTTGAGAACATGTGAGGGAACGGCCCCGAAATGGGAGTCTTACGGCTTTCGGAAGTGAAAATCGTGCACGAAGGCCGAGAAGCCTGACGCTTATCGATGACACGATAGCGGACACGCAGACGCTTCTTAGGGAGACTCACTGTAGCTTGACGACGAGTCAATGTAGACACATCATCTAGTACTCGTTAGCGAGAAGGGATTAGCATGGCTTGAGTGTACTCTGCAGTGTGACCACCACGGTAAGCTAGCTACAGTTAGCAAAACTTGTTGGAATGACTGGTGCGTAACTTGTGGGAACAGTCACTGGAGAAGAATGAAAGGTTTGACGAAGCGGGATGAGAAGTACAGTGTCGTTTATATATTTTCTTGCATCACGAAAACGCGGCGCTTCATATGAATCGCGGATTACCCTGCACAGTCTTCTTGACCTCTTCAAATGGCTCCAAAGCTATCGGTGCTTGATACAGCTCTGGTACTCTTGCGCCCATATAGACCTTGCCGCACCACGCTGCTTCAGTTTGAGCTCCCTTCATCTCATAGTACTTCCTCGCAACCATAAGCGGGGTTAACGATCCAAACTTCGCAGTATATCCGGTAACGGGTCGACAATTGTACGGTACACTCCGACAGATTGAATCTGCATAGCTGCTGAGTTGCCGGTCCCACATGTAAAGTTGCTTTATATCGAGTTGTCGATGTTGACGGAGGAGCTTGAATGTGTTTCCTTGCATGATCAACATGCTCATATTGTAGATCAAGTAGCAGATGCCAGCGCCGAAATAATGGAAGTAGAATATCGGATCGAACACGCGGTCTGCGCAGATATCCAAGAAGCCTTCCATCGATGCTATGTCTACCATGTCGTATCGCGGACCGTTTCTTTCGAAAGTCGAGAGCCACTCGAAAGCACGATTTGCGACTCGTTGTGAGTCCTCGATAAGAGTATCTATCTCTTCTTGTGGGCACCCTGGCCTAGCAATTTTGTCTGTACGCTCTAGAAGTCGTGGGATGTGTATACAGATATCGTTCAGAGCAACATATGGATCCACTTTGGCCGCTTTGGCTGTCACTGCCAGCCATTCTGGGCTGTCCAACATCGAGGCCTTCCGCATGTGATAGCCGATACTCAACTAGAAGAAATCAGCGGGATTGCACAACATCGAACGAGATTGTTCGTCGTACCGAGTTGTACCGTATGGCATGGAAAATCTGCATGCTCAATCGGCTCTCGAAAGAAGCTGGCCCACGCTGCCTTAACAAATGCAACAGGCCTTGAACATGGTAAAAGAATCCATGGCCTTGTGTGACACCCACAAAAACCTACTTTGAGGTTAGAGCTATTCCCAAGATGAAGGCAGAGCAGATCTTACTTCATAGAGCGTGAGCATATACGTCGATAGCAGCGTTTCGTCTTTCAAGGCTGTGACTGGATCTTGGATTGCGCGCATCATCTGGCTCAGCGCTGTGCCATAAAGTGATCTTGAGCGATGGATGAGCGGATGATTTCTGTTGTTCACTGCTAATTGTGCTGCAGATAATGCATCAATCGCAGCCATCAATACTGGGCTGTTTGCGGGCATGGTAGGTAAGCCAAGCATTAAGGCTGACGGAGGCGGCAGTGCTGGGCCTTCAGCTCTGGGCAAATATAGCGCAATGAAGGTGCCTAGGTGCTGTATTCTGTCGGCGGCAACTGCGCTGACCTGCTTGGGAAGAGGCGCATCAACAGGTTCCGTTTGCAAGTCCTCTCGGCGTACGAGAACATTTCCTGGAAGATTTCCAGCGTCTGTTGAGCTTGACGAAGCTTGATTTGCGTATCTGTAGCGGTTCTCATCCTCTTTGATGAGAGCCGGCTTCTCCCCATGTGCATCAAAATTATGAAGAATGAAGGCTTGCGTCGGCCGGTATCCAGGACATTTTGTTCCGCGCCTCACGCAAGTATTGCATTCTGGTTTGGTCTCGTCGCATCGTACTTTCCTCTTCCTGCACTCAAAGCAACCTGCCGACCTTTTTGGCATGATCAGACCACAAGCGGGGTATCCACCTCATGAATGTCGGAGAGCCACGGAGTGAAGATGCTGCGACCTGATCTCGTTTCTGTTTCCTCAAATGTAATTGAACTGCTTGGTAGTTTCGTTTTCCGATCTGGTGGCGAGGACAGCGAAGAGAACAACGACCACTCACCAGAGGCGCGGCCGCTAGAGGAAGTAGCCAAGAGCCGTCTCGTATCCAACGGTGTTGACCAATCAATAGCCACGGTGTTGACGCTATGGCGGCTGGCTTCCAAGATTCGCAGCCTTTCCCGCATGTGCTTGCCCTCGCATACTCACGCTCAAGTGGTGAGGGGGGGTAGGCGCTTGTGTAACTTGTCCTTTCCAAGATGTTCCCTTGGCTCAGCAGGTGTGTTATTCCAGTATAGTCAAACGGAACAACCTCTCAATCATTTGAGCCTTCCATCTCTCACGTCTCTCTGATGCAGACCGAGGTTAAGAACTTTGAGCCAGCAGCTATCACAGGGTGGCAGCCCCTTGTTCATTCGAACCTAATGTGGTGCACGGCTCCGCCGGGCCTGCGCGGAGCTGCGGGCGACTCACGCGACGAGCAGGAGTTCGGGGGGCGGGACGTCAACGGGAGAATGGCTCGAGGACCTCTGGCGCATGGCAACATCGGTCTAAGGTGAAAGAAAGGGAAAGGAAGCCGTTGGAAGCCATGTCGACGGAGGCTTGTCATCCGTTCACAAAGGGCCTACCGATTGGGGCAGGATTACCGCACACGTCGACAGCAACAGTGAGGGAAATACAAAATTGAGCTTCGACTTCAAATTTAGGAATAAGGCCACAGTATTATACGATCCGCTGTTGCGACACCCGTTGTCGTCCCGAAGGATCCTACGGCACGTGTGGCGTCTTCATGTGGTAAGGCTTTGCGCATCGTCTCCGCTTATTTATTCTTTAGGAAGCGACTGCGAGCTTCCCGCACCACACATTACGCCCACGCCTGCTGGCTCGTATACTATTGCGGGACATTCTCGGCGCGCGATATGGTAGCACTGCTTGTAAGCGGCGAGACAGCGACGTACAAGATGATGAAGCCGGTCGCGACTCTATTCACTCCAAACAGCCGCTGATCAGCGCTATCTACGCATATGGCGCTGACCTCTTACGATAAATTTGCTACTATTTTCCATCAATTCCCCTTCACATACACAACTCACAAGATGCAAAGACAAGTTGAGGCGGATCAACAATGATTGGATTCCATTCAATCTACGAAGTACCATTCTATTGAAAAGCTAGTATCTGCTTCAGCTAGACAAACTTATCAGGCACGTCTATCAAAGACTGATAAGAGTCGACACGGCCATTCCACCCGAACTTCCTCGCTCTGTTGATACCAAACGCGATCATGTGCGTTGAAAGACTCAGTCCTAGAAAGCCAAAGTACCAGTCTCTTAAGCCGCATTTGCTTTAGGTTGACCATGCTTGTCGCGGATGCGATCCAAATGTTTCTTGCTTATCCGCAGCCCATTCGCCCAAGCTAAGGTCGAGTTACGTGTCTCCTGCTGAGGGCGAGGCTTGCGGAAGACTTGTTCCGGCGAGTCAAACCTGACTACACGCCCGCAGTTGCCCATTCTACATTTAAGACTCATGATTTCGACATAGAGCATTAGGATCATAATTACCTTGATTCAAAAGGGTATGAGAGTTGCTGGAATGTGGGTAGGATTAGTCATTGTAGACTTTGCAGTCATTGAAGAGTTGCTTGCTGAATGCAACATGTCCTTGGAAGTCAGGTTTTCGACTATTGATTTGACATCAGCCAGTGAGTATAGGTAGGAAACATCAGCCCGACTCTAATATACAAAGTACTAACTGGGCTACTCGGAACATTACGTGGACGCTGATCTGGTCAATGCTGAGACCGAAGTGTCGCATGTATCCGCTGGACCTCAGGCACCAAGATCTGGTCACCACCTATTCCAGGTGTGTTCTATCCAACAGGTCACTTTATCTATATTCGTATATGAGGGCACGAACACCCATGTTTCACTAAAGGTATAGTTGAAGGTGAACCGCAACCATACTTCTCTACACATCATCGAGCTGCTTTGCTTTCTTCTTGTGGATCAGCGCTGCAGTCAAGAAGCACGTGAAGCCCAATACGCCGCACGAACCAGCAAGCACTTGTCCATACAAGTAAGATCCGTTGCCAGCCTCGACCAATGCTCCTCCACCAGGACCTCCAATGAGACATCCGAAACTAGACAGCGCAAAACCCATGCCCATTCTGGTACCGATCTTCTTGTTGTCCAAGGTCAGATCTGCTAGTGTTGCAGGAAACATGGCTTGCAAGGCCGCAGCAAACAAGCCGTAAAGCGCCGCAAAGGCATACATGCCTGCAGTCGAGTTGATCGCAGCCCAGCAATAGAGAAGAAGAGCGGTGACAAAGCTGACGATTAAGCTGATGGTCAATGGCCGGCAGTAGTGATCGGCAATGTACGCAGGCAATAAGCGCCCCGGTATGCCGACGCCGTTCAGCACCAAAAGGAGCGGTATTGATTCTTCCAGTGTCATGCTCAAGGTTCTTCTGGCGAAGGCATTGATCTGAAAAAGATCAGTTATGTGACTAGAGATGAAATTGAATCGTACTTACGTAGAAGAAAGCGAACCATAGACCTGCGAAACAAAAGACCGATCCAAGGATCTTAGCGAATTAGCATAGTGTAGTTGAACTTTTGAATCGAATCACATACGAAGAGATCAAACACTGGATCCTTCAGCTCACTCGGTTCGAGCATCTTCACCGAGCTTTTTGGCGGGAGTCGTTTCTTCAGCAGCCGCTCCGCAATCAACAGCATGACCAGCGCCATAAAGCCCAACGTCCTTACCGCCCATCCAAATCCGATGCGATCGATGAGCCTATTGAGCATTATCGGGATTACCAAACCCCCTGTTCCCGATCCACATAATGTGATACTGATCGCAAAACTTCGCTTCGTCGCATCGAAGTAGGTCGAGATAACGGAGACCATAGGGACAAACATACAGCCATTTGCAAGCCCAATGCAAAACCCCTGCGCAAGTACAAATTGCCAATACTCTTTACAGATGCTTGTCATAAAGATGCCAACAAGCCACAACCCGATGCCCATGCGTAAGACAAGTTTGAAATGGCCAGTGTCCGATGCGGCGCCCGACCAGAGAGGGACGGATAGTAGGAAGAAGACGGTAAGTGCGCCGATCCATGAGATGTTGGAGGGTGTCGAGAGACCGATTGAAGTGTAGTGTGCCTGGAACATGCCAAACGATGTGATGAAGCCCCAGGTAAAGAAGGTGATGATGTGCCCACCTAGCACTTGCGACCATGCGACCCATCCGCCATTGGGAGGCGGCTCGATGGACACAACTCGCGTCACATCAAAAGTCGCAGATACTTCTTGTTTGGTCGGCCTGAAATCCTCCTCTTCTATATGATTGAACTCCTCAGCCGGTGGATCTGGCCCGATAGCTGCCATCTTATCGCAAGCCGAAGATGTTGTTAGGGTGCAAGAAACACGACCCCGGATATTTGCTTCCCCAGATCCATATTTTGCTGAGTCACAACCTGTACGAGCTTGCAAGTCTACGAGTTTGCCGAAGTTAGCAGGCTCATTTTCCCGAAATTATGAGGTAATTGAAAGGAATTGGTGGCGGAAGAAGACCGCGGCGGTTATTGCCGACGGGCCGAGCAAGTACGTCGGATGCGACACGCTCTGCCATTTCAACGTGCTTGAAGCAATACAGGTAGAAAAGACACACGAACCGCATAGTCAAGAATGCCCTATCTGATTTAGCATTTGCAGTCTTACTCCAGGAACACATGGTGAGCAAGACCCAGCACCCTGCCTACGCGTGCCTCGGCGGTCTACCCCAAGGGAGCAAAAAACTGATGCACAGGTAACGATCTGTACGCTCCACACCCTAGCAAAAACATACAACAGCGGGGATTCGCTAGTGGTCACCCACCTAACTACTAATCCGCCGGTACACTGCTTGTATATGGCTGAGCGGACGGGAAGCCTAATTTTCAGTGTCCTATGGTCGTATGTGAAAGAACCTTGTTGACATGTCATATATAATCCCAGTGGTAAATTCCACGAGATCGAGTGAAAGTGCTGTAATATTTTCGACGGTATACTCAGCCTAGCAGGACATCATCTCTACATCGAGGCTCGAACTTGTCTCGCCAACCATGTTTACTTGCGACGAGGAAGAATTGCGGCAATGGCTTGAGGGTCGCAGCTGACTGCTGTAGACGATTGAATCGCCTTGCGGCCTCGCCGGGTCAATCACGTGCGCTCGTCTCGCAATCCCGTACTGGTGCATACTGAGATATCAGCCAAGAAGTCCAGACTTGACCTACCTTACCTGCCACCACAAATTTCATAGTCTGAGAAGAATAGGTAGCCTCTTCGTTTCCCTCAATGCAGGGGCAATCGAGACAGGGGCGGGTTGCCAAGCGGGCCTCGACCCGGGGTCGGAGCTTCCACGTGTGTCTCGGCAGCGCCGTTAGCAGTTGAGGGCGTAAACCCACCAAACTTCTGTCAGCCCCATCAAGCCATCATCACGACGCTTGCTCGAATCGCGTGATGCAGGGGTCGCAGAGTGCCAATTCGGTTCGCAAACACTGGGCATTGGGCTAACTGGGCGCCGCTGATGGATCTGGTTGAAGTGTCTTGTGCTTGAGGTCTTACGAGACTGACGATGGACAGCTCGCTCTTGCTGGTAACTCTGGGGAGCATGCAAAAGCTGATGCGCAGAGCAAGAGAGCCGGGAGACGACAAAGACTGATCGAACACTTCCAGAATTTTAGTATTGACCTCGAATACGCGAAGCTCTTACATGTTCGTCTGGTTGAGGTTCCCATAAACCGATGCCTAAATGGACTTCGCGCGGACAGCCACCAAACTACACTGCATGCTCTACTTCTCATCATGACCAGCTCTCAGCTCGCCTTGATGGCGCCTCTTATTGAATCCAGGAACGCGCAATCTAGCGCAGACTCGAAATCTCCTGCATGTAATATAAGAAATTCAGAGGCAGCAGTACTAAAGACCTGTCGCGCGTCTTCATGCTTCAATATCCATCTTTCTCTTACAGCATTCTTTACTATCAAGCTTGTTCCCTTTGGTGTGTTTGACACCGTCCAACTTGCAGCTGCCTTGCTGCTATCACTCTTTCTACTCTCTTTACTTTCTTACAATATTTGTGCTAATCCTAATACTAATACTAACAATGCGTTTCATTGTTACTACGCTGGGTTTTGCCAGCATTGCGTCCGCATATGCGCCCGTATCATCGTAAGTGGTGAGGTTCTTTCTCCAAGGTGAAGACCATTGACAATGGCCACAGTGTCTCCCCGAACCAGCCATCCAGCAACCCGTTGAGTCGTGCGTCCAAGGTTCCGTCCAAAGTCTGCGAAGTCAAGACTTACACGGTCTATGAGACTGCCCACAGTGGCCAGGAAAATGGTGCACAAGCCACTCCATCTGCTTTGCATGGGGACGACTACTATTTCGAACATACTAATCTTACCAGCACTCCTGCTGGACCCGAACCAACTACTTCCACTATGATTAGTGCGTCCTCACACTACGGAGCTCGCCCCACTAGCAAGATCGCGAAGCCCTTTGGTCAGAACGAGGAGTACTTCAAATACAACTCCGGACAGGATGTCAAGCTTCAACCGTGTAGCCACTGGAGCCAGAACACAAAAGACCCCAAGAATCTTGTACCAAAGGGCAAGACTCAGCTTTACTACGCTGAAGGTGGCCGCGACAATGCGAGTAAGTACTTGTATCTGACTCATATATGCCGGCTATTAACACTCAGCTGTAGAGCCCACCAATGAGTTTTACTTTGGTGTAATCGATCTGCTTTTCAAGGCTCCTGCTGTTGTGCTGGAGCACTCGGACTATGTCCAAAATGCGCAGTACTCTGGCAATCAGCTCGCTGTCGACTTCACTTCTGCCTTGGCATGTGACTTCGCCAAAGAGTCGTGGCCCAAAGGTACCATCATCGTCTCAAGCACAGCCGGTTGCAGAGTTCGATCGGACGATGATCAGTGCTACTTCAAGGTAGAGGATACTGTCAAGTCCGACGACGGCAAATCCATCATTGTGAAGGGTTATCCTCAAGCGCGAGACGAGTGCACAGAAGGTGGTGAGGCCCATTGGGGGCGATACAAGCCTGAGAAGAATGGGAGTAATAAGCAGCCAAACAGCACCGCATCTTATTCCGGTTTCCCTTCTTCTACATCATCGTACCACGGGCTTTCTACTACCCACGCAAGCTCTGGTGTATCGACTGGAATCGCGTTCTCAGACATCTTTCCATCGCCTGGTACTGGATCTTCGTACAGCTCCTACATCAGCTCGCTCACTTCAACTGGAGTTATGTCGCAAGATCCTACGCAGCCTACTGAGTCTGCCTCTGAGCTTGTATCTTCAAGCCCGTCGTTTGCGGGAACTTCTAGCGACCCGCTTAGCTCAGCACATCCATCGCCCACACCTTTTGGGTCCAGTGCTTTTCTTTCTTCATCGTCGGAATTAGAGTCCTGGACTTCTGCACCCACATCTGCACCAACACCTTCAGGCACTTCATTGACCAACTCAACTGAGGATGGCAACAACAAGTTCAATCAGGACATCATTTCTGACTGTAAGGCTCCTGTCGACACCAAGTACGGTCTTCCCACTACATGCACCGGCCAATACTTCGACTTGGACCTTGATGAGTTTAAGGGCTATGGCGAATTGTCCACCGAGGATAAAGCGTTTCTGAAGGATGCCACTGCCGGTTTGAGCTCCGATGACATCGCCGGTCTATCCCGCAGGGCCCTGATGTATCGTCGACATGTGGAACGCAGAGGCCGTCTCGGAGAGTGGTGGAACAAAAACGTTGTCGCTCCTGTGAAGAGCACGATAAGTCTTGGCAAGACTGTGTTTCAAGGTGGCGTTCAACTCCTTACCACTGGCACTGTCAGCGGTAGTATCAAAGAATCATACAAGTTCGCTCTTCCTGACGGTAACAAAGCAGACGCCAAGCAGGTTGAATCACCCTGGGGTCCTGCTGCTCTTATTGCCGCTTATGGTACTGAGTCCAAGATCAAGGCCGATAAAGGTGCGCAACGAGATGGCTATCTGAACATCTACTGCGTTGGTTGTGGCGCTCAGGGCTCTGTCGAGCTTGCTGGTCGCGCAACATGGGCTGTTGGCCGGGGCATCACTCAAGGCGAGATCGAAGCCTGGGCCGATCTCAAAGTCGCTATGAAGGTCGGTGTTGACGCCCAGATCAAGCTCAGCCGTGAGTGGAAGAAGACACTTTTCCAGCAAGGTCTGCCCAAGCTATCCTTTGGTCCAATCATCATCGGCCCCCAGGTTCGCGTTGAAGCCCGTGCTACTCTGGAGGCCGGAGCGGAGGGTCGCATCTTGGCTGGCGCTGAGTTCAACTGGAACCGTGCTTACGCAAAGGTCGACATGGTTGACCCTTCCAAGTCCACGCGCCAGAACTTCGACCCTGTCGGTCATCCCACCTTCGAAGCCGAAGGTTCTCTTTACGTCGGCGCTGAGTTGGGCCTTCCTATTGGCATGCACTTCGGGGTCACTGTCGCTAGCTGGAGCAAGACTGTTGCTCTCATCAATGAACCCATGATTAAGGGTATCGCAAAAGCTGCTATAAGAGCTGAGCTCGCTGACGGCAAGATTACTGCTGGATTTACTCCCACTGAAGGATGCCAGGGCATCCACACTAATCTCAGCTGGAGGAACAAGTTGGTGTGCAACGTCCTCGACGTCAAGGAGTTTGAGTTACTTGACAGTGGTTACAAGAGCATCAAGTCTATGTGCATCTCTCTTGGCAAGCAGACCCAGCAGCCATCAACCTCACCTGGTGGAGAGGAGGCTGGCGAAGGCGGTGAGAGCGGAGGCGACGGGGAGACTGGTAACGATGAGGGTGCCGCTGGGGAGGGTGCCGGGGAACTACCCACCGGAGGATTGCCCGCCGGTGAAACACCTGCCCCCGAACTCCCTACTGAAGAAATACCTGCTGGTAACCTGCCTACTGGAGGATTTCCCATAGGACAAGGCGCCTCAGCAGAGCTATCCAGTGGAGAAACCAATAGCGGTGACAACACTGGCCAAAGCACGGGAGATAGCAATGCCCAAGGAAGTAACGAAGAGGCACCCGTCCAGTTGGACATCAAGCGATCCTTGTCCACTAAACAAACCAACTCAACGCTCACACCCTCTTCTTCTGGCGACCTCCCAGCTGGAATCCGCGAAATCACCGACTCCGTCAAGAAGGCCACCGATAATATCAACTATACGATTGCGGATGTCAAAACCGTTCCGTACGACCGTACTGACGGGTACGAATTTACCAAGCTAATTGCTGGCGACTACAACGTCATGTACTGCTCCAACGGCAACATGTATGTCAAGCAGACTACCCAGTCTACTGGCCTTGGCTGCGACGAACTCTTTGCTTACAGCGAAGATGCCGTAGTTGGTGATGGCCAGGGCCGCTACTTCTACTATCACGACGACGCCATGAAGGCAGCTGGTGTATCCCGACTCCGTCTTGGTGACGAACAGAGCCCAGTCCTGGGAACGTCTGCCATTGCGATGCTTGCTTGGAAAGCTGAGCTAACTGGAACACAATATGACGCTGATCTCGAAGGTCTCTACACTGTTGCTGATTACGCCACTGAAGCTATCTACTGGTTGTCTTTCTGTACCTACAAGGACGGACAGGCACCCAAAGTCTTTGTTGTCGCGGATCTGGATGCGGGTATGGCTGTACTAGAGAGCGTGGATGTCAAGTACTCTGTAACCGGCGGCGATGTGGAGAAGTGCTACCCACTTCTGGTTGTGGAGGATCCTGCGCTAAAAAACACTTGGGCGGAGTGGGACGATTCGTTGGAGAATGACGCTGATGGGCTTGACTTTGATATTGAGGAGTTTGGTGCAGAGCCGTAAAGTGATAGCTTGATTGAGTGATTGTAACATAACCAGTTTCTGTATCGAAAGCACTATAATTGCCATGGTCAGTAGTGAAGCGCAAAGTAGAGAATTGCAGGCATTGCAAGATCTTTTCAATATGCGAGATCGTGTTATTGCCATAGGGTGCGACATCGCTTTCGTTCGGTGCCTGATGCGACTACATAGAACACATGCCCTTCAGCCAGAGGCGGAAACCCTGAACTCACGTGAGTTCTTGGCTAATCTTTCCACGTGTGATTAATGCACACGCTGAGTGCAAAACTTAGAATTGGTTTTATTTGCAGTGATACGTACACAATCATGATATGGGCAAGCCCTTACCTACGCGCTATGTCAAGAGGTATTTGGGTCTTCCTGTCAGCTACTGATAGTCTAAATCAAACAAATCATCAAATTATAGGGTTATGTGGTTGGCTGGATCTGTGAAGCGCAAACACCGTAGTCCTCGACGATCTACTACAAACATCATTCCCTTATCCTTGAAGCACTATCTATCATATCAAGTCGCGTAAAACTTCTATTACTTTAGAATTATTCAGAGACTCCATAGATCGTTATAGCACGCTATGTACTAATATTCACGTTTTGTATTAAGTTTGAATAGTAGTCTATATTGCATATCTTCTAAGGGCCTTTCCGCATTATGACGGGGAGACATCGCGATAGAAATAGATTTTTGGTTAAGTCTTCGCTAAAGTCGGCCATTCGCCCGTCTTGTGTGTCAAGTGCAAGCTCATTCTGACTCCTATATGAACACTAAGTACCGAACACGTAGTCTATGAACACATATGATCCTATCAAATGGCACGAACACACGAATTCCTTCCCTATGAAGTACCATGGTACTCCTCTAGGTTGCCAAACCTGGCGTACCAAAGTGAAGAGCTAGCGCTCACTCAAATGGCCGAAAAGCTTTATCTTTACTCTTGGTCTTCTTAAACTCTCCCGAGCACACAACATATCACCACCACCTTCGATACCTTCTCCCGTACAAGAAGAATGTCCACAAGCATCCCATGGATGGACAGTCCATGGCGTAACCCCGCGATTGTTTTCGAGGACCTGCCAGAGTCGCTCATCCTTGAAGACCTAAAACGATCGTGGCACTTCCAAAGAGAGGCACACTTCCGCTGGATGCAAAAGGTTATTTGGACCACGAACGACTGCTATCGCGTTGTCCTTCGTGACGTCGAAGGCATGGTAGGCGACATAGCAAAGGAGATGTGCAATAAGCCTACAGCTTTCTATTGGCTTCAGTCTGCGCAGACAGGTGCACCTGATGCCGCCGAGAAGTCTAATATAGCCGGTAAAGTCTTTGCAGCTATATACGAAGAATGGCATCGAAGCTCTATTGGGCCAAACATCGAGTTTGGCCATTTCTTCGCAGCACCCGTTCGAATTACAGCTACGGGCCCATCGAGCCTACCACAGATCTTGAGGGCACATTCGTCGCTTTTTGCTCAAGCACAGCACATCTCTTCGAACACGGATAACTATTCGGTGCATCCTCTTCTTCCTGCCGTCATCCTTGTATGCGACCGACGTGACTATAGGGTTGGACGACGAGATGGTTGCTTCAGTCTTCGCGAAGTGGCGAGCACGCAGACTGTCCTGGTTGTTCTTACCGAAACAAGTCAAATCAGCACCGATGTTCACGTTACTCTGGATCATCTCGAACGATTCGCTTTGCCCATCGAAAGAGCCGATTCCACTGGCCTTAATGTCCTGCGAGTGCCCCTGGATATTGCTGTGAATTTTGTCGTTGAGTTAGAGGGTAGGATCGACGAGCAAAGGAAACCAGGCATTCAAAACTTAGACACGCGCCTCTGTTGTCACGCTACACCTGTTGGGTGCAAGCGCGAGATCACGAATGATCCAGACACATGGGCTGGAACGATGCGAGCAGAGGCAATGTAAATTGGGTTCAAAAAGTTGGAGGGTACAAAATATGCCGCCATACGCGTCCATGCACACCTTTCCGGACAAGATTCAGATTACGAGCTAGAACACATACCATTCAGCCAGTGGTGGAAACCCTGAGCCTACATGCGTTTTTGGTTGATCTTTCCATGTGGGATCGATGCACACGCCGAGTGCGAAGCTTGGAATTAGTTTCATTAGCAGTGACTGGAGAGCTGCTGAATTTCAAAACGTAACGATATCAACTGCATCTATGGTATCCGGGAATCTTGTTCCACCTTTGGATGATTCGGTTGCTTTGGTATCTGGGTGTGGGAGAGCGGAAAGAAGGAAAGAGGGTCGGAGGAATGAAGGAAGGGGGATAGAGGAAGGAAGGAAAGGGTGGAGAGAAAAGAAGCTACGTGAGTAAATTCTGAAGAAAGAGCTCCTCGAGATAGTTCCTACCTCGCATACGAAGGATGTTGTGCTTACTATAACTTCTAAGCTTTCTCATCTGTACACTACAGCATAACGTTCGCAGAAATGTCCTCACAAAGCCCTCTTGAAGTCTACGAATCGGCGATGACGAATGAAAAGAGGCCATGCAGAGAGCTAGCAAGTTTCGAAGCGCAACCGCCCTTGTCTGCCTCGCTCGCATCATGCGGCTACGGGATCGTGTCGGGGAGGTTACGCTCCAACGCTGAGAATGCGCTTCGACCAATGCTACTATCTTGCGGAATTATAATCAATAATTCGAAATTCGTCGAAATTCGCTCTGAAGGTGTATCAGAGGATGATGATGCCGCTTATGTCAACTGGTTCGACCCAGATCACGGACTCATAATCTGTAGTGAGAACTACAAGTCGAGAGATCGACACACTGGGGCCAAGATGATTTGGCCGTCAAATGTTCTCTGGCAAACCTGGAAAAGCACCGCTTTGGAAGCCGGAAAGCGGGCTTCAGACCTTCGTGCAATCGTTCGTCAGACAATCATCAATGAAGAATCAAAAATTGCCATATGGCAAGCTTCAAAGCATTCGTCGTTCTCAAGAATCGAGAACCATGACCACGTCGAGTACACCAGCCTAGACAATGGCTTTTATGCCATCTTGGGTACTCCAACGGAGCCAGCACGATGCGGATGCTTCATGACCACAAACAGAATTGAGTCACCCCATCGTCGAGAAGGTTCTGGTTTTCGGGAACGAAACCCTTGAGATGGAAACGCCAGAGACTCGCAGCATTGCAATCATCCTTTCCGATCGTCGAAGCCCTCCGTCCCTCCGTCCCATTCCCGTTTCGTGATGAATAATGCGAGATGTTGTCGCATGCTGTTTTGGAATGAGCATCCACCAGCCAAGACACTACAACTCGTCGACAGCAGAGCAAAGGGAATTCTATAAGCAGATGTATGCTGCCGTACTGCCGAGCGTCAGGATTCAAGCTCATCGGAGGGCCTGGCGGAGGTGGCACCAAGCAAAGATATCAGAATACCCGGTGGCACCTTCGTGCCACTACACCCACATGTGGCTAAACTACCGTTAGTACTAACTCGAAAGAATCGAATTTCTTGCTAACTTCTTCTTCTAGTAATCCTCTGGTATCATCCTGGCTCAAGGATGCAAGCAACCGCAGCGATTACTCGGACACTTATGCAGGGCAAAGGGGATGGAACCACGCCTCCCTCGCTTTAGCACGTCCAACAGCGTGGAGTAAACCATTTCGATACTCTGGGGAACGATCAAATTTAACGGGCTCGTATACTGGATGTATTAAAGCAGTCGGCCCTTGCTTCAACATGTAACCCCAGGTACACCTCAACGAACCCTTACGCTCTTTTTGAAGTATCAAGTCCGCCTGTGGTCTCCACTTCCACACTCTTCGATCACTATACATCATTATACATACCTAATACTTAATCATGTCGTTCAACATCCGCAATGCCCTGACTCTGGGTGCCTTCTCTGCACTCGCGGCAGCCCAGACTGTACCCCCGAAGCTTGACGCAACTTGCGCTGATGTAGTCATCTTCATGGCTCGCGGCAACGACGCACCATACCATGACGGTCGCACATTCCCCTTTGTCGAAGCTACTTGCGGCAAGTTGACTGCCCAGGGCAAAAGCTGCGATTACATCGACATCCAGTTTGACGTTACTCTGGGTGGTGACTACTGCAACCAAGTTGCTGAAGGCGCTCGCAATGGTATCTCTCAGATTACGGCCTTCCATGAGAAATGCCCTTGCTCGCACATCGTGGTCAATGGCTACTCAGAGGGAGCGCACGTCGTCGGTGACGTGCTTGGTGGACCGGTAAGCTTCTTATCACTTGGGTCAATCGCATGGAGATACATACTGACTCAATGTTTCTATATAGGGTGGTTGTACTTTTGTCTCTACCGGTCTGGATAACAACTCTGCTGCTGGTAAAGCGGGTAAGCAGATTCTTCGATGGCGTAGCTTTACCCATGCTGACATACACAAGTCGCGGCAGCTCTTCTCTGGGGAGACGTGATGCATACTGCCAACCAGCCCTACAACGTGCTCGACGGTGCCGACAAGCAAGCCAACGGACGCAAACCAGAGGATCTCGCACGCCTCAACCGCTACGCACCGGTGCTCCGCTCTTACTGCGCTGCTGGTGACCCAGTCTGCGCCGGCGGTAATATTGTGGCCGACCGTAAGTGTTCTTGTACGAACTGCATGTGAGACATACACTAATTTCGTACACCGACGTTTAGACCTAAATTACTTTGAGCTCTACACCGACGACGCTTCTTCCTGGGTTGTTTCCAAGATTGACAGTGTCGCGCCTCTGCCGTCGTGTGCCGTGTCCAGCTCGTCCGTTGTCTCTTCGGCTACTAGCGCTGTCGTCACCCAGTCCTCCGCTGTTGCTCCTACCCTATCTTCCATGGTCACAGTCACCGCTACACCCACCATGGTTGAGTCTTCTGCGACCGAGACGCCTTGCTCGACTTCGCCTGCAATGGTATCCCCGTTTCCCTCGCCCGTCCCATACAACCCAGGCTCATGCGTCCTGGAAGTCCATGTAGAATATGCATACGTTTAAAGTAAGGGAATGGATAGCGAGAGAGAGGATGGAAGGATCCTGGGTGTCGAAACAATGTATGAGAAGCGCATCTTGCAGGAGCAGCAGTATTGTGACAATATATGACGCGCGTCATTCACGCGACAAGTTAGCCCTTACTTACCTCCGGTTCATTTATATCACTATGAAGTCTCCACCGTGCGCAAGACCTGAGCGTTTACCGAGAATAGCTCACTTTTAGCATCTGGAAGTAGGCCACTATTCTTGATCCTGCGCTTGACGTGGAAGCGTGCCATGCGGTGCGGCTGAGGAAAGAACGAGCAAGCCTTGTTGGTGGATGACGCTGGAATACGTCCGCGAAACCAAGACAAACTGTCAGCAATGACGAAAATAGTTAATAACGATGATGATTGAGGAAGATCGCGAGTGGTCGCAGCTGGCGTTGAGGAGAAGATAGCTCCGAACCAAAATCTTGGCATTCCCGCGGACTTCGCTGTACGTCATTCCTCACTAGATATATGTCCAGCCAAATCCCACTCAGGCAGCATCACCGCTCTGAAGCGCTTTCACGATGCATCGAGTACGACCGCGACTCAGCGCCTTCCGCCCTTCGCCTCGTTTGCCCCAGCATGCACACCAACCCTTCCGCACCCACTCACAAACACGCGCCTACCAACAACTCCCCTTCAGCGGTCGAGGCAATGGCCCCCAGTACAAACGCTTCAGCGCACAGTCTGGCGGTATAACTGGTCTCCTGTATCGCTGGGCCCAACGCCCAACTTTCTACCGCGACGTTGGCCTGATCAGCGCAGGCACCGGTGGCGTTTACCTGTACAACCTCGAACAAGTGCCCGTTTCCGGTCGCCGTCGGTTCAACATCATCTCACCTGGTATCGAAGAAGCGCTGGGGCAGCAATCCGTCGAACAAGTCCGACAAGAATACCAAGGCAGGATATTACCGGATAGCGATGCGAGAGTCCGGCAGGTGAAGAGGGTTCTGGAGCGGTTATTGCCGTATGCCGAGGGTGAAGGGCTCAAAGATCTGAACTGGGAAGTCACAGTCATCGAGTCTCCGGAGCAAAACGCTTTTGTTGCGCCTGGGGGGAAAGTCTTTGTTTTCACAGGGATTCTGCCGTTGTGCAGGGACGAAGATGGCATTGCGGCGGTGTTGGGCCATGAGATTGCGCATGTCGTTGCGCATCATACCGCGTTAGTGTTCATGTTCCCTTCCCTCGAATGTCTTGAAGGCGTATTAACTGGAATATAGTGAACGCATGTCCCAAGCCCCTTTGATTCTCCTCGGCGCCCTCGCCCTATCTATGTTCGATGTGTCCTTCTACTCAGGCAAAATGCTCCTCGATCTCTTCCTCTCCATGCCCGCATCGCGCAAACACGAAGCCGAGGCTGATTACATTGGCCTCTTGATGATGGCGCAAGGTTGCTATCGACCAGAAGCCGCGATGCAGTTCTGGACGCGCATGGAGAAGGCGGGCGGGGCGGGCCCGCCGCAGATACTGAGTACACACCCGAGTCACCACAACAGAGAGGAGAAGATTAGAGAATGGCTACCCCAGGCTATGGAGAAGGCTGAAGCGAGCGACTGTGCAGTCACAAGTCAACTAGCTACTCAGTTCAGCTCCGCGATTGATGGCTTTGGACGTTGGTGAGGTATTGCTAAATTTTGGGCGTCAAGGCGCTTGTACTAACACCCTGTATAATACTGCATGAGTATACTAACACCGAGTAACGATAACGACACGATAATGAATACTTTCTCACACTTGGTAGAAGTACCCGGCTTGAAACACGACCCTCGATATAATGTCATAATTTCTTATACTCTACTATCCTCGGCACACCTGTTCTAGTCAAAACACGCACGTCCGCTGTCCTTGTTACGCCAATACTAGGCCTACCCATCGATTCCGGATAGACTGAATCCCTCTCCCCCACGTCCGATATGCTATCATCAAAATAACTGTTTCCCATATCCATAGCCTTTCCCATCTCCTTCTCTGTAACCGTCAGTCTTCTCTCCCCATCAAAGTCAAAAGCGCCACCCGTTCCCTTCTCGAGGTCGTCATCGTCGATGCTGACCAAGTTCTTTTCCCCCCAACTCCCCCGGTACCCTGGTATGGTGGGTACTTCAGAAGGTGTGGCGGTTCGGTGGGGGCAGTGGAAAACTTGCTTAAGTAAAGGAGAAAGGGATGGAAGAGACGCGGCAAGTATACCGATGTCAACTTCGATTTGAGACCATACTGGAACCCACGACCAGCCCCTGTGATTGGTATGTTAGTTGATTTATTAGTACGGGAGAAACATCGGAAGTGGACGTACCAGCTGAAATCCACTTCTTGCCAAGTGCTTCCTGGTCTGATGGGACTGTCAGACATGACAATCTCGCAGAGACGCATGGAACTGGCTACAACTGGGATGACGCCGATAGAGAGAATGACTGCTAGAGCCGCTGAAACCATGATCAGCATTACGCATTTGACAACTCCACACGTGCGTTGACTTACTTCTTTGTCTCTTGTTAAACTTGATTACCCAGATCAACGGCAAAGGGAAGATCAACAAGACGATATCTGTAACAACATTGATGGCACCCGAGATGACCATGAACATGGCGGCATTGATGCATCCATCAGGTTGAGCTTCGATGTCCCAGACGCGTGATACTGGTGTGCAGATGAATAATTGGGTCTTTCAAACATGTCAGTCATGATCACTATACAAGCAAGGACGGTGCTTACGAGAAAGACAGAGAAACTGAAGGCAGTCATGAAGGCAGCTACTGTCCATACGGCGGGTGACTGTACGATCCATGGCAAACCCTGTTTGCCATATCCAATCCGGTAGTAGAGAGCTAGGATACTCATCTTGACAGTCCTGCAATTACGTTAGCCCTGATATTGTGTAGGAAGAGCGATGGTGCGGCATACCAGTTCGCCACAAAATAGATCAACATATTGATCCATTGGTACTAGTCGGCTGTCAGTACGAAGTGAAATGCCTCGATATGAGTTGATAGTACCATGAGCATCTCATCGAACTGCTCAACGTGTAGCTCCGATGCGTGTCGTCCTTGTCCATGTTCGATCTGTAATATGATGGTAACTGTTTGTGCAGCTCCAAGTGTGACGGCGATGGCGATAAAGAGGTCGTCCAAGCCAAATCTCTTGACTATGTATCCGCGAGTAAAGCATCTATTAGACATCAGCAATGCGATACCGGGTTACCACAAAGTTGCGTCCTTACCGAAGAGCCACAACTGCCACTGCCATTGTGTACATGGCCATGCTGACTCGGCTTATTACCGGCCCCTGGTCACGTCCGTTCGCGACATACACGATGTGTCCCATTGCGAGTTCGGTACGTGGCTGAGCTATACGACGTTCGAAGGTTTGACATGAGGCTGCGAGAGTTAATCTTACAATGGCGCAAAGATTCCAAAACGCCCGACTAGAGAAGAGGAAAAAAAGAAAGAAAGTAAAGGATGATCGTCAGACTAGAGTGCCAAATGGGACCTGCACACATCTAATACAGCGTGGATAAGTTACGACACCGAAAGTGCGACAGCGCGATCGGACGTTGCAAGACTCCTGCTCGGCATGATTGACGCGGCGCTGCTTGAAACTGAGATTACCTTCCAGAAGCATATCAAACGGTGCACAAAGAGACACGCGGCCTGTGCATACCTCTTCTCGGCATCGGTATTGTGGATTGTCGCGTGGTAATGGTGCGGCGCGCCCTGTCGCAGCGCGCATCTCGAAACCTTGTTTAGACCCACGATCCCGGGACATTGGGTATCGGAAGTATGTTGGAAGACATGGCCTCGGGTTCCGAGAACCGCAGCCTGAACGAATGGTTCGAGTGTTTATGAGATAGAATGCGATTGGCCGCGTGGTGCACAAAGCTAGACGGGATATCCCGGTGTGGCTGGTGAAGCATCGCAATGATGGCATAAACGTGTTCTTTGGTGTCTCAGGAGATCGTTGGACAGACGACTTTAGGCATATTAGGACGCGTGCCAGAACCTGGAGCTGGGTAGTTTATGGATTTGCATCATAGTGCATCCGTTGCCGATCGTTAGTTTTGTGTTTGCGATGGAAACTTGACAGGTGAAGTCAAAGCACGTGGCCCAGGAGAGGGCTAGCCACTGAACATAGCTCACCGGGCGTGGAACAGGCCGAAGACAAAACAGAACGGTTCATCATGGTCGCGATGGCAGCAATGTTCGAAAAGACATAATTATCCGATGTAGCTCCTTAAACAGCACTACCACCCAGGTACCTACAGGCATAATCCGTTTGCTGTCTTGCGCATGTGAAGGTGTCTGAAGATCCACACCGCCACCTTGAGCGATATGCAGTCGCCACTGACGCTCGCGATGGCTACATCAGGATGCGTCAGCTAGAGATTGATGGCGCTGGTTGTTGCTGGTGCTGGGAGAAAACGAGTGAAGCTTACATCCGTAGTGCTTGGGGTCGGACCATGCGGTGGAGGATCGCCGCGGAGAGAGCTGTCTTCGGTTACGGGTGGCTAATGAGGCCGTTGTGGTGGGCCAGCCTGTGGACATAGCGCGAATAATGCTGGACGTTGCATTCACGTCACTCTTGAAGCATAGCAACCCCCCGCCAAAAGAATGGAGGCTCGGAAAGACGCAGGGTCTGCCAGAAGGGTGCGGAGATGCGCGATAGATTTTAGAGGCAGCGCAGAGGGATTTACTGTGACTGCAACCACGATACTGGTCCCAACGTCCACAAGCTCCCAAGCCCTCCACATGCGCGCATCTCGCCCAACGGAACAGGGAAGCCGCAACTCAACAATCGAGCCGCTCCTGCCTTGAAGCTGCATCCACGCTTCCTTCAATACCTCGGATCGATATCTCAATTTTTTGCCTTTTGAGGCAAGCACATTTCTTTTCGTGGGAAGCAACTAACGGCTTCTCATCACCCCACCGCGCGGTAAGCTGCTATCCTCGACTGACACTCGCAACCCCTCCCTCCCCTCTGTACTACACCTATTCCCCTCCAACCCCCGTTGTATGACCGGACACTCTCGTCGCCAGCGTGTACGGGCTCTGTGGCCTACTAGCATACCGCCATCTTCAACAACTAACGATATTCCTGTCCCAGTAGACCCTACCCATCAACCGCCGCGGCTTCCCAGGCACGCGAGCGATCCTGTATACCCCACTCTTATACCTCCACCTTCTGAGCCTCTGCTGCTGCGGAACATCACCGCTCACGACACCATGGCCGGCCATGCGACCATCACCTTCTCGCAGACGGGCGTGCAGCCACCCGTCTATGTCACTACCTCCATAAACGACTGGACGCCGGTTGAGATGGACGTGAATGAAGACAAAACTGCCTCGGACGACCTGATCTTTCGCAAAGAGTTCAATGACGTTGCTGAAGGCAGCTACCAATACAAAATCCGCGTGGGAGAAGACCATTGGGTATTGGACGAGTCAAAAGAGACTGGTATGTTAGCTCATGTAGGTATGAAAAGGCTTTTTTAATGACCTCACGCAGCTGCCACCGACGACGGCATTCGCAACAATGTCATCCACGTCAAAGTCGCCAGCGAAAACAACTCGTTGAAATCAGCACCCGAAGCCACCACGGTACAGGAAACTCCCTCCGAACAGGAATCGCTGAAGGCTTCTCTCGCAAACCCGTCGAAGATACCAGAGGATCGAAAAGACAGTACAATGGGTGATCAGCTATCCAGTGTTCCAGTTTCCTCCATGGTAGTCGGCAAGGTTGAGGACCAAAAGCAGCCAGCCTATGGCAACACCCACCACCTCGACCTTCCTGTAGATGCTGCTAAGCGCTCGGCCGACGCAGAGCCCGACTATGAAGAAACGAAAGTGGACTCGCCAATCAAGACAGAAACACCCAAATCGCCTGAAATCCCGCTTCTAGTTGTCGACAAGACGGATGATCGGCCCGCATATGGAGATGATTTCGGCGAGGATGCCACGACTGCTCAGAAGGTTGCACATGATATGAGGGCCTCAGACACACAACCAGACATACTTACCATCACACCAGAGTCTCATACAGAACCAGGTGATACTGAAGACGACCAAGCTGCTCCATTATTTCGTCATGAATCTTTTCAGGCGGACGACGACGAATCACAGGCACCTCCAAAGATTACTGTTGACGATGAATCCACACAATCATCAACGGACCAGACTAGTTCCGGAGATGCAATGGATACACCTCCTGAGCCTGAGGATGGTGACGAGCTAAATCTAGCGCCCTTGCTTAGCCATGAGACTGAACTCAGAGGTAGCGTAAGCGAAGCGAGAGACGGACTACAGGTTTCTCATGAAGGCAATGATGACGAGGACGATGTTGACGAATCCGGCGGCGCCCCTCTTCTTCCTCACGAAACCGGCTTTACCGAGGACGATGGGGCTGACACCGAATCTGACGACGAGAGGAATGAGCTGGACAGATACCCATTACTATCACACGAAAGTGGTTTTTCGGACTATAAGAGAAGCGAGACTCTCACTAAGAGTGAACATTCTGAGAACCGGGAGCCACAGCACTATGGAGCATATGGTAACGAGGACGATGACGAGGGTAACCGTGACGCTGAGGATGACGACACACCTCTTCTTCCACATGAACGAGAATCAGCCTTCGTCAGCAGCACTGGCTCAGACTTCTCACAGGACGATGCTCCTTTCTCTTTGGAGAAGCAGCCAACATTTGGTTATGAGACTGGCAATGCGCGAGAGTTGTTCGGCGCAGCCGATCGACACGACTTTTTCAGAGGACGAACGGGGAGTAATCTTCCTCACAGGCTACCTCAATCAGACGCGGAGGACCAGGACCTTAATGACCCATCCTTGGAACGATTCCCAACAAACCGAGAATCGATTTTGGCACGTGTAGCGACGATTGGTATGCATCTTCCTGAGGATGAATCGATGCATGAACGCCCACATTCTCCGCAGCCATCTGTCCTGTCTCAAGCCTGCTCTTCCATCGATCTTGTTCCCGTCAAATCATATGCTTCGTTGGCATCTGTACCTGAGGACGAGAACAGTGATGAAGATGAAGGGTACCATCATGATCTGGATAGTATGCCATCACCCGTGTACATCAGTCACAACACCACCCGTAGGTCCAGTCCGCCGGCCAGATTCGTGCGAGACCCATATGCAGCCTCTTTAGCAGATGATAACGAGCAACTCGGAGATGCATTCGACACCAAGATCGACGAGCCTGGCTCCCATACCCAGGAGTCTAGCGAAGCGGAAAGTGTTGCTAAGCATGACGGCGCCAAAGACATCTCAGTGGCCCACAGCGCTCTGCTCGATGCCATCTCTGCACCAGTCAACATGGCAAAATCTGCAACAGAGTTAGTCACATCTGAGCCAAAAACCACCACTTCGGAGGCCCATCCTGTCTCTAATCTGGACTCTGAGCTTCGGCAGCGCAGAGCAGTATTGGAGGAATCCTCGCAGACAGAAGAAGAAATGCCAGAAAGCGCCGCAGATGATGTCAGCATCACGGACAAGATCGTCGAGGCAGCGAAGCCTGCACTCGCACAGCGATCAGATTATCGCAGAGACAACTTCCTCCAACATTTGTTCCGAGCTATGTTTGCTGCTTGTTTTGGCGATCGGAAACGAGCCAGGTGAGCAAACACTATTTCCTTTTCCCTGAAATTCTTGAGTATGTGCCTTGTGGCACTCTTCCTCCACTCGTTCTCCACTATACAGTAACTGAACTGAGGAAAACTATCGCTAACATGGTATTACAGTGCTTCTGCTCTCGTTCTTGGTACAACCGCTGCAACTTACTATTACGCTGCAAAAGCATCGAGATGAGAAGATAAGCACAAAATGGGAAACAAAATGATCGAGATTGGTGTGAGGTTGAAGTTGGCATTGCACCACACTGTACGATATAATGGGCACGAAATGAGCATAGCGACGCGAGAACTGCCATACATTGCACTGCATACGCGTAATGAGATTAATGACCTGGGTTTCACGATACATAAGCATGCGCTCTAGCGCGCTGGCGTTTCATATAGCATTCACTCTCCTCTTGCTCAAGCTCCAACAATCCTATCTTACAACAAGAAATGGAAAACGTGTTTTTGTGCTGCACATACATTATTCTAGATTGAATATGATACTGGCTGGACAGTAACTACAATACATGGGTGGCGAGGACTAGCATCACGAAACTTGCGAAATCTTTTCCATCTCTCAGCGGTCTGATTCAACAACAATGTGAGACATCACTAGCGTATAACCAGACATGACAGATAGCTTGAGCAGTCATCACAATGGGACAGAAGCAACCAAGTATGACTTATATCATGGTCTCATTTCTTCTGTATATTCCTACACAGTGGTACTACCTAGGTATCTCATATCTTCATAGCAAAGGTTTCTTCATGTAAAAAAGCGACAAGACTCAAGTCTATTGAAGCAATCGTCAGTGAGTGTAACACAACGGTAACCACCATGCTACACACTCAGAAAATAGCACACGCAGAAATAGGGAAACGAAACGCGACTGGCGCTGCATTTTCTTACAGACGCGGCCGGTTTGCTCCACTCGGTTGTGCACTCACCGACTTGTTCTTGATATCGTATCGGTCGTTGTTCATAATCTTCTCCCAGCCGGCAACAAACTCCTTGACGAACTTGTCCGCGTTGTCGGGCGACGCATATGTCTCGGCGATAGAGCGGAGTTCGGGGTGCGCACCAAAGACGAGGTCGTGGCGGGTGGCGGTCCACTTCTTCTGGCCAGACTTGCGGTCAACGCCCTCGTACAGCTCCTTGCTTGCGTCGGTTGCCTTCCACTCGGTGTTGTTGTCCAGAAGGTTGACGAAGAAGTCGTTGGTGAGTTGACCGGGACGCTTGGTGAAGATACCGTGGGATGAACCGTCCCAGTTGGCGTTCAGCGCACGCATACCACCGGTGAGAACGACCATCTCGGGTGCAGTGAGGCGGAGGAGATGAGCCTTGTCAACGTCAAGTTGCTCGGTGCGGACACGCTCAGTACCCTTGCCGAAGTTACGGAAACCATCGGTGACGGGCTCAAGGTGCTCGAAAGACTGAACATCGGTCTGCTCCTGCGAGGCGTCGGTGCGGCCGGGTGTGAAAGGAACGGATACACCAGCGGCCTTTTCAACGGCAGCAGTACCGGCCAAGACAATCAAGTCAGCGAGAGAAACCTTCTTGTTACCACCGTTGAACTTGGACTGAATGCCCTCAAGAGCCTTGAGGACCTCAGCAAGCTCCTTGGGGTTGTTGACCTCCCAGTCTTTCTGAGGAGCGAGGCGGATACGGGCACCGTTGGCGCCTCCACGCTTGTCACTGCCACGGAAAGAAGCTGCCGAAGCCCAAGCAGTGCGGATGAGCTTAGCAGGCTCGATGCCAGCGTCAAGGATCTGCTTCTTCAAGGTGGAGATCTCAGCGTCACCAATGATCTCGCCCTCAGGCTGAGGAACGGGGTCCTCCCAGATGAGTACCTCCTTGGGAATCTCAGGACCCAGCCACCTAGAGCGGGGGCCCATGTCGCGGTGGAGAAGCTTGAACCATGCGCGAACAAAGGCGTCGTGAAGCTCCTCTGGGTGGTCCAACCAACGACGAGTGATCTTTTCGTAGGCGGGATCCATGCGCATCGACAAGTCGGTGGTGAGCATCCTTGGCTTGTGCTTCTTGCCCTGGTCGTAGGCGTCGGGGATGATCTTGTCATCGGTCTTAGCGACCCACTGGTTGGCACCAGCAGGGCTCTTCTCGAGCTCCCACTCGTACTTGTAGAGGTACTCAAGGTACTTGTTACTCCACTTGGTGGGTGTGCCAGTCCAGGTGACCTCGAGACCACTGGTGATGGTGTCAGGTCCGTTACCGCGACCGTGCTTGTTCATCCAGCCAAATCCTTGTGTTGCAAGATCCTCAGAGTTGGGGTCTGGGCCAGTGTTCTCCGAAGGAGCAGCACCGTGGGTCTTTCCGAAAGAGTGACCACCAATGATGAGGGCAGCGGTCTCTTCGTCGTTCATGGCCATACGGCCAAATGTTGTGCGGATGTCGTGAGCAGCGGCAACGGGGTCAGGAACACCCTCGGGACCTGAAAATGTTAGATCGATGAGTCTAGATATTTGACCGGTTGTGCTTACCTTCTGGGTTTACATAGATGAGACCCATGTGTGCGGCCGCCAAAGGCTTCTCGAGATCCCGCGATGTGTGGGTCTCGTCCTTGTCAACCTTGTGCTGGTCACCGTCCATAATGCCCTCGCCCTTGACACCCTTGGCGCCATCGGCGTAGCGGACGTCGCTGCCGAGCCACTCAGTCTCGCCACCCCAGTAGACGGACTCGTCAGACTGGAAAGTGTCGGCGCGGCCACCAGCGAAACCGAATGTTGGGCAACCCATGGACTCAAGGGCGACGTTGCCAGTGAGAAGCATCAAGTCGGCCCACGAGATCTTGTTTCCATACTTTTGTTTGATGGGCCAGAGCAGGCGGCGAGCCTTGTCGAGGGAGACGTTGTCGGGCCATGCGTTGAGGGGAGCAAAGCGCTGCTGTCCCTCACCACCGCCACCACGGCCGTCGGTAACACGGTAGGTACCAGCAGAGTGCCATGCCATACGGATGCTATGATGAGTGTTAGCTTGGCTTGTCGAGGTCAATTGGATCTCGAACGTACAAAAGACCACCGTAGTGACCAAAGTCGGCAGGCCACCAGTCCTGGGAGTCGGTCATCAGGGCGTTGATGTCCTTCTTCAATGCATCGTAGTCGAGCTTCTTGAACTCCTCGACATAGTTGAAATCAGCGCCGAGGGGGTTCTGTCTGGGGTCATGTTGGCGCAGGATGTTGACCCTGAGCTCGTTTGGCCACCAGTCGGCGTTCCTGGTACCAGCGCCGGCGACGTTGGGCGTCTTCTTCACGGGACACTCGCCTTGAGACATGATGAATCGTTTGGTAGTGTGTTGTAGAAGAGGATGTTTGAAGAAAACAAACTGCAGAGCTCGCTATCGGGACAGCATCTGGGTATATAAGTAGCGGGGCATTCATAAGCACGACCATTCTGGCCAGCACCTTACTGGCTTGCCCCTCCCGCACCTGGGCAGTCCGCCAGTGGCTCCGCATCTCTTAGCTCCATCCTGCCTAGCATCACGAGAGGCTCCACCCCACGATTGCGACTTTGACCAAGAACTCTATGCTAATCCGACGTGCTGACAGTGGCACAGTATTCCATTCGTGTAAATTGTCCCTATCTCCCATACGCTCTTCCCAAAAGCCACGATTCTTGTCGCCGCCACACGCAATGCCATGACGTGCGCGAGTGGCATGTGGGCCTCTTAGACCCCGCTTTCGGAACCGCACATCATCACTGTAATATTCGCCTTGTGATTGGTCAACGCGAGTTCACGTGACAATGAGTAGCACCGAGGCAACGAGAAGCTATGGCGGAAATCGGCGGCTTGATGCGCTGGACAAGGCCAGACACCGACTTTGAGTAAGCCGTCCATCCAGAGCAAACGCATCGCCAACACTGCCAGAGTAGCCAGACCATACTAGATCGCGTAATATATGGAAACTGCTAGACGCGCCTATACGTGTGATCGACCGGGCATGCCATCATCCATGACTTGACGGCAAATAGAAGTATACGGAATTCTAATCTATCAGCCATCATTGATCTCAGAACAACTCGCAGGACAATGTCTGAATCAAATTTTCTCAGCCACTCATGAGATCGGCCTCTGCACGACTTGGAGTGCTCATCGTGGCAAGAGAATCACCGCGACACTACACGTCTACGCCGTTAGCCTAGGAACTTCGCAAGGTGTTTCCTCATTACTTACTTAGCGGTGACCAATTCCAAGACGATACGCTATTATATGCACGACGGTGTTATTGCAGTCTTAGTCGAGATCTGTGTTTATCTGAAGTTTGAAGCTGGCGGTCTCACGCCACCCTATCCTGGGAACCCCACGTACATCACCCCGCAACGCCCGCGCTTCATATATGGGGAAAGCCAAGCGCCTTGACGGCTCCAACAGCCACCCACTTCGCTCCTTCATCAGCCCCTCGCCGCGGAAACCTCCCGCTTTTACACTTGTAAGGATGAAAGAACGATTCGAAGCTACTGAATCGCGTTCGTGACGATCAACCTTTTATTGGATGATTGTGGATATATTCCAAGACCGAGGTTGTCACGTCGTCGTGCCATTGGTTTGTATGTCACGATGGATGCAGTTCTACTTTGCTATTGGAGAACCTTACTGTGCAAACAGTGGTTGTGGGTATCCTGGGTTGAGGGGTAAGATGAAGTTGAGGGGTTCATCTACTGTTGTGCATCCGATTGTTTGACTCTCCCAGTCCACTTACCTCTACTACTAATTCTAAGCGCAATTGTATAAACTTGCCGATACAACCAATTCATACATACACAAATCCAACAACATGGCAGAAGACAAGGTCCAAACTTTTGATATCCCGAAAACATGTAAAGCTGGTGTTGTAGTCAACGAAGGCCCGGACTTCCGCGTCGAGGTTCAGGATGTTCCGGTGCCTGAATGCGGTACGTACTGGAAGACTAAACAGAATGTTTGAAAAGCCCTGACAGCAATGATAGGTCCAACGGACGTACTCATCAAGCTCAACGCGACCGGTATCTGCCACAGCGATCTTCACTTCATGCTCAACGACTGGGCACTACCGAAAATGTCAGACCTCGGTACAAAATGCGCCGGACACGAAGGTAGCGGTGTTATTGTCAAGGTTGGGGATCAGGTCAAGAACCTGAAGCCGGGAATGCGAGCTGGATACAAGGTGAGCAAATTCGCCGTCCACGTAATTTTGCGTGGAAAGGAAGCGAGAGCGCGAGCATCCGAGAGAGCCGAAAACTAACTCTTCCAGCCAATTCAAGATACTTGCGGCTCGTGTGAGCTTTGCCGCAACGGTAACGAATGCTACTGTGCAAAAGCAGTCTTGACCGGATTAATGATCGACGGTTCATACAAGCAGTACATCGTCTCACCCGAACGCTACACAACCCTCGTCCCGGATGGTGTGAACGACTACATAGCAGGGCCGATCATGTGTTCTGCTTCAACAATCTACACATCGATCAAGGAGTCACAACTCCGACCTGGAGACTGGGCCGTCTTCCCTGGCGCAGGGGGCGGTGTTGGCCTACAAGGCGTGCAACTGGCGAAAGCCATGGGTCTACGCGCCATAGCCATCGACACTGGCGACGATAAGCAAAAGCTCTGCATGGAAACTGGAGGCGCGGAGCACTTTATCGACTTTAAGAAAGTAGACAACGTAGGCGAGGAGGTAGTACGGTTGTGCGATGGTATCGGCGCCCACGGTGTCTTCGTCACTGCTGTTCAGACTTACCCAAACTCGATATCATACCTCGGTGGCCGCGTTGGTGGAAAGGTGATGTGCATCGGACTGCCGCCGGCTGGGACTCAGCACATTGATGTCGACCCGAACCAAATGTGCTTCAGGAAACAGAGTGTACAGGGTACACTTGTGAGCAGCATGGCGGACGTGGACAAGACGCTTGACTTTGCTAAGCGGGGATTGCTGAAGCCGATTTACACGGTGTATCCGTTGAGCAAGTTCAACGAGGCTGTGCAGAAGCTGAAGCGTGGGGAGATTGCTGGACGAGCAGTTGTCGATTTTAACATGGAGTAGGTATATGGCGGGGTTTCTCTGTGAAAAATGTTGAAATCAAAATTTCCAGAAGTTTGTACGGCGAGGTTGGCATAGCGTTTGAATTGTGATGATGGCTGTAGTTTGCATGTGATGGATTGTCCCTGGGAATGCACAGACCAACCTTATTCGTCGCACCTGTGTTATCGAACGTCAACCACGCCTCACGATCCATCGCTACAACAGAACATCTCTTCGCTTTACGTAATGATTGCTTGAGAAATGCGCCCTAGCTTTCATTGGAGTATATGTCGAGGGCATGTCCAGCTCGTCGTCAAATCCGTCCTCCCGCGGACAGGCTGAAGCATCATCGAGCCGCACATTGAACGGGAAGCAGCCAGTTGTTGAGGACGACCACAGCGATGAAGAGGAACTGCTGGCGGATGATCCGCTAGAGCGCGATCTACCTGAACAGTAAGCAGATGCAGCACATTTTTGATGTGCTCTATATTAAGATGCGTCTCCAGACTCTCCTTCAAGCGCAGACCCAAGGCATCCACGTCCTCCTTCGGCTTCTCGCGATACCTCCCCTCCTCCCTCGGTTCATCCAGCGATCGCACCTCGCCCCAGCCACGATCGCACCGCCCGAATGGCTCAACGGAGCTTATACTCAACTATCTCGATACACCTGGCAATGCGGGCGAACATCTCCAAGACACCAAAGACGCGAATGGACTAGACTGGTACATCGAAGGCCCAGGGCGGCGAGTTGGATACGACGACCTCACCGCAATTGATTGGATTTTCGAATACGCAAAGGAACGACAACGACTGCGCTATCTATACACTGGTTCTAGCGGTGTGCTTGGCCATATCAAACAGTTGGCGGATGCAAGCCAGGTCTGGATCATTCTGGTTGCTGCCGGCATACTGAGCGGAGGTATTGCAGCATTTATCGACGTGGCCAGTGATTGGCTTGCAGATCTCAAGACGGGTTATTGTCACAATGTTGATGGAGACGGGCGGTTCTACCTGAACAAGAGCTTCTGTTGTTGGGGAATCGAGGAAGAGCAGGCTTGCCATGACTGGAACTCTTGGGGTGCTGCCATGGGAATTGAAAGCGTCGGTGGAAGATATGTTGTCGAATACATATTCTTTGTGCTCTTTTCAGTGCTCTTCGCAGCATGCGCTAGCCTCCTGGTGCGAGAGTTTTCGCCCTATGCGAAGCACAGTGGTATACCTGAGATCAAGACTGTCCTGGGCGGTTTTGTCATTCGGCACTTTTTAGGCGGATGGACTTTGGTCACGAAGACGATCGGATTGTGCTTCGCAGTCGCTTCTGGTCTGTGGCTGGGCAAAGAGGGCCCGTTGGTACACGTCGCATGCTGCTCGGCAAACCTATTCATGAAGCTATTTGGTAATGTAAATGGCAATGAAGGTCAGGCTTGTTACCCCGCTGTTTTCCCAGATACACTAACATCAGAACAGCAAGGAAACGAGAAGTGTTCTCGGCCGCGGCTGCAGCAGGTATCTCAGTCGCTTTCGGTGCGCCCATTGGTGGCGTGTTGTTCAGTCTCGAACAATTGTCGTACTACTTTCCGGATAAAACCATGTGGAGCAGTTTCGTATGCGCGATGGTTGCTGCTGTCACGTTACAGGCCTGTAACCCGTTCCACACTGGGAAACTCGTCTTGTACCAAGTCACGTACCATAGCGGGTGGCATGACTTTGAGCTGCTACCTTTCGCATTTCTCGGAATCTTAGGTGGACTATTCGGAGGCTTCTTCATCAAGCTCAATATGGGCGTTGCTGAATGGCGCAAAAACCGACAATATCTCAAAGGGCCAGTGACGGAAGTGGTTATTGTATCTTTTATCACAGCGCTTATCAACTTTCCCATCAAGTTTATGCGCGCTCAGGCGTCCGAGCTCGTGCATATCTTGTTTGCCGAATGCGCAGACCTCAATGAGGACACACTCGGTCTATGCAAATCTGGCAAAGCGAATACAGGAGTTATCGCGCTCTTGCTCATCTCCTCTGGACTTGGCATCATACTCTCGGGCTTCACATTCGGACTGCAGATTCCTGCCGGTATTATCCTCCCATCTATGGCTATCGGGGGTCTTTTTGGACGTGCTGTAGGACTTTCAGTCGAAGTGGTCCAGGCGGCGTGGCCAGCCCTTTTTGTCTTCAAATCCTGCGAACCGGACGTACCCTGTGTAACCCCAGGCACGTACGCTATTGTTGGTGCTGCATCAGCGCTTGCCGGAACGACACGAATGACTGTATCGATCGTGGTTATCATGTTTGAACTTACCGGAGCGCTCACTTACGTTCTGCCTATCATGATCGCAGTCATGATCAGTAAGTGGATTGGCGACGCAATCTCTCCCCGTGGTATCTACGAGTCTTGGATACACTTCAAGGGCTACCCTTTCCTTGACAATCGAGAAGACAATGGTTCTAGCATTCCTGATGTCGGCGCAAGCCATGTTATGACACGCATCGAGGACTTGACTGCAATCACAGCAACCGGTCATACCATTGGTTCACTGCGCCAGCTTCTATCTCAACATAGATTCCGTGGCTTTCCCGTCATAGACAACAGTCGCGATGCTCTTCTACTTGGTTACATTTCCAGAACTGAACTGCAGTACGCACTTCAACTCGCTTTGACGCCTCCACGAAGCTTGGCTGCCGAAACAGAAGCTTACTTCTCTCATCAACCCCTCTCTGATCCCACGACATCACTCGATCTCCGACCCTGGATGGACCAGACACCGATTACCCTCAACGCCAAAGCTAGTTTCCAGCTTACTGTGTCCATGTTTCAAAAGCTTGGTCTCCGCTATGTTTTGTTTACCGATCGAGGTATGTTGAAAGGCTTGCTCACCAAGAAAGACGTTTGGTACGTCATGAACGGCATTGAAGAAGAGCGCGAAGAAGGCGGTGCAGGCATTGGTGTCGGGAGAGGGGGACTTAGAGAAGAAGGCGATGATGACGAAGAGAGCGAAGAGAGGGGATTACTCGGTACACCAGAGGAGGAACAGGATGACTTCATTGGTGCGCACGACAGATAGTCGCGTGCAGAAGCTGTAGTTCTCATTGCACATGTACAAGTAGAAGCTCTGTAATCATTATCAAAAGAAACTTCGAACTCTAATTGTAAGACGTGTTTCTGGTGATCTTACGGGAATCCGCAGATCCGGAGGATGGCAAGGATAACATCCGATCGTTGTTGTGGCAAGTTAGCCGTTGATCGGGGTGGGGGAGGCATGTGCGCTGGAAACCCACAAATAGAAGTCTCGCCCTCTGTTCCTGCAGGCACCGCTACAGGCTCGTTGTTTCGGCCTTCGCGACGTTTGTAGAAGGTCACGAGGTATGCCTGCATCGACAACGAAGGGCTACCTGTCCACCGCTCAAATACGCGCCAAGGCCACTGGCGTCCAATCACATATGCTTGTCATCTAGCGTTGTGTAAGCAGACAGTAAAGGGCCTAGCGCGTGGCTATACCGCGGCTTTCTTGCTACCTGCATAGACCCGCCCTTAACAGCCGGCCGCGCCCATTCCGACTTCAGAGCCTTTCACTCCTTCGGCCTTTGACGTGTCCCCTCGTTTTCTAAACGTCTTTGACCTCCCAAACAAAAGCAACACAATCTGAACCCGAGAATCAAAGATCTACGCCCATCATGCAACCCTCGTTAGCGTAGCGCAAAAGCACCCAGCGGCTATGACTGAACCTTGGCATACGTCGCGGACAGGACATCGACGACGATTACCGCGTTGAACAGATCCCACAGCTTGCCCGCCATTACGACACTCTACACATTTTCTTTCATTTTTCCCAGATCCACATCCACACACGAACTAGGAAGACGACATGGCGGCGACCGAAACTGAGAGAAAGAGCAGGAGGAAGCATTCGTCATCGGCGAAGACTTCGAAACCACGTTCCTCCTCCAGGAAACCACGAGTATCGCCTTCAGTAGCAGATATGTACTTGCAAGATTATGCGCCTCCAGTCCAGGCGACTTCGCCTCAGCGTGTGACAGCGACGAGGCCTACCCCACCTCTTTATGGCTATTCTGCAAGTCCACCTCAGCACGCGGTCTATCGTCAGATGCCTGGTTCTTTCCCAGAAGATGGTTATCTATATGGGTCTCCACCGCCGCAACCCGTTCAACCCTATGCTAGTCAATCGACTATTCGCTTTGCTTCTCCACCACCCCATGAGCCCCGCGGTCAAGGTCCATTCGAACAACAATGGAACAGCCTTGATCGGATGGCCGCCAAATCGTACAGGAATCTCCGAGATACGGCTGGAAAGAGCGTGACGAATCTGACTGCCAACTGCATCGAGCGACCTACGGCAGCTGTCGCTACCAAGAGCATGCAGACTTTGTGCAAAGGAGCCGCGCTGTACGATATAATCAGCTCAAAATTCGACTCGGTCATCACCAGTATCGACGACGATCACTTCAGCGGCAAAGAACAGGATCTTATGATGGAGTTCAGTGAGCAGCAGCAGGAAGAGGGCCAGAGAACGAGTCCGCCACTCGGCGAACCCAGACGCCGGCGTCAAAACGACGTGCAATCCCACTCTAGTAGCGACAAAGGGTCAAATCACTTTTCAAAGGTGTGGCTTTACTCTAATTCCCGACTACCACCTCATTTGCCGCCGTTCAAGGTCTATCTGCCTACATATCCCCTACTTTGCTTAGCAGCAACCTACTCGGAGAAAGCCTACACGCCTCCAGGCACGAAGAAGAACCCTGAAATGGAGACCTTCATCCCTGCTGATTGGCGCAGTGGAACGAAAGCCATGGTACTCAAGTCCATTCCTGTGGAAGAACTGAACACCATTGTCTTCGCCATTCGCGGAAGTCAGACCTTTATGGACTGGGCTGTCAACTACAACTCGGCGCCTCACAGCCCAGAAAAGTTCCTCGACGACCCTTCGAATTTATGCCACGCTGGCTTCCTTTACGTGGCAAAGAAAATGATCAAGCCCGTGGCAGAGCGTTTGAAGGTTTTGCTTCAAGAAAACCCTGCACGTTCTAATTGCAGTTTGCTCATCACCGGTCACTCCGCTGGCGGAGCTGTCGCCGCACTGCTTTATGGGCATATGATGAGCACGAAGATCAACTCTGAGCTTAATTACCTTACGAGTTTCTTCAAGCGTGTCCACTGCGTCACGTTCGGTGCGCCACCTGTTACTCTGTATCCGCTAAAGAAGCCTGACGACAAGCGCCATCGCAAGAGTCTCTTCTACGGATTCATCAACGAAGGCGATCCTATACCGCGAGCGGACAAGAGCGTGCTGAAGAGCTTGCTGAAGCTCTACGCCAGTCCAGCACCCGTTGCTGTTTCGAACATAGCTTCAACCATCACATCAATGTCCAAGCCCAACCTCCGAGACCCGTCGCAATCTTCCCCACCTAAGACAAAATCGAAGTATGGTTTTGCCCAGCGACTTAGCAGGCCTTCCAAATCCTCGCTACAAACAAACACGTCCAGCTCTACCTCTTCAACGCTTCCAGCGTGGCCCATACCAGCGTGCACTTTATCACCTGCAGGCAGACTAGTGGTACTTAGGCAGCGCGTTGGAAGCAGGGTTGAAGACGATATCGAAGCAGTGACTGTGGACGACGAGATGCTGAGGAAGGTTGTATACGGTGATCTGCTGAAACACCAGATGGCCGTCTACAAGAAGAGGATCGAGAACGTCGCTGTTAGAGCGGTGACTGCGAATGGGTGTTGAGTAGCAGAGATGGGTTGACTGTACATGAAATTGATAACCGCACACAGAAATGAATGAGCGATGAATTTATGTACCCAAATTTTTGAACTTCTGTTCTTGTTCCCCTGTGCTGCTGTATTGCCTTTGTCTAGTTTCCGTGTGTCAAAATCTACCAACCACGCCGTCGCCAATGCTTCAGATCCCAGGAGGGAGGTGGCGGCTTTCCATTGCATGGAAGCACGGACTGCACAACAGAGGATACCACCCCGTCTACATTTTATACCATACAAGTTTCAACACCCTTCTGTATCACGTCAGCTGCTACGGGAGCGGCACTCCTTCTACTTCCTTACTTGAGTAATGTTCAAAATACGAGTGAGTTGTCGCACAGCTAACAGCATGAGAAACAGATGTGTCTCATCCATAAGAAACTCGCGAACTTATGGATGTTGAAGACTATTCTCCACAAGAGTGTGGAAAGAGGGAACAAACACCAAGCTAGGAAAGGCCATTATAATCCGGAACACTCCTCATCTCTGTTGATATCGAGCGGAAGATGATTGAGAGTACTGCGAAAAGCGTAAATGCCAAGGCTCATGGCTTTGGCAGAAGGATACCTAGGTAGCTTGGCTGAGAGTTGTTTGCAATGAATTAGCCTAGGAACTGCAAATCGAATCGAACAAATCCCGTTCTGAACATTGTTGTCATCTTTCATACAAGCCTTCACCAGTGTCCTTCAGCATGTTGTTGTTTTAGTGGCGAGATCACGTTATGTTTTTGTAATAATAACAAGTGAGACGTACATTGATCCATGCCCAAGTTTTAACTTTATCAAAGGGTGTATCGACGGCGTCGTCTCGCTTCCAGAGTTCCCAAACGCAATTGCAACAATGCCTTTGCAATGCCATTGATCGAGCGAGAAAAATACAATTAGTGATCAGCATCCTAGATATCCGCCACTAGGTTTCCTTGCGGCAATAGTAATCAACTTATCTTCGCAATGCCGGAGCGAAATGACGGAATGGCCAGCTTAGCATCTTAGTAATGTAAGCCCTATGCTACAAAACCACCTCCCTCCCCACGTATCCGTTCATTATATTTTGCCCATCTTAGAGCACTTTGTACTGCCATATGACAAGTTTCGCAGGTGATCGTTTCCCTACATTCGAGTGGTGGGCACCAGCTCATCGGTGGGAAGGGTCATGCTCGCTGATCAGCCTTGCATGCTCGCTCACCCAACAAGTCAGCACCTCAGCTCACTCAAGCGACAACTCCGTACATCTTCGTCCATGAATGAGCGTATTATATCTTCAGGCCACCTCTGGCTCAACACAACGTTGGCTGTGCGACCAAGCAAAGCAGGCAGCTATGCTGTCGCGTAGCACCTACTGTACCCCGTCGGCGAGAAGATGCGCCGATTGCGGATCTCCCTCGTGACCTTCCGCTGAAACTCGTCCGCGTCGCAAACAATTGGAGACACATTGCGTAGACCTGACTATAGAGAACACAGCGCCAGGAATAACACGACAGACAATTTAGGAGAGGTATAAAAGGCAGACAGACGGCCATTCTACGGAGATACTCGAGCAATTGTACACGAAAAAACAACACGAACTCCCTCAATTGATCACTACACAAACGACGAAATGGCGATTCTCCAAATCCCCAGCGAGTACGGGTACGTTCAGTCTCGACTGCGATAGCAATGACAATGGCAGAAGCCCCCATACACCTCTCAATAGTCTCCCTTTCAGAACCAGCCTCCTCACCAAACCAATTAAGAGACCACCGACTAATTTATGCTCCACAGCTACGTCCTCGCCGCCTGCGTTTCCACGTTCTTCGTCGGTGCCTGGCACGGCGGCCGCGTTGGCGGCTTCCGCAAAGCAGCCAAGATTCCTTACCCCTACGAATACGCATCCTACGAACAAGTTCAGACCGCCTCTCCCCCATCCAGGTCCGCTATGCTCGCCTTCAACTCGGCCCAACGCGCACACCAAAACTTCAATGAGAACCACGTCACAGCCCTCGGCGCCATGCTCATCTCCGGACTGAGGTACCCTGTCGCTGCGGCCGTGTTGGGTGCGGTATGGAGTGTAAACCGCGTAATTTATGCGATTGGATACTCAAGGAGTGGGGAGGATGGTGGAAAGGGAAGGTACTATGGCGCGCTTGGAATAATCGCGCATTATGTACTCCTGCTTATGAGTGGCAAGGCGGCTTTTGACCTTGTCATGGGTTAAGCAGGTTACAGGTGTGGGTACGAAGATGTGAACTGGAGATACCTTACAGCTTGATGGTGTGGCGACACACATTCAAATGCAACATGTGAAAAGGTACCATCTACGCTTCATTGGTGATGATCTGAACGTGAGCTGCAGTCTTTCCTCCGGAACAAACTCTCCTTATAAGAATATCAAATATCCTGTATTATCCCAGTACCCCAAAGTCTTGCATAGTCCGAGCTCACGTCTGCTTTCTGGAAAAACATGCTGCTAGTCATGCTTTTACCATTCATATACATGGGCTCCCTTCCCGAAGGCTCACGCTCACACTTCTGTCTTTCCAGTAAGCCCCGATAACTCCAATGCACGTATAGTGCCCTGTACGTCCTACATCTCGTCAGCCATTTTGAACCGTGCACGTGGAGGAATGAGAATACTTACCGGGAACGCAGCAAGTAGACACAAAAGATTGCCAGCTAGGAAGAAGCCGATTGACGCAGCGACCTGAATAAGTAGCAGCCTGGCGTGCTTCCATAACTCATCACTCGGGTCACGCGAGTGAAGGACAATTACAGCGATGGGCGCTGCAAGCAGTCTTTGGGTTATCCGTCGCCATTTGTTGTAGAGAGAAAGGAAACCTGGGCTGTAATTGCCGTTCTGCAACTGGCGGTTGGTAAGGTCAACGTGCAGTTGAAACCCTCGGATGAAGCACAAGAGACCAATAGCAGCTAGGACGTTAAGCCACTCGTGATGGCGTGTTGCAGCCGAGCACTCCAAGCCCTTCTCTAGCAGACGCATGCATTGCCTGCGAACAGCGCGGTCGGTTACAAAGGTAGATGCTATAACCCGCGCTATCTGAACAACAATTAGGCTGATGGTGTACTGCACGCCGACAAAGAATTGGCTATTGAACACTGGCTTCGCCGAAATCATAGAGCGACGACTACGGCTACCACGAGCTAGTAATGAGAGTAGTCTTGGAGTTGACTCTGGGGTTTCAAGTCTGTCGTCGACGAGGATGTACCCGTAGGTTTGGCGAGTGTAACGAGCTAGACATAGACAGAGCGCGTCATAAAGTTGAGAGAAGACAGCGACAACAAGCAATGTGACGAGAGCGGCGTTGACTGACATCGAAAGATTCATGGCTAAATAGAGAAGGGGATCTAAAGGTGTAAGTCAGCTCATGTTGTGCCTGCCATGTTGGAGACAAATACGTACTTCCCTGCCACAACGTAAGCCATACAGACTGCACGAGTGTTCCTTGCTGCGACATATTGGTTGTGAGTAATTTCGGTTGAGGATAGAAGGGAATTGAATGACTAGAGTGTCAACGACACGATAGAGATTTTATCTGTGCCACTTAGCGTGGTGGAGGTGAGCGCGCTTGTCTCCTTGATACCGTTGCACCTTCCTCGCCTCGAACGCAAACACGTGAAGCTGTCAATCGTTCGGCTTGCTGCAGGCAATCTACCGCGCTTTCACTTCGACTAACTTCACTCCCGCTCGTACATGCAGAACTCAAATTTGACACCCTGCTCCTCAATTCCACCTTCTTGGATCTCTTCGCCAGTAAAGTTCTGCACCTCCTCTCTGCTACTATTCCTCCATATCGTTGTCTCGTCCAGGTTGATCGGAAAGAAAGTGTCGCACTCAAACTCTTTGTGAATCTTTGTGAGAAGCACTCGCTTCGTTTGTGGAAGCTCCAGCGCCGTGTTGTA
This sequence comes from Alternaria alternata, assembly GCF_001642055.1. NCBI lineage: Eukaryota > Fungi > Ascomycota > Dothideomycetes > Pleosporales > Pleosporaceae > Alternaria > Alternaria alternata. The sequence continues at coordinate 947,712 of NW_017306190.1, read as the reverse complement.
TATAGTTGCTCCACCGATGACAAAGACTCTGTCCAACTCGACATTCGAGCTTGGCAACTTGTTCTCTTGCTGACTTTCAAGCTGCGACAATGCGTCCAATACGCTAGAGCATACCATTGGCCCTTCCACATCGCTCTTCTTGTCTAGTTTACTCATAAACTCTTTAGGGTTTGAGGTGATGACAATATTCAGCCGGTCCTTCAGGGGACGGAATTTAGGTGGTATGCTCTCCCAAGTCTTGCGGCCCATGAGTACAGCATTCACTTTCTTGACGCCTTCTGTTGATGTAGAAGGCGACGTGCGCTTGGTCACTCGTGCGAAGAACCCCATCTCCTTCTTGAGCTGTGGCCATGGCAGGCCTCCACTGTTGCCTATGCCAAGATTCGGCGTGGCTGCGAGGATAAGAGTAAGAGTTGGAGGTTTTGGTGGCATGGCAGAGACGTTTGTATCGCGGGTGGCTGAGTTTTCCTTCGATGTCGTGCTGATTGGCTTGGTAGAAGGGAAATCGTCAGACATGGCGTAGTGCGTTTTACCGCCGATCAAATTTGGGCCACCGAAAGCTTGATCGTGAAATCGAGATGTAAGCTGTATGAATGCCTGACGTGGGATGTTGCATTAGTTGCATGCGGGGCCACAATCACGCTAGTGACAACGCGAGAGAACGTGATCCAGCCCTATGGGCTGAACGTGTCCGCTAGAGCGTACCACGTTGCTAGACCTAGTTCAAAACATCCTCACATTTCTTTAGCAGTCTCTGTCAAGTCACGCTCAGCAGGAACCGGTGTGACTTTCGCACGAGTTCACATTCCCGTACACAGACTCGAGGTATAATACACAGGCTGATTGCCCTTGTTCATGCACACGAAAATCCAACACCAAAGACACACGCTGACAGTACGACACGCAGCGCTGCATCATCCCATCATGCCCAGTCCGAAACCCTGCCACTCGCCGAAAATGGTCAAGACACTGAACGCCAATAATTACACCTTTGCAATGCCGCTACCCGGTTGAAATCATTTGCATGAAGAAGCAAAATCCCGTACAACCCCTTTCATACAACGTCGTTCTTGCTTGCCGAGTTTCCAATGGGTATCTTTTGAGTTCTTTTAAGGCTTGCTGTGCAGCAGAAATACGGGTTTCCTCCACATGCTCGATTGTTGCTCACTGTCGCGGAGGAGACATACGATACTATTCGCTTTCGCCACCCTCACCACTACTCTTAAGTGGTATTGACAATGAAATCTTCTTTGGCGTACCACCACTGTCCTTGCCGGAGTTCACATTAGGCGACTTCCTACGCAAACTCCGCAAACTCCCAGAACTGGCGTTACTAGACGTCGAAGCGCGTCGCTTGGGTCCAGCAGAGGTGGAGATGCTTGCGAGAAGCTCGTCTTCTTCGTCCTCCTCTCGTCGGCGCTTCTCCGATATCCGCTCTGGTGGCGATCCCGCGGATGTCGAGCTTGGTGATGTACCTTCTTCTGGCGTTTGAGTTATTGGAATCTTGTGAGCAGAGGCGGCCACGTCGCTTGCGAGATCGTCCATGTCGGCATCATCGGCATCGTCATCTGGGTAGTTGACGAGAGGTCGCACCGGCGATGCGCCGTTCATGGCAAGTTTTCCAGCTCCAGACAGATGGTCGTCCTCGTCATCTGACGTATTAAAGTAAGCCTCTTCGTCTGGGTCCACCTCCTTCAGACCTTGTCCCCACTTTCCACCGTTGATGGCAGTAGCATGTCGCGCAGGCGTATCGCTATCCACACTTGTGAAGGAATTGTCCATCTCTTGGGTAGTTACCGGTTCATGGTTTTGGTCATACTTGAGTATCAAGTTCTGGAACGTGTCGACGTAGGTAATGTCTTGTAGCTTTTCTCTGTATGTTTCAACAAGATGCTGGACGATCATCTTGATGTTCTCGCGCCTGATGAACTCGAACAGCTCCAAACATGCCGAGTTGAGGAGGTTATCGCGAGGCATGGTATCGAAGAGTATTTTCAAGATCGGCTCGAAAAGTTCGTGTTGGATGATCTGTCGATTATGCGTCTCGTCGTGGAAGCCAAGTACGGTGCGGAAGTATTTGAGCGCGGCTAGTGAGGATTAGTAAATTGGAATGAAGCATTCCACGGGAGACTTACTGAGCTTCAGATGCTTCTCTGGGCAACCCATGAGTTGGGCAACCCGCACCGCCAGACCTTCTGAAAGGATAAAGTATTTGCTGCGGAAAGAATGCTGGCGAATAAAGAAGCACAGAACCTCAACGAGGTGAGCGTATAGTGACACTTCTTGCATCGATAGATCGTCCACTGCGTTGTGTTAGTTCAGAAGGTAAGGAAATGAAGAGTACCACTCACTTGATTCCCGGCCCTCTAGGTCTTTGAGAGGCTGGAATAACTTCCTCGCCGACTCGTCGTAGAAGTTCTGTATGAAAGAGTCTGTTTGGGGTATGGATGGCAATTGTCCCCTCATTTTGGCAAGGAAGTCACTATTCGTCCGCCCGAGCGCTTCTATAGAAGCCGAGTTGGCGTTGGGATCAAGTAGAATCTTGATTGCATCAGCCATCTGCGCCTTGACTCCAAGGTCCACCTCAATAAGGAGCAGCTCGATCAAGGTATCGGTGAGCGGCTTGGACTTCTCTTGGATAGCCTTGAAGATATAGCTCCGCACCATCAGCGCGTCATGGTCGATCAGCGACACGAGTATATCGGTTCCCGCAACACGAACCGAAGCGTCCTGGTGCTTGAGCGCAAATTGGATTACTTCTAGCAGGCCGCTGCTAATGAAGTTTTGATATAGCTGCGCTCTCACATTCGCTTGCAAGCTCTTCGCTATAGCGCAGCATTGCTGAATGAACAGCACTGCGTCCTTCTTTCGTGCCAAGTTTTGCTCCTTCGGAGAGAAGATGCTGAAAAGCTCCTTCAAGAATGGACCGTTCGCTTGGAGATGCTGGACAATATCGACTTGGTGGAAAAATATAAGCGAGTTCAGAACGCTGAACGTAGGGTCGTCGAGGATGCGCGCAAGAACAACATCCTTGAGGTATTGAAGTCGGTACGTGTAGTGGATCTTCCGCTTTATGTTCTCGTCCTCTATCCGTACGACCTCTTTGAACTTGGATTCGTCGGCAAGGTACTGTCGGTGATTGGCTTTGTGTAGAGGAAAGTCTGGGTCGTCTATGCGATGTCAGCAAGCCATGTGGGAGGTCGCAGAGACCAGTACTCACACTCCAATGCCCCAACGACTCCCAGAACCACCGGGTCTGTTACAACGTATTCGATAATGGCGGTGTCGTTGAGCAGGATGAGCATCTTCACGATGCTACATAAGCGGTGTAGGTCCGAGACACTTTCGAGATCCTCTGCCATGTCTACAAGTGGGATGAGTTTTGGTATGTAATCTTGGGCGAGTATGAACTTGGCCAAGGCTTCACGACCGCCCGGCGTCGAGTTGGCAGCGCGCATGTGGTTCTCGATTTCGTGGAGGTTGCCAAGATCGGGACTTGGGAGTAATATGGGACTAATGTGATCGATGTCGTCTGAAAGACCATCGTCTATGTCAGCATTAGCTCGCTTGAAGCTAGGCGCGATTGATATCACGTACCCTGAGCGAGTGCTTGCAGCCGCGATTGGACTTCGTTCACAAAGTCCCTGTTATGTATTAGCACATGGCTTCAACTGCAAGGCATTCCGGCTCACCATATGCTAGCGCAGCCCTCTGGCTCCTGGAAGCTAAGGGCCATGTCGGTGCCATTCTGCTCGGTCCAAACGATGAGTGTGTCTGCATGTGTTCAGCTGATGTCTTCCCGCAGCGAGATATGGGCGCATACCCTGTTGTTTCTGGTAGCCGTCATCTTTGGAAATGCGCGTTTCGAGCAGTTGTCGCGACTGGTCGTCCTCGGATAGGACTACAATTCTCGCTTCCTCTTGCTGCAGTCGCACAAGTTAGCCTCGAGCCTTTGCAGAGGGTCAAATAGCGGGAGTTGCGCAAACACGGCGCCTAAACGGTCTAAGACATAGGGAAACATACGCTTGCTACGACGCCCTTGCAGAAGCCAGTGCCTCGATCGAACCAGTCATTGTTCTTGAGCTCGTATACCTTGACGCGCTTTCGTTCACTCGCAGGTGGCGGAGCGACGTTTGCCATAGCCGGCGGCGGCGTGTCGACACTCTCCGGCTAGGGCGTGTACCCTCCGGAGGCAGGCGGGCTGTCGCGATCGTTTGCGCAGTGGGGAGGGGATAATTGGCGGTGGATAGGGCGGAGGTCGGGGGTGCGGTGATCGGGGCGGCTGGGTGTTGTGCTGGCGGATGACGATTAGGAGGCGCGGCGGCGCTTGCGGGCTGTCGCAGAGCTCGGCAGCGCGATTAGAGATGTGTCGATGGGTGAGCCCCTGCGCGCGCAGCAGTGGAGAGGATAACGCGATGGCGCGTGACGGGAAGGGTGATGGTGATCAGCCTCGGACACTTTGCAGTCGCGTCGTGGGTCGCAAAGTCGAAGCGGGAGAGCACAGGGCCGGGCTTGGGCACAGTGCATGCACTAGCTTGGAAGCGCAATGCGAATATCGATAAGAGCCTAGACCGGCGGCAGCAGCAAGAGCCTCAACACCACGCTGAACCCTGGAGATGGCTGCGATGTATGTGCGCGATCTAACAGATGTTGCGGGGTAAGGTATGCAGTCGCCCGATTAGTTTCCAAGGTTGGCGTGAATGAGTGCAGCAGCTTTCGCCTCGTATGACGGCAGCCCGAGGAATGCGCGCTTGTCCACGGCCTCACTGACGCAATCTTCTTGGCACAACCACACTCAACACCACGTCTATTGTGCCCTCTGTCGAGCTCTATTGTCCTTTCAAGGCGCTTGCTGCACAGTATACTATGCCTTCATACACGTTCTACTGAGATCCTGCCACGCATGGGCGAAGTCGCGAATCACAACTTTTCGACACCTGTCATCGGAAACAGTGGGCTGGTGGTACCGTCAACCAACTGTCCCACTCAGTAGGACCGAAAACTCCATGGATGATCGACTGCTAATGTTAGCATTTTCTATCTCGAAGACATCGATCGATTCCTGTGCTTATCGTAAGCACATGACTCGACACCTATACCTGCCACCACTATAATGCTGCTCTCGTCTTTCAGGCAACAAGTGCGCGCTCGTTCGCCCCACGGTCACGTGCTGTTCATCATCTATCTCAGCTTCAGATGGAAGGTGTCATGGGTGTACGTTGTGCAAGCGAGATATCGACTGCAGACTGAAGGTGCCATCTTGAGACACCCGTCGATGTAGCTACACTAAGGCTCAATTGACCAGCATCGGACTCTCCCTCCGCTTTGATCGTATTGCCAATTCCCATCTGAGTTGCAACTAAACTCCAGTTAATACCACTAGGCGGCAACTCCTTCTCCACGAAAGCCACTACCTCACGACTCAGGCTCGTGAGATCAAATCCATTCTCTCCAGATAACCTCGATAACCACCAAGCGGGTCATACCCATCTTCAAGCGGTTAGTCGACGAGTCTCGACTCTTGACACGCTGTACTTCTTTATAGAGTGAATGTGCTTTTCCAACTGCAGGACCGACAGCCACAAGTATGCGCGATGCGGGACCATGCTTCCACGCAGCCGGTGGCCTGAGTCGCCCATATTCAAACGTCCCAGTTCGCAACGCCAACGACCAACACTAAGACGCGTCATTGAAGCCCATGGTCCTGCGCGAACTGTCACCGTTGCGACGAAGTCAATGAACCATCAACTAGGCGGACGCCTCCTCATATATTCTACCAGTCTTGACACTCCTAACTATAGACACGGCACACTTCGATGCACCGGCACTAGGTCTAGCCTTAGTCTTCCAGGGTATGGGGATGATAGCGTGGGAGGCCAATCACCAACTTACGAAAACGCGCCATGGTCCGCGACCATTGCCGCATTCGTCCGTCTGTGGCAGGTTGGGAGGCCAGACTCAGGCGCTCGTATACGGGAGCTGAGGTGTGTCGGAGGTCGCTAAACAACTTGGGTTTGTTTATCAACGCTCGCTAGCCTTTTTCGAGTTTCAGCAGCTGCGCCTCACAGAGGGATCTGCATCTGAAGCGCTAGAAGCAACGGCGCATGGACGGAAACCCAGTTCCCACGCTACGCAAGTGCCTCTCCCGTCCGTCTGTTGGGAAATCATAATTATCCATTATAGATTGCGCTGGCTACCCCAGAGGCAGGACACTTTCCGCAAACACCTTCACACTGGGTCTCAACATCTGCACCACAATTATTATCAACTACCAATGATGTCCACTTCCATGAAACACAAGAGCATACCAGCAACATTCAACGAAAAAGCGCCCGCTGCTACTGCAAAGTCTCCGAGACCCACATCCGCGCCGTACCCAAACTTTTCCAAACCTCTGGCAAAAGAAACTGCAGCTACTACAGAACCCAAATTAGTTGCCGCCGAAGAACTACAGGCCCGGATCAAAGCTGCGAGAAGGAGCAGAACCGCTACTCAGCCACTGCCTGAAGCAGTACGACGCAAACTCGATCATTCGTCCGACCTCATACACCCAGCCTTGCGCGCCAGGAGCGGCGTCACACCAAACTCCAACCGGCCCACCAGTCACAGGACCAAGAGTCGTGAAGATCTATCCATCGATGCTGTGATTCGGCGCCTGTCGATGGAGATAGATGGGCAGAACAGTACCAAAGGACGCCAACTTCCAGACGACATACCTCCAGTACCGACGTTACCAGCCTTTCCGCCCGCTGCGAGCTATCGTCCACGACCCCGCCAGACCGCGAGCAGAAGGTCTTCCATGACGATGAGACGAAGTCCCTTGTCAAATGTTTCGTCTCCGGACGGTAAGCAGGAAGACGTTGGTTCTAGAGAAGGATGCTAATTCTTAGGTATAGACTCTGCAGAGACTTCCTCCCACACATCCAGACGTACTTCAGCTTCTTCTCGTAAGCGTTTCTCACACTTCTCACACATACATACTAATGCTCAACGTAGGCACATCCAAATCCGAAGAGTCCAAAGACGGCGGTGACGATAACGACGAGATGGTACGAGTTATCAGTACAGAAACATCGAAAGCTAGGCTCGCAAAGCGGAAGCATATCTCGGAACCTCCGGCTGTATCTCAGCCCCCTCCCTCGATTTTGCGATCCACATCACAGCGGGCCAAGAGTCGGAGTTCATGGCACACAATTTCTCGACGCAGTATACTCTGCTCAGTATGATGACTCCACCTTCATATGTCATGCCATCGGCCTCCGATATATCGCAGAACATCTTTATTTTGCATTTCAGCGTTGTCCTACATTGTGCAAAGGGTTTTGGCAGCACGGCGCTTGGGAATGACTCTTGCTATCTGAAACTGTTTTGCTTTCACATGACGATTGAGAAGGATTTGAGCGTTCAAAGGGGCACAAATAGCGCAGGAGTTCTGGCGTTTTTTTCCTTGTGTTTCAGCAGACGACATTACTGAGCATGGTCCATTGCAAATCTACGCAATTAGTCCGCAACATCAATTATGATAATCTTACGACATCACTCATCTTACGTCTTGCCTTATCTCTCTCTCCTATGCTCAGACGAAACAAGCCTCGCCTGGATCCTTCCATGCATCTCAAGCACGTTTATCGAGGCAGATCCACTTCTCTGGAAGCAATACTTGTTCGACCTATGCAAGCCACCAGCCACAAACGGGACGGGCTCCGAACCTGGTCGGCAATACAGCAAGCTGCAGTAGTCGGCGCTCCGTTGGCCCTGTAACAAGAAATCGGACATTGTGCCGTGTCAAACAGGCTAGTGAAAAGTGGTAGTTGCGCGATAAGGTGCGGCGCTCCCGGGTCTACAAGCCTAGCCAGCCAGCCATTGTGATCCAGGAACGTGGCTTTCGGATGCAGGGTTGCTATCTGCGGCCGGCACCACGGGCGTACGGTGAGACGGCTTATCCCAGTAACCATGATAGCAGACCATACATGCGATGATCGTTGACTCTGAATTTCTACGATGAGGAAGTAATGTACAACGTCTCCAAAATCAATGGGCGTCAGGTGGAGACGGGTATGGCGGCCGTTCCTGACGATCATCCGTGCTGGTGACGATGGTTTCGTTTACGCGAACGGCCGAACGTCCACAGAACGTCAAAGTCAGCCTCTTCGTCTGCTGGCTCGCGACCCGCCACCCCCATGTACAACTCATTGACAAATTGTCAGCTAAACCTTTACTCGTCTTCAGCAAGCTTTTGACGTCGTCACCGTCACTGGGGCAGGTGAACAGGCACCCGCAATCCGATTTGACATGGCGCGTTGCTACCAGGTACCGGGTCCATGACACTATTACCAGGGAAGAATGGATAAATTCTTCGGTCCCAGATTCGCGACACACGGGGGCCCCCTAGAGGACGTCATGCCCAGGGTCGATCAATAGCGCGATGCGACGCCGAGGTTTTGGGTTGCGGAGGCTGTAATGTTCAGACTTTCGGAACCGTAAACCGGAACTTTGGGATGTGCATCTTCAGTACCTGGATTCTGACGCGAATCCGAGGTCTACTTACTTTCGGCACGGAATCCCCGCGATGATCACGATGGCGATCACATGCGCTACATGCAGGGCAAACTTGCACAACTTGTGCGACGCGCGTTATCGATAAGCCACTGGATCGAGCTGGAATTCACTCCCGAAGCTCCGCAACTCACTCCACGCCAACTCCATCCACCCCGCCATGAATCCCTCGGAGCGGACGAAAGAGGCACTTCTCGGTAAGTCCATTGCGCGTTCGTCTTTGTTGACCGCCGACTCTCTACCGCGATGCTATGCTCACAGTAGAGCGCTTTCTGACGGTTTACCAGCCAAGACAGAAGCATTATGCGGCTCTATCATAGACACGCGCAAAGATGACCCTTGGGGCGGTGACGGTTACCTCTCAACCATACTCCGCGCTGTGAAGATGCAAGATGCGACCGACTACTCAGAAGACGATACGAGAACCGAGTTTCCGCCTGCATTGGACTATGCAACGTCTGCACAAAGGGAGTTATTGATTAGAGAGCAAAGTGCCGCACTGGTCAGTTCACACTTGCACCGCCAGCGTCGGATGTGTGGTTATGCTAGACCCGTGCGGATCCGCCCGGCATACACACTGGATGCTAACAAACCATAGATCAGAACGGCCCAAGGCATATCGACACTCGTACGCGACCTACAAGAACTTTGGCTCTTCGGTGGTCTCGACACTCTCTCGGATCCTGCCGACGAAGAAACGAACCGGACAAAGGCACTTGCAGTCGCGGAGATGATTGAAGCGCTGGCCAAACAGGGACCAGGCGGTGTAAAGCAGAAGGAAGACGGCACAACCAAGAAGGAGACAAACGGGGAGGCTTGAGATAACAGAGTTATGCGAATCTGCTTTGCCATACTGTGGTCATCTGATGTTGTAGAGAACACAGTGAGATGAAGGCAAGTGCTGCCAGTATTTGATACCCCGGAGGACCTGTCCCCAAAATTAGGATTATATGAAGCTATGACCTACCTGTCACAACTATGCACTTGGAACCCGGTAGTAGCTCTGAAGAGTACCTGCTTGGTTTCACTAACATGCGAATATCGCTTTGCTTTCAAGGCCACGCAACAAACGACACGGCACTGCGGAGGGTACACACGACTAGTAATTGCCATGTGCCGAACGGCTTCTAGCTTTTAAGCTTCTATACACTGCACGTGGACTAATCAACCCGTTTGATTCTCAATGTTTCACTCCGGAGGAATATGATTAAATAGTTTTTCCCTTCAGATCTAGCTTGCGTCGCAGTCCAAAATTCCCTTACTTCGCTTTTAGCATGTCTACTCTGCTATTAATGTCCTTCATTCCACTTCGTATTAGATCCGCATGCCCAGCTGCAGGGGCTATGTCTTCAGTGCTGGACTTAGCTGCCAATTCTTCGAGTCTCCTCGAAGTCGGCTCATGCATGTGGCTGCCAGCTGATTAATTCGCTCATCGGTCTCGTATTTGCTAAGTGCTCTATTCGTAGGAAGTTGATTACTTTCTGATGATTCGTGTTCATTTCTTTCAAAGTATCGACACATTGTTCGGTAGTTATAAAAAGAATATATGTCTCAGCCCTAGGAGCGTAGCAACTAACTATACGAACGAGATGAAGATGACTGACAGAGGTCGTGCTGGTTTGGTGACAATCTGATGGACTGGGGTACTGGGGCTTACCCATCAAGCGCCGTTAGGTCAATGATGATTTCAATTACTTGTGGAGTATTCGTTGTTGGGGAGGAGGGTGTTATAGTATTGGCCAAACTTGGGTGTCATTGTGTGGCAGACCGAGACAGAACTGTCTCTTGTTTACGACTAGCCTTACGTTTTTGTGATAGAGAAAACAACTCGATAACGTGAGAACAGCAATACGATCGAATCATCTGTTAGAAGGCTTGTGACAGCTTCCAATAGGTCTTAGTGACCTCGAATCTTCCAAATTCCATCGCCTGAAGGGCAGAACCGGATCGTAGCTGGCTTTTCGAGAATGGCGACGTACATATCGTTTGCTCAAATCCAAAGATAATTGCCGGGACAACTGTAGTATACATCACCTGTATCGCATTGAGAAGGCCAATCAAGGCTTGATGTGGCGCTTTTGCGGGGTTTGCTGGGCCTCTGCCTCATCAACATGCGAAAGCTGTTGCCTTCGACCCTTGAAGCAGCAGGATATCGTAGTGTCGCGTCATATGTGAATCCTATATTACCGCATAGAACATTAGGTTTTTCAGTGCGCTGAGCTCTTCTCTTACCATTTTGCGGCTTCGATACGTGGAGCCTCAGCGTCATGGCGTCTAAGTCTTATGTATCGACTATGGGCTCCACTCAATATTTATACGCAACAGCATCCCTGGACTATACGAGACGAGACATACGACTAGTAGAGCTTCAGCGCAATGAAGAATTGGACAACATTGAATGTGTGTTACGGTCATATCCTGTCGATGGACCTCATCCACCTTACATCGCACTCTCATACGCATGGGGCGATGACATACGCTATACAGTTATCAAGCTCAACGGATGCTCCTTGTCCATCGGCAAGAACCTATGGCACTTTCTCAGCCAGATGCGGTCAAGCAACAAATTCTACACATACTGGATCGACGCAATTTGTATTGATCAGACGAATCTACGAGAGCGCAACCATCAAGTCCAGATGATGCGGCAGATCTATAGCAACGCTGAGTCTGTATACGCCTGGCTTGGAGATGAAGATGAGATGACCTACAGCAATACAGCCATGATGTATCTGGCGGAACGAAATGTCTTCGAAGCTGCTACAATGATGACCAAAAGGTTCTGGACCCCTCGGCAAGCCGAAGCCATGGTTTCACTGTGCGAGCGGCCGTACTGGACCCGGGTTTGGATTGTACAAGAGCTATTACTTGCCAAGGAAGTAAAGATACTTTGCGGGTCGAAAGCAATATCGTGGTACCAATTCCGAAAGTTTTTCGATGACATCGCTATCCTAATCCACGGTGGCTGGGGTCAGCATGTAGGTGTATATCCTACGTTCCACTCGGCCGCCAGCAATATCGTCATGCTGAAGACCAGTTGGAGCAAACAACCATCGCAGCCCCTTCTTACCTTAGTAGGGCTCTGTCGAGACCAAAAATCGAGTGACATCCGAGATAAAGTATATGCGCTGGCTGGACTTGCGGACGATCCAGACGAATTAGAGGTTGATTACGGCATAACTGTCAAGCAACTTTTGGTTGTTGTCTTGAAGCACGCATGTACTGCCATGAAATCAAGTGTGAACATCAGAAAGTCGAGGTCACGGCTTCTGCGAACTGGTCAGATGCTACGTGAAGCCTTGCGAGTTCATTGTGATGATCAGCAGCTGGAGGGTATTATCATTTCTGAAGAAGAGCATTTACAGTTCAACGAAGAATGCGTGGGTATAGTGGCCTCTAAACTGGCACGTGATACGTTTCTTGAAAAGATGGAAAATAGTGACCGGGTGGCTGAAATTAGCAACCTGAACATGAAGGAAGAACGAACATCACTCAACGCCGAATTCGAGTTCGAACGCTATATGGAACGAGTCTACCGCACCAAAATGACAGAAACCAGGCTTGAGTACTCTATCGTGCCTCATTGGATGTATTGTTGCTTTAAGGATCTCCATAAAACGGCCGAGAACAACAGCGCTCAGCAAATGACAAGCCAACAAGGAAACAGTTCCGCAATTCGAGATCCTCCAAGACTGATCGAATGTGTACTCTGCCATCACTCGAGCACAGAGAATGAAGTTGGACATCAGAGAGCATCGAAACATGGTATATGGAGATGTAAAGCCGAATGGTACCACAGATCCAAGGATCACAACTTAGGGGCTTGGCTTGGATGGAGATTCTACTTGAAACACATTGAACGGCATCATTCCGAGTTGGAAACGTATCAATATCTTTGCAGGCAGGGTGTTATCGATGACCCTGAGCTCCAAAGACTTCAATGCCATGATAAACCCTGGAGGCTACCACTGGGATACGACACTGCAACCAAATATCTCCGAGATTCTGAGGGCGTAGCAACGGATTTTCTGTGGCCGAGCTCGTGATAGAAGACGACCATTGAGTGGTATGGCATTTTGCTGCGAACATATGCATAGATCTGCCCAGATAGTTTGACATTGACTACGATCATTCGACGGGCATCCTGAGGTCATGACTAGGGACTCGCTTTCTGGGGCACGGTGCCATCAGCCCATCTTTCGCAAAGAACTTCATGAAACTTACTTGGTTCAGTGTGTGAAAAGAGAATCAAAGCGTGTATAGGTATACAGTATATCTAAGCTGAGACAGCTGGGTCAGAAGCTTCTTTCTAGCAGTCTACTCGTCTACTCATTTACCCATCTACCCGTCTACCCTGATGTTCATACCGAACTCGTTCAGTGTCTTCACGTATTGATCTCCCAGTGTCGCAGGTGTCAGGATGCCACCTCCGAGCCTTCCCGCCTCGCTCTCCTCCAGCCTGCCCCGGAGAATAACTTTAGCAGCAGCACTGAGTGTCATTGCTGTCGCAACATAACCACCATGCGCAACTTCAAGGTTTGCAATCACCTTCTTCCCATCTTCGGTACTGCCAACTCCACGGTAGTGCATGAAGTCATTCTTCATGCTCTCCTTTGACGGCCCCTGACCAGGGCTTGGGATGACCATCTTGAGAAGAGGTTCAAGCAACCAGCGCGTTACTGGAATAGCAAGCAGAACGGCGACTGAGGTAAGAACCATTTTTTGCGCAAAACCGAAAAACAGATTGGGCGCACGCGCGTACTCGTTGAAGCGGAACTTGGGGCCGTACTGTAGTGTCTTGTCACCGGAGGACTGGTACAGACCCCATGAGCGATGCGCAATGCACACATCGACACTCGCCATGAGTCCAGTCGTCTGAATACCTCCGAGTTCGGGAATGGTTTGCAGGCCGAAAAGATTGTACGGAAAGCTTCCCGATGGTGATGCGACAACGTTGTCTGCATTGACGGGCGACAGAGAGTATGGGTGCATTGACTTTCCGAGATGGCTGAGAGAGTACTTCTTGAAGAGCTCCAGCATGGTGAGGGATGTTCCGCCACTGATACCGGACTTGAAGTCATACAGTGTCATGATGGCGCGCTCGCAGGGGGCGTTGTGGCGCTTGCGCACCTCGCGCGCGAGCACATAGGCCATGATGTCCGCAGGGACGGAGTCGAGACCACACTCGGGTATAATGATAGTTTTGTTCTTCTTCGCAAGCTCATCGTACTTGGCGACCATGTCGTAGATCCATGGCACTTCACCAGTAGAGTCCAGATAGTGCGTGCCATTGTTGACACAGGCGGCAAGGACAGGCTCACCGTAGTGCATGAAGGGGCCTACTGTCGTGATGATGAGTGTCGTCTTCTTGACAAGAGCCTCCAATTGCTGACGCTCAAGCTCGCATGTCTCGATGGCTGGTGTTCGTTAGCTCCATCCCGAGCCTCGTCTGTCACATGTTTGGAACGCAGATTCTAGCGCACATACCTGGCTGCTTGCGGTTTGGCCTCAGCCTCGTCAGCTCGTCGACTACGCTCTGCAACTTCTTCGCATTACGTCCTGCGACAGCCCACTTCAGATCGTCCGGCAGGTGGGTGGTGACCCATTCCGCAACAAGTTTTCCAGTGTAACCCGTCGCCCCCAGCAAGATTAGCTCGTATTCCCGGGATTGCTGAGCCATGATGCTATACGTGTATGATTGACAGAGAAAAGAAGACAAGACGAGAGAATATCGATCAGGAGATGGTGTGGCTGTAGCTAGGGGGAATTCCTAATCATCAAATACTACGCGACTCGGACAAGACCCTTCTTTTGGTATGCCTGAGGTCATCCCGCGGCTGGCAGTCGCCGGCGGGCGCGACAGATACCGCATTGTCACATGTAAGTCACAACACAACTGGAGCAGAGAAAAACAGAGTTTCGCAAGTGCTGTGTTGCAAGACACAGGAAGATTTAAGACCTTTATATTGACTGCTGACAGTCGTTACTACAAAAAGAGTAAGCCCTTGCATAGATCACAGTGTGATCGCGCACTATTCTCAAAGCGACCCAAGCGCCTTGGCAGCAGACACTGGATTCCAAGATTTGAGAAATGCCCCTCCAAAGCCGACAACTGATCCTTCTCACCGCTATCGCCTTTTGGCCTCCACACAAGTTGTTCCATTCTGATCGCGCGATTGGGCCGTATTTCTGAATTTGCCAATCGGCCGCCAACAACGCATCCACGAAGGCTGGGAAGCCTGGTGGAAGGGCGCGACCGTGGGGATGAAGCGGTCTGCTTTTCGGCGATATGTACATACCTCGCAGTATCGCTAATGTGAAAATCGGATAGGGAACTCGAGAAACTGAGCCCAAGAGATACGTAGCTGCCTACAAGAAGCCGCCGCAACCGCACTGCGAACTCGATCGCCCGCGTCGCGCGGTATCCTCGCCCAGGGCTTACAGAGTTGCGCGAGACGCTACACATAGAAATGCAAGGTCCACTACATGGCCATACTCTGTCTGCCCACAAGACGGAAGTCTCGAGTAGTCTTCGCACGCGGTGGAGAACATACAACGACTGTCCTTGGCAGCGCCAGATTCCGTGCTGCGACGCGTTCGTCAAATGTTTTTCCTCTTTCTGTTGAGTACTAATGGGTGACGTTCTTGGAAGAAAAGAATGTCTACAGCGAGAAGAACACGCAGTACACTGTAGGCAAAGCGTTCGGGCTAAGAGCACCACATGCGGCAGCTGTCGTTATCTTATCGGTGTATCCCATAGTAACACTTCCCAACGAGGAAAAGCCTGTTCACATCTCCAGCCTATCCGGTCTGATATGTCCGACCTTCCCACCTCATCTACTCTCATACATGCAGGTCGGAGAACGATACAGGCGCATTCAGGCCAAGGGTGCAGTCATAAACATGCCACAAGCGCATCTGACGCGATCGAGAAGCGAAGAGATAGCAGAGCGATTAAGTTGGAATGTATTCGCATTCTGAGTAGCAGCTTGGTGGCCTCACCAGTCATTCGGACGACTACTTAAGGAACCTTGACACGTGGTGAGGTAAGCCCGAAAAGTGACTGATCATTTACGAAGTGCTAGCAGCAGATCCACGAACTCGATACATACTTCACACTACCAAAAGTAACTAGTCTCCACTTGGGCATCCTTTTTCTGGAAAACATCACGGGTTTCCGGGGTTGGCTGCGACTGCCTAGGAGTGTGTGGCTGCTGCAGGGTGACCGCGAGGCCAAGCCACTAGCGTCCGCTACTTAAACCACAGTCCCCGCTCTCTCGACTTGATCATCTTCCCAACTTATGAATCGCGTCGACCAGTACTTCCGCTCTTTCACTTTCAAACATCACATCAATGGCCGAGACGTGCATAGTCTGTCTCGGCGATCTCGTCCCCCACGACGACGGCCCTACCGCCACCGCATCATCGCTTGCGACCAAACCGCTTGAGGATGGCGCTGATGGCGACTCCCAACCCCATGCCAAGAACAAGATGGTGGCTGTAGAGTCAACCAAAGAAGACGAACTAGTCGCACACCTACTGCCATGCGGCCACGATCTGCACAACGAGTGCCTTAAGCCTTGGGTTGAACGAGCGAATAGCTGCCCGATATGTCGAGCCAGTTTCAACATGGTCGAGCTCAGCGTACGCGTTGGAGGTATGTCAGTCCTGGATGTTACGGAGTCTGCGGTTGCGACGTTGCTATTGCTGCCTGGTAGTAGCCTGGCTGCTGGCTAAATGGTCAGTCGAGCTCAGCATGAACTCTATCCAATCCCATAATGTCGTGCTGCATCAAGCGGCGCTGTTGAGATGGAATCCGAACTGACACCTTACCAGGACCTAAGCTATCCGAGTACACTGTGCAAGACAAGAAACAGGTCGCCGATATCGATCCTTCTATGATTGTCGAGGACGATTACACACTGGAGGATGACGGAAGCTATGACGCATGTATGGTCTGCGACGAGTTCGGTGACGCATCACAGCTCATGTACTGCCATAGCTGCGAGCAGCTTTGCCACGTCTTCTGCGCTGGTCTTGATCGGATGCCATCTCGTGGGCCTTGGTATTGCCAGGGCTGTGTTGAGAATCCTAGCCTGCTGGAAGCTGCGTCCCGACGACGACCAGCGGTCCGGGGTCCCGCTGCCTGGATCAACGGTCGAAGCCGTGTACCACGTCACAACCATGCCCCTGATGAATGGGTAGGGGTCTGGCAGAGCGTCTGGGACCGACTGCAGTTCGACATTGAGTTTCCCTTTGACGAGGAAGAGCAGTCGGAGAACCAATCTGATGTCACACGCCGCGATGACATCAGATGGGAGCAGCGCATGCGCGTAGCACGGCGAGCAGGAGCTGGTAATCGTTTTCAGGCCGCTGCTGACAACATCGTAACTGGTCGTCGGCGCAACTCCAACGCCATTGCGCGACCTACAAACCGAACGCTTCATCGTGAACCACCAAAGACACCAAAAGACCCCGAGTCACAAGAAGAGCTTCGTGCATGGAATCAATTTGAGAAGGCGCGTGAGCAACTCGCCCAGGGTGACGCGCGCCCTACCCCTAGCGTGGCGAGCACTAGTAGCCGACGGGGACGCAAGCGCAAGTCTGTCGACTCTTCGCCTGCTGACTCTGAGCCTCGCGAGCAGAAGCCTGAACGCAAGCTCAAGCGCCCTCGAACTCGTATGCACTTAGACAATGGAGAGTCATCATCGGCTGCTGCACGTCGCAACACGGCGACTAACACGCATGCCCCTGCAGCTGCGTCGTCACCACCCGCGGCTCCAGCTGGTGAAAGTTCCACTCCTGCGCCGGGCTTTCTTCAGTCATTACTTCAAGAGGTCGAGGTTGACCGATTTGCTGAGCGCGACAAGGAGATCGCCGCCCCACAGCCGCGGCGCATCATTGTGGAGCGCGCTTGTTCTCCCCAGCATTCATCGCCGGGTCTGTCGCCTGTCTACCAGAAACCCCCGGGGATGACAACGCCGCCGCCTCTCAACCTTACCCGTACCGCATCGCCTGTACAGAAAGACCAACAACTATCGCCAACATACTCGCCATATTCCCCTGCAGACGACGATCGGCCTGGCCGCCGCAGGCTCGCACATCGCTCTGTCGGCCTTAGTAGTCCCCCTCGCTCAAAGGACTCGTCGCCTAGCCGCCCCGCACTTTCCTATTCTACCAAGGCTGAGCTGCAACGCATGGTCACAGCCGTTCTGAAGCCTATATATCTGAAGAAAGAAGTCACGAAAGAAGAGTATACAGACGTCAATCGCGATGTGTCACGTCTATTGTACGAAAAGGTTGGTGAAGCTGGTGCCGATGCACTGGCAGACCAAGATACGAGAGAGAAGTGGCAGAAAATGGCGACCAACGAGGTTGATGTTGCTGTAAAGGCCCTTCGTGCTGGTGGAGCGGCGCTTTCGCCTGCTGCTGACGACTCTGCATCTTCATCTTCGTAATGAAGTTCTATTGCGTTGGTACATTTGGGCGTTAGGAATTTTACTAGGCATGGATGCATGCTTCAACAAGGTGTTACAGGGAGGAAAGGACATATGATACCATGGGCTTCTTTTTTTGTTTCTAGTATCGATGGCGTTCTGGATAGCGCTTCGAATCATAGTAGTTCGTCTGCAACGTGTAATGAAGGGATTTCGGCCGAGCTTCGGCATTCACAATCAGTGTGCTACTCTCACAGTAACAACTACAAACATGTTATACCTGCACACAACTGACGACAACGTTTAAGTGGAACTTCGTCTATCGATGGGAAGCCGACGACTGCATTACCCAATGCTATCTAATCGTAGGTTGACAGTGAAATCGAAGAAGGCACAAGCTGATCGAAACTCCAGCTGGACCCTGCACGTCTGACAAGCACCATGTTCTAGTGCCCTCGTGTCATCATGAGTAATCTAATAATTCGGCCTACGGTACTCGCCGTCGCGATACTCTAGATGAGGAAAGTCCTGTTGATTCTGTGGAGGGTAGCTTTGCTGTTGATATCCTTGTTGGGGCGGTGGGTACTGCTCAGACCGATAGGTTGGAGGGCCTTGGCTGTTATAGCCCTGTGGAGGGGTTGCATGATGCTCAGGTCGATAGTCCTGAGATTGCTGATACTGTTGAGGGGCATAGCCTTGATGAGACGGTGCGTGATGTTCGGATCGATAGTCTTGAGGTGGTGGGTATTGTGGCACCCGGTGATCTTGGTATTCTTGTCTTGGCTCCTCTCGGTATTGATTGTAGTTCTGGTACTGCGGTGGGTTGTCGTATCCTTGCGGCGCGTGCCCTTGTTCACCATAGCCACCTTGGGGAGGGCCAGGACGATGGTCGCCTTGGGGTGCCTGTGGTGGAGGCTGGTATCCTCCTCCCATCTGCGTGTTCGCAGTCGGTGATCCGACACTCACATTTTCGTTTCCGATATCGTCCGGAACATTGATCTTGACGTCAGGTAGATACCTCTGGACCTTCTGTTCCACCATACCCTGCACAAAGACCCAGCTTTGGCGCTCAAACTTGCGGTGTCCACCATTGACTACACCTAAGATGCTCTCTCGCAATGTCTCCTGAACCTTCTGAACTAAAGCACGAATCTTGTTGAGCAACTTGGACTTGATGTCATCGCCAAAGCCGCGGTCAGCATTGCCTGACGCGTCGCGGTCTAGCTGTGAATCGAACGGATTACCGCCAAGTATCTTCTCTAGTGGCCGTTGGAATTGATCAGGTAGCAGTTCAAACAGTTGCTTCTCGATTTGTCCGAGGATCTTGCGAAATTCCAGGCGGACCTCTCGGTGAACCTTTGCGAGACCGGTGCTGAGCTTGTCGCTGATGACTCGAGAGAAGCCGCTTCCACTGCCACTCTCGCCATCCCGGCTAGAGCCATCAAAGCCTCTGGAAGATTCTTCCTGGCTGCTCTTTTTGCTTCCGAATAAGCTTCCAAGGCCCTTTACTAGGTCGCCTACTTGTTCAGCAATCTCAGCCTTGGCACCGTCACCAAGATCGCGTGTGCTTGTGTTTCCACGAAGCCAGCGCTTTATGTGATCCAGAGCTATCCGGGTGAATTGTTCAGCGAGAGGTGCATGCTGCTCGCGTAGCTTGTCGCCTACTGTTTGCTTGATCTCTGGACTGATCAGCCTCGCCTTCTCTTCGGGATTTTGTGATGCATCTTTGATCGTGCTACTGATCATCCCGAGTAGTCCCCCAATCTCAAAGGACTGGCCACCTTTTGATCCTCTCTCGTCATCGAAATGATCTTGAACAACATTAAGTGCTGAAGAAAGGAACCCTCTAGCTCCAGATGCAAAATCCCCATCTACAGATCGAGACTGCTCTGCACCGCCTCTATTTCCCGAAGTAAGATCAAAAATGTCGCGCAAATCTCCATTCGCTTCATCAGAGATCTGTCCGAAACTTCGGGTCAATTTGGAAATCTCATCCGCAAAGGGCAGTGACTGGCCACCATAAGAATCAGGTGCTGCGTCATTGAGATTCCAGGGACCAGAGCGGCTGCCATCTGATGAAGACGGCCTGTCTTTGTTGAACAGTGATCTGAACGCGTCTATGACTTGCGTCTCGAGACTGTCGATAGTCTTTTGTTGGAAGGTCTCAAGTTCGGAGGCGATGCGGGGCTGGATCTGGGGTGCCAGCGAATCGACATAGTCGTCGACTTTCTGCATCAGCACGTCAGGGAGACCGCGCGAAGACATGTTCGATAGAGGAAAAAAGGTTTCAGGCTAACGGATAATCCGGATAGGGAGTGATGAGCTTTTGTTCGATATCAAGGTAGAAAACTTGGTTAATGGTGGGAAGTAAGGTCGAAACGTGGCTGGTGATAAGTGGCGCTCGGCCAAGGCAGGCTAATGACGAATACCAAGAGCTCCACTAGTTGTTCTACCATAGCAAACACCATATACCCGTCCACAAAAAACCTTCCCTAGCATACACATATGACCGCCCAGCCAAGCTAAAGGCTCAGATGAATCGGAAAGTAATGTCATTAATTCGCCAGTGTTCCGAGAGATCCGTTCCGAACCCACATGTGGCGCGGCACTACATGGCGCTTGTCTTACCTCTGAACGCTCAGCCAATATGAATCCGGTATCGCACAAGGAATCGCTATAAAGATGAATACAAAGCCCAGCTCTGTAGAACGCCATCGTCTTCTCCTACCGCCACCATGAGCCAAATAAAAATCGCCGACTCTCCGATTACTGGAAAAGCAGATGACGGTGCCGTACGTTCAAGGCGCTACAAGTCCCAATCTCTACACCCTTCGACTCCTGGTATCGCACTTCTTGCATTCGTAGGCAACCTAGCTTGTTGGATCATTACAGGCGCCATCGGCTACGCCTCACCCCCTTGTCTAGCTATCGATGACTGGACGTGTATGGCCATGGTTCTTTTTGTGCCTCAAGGACTTGCAACTGTATACCTCATCTCTATCGCTTTGGAGAAGGGTTGGATGTCTGCAACACCAAGCCTGAACGCAGGCATCGTCGGCTTTAGCATTGCTATCGTGTACACTATGTATTGGGCTACCTGGGGGAATTTTGCGACACGTGTATTCTGGATTGAGGCAGGTGTCTACCTCTCCCTTGCCCTCGAGGCTAAGCTCGGGGTCTTCGAAGCTGCAGAGCAAAGAATAGGTACATTGCTGGACTTGTAAAAATGGGCTCCGCTTTCATAAGGCTGTCGGCCTCAAGAATATCCATTAAGAAGCTTGCAATACTGCATGTTCCATAAGTCGTATACTTCGTCATGTATCTAAACAAAGCCGGGCATCATCCCTTCAGCTCCGGGGTGGTAATATTTAACCTTAGACAATAGCATCGGGTCTAACAACCCTCTTCTTCGCAGTTCCTACTCCAGCATGTCCCCTCTCCTGATCTTTGCCCAACCACGGCTTCAACGCCTCACCCACCAGACTCTGTCTCAGGAAGTAGATGACCTGACCGATGATGATGAGAACAAAAGCGATAGGGTACATCCAGTGAATGTTCAGTCCAAACACCTTGACACCGATCGCTACACCCCAGAAGCTTCCGGTAAGCAGGGAAATGTTGAAGAAAGCAGCGGAGCTGAGACGGAAGAGAACCGGTGCAAGTGAGTAGAACAGCGAAAGGATGAGTGTGTACCCTGTGAGATAACCACCAACCTTTGCATTCCAAACTGCACTGCGGAAAGCAGCGCGATCGAAGATACCAGCTTGCGTACCGTTGATGAACATGCCCCAGAAGGCCAGTTGACCAACGACTTCATATAGTGGTCTCTCAGAGACTAGCCACTCTTCAAAAACGTTGGACAGACCGTAAAAAGTAGCGCCGAGCAGCGCAAACAAATCGCCCTTTACTTGATCTGTAGCGCCGAAGTTATTGGTACCCGTGATGTGGTCGGAACCGAAGATCACACCTAAACCGCCGATGCACAGAAGGATGCCGAAGATTTGCGTGTAATGGTAGCGAACCTTGAGGAAGAAGAAGGAGATAATTACGACAACGGCGATCGCCCAGAAGTTGATCAGTTGGGCGCTAAGGATGGTTGTCTAGTTGTTTGTTAGTACAGCCCCGAGCAACTTGAAAATGATATGATCGAAGAACTTACGTAGCGGTATGCTAACACAATAAAATAGTTGCCCTCCACATCCATAAAAGCGAGGATGAAGAATCTCCAGCCATCTTTTATGACAAGACGACCCCATTTTTTGAAACCGTACTTGTAAAGGGTGTACGATGTGTAGATTATATTAAGCAGGACGTAGTTGAAGAAGGATTGGAATGCCGGGATTGATGTACCCTCTTCGGCGAGGAGAGACGACAAAGTGTTGGTACCGGTGATGCAGAGAGCGAGGACTATGACGTTTCGTCAGTTTAAATGTCGTCCATTTGATAGATTTGGATTCATCACATACCCTGCCCCAGCACCAAAGTGATCCAGAATTGCTTCGTCTTGAGGTACTGGAACCAACGTCCCTTAGTCTGTGCATCACGCTCCAGGACTTCGTCCCCAGGCGCATCATTATGCAACTCATTTTCAGATGTCACATATGTGCCAGCACCGGTTTTGTTGTTGGTTGCCTCGGGCGCATAATGTTCGTGATGCGCATCTTGGACGACGACGCCCTCTGCGGGGTAAGCTTGAATTGGGTTCATGGTCTTCGCGTTGGTGTTGATCCTGGAGGATACGGAAGGGACGCCTGAGCCGCAAGGCTTAGTGTAGCTATTAGAAGCTTATCGAAAAAAGCCGTATAATTAGATGGTGGTTTGTTGGAGCTTTTCGCATTCAACGTGAGCGCAAAACTCCAGAAGTCGCCCACGGTGGTGTACAGTCCGTACAATCGTTGCGCCGCGAAAGGTTGCAAAGCACCTTCGAGGTGGGGGTCCGCCACATTATAAACAGAGACGGCCGCACTTGTTCTATCCTGCCAGTCGCGTCTCGCGCTCCGGCCACCATGCGCAGTCGTGAAAAAAGTGTGCTTGGCCTGCCGTCCAGAGCATGGGAGCTCCGCTTGTTCTTACCTGGGTGGGGTTAAGCTTCGGAGACTAATGTGTCCTTGTGGAGATCGACGGTGCGAGAACGTGTCGATGCGCGAGGGCTAGGGCTAGGCGAGCCCCGAGAATGCTTTTTCCTGCGTTATCGTCCATGTCAAGAGGAGGAGAGGCTGAGATGAGTGATGATAAGTGGACGGCAGAAACGACCGCGTGGTCAAAGTGCATGGTTTTGCCGAGCATTAGTCGCAACGTGGGGGCGTTCAGAATTCACTAGCACAAAGTATAGGTATGGGAATGTTCCTACAGTGTCAACGCCCTCACCGCGTTAATGCATGCAGAAACTTCCCGACATGCACGATAGTGGTGGGCCCAAGCACCCAGTATAAGGGGACTAACAACGGCGAACGGTAGTGGGGCACAGGTATAGCAATGCAGGTAACAGAAGCAAGGCGGTGCAAAAGCAAGGTTTTTTTATAGGCTAACTAGAGGGGAGAGAAGGATACAAGACCATCGTCTGGACTGGCCCAAACAAGTGTTACAGACGTGAGTAGAGCTACCTACACGTCGTCCGTGACAAAGTAAACAAGACAAGCAAGACAAAAGGTAAAGACAGTCAACAGTCGGACATTTCGCGTACTTTTACCATCCACGTGTCCCTACAGTCGGGATCCTATTCAGAGTCCTCATCCTCGCTATCCTCGTTCTCCAGCCAGTCCTTGAACTGCTCGGCCGATTTGCGGACAGACTTGCTGACCTTGAGGTCGACATACTTCTTGCTTGCCTTGGAGCACCAGGCTTTGAGCTGATCCTCCGAGACAAGATCGTTCTCGTACACCTTGAGCAGGATAGCAGAGACCTGAGGAATGAGCTCAGGCTTGTCGTTGCCGACAAAGCGCTCGATACCACCAAGGAAAGCCTTCTCGTGCTTATCCGAAGTGATCATCTTCTTGAGCATAGGGGCGCGACCGTCCATCTGCTTGACAATCTTCTCAGTGAAGAGGGTCTGGGGAATGACAGTGAGAGTACGGTGCTTCTCCTCGATGCCGAGCTCCTTGGCCTTGATGTAGATGTCGACGTTGTCAAGGTTCTCAACACCACCCTTCTCGGCACCAGTGTCGATGATCCACTTGCCGAAGACGTCGTAGCTCGAGCCGCCCTCCTCGTCATCCTCAATGACAAGAGCACGCTTGAGGTCGTCGGGCAGATCCTGGGCACGAGCCCTAATGGCCGCCTCAGAGGTGTCGATGGACCACTCAACCTCCTTGGCATCCTCATCTTCGATCTCCTTGGCGCCCTCGTTGATCTGGCGGGTAAGCTCGTCATCGCTGCCGGCCTCGAGTGCCAGGTCGCCATCGTCGCCGTTGTCATCGGCGCTGTCACCGGGGCTGCCGCCATCGGGCGAGGTAGCCTCACCACGGGCTTCAGCCTCTTTGCGAGCACGACGCTCGGCCTTTTTGCTGGACTTGTCCTTCTTGCCCTTCTTGGGTTCATTCTTCAGGATGAAGGAGCTAAGCTTCAAGCGGGGGTCAACGTCGGAGATCTTTCCGCAAGCCTTGCAGTCAAGCGTGATGTTGCCGTCCTTGATATGGACATCGGTCTCGGGGTTCTTGCACTTCTTGCAGAGGACGAACTTTGAGATGAAGCCATCAAGGTAGTCCTGGAGCTTGCTGGCGTCATGGGCACCGTTGATGATCCAACGGTCATCGTTGGGGCTCGTGTTGGTCTGAGCTCCGAGTTCGAAACCAAAGTACTTGATGACGTGAGCAGGGGGGCGGGCGAGAGACTGAGCCACGCTGCTCAGGTTGACAATGACGGTCTTGATGCCGTTGCCCTTGCCTTCGATCTTGGACTGGATGCGCTCCATCTTGTAGCGGTAGAAGGGGTCGGTGACATCGCGGCGAATGTTGACGGTAGCCATGGTGACGGTGGTGCGGGGGGTCTGGTTGACGAGGTTGATTTAGTGATTATGCGGCGGGCGGGCGAACGAGGTCGGATCAGGTATGTTGACGAGGGCCGAAAGAGACATGCGCAGGAGCAGTCTCTAGTATGTGTGGGTTGTGTGTGTGCGACTCAAGGTCAAGAGGGGCAGTGGATTAGCCGTTGGTTTGGTGGATGATACTGCTTGGTATCCGCATACAGCGAAATTTTTGCAGTTTGGGGGGAGGTTCGACTCGGAAGGAGTAGCTTTGGCGCGAATACATATACTCCTGTTGTCGTTGGCGACTCTGAGGTGCGGTTTGTGCTTGTGGCCTGATGGCGAGAGTGGCGGTTTAGGCAGGTCGCGGGTTGGCGACGAGCAGGCTGTTTGGCGTGTGGGGCAGAGTTGTGTGTGCTGTTGCCAGTGGCAGTCACTGGTGTGGACGAGGGCGACTGATGGATTTTGCGTTGTGCGAAGGTTGAGTGTGTGCGAACCGCGGGTGGTGGATGGAAGATATATGGGGTCCGACTTGCGCTTAGTTTTTCGAACTTGCCGAGCCACGCTAGTGAAGGCCGTTCTACCAAACGCCTCCAGAAGCCCCGCCCTGAGTCAGTCACTTATTTGTCTTTTGGCTGTTCACGCGATTGCACAGAGCTTCCAGCACTTGGACTGTGAGACTAGGCGGCCGAGTCCTGAGGTGGCTGGCACTGTCATTTTGGGGCATTGGCGACGGACAAAGAGTTTTCTGGTCCACACAAACAACGGAACATCAAACGGTTGTTGCAGGAAATTGCTGCATGGTCGGTTCACCACAGCGGGCAGGGATGCATCACTGTTGCACAGCATTGGTTCTGTGCCCCCGCTTGGATGCCTTTGACAGAAGGTGATCATACACGGACTTCTGGAACATGGTGGTTTTACTGTGGTAATTGTGCTTGCCATGAACACGGCGCGACAACCTTGGGAAGGAAGGCGGTACCCATGTGTGGCTGACAAACGACATGTTTACACGATCATTATGTGTCCTGTACCAACCTTGAATTGCCCCGCAGTTCACCGAACACCACTTGCCATGTTAGATCTGACAACGTGGGGCAAAATGTTGAACGCCGCCGCCGAGCAATCACCGTCAAACAAGCTGCGTTCTGTAAGCTACACGTAAGGCTGTCGCTTAACACGTCTACATTCGCTACTAATCTCCCGCGAACCGAATCGAAGTCTTTGGCGGGCCGCACCTAGATTGCGTCATCAGCCATAGCGGCTTTTCTCAAAGATTTCCAGCATTGACGGACAAGATCGAGTATTCCACACCAGTCGTGCGTCCACTTGCAATAATGGCTGAGCAAAGGGTAGACTACTCCCTGTATCTCGTGACAGACTCTACAGAAGCCATTCTGGGCTCAAGAGATCTGATTGATGTAGTTGAGCAGGCATTACTTGGAGGTTAGTCACATACTGCCCCAGTTGCATTTCCATGTTACATGACCTGCACATCCATAAACGTGCAACCATGTTGATTCAGAACTCCAGGTGTAACGATCGTCCAATATAGAGACAAAACCTCAGACACTGGCGTCCTCATCTCTACAGCAAAAAAGCTCCACGAAAAATGCAAAGCACACAATATCCCGCTTCTCATCAACGACCGTGTGGATGTTGCCCTCGCAGTAGGCTGTGAGGGTGTTCATGTGGGTCAAGATGACATGAATGTTCGCGAAGTACGCCACCTTCTAGGAAAAGACAAAATCATCGGCGCAACAGTCTCGTCTATCGAAGAAGCACGTATAGCCGTCGAGTTGGGAGCAGACTACCTAGGAATCGGCACATTGTATGCCACAAACACCAAGAAGAACACCAAAGACATCATCGGGATTACTGGGATCAGAAAGATACTGCGATATCTCGACCAGGGCAACGACGCTGAGAAGAATGTCAGGACAGTATGCATCGGCGGTGTCAACGCTTCCAACACCCAACGCATTACACACCAACTTCTAGCCCCAACAACCGCCAACACCCGTCCTAGAACGATCGATGGCGTCGCAGTAGTATCCGCGATAATAGGTGCTCAAGACCCTAGAGCTGCATCCTCACACCTCGTCCACCTCCTCAAGACGCCTCCACCATTCGCTCCTCAATCCTCACTTCCAAATTTCTACCACGAAAAGCCCGCCGATGAAATAACCGCTGTCCTCAAAACCGCCATCTCCGCGACAAAGAAAGTCAAAGAAATGAACCCTCTCTCCCACAACATGACCAACCTTGTTGTCCAAAACTTCGCCGCAAACGTCGCTCTGTCCATAGGTGCTAGCCCCATCATGAGCAACTATAGCGCTGAAGCTGCGGATTTGTCTAAATTAGGCGGCGCATTAGTCGTAAACATGGGTACCGTGACCCCCGAAGGACTAGCAAACTACCAAGCAGCAATCACTGCTTACAATGCCGCTGGTGGACCCATTGTTCTTGACCCTGTAGGCGCAGGGGCAACGAGCATACGAAGAGACGCTCTAGCCAAGCTAATGGGTGCTGGTTACTTCGACTTGATCAAGGGAAACGAGAGTGAGATCCTCGCTGTGGCGCGTGCCAGTGGGTATCAGCTTGATAACTCCAGTCAGCAGCGTGGTGTTGACTCTGGTGCTTCACTCTTCTCTGTAAAGCAAAGAGCGAGCATTGTTTCGAGCCTTGCGGCTAGGGAGCGGTGCGTTGTTCTTATGACTGGAGTTACTGATGTTGTTTCGGATGGTACAAGGACTTATGCTGTGAGCAATGGGCATGAGTATCTGGGGAGGATCACAGGGAGTGGATGCACACTGGGTACAACGTTATCTGCCTATCTGGCAGCATATCGTGAAGATAAGCTGCTTGCTGCTGTAGCAGGACTGTTGCACTACGAGATCGCGGCGGAGACTGCGTCGCAGAGGGAAGATGTTAAAGGTCCGGGGACATTTGTTCCTGCTTTCATAGACGAATTGTGGAATCATGGAGAGAAGATGGTGAAGGGGGATATGGAGCTGAAAGACGTGGCTAAGGTGGAATTCATCAAGGACATGGACGATGCTGGATTATCGGAGGATCTGTAGGCAGTGTAATAGTAGTCAAAACTTGTACGAACAGATTTGGGTATTGTTGACGATTGAAAGGATACTATTATTACGCCTTTTCTTGCTGGAGTCCCGTACCATGTCGTAACGCCAACGCTCGTTGACTTTCAACGTAACTTGATCGTACATCTCTATGCCAACAACCCATGACAAAAATCTACCTCGCTTTCCTGTATCGGCCCTGATTCATCTCTGCTTTCAAAGCATCTTGCTGATCCGGCAACGGCGCTCTTCTCCTGATACCATCTGCGCCTACACTCATTGGTCCTCCTTGTTGCTGTTGTGGCGGTGGAGGAGGGCCCGGCCATCCTGGTGGCGGAGCAGCCATACCACCAGGCGGAGGAGGGAAGCCTGGGAAGCCTGGAGGTGGCATGCCTGGGGGAAAAGGTGGCATACCGGGTGGCATGCCTTGTGGGAAGCCGGGAAAGTTTGGTGGAAAGGGTGGAGGAGGACCGTTAGCGTTTGGCGGTGGAGGACCGTGACCGTGAGGTATGGGAGGTGGCGGTAAGGAGCCCGACGCGATAAGTTGTGCAAGACGAGAGGGGTCCATACCATTGAGAGGAGGCATAGGCGGGCCCCCTCCGTTTGGCGGTGGGAATGGCATGTTACCTGGTGGAGGAGGTACTGGAGGATGATTTGCCCCGCCAATACCGGGTAGAGAACTGGATGTACCGTCTGGCGCTGCATTGAGTCCTGGTAATGAGAGACCAGGAGGCAGGAAACCACCAGCGGGGTTCTTTGACGGCATCTTCTGATCGACTAGGCCTTCGGCCTCGTCCTCGGCTTCCTGCTCTTCTTCTTCCATTTTCTGCCGCCTGCCCTGGCCACGGTCGAACGTACCTTGTGCCTCTGCCGCAGCTTGGCCAATATGATAGCGGTCGTTGATGTAGTTTGTGTCGCCTGGCCGCGGCCGTGTCCAGAAACGCGTGACCCTGTCGTTGGAACCGGATGCAAGGATGTGGCCCAGTGGATGCCAATCCATTGTCCAGACTGTGAAGTCGTGGGCGTATTGCAGGCTATGTGCGGGGTATATAGTTTGTGAGGGCGCGTTTTGTGAATCGGCAGCGTCGTAAGGCGATATTGACGGTGCGACACCAGCAGGAGGGTTTTGCTCGTCGAGGAGATAGTGGTGTATGCTACCATCGACACCACCAGTGGACAGCAGGTTCTTGTGCATCGGGTGCCAGGCCATTGTAATAATATCCTTCTCGTGTCCCTTCAGCAGCAAGACATCGCGCATCATTCGAAGATCAAAGATGCGGGCTGTGTGATCACGGGCGCATGTTGCTAGCATGTTTCCTTGGACGGGCTCGAACATGGTTTTTGATATTGGGTTTTTATGTCCATGAAGCGTCGTAAGACAGCGCCCTGTCCGCGGATCCCAGAACTTGACTTGGTGATCCTTTGACCCTGATACTAGCAGACCCTTGTGCGGATGCCAGTCAACCGACTTGACTTCCCATCCATGTCCTGTCAACGTCGACTCTTCTGTGCTCGACGCAAAATCCCAGATCTTCAGTGTGGTGTCATCGGCGCATGTCACGAACTTGGTGTCTGTGGGTGCAATGGAGAGCCCCCGTACCGCTTCCGTGTGAGCCTGTATCTCTTTGACGTTGTTGAAGTTTGTCTGCCAGTACTTGACGACACCTGTCTGATCTGCTGACAAGAGCCAGTCGTCGGTGGATGTGTATTCGACAGCTCGAATTGCAGCCTCGTGAGCCTGCATGATAGTTTCGAAGTTGAAGCCCATTCCGTTCCACAGAGTGAACTCGCCGCTGGTTGAGCCGGTGAGCAGTCGCCGACCTTCTGGGGTCCATTTGACCACGTTTATGGGGTGTTTGACTTTGTTCAGGGAAGAATGCACGGCTTTGGCTGGTATCGACTCGGCTGCGCTGGCGACGCGTGCTGCTGGAGGCTGCATGTCGACAATATAACTTGCACTTGGCCGTTCCATCTCCGCCATGGGAGCATTCTTGTATCGCGGGCGCCGATTGCGCAACCATTGCACTGTCGTTGAGCCATAGTCGGTCACCGCTCCTGTAGATTATAGAGTCAGCGTCAGATGTTGGAATCTGAACAGATATACTCACGCTTCGGTCGAGGTCGCAGCCCTCCCTCAAAGTCTGGGCGATGGTATTCACGCTCCATTGCGGCTGTTCTTGCCGTGTACTATTCTTACTCGACCAACATGGAAAGACCGATCGGATTGTGGGGTGGTGACGGCGAGGGCGTGACCGATGGCGATGCGCAAGGTTGACGTACGGTGCAGCGCGTCCTTTGTCGCGTTGAACCTCCGCGATAGCTCAGCCTAGCGTCAAAGCCACAGTGTTCGCAACATCAGCCACATTCACACGCCACGGCCTAAGATGGGTCGGCGTGCATCACCGTGCAGATCCCCGCTCACCAGACTCCCAACAGAATCCAGAAATGCGCTGACAACTCTGTCGCCATTGCTGCCAAAACCCTCGGTCATGGCGCGCTTATCCCGAGTACAAATCCATCGCTTCCGCCGAGAGCCACGGCCAAGTGAGCCTGTTTCCGTTGTCCCAATCGCCGCATACGAGCATCACTCCTACTCCTCGCTTCCACCCTGAGATCTTTAATTACTTTCGCATGAGCCATTGCGCTCTGGGGTAATCTGCACCCACTTCCCAATCCGTCTCAACGCTCGACCATGGCGACTCTTACCCAAATGGCAGCCTCTGCTCTCGACATGCAGCAGGCCAGTTCCCCCTTGTACCGCGGAAAGGCGACCAGCGAACCCAAAGCCAATGGCACGACCAACGGCACGACCAAGCGTGCTCGCGACACCAAATACCGTCATGTCTTTGCAACGCACTCGTCTTCCCGTACCTCATGTCTCAGCCAAGATGCAGATAAGGTTCCCAGCTTCGTCGGCTTCAGGAATCTTATGATCCTGGTTCTTAGTATGCACTCCTTACTACCGAGGATAGCCGCAAATGGCTAACGAGCACAGTTGTCTCCAACTTGCGATTGATGATTGTGAACCTGCAGAAGTATGGTGTCCTCATCTGCCTATCATGCCACGACTACCGTCGCTCCGACGTCATCACCGGGTTGCTCCTATACCTCCTCGTCCCTGCGCACCTCTTCGTAACCTACCTCATCGAACTTGCCGCGGCCTGGCAGGCCAACCGAGCCTACGCCCGTATATCGCACGAACGTGACGAAGACACGCCCGCCAAATACGCTGCTGCACTTCGCAGCTTCAACTCAACATGGTATATCGTAGCCTTCTTCCATAGCATCAACGCAGTCGCAAATCTCTATATTGCGACCAAGTACGTCTATTACGACATATACCACCCCGGTATTGGCACGCTCTGCGAATTTCACGCCGTCATCGTCTTCCTCAAGTGCGCTTCGTACGCGCTCACAAACCGCGATCTTCGCCATGCCTACCTGCACCCCAAGCAAGCCGATCCCCTACCGGAACTATACAAAGCATGTCCATACCCGCAAAACATCAACATGAAGAACCTATGCTACTTCTGGTGGGCACCAACCCTTGTCTACCAACCCGTCTATCCTCGAACCGATAAGATTCGCTGGGACTTCGTCCTTAAGCGCCTCGCCGAGCTCGCAGGTCTTAGCATTGTCATCTGGATCGCATCTGCCCAATACGCTGCGCCCCTGCTACAGAACTCGCTCGACAAGATCCTTACCTTGAATTTCACATCCATTGCCGAACGCGTCATGAAGCTATCCACCATCAGCGTCTTCTGCTGGCTCTGTGGCTTCTTCGCCCTCTTCCAATCCGCCCTCAACGCCCTCGCAGAAGTAATGCGTTTCGGTGACCGAGAATTTTACGGCGACTGGTGGAACGTGTCTTCCATCCGTACATACTGGACGACTTGGAATAAGCCCGTAACAAACTTCATGCGTCGCCACATCTACTCGCCCCTTGTTGGCCGCGGTGTGCCTCCCGCAGTAGCCCAGATCCTCGTCTTTCTCTTCTCGGGTATCTTACACGAACTTCTCGTCGGCGTTCCCACCCACAACGTCATTGGTGTCGCATTTGCTGGCATGATGTTCCAAATCCCGCTTATCGCACTTACCGACGTAATCCAAAAGGTCAAGTGCATCCAAGGCAAGGTTGCGGGTAACATGATCTTTTGGATGAGCTTTTGCTTAGTTGGACAGCCACTTGCTGCGTTGCTTTATTTCTTTGCTTGGCAGGCGAAATACGGAAGCGTAAGTAAGAGTGTGGGGGAGAGTGCTGTTAATA
Organism: Alternaria alternata; assembly: GCF_001642055.1. NCBI lineage: Eukaryota > Fungi > Ascomycota > Dothideomycetes > Pleosporales > Pleosporaceae > Alternaria > Alternaria alternata. The sequence goes on along the minus strand of NW_017306190.1, from coordinate 915,405 downwards.
TGTTCTATCGGCGATAGAGTACTATTCTTTTTGTGCTTGTCTCTGATGGGATTGTGTTTGTGGATGTTCACATGATCTTTTTCGATAAAAATAACACTTTTCTTGTCTGAATTGGCGTGTTGAATCACCAACCACAGTTTGCTGACTCAGAATCCAATATCCAGCAAGCCTGCCTTGGCTCTCCTCAGCATCCTCTTCACTTCTCTGCTCAACAACCCCTGAACCCTCTCAATCCACAAGCCGTGGATACCTCGCTCAGTGCCCACTTCTGAAAATCTACTCAGCATCTTCACTACCTCTACTTTCTCCCCACCGCCCCACTTCATCACTACCTCGCTCGCACAGAAAATCCGCATTCCTAGTGTAAAAACCTCAGCTTTTGTACTCCATCCTAGTGCACCGTCACCTTCTTTCTCCGCCGTCTGCATAAGTGTGGTCAGGCCATCTAGTATCCAGGTGGTCAAGCCAATGCGTAGACTCTCAGGAGTAGCTGAAGAAGACAAGGAGCAGAGGATACGAGACCAAAGAATCGTATCTAGAGTATCGTCCTTGTACAGATTCTGCTTCTCTTGCGCAAAGAGCGAGGTATCTTCTTCCCTCTCCTGAGCAAAGGTTTCGGCAAAGGGTATATAGAAGGGGAGTGTGGGCGAGTGTGTATTTGTCAGACGTCGTATCGCTTCTGTAGCTAAGTACTGCGATGTCGAGAACGCAGTGATCAGGTAAGCTGCAAGCCGGTGCGTCGTCGATATCGGCACCGTATCCTTGAAGGTGTCTTTACCTTGTAAACGCAAGAATGAACCCGTTGTAGAGGCAGCCAGGTCGCGAATTTCGTCATCATCATCGTTGAGGAGATCGTAGAGGACTATAGCCAGACCTAGGACCAGTGACCCTGTTGCTTTTCCACTCGGAGCCAAGGTGAAGACCGATCCTAATGTGGAAAGGGACTGTATAGCAGCGAAACGCGTATCGAAGGGGTTTGTGTCGACAATTGTCATGCGTAGAAGGCGAATGTACCGCGCAATAGCTGCTAGGATCTCGGCACTGCGAAGTGGGTACGTGTGATATGAGTGATCGAGGAAGGAACCTAGCAGATGTACAGCGCTTTGCATGTTCGATGGTGGGCCTTGGATGCACTGTAATTGCAGCTTGTTTAGAGTGATCATGGTCTGGTCTTCGTTGACTAGGCTAAAGAATTCACTCTTCAGGTTGTTGTTCGCAAGAGCATCGGCTAGCACGGCTTGCGACTTTGAGATCACTTCTGGATCCGTGGCTTCCAAGACCACACGGTGGATATGTGCTAAGACTAGAGAGAGCGGAACGGTCAGATCGTGAGACGCTTTCATCTGCAGTATAGTGTCTAGTGTTTCCAGTGCCTCCAGGCAGGTATCCGGATCTTCGTTTGCGAGGAGCATAAGTGCATCGCCGATGGTCTGATAATCATCTGAAACCATGATCTGAAGGGAATCGTTGCGCAGTATTACACGATCAATCATGTATACTTGTGCAAGAGAAGTCCGAAGCAAAGCATCGCCGTGGCGGTCGCTGGGCCCAATTTCGTACTCGGGTCCGATCGTTATAGATGTAGTGAGGTCTTTCCATGCATCGATTATTGAGATAGTGTTTGCCCTCTGGAGCATAGCCTTGCCGCAGATGCTCACAACATCAAGAAAGGCGGCTCGTACGAAAGGACAATCACTCGTCATGTACCAACTCGTTGCATGTTGTCCAAGCTGCTCCATCAAGGCTGCAAAGTGCTGTAGGACTACAGGTAGTCAGCAACTGGCCATTCAACTTACTGCTACTTGAGGCACTTACTACATTGGGTTTCATCTCGCAACAATTTCCTCAGCAGATACATCACCACTAGAAGTCTTCCGTGTTGCCCATTATGGTCGCTGGGGACGGTATCTAATATGGGAGAGAGCTTCTCGTGATGTTCGTTTGTAGTATGTAGTGATACATACGTTCTGGCTGCCATGTCCCGCATATGCCAATGCGGGCTTGGGAGTAACTCTCTCACCAAGCTCCGAATCTTAGTGAGATCTCCCGGTGGTCGGGCTTGGCGCAAGATCTGGAGGGCAGGAAATACGCCCTCGGCACCATGGAGGTCCATCGGTGAGCTACCGGCCTCAGGCGTCTCCATAATCCTGACATCGCTACTTGGCTCAAGCAGCTCTATCAAGATTTTCACGAGGCTGGGGTAGTTGTCATAGGAGAAGCGCGAAGTCTTGGCTCGTTCCCGCTCTTTCCAGTCCTGTGCTTCGTCGCTGCCGAGTAATCGTTCAATCAGAGCTTTGAACAGCATCAAACTACAGTTGCGGAGCGGCCATCTAAAAAGGAGTCAGTCCAGAACTAGTCAGTCATGTATTTATGGTCTTTACATAGACGAATTCAAGGTTTTAGCAGCAAGCTCGAGACCTTGTCCGATATATGCCTCAGATGCAACACTTAGCTTGGAGGTTGTGAATATTTCCTTGATGCAATTAAGGGCATGCACTTGAGGAAGACGGCTTTCCTCGATATTGGTACTCTGCGCTTCCACCAAAGTCTCGGCTACAAGATCCTTTATGGCTCGTGGGAAGAGCTTGCCTCCTGCTTGGGGTTCTGCTGCTAGTAATGCGGACATGGCTGCTGGTATGCCCGCGGATCTCCTAGTAATGGCATCTGACTTTGCTTGGATAGATCGGAGGGTTTCCTACAGAGCGTCAGCTCCAACACGCACGCTGAAGTAATTGTGCACGAACCTGGTACCACATTTCAGGCAGCGCACGTATCGAAGGTATATTCGAAGTGACACAACGGCGGCAGAACACAGCAAATGTTTGCGACACTGTCGAAAATGCACCGCGGTGACGAAGTTCAAGGAGCTGTGTAAAGCAGAGTCTGCCCAGCTTTTCAAAAAGCTCCGGGGTGACAAGGTCACCGTCCCCATCGCCTACAGGAGCTTTAAGGATAACAGTTCGTAGCAAAACACTGTAGCAATTAGCGAAATCGAGAGTATAGTAGGGTTTTGGTCACCTGGCCTCCTTCAGTCCCCTCCAGGAGTAGCTTAGAATCTCTTTGGTGTCTAGACTGCTCTCATCTTCCAACTCATCGGGGACATGGCCTTCCGGTGCATCTGCACACAGGACGTGGTAGACGCAAGACCAGAGACTCTCGATACTTGCTACAATTTCGCCGTGAGACCTCTTCCAGATGGTAAATACCTCCGGTGGTAAGCTGGATATGGTAGAGTAGAAGTCGGGCTGGTCAACTACATAGCGTAGCGCAGCAAAAGTGCCATGTACAGGTCGGCCGTCAACGGCCTTTGAAAGATCTGCGTGGGCCAGGTTCAAGGTATCCTGTAGCTGTGTTTTTAAATGTTCGAACAAACTCTGTTTCGAAGAAAAGTGTGAGCCAGCGAAAATGTTTGACTCATCGCTGGCCAAAGCAAAGACCATTCCATAAGCACGAGCAACGCCATCTGCTTGATCTGCTCGGCCTGTTCGAAGCATTGTAGCTTCCGCCCTTGCAAGAAAGCGAGGAATCATCGACAGGGTACGTTCTTGATCAGTCCGAGGGAGAGCAACTAGACATAGCTGCAAGACTGACACAGCTGCGTCACGGACATCGTCGAAAGGATCTAAAATCAGGTCAAGCAGCGACCGGCAAAGTTTCGTGTTCCCGATCCGAAGTTCATGAGTCCAGTTGAGCTGCCCTTGTGCAGATTTGGAAAGACTGGTGAACGGGACGCCCGGGTCTATTCCAGAGCGCAGTACGATGGTGATAGAACGTAATGCAGTAATGCGGCTCTGATAAGACGCAGTCGGGCGTAGCTCCCACTCGAGAAACTGGATATACCAGGCGATGAAAGCCAGAGACTCAGAGAGCGGGTCCTGTTCCCCATGTTGGGCTATCGAACCATGGGAACCAGAGCTCGTCTTTGGAAAAGGGAGGCGAGTTTGGCTAGATGCACCACCCTTAAATCTTGACTTTGCAAGAGTCGCCGTACTAGCTCTGAGACGATCGAAGAGCTTCTGTGTATAGCCGTGAACTTCTCGGCGAAAGTTCGCATCCGTATCTGTATGCAGATGGAAGAGGTTGCGCCTGAGAGCCTGTAGGATGCCACCACTAATAGCTCTCGTAACAGAAGTAGAGTATACGCAAAGAAACATGCCTGCGAGTCTGACTTCAGGATGCGGATCCGCCATCCAGGCACCAGGGACGTTATCGGGCAGATATAGCGCTCCATCGCGGATCTCGATATCACTTTGAACTCTATAATCTGGTATGAAGATCAGTGACTAATCTTGCGCCACGTTGGTGAGAACTTACCATTGTCCTTCACTATGTTGAGTTCTTTTCCTGTGGCGATTGCTGCCAACAATATCCTGAACTCTTCCATCTCTCCGAGGGACGACGTGTGACCGCCAGCTTGATACAATTGACTGGGCAACGCATTTTCGTGTGGAACATGTGACTCAAAATGGAGATATGCGAGAAATTTCAAGTACTCCGAAAGATTAGGTAGAAAGCAATGAGGGAAGACGTGAGTTCTGAACTCCTGAATGCGATCGGGCCAATCTTGTAACGTCTGTACTACCGGCTCTATCCAGAATGGTGATATGGAGCCGTCATTGCCTCTTTCGTCGTAATCTGCAAGACGTCGGGCCTGAAGTAGGTAGTTCTTGATCAAATGGCCCGCCGAAAGAGCGGTGTCGTGGTGAACAACCCATGCAAGGAAAGATTTGAACACCGTCCTCGAAGTCACGGCATCCTGGACTGTATCCGACGTCCGCTTTAGCTGCACATCAAACAATCCAATCAATTCCGTGATGGAAATGACATCCCGAAGCAGGAAATGGGCAAGGCCTTGCAAAGCTGGTTTGACTTTGATGCGATCTTCCCGCTCACATATGATGTCCAGGAAAGAAGAGGTAGCTCTTCTCCGAAGTTCATTCGCACGCAGGCTCTGATCTTTGGTAACGACACTTGTGAGGACCAAAAGCATCTGCCTCATCGATTTGCCCTTTGCATCTCCAGAGCGCTGGAGGTAGATGTTGAAGGTTCTCATCCATACCGAGTCATCCAGGATCGCCTCTCGTGCATACGCACTGTCGGAAGCCGCACAATACTCAATAATTCCACACAAAGCATTCGATGCGGCTGCGCGATGGCTGTTCTCTAGATCTGTTAGATCTGCAGTCTCTAAAACAGGAGCGAGAATAGTATGGAGTTCTCTAGTCAGATGTTAGTGGGGTTCAGTATCGGCAAAGCAACGCTCACGGACTTTGTGTCCTTACTTCAGAGCAGTTGCCGGCTCTTTCTCTGCGAAGTTGGGCAATCTCTTCGCCACATTTTTGGCTAATTCCCGCAATGCCTTGTCAGAGACAGGGACATCAGAAGTGGGCGCGTTTTCTTCTGCCATAATTTTGAAGATGAATCAATCTCGCACGGGCGCCAACAATTCTCCTTAGTAGGTCAGAGAGGCGAGGGGCTTGAGATTCGCGAGGTGGACCCACCAGCTGAGTAAGCCGCAAATCCGTTTCCGCGTGACGTCTTGCCCCGATCCTCAACCATACCACGACGCGACGAAGATCTAAGACCTAGCCACGCCAACCAAAAGGCCTTCGACATCGCGCTCATCCACCATCCGCTAAGATCACTAGGTTCTCTGTGATTGTTTGCACACAACTTGGCTTCAATGGCTATTCCCTAGTCCTATGCATAGCGCGTTAATACGCGTCGGATACGCGCTTCATGACATCGCATACCTACCGAACTATCCCAAGCAACAATTATTTCCCTCGAACAGCCTCCGAAGACACTTCTACAGGCTCCTTCCCGATAAGCTCTTCGTCCCTCGGATGATCCTAACGTTTCGCCAACATACGTTCAAATTGCTGTCGTCTGGCCTGTCTCAATTTCGTAATTGAGCACGCGTTTTGACTCTGCGAATAAGCTCGTTTTCTCCTAGTTGTACCACATATGCTAAAGGCTACTCTGAAGGTATCTGTAAAATTTTATGTCGCAACCTTGACAAGAAAGCGTTAGTTTATGCCTTCAGGACGCATTTTGTAATTGGTATAGTTCACTCGAAATGAGCTCACTCGCGCTATGCAATGCAGAATGGCAGAGGACACTAAAACTACCAACAGATCTAGCACCATATGGGGCTCAGGGGCATAATGTCCATCACGTTTGCATCCACGAAACCTGCTACATCTTGGCGGTATCATTGACATGCGACATGTGTATGAGAAGGCAGGATTACGTTTTCCTTGCTACTCATTGGATCACCATGAGTAGCTCGATTACCTTGATCCGATCCATACCCGCCTGTGCGACACAGAAAATATGCCAAGCATTATCTAACAGTATAGTGACGTAGCGCGCCGGCGTTTGTTGGGCATACATCGGGAAATCAGAGCGAGAATATGCCTCAAGCTCTCCAACGAAGACCAGCAATTCTTCTACAGTGAGCAATCTTATCGGGTTGTTCCGCCTGTGTGTTGTGCGATCATGGGAACTTGCTGCGGAAAAGGCTGCCAAACCGGGGAGCGAGAGGAGTCTCCGTTGTTCTATACTCCACCGCCTATTGAGAAGCCTACCAGTTCTACCAGTGCGTTTGAAAATGACAGCAATGATGCTGAAAATACGGGTTTCTCCGGCCCTACAGCCCGCGGTCGTACCTCGTATTGCACCCAGGAACATACCCATGTTGCTCAATCGTGTACTTCCCGTATACCTGATCCATTCCTTTCAAGTCTTTTCGGCTCTGAGGTCTCGGACCTTGAACTAAAGTCATCACCGCTTGGGCAACAGACAAGCCACGACAAGCAAGACCTTTCTCGCAACATGTCTCTTACAGGTAGTTCTCTCACCTGGTTCGACAATACTTCCAGCTGCCCAGCCAAACACCGCAATCACCCGTCTGGCGATAAGCCTCATAAGTTTCTCTATACGGGACCAGTCTCACCGAGACCCGTTCCACCGTCAATCTCCACGATTGAGCCAAGACCCACACAGTATACCCAATCATTAGGACAACTCGCTGGATATTCAACAAGCGAGGAGGACGAACTAGAGACAAACTTGATACGAGGCGCTAAGAAAGGCCGACCCAAGAAGGCCATTGCCTACAAGTCTTCTGAGTTTGTTGCAAGTGACAGTAGTGAGTCCGAGGTCATCCGTCCTCCATCTCATCAGGTCCGCTCTTCACGAACCACATTGGCAAGAAGCAAGCGACTGCAAGACCCAGATGTGAACACTGTTCCACACCTCGCTTCCCCTAGCAAGCTTGCTGACCAAACCCGTAAGACGAAAAATATGACTGCGAAGAGAAGAATAAATACAAGGGGTGGTTTTGTTGTGGACAGCGAGAGTGATGATGAGGAGAGTGACCTAAGGGGTCATGATGACAGTAACAACCAGTCGAGATCGTCCACTCGACAAAAACCCTATGCATTGGAGCCACCACACTCTATCCAGGCCAACTCCAAAAAAGATTCCAGTGCAAAGCCTCTGCCAACCAAGCAGCTCAACAATAGCCGTCTCAACAAGCTTTTGGGAAGAGTGAAAGGTGCATCGACTACTTCCAGACAAGAGCAATTACTTGTCCATACACAGTCACCTATCACGACAACCCCAGCCTTCTCGACCTGGAACTCGCATCTCACCGCATCACTTGGGCTGCAGCAGTCAGCGCCTTCGCAGTCAGCTGTTAGCCTCAATTCGGACCGTGCTAAGTGCTCCGCCACGGCTGGTACAATGAAGGAGGTGAAAATCCTTGGCCAGCAAGCCAAGGTTGTAGGTTCATCGATGACCAAGACTGATGGTAACATGTCTTCAATCCCTCGAAAGATTCCACCAACCAATGCTGTTGTTACTGGCAGGACGTCGCTGCAGACCAGTTCAGTTTCTACTCCTCCGACTACTGCTGCCACAGGTCCATTCTCCAGCCCACTATCCAGACAGCGCAAGTTAGTACCGGGCGCGAACATTGCTCGGGAGCGCAAGAATGGCATGTCAGACAATAAGACCTCTCTACCTACACAGCCCAGAAGTCTTCTCCAATTGACGTTAGACGAAGCTAAAATGGGTACCATGGGTAGCACGCCAGGTGCGCAGCCTCAAGTCAGCGATCAATACGAACAAAACATAGCTAGAGGAAATCTGATCTCAATAACGTCGGCTGGCAAATCTGTAACTACACCTCAGTTGTGCATTGAGAAGCACGATATAATGGCAGCCAATGCGAAATCCAAGCAGTGTTCTTCATCAACATCACCGAGCCCGAAGGCATCGGAAGACTCAGCTTCGCAACGAGAAGAATGCCATACACAAATCCCCGATACATGCCCCAGGAAGTTCACACCAGGTATATCAAAGGCAAAGGCATCATCCTCGAAACCTGCATCATCTACACCCAGACGGCCAGTCCAGAAGCGAAAGCTTGACAGTATCTCCGGCGGTCCTAATCGCGCCTCTACCGCCGCACGCAAGAAGCCTAGTTCAGCCCTTGAACCTCAATTGAAGCGACCCGAAACTATACAGGCAGTATCGGAAGTTGACGCCAGTTCTCGCTCATCCGCAGCTCCGAAAGCGATTGTACGCAAGACACCCGCAGAAGCTACTGCGAAGAAGGCCGCAACCAATAACCCCGTCGAGAAGTCGAGGATATCTGAGATGAAATTGCTTTCGCAAGCGAAATCGTTCGACCGACCTGAGGAATTTGCGGCTGTTTCTACAAACTCCAACTTGAGTAAGCCTTCGAAATCTACCAGGCATGCTTCTGTGGCTCCTGATACTGCAACGCCTGCTCAGCATAACAATGCTTCCAACAGAGTTGTTAAATCTTCATCGGAGATCAACGCTTCCTTGGAACAACTGGCCGCGAACGAACCTGGTGGTGCTATCCAAAGGCCGTCTTCCACAGACGAAACACGCCAAATGGCAGTTACACCTTATCCTGAGAAGGCATTAAGCCTTTCGGTGAATGTCCGTTCAAAGAAGATGAGACAATCTGCTGAACCAGGTATAGGCATCCGTGAACAGCATGGGTCTATCTCTGCAAGCTCGCCTGCGAAGGCACATCCAGTCTTGGCCGCTGAGTCTATACTCTCAGCTACAGGAGAAGAGTCTCTATCCAGTTCGTCGATGACTATGCCAGAACCGGTTCCTTCGAACGAGTCTCAATTGACCGATCTGACAGAATCTGCAGTTCTAGAAGCAGGCTTGCCCGTATCAACTCAAACTATTGAGGATGGGGCAATGCACTCTGGAGAGAGACCAACAAGCGATATAGAGATGGACTTCGACAGTGGTGGAGTCACAGCAATAGTCGCTCAGCGTGACACGATGAGTGCTGGCAGAGTTTCAATCCCCAGGGCTGCTAATGATCATGACCCTCCAAGACAATCCCAAAAGCCTATAGAAACCACGGACGGTTTCCCCCTGACGACCTTGAGTTCCGAGTCGCCTAAGCATATGATCTCAAATGCACCCAAGATCGCTTTGACACCATTCGTAACCGCTCCTGTTTGTAGCCTACCTTCTTTGGGAGTCGCAACGAACTCCGAAGAAGACGTCCTACTTTTATCTTGTTCACCTCAAGTGTCCAAGGAGGCGCAACCCTACTTCGAGTATTCTGTCTTCCAAAAGGTGTGGTCAAGCGAGCAAACTGAAGAAAGCGTCGCGGTCACCGAAACGACCGTACAGCCCTTCACCAGTATCGTTGAGGCAAATGCACAGGCTGAAAAGACATTTCAAAACGGCTTTGCGCACTCCTTCGACCCCCTTTTCGAAAGCCGCACCGCGCGCGATGAATACGGATGCTCAATTCTCACTGGCTCCGCCACACCTTTTGATAACCCCATAAAGAAGATTTATTTCAAGATCTGGGTCCAGCGCGACATTGTTTCTAAATTCGCTAACCAGACGCCACAAACACTGAAGGCGACATCATTCATCTCAAGCACCTGCTACATCCTGCGCTTATTCAATCTTGCTGAGCAAGTCGATACCGAAGGTTCAGATGCTTCCGACTCGGAAGATAGCGATTCTCCAGCATGTGAGCCAGTTCGGGTGTATCAGTCCCACAGCCGTCCCGAGATATACACTACTCTCGATGCCGCTAATCGCGCGGCTCGCGCTCTACAAATCGAGCTCAGCCACGAGAGAGAGCCGAAAGACGAGTTTAGCAGGGCATTTCAGGAAAAGAACTTGAAGGAGCTGGATACAAAGTTGCGTGAACTTCAATCGAGGGAGCTGGACGGTGGGAATGATGGTTGTTGGAAGGGTAAGTTTAATGCGTGTGGTCTAGGGGCAGACACCTTGGAAGTGGTAGTGGAAAAGACTAGCATCTGCGGAGCACGTAACCTTTGAAATGCGCGCGTGATCGGACAGACTGTGGTAAGACGAGTGCAGATGAGATGTATGATGGGCAAAAGCTGGTGGTGTTTACAATTTTCATTCTTTTCTCATCTTGCTTGCGTGCTTGGTCTGCAGGGCACATTTTCCCAATCGATTGGAATATTCATACCTGGAACTGCGGGGCGAGTAGTATATGGCTTTGAACAGTCTATGGTAACTTCCTTACAGTGTCTGTATCATAGATCTCCAATTGACGTGCTTTTCATAGAATCTTGTCTGTACTTTTTGTTTCTGGTTGATTATCCTCAATCTAAGCCGTGGATAGGAAGCAACCAACACGCAAGAACTGTTGTGCTCAAACAAGGGATTGTGATCAACCCATAGTGCATATGCAGGAGGGTGGTGTACGATGCAGGTGACTTGCTATCAACAAAAAGCAACAATCAACAAACACACACCGGCTGAAGTGGCGTGCAGCCAGCCGGGCTGCGCAATAGCAAAAAGACCACAACAACATAACACAGCCCACTTGCAACGATGAACCCCGCAGCGGTAGCACTTAGCGCATGTAAACAATCGATTACAAGGTTAGACAGCCTCATCGGGATCGCCTCCGAGCGGGGGTTGGGGGCGCCACAGTGGGTTATAACAGCGCCGAGGTACCGACTACAACGACGAGTTCCAAGTTATTACAGTTTCAGCATCAGCGCTTGTGAAATACGATGGAGGCCCGTGTGTTTTTGGTTAACGGTTGTTGAGTCAGTCTCCACTGCCGGCACTAACCAGAACCAAAATTTGAGGATCGCGATTCAGATACTGCAGAAAACAAGGAAATCCTGACTGGTGTGTGTGTGTGTGTGTGTGTGTGTGTGTGTGGATTGGATGTCAGTTGTCTCTTTGGTATGGATGGAAACCAACATTGTCAAGGGGGATTTGTACATTCATTATCCTCATCATCATGAGATGGTCGTAAGCGAGGCTTCTCACTACGCCGAAAAGTTGAAACAATATATAGTACATGAATACTTTTGGTCATAACACGTTCTCGCGAATGCTTAGATCAGAGCTTCACCTCTAAACATGGCTTCCCTGACTTCCCTGACGACATCTGCCCGATCACCCGGACCAAGCAACACGATACCCCTTCCTCGCCTGCCCATGCGACCCGTTCGACCAAGACGGTGAATGAAATCGATCGTGGTATGTGGGACATCATAAAGAATGACATGGCGAACGGAGACGGTGTCGATACCTCTTGAGCCCAAGTCGGTTGTAACAATGACCTTTGTGTTGGGTAGGATGCGCTTGTTCGCCGGCTCAGTCTTCTTCTCTTGGTTTTCTGCAGTTTCCTTGGTGGATGCATCGTTTGTGAAGGACTTGAGGATATTGGCCTGACGAGTGGGATCGGTGTCCCGGTGGAAGGCGTGAGCATCGATACCCTTCTTGACAAGGTATTGTGCTACTTCTTCAGTGTCTTCGCGTTCGTTGACGAAGACTAAGACACGCTTCATGGGTATAACTTCCTTGCCTTCGTTGGGGTCGAAGTCGGCGGATGCCTTGCCAATCTGCCAGACTGTGTCTGCGCAGGCGAGCATCTTATTGCCTCGATACGGGTCCTTGTTCACATCAACGACACCTAACTGTACCCTTCGTGGGATGGCGTGGAGGTTGGGTGTGACGAGACGCTGCATGTCGGGGAATCGGTCGGCAAGGTACTTGTCAAGGTACTTTGGAATGGTGGCGGAGCAGAGGACGAGCTTTTTGAGGGAGGGGGTAGCGCGTTCGAGGATCTCGGTTGTGCTTTCCTTGAAGGAGCGGTCGAAGAGCGAGTCTGCTTCGTCGCAGATGAGGTGGGTAACCCGGGCAAGGATGTTGGGGTTGCTTTCAGCGATGCTGGCGAGGAGGGGTGGTGTGCTGATGACGACATCGACACCATTGGGGTTGAAGAGCTGATTGCGGATGACTGTGGCAGACATCTTGGCTGAGATTGGAGCAGCGCGAAACTTGATGGTGTGGGAGAGCCTCTTTGCGACGGCTCCGACTTGAGCAACGAGTTCGGCGGAGGGGACGAGGATGATTGCGCGCGGTCGTGCTGGGTCTACTGCCTTGTTTGTCTCTGGCTCCTCGACGGCGAACATGTCTGTCCTCCTGTCGTGTTCTTTGAGTGCCGCCTCCTCAGCATCTCTCTTAGCCTGCTCCTCGGCATCTTCTTTCTCGCGGACTTCCTCCTGTTTGATGGCGTCCAGAGTAGGAAGAAGGTATGCCAGTGTCTTTCCCGAGCCTGTCTCAGCTGCCAGTAGGAAGGAGTCTGGCCCACTCTTCTTGGTCTTTACTTTTGCGCGCACAGCCTTTTGCAGGCCGAGGAGGGCGGGTATAGCGACGGCTTGTGCGGGGGTTGGGTTGCGGTATTCGAGGCCGGGCAGTGCATCGTTCACGGCGCGTAGTGTAGGTTCGGCGAGGGGGAACTTGTCGAACGAGTCGTATTGTTCGAGCTGTCGCTTGACGGCGGTGCGGTTGTTGTAGGGCACCTGGTGCAGCGAACTCTGCATCTTCAGGGCATGGAAAGGCTCCGACCGCGTCCTCCTCTTGCCGTCATCCCGTCCTGTCGCCGCCCGGCTGCCACGTGCTTCTCTCTGCTCTCGTATCCGTTCCAGTCCCCGTGGCACGTCGGTCCGGTTTAGGAAGTCGAAGGCGTCTGGCTTCCTCGTCGGCGCTCTGTCTGCTGTTCGCGCGACATCGTCTGCGAGAACCATGCGCGAGGGCCGGGGATTGTCGCGCCCTCTGAAGCCCGAGGAGGGCCGTGGTGGGCGTGAGGAAGAAGCGCCATGACGTTCCCCTCTCTCGCGCTGGACCTGGGTATATAGGCGGGTCTGCTGGGGGGGTGGCAGTTTCAAGAGGGCGCGCACTTCGCAAAACGGGCAAACTCTCCGCAACATGGCTACTTGGTTGCAAGTACAGGCAGGATTAAATGAAGAAGTCAGACTAGACTAGCATGCTCTGGCTACACTAAACCTTGACTAAAGGGATCCGACCTGACGTCGGCACTGCACAGGCGATCGTGCAGATAATTTCAGGCGCTAAGACGCGATAAGCGGCACGTTACCGGAGCAACTGCACGCAACACCGACGCCTTGCCTACATCCCGGCTATCAACACTTGATAGCACCAGCGGCCCCAACCATATCATAGTAGAGCACCCACACTTCCTCCTCCGCTTCTCCATCGCACATCTGCCCAAGCGCTCTGTCGGTGTCCTTCACTTCTCTGCCATTTCTTTAATCAGCGCGCATCCCTTAGTTCGCTGACTCGACACGACTCCTCGAGGGAGCCCATTCTTCTTCAGCAACACAACTCGACTGCCCGCTGCACGCAAACACCCGCACTGCGTCCGTCAACAACAGTCCGCCTTCGCCAGCACGAGCGTGCTCAACACCAGCCATCATGTCGCGCAATGAAGCGGTAAGCATCACTTCTCATCTTATTCTTCCTTTTTGCCTCCACTGTTTCGTGTGTTGGCCACGCGATGCTGACCGCAATGGCCACAGGTGTCGCCGCTGCGCATCAACAAGACACCTACTCCCTCGCCCACAAAGGGAAGCGGCCGTCCCTTGTCAGAAATCAGCCCCCATGAGCACCGCAGGAACTCTCCCAGCTGGAACCAGACAACAAAGGTATGTGCCGAGGCCGCCTTTTCCACCTGCATTCCCGCTGCATTCCCACTGCATTTCCGCCGCCACTCCCATCTGCAGCCTGCTAACATCTGACCCAGAAGATTATCCTCACCAAGGAGAGCTCGCCATTCCGCGACTCTTCGCCTTTTACTCACAGCCCGCGTCTCTTCTGGAAGGAGCAGACCACTTCGCCCAAGAGCCGCTTCGACACGTCGGAGAACGAGTACGAGGGCAGCTCGCCTCTCTCGCCCAAGCGCAACTCCATTGAGAACCTGAAGAAGCAGTCGCGTGTCAAGAACAGCAGTATGTTCGCGCGCGAGCAGAAACACGAGTACGATCCCAGCTCGGTCCAACCACTCGACCGCCCACTCGCTGCAGGACGCCCTCTCAGCACCGCTATCCAGGGCAACGCCTATGGCGGCAATGGCCTCCAGGGCCTGCGCAATGAGAACGAGAGCCCCACAAAAGGTCACCACCACAGCCGGTCTGAGAGCCAAACACGGATCCCCATCCTGAGCCCGTCCAAGACGTCACCAGCAAAGCTTCCCACACAATCTTCATTCGCTTCACCATCAAAGCCTTCTCCGTCTGAGGGCCGCATGTCGCCGACCAAATCTTCGCTTGTCAGCAACGGTCGCTTCAACTCGCCGCAGTACAATGGTGACTCCAGCGCCATCATGTCAGATGACGAAGAGCTCGTTCATCAGACTCCCCGCCCACTGCGGCGTCATGCTAAGAGTGTGACCTTCGACACAGCTCCACCCCAAATTACAGAGTTTGAGTTGGTCACACCCGACCCTTCGGTCGCCACAATGTCACGAGACGGCAGCTACGACTCCGAGGAGGAGACAGAAGAGGAGATGAGCTTCGACCAGGATGACAGCTTCGACGCTTCACTAGAAGACACCGATAAGACTCCAGTTGTCCTGCCTGAGGACTGGCGCCACATGAGCCCGCAAGCCGCAGACACTTCTCTGACCGATCTCTACGATGATGTCTTTGACGGGCGTGAGAACAGTCCCATGCCTTCAGCACGCCCAAATGGCACGACCAACGGATCGCGTGTCGGCTCAGTAGCGTCTGACAGCGATGCTAGACCACTTCCTCCTCTTCCCGCCATACAAGGTAGCCCCAACCGGCGGCGCGACTCCAGCATTGGCCTTTCCGCTGCCGCAGAGCGAGTAGGCGACAGGCGGCGCTCCCTTCCTCAGCTTCCGCAAGCAGCTGGTATCTCTAAGAGTGATCTTCTCAACATGCGCGAGGTGTCTATGTCGCTTGAGGATCGGTTGCGTTTGATGAACTTCGACGACGATCGTGATACAAGCACACCAACTCAGGAGATGCAAAACAAGAAGAAGGCTGTAGAGGTTGACGTTGCAGAAGTGGACGTTACAGAGTCGGAGCTAACGCTTGACGAGCCGAAGATTCCGCGTATCTCTCGCGAATCCATCCTCCGCCGTGTCAAGAGCCGCACCTTCGACGAGGGTGAGGACGACGAGCAGGAGGAAGAGGACGAGGAGTACAGCACATTTGAGCCCGAGTACAGTCCTGAGCGCAGCTATGGCGACCTTGCTGACTTGGACCCCGATGTCCCCATTCCGTCACGTGAGGCCTCCTCCAACTTCGACGAGCATCCGCGTCAAGTCTCTGTCAGCGAGGCCGATAGCGTCGTCGACGCTTACAGTTACCACAACGCAGACAGGGCAGAAGATGACCATACTGAGGAAAGTGATGTAGATGGCAGCTCGATGTCTCAGCTTGAAGACTACGAACGCGAGTCCTCTGTCATTCGGCATCCAATGCCTCAACACTCAGATGACGAAGATGATACTAGCCAATACTCGCCTCAACCTGACGAACCGTCCATTGCGCAGAGCACCATCGACTCTTCCGGCCCATCAACGCCCGTTGCCGCTCCCTCTTCCCCTGTCTCGGCAGAGAAGCAGGTGCCACAGGACGAGATGTACTCCACATTCGAAGGCAAGGACGTGGACCTTAGCTTGGATCCTCTGAAGGCGTCTATGGCGACAGCACCAAGTCCATTGGACTCAGCCCCTAAGCTAGATGCCATGCGCGACTTCCTACGACGACCTGTCACGCCTGAAGCTCCCGACATGGACGAGGACCAGTCGGAGTCGGAGGACCCTGGTACTCCAGATTCTGTCATTCGTCACCCAATGCCTGTCTCTCCGGCTCCTCAAGAGAACGCTCCAGAGGTTCCTCAACGGGAAGCCACCATCCGAGGTGCAGGTGGAAAGTTGAAGACGCGGCCATCGCTGATTCCCGACGATATTGACATGGCCGCTACACGCCGCCAGGTCAGTGGCCAGCATGCTCCTCCTGTTCCTGAACGCAGTCCAAAGCGCCAATCAATGAGCCTCGAGCTTGGCAACGCCGACGACGAGAGCCATGACGAAGACGATACGCAAGTGAGCATCACAACCAAGCAGAACCGCATGTTGGACCTGCAGCTCGGTGACCTTAACCTTGGTGACGATTCGACTGACCTCAGCTTCGGGCTGGACAAGGAGTTTGATCACATCATTGAGTCACAAAAGGTACGAAATCTCTTTCCTATTCCCTCGCTCACCAGATTGCCTGAATCCATTGCTGCTGTCGCGGACACAGCTTGTCAGATGTCTGGTGGAAGCTTTATTCACAGGCACAGTCTCGCTAACGACATGATCCACGAACAGAAAGGATACTTGATGCGCGAGAACACAAAGGTCGTTGTTGCGAGCAGTCGCCAATTCAGCGACGAGAAGCCTCCTACTCCTACCGAGGCGACGAGCGAGGCAGCTGCCAAGCCTGTCTCTCGTAAGACGAGTGCCGAGCGCAAGCCTGCCTGGACAAAGGAGCCTTGGAATGGTAAGCCTCGTAGGAAGAGCATTCGAACGGCATCTGGTCGTCGTACTCGCACCTCCGAGGGCCCAGCGCCACCTCTTCCTGGCCAAGAATCCGCTGTCGCTGGCGGACTAGACTCTGTTGCTGAGCAGGGAGTTGACGGCGAGCCTGAAGAAGGTGAGGAGCGCGGCCTGGTTTTCGTCAAGGTTGTTGGCGTTAAGGACCTCGACCTTCCCCTGCCAAAGCATGAGCGTACCCATTTCCAGTTGACGCTGGATAACGGCCTGCACTGCGTCACAACGTCTTGGCTAGAGCTTGGACAATCTGCTCCCATCGGGCAAGAGTTTGAGCTTGTCGTCATGGATGACCTTGAGTTCCAGCTTACACTGCAAACTAAGTTGCAGCCTCCAGCGGTGCCCCAGGTTGTCGCTGCGCCTACTGCTAAGGCTGTAAACCACAAGAAGTCACACTCTGCTTTCCGCAACCTCCTCTCATCGCCAAAGAAGAGGAAAGAGCAGGAACGCAAGGCTCAGGAGGAGGCTGATCGCATCGCCCAACAGGAGCATCAGGAAGCTCAAGCCGCTGCCAAGCGTAATCAAAAGGCCACCGCATGGGATCTTCTCCACGACCTGGTCGGACCTGACGGCTCTTTTGCCCGTGCCTACGTTTGCCTCAACAACCACGAGAATCAAGCTTATGGTCGTCCATTGACCGTTGATATTCCCTGCTTCAACGAGTGGGCTGTCGACAACACCGGCGCCAGCAGTGTCAAGAGCAAGCGTGGAGGTGTTGTTCGTCGTCCACCTTACCGGGTGGGTAAACTTACCCTTCAGCTTCTTTATGTTCCCAAGCCCAAGAACGGAAAGGATTCGGACATGCCCAAGAGCATGAACGCTGCTATCCGTGAACTCAAGGAAGCTGAGCAAGTCAAGGACATCAGCTTCGAAGGCACGTTGAGCCAGCAGGGTGGAGATTGTCCGTACTGGCGACGCCGTTTCTTCCGCTTGGAAGGTACAAAGCTTACCGCTTACCACGAGTCTACACGGCAACCTCGTGCTACCATCAACCTGGCCAAGGCCTCCAAGCTCATTGACGACAAGAGCGCCCTTCAGCAGCCATCTGCTACAAAGTCTGGTGGTCGTCGCAAGTCCGGATTTGCTGATGATGAAGAAGGCTACATGTTCGTAGAAGAAGGCTTCCGCATTCGTTTCGCCAACGGTGAGGTCATCGACTTTTACGCCGACAGCCGCGAACAAAAAGAGGCCTGGATGAAGGTGCTCTATGAGACTGTTGGCAAAGACATTGCTCAGAACAAGGGCTGGGCTGCCATGGTCCTTGAGAAGGAGCGCAAGGAGAAGGCTACGCGGTCACAGATTGGCGCACCAATCTCACCAACCAAGTCGCATCCAGTGCCAAATTCACCGAGCGTCAACCGCCGGCCTTCTCACGCACGCACCCAATCTCACGACATATTAGGCTCCATCAAGTCAACTCCGTCAAGTCCCGTCAAGGGGCACGCCCGCACACAGTCGCATGCGCCTCCTCCACCTCTAAAGGATGTTCGCATGTCACACGCACCACCTCCACGACCGCGAACCCAGGAGTCAGGGAAGCCGGGACGTAGGGAGCAGGTTCGATCGATGATTTTCTAGTCTTCCTTTTCATCTTCATCATCGATACCACTCATCTACTTTCTTTGAATCATTCACTTACTTACTGGCCTTTCTTTGTGTTTTAGCTTCGCCAATACTCTACTCTTTCGCACCGACTAAGATTGGGGTTTTGGAGACGGCGACAGGGGAGGAGAAGTTTGAAGGGATTGGGTGCTGCGCATCCATTTCCCGAGTTGAGCACGCCAATCCGATGAGCTTGGCATTTGAGTACATTCGCGCGGAGCCGCGGAAAAGTCGAGGGAGCGTTGCTGCTTTCGTTTCCTTGTATCATGTCTTATCATTGTTCTTGTTACTGTCTGGCGCAGGTCGGAGTTGTTCCATTCCTGGAGTTGGAGGCTATGGTCTTATGATACTCTGCATAATGATTGAAGGAGCGATGAAGTACATGGGGTATGAGTAGCAGTTGTATACGGCGGATGAGAATATAACATGACTTCAAAAACAACGTGTCTTGGGTGACTGAACAAATGCAGCTGATATACAGGAGTGCTATTCTAATATTCAGCATAGTAAATTGCGAATGGCGGCGTGCACTGTCGTCTGGCGACTTAAGCAAATTACCTAGCATGGCAGCCACGGAGTATCTCATCATAGCGGGAAATGTTCAAAGGTACTCGTAGACTATTGTAGCCTCAATTCTGTAGGCAATGAGCTTTTCTAGCACTTTGATGCGTGGTGATAATTTTCCGCGACATTAGCATGATGTTGTCCGGATGAGAAAATCACACACTGTCTGCGATGCTTATACACATAGACACAATGACACCATACACAAGATTCTACTCACAAGTCACATACCTGCATTCATTGCTTTTCACAACGCTAGATCTATCGTTGAGCCAGCCACACGAAAACAGAAAAGTAGACAAGCAGCCTTCTCGTGATACGAGAAGGGCCAAACTGCGACACGACAATAGCTGCTGTCGTGCAACGCAGCACTTGCGCATCCCATTTAGCACGAGCAAACAAATGACAGCTGACATGTCAGAGTATTTCCAGTCGGTGAGCATCAACACACCGTGCTGCAATACTTACCTGTTCTTGTTCTCGTTCTTCGCTCGTCATTCTCTTCTTTTCAGACGAACGAAGGATTGTAGTGAACGGACCTTGAAGTATCGAGATCCTTATATGTACCTGGTATAGGCGATACCTGTGCTTTTGGTCTGCGACGAGAGCTAAGAGTGCCAATGTGTTTGTAGGAACCCCATCTAAAATCACCGGGAAGTATCCCTTTCTACAACAAATCCGGTTTTCCTGTAACGGTCCGCCGGACGTGAGTGCTATGGGTGCATCGCATTCTACACCTCCACCCCTCGTCGAAGTCAACGCTCCTGGAGGAAAAGTCTTAGTTCCCCCTGGTGCGTAAACCTCTTTGGTCCTGCTCTACACCTCATCCATCTGTCCTTCCATTGTTATTGTCCATACTTATACGTCTATACAGGGACGGCATTCAGTGTCCACCCACCCTCCTACGCGCGCTCAAGATCCGATCCGTACACACGAGGTCCCATATACACACCCTGTCCACTACCATATCGTGGCGGACACCAACACCAACGTCCGCGAAATCGACCCTACCCTCGGTACGGAGGACCAGATATAGATATCTCCGAAGAGAGTGACGATAGCGAGAGTACAGACTTGAATATGATGGAAAGCAGAAGTCCAAGAGGTATGCGACGTCAAGTATCCAAAGGCTATCCCGGCGGTATGATGGGTGGTGGTGGCATGTCGGGAATGAAACGCAGAGGTGGGCTAAGGGGTTTTGAAGGTATGGATCCGAGACCCAGGTCTGCGCCTGAGATGCAAATGGGCGGATATCCAGGTATGGGCGGTATGCCAATGGGTATGCCTGGGAGTCCAAGAATGGGGGGTATGGAAACTATAAGGGGACTGGGTGGTATGGGCGCGATGGGGGGTATGCAGCCACCTGGTATGCCTCCAGAATACACGTCAAATCCATCGATGCCTCGATTTGGTGCTGGCGCGGGCATAAAACCGTATGCAGATGTGGAAGTAGCTCCCAGCCAGTCATCATCACGAAGTAGCCCAGACACATCTCAGCCCACACGACGAGCCGGCCGCAAAATACCAAAACACTACGAGCATATTCCAAAGGGTGCATACGCCAACGCAGAGAAGCATGGACGAAAATCGCGCTCCCGCGCGGACCCGCAAACGTCAGCCCGTCTAAACCGCGGCCAACCTTGGAATAAGCAGGTTGGCCCTTCAGGGGGCGAGCTGCTTGGGGGCGACGCCTTCCTTGACGCCTGTATTTGCACCACAGCTTGCAACTGCAGGAAAAGCGAGCGCGTCATATACCTTGCACGAAATGACCCCCGTAAAGGCAGCGACTCAGACGAGGAGGATTATACCTACGGTAGCGGTGAGATCAGGTACATACTGAAAACAGATCTAGGCAAGGACTGTGGAGATCACTCGGGCTGCAAGAAAAGCGAGAGCAGTGACAGTGAAAAAGAGCAGAAGAGCAAGAAGAAGAAGAAGGACAAAAAAGAAGAAAAGAAGCGGAAAGACGAGTTCGACGAGTTCAAAGAGGATATACTAGAAGCGCTCAACGGGTTGCAAGACCTGAAGAAGGACAGTCACCAACGAGATAGAACCGAGAGCGGCCCCACAAGACAACCTTTTGGAGGGGCAGGCATAAGGCCGAGTGCGTTCCCGATCAACGATATGGATATGAATCCACGAATAGCCCAGCAGATGGGCATGATGAACGGTGATCCGTACGGCACGGGTCGGATGCCACCTGGCATGGCTGATCCAACAGGTAAATGGCGCATGCATCCTAGTATGGAACTGGGTAGAATGGGCGGTGGCATGGAAACTACTGGTTTGGGAGGCTTTGAGAATGACATGGGTGATATGGGTGACATGGGGATGATGGGAAATCCATACATGCAACCTGGCATGATGAACAAGAAGGGTATGCGGCCCAGCTTCATGTTGCATCGTGGGGCGAAGGCAGGCAGACAGTTCAGCAATGGCGGCATGAGAATGGACATGGACATGGATCAAATGGCCGCAATGTATGGCAGGGCCATGGGAGGTGGCCGCGGAGGTATGATGATGATGGGTGGTGGAGGTGGTGGTGGAGGCAGGCGAGCCCACTTAGACTCGGAGTCTGATGATTTCGATCTTGGTCTCGGGCCTTCAGTGCGGTCAGGCATGCGACAACAAGCTGGCCGTGACAGGACCGGTGAGTATCATCATTCCACCGTGATATCTATGGTATACTGAAATCATGTTAGGACGTGGCAGTAGGAGACCAGGTAATGAAGACAAGGATATCCCAATCAGGCGTGACTTCGGAGGCAGCCCGCTTGCAAGGGCCAACGGCAGTCAGGATCGAGGCAAGCAGGCCCGAGTTGATACAGATGACGACGATGCTTATTGAGAATACGACACCTTAAACTTGAATAGTTCTTCTTGGGTGAGCAACGGCACGGAAACACTAAGAACGTCGGTCAACATTTGCAGACCAATCATTGCGTAGAAGCAAACCTTCTTTTTTGGGCGCATCATGTTTCGCCCATAAGTCGATCATCTCAGCGTAATTCAGACGCCCTGTTTCGCGTGGTTGGGAGTTGGCAATGAAACATGTCGATCCGCGGGCGCGGACGCACCCCTCTCGTTGCTGTGGCAGGGGCGGGGTTGAACTGACTGGCAGATGCAGGCTGCAGCAGTGCCGAGAACGTGCAGGATCGGGCTTGCTCAAGCTTGGCTGCATTTCTACATGGCCAACCTCATTGTTGGCACGACCCGCGTTAACAATATTGGTGCGCCTTGTCAGCTTCTGCTTGAAGACAGGTTGAGGCGTTGGACTAACTTTTGAGTGTTGGGCAGCCACAACTCATGCAGCTGCAGCTCGATAGGGCCCGTATTGGGCACCACAATATAATGATAGCAAAGCATTGTCCCTCGCAAAAGACGAATGACGAGAGTGGCATGCAGCACTGGCAAGCAAGAACATGCGCGGAACAAGTCGTCATTTAGATGTTTTGATTCGTTATCTGGGCTAACCTTCTAAGATGAGCCGTGTGGAATTTATCGCAATGTCGCATGGCAACCGCCATGCAACCAAAATGGATCTCTCGTGAGACCGCCGTCATGATGACATGGGCGTGTATGAGATCTATCATAGGATTATGTCCATTCCAGTAGATCTTCCCGATCTGTGAGTGTAGATGCCTACATGAATGAATACCAACCGACCAACTCCTCGCTTGTAACGCACAGGAAGTTAAGCAGAAACCAGGGGAAATGAAACTTCAAGGAAATGGGAAAGAAAAGGAAGTTTGTGGTTGTGCTGTGCCAAGCCGCGTGACTGATGCGCTCACTGAACCATCTCAAGAGACCGGTTCGAGGAGAACCACCTCACTAGCCTCTATGGGGCGCACCAGCCGAGTCCGGTGGTGGCAAGACCGGCGGCGCTTGCAAGGCGCTTGCCGCGTTCGTTGAGACTAAGGATCAGCAACTTCTTCTCGGCCCAGAAGTTCTCGAAAGCATTGATGTCGTCGGAGGAGAGGGCACCCTTAGCACGCTTAGCCTCCTGCCACTCTGTATCGACCTTGTAAGACTTGTGACGTAGACGGGGAAGGGCCTCAGTTCGCAGGTGCGACAGCTCAGCAGCATACTTGGCGTCGTGCGACCTCAGCGGCGTAGAGAAGGAGCGCTCACGTGAGCGAGAGAGCTCTGGGGGCCCTAGGCAAATGGGTGAACCAGGGCACATGATTTGAGATCCAGATACGCCAGAGAAAGCCGGAGTCGTAGGTGAGGCACTTCCTGACTGAGAGGCTGTTGATGCAGTAGTGAGAGGCGAGGACGAGTCAGATTGGAATACACTGCTAGCGTTGCTGATTGTGCGGAATTTGGGAGGAGGGAGTTCGTCGAGGTGAACCAGAAGCTCGTCTCCAGCAGCCTTGGGGTCGACTTCGAAGCTGTCGAAGTGCTGGTCAAGACGCGCGAAGCCTGATCTAGTTAGCATCAAACCAAGTGTACGGAGAATGGTTAGACTTACCAGTCAGAACAGCGGCGCCTGCACGCTGAACATCAGTTAGGCTAGACTGGACTTGCTTGGGAAGACAGTTCCAGAGTTGCTGAGGGCAGTTCCAATGGCGTAAGTGAATAGGGTCGTAGCTGAATGCATCACCGTCCTTGGGGCAGACGGTGCGAGCAGTTTCCACATTGGAGGCAGTGCGTGAGAGGCAAGCAATGGTCTTGCGACTTGAGTTGCGGCGCGATGTTGGGATAGGGTCATGATAGACAGGGTGGGGAGATAGTGGAGCAGCCATAGCGGCAGTGTAGTATGTCGAATAGGTTTGTGTGGAGTTGTGGTCGACAAACAGTGGAGGTTGAGACTGGGTAGTGGATTGCGGGGTGCACAGCAATGAGTGATGCTTGTAAAGACTCAAAGGAGCGTGAGTGGTATTTGTAGAGAGCGACGGGAATCTTCTAGACAAATATTCTGTGTGTGAGGTGGTGGAGGTGGAAGGGTAAAAGATCGCGGAAGCGCTGGTGATCGAAGGTCTTAGCGGAGTAAACAGGGCGAGGTGTGGAGTCGGGCAGGGGTGTGCGGGCACTTTGCGGGCGGCGTTGGTGCGTGTTGATGGTTATGGGAATCTACGGCCCAAGGCACTTTCCCATATAGCTTGACGGAGCGACTACGTCAATTCACGGTGCGAGAAGCTGCACGGGCTGAGGAATCGGGGATGCCGCAGGTGTAAGGGTACAAGGCCTGGACGGATGATGAAGGGGTGAAGGGGCGGGAAGGCTGTGCCACTGTGGTTGGTGAGCCCAAATGCCCAGGAGCTTGACAGTGAAATTGCGGGCTACTGTGACGCAGGGAAAAACGCTGTGCGTGCGCGGACAATGAAAAAGGTGCTAGGGCGAGATTCCCAGACTTTCGGGATCATGGCTGCCCACCTGCAGTTGCTGCTGCACGGCATGCCCGCCACGCTATCGCAACGCAAGAGCATCCCAAAACGAACCTCTCGGCATGTCCAGATCCAGCGCCCGAATATTGCTGCTGCTCGTCTGCTGAGGTGGGCTGAGGCCAAAAAAGAAAAATTGCCAGCCAACTTACATGATACGTCACTGGGCCGTCGCTTCCTTGCGGTCTCGGGCTGATCCGGAACCGAGTTGGCTTGGGGGCGAGGCGCAGGCTCCAGGAATGCCGAAACCAGCCACACACACTGAAACCGCTCGAGTGTGAGGAGAGACGTGTGCAAACGGCTCGAGGAATGCTCTAAGGCGTCTTTAGTACTCGCGTTTCAAGTTTGAACATCAGCTGACTGAGGTACATATGTACATGGAGGCCGGCGCCTACTTACTGCAGTAGCGTAGCTATAGCTTTGGCGGGGGAAGTCGCGTTAGCCGAAGTCTCTGTCAAAGCGCAGGAGTGATACGGAGAGATGGATTGAACGACTTGTCTTGTCCAACTGCGCGCTTTTGTAGCAGACCCCGACTTTGGTCCTGGGCTGTGTGCGGGCGATTGCGAGAATTTTCATCTTGACGTCTCTGGTTCCGGCCCCACAAA
This sequence comes from Alternaria alternata, assembly GCF_001642055.1. Lineage (NCBI taxonomy): Eukaryota > Fungi > Ascomycota > Dothideomycetes > Pleosporales > Pleosporaceae > Alternaria > Alternaria alternata. The sequence goes on along the minus strand of NW_017306190.1, from coordinate 890,308 downwards.
CTCTATCTCCATCTGGATTGTGGTCTGCTTGTCGTCAGCACGCGTTCAACGACGTATGGTCTCTGACCAATGCCTGGTCGATCTAATGAGCATGCCAGACGACGTAATCATGTAAATTGACACACGACACGACACCTTGAACGTGCTGCGTCCTGAGGCGCTTTTCACATGCATGTCTTATGATAGTAGTATTACTTAGTACTACCATCATTGTTTGCTCTTGGGTGGTCATCGACGACGCGTCTGAGCCACGTTCCCGAACTCTTCCAGTCTGGCATAGCCCGCACGCGTCCCAGTAAACCCCTCATCACGGTACATCACGCTTTCATGCTTTAGTCTTCGCGCGACTAGTGGACTACTCGAGCCTGTGTTGCGCACTGTTAGCACCATACTGAGACATGTGAAAGCCGTCCCACCTTTGGATCAAGTGCACGCCCGAAGCCGTCTCGACCATGCCGCTCACCTGGCCCTTCTCCAGGTCAAAGGCAGCCTGCTCGAACTCCTTCTGCATGTCGCCCCTGCCAAAGAAGCCCCTGGTGACGTTAGTGTTTCTCCCGACGTCTTCAGCGTCGCAACTTCTTACAGATCTCCTCCCTTGCGAGCGCTGCTGCAATCTGACTCGGTGGTTGCAAGCTCCGACAGAGATTTGGCGTTAGGGTCCTCCTTTCCCTCCTCGTAGGCCTGGATCTGCTTGTGGTAATTCTCGATCATCGTCCGCGCTTCTTCCACTGAGCGCGTAATCTTGGGTTCCCGCCAACTAGCCGGGCGTCTGCTGTCGCGATGCTTGACAAGGAGATGGGCGCATCGGATCTTGCCCTCAGTACCTGCGACGGCTGCCGGTGCGACGCCCTTGGAGCTGTGGTTGGCAGCCATGTACGCCTTCAGCTTGTCTGGGTTTGTTCCCTGTGGTGGTTCCCATCGCGAGTCTTTTGTCTGGGCGTGGAAGTAGTATGGGAGGTTCTTTGTGTTGGAGCGGCGCACCTCCCATCCTTCAGGGAGTCCAGTCTCGGCGGACGACTGCAACGCGTGAGTTGGTGCATAAGGTAAGCTGGATTGCGAGGCGCGATGCTTACCATTTCTGCTAATGTTGTTTCTGTAAAAGTAGAATGGAGTATGCTATGGTAGAGCGCAAGTAGTGCAGAGCTTGATAGGAGTCTCCGCACGGTTGTTATACGGGCAGCGTGGAGCGACGTCTAGAATTGCAGGCGGTGGACAAGGCGATCGGCGCTTCAAGGTCATAATGCGGGGGCGCCTTACAAACAAAGAGCGCGGCTCTGCACCACAGCAACAGCAGCCGAATCAAGACGGGTGGCCCGCGCTCACCAACGTGACTCTGCGCCGACTCTGACACTGACGTCTCTTTCGCGATACACTTTTTCTCGACTTTTCTCGACACGCGCAATAATACGACCGACACGACTGCACTCGCTACACGAGCACACACGAATTACGACCTTTGCACCCACCACATCCGCACCCAACATGGCGTCTCCAGCAGCACAGATGGGAGGCTCCAAGGGCGGCAAGGAGCCCATTCTCTTCCGCTTCTGCTCAGAATGGTGAGCAGCCTGTCGAGGTCCCCTGCGACAAAGATTACCGCTGACCAAGTGTAGTTCCAACTTGCTGTTCCCCCGCGAAGACAAGTCCGAGAACAAGCTGCTTTTCGCCTGCCGCACATGCAGCTTCACCGAAGAAGCGCCCTCATCCTGCGTTATGCGCCACGAAATCGCGTCCACAGTCGGAGCCACAGCCGGTGTCACAGCCGAGGTTGCTCAGGATCCCACGGTTGGTTACTCCCTGTCCGATGCCCAAGCTGCCCAGGCCGCTCTTTCTGAGGAGATGCCCTGCTGCACCATGTGTGGCATGCCCATCATGTGCCAGGAGTGCGGCGAGGAATCGGCTCCTGGCTTTGCGCTGGAGGCCGAGGACGAGGACCCGCAGGCAGAGCGTCCCCAGCAGGAGATGCGCGAGGAGGATGAGATGTTTGAAGATTACGACGACGATTACGATGAAGACATGTGGGACGAACCCACGTCTTGAAAGCGCCCCCTGCGTCTCCCACCAGTACAGTTGCTTGCTTGCTCTTGAGCGTGCTCGCTGACTGTACCCGTGTCTAGTTACCGCGTATCCAGAAGCAATGCACAGAGTGCGGCGAGAATGAAGCCGTCTTCTTCCAGTCGCAGCAGCGGACCGCCGAGACGGGCATGGTAAATATTCCGGACAAGTTCACGAGCTATCCTGACTCTCTTAGGCCCTTTACTACGTTTGCGCCGGATGCGGTCACGTCTCGCGCCCGTCCGATAGCTAGGAGGACGAAGATATGAATGCATGTAGCTGGCGTTTATTCTCACAACATTTACTGCGAGGAGTTCAGGAAAAAGCGATCTTCAGATACCCGTGGGTATAGTTTAGTGGCATACACATAATGTTACATTCCAAAGCGCTCCATAGACTCCCAAAAATGCATCTTTCACCCCACGGCCATGCCGTCATACGTGTATTGGACCACCCACATGTCATTACACGTGCATGGGCGCCAGCGACAAGATCTTTGACCACTGCTTCTGCCTCAGTTCCGCCGCAACGACACCACTGACTCTGGACCCAATAGGTTCGCCGGCCTTGTTGATCAGCACGCAGGCATTGTCGTCGAACTTGACTACACTGCCGTCCGGTCTCTGCCACTTCTTCGCTGTCCGTACTACAACCGCGTGTCGTACATCTCCTCGTCGTACCTTGTTCGCTGCGCTGATGGAGACGCTGTTACCGGTTTCCGGACCGAAATTTCGCTGCTTCTTTACGACTACTACTATGCGGTCGCCTGCTTCCATCAGCCTTTGTTGCGAGCATGACTCCTCTGCGACGGTGCACTAGACGTACCGACTTTCGCGGGGCGTTTCGATCGGAGGACGTTGACACATTCGACTATGGCGGCGCCTGAGTTGTCGATGCAATTTACGAGGGTCTAGAAGGGCGGATATCAGTCCTTGCTCTGCCGCCTTGATCGCCGGATTCGGCACACCTTTAATTGAATCATCTTGAGTGCCTTGTTGTGAAATTGCGATTACGACTGCCTGCCAAGATGCGCGCTGTTTGTGGTTGTGCAGTGGGGTGGTTGTCTAGGTCGGCAGCATCAAAGTTGCAAGTCGTAGTGTCGGGCTTTCTCTGGCAGTTCGGCGGCTTGCGCCGTCACCCCAGTCTTCTCGCTTATGCTTTCACCCCAGCGCAAGTGCCTATGCGCGTCTCCATAAGCAGGGCGGCTGAGTACAGGGATATTGAGCGCCGCGAGCCTTGTCGAGGTCACTTACTCCCGCACATACTCGTCGGGTGAGCGGTTGCGCCCGTCGCTCTTTCCTCTCCTTGCGCGCATCGCTGCTATTGTCTGGGGCGCTCCCTCTCCTTTTCGTGTCCCTGTTATTGTACTTTGACGGTGAATGCGTTGTCGCTGCGTTCCTGGCTACAAGAACGTCAGTCAGCCCTACCAACCACCCCTTTAATCACGAAACCCTACGACTCCTCACGATCTCCACGACCCACGGCCGCTGGCGCATACACCCTCGACCTCATTTCACCACCGCGTCACGCGATCATGGCGCCTTCAACGAAACTCACGCTGGACAAGCTTGCCACCTTCGACGACATCATCACCGACGCGCTTGTCGACAAGCTGTACTTCTGGGCTAAGATTCGCAAGAACAGAGGCGGCCGATTCACGGGATCAAGAGGGCTACACGAGGAAGACGTTGCCGACATCATCCGGCAACACGTTGTCTGGGAGAAAGACCCAGCCGAGGCAGTGCACAAGTTGTTGCAGTTGCCAGGACTGCGCAGGTTCGTGAACAGTCTGAAGGACGAGCGGGACCAGGACCAATTCAGGCGACATCTCCGGAGATACGTCAACATCTACATGTCAGATTGCCAATTTGAGGTCACTACCACCAACCGCTATATGATTACCGAACACGAGGCTTCAATCACCGCGCGAAGAGACATCAACCCCCGCGAGGAAATCAAGTACTTGACCGGAGTGCAAGTGGCAATGACAGAGGAGCAAGAGAAGGTGTTGGAGCTGGCGCGCAAAGACTTCAGTTTGGTGATCTCCAGTAGGAAGAAAACGCGCTCGTTGTTCCTAGGCCCCGCGCGCTTCGCCAACCACGATTGCGACGCCAACGCAAAGCTCACAACCAAGGGCTACGATGGCATGCAGATTGTCGCAGTGAAGCCCATTCTTGAAGGAGAGGAGATTACAGTCTCTTATGGCGAGGATTATTTTGGTGACGATAACGAAGAGTGCTTGTGTAATACTTGCGAAAGTCTCCAGCAAAACGGCTGGGCGCCCATGAAGCGTGTTGAACTCAACGACGGCGAGAACGAAGATGAGATGCAGGTCACAGACGAAGTACATACAGACGACACCGCCTCCGAAACTATCTCTTCTTCCGCCAAGAGGCCACGAGTTGACTCTACAGAAGAGGATCCTTCGCGCGACTCGACACCAGCCCCGAAACGTGCAAGATTCGAGCAAAAGAGTTCACCAAACAAGCAGCACACATCCAATCTCCTTCGGAAAACGACGCTCAAGAAGGCACATAGCACATCGTCGTTGCGCCAGGAACTCCCAGTGTCGAGTGTCGAAGACCCGGCGACCAGCTTGGAGGAATCGCCAGAAAAATCGCACGAGAATCGCAACCAGCAGCATGAGGGCCTTCTGACAGTAAACACGGATTTGATCAGCTCGTCACGGGAACCGTCCCCACAGTCATCTATAGCGGCGGCCTCACCCAAGTCGACTCATTCGTCTACAGATGCTACATCGATAGACGAAGATCATGCACACGAAGTTAGCGATCACAAGGAGAAGGTCGATCCTCAGACGATACAAGATCGCCCAGCGCTTGGGGTGGCCATAGTGAAGGAGGAAACTACTACGACAACGGTAAACGCCCCGTGGCCCTCCCCGCCTGCAGACGAAGACGCATACATGTCCGATCTCAGCGAACTTTCTGAGAGCTTCGAATTTGACAACGTGAACCAGCAGATTGTCAAGCGCAAGCCTCGACCTACCCTACGCACGACACGTTCCAAATCGCGCTTCGACGTTCAGAACCGCGTCGGGACGCCGATCACGATCGAAGAGGGGGACGAAGCCGATTATGTCGAGAATACACGAAAGCCAGGTGACTACATGACATCAAACGCTCTTCTCTCAGCCAAATACTCCAAGTGGGTTAATTGCCAAACATGCGACACAGATTTCGTTCAGCAGGACGGCTACAACACGCGTAAAGAGTGCCCACGATGCGAACGCCACTCGAAGCTCTATGGCTTTCCCTGGCCCAAGACTGAAAGAGAAGGCAAGCACGACAAAGAGGAGCGCATTCGCGACCACCGCACTGTTCATCGCTTCGTCGACCCGGATCAAGAGCGCCAACTGAAGCGCGATAAGACTAAGAAGGTCATCCGAGAGCATATCCGCGAACGCTTTTCAACACCGAGGAGTGCGAGGGATACCATGAGCTCAAGTATAGAGGTTGATAGTGGGAGAAAGAGGAGGCGTGTGAGGAAGACAATGTAAACTCGTTGATCTTCCAGGCAGCATACATTTGGTCATAAGACAAGAGAGTAGATAAAGAGGAATCTTGTACACTACAAGGCTTCGACATGCGTTCAGGCATAGGCCTTGTGCACACACGATTGCGCTGAAGAGAGGGGTATAGCGACTGCTTCAGAAGAGGAGTATGCGTGCATTGTCTTCATTGTTTTGGTCTTTACTTTTGCATCAGGCGTGTACCATCTTCGCGTTATATACTTCTTTATCATCTCTACTGCATTCCGGGGGCATACACTTGCATACAAGCAGCGGCGTTATAATCAACATTTAGCATTCGGGGTAGTTGCGCTGTACGATACCATAGGATACGAGAATCACGCTATAGAACGAGACAACTCCTGATACTTCGATGCATTGTTTGCAGCTCATCAGGTCGTACAGTGAAAGGAGACTAGTAGGGGGAGAACCGTATGCGTTTGTCTATGTGCTTCCTTCTCTCAACACCAGTGACCTAACTTATTGCAAACTCTCAATCACTTCCTCACCCTCTTGTTTCGCTCAACCCCTAGCCATCGTAAGCGCTCCTGACGATATGGATATGAGATGTACACTGACTCCTTACAACCACACTTAGTATCCAACAGTATGCTAGAACAACCACGACCCAAACTTTACATAGTCTTCTACGAAAAACCAGACGATCCTTTACCGACTATACTATACCAGTCCAACAGTTTGACCGAAGCAGATCGTTACCTGGATGAGTACGTCGGGGAATTTTTGAAATCGTATCGTGTTACAGGCGGAGCGACGAGTGCTGATTGGCTAAGAAGATTTCATATAGGGGATTGGGGAGGTCGCCTCATCAGTGAGCGGGATGTGGTTGTCTGGGTCGAATGTGCGGACATTGTAGACGGATGCTTCGAGAATATCAAAAGTGGTGCAAACGGGACGGACGGAATAAGCAAGTTGATTGCTCAGCATGGTAGAGATAGGGAAGCTCCTGATTCATCCTAACTTGAAGGTCAAATCAACAACTATCTAATCACAAGCTTAGAAGACGACGTCTAGTCAGTTTGCTATTATCCTCATGCTTCGTGCCGCTATTTAAGGTCATATTTACTTGGTCTTTGTTGTAATCTTCTGACCACATCTTTGTTCTCATTCTTTACTCCCTCATGTCTGTTCAACCACCTAAAGGCTACCTCATCCTTCGGAAACTAGATCAACAAGCAGATATGGATGTACTCTACATGTTCCATGACTTGAATCTAGCATACCAATATCTAGGAGTGAACGTGGTAGGCGAGAGATACGACGTTTTGAGCAGGACTATAGATAATGGGCTACAACGGCTCCACCTTCATGATCGGTATACCTTTCGTGAGATGGATGTTTGGGTGGAGACTGTGAATATCATGGACGGGTGTTTGATGAATAATTTTGTTGGTGCAGATGGGATCAATGGCCGGGTAGAAGATTTCTGGACGCCAGTTGATCGTGAAACGTTTCAAATTAGGTTTGCAGGTTGATTGTCGTCAGCAAGTGTGACGGATATCAAGAAGAGCTTGAAGATTGATAGCAGGAATCGTGCTTAAACTATCTGACCTTGTCATAAAAGGTCTTGTCTGCTTCCAGATTGTCGTACGTGCTCTCCGTTCCTTCGAACTTGTTCCTTAAATATACGCTCCTAAATCTGCCAATACGCTCATCTTTGGCTTCGAAAACCAAGTCATCTGGATCGTGTATTTCGATCTTCTGATCTACATGAACATTTCGATCATGAGAGTGAACGTTGATGAGGCCTGGTATAGCCATTATGTGCTTCATACGCTCCTGGACTGTGGCATCGTCGGGGGAATGGAATATGAAGTAGAGTAGCTGGGTATCTGGATGGCGATAGAAGGTAAAGCTGGGCCTATCATTCGGGAGTGTCGCTGCGACATGTTCGGGGATGATGCCGTTCCTGATGTAGCTCAGTTCGAGAGTTTCGGTGGCGACGTCAACGAACTGGAATAGGTTAGCGCTCATAATGAATGTGCGTATTGAAAAGGGGTACCATACCATCTGCACGGCTGTACATGGAGTCTGTAGCTCCCTCAGTGCCTCCAGAGCTTCAGAAGAGATCTTGTTCTTCATGCGACGATCACAAAGCCGACATTTGTTCTTCCTGTATTCCACGTCTTCCAGATCACTCTTACTATGCTCAGAGCAACCACATGACTCCTTTTTATCGCATTGGATCCTTTTAGTACTCAATGAGAGAGCCTCTGCGTCTCGTTCTACCCAGGATCGAGCATCTGTGATCTCCGCAATTTCCTTGCATATAATTGAGTATGATATATACCTTGCGCCGAGTTGTTGTACGACACTGTGTCTGCGTTCGAGAAAAAGGTTTCGAAGTTCTTCCTTGGCACGGTATGGCACATATGTGATGAATGTGAGCGAGTCGCCACGGCGGAGAACGATATAGGCTGGCTTCGATGTATCGAGGTTGCTTTCAAGCTCATTCAGCTCTAGTTGAAAAGACTCATGATATTGACGTATAGGGGCATGAGCTTCGATTCTGTTGTCTACGAGATCAAGGGGAAGGGCGAAGCAGAACCTGTCCTCTATAAAGGCCCTAAAAGCCAACTCTGGGGTCATTGTTAGCAGGAATTGTTGTACGGGTTGTGATTTCTTACCAGCTGAAGTGTTGTGCATCGCTGGAATTGTGTGTTGCGTCAAGTCAGTATTGATTCGATTCAACAATAGAAGTACTGCTAGTTGAAAGGTGAGGTTGCATGGCTGCCTATTGCGGATGTCCGCCATGAGTCGCTACCAACCCGACACGCGTCTCTCATTGCGCCAGTGACTAAAACTATTCGCGGCTGGTCAAGGTGTCACGAACCAACGGATCAAGTCGATGGAGAGAGGCGCACACAAGCCCCTTGTCGAAAGGATGCCAAACGTGCGGAATTCCGCTGAGTGCGGAGCTGGTAGATCATTGCCGGCTATATTTGTTTAAGGCTTGTTTAGTAAGTGTAATATTAGTGTTTAACAGACTTCGCAACCTAGATGTTGTTGTGGGCAATGTGAAGTGGATGATAATGCAGGTGGTTGGTATCTTGGTCGCAATACCTATGATGACGTCGGTCCGCTGGTTCATGATCAAATCGCGCTAGACGCGTCGGTCGTTAACAGTCACGCCGCGTTCAACCACCGCTCCAGCTATTGCCATACTATCGCAAGGCTATCTTTGCGTGCTTTGAATACGGGACAGGGACGCGACATCCAATCTGAGTGAGATGCTGGACTATTGCATGTGCTGATCTCCTGTTAGGCCTTCCGCAAACTGGGGCACCGGAAGATGCGCCAATCGAGACTGGTTCTGGGGACACTGATTTCTCTCTCCCGGATTGAGTTTGCAATACTGCTGAACAGGGAGAGTTCAGGTGCGGTCGGAAGAACGAAAAACAAGAGTTGCATCAATGTGTCCTATCGTTACATTTTGCTTTAGAAACACCACACTATCTATATACATTCCTATGTTTCTTCTCATGCGCAACCTGTCCGACTCTTTAGCATTTCCGCCACTCTAGCTTCCAAGCAGCGTGTTTGAAATCATACGTCCCAAAGTCACCTTGGATGACTGGTCTGAAATTGACATTTAAGATACCGGGGTTTCCGTCCGTACCAGTGCACTTCGACCACTTAAGGTCCGCAGTGCTGCTTCGTACAGTGATGTAGTCTTTGATCTCAGGACCCGCGCATGTAAGACCGCCGGTAAGTACGCCCTACAGATGATCAGCATGTTATATGTCCTGCCGAAATCAACAAACTTACAGTATTCCCAGCATTCTCACTCCAGAAGACCTGCGTGTACGTATCCAGCCCACTGTTTCCCTTCAAGTTGACATCGCCGACATAATCAACCTGTCGGACAGCGACCTGCCAGCCGGAACTAGCCCCGGCCGACTCAATGTGCACAGCACAGTTGTCTGTTGAGTCGCCCTTGAGTTGCGTGAAGGAGACGCCGGCGGTGTCACTGAGAGTTGCGCTATCTGTCTTGACGGAACCCGAGTCATTAGGACATCCTGAGCCAGAGAAGACGATGCGCGTTATTGTTGGAGAAGAAGGTGGGGCGGCGAGGGCTAAGAGCGGAAGGGTGGCGAGTGAGAGTAGGGACCGCATTGGTGGCGATGGGGGTGAAGTCTAAATTGTTATACTGATGGTGCAGCGATGTTCGAAGCGCGATACGGGTCTCTAAGTCAAATGATGATGAGCTTGATGGGAGGTCATGTGTATGTACTCGATGTGTTCTTGCGACGATCGTGATTCTGTTCTCTTCTTATATGTCCTGCGCCTAGTCTAGCTTCGCTGCTGCCGTCTCAAGCTTCTTCACGAGATCTGCATCATATCTAGATCAACACGAATTCTGGCCACCGTATAGCACTCTGCCATCCCTTTACTACTAATATCCAATAGCCGTTCCGTCCACTCTCGACCGCATACTATGCATATTTACCCATATTAAGCGAGCCGCAACCCAGGCCTAATGACCCTCGTCTCCGGTATCACCAGCATCAAGGACAGCGTGTTTGATATTCGGTTGGACTATTCTGGGCTTCCCCGCAATATCGTAAAATGAGGATGGTTGGGCTTCTGGAAGGGCGAGATCTGCGGTGCATTTGGCCGGGTGGCGATCATGGTCGCGATTGACTGTATTAGGAGCCGAGAAATAGATTATATGAGCAGAGGGTTTCCTTGTGTAAAAAGGGTCTTCGTATTAGACATTTGAGGGCTGATCTTGAGGTTTGCAAGCAATGTGACGCTCGATGTTTATTTACCAAACTCACTGTGGTTTTGTAACGTGATTGGTGTGCTCAACAGGAAATCTGTTTGAAAGCTATCGAGCTATCGACGGATGATTAGGACCATGCGATGCGCTTGCATCTGGACAATGGCATGCTTGGAAACTGAGTAAGATAATTCGAAGCTTTACGAGGCGTTTCACTACTCGCATTTAGCAGGACTATTGCGCATTCGTGTCTTCGGGCCAAAATCTCTCTCATTCACCTAACGGCCTCACGCTCCTACACTGTCCAATTCCTATAGGTTCAGAATTGATAGAGGTAATCGACTTCATCATCTTCGGAATACGAACGTTGCACGAGCCAGGAAGAGTGCGCGTTGTCAGATGTTGGACAATCGGCGTGATGGGCACGGGGACACCGTCTCATCAATCCTTGTCGACGCTAACATAAGCGAGTGACCCGCGACTTCCCGCTGCGCTGGGCCCCGTCTCTCCTCCATGCCCAGAAGTCATGCTTGAACCTCGGAATCTCATCTCGATATGCGCAGGACGCTCAGAAGATCCTGCGATGCGTGTGCGAGATCCAAGTTGAGCTGCGATCTTCGCACACCTCAATGCTCACGATGTTTCAAGAAGAAAACCAACTGTGTCTATGCCAACGAGCCGCTTACCTTGTCGCCCCCCGAGACTACATACTCTCATAACGCAGATGTCGTCCAGAAAGAATCTTTCTCCTCCCCAGTACTATGGGTTGATCCCGGAAGTCAAGCTTTCGATCCGTTCGACGCCCATCCAACAACAAGACTACCTCGGGCTCGTGTGCAGCAACTGATCATGCACTGTAAGTAATGAAGTCATGCTGGCGCAGCTACCATACTCGCGCTATGAAGATGCTGCATTCAATCTTGTGCATCTTCTATCATGACTGACCAAGGCTAGTCTTGTCAAACATCGCCTTTCAGTACTATCCATTGGATCTCAAACCAACGTCCAACCCGTTCGTTGTGTCGTGGTGGCCTCTTGCATTGCAAGACCCAGCTCTCTTCCATGTCAGCCTCCAGACTGCATCCTTAGATATTGAGCTGAGAGCTCAGAAAGGCTTCGAGAACTCAGAAGTCCTCATGGCAGATTCTATCTCGTTGGTTCGGCGACGGGTCAACGACCCGCTATTGGCTTCTCAAGACGAAACTATGGATTCGGTTGTTACACTTGCAGCTATAGAGGTATGCTGGTTTTCTGGACCCAGATACTCATTGCATGTGATCGGCTGACATCTGGCAATATAGTATGGTAAAGGTAACACGACAGTCGGTAGTATGCACATTGATGGCGTTAAGGAGATGGTACGATTGCGAGGAGGAATACATCTTTTGAAGATTACAAGCCCTCTTACGGCACGCATGGTTGCTTGGTAAGTTATTCAGCTGCTTTCCCGCCCTCCGTGCATACTATACTGATCCTCACTGCTAGGGTTTCCATGATACTTAAGCAAACTCCGCAGTTCAAGGTACAGGATAATTTACACCTTGGTGACGGAATAGCACCAATACCTCAGTGGCTCGACTTACAAGCCATCTCTCGAGATCAGCTTCCATCCGGCTTTCTTAATCTCGAGCTGGATCCTTCTATCAGGGACGTATTCCTGCGACTGCACCATCTATTTCACGTAACACATGAGCACAAGCTCTCAACTACGGATCTCCATGATTTGACATGCTACATCCTACACAAGCTTTTGGCCTGGTCTCCGGACACATCACAACCTGGGAACCCAAGCTTGATTTCGACATCTCGCTGCATTCAATATGCTACAGCACTGTATATGCTCATCGTTCACGGACCAACTTACTTCTCGCACATGCATCTGCAGTCCTCCTTGGTCATGGAACTCAAAAGCAATCTCGGAAGTCTTCCACCCACATCGGCGATTTTACATGGACCTCTGGCTTTGTGGATTTTGACCGTTGGAATGGTCGCATCACAGGACGCGTTGACGTGTGCCTGGTTCACTACGAAAGCTATGCCTATTGCTCGTGACTTAGAGTTGTATTCATGGGATGGAATTTCTCAATGCATCAAAGGCGTGCTTTGGTACAAGACACAGCATGCGGAAGAACAATCTCGACGGCTATGGGAGGAGGCTTTGAGTATCATATGATAACGCTGCTAGCGAGGCCTCTGGAGTACAGTGCATAGCCGAAAATCGACACGCCCTTCTTCGCCATCTGTATACCAACTTACGGTTGCTGCACCATGGGAAAGCACACATGGCACTCCTCACGATGAACGCCAGAGTGTACGTAACGGTCAGAGCTAAGGGCGCGGAATTTCCTCGTTACATGTGGTACTCATCCCTGTTAGATCAAAAGGAGATTAGCTGTGGGCCTTACTATTCGGAGACTAAGCCCCTTTCGTCGATCGTCCTTCTACGGTAGCGATTCATTTCTGTGAGCATGTCAGATGCGGGACTTCCTCGCAGTCGGCACTTCTGTCCTTCTCCGGCTAACAGTCTAGGGAAGTGCAGCAGCTTCCACCGGCCTAAGAACATGAAGGGAGCGGTCAGTCGAGGATAATGCCATTGGTGTGAGTACATGAGCAATTGTGATTGTTTGACGCTGACTTTTAACAAGAAGCAATGAGAAGTGAGACTAGCTCAAAGCGTTATACTACATCTTGTATATAGTTCATTGGTGTTTCTTTAGCAAGCTTAACATTGGTACGGAATACACGTGCAAAGCTTGCCGCTAATCATGCCATTCAGTGTCTGTTGAAGCAAAACGCTAATCATCTAATCCGAATCAGTGTATTGATGAGATAACTGCCGTTGCAATATTGTACAATACAATAGGTCTATATACTCGCTTCCCAATCCATCACATGACTCATTGAGTGACCCGAATGTCAGAACCCCACGTGAACTTCGTTCGGAGCCGTCTCATGTAAGCACATGCATACAGAAGTAAGATTGATGATCCCATTGTGAGCATCGCTATCGTTACCGCCGTGCGTGGTACACTAGTTGCACGTTGTTCCGTGATGTTGAGCGACGGGAGATAGGCAGCTATCAAGGGGATTCTAATCGGCCGATGTCTACCGTTCCATGACGTAAGCATTCCCAAGTTTGTCTCGCATCAGCTCTCGGCATGCTCTCACAGTCGCGATCCACAAGGAAAATGTATCTTTTATGAAGTCGCACCTAGATAGCGACCGTGCTTTGTCGCAATGATGCGTAAATCCGCAAAGTAGCTCATACAATCTACTGCATGATTGTCGCCTGAATTTTGTAGCACGTAGTGTGCTTTAACCAAAGGGTGTTCCCTGTGTCCATGGCTTGACATGCCGCCCAGCGAGCGTAATTGCGCTAAGCTCGGCCATATACTTTTCGGCCACATATACTTCTCGGCCACCCAATCAAAGCAGCCACACAATACAAAGTCGCGATTTTGGTTAACAACAACGATTATATTTGCCACTCAGTATACATAGAGTTAAGAGTACGTGCTGCTGCTGCTTCTGCTGCTTTTTGAGCCTTATTCTCTAGTGAAGTGCTTGCCTGTTAAGCCTGTTGAGCTGCTGCTCAGTTAATAGCAGCCTTAATACTCTTAACGTTACTAAACCGCTAATTTAGATTAACTTAAACTCGCTTTCTTACGCGTGTAACTGTAGTACTATGTAGTTAATATTTAAGTCGTTGATTTTCAGCCTTAAGCTGAGCTGCCCTAGTATTAGCTTCTGTAATAGCCTTGCCTGCCTTGCCAAGCACAAGCCAGGTGCTTCGTGAGAGGGATTCTAACAACTCTAGCTGTTTTTGAGCCTTATATAAGGCTTGTGAGCTCCAAGGTGTAGTAAATAGTAACTCTAGGGTAGCTGACGCCTGGCTGGTAGGTGGAGGAGTAACTGGTCGGCCAGTTACTTGGGATGATAGCAGTACAAGGCCTGAGTTGTATAGGCAGAGGCCAGAAGCCCTCTAACCAGCTCGTATTACACGATCTAACAGGGCTTCTTCTCTTGCCTTGTTGTATGACACAACAAAGCGCTCCTTCTTAATAGGTGCTGCGTCATTAAGGGCAGAGAGAGCTTGGATCTTATTACGGTACCTGCTCTTGAGTACTGAGAAAGGAGCAAGATCTAGCGGCTGAAGCAGGTGTGAGGCGTGAGGCGGAAGGTATAGGAGGTGGATCTTGTTCACCTTGCAGAGCCACATGAAGTCAATCGGTATATGGGAGCTATGGCCATCGAGTACAAGTAGACGATAGCCGCTAGAGGACAGTAAAGTGTTTAGTATAAAGATACGCCGCAACCATTTATATCTAATTAAGTTTGATGTCTATCCATTCTCTAACGTTGTGTAGAGCTAATTAGGTGTACCTTGTGCGGGCAACTACGTTGATTGTAGATGTTTGCCCTTAAAGATAACTAGGCATTAAAGTTTAACGCCGACGGCTGAGATAGTCTTAATAATTAATACCTACTCACGATTCTCTGGAGATTTGATATAAGCCTTCTTCTTTGAAGAACTGGCAACCACTTAGGAGTTCGTACATACCTCTAGTGTAACTCCAGTCTTATCCATATTCTATATATCCTCATACTGTATGCCTAGCTCTATTCGAGTACGCTCAAACAGCTCAAGAAATGCTTAAATAGTCTCATAGCTAGCTGCCGTAGTCCGTGCGCTCTCGATCGTTCGGCCGACTATAGAGGCGACGCGTGGGTTGCGGGCGATGAAATGGGGTATCCATAGTTGCCCGAGAGGCTCGTAGTCGCCGTTCATGCGGAGGAGCCGGGTGGCCATTTCTCGTACGCGTGGATGGGAGGGAGGTTGTGCGCGTGAGTCCTCATCAAGTATCTAGTCTACTAGAAAGGCCTCTTGTTCTAGAGTTAATCGCTGCTGCTGTTGATGAGCTATCGCGTGTGGTTGGCGGCCCTTCATGCGCTCTTGTAGCGACGATCGGGGAACTCCGTACGCCTGCGCGGCCTGTCGCTGGCTTCTAAAAATACTAGCATTAAGATCGCGAATAGCATTATTAAAAGCAACTTCTCGGGGATCTATGTTGAGTGTGTGGCGTTGACAGTATAGAGCGCCAGATTCAGAGTAACGCGTTGTGGTGGGGTGGCCGAGAAGTATATGTGGCCGAAAAGTATATGGCCGAGCTTACTTAGGTAAGAAAGGTCTTCAAGCACATGAAAAAAGCACGCGGGTGATTACTATTCGGTACATTATTAAATCTCGCGCGACAACGGATCAGGAAATAGACACGATGTATTTACCATAAGCACGTCCGTAAGCCAAAGAATAGGCACCACAGTAATCGGACCCCCGCGAATACTGGGTAGATTTCCAATCTGTTTTAAGGCGCATAGTCGGGGCTAGATACAGGGCGGCGCGTTGATCCTCCGACTCTCGTGGCCGTACCCAACGGCCCGAATAGCGCGAAAAAGTACATTCGTCACTTCAACCTTAGCCTTACGGCCGTACTCTCCAAATACTGTCTACGCAACAAAGATATGCGGTTTGACGTCCCTCCGGCCAAGCGATTCGCAAGATGGCGCACGGAGTATTTTCAGATCTATGACAGAGATAATGTAGATAGTACAATCTGGCATTTGGCTATATGGATGGGCAGTTCTGGCCTCTCTCCAGTTTCAAGCATCAACTTTTCACTATCTCGTCTTTCATACCACCGTTTTTAGACTTTCTGTATAATAATATCAGTTCATTCTGATCAAATACCTCACATACCTCATATTGTACAATACCGAATACCCGATGCAGTCAGAAACTCCCCTTTCTGGGTCGAGTACCGAGCGTGTCGACGACGACCAAAATTCCATAACCCCCTACAAGAGTTCTCCGAACGACAGCGAAACATGGCCAATCACTCGGGAAGTCGAGATACTCAGGGAGCGTAACGAGGCAAATGGCGGAAAGCCCCGAAAGCTGGGTGTGACATGGAAGAACCTCACGGTCAAGGGCATCAGCAACGATGCCCTCTTCAACGAGAATGTACTGTCGCAACTAAATCCGTTCGGAAAGAGTGGAAAGAATGCTCCAATGAAGACTATCATTGATAATTCATATGGATGCGTGAAGCCCGGAGGTATGTCGCATCTACATTGAGAATATGGAAGGAAGAGCAGTGCTAATACATCGCAGAGATGCTCCTTGTCCTGGGTAATCCGGGAGCCGGTTGTACATCACTGCTCAATATCCTATCAAATCACCGGTTAGGTTACGCTGAGATCGAGGGCGACGTCTCCTTCGGTTCCATGTCCAGCGACGAAGCTAAGGCTTATCGTGGTCAAATAAGTACGTATTATCAAATGATGCGACACTGTGGATGCTAACCTGAACGCAGTTATGAACACGGAGGACGAGATCTTCTTCCCTACCATGTCTGTGGGCGCTACCCTTGACTTCGCGACGCGTATGAAGGTCCCCTACAACCTTCCACCTGACATCGCAACCCACGAAGAATACGCCAAGGTGTACAAAGAGTTCCTACTGAAATCTCTCGGTATTGAGCACACGCATGATACCAAGGTTGGAGACGAGTACATCCGTGGTGTGTCCGGTGGTGAGCGAAAGCGGGTTTCCATCCTGGAATGTCTTGCTACGCGCGGCAGTGTCTTTTGCTGGGACAACTCTACCAGAGGTCTCGATGCTGGAACAGCATTGGATTGGACAAAAGCTATGCGTGCCATGACCGACATACTCGGATTGACTACTATTGCAACCTTGTATCAAGCTGGCAACGGCATCTATGAGCAGTTTGACAAGGTGCTCATCCTCGATGAGGGCAAGCAGATCTACTATGGCCCGCGGGAAGAGGCTGTTCCGTTCATGCAAGATCTTGGGTTCCTCTGCGATCCAGCGGCGAACCAAGCCGACTTCCTCACCAGCGTCACAACCCCGGACGTGCGTGCCATCGCCGAAGGCTTCGAGAAGAGGTTCCCGCGGAACGGCGAAGAAGTACGAGCAGCGTACGAACAGTCATCCATCAAGGCCACAATGGTGGCGGAACTTGATTACCCCGAAAGTGACGAAGCGAAGCAGAACACGATCGACTTCAAGGAGATGGAAGCTCGGGACAAGCACAAGGGCCTTCCAAAGAACACCACAGTAACCACGAGCTTCTACTCTCAGGTCAAGACGGCAGTCACTCGGCAGTATCAGATATTGTGGGGTGATAAGCCTGTGCTCGTCGTAAAGCAAGTCTCTACTCTCATCCAAGCTCTCGTCGCTGGATCGTTGTTCTACCAAGCGCCAGACCACTCAGCTGGTCTCTTCCTCAAAGGTGGTGCATTGTTCTTCTGTCTTCTGTACCCTGCCTATATGGGACTTTCGGAGGTGACCGACTCTTTTACCGGAAGACCTGTCTTGGCTAAGCATCGATCATTCGCCATGCACTACCCTGCCGCTTTTGTCATCGCCCAGATTGCTACTGACATACCATTGATGCTGTTCCAGATGACGCACTTTGGAATCGTCATATACTTTATGGTCGGACTCGAGACTACTGCATCAGCTTTCTTCACATTCTGGATCATCATCTTCGCATCAGCCATGGCTATGACTGCGTGTTTCCGAATGATAGGTGCTGCTTTCCCGACATTCGACGCAGCGACTAAAGCTTCAGGCCTTCTCGTTTCAGGACTCTTCATGTACATGGGATACATGATCATCAAGCCAGAAATGAAGGATTGGTTCGTGTGGATCTTTTGGATCAACCCGATGTCTTATGGATTCGAAGCTTTGCTTGGTAACGAGTTCCACAACGCACAGGTACCGTGTGTGGGCCCTAATCTGGTTCCTAACGGACCAGGATATGTACCTGGTGAAGGCGGCCAGTCATGCATGGGTGTCAACGGCGCTCAACCCGGAGCGAGCACACTTACAGGAGATCAGTATCTTGCCTCTATGTCCTTCAGCCATAGCCATCTCTGGCGCAACGTCGGCATCATCTTCGCATGGTGGGTATTCTTCGTCGCAGTCACTATTGTCTTCACCTCAAGGTGGAAGGAGATGGGCGAAGGTGGACGTGGACTCCTCATTCCCAGGGAGAAGCAGAAGAAGAACAAGCATATCCAAGCTAATGATGAGGAGTCGCAAGCTGTTGAGAAGCCACAAGCCAGCTTTGAGTCTTCCAGCTCCGACGGATCACTCGCCAACCAACTCATCCGCAACACTTCTATCTTCACGTGGAAGAACCTTACTTACACCGTCAAGACCCCTTCGGGCGATCGCGTCCTCCTCGACAACGTTCAAGGTTTTGTGAAGCCAGGTACTCTCGGGGCCTTGATGGGATCGTCAGGCGTAAGTAACAATCTAGAGTCCCTCGTATGCGTCTTGATGCTAACACTTTTCTCAAGGCTGGCAAAACAACACTACTGGACGTTCTCGCCCAACGCAAGACCGACGGCACGATCCGTGGATCTATCATGGTTGATGGGCGCGACCTTCCCGTCTCATTCCAGCGATCGGCAGGTTATGTTGAACAGATGGACGTACACGAGTCGTTGTCCACAGTGCGTGAGGCCTTGGAATTCTCAGCTCTCCTCCGACAGTCTCGTGAAACACCACGAGAGGAGAAGCTTCGCTATGTTGACACCATTATCGACCTCCTACAACTCCATGACATTGAGCATACCCTAATCGGCCAACCTGGTGCTGGTCTCTCCATAGAGCAGCGTAAGCGGTTGACAATCGGCGTCGAGCTAGTTTCGAAGCCTAGCATTCTGATCTTCCTTGACGAGCCGACGTCTGGTCTGGATGGAGAAGCTGCTTTCACCACTGTGCGCTTCTTACGCAAGCTCGCAGAGGTCGGACAGGCGATCCTTGTCACGATCCATCAGCCGTCAGCTCAGCTTTTTGCGCAATTCGATACCCTCCTTTTGCTCGCAAAGGGCGGCAAGACGGTTTATTTTGGCGACATTGGTGACGATGCAAGCACAGTCAAGTCTTACTTTGCCAGCCACGGAGCGCCTTGTCCACGCGAGGCTAACCCTGCCGAACACATGATCGAGGTTGTCTCCGGTAGTCTGTCTAAAGACACTGACTGGAACAAGGTTTGGCTTGAGTCGCCCCAGCATGAGAAGATGACTGAAGAGCTCGACAACATCGTCGCGGAGGCCGCCGCTAAGCCACCAGGTACCGTCGATGATGGCCATCAATTCGCAGCTCCCATGTGGGAGCAAGTCAAGATCGTCACCCACCGCATGAACATCTCGTTGTTCCGCAATACTGAGTACGTCAACAATAAAGTGCTCATGCACATCCTGCTGGCCTTGCTGAACGGCTTCACCTTCTGGATGATTGGTGATAGTCTCCAAGACCTTCAGCTGCGACTGTTCACTGTCTTCAGTTTTATCTTTGTTGCTCCTGGTGTCATCTCCCAGCTGCAGCCGCTGTTCATCCAGCGTCGCGATGTTTACGAGACACGTGAGAAGAAGAGCAAGACATACCACTGGGCACCGTTCGTAACAGGTCTGATCGTTTCAGAACTTCCGTATCTGGTAGTATGTGCGGTCATGTACTATGTGTGCTGGTACTTCACTGCTGGCCTTCCTGGCGCCGCGAAGTACGCTGGCAGCACATTTTTCGTTGTGGTAAGCAAATCCCCTATCTTTTATCATCTGATGCGGACACTGACCAATCACAGCTTGTTTACGAGTTTCTCTACACCGGCATTGGACAGATGATCGCCGCCTACTCTCCCAACGCGGTGTTCGCCTCACTCGTCAATCCTCTTTTCGTCACAACTCTCGTGTCATTCTGCGGAGTACTCGTGCCTTACAGCCAGATCGAGCCATTCTGGAGGTACTGGCTCTACTACCTTGACCCCTTCAATTACCTGATGTCCTCTCTCCTCGTCTTCACCACCTGGTCTGCCGACGTCGACTGCAAGACAAGCGAACTCGCCATCTTCGATCCGGCTGCCAACCAGACCTGTGGCGAGTACCTCTCAGTCTATCAGCAGGGTATGGGCGTCGGTATCAACTTGCTCAACCCAGAAGCCACCGCCGATTGCCGCGTATGCCAGTACAAGACTGGAGCAGACTACCTGCGGACACTGAACCTAGCGGAGGAATACTATGGTTGGAGAAACGCTGCTATCGTCGTATTGTTCTCAGTGAGCAGTTACACACTGGTGTACTTGATGATGAAGTTGAGGACCAAGGCTACAAAGAAGGCGGCGTAAAGCTTTGGCGGGGAATGCGATGCATGGGAGCCGATACGGGGCGGCTTATAAGCCGGCGAGGCTGCGGCGGAGGTGGACGAGAATGTGATCAGAGAGATTTCGTAGCGTTACATAGTTGGCGTTCTTTAGACCTAGACTCCCTTTTTTACATATTGTAATACTACCACTGCTTCTCGACAAGCGCATAGAGTTGTCGAAATGTGAAGGTGTGAAACTGCCTGGATAAGACGAGCTGTCAAGCAGGGGGATTGATGACTAACCGCAGCTCGGAGCTAGCGTTGGAGCTCCAGCCTCCGCGGGCCCACACGTGTGCAATCTGCGATCGTCAATCTCCACACTCACCAAGTTTGCCAGGTTTCCATCGACGCCATGTGCACCTCTCAGCTCGCAATCTACCTAGTTGCCCAGAGTACGAGACACAGCTCATCATATATTCTTGGCGCCTAGTTACGCGTCCCCCAATGAAGATGCAAAAAGCATGAGAAAGATGGACTAATCCGACTGATAGCGCCGCGGCGTGGGATTGGCGTCTTCGACGTTGGCCCGCTGCACCGACGTCATGGTTCAGGAACGCGCAGATGTCGCGTGCGCGACGACGATGATGCTAAACTCCATGTCCCTAGCCTTTTGCTTAAGAACTAGCTGGAGCGTTGCATCATTCTGACCTGGAACCGAGATCGTGCCGATTTTCCGTTCCTCACCACACAATCACTGCGGAGCCTCCCCCAGCATCCTACCACTACAGTCAATGCAATCATGGGTGTGGCTGCAGGCGAACTTATTGTACCTTTCACGGGCGCTATCCAAGCTGCCTTCTCCGTCCTTCTGACCATCGCCTTCGGTGTTGTTGCAGCGCAATGCAATTTACTATCGCCCAAAGCGGCGAAGGAAGTTTCGAAGCTATGTGTGCGCATGTTTCTACCGGCGCTGTTGATCTATAAGATTGGCTCCAATCTGCATCAAGACACAGGCGTAAGATATGTGCCCGTCCTCAGTAAGTTCAATCCCACCATACAGTTGACAGAATCAAAGCTTACGCGGACAGTATGGTCAATATCATATACACTACTTTCTGTCTTCGTCGGTCGCCTCCTCACGCGCATCTTCAAGTTACCAGCCTGGGTCGCACCAGCCATCGCTTTCAACAACACAACTTCGCTTCCACTTCTTCTCATCCAGTCGCTCAAACAAACCCAAATTCTCGATGCTATCCTCATTGGTGGCGAGTCTGGCAGCCAGGCTATGGATCGTGCCGAGTCATACTTTCTGGTGAATGCCATGGTCAGCAACTCGCTGACGTTTGCTATTGGACCTGGTCTGCTAAGGCCGGGAGATGAGGATGCATCTGACGAACAAGAAGGAGAAGATGACGAAGATAACGGTCAGGCAAACGAGGACGGCGAGAGCAGTGATATGGAGCGAGGCCCTGAAGGAATCATCGACGAGGAGACTTCGCTACTCCCACAGCGCATAACCAAGCCCGTGAATCGCATTGAGAAGAAGGGGTATCTCAAAACACAAAAGTGGTACAATAATTTGTCGCCATGGCTGCAAGAGACTTTGAACATCACATGGCAGTTTGCCAATGCTCCATTGCTAGGTGCCATTGTCGGCGCAGTCATTGGGCTCACACCGGCTCTCCATAGGCTTTTCTTCAGTCCTAGCAACGAGGGCGGATACCTCAATGCTTGGCTTACGACCGCTATAAAGAACATTGGCGAGCTCTTTGCTACGACCCAGATCATCGTTGTCGGAGTAAAGCTCAGCAAGAGCATGCTGCGAATGAAGCGCGGTGAGGATAGTGGTGAAGTTCGCAAAGGAAGTTTGGCAATTGTCACCTTGATTAGGTTCATCATTTGGCCCTTGTAAGTTTCGCCGTGGCCATAGTAAGATCATCCGGCTAATTACCAATAGGATAAGCATACCCTTGATCTGGGTAGTCGCATCGAAAACAAAACTTCTCGATGCAGACCCCATGCTTTGGTTTTCGATGATGTTGATGCCTACCGGTCCTCCCGCTATGATCTTAGTAGCCCTGACCGATGTCACGGGCGCAGCTGAGTCGATGAAGATGACTGTCGCCAAGTTCCTTACCATTAGCTACGCAATAACGCCAATGATCTGCTTTGCTGTCGTCGGAGCTCTGAAAGCTACGGAAGCCGCGATCGAGCACATGTAAGCATGCTCTTCTCCAAAACCTATCGTACGTTCGGTTTCAAATTGCAATACATCAAGTCTACTTATCATCTGATTTTTCTGCTGTCGTCGTAAGCTTTGCGTAAGCCATGATCTTTGATTTCCTAGATTCGTCCGAACAAGATAGTATGGTATCGACCCTGTGGATGTGCACAGCCTTCGTATAGCGTTCACTAGATCCTTCTACCAGGGACGTGCGCATATACGGTAGATACGGTATGCTGACCTTCGATTCGGGCCGTTCTAATCTGCATGAATGAGAAATAGTGGGCACGGAAAACGAAGAAGCACAGGACGGACAAAAGTACTGATCTACGAAGACATGAGGTGTACCCACATTTCTGTCATGTCCTTTCTTTGTAGAAGGCTTACACTATGGAGTACGAAATTATTCGAATCATGTGGCTGTTTGTATAATCTTGCTGAAGCATAGAGCTGCATCTTTCTCAGTTGAGAATAAGCTGCTCAGTTGTTGTTGCGCCTTTTCATCACATCCAAGGCTTCTGCCAGGCTAGTCGTCACGAACGGTTCCACGCCCTGTTCGCTATTCGTCGCTGCATGCCGGGCCGTTGTTCGCTTTCGACGATGATCTATCACACTATGGTAAGAGTGTAGAAGTGCCCGCCAGAGGTCTTTGAAACTCAAAACGTGAATGATGGCCTTGGTCCAATGCATCTTCCTCGGCAACATGACCGAGTCTTCCTGCGGTGAAAGTTCCATCGCTTCGTCATCTCCGTTGCGACTCTCGCGGATACCATTCTCTTCTGAGTTATCGACTGCCTTGTACGTCTGAAATACGTCATACGGGTATGCATATAGATGGAGCATCGAGACCAGTGCCATTTCGAAGCACAACACAGTTTTTGGGATACCGACAGCGAGGGAAGGATATGAGATCTTGTCAGTCGGACTCATTGCGCCGCCTTTCTTCGTGAGGTGGCTGAATATGAACTGTATATGTCAGGGCCTTCTGTGCTATCAGGCTGCGCGGTCAAGTAACTCACGCTCTGTACGTAGAAGAGGAAGACCACAAGCTTGATCGCTACGAATTTCAACAATGGTCGATGAACAGCGAGCTCGAGCTTAGTTTGCTTGTAAAATTGCAAAAGGCAGATCATAGCAATGATAAGTGAGATGATCTCGATAACCTGTATCTATGTCGTAGATGTATTAGCATCGATCTAGAGATAACTCGTTCAAGTTGGCTACACACCCATATCCTAGCATGATTTGGATCGGTGGAAGTCTTGCAGTAAACGTCGAGAGCTTCGGTGATGCATTTCGTAAGAGCGCCAAAGAACTTTATGACACAAAACTGGAGGATGCAAACCCAGATGATCTGTTAAGTAGTGGGATAAAGTGTCAGAAATACTCCATACTGGGTGACCATCTGGTCAAGACTTACGCTGAAGTATTTGGAGCCATTAGGCGTATTGGTCGTCTTGCGCCGAAGCACGTATTTCCTAAACATCCGTACCGGGAGCACCCATGGCTGGGGCTCAACGATGGAGAAGAGTTGTCGCACTGAATGCAGGTCTGTATGAAGATATCTGCAGAGCAGCAGGAAGAATGAAGCGATGACGAGTGACTCGTAAAATTCGTATATAGCGCCTAGGTAGACGCTAGACTCGTAGAAAGGGATGCTCAAGGTGCAGCAAATGGTATATATCGGTACCATGAGCACGATGCGGATGATTCTATGAAGCTGTGTCAGTTTCTCCCGTATAGGGTAGGGGAGGGCAGCTTAGAACGCACAGTTTCTGCAACTTCGGCTGCGTGTAGTTTGTCAGGTGGCGATAAACTAGATATAGCGAAAGGGATATTGCGATGATCGAGCTTGCGGTAGCTATCGTGATAAGAAGCTCATGCGCCGTCATGTTCCTAAACAGTGGCTTCTCATGAACTACTTGAGATCAGTTGACAGTTGATGAATGGAGAGTTTTGGTGGGCATACCTCCTACGCCTAGAGGGTTATCGCACTTTGCCATCTTGTGTAATATGCAGTCAAGGTTGGTCGGTACTTGCAAGTGGGTGATTGCAGTCAATGGTTTGATGTAAGATGGGGAACTGTGAAGGCATTTGTTGCTCAAGTCATACGTTTCCAGCGTGCCAGAAAAGTGCTATAAAACCCCCTCGGAAGCTTTCCTGCATACACAGCCATTGTGGACTCACGCGTACTTGCTTGGCTATTGGGGCTGAAGTGCACCAAGCGAAGTGATTGCAATATCCCCGCTGCGACATAGTTCAGCTGCGCTTTTCCGTGAGATTCGGCCGAAAAGATGTTTTCGAGCCTCCACGATTTTACCCTATCAGAAGGGCTTCTGAGACCTTGTCGGAAGTACGGTCAGTGCGCAATACGGGCCGTTCCTGACATGCTCTTGGAACGCCAAGCCATGAATACCAAATTGTGCCTTGGGGTCGCGCTCTTCTGGTGCTTGGAGTGCCAAAGTTTGGCATTTGCCAAGCGATACGATCCTGGGGTTGACAACGATGTCAGCGCTACGTGCTCGGCCGAGGGCTTCTGCCTAACTGTGGGCTACACCGGGAAAGCTTGGAAGCCGGACGAATGGTCGGTATCGACTCGAATAGATAGCATCATGTCATTGTGTTATAAAGCTGCGAGGTCTCACATCAGATCAAACAAACTTACCGCTCAATGTCACTTCAACGGTGCTATCGAGGAGACTAACCGAAGAGCGATCTGATGTCGTACTTGGTTAATGTCTCTCAATAGCTCTTCTGAACGAACACTATGCGTACGCAGCTCTGATCCCATTGCATTGAGTCCCGATGAATACTTCAAACGAGACGCATTCGGTCGCTTCTCTGCATACAATCGAGCTTCGCAAGCAAGCTACATTCCATCTCTCAAAGCGAATGAAGTCCAATTCGCATTATTCCGTCTCTTGCTGGAGTAAGGATAGAAAGAAGTTCATCAAAATCTGGCTAGAGATAACCGATATACCATCTAGCCAGTGCTTTCGTCCGGCTTCGGTCTGAAAAGTGGATTACAGTGCAAGTCTGACAAGAGACAAAAGACTTGGCGCAAACATAAATTCGGATGTTTGTAACCTTACATTCAGAGCCAAATACACGTTGCATTATCGATAGGCACCTGGTCGAGGTCTTTGGACATTCAAGTCGATCAGTCTCCTTCTGGCGGCGAATGTCGCACCTTCCTATCGAGGCTAAAGGCCGTTGCGGGGTACCCTATGGATATGGTGCTAATAAAGATAGCTACCTTTGATGGTACTTCACTTCGCGAATATAAACTTCCTTTTTCTGAACAATTGCTACTGGATACCTCCTCGTTTCTTAGTGCTCTCGTCATGAAGATACTTGCTCTCCTGCTCCCCGTCGCGTCATTCACGCTTGCGCATCCGTCATCTCCAAAGCCTCTTTCATGGGAGATTACACCTACCAACAGTCAACAGCAGTTTCGCGGCCTCTCACCTGTTAACGAAAAGGTTGTCTGGATTTCAGGGACCAACGGAACTGTTCTGCGGACCACCGACTCAGGTTCGACATGGACGAACGTGTCTCCGAAATTTGCCGCGACGGAGAATGCATCCGACTTTCAGTTCCGCGATATTCAAGCCTTTTCTAGGACCACTGCTGTAACATTGTCAATCGGTGAAGGGAATCTTTCCCGCATCTATATTACGAGTGACGGCGGAAAGAATTGGAAACGCACGTTCGTCAATGAAGAGGAAACGGCCTTCTACGACTGCATGTCATTCGAGACGAGGAAAGGAAGGGAAAGTCATGGTGTCGCAATGAGCGATCCTGTCCAAGGCAAGTTCCGCTTACTGGAGACGTGGGATGGTGGTGTGCATTGGGCTATCGTTTCGAACAATACAATGCCCCCAGCACTGGAGGGCGAGTTTGGTTTCGCGGCCAGTGGGACGTGTATTGAGGCTGCGGCGGGTCGATGGTATTTGGCGACGGGAGGGGTTGACCCGGGACGTATCTTTTACACTACCTCCCCCAGCGTCAGTCACGGCTGGCAAGTCGCAAACTCATCCATCGCTGGTGGCGCAGCAGCTGGAGTGTTCTCTGTACGTTTTCGCGACACACGACACGGTATCGCAGTCGGAGGCGACTACGAACAGCCTACAGCCAGCAACAATACGGCCGCCTGGTCAAGCGATGGCGGAGCGAATTGGCACAAAGCTGACTCATTCCCGCGCGGTTATAGGTCAGGCGTCAGTTGGATACCTGGTAGGAGACAGGTAGCAGTAGCGGTCGGCACCAGCGGCTCCGACTTTACTATCGATGGAGGAAGGAATTGGGCGGGCATCGCTAACGGGACATTCGATGCTGTAGAGTGCGTTAGGAAGGACATTTGCTGGGCCAGCGGGTCCGGCGGACGCGTCGCAAGGTTGCATCTACGGGGGTTTTAAGCAACTCCCGAAGGAGAAGGGCATGCTGAGCTGGATAGGCTGATGTTGCTGTCCGCCAACTTGATCTCACCGTTGCCTGCTGTGGCGCCGATGGGCTGCATGCGGGGACGGACCCTCGCGGACTCTTTGTGTATATCGCGGCATGTGCGAGCATTGGCCGATTCTCGGAGACCAGCTTCGAATCAGGATACATGGAGTATATTACAAACGGGGCGTAGATAGCATATTGTGCCACCAAGGCGATCGGTCGTGGAGCATGCGAAGACTGATGGGGGCCGAAGTTGATCGAATCTTGGCATAGCTAAGTAGCGGGCCGGTAGTCTCTGCCGCTGCAGGTCTGAGGCGTCTTCGCGTCTTCGCACTATTGTACGATCCTTACCGCCTCCACCACATCGCCGTCTCGCTTCTTACCTTCCGATCGGAAGACTCCATCAAACAACATGTCTTATAGTGCATCCTCCAATCCACTTATCGCCGAGCACTTTTCCCTTCCCGTTGCGCGACTAGATGAATCGTGCATTTGCATCGTCTTAGCATGGTAGCATTACACTTGCATTAGACGACTTTGATCAGCATGGGACTTGCCTGCATCAAGGAAATACCCCGATTAGACTGATGGCAATAGCCTGAGATGCTACCTGGACATGCCAGAGGGCGTAAATGCAGAGAACTTTTTATTTTGCGTCCCACAGCGCAGCAACCGAGAACGCTAAGATTCCTCCGACCTCTAGGAGAGCGCGGGGACTACGAATTGGTGATTCAGTTATTGTGTTCATTGGTCAGACACTCTACACGCGGGTGGCCCTTAGGCCATTACTGCTCAGCGCACTAAGCTACTGATCTTTACAGCGGCGAGATGCCTCCGAGACATATTGAGCTAAAATTCTCGATGCACTTGATGCCTGTCAATTTACATTCCATGCCGTGGGCATTCCCAGTATTTCTTCCCTGTCCCAAGAACTGACCCGTAGACCTGGTTGTTCTTTCAACAAGCTTGTGCATAATCCTAGGCTTCGGTGTACCTTGTCAAGCAATTTATAACTGTGGAGCTATAAATCTGACGTCTTCTTCCGCGCCGCTGGGCATTGTGTTCACAACTCTCTGGTTCGCTTCTTGCAATGAGGTTAGCACTCGTCTTAGCAGGCCTGCTGGCCGTCGCCAGTGCTGCACCGAAGGCAAAGTTCATGGAGAATGACAAGCTGGCTCATCAGGGTCTAGCCAACTTGAAGGCATATGTTGCTGAACACGGCTATACAAATGCGGAAAAGTGTACCCTAGAGACTGCATATGTCAGAAAGGAATGGTATGCCAGAAGAGACATGATTCGAGAAAGCTTTGACTAACTGTTTCCTCTAGGGCGTCTCTTTCAAGGTCGGAGAAACGTGATTACATCAAAGCAGTACAATGCATTGGAAAGAAGCCCGCGAGAACCCCAGCTGCTATTGCTGCGGGGGCAAAGAGTCGATACGACGATTTAGTGGTGACACATATCCAGCAATCGCTCTCCATCCATGGAACGGCAAACTTCCTGTCATGGCATCGGTACTTCACCTGGACGTTCGAGCAGATGCTCCGTAATGAGTGTGGCTACAAAGGTTATCAACCCTACTACAACTGGGCTCACTGGTCGCACGACCCAAAAAGCGGACCATTCTTCGATGGCAGCAGATACAGTATGTCTGGTGACGGCGAGTACATTCCTGGAAGGAATTATTCTTGCTTTCCATATGAAGAACCATGTCTCATGAAGCTGCAACCCGGTACAGGAGGTGGTTGTGTCACTTCCGGTCCGTTCAAAGAGTAAGTATCTTTAGACGACTGAGTAGCGCAAAATCGCTACGCTTTCTTGCTGTATGTACTGACGGAACCGTAGTTGGAAGATCAACATGGGCCCCCTGCAAACAATGCTGAAGGTCCCTGGTGGTATACCACCAAACCCACAAGCCAACGGTCTGGGCTACAATCCGCGCTGCCTTTCTCGTGACATCAATTTACAGGCTGCAAATTCCACGAGTGATTTCGAAGTCTCTTCTCTCATCCAAATCAAAGACATTGCACGCTTCCAAACAGTGTACCAGGGAGAGTTTGCGAAGAACTTTATGGGTGTACACACTGTAGGTTTACCCAGCAATACTTGTCACGCGTGGATACTAACCTATATACAGGGCGGACATTACACTATCGGAGGAGATGCCGGCTCAGACTTCTACAACTCACCCGCCGATCCAGCATTCTTTCCTCATCATGGCATGATCGATAGGGTATGGTGGTGAGTTGATGTCCGTAGAACCCAGCTTTGATACATGTGCTGACCGATATCCCATCATCTAGGACGTGGCAAAACCAAGATATTGTAAATAGACAATATGCCATCAGCGGAGGCACGATCATCGGAAATCAAGGACCTAACGGCACGCTCAACGATACGATCACAATGGGAGAATATGTTGGGGCGCCAAATATCACTATCGGGGATGCGTTGAATACTCTCGCTGGGCCATTTTGCTACATATACGCATAGGGTGTGCAGCTGTCTTGCGGTCGGACTGCAGTAGCTAGTCGCATGCGGGTATTCTGATACAAGGCATGGTGGTTCAAAGATGTGATATGATGTTCGATTAAGCACAAACATTCACACGCGTATCAGTCTTGTACAGGGTCTTACTACTACGAGGCATCATCCAGACACAATTGAAATTCGTCACTTCTCTATTTCGTCAGCCAACGCCTCTGTAGCATGAAATATGTGAAGACTCGTGGCAAAACATTAGCATTTGGGGGAGGGAGGCTAGAGCGACTGTGGCAAGTTTGGAATGTAACAATGCTAGAGTGTCCTTCTACTGTGAAGTCATTCTAATATCTTCCATGGGACGATGACTTGCTTACTTTCTGCTCTCGATACTGCACTTCCACTTTTCTCTCCCCTGCTTGTCAACTCCTGTTTTCACCGCATCCGCCCCATTGAACACCACACTCCTCGTATCACCTCTTGGCAAGATGATCTCCAGCTCCTCCCAATGTGGTCTGAACCCTTCTTGCAGTTTCTCTTCGTACTGGACCAGTACTTGAGTTTCAGTCGTCTCGTACTTGACCGTGAAGACTGAGATCTTGGCTGGTGGCGGCGAAACACCATCGTCTTCAAACCAAACAGATTCATACTCCTTGCCTTTCGAAGAAGCTTTTGGAGGGAATATTTCCACGGCGCGGTAGTCGTCATGTGGTAGATTCGCTGGATTGCTCGTCTCGCCCACGGAGAGGACTTGTTCGGCACGTCCAACCGGAATTGCACTTCCCACTTTCGCTAGCACTGGAATGCTCGATTCCCAATGCGCTGAAATATCGACCCACTGACCAGCGTCATAGTATGTCTGTGGCTCGTTGTTGAGATCCAGAAACGCGGCATCCGGGTCTGCTAAGTCCTTGGGAAGATACATGCTAGAAGTCTCAGCACCAGGAGTGAAAACACCACCGACCAGCAATGCATCGCCAAGCCAGTACTGTGTTTCGCCGTCGGTCAGTACCTTGTTCGCCCAGATTTCCTGATCGTTCTCATATCCCCAACCAGTCCAACGCTGTGGCGGAGTTGCAGACAGATGAGAATGCAAGGCCAGCGAGTACAGGTAAGGAATAAGTTCGTAACGGCGCTTGATAGTATCCCGTATCAAACTTGTAACCTCTGGATACATCCAAGGCTCAATCACGTCGCCGACACTGTTGTCTTTGCCGGTCTTGAAGCAATTGATAGCGAAGCGCGGACTGTAGATACCTTGTTGGCACCAACGGACAAGAAGTTCGGGGCTCGGCTGTGGGCCTTCGAAACCGCCTATGTCATGGCCGTAGCATTGCATCAGACACACTCCAGCCGTGAGTGATAATGCGTTCGCTCCCTTCATGCCCGGCCAAGATGTTACGTTGTCGCCGCTCCAGGCACTAGCACAATAGCGAAGCGTTCCGGCTGTAGCGCTACGGGTCAGGATGAACGGACGTTGCGAGGGCTCTATGTCAAGGGAGGCGTCATGTGAGGATTTACCCATCAGTTCTGTGTTCAGTGCGCGGCCCCAAAACCCGATATCTTTGCCGTAGCCGCCGCTCTTGGGCTCTTGGGTAACTGTCGGTTCGTCCAATGCGCACTGCCAGCCATCGTGCGGGATAGTGTATTCGTTGTTATCATTCCAGATACAATCGATGCCTTCTCGCTTCAACTGGCGGATTCCGTCATACCACCATTTGTATCCCGCTTTGGAAGTGAAGTCAATATGGCCGCCGACACCACTCTCACCACCACCCGCACTCCACAGTCTCGCCTCAGCAGATGCCAGCGTCAAAGAATCCGTGAAGAATGCCCCAGCTTCCTTGAGCTTTTGATACTCTGGATGTGTGCCCAACACATACGGCTTCACGTTAGCGATAAGCCTGATACCCTCCTTGTGGTAAGCATCAATCCAGCCTTTTGGATCAGGAAACCGGTGTTTGTTCCATGTAAAGACATTGCGCGTCTTCGGCTCCGTCTCTGCAACCGTATAGCCAGATGACATCTGCATACCAGAGCAAGGGATGTCATGTTCCTTTAGCTTAGCAGCAAATTCCATCAGACTCTGACTCGCCGGTGGGTCGTCCGTCATGGAGTACTTCATACCGCCGGCAAGATAGCCAAACGCCCACCGCGGTACTAGTAGCGGGTGACCAACAAGGTCAGCGTAAATGCGTACGATATCTGGTAGCGTCTTTCCAACTAGTAGGTACTCCTCTAGGCCGCCATAGTCCTGACGGTAGACCTTGAAACGCCCCCACATGCCGTCCATCTCCGAGCCTACAGAATAGAAGCCACGGGCATGCGATGTTGAGAAGATACCAACACAGCCTTCCGGAGTAGCATTGATGAGAAGCGGAATGTGCTTATACATGGGATCTGTGCGATATACGTCGTAGCCGAAAGAATCGGTGGCGGAAAGAACGAAGTGACGGTTCGATAGATCCATGGGTGCTGGCTTCTCGCCGAGACCAAGATGGAGGGTTCCATTGTTGTAACGCGTGTAATGAGATATTCCAGGTCCATCAGCGACGTACGAACGGTTGGGAAGGTCGGTGTGAATAGGTGTTTTTTGGCCAGGAAGTGTGATTGAAACGATGGGTACGCCACTTTCCCAGTCCACATTCGCGGTTACGCCATCAACGGCTAATGTCCTTGAACTAGCGTTTGATGTGACCAGGCCTGCATCCGCATGGTCCAGGGTCTTGTCTGGCACCGGCGTAGCTCGGTGCGGCGGCAACAGATGCTTTGGTGAGGTGAACGTTGTTCGGAAAAGGCCAGGTCGTAATGCATCGAACGTAAATGTGAAGTCACCCAAGTTAGACTGCAGTTGAACACCCGAGTTTGATGTTTCTGTTGCGGCGGCAGCTTGATAGCCGCTGATGACATGCTCAAGCATTGGCATGATGGAGAATGAATGTAAAACTGGTCGTCAGTACCTGTCCTCTTTCAAAGTATCGTGACTTCAATCAATTATACTTATAGCAAGACAACGTATGTTACTTCGCACGAAAGTGCCATTTTCCGATGCCGAAAAGGCCAAGCCGGCTTCTTCGGCCGCGCGCGAGCAATGCATCTACCCCCAAAAGAGTTAAGATCGGAGTCTGGGGTCCCCGTGGGGATGCGTATAAGTTTAGTCGGGCCATATCCACTGACTACTGCTGCAGCATTACAGACATTTCTGGATTCGCTCCACCTCACTTCTTCTTGCGATGTCGAAACCAGAGACGACGGACGCTACTGCAGCAACAACAACGGCAACAGATATCGATAAGAACCATGTCGAAAATGTCGAAACCACAGAATCTATCCATAAGCCTAGCAATGCTGCTAACGGTAAAGGCAAAGACAAAGCGGCTGCGCTCCTCGCATCGAACGAACGCATCGTCGTAACATCGTGAGTACTCCCACATGAATTCATGTGGAACGTATACTGACCTCATACCATGCAGCGCCGAGAACAAACGCGTCTTGAAGAAGATCGATCTTGTCATATTACCCATCCTCCTCAGTGTCTACTTTCTGCAGTCTCTCGACAAGACCACTCTGTCCTACGCTTCCGTATTTGGGCTCATCGAGGATGCCAACCTTGACCCGAACAGTCAGCAATACTCATGGCTAGGCAGTATTGTATACATTGCTCAGCTAGTAGCGCAGCCAGTCGTTGCTGTACTGCTAGTCAAGCTGAGAATGGGAAAGTTCATGGGTGTGATGGTCTTCACCTGGGGTGTCATTCGTGAGTGTCTCTGTACGAATTGCATGTGACGCATACACTGACTTCATACGCCTACACTAAGTGTGTGGCATGGCGGGTGCAAGAGACTTCGCTGGACTCATGGCAACACGGTTCCTACTGGGTGCTTTCGAAGCTGCCATAGGTAAGCAAGACCCTCATACTGGCACCATAGCAACTACTAACGTACCATAGCACCTGCATTCATCGCCGTCGTCCAGATGTGGTATAAGCGCGGAGAGCAAACGAACCGCAACGCAGCCTGGTACGCCATGCTAGGTATCGTCAACATTCTTGGGAGCTTGCTCTCGTACGGTTTGGGACATATCAAGTCGGACCTCCTGCACTCATACCAGATCATCTTCCTCTTTTGTGGCCTGCTCACAGTCATCGTGTCGGTCTTCGTTTGGTTCTTCATGCCGGACTCTCCTGTCGAAGCAAAGTTCCTAAATGATCACGAGAAGCTGATTGCGGTCGAGCGCCTGCGTATGAATCAAATGGGTGTCGCATCCCGCGTCTGGAAGTGGGATCACGTATTGGAGGCCTTCATGGATCCCAAGACTTGGCTTTGGTTTTCCATGTTGACGGCTGTCAGCATTCCTAGTGGTGGTATCACTACATTCGGACCTTTGATCATTCAGAGTGAGCAGTCCCCTTAGACAAGCCACATGTGACGCCTGTACTGACCGCGTATTCAGGTTTCGGATTTGGTCAATTTGCAACCATTCTCTTCAACATGCCGTTCGGCATCGTCCAGATTGTGGCAACTATAGGGGGCGCTTGGCTAGCAACATGGCTCAAGAAAAAGAGCCCGGTCTTGATCCTTTTGTGTATCCCGCCAATCATTGGCATCATTATCCTCATGGTCGTTGGACGCGGCGATTCGAACAAAGGCGTCTTGCTTTTCGGATATTACCTCGTAAGTCATTGCTTCTCCGAAACAGAACGATCAACACTAACAAGCCCAGACGTCATTTTACCCCGGAATATCTCCGCTCATCTATTCCTGGTCCGGCCAGAATACTGGAGGCGACACGAAGCGTAAAGTAACGACTAGTATCCTCTTTGTCGGCGCTAGTGCGGGTAACATCATCGGACCCCAACTTTTCAAGCCATCCGAGAAGCCACACTACTACAGAGGATTGCGCGCCAATTTGGCATTGTTTATTGCAATTATTGTTCTGATTTTGCTTGCAATGTTCTGGATCAAGCTGTTGAACCGGAAGCATGCAGCAACAAGGGAGAGCATGGGCAAATCGGCGATCGTTGTTGATACGAGTATGGGAACTGCGCGTGAAGGTGACGCCGAGGAAGCTGACAACGCACAAGCCAGTGGGGTGGGTGACAAGGCGTTCGATGATCTGACTGATATCAAGAACGAAGATTTCGTTTATGTTTTATAAGTAACGCGCAGTGGAGATCGTCCTTTCAGACGACATCTGGGCAGCATGTATCGCGATGGAATGGATAGTCGTATGTCTTGTTGGCCTCCGCACATAATGTACATGCTTGGCTACTAGACCCAGTCATCCGAATATGACCTGCGTATATATTTCCGCTTCTTGTTGAAATTCTTGTTTCAAAACAAGCTGTCTATGTTGACGAATAGATCTTGCCATCCGAGAGGCATGTGTTTGAGATTTAACCCAGGAAAATCCCACTCGAACACAAACTCGCTTGGCACATAGCCCTGGAACTCGTCTTCAGCCGCCCCATTTCTTGTTCCAGCCATCGAATTTTCTTGATCAGAATTTTGTTCCGCTGCATACTCTCGGAGAGCGGCTTCGCATTTCTCGATGCTGGTTTGCAAGATCTGAAAATATGCGATATGGCCGACGGTCACTGTCTTCAACTCTTCTAGCACGCGGTGCGCGTCACGAAGCAGGGCCATGACAGAGGGGACTGGGTCGCGGAGAAGAATGGCTAGCCTGAGAACGAGTAGAACTGATACGGCGCATTTAGCCCAAACGTAATCAAGCGTCCAGCGGAAAGTACTGAGATATGCTGAGCCAGAGGTGGTAGTGTGAGATGCAGGCGATGAGGTTGGTGTTAGCGATGACTGAAGCATGTAATGTAAGTGGCAGCTTGCCGCCTCCTTGGCTTTACGTATGAAGTCGCGTTGGAAGTCGGTCATGATTGCAATGTTCTCGATCCCTGACGAGGATACAGCTTTTAGATAGAGCGTCATCATCGCCCACTCCCGTTGGATTTGCAAATTTTGTAATGCTATTGCACGTTGGTGTGGCGCTGGCTCCGTCATTGCGATAGTGGTCCACTCATCGAGCCACAGTGACAGCTCAACTCTAGCGTCATCTACTGTAGTTCGAAGCTGATCTTCGCTGAGTTGAATCATGAAGTCACTGTTCCGACCCATGATCTTGGTATAAGCTTCGGTACGGATGATATTGAGCTCGACTTGCGAAAGAAGTCGGATATCTATCGCTGTTCGTTCCGGATGAACGAGCAGGCTCCTAATCTTCCTGGACGACATCTGAAGAGTCAGGCCTGGTAGTTTGCCTCCGTCGAGGGAGAAACTGGAACATCTTCAGCAGAAATCTTCGACTTGGCATGTGGCATACTCACAAAAGCTCAAGGTTGCAGATGCCGTGCCAAACTCTGGATAACCGGTAAAGATTTTGCTCATCGGTAGTGATAACCCTTGGCCGTGCATGACTTTTCGCGATGAGTTGATCAACAGCAAGAGGTAGCCCGATCTGTATGGCGAAGCGAAGGGCTGTTGCTATTAGTACAAATCCATTCTCCGAGTATGCCGCTACTAATGCGATCGCTTGTACATCCTCTACTGTAGGAACGCTTGTGTTAATAAGCATATTGGTTATATGGTCGCGAACTCTAGACTGCAACCGACGATATATCGTTGTGTTGAATCCCTCGTTAGCACGACAGCCAATGCTAACAATGGCATCGAACAGAATTCTTTTTCAAAGTCAGTGTATGTCTCACCCTTGAGTAGGACTGGAGAATTTCTCACGGACTCCGTGAAGACACTGATGCAATGGTATCTGTCTTCTCGCAAAATATGGGTACAAGATATTGCTATGCCATTTAGTGTGGTTCAAACGATAAATCGGAGCCCTCATACACTACCAGAAAAGAAGCTGCCGCTAATCAGTGATATGAGGATTTACAGAAGATTCGGTTCTAGCTACCTTTGATACCAACTCGCTGCTTGTTCCCATGTGACTATGCCTGCATCAACGGCATTGCGTATTGGCATGGCAGGTGCGTTGCATCGAGGTAGGGAATGAAGCGCAAAGTCGGGAACTGTTGTATTCGCATGCTCCGCGAGTGACTGTAGCCACGGACATGATCAGCGAGATGTCTCATGATGGTCCACGAAGTGGGGCTGAAGTCTGTTGTGCCTCTAGCTGGCTCAGGTGTAGTCCTGCCTGGCTTATTTGCAGGTGCCTACGTACGCTTTTGTCCCGGCCTTGTTGGACACGCATGTGCTCGCGAATCATGGCCATTTCTTCCTCGAGCTTTTCGATACGCAACACGTTCTCATCCTTGACTGCGTCATGGTACTGACAGGTTGTACTATTCCTGTCACATCGTTGACAGGGGCGGTTTCCATCGCAGCGGACCTTGGACGTTCGGCAACTGATGCATGCATTGATAGCACGGCGTTTGCGTGGACGCGCTGGAAGAGGTGGATCCATCTAATGGGAAGTTCGTGCGAGATGTACAGCTGTACATCTCGCGTGAGGACCCGTTTTTTAATGATGGTGGGCCGATGCGGGGAAGCTGTACATGAGTCGTGGTCGCTATGGCGGATGTCACTACCGGCAATAAAGAGAGCGGCCGAGATCTTTTGCTGCTAAAAAAGCCACTAAAATCTTGCCTGCACCGCATACGAGGAAAATGAAACAGGTATAGAGACCTTATGCCTTACCTTGAAGCCTACATTAACTTCTAACAGACAACCTTATAGAGACTGAAAGCATTGTAGGCTTTTAGATTCTTCATGTCTATACTATAACTCTTGACATACATTACTGTAGTAGTGTGAGGTAGGATGTAATCCAAGATTTAGCCTTAATTCGGCGCCATGTATTCGTTTATCGTGGGTGTCGTCTCGAGGTCAAGGTCGATACCGAACATCCCTGTAGCCTGCCCGTAACTAGTCTTAACAGCCTCAGATGCGTATATGCGCATTTCCTTCTCGTATGCCTCTGTCACACCAGTCCATTTATCGCCATCGCCTCTCTCCCAAGCTTCGGCAATCAATCGACCAAGCAAAGCTGAATCACGCACAGCCGTGTTCGCACCGTTGCCGCCCGCCGGCGTCATGGCATGGACAGCGTCGCCAACAAGAGTAACTCGAGGATCGTTGGGCCATTCCGGAACACCCCTCGGGTCAGAGCATGTGATCTTCCAGAAAGCTGCTTCAGATTCTTTCATATTCTCGAACAGTGGTCTGACACGCTGGTGGTAGTGCGAAGTGAGGGCTTTGGCAATTTTTGCAACAGGCTGTCCGGTAATGGTGTAGTTGTCATTAGGTGCCTTGATGACACCTGGCGAGCCAATCATGGTCCAGCCAAAGTCGATATCGGGGTTATCCATATCACCAGCGCGTACATTTGTGATGATGAAGACCCTGCCGCCGTTTGGTTGCGACGTGTCGTCGGCGAATCGGAAGACGCCTTCGCCCAAGGCCCTAAAAGCGGATGTTGGAGCTTGTCCATGGATTCCTCTCGATCCAAGGTCGTAAACTTTGATGGCGCCGTTGGACAGCTGAGCGCCTACTGCGCTCTTGACGCCCTCGCCTCCAACCAGCATGGATCCTTCTTCCGACTTAGTACCATCGGCAAAAATCAATCGCACACCATTGTCCGTCCTTTCGTATGCTGTGGCGTGGTGATTCCAGCGCACCTTGTCCTCTAGGCCCTCGATGAACAGCTTGCGCATGTCGCCGCGCGAGATGCCCACCACCTTACCGTCCTTGCTTGTCAAAGGCTCGCTCCTCACGCTCGGAGCATCTCCACCCACTGTCTCGCCCGTCAGCGGGTTGATGGCTGCAAAGCCGGCCCCACCTGTTTTCCCACAAGCATCGTAGAACTTCTGGAAGCCTGTGGGGCCGAGGACTTCCTCAATGGCATCGAGCCCCTGGGCTGAGAGTCGCAGGCGGTAGCCTTGGGCTCTGAAAATGATGGATGCGTCGCGTTCGAAGACGAGGAATGGGATTTTGGACCGGTGCAGCGAACGGGCGAGGAGGAGCGAGGCAAGGCCGCCGCCGGAGATGAGGATTGGCTTGGGGGTGCTCATGGTGGGCGATGGGTTGATTCGGAGTGTGGAGGGCGCTTGACAAGAGACGCCATGGCTCCTATTATAGCAGTCGCGCTTGGTGTTGAGGAAGACGCGAGATGTATTGCGTCAAGTACATCATTGGGCAAGTGGGGGCCGCGTCGGAGCTCCGGGGCATCCAAAGGGGCGTGATTTCTAATAAGCCGTCGCGCTGTCAGTAAGCACCGGTTCATCTCTTTCCGCACCTCGATGCTTTCAATTACCAAGCCTCGCACACAGTTGCGTGCTTCGCGATGCAGCAGAGTTGGTCGACATTAGTCTTCATGGTCAATGATGAAAGCCGCAAGCCGCTGCGCTTTGTAAACGCCTGACGATTTGAGTGAAGACAAAATTAATGGGGACTTGGTACCTGCCCGGGTGTATAAACGTTATCATCAGCTCCAAGACACCGAGAGCTCCACCGGAGAGACAAACTGGACAGGTGCCCTAAGCTGCCGACATTAGGATGCAGGATACCTGAGAGCAACTGGGGTATTGGATAGGTAGGTCAATAGCAAGGACAGGCACAATTAAAGATCAGCGTCTAGATACTGTCGAATTTATGTGGGAAGACGTGGACATAACAGTCAAAATTGCACTTGCTGCATCTCGTCCGAAATGTCAAGCAAACAACCTCCGGAGTGCTGCCGACACTCCGCATCCGCAAGCTAGTGTAGATCACTCCACAGGCTTAACAACAACAAGCATTTCGCATTTGCCATTTTGTCCTGCTCATTGGGTGCATACCTATCTTCGCCTTCTCCTCGAGCAAAATGACGCTGGACGCGCCACGACACGGGTCCTCTCGTTAAGAAGCTCATCGAAGACCTCCAGCCTAGTACTCGTCTTGCCGCCATGAGCGAGTCAGCCACGTACCGCGAGATCATGGCCAAGTGGTCGAAGGTTGTGGGTAAGAAATTAGTTGGCGACGAAGGTATCAAGCACATGTCTGGAAAAGAATATTGGGATACGATGTCTGGAGATGATGATATCAAGGAGCATACTATGCAGTGCTGGTAGTACACTAGAGATCTTGGATATTACGGTGGTGACAAGAATCTTCTTTTTCTGGAGAGCGTGGGTATGGCAGGACAGATGACGAGTTTGGAAGATTGGTCGACATTTGAGGGCTAGGATAAAGAATCTGGTTCCGGGTGGCGAACCTCGCAGGTTTCGATGATATCAAATGTTTTCCACTAAACTCTTCTCACCCATCTCAGTCCTACACTCTCGGGGTTGACCATCTCGTGCAACATATGCCCCTCATGGTCGACTTTTAAACTGCACTCCCACGCCCTCTTCCTTGCGCCTTCCTCTGTTTCACCAGATTCAGGCACAACTTCTACTTTCCAGTCCCGCAACAGCGCGGCCAGGACCGCTACAAGCTCGACTTGTGAGAAGCGCTTTCCTGGACACACGCGCTGGCCCCATGCCCACGCTAGATAGTGCTCGGATGTATCTGGCGCTAGTACCTCGCTTTCGAATGGGATTGTTCCTTGAGTTTGAGGATCCGATACGCTAATATGTTGACCGGGATTCCAGCCGAGGGGATCAGGTCCCCAGTATTTGGGGAGTGCGTGGAGAGCTGGTATAGAGCAATGGACTGATGTTCCGGCAGGGATAATGTATGTTTCACCGTTGTATTTCAAGGGTTGAGAATTTGAACCCGTCGTCTTGACTAATTGGGATAGTGGGTGGCAGATACGCAATGTTTCCATCTACGAAAGGATTAGCATAAATTTGGTGACACGGACTAACACGGTACTTACAATCACAGCACCACAGCGTTTTAGCTTTTTGAAATTCTCGAAACTCCATGTGTTGGTGTCGCTAGAAGTAAGGTAATGGTGTAGTTCTTCACTAATCCACTCTTGCGACTGTGGGTTCGCGGCGAGGTGGTAAAGTATGCTGGTCAGGGCGATGGCTGTAGTGTCGTTCCCGGCAAATGCGTATACGAAGAGATTGCTGATGATCTCTTCCTCGGTCATATTCACAGTCTTGATAGCCTTGTTTTCGTCCGCGACTTCGTAGAGAGGTGCCTCGCCGGGACTTTGATTTGTGTCTAATGCGCGCACCAGACGCGCGACAAGATGCTGACGATCAGTCCGTCCTTGCTTCACGTGTATCCGTTCTTCATCCATCAGACGTAAAATGTACGAGCGGAAAATAGCCATTGCTTCCGCAGCACCTTTCCAGGACTTAGGCGTCCACCAGGCTTTCAGTCCTTCTTCGCCCAGGATGAAGATCTGGATGATGGAGCCTAGAATGGTTGAGAGAGAAGCTCGATACATGTATGAGGTATCACCCTCATGCTTGCTCTTGGTTTCCTCAGACTTTCCTTCGAACGGATAGACCTTGTCGAACATTGCTGCGGCCAGGACGTTGAGTGTGAAGACTTTTGTATCTTGGTGGGTTGAACGTATCGGTTGCTTGCATCGCTTGGTCCAGAATTCGAGCATACCTTCAGTCTGACTCAAAGACTGCCTCCAAACCAGCTCGTTGTTCTTCTCCGTGAATGTAACGCCAGTCATCTTCCGATGCCGCTGCCACTCCTCGTCATCCGTCGTCGATAGGTTCTTTCCGTACACGTTAAGAACAGCCATTTCCTCCATATTACGTCGGAAATCCCTGCGGCGTTGCAGAATATCATACGTGACCGCAGCATCCGCTACGCAAAGCTGAAGACCGCCTGGATGCACCACGATGAAGACATCGCTACCCACATGTTCGTGGACCTGGGCGCGCGTATTGGCTTCCCAGCCGTACGAGTAGATGCGAGACATGTTCTCGGTCGCAATACCCAAGCGTTCGCATAAGCGCACAAATTTGCTGCCGCCAAGCAGCCAGAAAGGGTTCATAGGTGAGATCCATCGTTCGAGGTAAGGGAGGCCAATTGCTCTCGCTTTTGCGCGATTTTGGGCGAGAGATTGCGCAGACCAGATAGTCAAAGCGACTGGCAGCGCGAGCAATGTGAGCAGTATTGTCAAAAGTGCCATTTTGGTGAATGGCCTTTGCAGACCCAGTAGAGCGATTGTATCGCTTTTCTAGCCATGGCATGTTCTGCGCGTTAAGTATCGTCGAGTGAATCCTTCGGGCGTATCTCAACGCGCGCTTTGCCTGAATGAGCTTCTGTGGCTGGAGTGGGGGCCGCATCTCAGGTTCATTCCGCTTCCGCACAGCAGCATGTCAATTCCTGCCACGGTTAGATGGTGATGTTTGGGGATCATCTACGTCGGTATGATAACGAACGACTGCATTGCACATACACGCAATGTCAACCTCTGATAGTCTCAGTTCGATGTGAAATGAGCATAATTTCACAGCTACCGCACAGTTCATATATTCCTTCAACACCGTTGGCATCCCGCACATGGCCAGATCCCGCGATGTCCGAAAGGACTGAATGACCTAGATCTTCAGGCGTGAAGTATAGCAACACAGTGGCTGTAACGGACGTATACAGACATCTTGTCATGGTCGGTCAAGATGTATAATTGAGGCTAAGTGCTATATGACACCATGCACTCTATGATGTAGTCAACATTCGGCTTCATCAACAGCATGTAGTCTTCTTCCAGCATGATCGGTTTAGGCTGCTGGGCCACAAAGATAGCCTGGCCGAGGTCGTCGCTGTAGCTCCAGTCCCACCACGAATGTTCCAGATCCGGAGCGTTCGGAGCATCGTATCTTTGGTAATGGTCTTCCTTGAGCATTTCACCGAGTAGTCTAACAAATTCGTGAGATCCCCATGATGCCAGACCACTCCCTTGGGCGAGGAGCCTGATCTCTTTGACATTCTGCAATCGTCTGAATAAGTCTACCAGGGCTTTTCGGCTTTTGGAATCTTCGAGCATGATCACAAGTTCCAGCTGATCAAGGTGCATGCATGGCTTGTTCAAGGGGAACATCTCCCATCTTTTGATATCGCCGGGGTTATAGTGGACTCTCAACTTCTTTACGTCGCGTAGAAGCGCGTCGGATTGCTGGTGAATAACCCAAGTAGAGTCTTTGGGGAGCACGAAGAGCGTCTTTTGAATGGCAAGACGAAAGAACTCGGCGTTGAATTGTCGGCAGACCAGCCTTATGGCGAGGTTGTTGCTGGGTTTGTATTTGCTGTCGACCCTAAAATGAT
Organism: Alternaria alternata; assembly: GCF_001642055.1. Taxonomy (NCBI): domain Eukaryota; kingdom Fungi; phylum Ascomycota; class Dothideomycetes; order Pleosporales; family Pleosporaceae; genus Alternaria; species Alternaria alternata. The sequence goes on along the minus strand of NW_017306190.1, from coordinate 847,462 downwards.
CCCTTTTTTCTCCAGGCCTGTGCTGTCTGGTGAGTCCAGCGTCGGGCTGCTCAAGCGCATAGGCGGCAATCTCCAAGCGAAGCTCGGTTGGTAAAGTGAAAAAGGTCGTCTTCTCGTTGACTTGTGGCATAGTCTGGTATGCTGTGAGCCTGCAGGCTTGATTGGCCGACTTCAGGCTCGAACAACGACCCAGCTGACGCGAACGAGGAGCGCCCAATCTTAGCGCAAGTCCGTGCATAGCCATCTGATAAGATTTCTCCAACCCCGCCGATCTCCGAGGTTGCATCGTCCTTCTTGTACTTCATCGCGTCCACCCATGCGCGCTTTGTCGATATCTATCATTCTTTACACTCTTGCAGATGTAGCACAGTCTCTGTACTCGGGCAAGTTTTGCCCTTTGGCTTGCGAGACCACCATCAACTATGTAACCTTTAACGACACCGACCCTTCGCTTTCGCGGAAGTTCCGAGCATGTCAAAGTGATTTGCGCGTCACGTCACTGTACCTGTGTTTCGGGGAATTCTGTAAGCGAGATGGTCATATAGAAGAGTGGATTGAGAGTCAGAATCTTTGGTGCGAAGCATACGCGAATATCACATTACCTTCATTTCACGATGTTGTGGATCGATGGACGCCGGATGAAAGGGGCAAAATAAGACGGCTGCAGGCGGAAGAGGCACTGGAGTTTCCGAGCATTGATGAAGTTGTGCTACCCAGTGATATGCTCGTGAAGCGAGCTTTTACGACTATGGTACAGTTTTCATCCGTCATGGCCTGATGGGAAATGCAATGCTAACCACAGCATACAGGACGCAGCAGATTGGGAATACAAGATCCATCTTGTATATGGGTGAGCATAATCTGGATTCTATTGAACGCACAATCGCTGAGAAAAGATTTACAGATGGTACATGTACTACTTTTGGATCGCCGTAGTGATTGTTGGTGTCACAACGCGTCTCTTATCACTGATGCGCGGTAGACGACACTACAATAAGTCGTATGAGGCGATCTCAGAGGTTGCTTCTAGCACAGATTCTGTGTCACTCAGCCCTGTAATCCGTTTACAGACATGGCTAAAGCGATACCTCACCACACCTGCCGCGTTTGGTGACCGCTGTTCTCGACCTTATGGCTGGTGCACCATACCACCACGGATCCAATCGCTTACCATCTTCTTCTTCGTCGCACTCAACATCGCCGTCTGTACTTGCTCCTACCGTCTTACCGAAGGCAACCTCTACTGGCCAGAGAAGTCAGCACAACTTCTCCGCTATGTATCGGATCGTACTGGGATCGTTTCGCTGGCAAACTTCCCTCTTGTCTGGCTTTTTGGCATGCGAAACGATGTTTTAATCTGGATAACTGGATGGGGATTCGGCACATACAACGCTTTCCATCGATGGGTTGCTAGGGTCGCCACGGTACAAGCTGTGGTGCACAGTCTGGGCTATACGCTGATGATACTGGAGAGCGGAGGATGGTCACACTTTCTCAAGTACTGGACGAAACACTACTTCTGGAATGGCGAACTAGCGACCATCGCTATGTGTGGCCTTTTAGCGTTTTCGTTCTATGGTATTCGCCGTGCGCACTACGAGTTCTTTCTCGTCACGCACATAGCGTTGTCCATCGCCGCACTCTGGTCCATGTACTACCATGTCGAGATCTTTACTAACGGCGAGTGGAACATATTTATCTGGCCATGTGTCGTTGTCTGGATCTTCGATCGCGCCATGCGCCTCGTTCGGATCGTAGTGTTCAACCGCAATCCTTTCGGTACCAAGGCTAGGGTCACTTATGACCCTAATAGTAACCTTGTCCGAATGGACGTTGACGGGAAGAAGAGCTTGGTCGCGCCGAAGCCTGGTACATATTACTATATCCACGTATTGGACGACACGTTGTATGCCCACCAGAGCCATCCTTTCACGTTGGCATACACCTCGACAGATGCCGACCAGCCTCCGTCTACGCCTTTGTCGCCACTTTCGCTCAGACCCGAACCCTTGCGCACGTCATCAGCCTCATCCACCGAGTCTGATGCGCTCCTGCCATCTGAAGGCGTACTGAACATGGTGTTCCTTATCCGACCATACGACGGTTTCACATCCCGTTTAAAATCACATTGTCTTTTGCATCCCAAAAGACTCAACGTCCTCATCGAAGGACCCTATGGACATACTGTCCCTCTCCGAAGTTTCACCAACATTCTGTTTATAGTTGGTGGGACTGGTATCGCAGTGCCTCTGTCACATCTGGCTCATATACTGTCCACGTCCTCACGTGTTCAGAGTGTGAAGATTGTTTGGGCGGTCCGCGAGTATGCATTCCTTGCGTCAGTACTGCGTGACTTCAGAGGGTTGTTAAGCGATGAGAGAATGGAGATGGAAGTACATGTCACTCGCGATGACGAAGCAAAGGACGACGTCTTAGGCGAGGCGTTAAAGAGTGTGAGGATGATGGCGCACAGGCCCAATGTACATACCACGATAGTGGAAGCTGCAAGAGATGCGGGGCAACAACCGCTAGCGATTGTGGCCTGCGGACCAGCTTTGATGGCTGATCAGGCCAGAAGAGCAAGTGTACAGATGCTGGCTAAGGGACATAGGGGTGTTGAGTACTTTGAAGAAAGCTTTAAATGGTAAGGCACATAAAACTAGACCGAAATGGCGATATTTGCTCAGTGCTATGCCTCGCTGTGGTTTATAGATTCCCTTTATCTTCTTTCTTCTTCAATTCAACATACCATTGCGCGACTTCCTTTACGCTGTCCTTTAGGCCCCTGATCTTGTCTCCGCTCAAGAGCATGTTCTCTGTCACACTCGAATCGGCGCGAAACGGCATGTTGATAGGAACCTTGCCTCGTCCCACTCTGAAGGCTCCTGTCTTGACTTCGTTTCCGAAGTCAAGTTCAATCATGTCTGCCGCGTCGTTCCATAGCTTTTCTCCATCTATACCCGGTTCTACCGTGCCAGCAGCGACATACCACGTAGGCAAGTCTTCGCTCCTGATTCTCTCATCTAGCGCCTCAATGTGAATCCGAGCGCAGTCCTCTACGTGTATGAAGCCGAATGCATATCGTGGTGTCATGTCATCGAAGAGCAACGCCTTGCTTTGTCGATCCACATGTGCGAGGGCTTGCTCAGACGTTGTGCAGAATTCCGAAGGCCCGATGACGGTGCCTGGTATGATTTGCGCGATAGAGAAGGGGAGCTTGTGGGAAGCTTGAAGGTGGGCAAGGTTGGTCATGCATTGAGCTTTTGCGGAGCAATATGCGTTGTGAGGAGACTTTAGAGGGGGTCGGTATTCGAGAGACGTTTGCGAGACTTGGACCTGCTCTGTGTAGGTCAGCACAAGACATTGAGCTGGACAGGAGAGCACGATGGAAGAGACGTACCGTTTAGAACGCGATCCATACGCCTGCCTAAGGTATCTCCGTCTTCCGAGTCAACGAGACCAGCCCCGGCTTGCGTGAAAACCATTCTCTTCACCGTCTGTGACTTGTTCCCAGCTTCAATCAAGCCCTTGGTAGAGTTGATGTACGGCCAGTAGATGTCCTTGTCGGGATCCAGATTTGGCATCGGCCATGCTCCTGCTATGTGCACAACATAATCGGCACCTGCAACAGCTTCGTCGTAAGCTCCTTCAGCAGCATTGTTTGGCACGACAGCGTATTCGACCAGGTCAAGGTATGGCTGGACCGAGGGCCCGGATTTGATGAAGTCAATGGCGGCGGAACGGCGCACGATACAGCGTACTCGATAGCCAGTCTGCAGTGCGTACACGACGCACGCGTAGCCGATTGTGCCATTTGCACCGGTAATCTGGTTGGCCTATCAGTCTTGTTGTGCCGAATGTCATGGACGGGGTTTGGCGTACAGCGACAAGGCCACGAGCTCCGCGATTCACTGTCATGATTCAATGTCGCGACGGCCGGCTGCTCCAATACCGCAAACGCTTCTGGCTCAAGTCAGAAGCTTGGATAGACATGGTCAATATACAGAAGCGCTTGCGTCTTACTAAGACTATCGTGGGGAGAGTGCGGCTTACAAGCAAGGGAGGGCGAGATGCTGGGGGTTCCGATTAGCGTTCCAGGTTCCGACATCCCTCGGCATTGCTTGAGACGTCGAGCCTGTCGTCATCGGATCTTCCCCAATCAACCCTCCCCGCTGACCATTGACGCGCGAACGAGGCTCACTATGGCTGCTTCACTCTCACCTTACGTGAAGCCCGATTGGAATACTGGCTGAAGTTACCAATAATGGCAGACGGCACCATACAATCCCAGGGCTTTCCTCACGCCGCCAGTGAGAGGCTCAACATCATCATCGTACGTTCCAGCACGCGCACGCGCTTCTCATCCCGAGCACAAACTGACTTCACTACCTAGGCAGGCGCATCCTTAGGTGGCCTCGCGACAGCTCTTGCTCTAAAACGTCTTCCAGCACCACATGCACACCCCGTCACGCTTCTCGAACGGAATCCGACCGCCCTCCTCCACAATCAAGGCGCTGGCATCGTCGCTGGTGAGGACTTCTCCTGTACGACCCACTCCTGAGGCATACACTAACATCGCGCCCGCGTCTTATAGGTGGTGATACCCTGGCATTCTTCAAGCGCTACGACAAATGCAAGCGCGACTTGGCTGTTACCTCGACTCGAAGGCAATACCTGAGCAAGGATGGTGAGGTCATACACAAGGAAGACATGCAGCAGAACATGACCAGCTGGGACCTTGCATACTATATGCTCAGGGCTAACGTTGATGGGATCGAGAGCAAGTATTGCGACGCGCCGCGCGACCAAGACAGTGGTAGCAAGGTTGCACATCTCCATGGACACAAGGTGGTTGAACTGCAAGACAAGGGAAACAAAGTGGTTGTAAAATACGAGACAAGCGAAGGAAGTACGGGCGAGATGGAAGCTGACCTGGTCATTGGCGCCGATGGACCGAGTTCTACCATCCGCTCCCTCCTCACTACCGGCGTCGAGCGCACGTACGCGGGCTATGTCGCTCTTCGCGGGACCGTCCCTGAAAACTCAGTCAGTCCAAAAACACTGGAAGCTTTTAAAGAACGCTTTACCTTCTTCCATACGAAAGGGATCCAGATCCTAGCATACTTGATACCTGGCGAGAACGGTATTCTCGAGCCGGGCAAGCGCCTCATCAATTTCGTCTACTACACTAATTTTCCGTCACCTTCTTTAACTGATCCTTCTCCCGACTTCCGTGAGTTGATGACCGATGTGGACGGCCAGTATCATCGCATCACCATGCCACCTGGCAAAATGGATCCGCAAGCATGGGAGAAGCAACGTAAGATTGCAAGTGAGCGCCTGCCTCCTCAGTTCGCTGAGATCGTCAGAGCGACTGAGAAGCCATTTGTACAAGCAGTTACCGACGTTGTTGCTCCAACGAATGAGTTCATGGATGGTCGTGTCATCCTTATCGGCGATGCTCTGGCTGGCTTCCGGCCTCACACTGTCGCAAGCACTAGCCAAGCGTGCTTCGATGCCATGATCCTGGCAGACATGATCGAGGGCAAAGTGAGCCGGAGTGCGTGGAAGAAGGAGACACTGGGATATGCGAGAACACTGCAGAAGAGAGGTGTTGATATGGGAGAGCGCAGTCAGCATCAAGACCTGCCGTTGGAGGAGCATATCCACGATCGGAACTTGGCAAGCAAACCGAGAGGGGAAGAGGTATGGCCAGAGTGGGCAGTTGAGGGTCTATAATAGCTACAATTACAATCTACGAGTCAAACAAGTCTGTCGCCAGAATCTAAGACCAGTCGCCTTCATCTCCAACCACTTCACCACGTTCTGAAGCTTCCAGAAGCTCGCGTACAGTCCACGGTTTGTACTTGTACCCCGGTGGTAGGTTCGTATTCCCGAACTCGGTGCCCGTGAGTAAGTGCTCAGCACATTCATGATACTTATCATAAGCGTACTGCTCAGGGTTATGGTAGATCAACCAATTCCCAACCATCTGCTCCTCCTTCTTTGGCGCTGCTTTCTCGTCCTTCCAGTCGGTGTTATGGAAGACTTCCCGGTTCTTGAAGCCCATTTTCTGTGCGCACGATACTCGCTCGAACCTGTGATAATCGAATCAGTCACTTTTGCTTTTATGCAATGCCTCTTGACTCACCTCAGCTTATTATGAACCTTTGTCGCAATCGCAACATTCTTCTTCCCACTGATCTGCAGACAGGCTGCTAGTGAGTAAGCATCCTCCATCGCCATTGTGCCGCCACTGAATGACGTGGGCAAGAATGGATGTGCCGCATCGCCAAGTTGAACAACACGACCGCCTTTCGAGACCCACTGCGGCTGTGGGTCACGCCACATAAGCTTCCAATCGAGACATTGATTGTTCGGAGTTGCCCTGATGAGCTCGGCCACAAGGGGGTCCCAATCTTTGACAACCTGGAGACTCTTATCTGTGGAAGTAGTTTTCGACCAGCTCTCTGTTGCCGTACCTTTTTCGTCCTAATGGGTCGATCAGTAAAGAAAAAGACCATGGAAGTAACTTGAGAGTTCTTCACCGACCTTGGTTGTCAGAAGATACCACAACTCGTCCTGATTGAGTCCAAACACTACATGTGCGCCTGGGCCAATGTACATGAAACCGCGGTTTTCATAGCCAGCAAACGCTTTCGCAAGAAGGGGAGACTTTTCAATCGCTGGTCCGGCAGGAAAAGAACTCCGGTAAACAACGAAACCAGAGCTAATCGGTTTATCTTTATTTCCATCAATGATCTCACGAGATTTGGAGCCGACGCCGTCTGCAGCTACAACAACATCTGCGATTATTCTTTCGCCATTGTCAAGGATAACGCCGCCCGTTTGGTTCGTTTCAAAATATGCACCTACTCTGCACTCGTAGGTTATGGGGATACCGAGCTCTTTGACATAGGTATTAAGCAGGTTGTGAAGTTTCTTTCGGTAGATGCCCAGCGAAGGATTCTTTGAGTGGCCAGGGGCATGATGCTGAATGAATGTGCCGTCGTATTTGCGCAGTTCGAAGTCCGGTGGTAGTCCAATAGCCCTGGCACGTTCCATAAAGCTGGGCCACTTCTTGGGAGTTTCGAGTGCAGAAGTGGTTATCATGATTACTTCGCCTGGTTGTTATTGTGTTATTGATGGTTGTGTTATCTTCCAATTTCAACGTGCTTACCAGAGTACTGGCCTTCTTGGTTTCGTTCAAGAATTCGTACATTGTGCCCTTTGCGATAGGCTTCGATGGCGCAAGTGAGACCACCGATACCGCCTCCTACTACAAGGACGTCGACACCAGTCGGTGGCTCTCTTTCCATCTGGGTGTGTTGGACGCCAGGCATGTTTGATTCTGTGGGCTCTGTTCAATGATTTGTTCAGTTGCGTTTTGATATCACTTAGCCAGATTTCTTCACTCCAATATCTATATACTAGCCCAACGCACGTAAGTCAACCAACACTCCATTGTTTACGGCACAAAAATATACCGACGGTCGAAAGTCTACGGATGGAAGAGACGCTTGGCCCGTACCCAAAGTTACAGATGTGCAGATCAGCGTGGATCTGCTCAGGAGCATGCGGTGTTGTATTGGATCGCAGATGTTGCTTCCGGCATCCCGACGGTATCACTCCGATTGCTTGTTAAGCATGAGGCTATTTGTGTCCTTGAAGACTAGTAGCGGAATTTTACCGGCGGCGGTGACGGTTTCTGCATTGGGCGCCAAGAGCTCATGAACATCATGTACGAAAGATTGTACGAGTGCGGGCCCGCATAATATCGTAGAAGCTTCACACTTCACTAACCCTACCGATGAACAATAGTACAAACCATAGTGATGTTGTAATATTAAATTCGAGCCAAGCGCCCAGATATGACCAAGAGTTTTGAGAAGATGAGACCGCTAACTTACGACAACAACGTACTCGGCAAACCTTCGCTCAACTGTATATGCTAGGGTGCGCTGTGAGCCTGCTTCTGCATGTCTTGAGCAATGACCGCTTTGATTTCGCGCATATGCTTTCCCACTACCGCACCGCCAAACCCTCCCTCTAAATCATCATGAATATCTTCATTACCCCTTGGGAAGATACCCACGCTCCTGCCACAAAGGTTTTGAGTCGACGAAAACCTCATCACGGCATCAACTACCCTGTCCATAGATGCATACCCTACAATTCCAAGCACGGCACCATTGTCCGCGACAAAATCGTCTTGCTTGGTAATGCCAGTATCGACGAACCATGGCGCAACGAGGTTAAGGCGGATTGAAGAGCGCATAGCACGCTCGCGAAGACTATAGAAGAGTCCTCGAACGCCGAACTTGGACATGCTGTACGTAGTACTGTAAGGGTAGCCGATGTAGGCTGCCAGTGAGGCGATAAGAACGATGCTAGGCGTGAACGTTGTTGCGGCTGTGCGCGGGAGTCGGAAGTAGTGTAACGCGAGATAACAGGTATTGTATACGGCGTCAAGATTGACCGACAAGCAAGCGGAGCCTGGGACCGGAGGCGGCGAATCTCCTAGGTTTGGTAAAGTGGTTGGTACCATATCGAACATGTTCTTCTCGGCCAGAATGCCTGCATTAGGGATGACAACGTCAATCTGCCCGTCGCCAAACTGTATCGCGGACTGAAACATAGAGGCTTGTGCTTCGTAAGATGTTACGTCGCATTGTACGAACTGCGCTCTGAGCCCTCGAGCTGTTAGCTCTGCAATTACTGCCCCCGCTGTATTCTGCCGGTCGGCCATCGTGACAATCGCGCCTTCTTCAGCCATCTTGATTGCGCATGCCAGACCGATACCGGATGCCGCACCAGTTATTAGAACTGAGCGATCTTTGAGATTGGTTGTATCCAAGGAATCGCTGAAGCTTATGGGCGTTGCCATGGTTGAAGTAACGGGATTCGCCATACTGATGGCGGGAAGAATGTGTAGCCCCTACTGTTGTGAAAGATGACATTTGTCTCGAGGGGATCATCTTGTATTAACAATGACATGATCGCCGCGCAAGCGCTGCGCCTGGCATTCCAGCAGGAAGTAGTGTGAGGCCATGAAGCGGGGAAAGAAAGCCAATGTACAAGTGGCGTTGGATTGTAGTCGAAGAGCCCACTCACTGTAGTGGTGTCTGCGCAAAAACAGGCGCGGTACGCGACATCTCGATGCGTGCTGCAGAGCAGGCGCGGGGTCGGCCAAGCAGTCGTGCGGGGAAAGGAGTAGCCGACCACCATACATATCCAACTCATGGAGTACGATACCCCTGCTGACGTGAGAAACCCTTGCAGTCGTCAAATGTGTTACGGGCGGCGATTATATTCATAACGAGGAATCCGGATCAAGGTTCCAACGTGGCCAAAGCATCGCGCCAAATTCTCGACGTATCACGAGTGCGAAAAGGTTGAATCAGACTCAAGAAGAGTCCCATCCAAGAAGCTTTAACCCAGAGTGAAAGACCAGTTCCACTCTCTTACAACCTCTTCCCAGTCCCTTCTTTGTCCACCTTCAAGTTTGGGTCGCCATACTTCCTTCAGCACCTTTTGCACACATTCGACGTTCTCGTAGCGATTCCTGTTCTGAATGTCCTCCAACCTTCGAAAGCACTTCTCAATGGCAGCTTCGTCGTCCAGCTCAGCGCCTGCTAGAAATATGGGATAGAGCAGGCTCGACTCCGCAGCGCTTCCGGGTGGTATGCGAGCAATGAACTCCATCGCACGTGCGGCACAACCTGCAATATTTGTAGAGTGGCTTGGTGAGGTACGATAGAGCTGAATGAGTGCCGCCAGACGGTAAGCCTCTGCCAAGGCGATGAGATCGAGAGCTATGGGGGTATCGACACCAAGTGCAAATGGATTGTCGTAAGTCCAGCTTTGGATGCCCTGCTCGATAACGTTGAAAGAAGCTTCGGTAGCGAGTGGGAACGCTGGATTTGAGGAAGTTACGTACTGTATCCGAGAGATGAGATCGCATAGCTGGTATGAGATGCCCATGAGCGGATCAATTGTGCCCGGCATTAGAGCGGCGCTGATTGGTATCAAGCCTTGCTCTGCTGAACATGGCTTTCCTGCGTTGGATACCCGTGCCATGAGAGATGCAGAAGCGAAATGATAGGTGAAGTGTCGATGTAGAGAATCGACCTCAACACAGTCCATGATGCTCTGTTCTGGAGTGAGTGCGCTAAGTATACGTTGAACGCTTTTCAACTGCGATATCCACCTCGTGGTCTTGACGCCGTTGAGCGCCTCAAGCCCTACTAGGATCAGGATCACCGCAGTGACCTGGTAAGTGTCTTCTGGAAGTCCACCCGAAGGATGTAGGCGTTCCTTGATAAATTGATAGCACTTCCTCTCATGGCGAGAGGACACGGCCCGAAGATGCTTAGCGCGGTCTGCGTCCTGGCTCCGCCGTGCCAACTGAGCTGAAGAAATGGCCAGAATGGCGTCAAGCATACCTTCGATCTGGAAAGACCAAGGCATGTATAGGCTAGTGTAGAAACTTGTTGCAATAGGCGCTACTTGAACACTGGGTACAAAGGCCTCGATATAGTACTGTAATAGATGCACCCTCTCCGCTTCTCCATCGCCCGGTAGCGCATCCCAAGGATCGAGAGAATTTCGCAGCGGAACTGTGACCTGAAGCTCGGGGCTCTTAGAGCTTGATTGTGATGAACTCGGCTCCGTAACGATACTTCGTGGACTCTGCCACTCGCATAATAGGTTGAGGCGTTTGCAATTTGCACATCGAGGTTGGGCGTTATCGCACCTCTTTCTCCTGGTTCGGCAGGTCAGGCAGCCTGTACGCGATCTTGGCGCGAACTTGCGCTGGCGCGGCTTCGTCTCAGCCATGGTCTGAAGGGTAGAGGTGCAGGAAAGGGCTGGATTCGGATAGTCACCGAGGAGACATGAAGACGTGCATCGTTGCGGGAGCGTTATTGGCAAAGATAGCTGGAGATTGAGTCAGATTCCGCGATCGCGGGTGCAGTATCGATAAGCAGCGTGACTAATCGGGGATTGCACCTCCGAAGGGCGACAGTTGCGTCGACTCGCATCATCATCAACCTGCATTCAACCGTAGTCTACGCCTTGTCTTGCTTGGACCCCACAACGGCATTCTCTCCCAGGTGCGCGAAGGATCACGTCCCATAACGGGCCTGCTTGGCCGTTGAGGCTGACCGCGCCGCATTGCGAGTGAACCATCCATGATGTTCCAGCTCCCACGTGCGGTTTGTTCCTGAGAATCTTTACCGTCTTAGGAAGCATCGCCTATGTTCATCTCCGAGGCTAAGCAGGTGCTGCACTTGACAACACCACAATAGATGAAGATACTGGGGTATAAAGATGAGGGCCACACGCCTTATCGTCGTCTGTAGCTCAAAACATCTTACAATCCCAATCAACGACCATGAGGCTTCTTGTTGTTTCCCTCGCTATCAGCAGTACTGCTGTCGCGGCGCAAGATAATTTCAACATTTTCCAGCATATTGGTGGAAACGGACAATGGTTCCCTGGTGAAGAAACGACAGGCATCTCTTCTGAGATACCCACTGGATGTAAAGTCGATTTGGCTGGTGAGAACACTTTAGTTGAGGACTGACCAAATCCATACTGAATCTACACAGCTTTCTTCTCTCGTCACGGTTCACGGTACCCTGACAGAGGCGCGTACAACGGATGGGTTGAGTTCGCCGAATACATCCAAGCAGCAGGTAACTTCACCGTCAATGACGAGAAGCTCGCTTTTCTCAAGTCCTGGAAGCCGGTACTCTCAGATCCCGATGCTCAGATCGCCAATATAAGCCCCACTGGATGGAGAGAGCTTCACGATATGGGTACCACATGGCGGCTCCGCTATCTTGATCTGTACGATTACAACACCGCCTTTACTATGTGGGCGAATTACTATACTTCAGGTCCCCGTGTACGGGATAGCGCACGCTTGTTTGCTCAAGGTTTCGTGGGACCCAACGCTACGGATCTTACCACTATCTATGCCCTCAACGCGAGCGATCCTGCCAGTTGGGGCAATACGCTTGCACCCAGTGATCTCTGCAAGGCTTACAATGACGCAGGTGGTGGCCCTGCAAAGGACACATGGGACTCCATATATCTTCCTCCGATCGCGTCCAGGCTCAACGCCAAGATTCAGGGTGGTTTGAATCTCACGACGAGTCAAGTCGACCAGATACCCTACCTATGTGGTTTCGAGACCCAGATCACTGGCCGACGGAGCCCTTTTTGCGACATCTTCACTGATGAAGAAATCTTGCAGTACGAGTATGCGCAGGATTTGCGTTACTGGTACGGCACTGGCCTAGGGTCTGATATCGAAAAGTATCAGATGCTGCCAGTCGTCGACATGACCGTACAACGCTTTGTTGATGGTCCAAATGCGACTTACCAAACGGGCAATGGGACCTTTGTTCCCCCAAAGATCATGGCCAATTTCGCGAACGATGGCCAAATCAATCAGCTCGCCGCTGCAATTGGTGTTTTCGACGGCCAACAGCAACTTCCTGGCAATATGTCCCTACCGAACCGCATCTTCCGTTCATCCCAGGTTGTGAAGATGCGCGGAACAATTGCATTCGAACGCCTCTCCTGTCCTGCTGCTGCCCATGATGGCAGCTACGGCTACAGTGCCCATAGCGATTACAACAGTACTGCATCCGAAGAGGCCTTTGTACGAATCCGCATCAACGAGGTCGTATATCCTGTGGTGGGCTGTACCAGTGGTCCTGGCTCTTCATGCCCGTTGTCGCAATATCAAAGCATCATCAACGCGAAGCGTGCAGAAGCCGGCGATGTGACCAAGCTATGCAATATGACCGGTGAAGGCCTCGCACCTAAGCCGGAGGCAACTTTCTTCTTCGACAATACACTGCCCTGGCAGTCAGTTGTGAAGCCGTAGTGAACATACCAGGTAGTGTTGAATCACCTTTAATGATGAAATTCATCGCTTGTGTCTCTGCATGTGTTTCTGTGCCGTTCCATTGATCTCTGTGCCGCAACAAAGCAACGTCCTACATCATACGACTGATACACGCTGCACCCTTTGCATGCAAATGTGAGTAATATTTCTTTGAAATCGCAACATCTAACGTGCTCGTCATTGCTTTGACAAGGCGTCCTCGGCTACCGACAATTGACATGTACAGGGCGCGCGCACTGCTCACTAAGTCGCACTAACCCCACTTCCATCTCATTGGACCAGGGCGTGTGGGCACAAGGCGCACGCCCTACCCAAATTGTCATACTGTACATGCTCTCTCCGCTCTTTCCACAAGCCATACAAGACAAAGATCGGTTGTTAATGAAGCAGTCGATTGCGCGGTGTCTTTGACATGTATCCATGTGACCTCGTTATAGTACGACTGAGCAGATTTTCCGAAATTCAAGTTGTACGAGAGGCTCGCACTGTTCACCGTACATCTCTACCCGTCGGGAAATCGACATGGAACTAGTCACTTCCGGAAGCGTGTGGCTGCGGAACGGGCTACCCATTGGACGCAGTCCGTACATTGATGGCGTAAATTTGTCTCCACTTGCGCCCCAAGCGGGTGGTCAGCTTTGCGACATGGGAAGCTACTGAAACAAGCCTCCCACGCCTTTCAGGTCAATTACCAGCGCAGGAAGTGCCGCGACGGCAAAGTCATGTTGGACCTTGGAGTCATAGGGTGTGCGATTCTCGGATGTCCAGATCGGTACAGTGGACTGAGCTTTTCTAGGGATATAAAGGTAGGAAAGTGTCCAGCTGTAGAAATCCACACAATTACGAATATACAAAACGACAAATCATCTCAAGGTCCAGATTTTGGTACGGTTCCACGCAGAAGTAGCAAGGCACCCTGAAGAGAACAAGAAGCAAACAAAAACATTTATCATCAACAAAAACAACGCGTCAAGTCTGAACAACAACACACACATCCATCATCTCTTTCGCCAGTCGAACAGAAGAAACAAGTTCGAGAATACGCTTAGATTGTTCACACATCGCACATCCTCTCATCTGCCTAAAGATGTCGACCTCCTCCGCCTCCACTCCGCGCACCTCTTTCGAGTACCTTAAATCGCCAGCTAAAGCCTCCTCGTCCTCTTATCTATCCATCACGTCCTCATCGGCATCCACGTTGAGGGCTTCGAAGACAGCGCACGGCGTATGGAGCTCTATCAAAAGACATGCGAAAGAACACCACGAGAGCGTGAACGCAGCTTATGCTGCATACTACGGTCGTGGTGGAAATGCAACTGAGAGAGGGCAAGAAGTTTGGGAATACCGTAGGGTTAACAGGCAGTAGGTGGAATGTACGAGGCGGCCGTCGTTGTGGCCTATGAGGTTGGTAATGTGATCGTCTTGCTATGGACTTGTATGGAGTTTGGTGGCTGTTTGAACTTGGCGAGCTTTTCTCTCTGGGCTGGTGGCGCATAGACTTGTGCTTGAAGAACCTGTATGTCTAACTGGGTTTTTTAATCATTGGAAATAATCAAATTTTACATTATTTATCACCAACGTGTGCGTGAGTTGAGCGCTTTGTGGTATGATTGTGGTAAAACTTGGTAGGAATCAGCTCTCCCATATACCTAATTCTCTTCCTCGACTTTTAGAGGCAATCCACCAGTGTCGTTATCGGCAACAATGTGATTTGATCTGACCGGAAACAAAAGTATTCCTGTGCGGTGGTATTCTCGAAGCTTCATATTAGTGGTGAGATCTATATGGAGGCAGGGATTGGCGATCGTAACTAAGGAATCGCTGGTGTTACAACCTGCATACACTTCAGTTATGCATCATGTCCAGCCACCAAACCTTCAATGGCGCCTTTTACTCCTTCAATGACCTTCCATATGAACTCATCCTCTACAGCGTCCTGTATCCAGCAATAGTTCAAGGTCGCATTACCATCGCCACCAGTCACGACGCTGACGGCCAAAGGACTTGTTACAACATTAGGTGACTGGCTGAACACCATCCTTCCGATAGCCCAGTTTCCCGGCTTTTGCTTGTTCTTCCATACACCTACATTGGACAGCTCTGCAGAAGGATACCGAGGCTTGCCCAGCTTATCGAGGAAGAATTGTGGCATCGAAGACACATACTTCAGCAGCGCAATAGAGTTATCCGTACCAGCTTTGGCGACTTCCGCAGAGATGGCGGACTTGACTGCTCGTGCAATGTCCCATGAGAACTGATCCAGGACGCTAGACTTTGCTAGGCCCTGAAGATTTTGCGACGCAAGGCGCTCATGGTGGTATCCATACTGTGTCATCGCAAGTGTCATCTGCTTTTCCTCGACGTCCAAAAATCTCTTCATAGCTATCGGCCCCTCGATCTTGAGCTTCTCATAGTCTTGGGCTGGAAGATGTGCGAAGAGCGATGCCGCGATGAGACATTGCAACGTTGCTGTCATGCTTGTTTTCTCGGCTCGACTGAGCTGTACCAATTTATCTGTGGTTGGTTTCGACAGAACAAGCGTGTGATATCGAGGCTGCGGAAGTGGTTCTGCGTCTTGCTGCACAGGGTTACCTGTCCAGAGCTTCGGAGGTCGCTTTGCGAACACTGAAGGCAGCAAGGCTCCAAGTATGGCTTGGATGAAATATGGCCATGAGACCGTCATTGGGTGCAGCTCCTCTAGCGGTGGTGGTAGAGCCATAGTCGAAGACTTGACCATTGGCTCTACGTTGCTTTCCGTTTCTGGAGAATTCAGGCCACCCAGGAATGACTCGTGGAACAGGAAAGCTGACGCTCCATCTGCCAAAGCATGATGCCACATCCATGTCGCAGTGAATCTAGTCACATCGGTTGGTGACTTGAAAACGAGTAAGCGCCAGTAAGGCTTCGATCTCAATCCTTCCTTGAAGCCGCGGCTATGTTGTTGTGCTAACATCTCGTCGAGTTCTTCATCCGTCTCGCCATCGTTCGGAAACGACTTCTTGCGCTCACATATCTCCACGCAGGTACGCAGGTCAATTCCGGGTAGGTGCGCAAAGTACACATTAGGGTAAGATTGGTCCTCGTTCACAGCGATAGCGCTCAGGATTGGATGCTCGGCGATAACGTGTCGAAGCGCAAAGTAGACCCGATCCTCGAGAGACAGTTGAGGAATTTCGGATGTTACGTATTCTGCGGTAAAGCCAACACTCTTGTAAAATCCTAGATGATGCCGCGCGGTGCTGTAAGTTTCGAGTCTGCCGCATGGACGCAGTCTGTTGAGGTCAGTCATTCTGTGCGGGTGCAAGTTTCTTTGAATGAGATTTGAAGAAGTCGTAAGTGTCGCATCGCTATAGTTATATCGGATAGAGCTGTGAGAACCGCATACTCGCAACGATTGCCATGTG
Source organism: Alternaria alternata (assembly GCF_001642055.1). Classification (NCBI taxonomy): domain Eukaryota; kingdom Fungi; phylum Ascomycota; class Dothideomycetes; order Pleosporales; family Pleosporaceae; genus Alternaria; species Alternaria alternata. Next base: position 831,136 of record NW_017306190.1, on the reverse strand, counting down.
GGGAAGGAAGAGATTGACCGTATGAAGCGGCAAGCGGCTACCCTCCTAACCTCGTGCTGACTCGTGTCGCAGCCCGAACGGCAACATGTGAAGAATCCCACTCAAGATTGCGCATGTTCGCCTGAGATCTATTGTGGAGGTCGGTGTGCCAAGCAACATGTGTGTGTAAATAGTTACTGTTCGCAAGGTGTTGGTGTTGGTGTTGCGACATTGAACGTTGCCGAGACCGGGCAGGTGCTTGTCCCGAAATCGATGACGGGATCGTTCCCGGTTCTCCTGCGGTCGTGCAGCAGGAAACCTGCGTCGCCAACACTGGCGATAACCCATCACAACACAGTCGCGAGGTGTGCTTGGATACTAGAGAGAGTATGTCGTAGCTTACTTGTATCCTCCTACCACGGGGCTAGAAGGATCATCGCAACCCCAGAAATGGGGCACGAGGTGCGCAAGAGTGCATCAAACGGCGCGGCCCCAACATTAACCGGGGGCGGAAATGGACAGTTTAAGAAACTACCATACCCATAGCAGTATAACGCTAGATGAGCAGGTTCTGGAAGCTCCTCGTATCTGCCCACATTTAAACGGTACGAGTTGTTGCCCAATCATGGCAGTCCTACAAACGATGTATGCCTCCCAGATTCAGCCTCAAATCGCCAGGGCTTCATGCGACAGTGAGGTAGTGAATGCGATGTCGAGACAACGATTAAAGCTACGCTGCGCACGACAAGTGAATCGTCATCTTGCCTTCGCTCGCCATAATGGCCCCAAACGTGGCGCTGCCAACGGTAACATCCAAGCTGGGTCCGCCACGATTATTGGACCTATTGCATGTCCCGAAACTGGAAGAGAGGATGTCGCCCGACGCAAACAACCCGCCAAAGGAAAAGGCTCCCACGTTGATGTTTGTAGGCATATGTCTAGCTATCACATTCGTTCTTGCGGCCCCCATGGTAGGGATATGGCTCGCTGATCGAATCAGAAGGCGGAAACTGGATCCTTTCAGGAGGCTCCGAGATCTCGAGCGCAAAGGACAACGTCCTGGCATAGATCCACCTCCGTACGAAAAGGCACCGCCTCAGGATTCAATATGGGCTCGACAGGAGAGGCATAGGACTAAGAAGCCACCAAGAGCCATCACAGCAGATCAGGTTCTGGGTATTGATAAAACATCGTATCTACAACGCATTGTACCTCAGAGTGGTTCGTCAGCCTTCAATCCTAACTTGGAGCGTCTGCTGACGAATTGTAATAGAAGGGTCTGCGCAGCTACTTACAGTCGCGCCTGCACATATCGGATGGGCTAGGCAAAGGGTGACGTCAACGGAGGACGAAGAACAGTGCATCAGCCCCTGGGCCGTGGAGCACACTCCAAATCCAGTCATTTTCCCATGGCTTCAACGGCAACAGCTGCCCAGAGACAACGTCAACGACGAGAATTGCGAGACATTGCAAGTGATGACAATGTCAAGTACCACATCCCCATTGCTAGCCGTCTCGACAGTGGAAGGCTCCACACCTGGGCATGCCGAAAACCCTTTCCTTGATTCTCCAGCAGAATATACCAGTTCTCCACCTGATAGCGACAAGTCCTATGCATCTTCTGAAACTACCTCAAGAAAGCATGCAGCGCCCGATCAATCCAACGACGCTGCACAGCCGCCTGTGCATCCATTAAGCACATATCGATGCGATACGTGCCAGACAACGTACCATTCACAAGGGCAACTGAAGTAAGTCGCCAATCTATACCAATTTCCATATACTTCGAATGTATTCAGCACTAATAAAACCTCAGTGTACATCTCAATCGCAAACACCGTAGGAGGTATCGCTGCGAGCACTGCGACTCAGCCTTCGCGCTCAAAGCGGACCTCAAGCGTCATGAGCGCGGCGTTCACAAAGACATGTACACAGTACAAGTGTTCTATTGTCTCAATCCAACTTGCACAATACCCGATAAGAAGTTCACCCGCAGGGATAATTTCGAAAGACATGTGCGAAGATGTCGCAATCGCAAAATTACATGATGTCAACTGTTCAGGACAAGAGAAAAAGAATCACGAAGACATGGAACGAGCAACCTACCATCCGAACAAGGCACGGCTATGTACACGGCTGACACTTCTGAGTGGCTTACTATGGAAGGCATTGCGAGTAATGCTCACTACTCTCCTTGCACGTTCCTAGGGCGCAAGTTGTTGGTCCAGTCCATGTTTTACCGCCGCACTGCGCATACAACGCTGCTCCTGCAGCCGGCGCTTCGGGTACTGGCGCTGGCTCCTGCGTCGAAGGTGTCGAACCACTACCTCCTTCTTGTCCAGCCGCACAAGTGAGGGGCGCTGGCCCTGGTACCGAGTATGCCTTGCCACCCATGTATGGCTTTCCAGTGGCATCGTAAATATTAACCTGGATACCGGCATCGTTGGCTTTGTAGGCACCAGGGAAAGATACGAAGTTTGAACCTTTGTTTGTTCCGCTTCCAGTGACGCGGATCTGTGCGCACTCCATGTAGAACTGTGCACCGCCTGTTTTTCCGGTCAGCAATGTTATGGGAAGGCAAATCGAAGTTATTACCTTGATTTTGAGCGCCGTGAAGGGCGATGAGTCTGTATGTGAATGTACAAAGTAAGTTCATGTTTCACATGTAATCTGTAATTGGGAAGTACTGACTCAACGCGTATGAGGTAGTCACCTGGAGCCACACAAGTAGGCATGTCGAAGTAATGCCAACCTCCATTCGCAATCATAGTATCCACGGCCCATTTTCCGTTACTCAAGCCATCTCCGGCGACTTTAAACCATTGCAGACCAGTGGTTCCAGTCGTGGCAGCATTATCCACCTTGGCAAGATAGTATTGTATCGGACCTACGATGTATCCATCAGCTTCTGCTGTCTATGCGATCATAACAGTTCTCGGTAGTTCTACTGACCTTTGTGACTCGCAGCAATAGGATGATCGGGATCATTGGCGCTCTGCTTACCGCCAATAACGTGGCCTGCAGATAGGGCGAAGTCAGTGTATACGTCATATGCATCCATGACAGTCATGGCTTACCCCACCAAGCTCCGACTCTTGCTCCCGCCGGAATACTTATTACAGTAGTGTCTTTGTGTTTGATGTCTTTGTTGCAGGCGAATGCCGAATCGGTGACGCTCGTGATGGGATAGTCAGAATCAGGAGCGCGGACGCCCTTGAGCTGGCCTTGGTCCACACCGTTCACCGATACCTTCTGGAAGATGGTGTGAGCTGTGGCTGTACCTGCCAGGGCGGCGAGTAGAAAGGCTTTCATGGTCGCTACAGAGGTTGGTAACTGGGAATTGACTCGTTCAGTGCCAGTTGGCGATTATGTAGTCAAGTGGGAGCATACGCAAGAAACATCACAAACAGCGCGCATTTAATCACATGTAATGCGTCAGTATTCATCATGATCATATATATGAACAAAGGAATGGAATAGTATAGCTCAAGCCGATAGAGACAGTTGATGCTCCAAATCGCGGTCACTTTGGTTGTGTTCGGCAGTGGTATATTGCCGTACCAATTTTCTGGCCATCTTGGGTAACCTTACACTATGTATTAGATTATATGTGGCTGGGCCGTCTTTGGATACTGATCGGTCCGCGTGCTCCGTGCCTGATCAAACTAGACTTGAATGTTTCATAGTATGCCAAGTCGTGTACAATATTTCACTCATGCATGACTTATTCGGGAGACTGAAGTTCGTTCTCTGGGTGCACTGGTTTGACTATACCTTCGATCGGAACTAGGAATTTGCAGACGCAACAATACTTGTATGCTTTCTAGTCTAGATGATCCGGATACAACTTCGCAGGCATCACTTAATTACAGGTCTCGTGTATCGCGTGTGCATTGGAACAGCGGCACTACCGCAGGATGAACCCTATCATCTTCGTCATGGTCTATAGTACAGTACAGTCGGGCTTACAACACATGCCACAGCTCCATCAACATCTCCCTTGAGTCTCCCACAAACTTATCACCACAAGCGTGGTAGAGATCAAAGCGAACCTCGAACGTCCAAGGTCTCCTTACCTCTAATCCCAGCGTATGAGAGTTGTTGTCCTGGCCAACACGTACTAGCAGCGTTTCATTCAAAGCGGTGCATTGCCTTGCCTGTTCGCGATACTGAAAATGATGCGTATGCGCAGCCGAACCTTTGCAGCGGATGTTATTCTCTTCCTTATCCATGTTTCTTGCGTTGAAGAGCTATAAATTTCCGTATCACATCTTCCTGCTAACCTTTGTGAAGGGCCAAAGTCATTCAGTCCGCCCAGAGAATCGGCATGCACTTTGTTATCCGACGCAGTTGCAATGAAAGCGCGCATGCGGGTAATAGACGGATGGTTGTTGCGGATTCGTTGCTTGGTGGAAGAGGATATGGTTTCAAGAGAGCGTGGAGTCATAGAACGTAAGCCACAGGCATGTCGAGTCCGCATCGTACCACAACCCGAAAGAAGTAGAGAGAGGCAAAGGCTACGCTTCTCCCACTATCTGCCACAGCTTGTCGAGCTGTTTCTCGCTTGAATTTGCTTCCTTTATTCCTTCGATCTTGGGACCGAGAGTTGGGTAGAGCTTCTTGATACCGATGGTCGTGAAGCGGTTTCCTCTCGTGTAGGAGTTGTGTCTTTCTTTAACATCGACTGCCATTTGGATGTCGTAATTTTGAGTAGGTCGTTGAATAGAGATTGATCGGATGGGGCCGGGTTGCCGTCTAGGTGATACATCGTGAGGAACGAATGCGAATAGAGATATCTCGAAGAGACGTGTAAAAGTGGGAAATCGAGTGGATGGAGGCAAACGGGGCCCCGCTGCCGGTAAATACACAATACTCCGGGGTAAATACGGACCGACATCGCACTATTGGTACCTGGTGCCACCTGCAGGCCGCGTCTTACAGCTCCCAACGGTACAGTCCAGCCCCGCGCATTTTCGACGATCACCTGCAGCCCCATGGTGGGATTCTGGGCTAGGCCCTACGGTTACCCCGAGCGTTGCTTGTCTTGGCCACACCGATCAACATTGCGTTCGAGAACATGTATTCCAACTTTCTGTGAGCCACACATGTTCAGAGACATCGCTCAACCGTCTCCGGTCCTTGATGTTGCTTCCGGCCTACCAGTCTTGGTCACACGTCTGCTGCGATGCAAGTGACACATTGGTAAATACCCGCGTCATGATTTCACTGGTCGGAGTACTCACCGCCACTAAAGTCAAAAAAAGAAAAGGGCCTTTTGCAGCAGATCAGTAGATCGTAGTGAAGCATGCGACGATGGCGCAGTCATCTGGAGTCGATGCTGCAGCAAACGCATATGCTCTGTCGGTGCAGCGCCGTAACACCATCTGTGCGACTGATATCGAAAGATTTTGACTCAGCCGTATTTCCGTGTAGAGTTTGTGCTACGGCCATGTTGTCTTTGATCGGCCGCATGGAAGCTTGATATGGTGTTCCGCATGGAAATGAAGCGGTGTAAAGTTGCAAGACAAGCAGGTACGCGGTTGCTGACAGGGAGACTTTGCAAAACGTAATGACGACAAGAAGCCACGCATAAGACGTTAGCTGTAGTGGCTGGCAGATGACTCCGTATTCCGAACCGTGCCGAATTTAGATCTGCTGATGTAATCGAAGCATCCAGGTACCGAAACTTGGACGCGCATTTTCAAGTTCCCAGTGTCTACCGACGTTACTCAACCGCACCACAGAATACACGTTTCCTCCACTTTGAACCCTCTATTGTTGCTCGGCAGCGGGACGGGCAGCGCACGATTAGGCTACTGAATCCGACGGGTGGTACCTGGTATTGTCGAACCATCTGCACCTGCTCATGGTGCCGGCTCATGACATAACGCTGCGGATACACGCATGCAAAAAAGACAGATATTCGCCTGTGTCTTTTAGCACATTTGATGAGATTTTATGGTCGTCAAGCGTATTGGTTGCGTAAACGTTTACTGGTAAACAAGGAATCTTTTCAAGCTTAACTGGAAACCTAAATCTAGGAAGTGTTTGTGCATTCATGGGTGGTGACTGCAATATTTACCCCAGTTTCCTTGAGCAAACTCTTAGCCTCGCGCGTACGGCGAACTAGGCCATGGCTTTACAGCTCTTGTTTCTGTGCGCCTGGTTACTGGGTCCTTCTCAGTAGTACCTTGGTCCACGTCCCGAGCACCTGTAACCAGAATTGGCCCTAATGAAGCCCTTACCGAATCTTGGCATGCGGCAGCGATATGTGTGCAACTTGGGCGTCTCCAGTTGTGGTTATCATATCAATGCGTCTTGTTGGGTGACATCAACCGCGCCTCATGGAGCGGAGAGTCGTTTGTTCTTGAGGTATAGCGAGTCTTGCTGGTACTTTCTTTCCGATCGTGGTTGGTGTACACGCTAGGAGATGGTGGCTGGCGGAGTAGAAATCCAGGCCAAAGTCAGCCGCGGCTGAGAGCAACACCCGGTGTAAGATATTAGGGAACTAGCATACGGAAGCGTCGATCAAACGGCTACCAAACATTCAAGAGGCGATTACTTTTGCATGATCCCTCTCCCGCACGGGCTGCTGCATGGACAAGAGCCGACGAATCGTGCACGTTTTCACCGCAATGTTGGTTGAATTAGTAAAGGAAAGGTACACTGCGACCGCCTCAGTAGGCAGTGGCTACCGCTCTCCCCTACTAACAAAAGTCCTGTGCGTCGCTTGCCGTACATCGGTTCAACCTCCACGCCTAGCGTGATTCAGTCGCTCTACCTACGAATTCACAATTATTTCTCCTTTCCTTATCACTCCCGTATCAAACAACGGTGGGAGAACGCAGTGCTCGAGCATCTGAGCCACCTGCAACCATGGACGGGTCAGTACTTGCAACAACACAGCAACCACCGTCGTTGACTTTGATAACAGTACATCTCGGAAGCGAGTGTCACAAGCCTCATCGACTTCGAGTGTCACAAGTTCCGAGCATGATGCTCCTGAACCGCGACGTGTCAGGGATAGCATACCATGGAAGCTATGGGTCGTCGCTATGATCGGGTTCTGGGAGAGAGCAACATTCTGGGGGCGTAAGTGTCACCACCTGTAGCAAAATGTTTGACATGACACTGACACTACACTGGAAAGTCACCGCCCCTTGGCAAAACTACATGGAACACCCTCAGTATCACGAAAAGGACCAAACTCCCGGTGCTCTCAACCTTGGGCAGACCACGGCAACACGAATGTACTGCGGATTCTTCATCGTCTACTTCACCAGCCCGATTCTCATAGCGCCATTGGCAGACAATCATCTAGGCCAATACAAGACTTTGCTGATCAGCTTGGCGATTTATACTATAGGATGCATCGCCCTGGTGATCAGCTCGCTCCCGGTGATGCTTGATCGAGGAGCGGGTTTGCCTGGTCTGATTATTGCGATGTTGCTGATTGCTATGGGTGGCGGAGGTGTGAGTATCATCATCAGTGCCGCTTGCTGCGAATCCTGACTTCTCTTAGACCCAAGTCACCATGAGGTCGTTCATTGCCAACCAGTATACGGATAGGACTTCCAAGAAGATAACACTATTGACGCCTCAGAACCGTTTCCTGAAATGGAGTTATCTCGCGAAATATTGTACAACTTCATTGAAAGAAGAACTAGTAGTGATCGACAGCGATATCACTCTACAATATATTTACAACCTATACTTCTGGATCGGCAATGTAGGCGCTTTGTCAGCATTCCCTTGCGTCTACATTGAGAAACACCACGGATTCGCTTCCGCATATGCTCTTGGTCTTGGTTGTATCGTTATTGCGCTCTTGATGTTGGTATTTGGCAGGAAACTTTTCGGTATGCAGCATCCTACGTTTCAACGCTAGCTACGCTAACCTGCAGGTAGTCAATCCACCGCAGGAAGCAGATGTGGTGGTACCTGCAGCTAGGGTTCTCAGCTGCGCTATCCGCAATGGCTTTCGGATGAAACGCGCAGACCCAATTTATCAGCATACCGAGAAAGGTAAAGAGGTTTCATGGACCGGTCAGTTCGTCGATGAGATTACTCATGCGTTGGGCGCGTGTCGGGTGCTGTAAGTGTGACTGGATCCATGTGCTTGTATATGCTGACCTATAATCGAGTCTGGCATTTATTGTTTTTTACATCTGCTTCGATCAAATGCAGAACAACCTTATATCTCAAGCCAGCGACATGAACACCGGAGACACGCCAAACGACATCCTCCCTGGCATGAACCAAGTGGCTTGCATACTCATCAGTCCATTTGTAGAATACGTCCTCAACCCTCTGCTGGCAAAAAGATGCATATATTTGAAGGCGATCACTCGCATCGCCATCGGCTTTTGCTTTGTCACACTTTCGATGCTGTATGCAACCTTGGTACAATACTACATCTATAAGTCTCCACCATGCTTCGACCACCCATCATACTGTGGAAATAGTGTGTCCGCAACACGATACCGGCCCAATGTCTGGATACAAGCGCCTCTCTACTTCCTGATGGCAACAGGCGAGGTGTTCGCTATGACGACAGCCATGGAGTATGCAGAGAAGCACGCACCAAAGGAGATGAAGGTCTTTGTGCAGGCTATCAACATGCTCATCACGGGTATAGGCTCGGCCATCGCTCTGGTCATCGCCGAGGCAGCTCGCGATCCTTACCTTACCTCGTTCTACGGCAGTCTTACAGGTGCTATGGCCCTCACAACCATCGTGTTTTACGTTATGTTCCGGAATAAGGATAAAGATGATACCAGAGCAGATATAGAGGAGGGCAGCAGAGGAATGGCGCTACCACCACCAGACTCACCGTTGGGATCACGCCAACTCGATACGATTGTGACAAGTGGATCTACGGATACAGACAAGGGCATGGAGTTGACGCCAATTACATCCTCACGGACAATACATATCGAGCGAAATACCACAGCTGTAGCTGGATCATGTTAGGGAGCCCTTGTTTCTCTGCTCCGGTGCGACATCTGAGCGAGCGTCAAGTATCGCACTAGTGTTGTTACTACTGTACATATGTCAATTCTATAGTGCCATCATGATAGGACATATTATCATTCATTACGACCATGCGACAGTGACAGTCTATAGTCTGTGTATAGGGACTGGAATGTGACTTTATGATGCTCTTCTTTGCATCGTCAAAGGTTTAACTTAACCGTTTTTGGCGTCCCCAGGTACCACCGTTTAGCTAGAAGATGGGGCATACGCATAATCATAGCATCAACAACCTCAACAGCATGAGCAATTGTCACCGTCGCATGTCCAAGTCTGAATCCCTTTCTCTACAACTGACAGTCGTTGTTCGGTCGCTATCAGGTTGCGATGTACGCTATGGAGGATTTTCAAGATTGTTCGCTTATGCCACAATATACCTATTCATTCCCACATAGCAGCAAAAAAGCTGATGTAGCAACTATACGGCCATCGTAAGCAAAAAGACAATGATGATTGCCTTCCGCCAGAATTGAACTGACGACCTCGTCATTACTAGTGACGCGCTCTACCACTGAGCTAGGAAGGCTGTTTAACTTTGATGACAAAATGATTCATGGTATCATCTATATCTTTGGCATTACATTACCAGTCTGGCTGACTTAGCACAACAGTACTCGTCCACGGGCGCGTTCAGTCAACTAAGTCTTGTAGCATGACTCGCGGGGTAAACCGACAGTAGCACTAGTACAGGACTGGTGGGGCTGGACTTCATGACCCTGTAACTATCCATGTACACGACAAGACGAGTTTGGAGATGATGGGCCTCGAGAATAACCCGTTCATACCAGCTCCTCCTGTCTTTTGCACTCGTTTCTACTTCATCCAATATCTCCGCAAGATTTGTTCTAAATTGGGTTGTCTTGTGGCCGTTCCACCTCCGTTGACGTGAACACGATGCACACTGACCGCTTTGCGCTTCCCTTCTTCTCTTTTGCGCTCAACACTACTGCTGGTCATATTCTAAGGCCACTAAGCGGGTGGGTGCGGCGATTCACAGCGAAAAGAAGGAGAACGGGCTTCAAGGGCATTTTGGAGAGAAAATTCCATGTATATTCTACTCTTATCATGTGCTGCCATGTTGTCTACGAAGACATGCTATATGCAACGCCAGTCTAAATGCAGTGTACGGCCTAGGAAATGGCCTGGAAATGGAAAGAAAAACCACTGAAAAATAATGAGGGTATGACGCTATTCAGAACGAGATGAACAAAACTTAAAACGCCGATGATTCAAATCTAGTGCGATGTCTTCTCCTGGTGCTCGAGTTCTTTGACATATTTGACGAAAGTCTTTTTGTGAACCTGCTTACAGTTAGTATTGCTCAGCCTCTACTCATTATGCATTACATACCAGACCAGCGTACTTGCCGTCCCTAAGCACGCAGATATACCGCAACCCAAGCTTCACGAAGCACTCGTACACCAGATCCATTGGTGAGTGGACGTCCAACGCAACAGGTGCCGGATCAATATATGGTGTAAAGTCGCTAGGATCGTACGCGTCTTGCTCTTCTTCATCTTGCGGCTCCCGCCCTGCAGCCCAGTCTACCCGTGGCGACATGAGGCAAAGTGTGTTCTCCTCATTTTCTAGCTTATCAAGGGCGAATTCCAGATCCGGTGCAGGAATGAGACCAACAAGAACGCCATTTTTAATAATTGATAGGCCACCATCAAGTTCGCCTATCATTTGTAGTCTACGTTGCTTTGCACGAAGTTCGACGGCGGGGATAAGTGCATCTTCCGAGATGTCTATGATGTGATCTTGTCTTTTCCCAGTGGTGATGTCGCCAAGCTCAGATGTGAAAATCGGCCGCACCTTATTGTCGAGGAAGGGATATGAGTTCATGTCTGTGAGCAGATCGTAGATACTTAGTGGCTCAATGGCATCGGCTACCCATTTGGAGACAAGGATGCCGAGAGAGAAAGGTAGAACGTGATCCAAGCTGCCTGTGAGCTCAAAGAGGATGACTGCCAAGGTGATACTCAGACGAGTAACACCTGTCATTGTGGCGCCAGCAGCTACTAGAGCGTAAACTCCAGGAACAACACATTGACCTGGTGTCCCATCGGCGGAGCATTCTCCAAAAAGACCAAAGTGGTTAAAACGTAGGGCAACAAGTTGCACGGTGTGACCAATGAAGCGTCCAGCAAGACCACCTACAACCATGGAAGGTACATAGATACCAGCTGGCACTTTGATGCCAAAGGTGACGACGGTCAGAAGCGCCTTGATGACGAATGCGAAGAACAAAACTTTGAGCACGCTTGGGATGTGTTCGACTGTAGGACAAAGACCGTCACCACTGTCCGTGTAGATATCACATGGACTAGCCAACTCGAACAAAAGCTCCGTGACTGGAAGCTTGGTGTAACGGTTCCAGAAGCTGATCAGACCGGTGACAAGCGCAACAAGAAATACTTCGAGAAGCGGGTGTTTTTTGATGATGGGTATACGACGGAATGTTCGTGCCCAGATGCGAGATGCCTTGATGAACAATGCGCCGAGGACACCACCGACGGCACCGGTGAAGACGAAGGTCGCAAGCTCGAAGAACTTCCAATCCAAATGGTATCGAACCTCGAAAAGAACAATCTTCTTGGTGCCGTATGGATCCAGGAATTTGAGAGACAGAGCAGCCGCCTATTGACAAATTAGCCTAGCCAGTGTGGGAAAGAGGTGACTTACGATGCAGCAGAAGAAGGTTCTGAAGAGCGTCTTGGACGGGAAGTAATAGCTGACTTCTTCCAAGCTGAAGAGCACTCCACCAATGGGAGCACCGAAAGCAACGGCGACACCACTAGCAGCACTAGCGCTGAGGATCTCCCTGCGCTTTCCATCGTTGTTACTGTACTTGGAGAAGATACGGCACGCGATGTTTCCTATGCAAGTCGCGATGTGCACATACGGACCTTCCTTACCAAGACTGAGACCTGATGCGACACTTAGGATCAGTGCCAGCGTCTTGACGAGCAGAGTCCGCACACCCAAATAACCGTGGAGAACAAAGCCGCTAAGAATGACCTTGACTTCAGCTACGCCACTGCCTGCAGCAGAATAGTAAACCATGGGCGGCCGGGCCTGAACCTCCTGGAACCTCGACTCTGGACTGATACTGCGACTGCGCTTGCCATCTTCTTCTTCAGCTTGATCAGAGTATCTCCGCACTTCTGCACCCAAGTTCTCGTCGAGTGTGGAGAGCGATATGGCCGAGGGGATGACTGTCTTGGTGGTGAGGGTGAGCAGACACGAGGCCATGGACAACAAGACGACGGAGAGCACGAAGAAGCCATATTGGGTTTGGACCACATCCAACCTGTCGTTTCGGACGGCCTCGGACCATTTTACCCAGCTATCGCATACTGATGCACCATCGCAGCACGTCTTGCGGCTCTTATTCCAGCCTTTAGTGCAGTATCCTTGCTTCAGGTCGAACAGCGTGGTCTCGGTGGTGTTGACCAAGTAGGCGCAGACGGCAGTCAGGACGCCAATGAGGGCCACCAGTACCCAGCCCTGGGCTCCATCGAACCACGCAGCCAAGCGCCCCCTGATGTCTTTTCTACTTCGTAGCGCCTTGACGCGATACGCGTCGGCGATGTTATCATGAACCCAATCAGTGGACGTGAACTGATCGTACCACACGCGGTTGTCCTGGAGGAACGAGGCCTTTGCTGAGTGCATACTCTGCTCCAGGCCGGCGCCTCGCTCACCCAGGGCATTCACCAGCCGCTGACTAAACGTGTGTCCGCCCGTAAGGGAACCTCTCCGGCTCCGCATGCGCGAGCTGGTGGGCAGTTGGCTGTTGTTACGCGTCATGCCCGGTCGAGGCGTGCCCGGACTTGTGGCAGGAAGGCTCTTGTAGGACCTGGCGCCCCGCAGGTGAGGGACTCCTAGCAGGGCGGTCCGCTCGTTGACGCTGCCTGTGGAGCGGGTGAGATCCGTGTCCGAGGCACGCATCGGTCTCTGGGCGCTGAAGGTGAGCGTGGGCGACGTGGGCGTGGTGCTGCTGAACGTGTCATCGCGCTCGCGCTGCTCGGCAGCGTAGTCATCGTCGGCGTCGTAGTCGTCGACACTGCGGTACGACTGCATCGACTTGGGCATGGCGAGCGAGTGTATAAGGGAGGCAGCTACAATCTGGGCAAGGGCAGTCTATTAGTATCGAGGTCGGTCAGAGACATGTCGCCGAGCAGAAGCCGCTATCGTGGTCATTCGGAAAACGATGGCGGTGTCACGATGGATATGTTATGGCTGGGCACCATGGCTCATCCCCACTACGCCGCGGATCCCTCCAGGATGCGTTGTTGTCCTTGGTCCGGGGAGCGATACGCACCGACGCGGGTAAGCCGACAGTTTCAGACTTGCTTGCGTACGCATCGCAGCGATCCGCACAAAACAGCAAAAGCAGCAAAAGCAGCAGCGCTCTGCAGGCAGCACTCTGAGGCTGATCTCAGGCGACTCGTCAGGGAAATGGCGGTAGGCGCGTCCCATGTGATTATCAGGGTTGCACGCGATAGTGACGAAATGCAGGGCAAACGGAACCTGCTAACCACACACGGCCAAGGCGCGATGCCGTAGCCGCCAATCGCAGCCCCCAGCCCCACCACCACACACTGACTTGCGTCTGCAACTCGGGAGAATTGGGGGGTTACATGCTGGCAAACTTGTCGTTTCCTATCCGCTCGTGCATTCGTCTGCTGCTGAGCCGCTGATCTGAGGATTCCAAAGGAACAACTCGGAAAGCCGGTTTCGGAAGACCGGGAATTCGCCGAGTAGCATCCCTCGAGTTACTAGCAAAACATTGTGGAAGGTCTGACGACGATCGAACCTACATCCCTCTGTAGCATTCAAGATGGTGAGTTCTGCTGGGCCTTGGTGGCGTTCCAAAAAAAAAAACACACACTGATAACCATAGCCTGCTCTATACGAACAATTCCTGCTGTTCGGAGACAGCATAACCCAAGATTCCTTCTCCCAAGAGCGCGGTTTCGGTTTCTCTGCAGCCCTCCAAGCTGGTCAGTCGACATGTCGTCATCTTCTCACGGGTCGCTCTTTCTTGCCTGATACAGTTCTTCGTGAAGCTTCCATGCTGATCACTGGCTCGGACCGCTGCAAACGGACGCTGATACCCTACCAGCATACATACGACGACTCGATGTAGTCAATCGCGGCTTTAGGTTATGACGTCCTATTCTTGCAGCTGTAGCCAGGACTAATACTACGGCAGTGGGTACAACACGCGCCAAGCTCTCCAGATACTCCCCGCGATCGTGCCTCCGCCAGATCAGGCTAAGGTCCGGTTCATGGTAAGACTTGCCCATGTCGGACACTACCCCAACTAATAACGTAGACCGTCTTCTTCGGTGCCAACGACTCGTCCCTACCAGATGCGCCGAACAAGCAGCACATTCCGCTCAACGAGTTTGTTCAGAACTTGAAGGACATCATTTTCCATCCAAAGATCAAAGCTCACAACCCTCGTATCATCCTGGTTGCTCCGCCCCCAATCAACGAGCATCTCTGGTGGCCAAGAGACCAGTCGAACGGGTATACTAGCGTCTCGCGTCTAGCCAGTACGACCAAAGCATATGCCGATGCAGTTGTCGAGCTTGGCGCTGAGCTCAATCTTCCCGTCGTGAATCTTTGGAAAACCTTCATGGCGAAGACGGACTTCAAGGCAGACGCTTGGAAGCTCGGTGATCAGCTGCCTGGGTCTCTAGATGTTGCGCAGAATGATGCCTTGGTGGAACTCATGTACGATGGTATGACATCTGCCTGGCATTCTCGCCTTCATTCCCGTGCTGACTTGACCTGTAGGCCTCCACTTCAACCCGGCAGGCTACGATATCTTCTACCAAGAATTGATGAAGGTAGTTGAACAGCAGTGGCCGGATCAGATGCCCGAAAAGCTACCCATGGTATTGCCGCCTTGGAATGATCAAGAAGCATGGAAGGCATGGGAAGCCACTCAGACATCTTAGACTATGCATCAGAAGGGTAAAAATCGCGTACACGAGCAGGTTTAATTATATGTGTTGAAGGTCCGACAAAGCGGGGCTCTGGGGAAGGCCCCTGGCTGTACCAATCAGACAGGGGTGCATAACTCCGGCAGCATGTGGTTAGTGGCGGCGTCGTTCCCCATGAGCCTCAGAATAGCATCGCGACGACAATACGCATCATCATTCCTGCAGTCGACTGTTCTCGTTCCTGTTCTTTTACCAAATTTTTCGGGGTCTTGTACAATACTTTGCCCATTTTCTTAGGGCCACTTCGGAAACCGCCTGATCTTCGGTAAAGAGCGTTGTTGCAAGATCGCACCTTCTGCTTCCAACACCCCAACTGACTACATCGATCAACGCCTGGCGCTTGCCCTCTGAGGCCCCAAAACTGTCGCAAACTCTTCGCGCATCTTAGTCACACCTCCAAACCAAACGCGTTACCGTTCGATAGCCGCCTTCAAACATACCCTTGCCGCTTCTTCGTTACCGCCGATCGAGACGTTCGCACAGGACAAACCCTCAGATTGCCAACCCGGAACAAGTACATATAGAGCAAGCTGAGGTCGGTTCCAGTCGTTGTTCGGTGTTCGTTGGTTGGGGAACCCCCGAGGGAAGGCTGGTGTCTCTTTGTTGAGCACGTCACCAAGGGATGAGAGAGTAACGGGAATGGATCCCCAGAGCGTAGCCTTCCAGCCGCGCGACGATTTCTGGCGCTTCCAAAGCGAGATGCTCCGAGTGCAGGAGAACCAAGCCGACCTCGCTGATCGCGTCGCTCGCTTGGAGCGCAAGCACGAAGACGACTCGCGCCTGAAGAACGTCTGGGGGACATCATCGCCCTTCCCTTCGGTGTTGGGGGGAACCCCTCAACAGGGTGAGAAAGTATAGATCGGAACATGAAAGCCTGACTGACGCATATCAGTGCCCCTGCAGCAGCCGACCGCCGAGCACTTTACAAACTTCGACGACCAGTCCAGCAATCTCATCGGCAACCTGCAGCTGGACGCCGATGAAGAGCCTCGTCGCGTAGGCGCCACATCCCGTGCGAATAGTGTTCGCTTCGACGAGACAGCCAACCACGGTCACTGGGCACATGCATCAAGGTCGTCGTTGGACCTGATACCCCGCACTGGCAGTGGCATGGGCGGCCATGTCATGAGCGAGCGCAGCTACTCTCACAAATCAGATGGAAGGCAGAGCTCTGCCGGCCACTCGGTACACTCCATGGCCTCTGGTCGCGCGAACAGTCTTACTAGCTTTGGACCGACAACGCCTCAAGACGCCCCAGGGCTGGCTCCTGGCTTGTTCATTCTCGGCTCCGTTCCTGCCATAATACGTTGCTGGCTCAACACTAACTTCAGGCACGATACCCTGTTGTACGCAGCAGTGTGTTCAGGCTCATACACATCCCATCTGGACTCTTACATGGTCCACCACCTAGGCTTCCAGGATCGCGTCGTTATAGGCGAGGATGGTGTTCGCAAAATCAAGCTCTCTGTATATCTCCCAGAGGCCGTGCCTATCTCAGCGTCTTCGCGATCCGACAGTCCAGCTCCGCAGCTCCCTTCGGTGGGGGTGAATTTCACTGTCACTGAGGAGCACAATGCTGAAGTCAATCCAAAAGCTATTCAAATTTTCCTTGGCAGCGATATGCTTCGAGAGCATAACGCCGATCTTCTTTTCTCTTCTAGCCAACTAACACTGTATGATGATGACCGCAGCAAGCTTCAGATACCACTCGTGCGCCCTGAAGATGATCGCGCTTTCAAATTCTTGCACACTAGCGGTGCTTCCACGGCGCATCTAAACCGCACAACTTCAGCTCTTGCTTCAACGCAGTCGAGCCACATGATCGAGAGGTCCGCCGCTTCAGCAACTCGTGAACCTTATTCGTCGACTGAGAAGTCGAATGGCCAAGGGCCAGCGACTAGTTCTGATGATGGCGGGTCCAGTGGACACGGGAGTCTTGAACAGCGACCTCAACTCGGACTCTCCACATCGAATCGCTCTGACACCAAAGATGCTCCAGACTCAGGCCTTGCTAATGGAGTGCCGCGCACAGGAGCCTCTCCAGCTATCTGGAGCAATTGGCGCCGTGACCAAGCAGAGAAGGCAAACACGGGCTCTTTGGATTGGGCTAATGTGGGTAAAACTACCAGCTCAAATCCCAGTTATCAGCGACGTGATACAGGCATCAAAGTTCTGAAGCCCTCTAGATCGACACGTACGTTATCCACGTCAAACTCATCGCCAGTCACAGGACAGTCGCGCTTTTTTGATGATGGAAAGCGAAGGGGTGAGGGCGAAGCGACCAGTGACCTTGCGCCTCCTCAGGTGAAGAGGACTGTGTCTGGAGAAAAGGGCAGGGAAAACGTGCCTGCACTGTCGAAACCTCGATCCGCGAACCCAGTTGGCGGCGCTTCTGCTTTTGCATGGCTGAACAGCAGCGGGTCGAAATGAAACGTGACAGATCTACCCAGTCTCTGTATCATAAATACCAATAGACTGCTGCGCTAACAGTATAATGACTGTTGAGCGAGGCCCAATCACTGTTATGCATGATTGCAATACGCTTCACATCTCTTTGTTCATGACTTGTGCAAGCAAAATTACCATGGTCAGGTCTGATGATGTACCCAAGTGATGTTTGAAAAAGGAAAAGAGCCTCGGCGGAAACGTGGATTCATGAGAGGACTTGAACACCTTTTCATGAACACCCTTTCTCAGCACAGCAAAGTCTGATACGAGTACTCTGTATATAGATGGAGGACCTAGAAGCATACAATTCTATCAAACTGTGTACATCCTCCGCTTACAAGCTGATGTAGGCTGTAAGGCAGAGCTCTGTAAGACCACTTGTTAGTTGTGCACCTGTTCTGGGTTTGCTTTATATGGATGGTGACCAACAAGTGTTCAGTCCTGTCAGATACGCGACAGGGGTGGAGCATTCACCGCGTCGCCAAGCTCGCTTACTCCGCAAGGCTGAGGGATTCGAAGCCGATAGTGACGACGGCGTATAGCACGGCGCTGCTCTCATTTTTGCGGACATTGCGCTTTTACCCCACGTTTGCTTCACCGCCGTGTTACTGTGTTTGTGAACAAACAGGCGTCATTCTCTTGGTACTGCGGCCCTAGCTACGCGCTGCATAATCTTTCTCCGCCTTTTGCTTGCCCTTTCACCCTCCTTGGTTCGCCTTGTATAATCTGCCTTGAAGCTCTTCGCGGGCTTCACGGTAGGCAATCAGCTTCAAAACGGCCTCCACTAATAACAAGAAGCGGAAGATCGTGGTCCCGCCAAAAGATTCGTCCAACCTCGACGGCAACCATTCACCGAATGTGGGAAGCGTCGGTGTAGGGTCCCCTCGCTCCTCCCCGCAACCCTCAGCGTCACCACCGCGCTATCTGCCACCGCACCTGCACGACGAAGTTCTAGTTGACGCTCCTGACTCTGGAAGTCTTGCCGCGAGAGACAACAGCAATTACACGGGGGCAAGCTCACCCAGCGAGGCCTACGCCAACCTGACCCTCGACAGCCGCGAGGGCTCCTTCACCGATCTCGACCGCATACGAACTGCCGAGCAACACTCGCAGAGGCCTCCTCCACGGGCATCGTCACCCGCCAAGCGCCTCCATTCAGACATGGACGACAAGCCGGACGCCGACAACACACGCACCAACGACGCGCAGTCGGGCTCCCGAGCCGGCAAGCCCCTGCCTACAAGCACATCACAGCGCAGTGCGCGCGCAACTTCGGTCGAGATGGCCGATGCGCCCAACGGCAGCGGCCTCGACGGCCACGGCGACGCCTCTCCACGTACCGACATGCCCAGCATCGACGAGCAGGTGACTCGCGTCATGGGCATGATGTCTACAGAGGCTCTGGTGGACCGGCAGGAGGGCTATGTTATCTCTGAGCAGTGGCTAGAGCGTGTCTGGGCAAGGACGTCGGAAAACATAAGCAGGCCAAACGACTTCAGCAAAGACGCAACCGAGGGTCCTGTCGGCGCGGTAGACAATTCGCATCTTGTCGACACGGAGCTGATGCACGAGGACCTGGTCGACCAGCATGGAGAAGACTTTGTCCCGCTCAGCAAGGCGGCGACTCTGGGTCAAGATTTTGAGATCCTGCCCCGTAAAGCATGGGACTTGGTTCAAAGCTGGTATGGGCTCGACAAGTCAAGTCCTATCATACGTCGGTACGCCCACAACACGGTACCAGGAGGAGTAAGCGAAGACATTTCCTACGAGCTGCACCCTCCCATCTTCACAATCCGAAAAGTGCGAAAATCTCCAAACCCCACCGACAGCGCCACACCAGCCGCAAAGCTCGTTGCGAGCAGATACGAGAGTTTCGTTGCCTTCATTGAAGCCGCGAAAAAAGCCGCCGGCATTGATCTCAACAACAAAGTCCGCATTTGGCGGATACTCACGCCTGCTCCCACAGATCAGCCCCAGCCATCGCAACCCTCTGGCATATTAACACCTGACGCGTCCCCTCGTAACGGATCTCCCATTGCGCCAGCACCTGCTCAGCGGCCTTCGCTTGTCATGGGCGTCGAAAGTTTCAATGGTCTTGCCTTTGGCTCGGAGCGCGAGCTGGTTACTGGCAAAGATGAGAAAGACAACGAGGCTTCCAACGAGGACCTTACCTTGGCCGATGCTGGTTTGACCCAGGACCAAATTATTGTACTTGAGGAACACGATGAAAAAGGCGAATACATAGCAGAGACCACCAAAACGGCGTCAAAGAGCAAGACTAATGCTTTGGTTGGCAAGAGCAATCCTAACAGCGGGAGGAGTACTCCAACGGGAGGCCCTGTAACGCGTGGAAGGAAGCAGAATGGCAAAGTTCGTGGCCACGTCGGGCTTACGAATCTTGGCAACACGTGTTACATGAACTCCGCTCTCCAATGTCTACGAAGTGTCGAAGAGCTAAGCATGTACTTCCTAAACAACAAATGGAAGGACGAAGTCAACGTGGACAACCCCATCGGTTTCAAAGGTGTCATCGCCAAGTCGTATGCCGGGCTACTGAGCTCTATTTATGGCTTTGACAACAATTCCTCCGTCTCGCCCAAGGACTTTAAGCTCAAGCTAGGCAGGGCTAACCCAATGTTCTCTGGCTATGGGCAGCAGGACTCTCAAGAGTTCGTCAGCTGGCTGGTCGACGCGCTCCATGAAGATCTAAATCGTATCATCAAGAAGCCGTACCTAGAGAATCCCGACTCTGATGACAATACCTTTCGCGATCCAGAGGCAGTCAAGCGACTCGGTGAGATTTATAGACAAAATTACTGGGCGCGTAACGACTCTGTAGCCATGGATTTGTTCAATGGATTCTACAAGAACACCATGGTATGCCCAGATTGCGAGAAAGTCAGCATTACTTTCGACCCATACAGTCAGCTCACCTTGCAGCTGCCGGTAGAGCAGTCCTGGTCTCATACCATCACTTACGTGCCACTGACTGGCAAGCCTGTCCAGATCGAGCTTGACGTCGACAAGAACACCACAATCAAAGCTTTGAAAGACTTTGTCGGCAAGCGCGGTGGCGGCGTTCCAGCCAACCGCATAATGGCGTCAGAGGTCTACAGCCACAAATACTATCGACACTTGGACGACGCTTCCACAATAGCGGAGTCGAATATAGGCGCACGAGATGACATCTACTTTTATGAATTGGAAATGGCTCCTAGCAACTGGCCAGTTCCTAAGAAGAAGGGCTCCAAATATCGTGTGATGCTTTCACAGTCCTCTGATGAGGAGATTCCGGAGACAGTTTCGCCGCTCCATGACCGCGTTGTATTCCCAATGTTCCACCGGATACCCAGCCAGTCTGCATACAGGGCGACGGGACAGTCCATGGCATTGTGGCCTAGTTTTATCGTCCTCACCAGGGAGGAAGCGAAGGATTATGACACAATCCTCCGAAAGGTTTTGGCTAGGGTTGCTGGGATGACTACTCGCCCAATTCTCAGTGAGCTTAGTGGACAAGACCAGTCGCGTCCTGGGTCCGACGTTGTGTTGACAACAGAAGAGGACGCATCACCAAACGATCCCCAAGTCCAAGATGGATCTGTTGAAGGCGAGGACATGGTTGAGGTTACAATGACGGATGCAAAGGATACGCCTGTAGCTCGAACTAACGAAGCTGATGAAATTCCTGAGATTCTTCGACCGGGCAGCTATATCCATCCGGAGTTCAGGTACGTACAAGGCATCCCCCTCAAGGTTTAGCAGCGCAGAGATACAGGAGAGCTGCTTTAGGTTTGGCAACAACAAACTGACTTGAGACAGGAATCTGTTTGAGATGAAGCATACAAGAAAGAGCTCGGAGATCGTTACCACTGGCTGGAGTACCGTCGATTACTCAAAACCACTTGAACCTATCTCGAAGCGAATCAAGATACCATCATCCCGAGAGGAATCTGTACAATCGTCTGCTGCTGGAAGCGAGACTACTTCCAGCGATGAAGATGAGGATGCATCACAGGCCACGATCGTTGATGCGGACGCAGTAATCGATGCAGCCAATGTTAGTAGCGACGAGGAAATGCAGTCCATCGAGCCAGAAGCTCCAGAGTTCGCTCGGTCTGGCCGCCAGAACAAGAAGAAGAGCAAAAAAGCGCGCAAACACGAGCGCAAGATGGAACGAAAACACAAAAACAACAAGAACTTCAAGAACAAGAAAGCAGGCAAGGTACCAGACCAACCGAACTATCCGGATGATCCTGAAGACGAGTCTGACGAAAGATTGCTTCGAATGGGCGAGGCTCTTGTTCTTGATTGGGATTCCAAAGCTTATGACGCTCTGTTTGGGGCCACAACGGCAGATGATCCCAGGGGCGCGGACTCGATGAAGTCGATTGAACTCCTCGATGACCCAGAGCTTCAGGAGAAGAAAGAGAAGCGTGCAGCCCGTCGCAAGCATGGCATCAATCTCGATGAGTGTTTCAATGAATCCTCCAAGAGCGAAGTGCTCTCGGAAGACAACGCGTGGTACTGCAGCCGTTGTAAGGAAAGGCGTAGGGCAACAAAAACACTCGAGATCTGGACTGTTCCCGACATTCTCATCATACATCTCAAGCGCTTCAGTGGAGCGAGAAACTTCCGAGACAAGATTGAGGATCTGGTCGATTTCCCCATAGAGGGACTAGACTTGTCTGGCAAAGTCGGCTTCTCTGAGGGCAAGGATCTCACTTATGATCTGTTCGCTGTCGACAATCACTTCGGTGGGCTTGGAGGCGGTCATTACACAGCCACTGCGCAGAACTTCTTCGACAAGCAGTGGTACGACTACAATGGTAAGCCTATCCTCGTGCTTCTTAAACGTCGTTATGTCCATGCTAACTTCACCAGACTCAATAGTGACCAAATGCGAATCGGGACGGAAAGCTGTATCAAGATCAGCCTACCTTCTGTTCTACCGACGCCGTTCGCCTGTCCCTTTAGGCCCTCCCTCCCTTCAGCAGATTGTAACCGCCGACATCAGCAACCCCGGCTCTGACGAAGATAACGACACAGAACTTCGCTCCCGCTCACCGGCGGGAAACGGCTTGCGCCTCGGCGATTCGTCCCGCAATGGGTCGTCGAGCGCTGGCGCAGTCGCAGCGGGAGCCGTAGCCCTGCGCGCGGGTGGTTATCCGCGCTCAGCAGCCGCGAACCGTCCAAAGAACGGAGTCGCAGCCGCGAGCCAGAGTGATGAAGAAGAGCTGCCGGCCTATGCCGATGATGAGGGTTACGCTGACGAGATCCCGTACAACACCAGCACTAATGTCTGGGATGATACTGACCAGCCAGTCTGGAGCTTCAACAGCCTCAATAGCACGGGCTTGGGTGGTCGCAACGACTCCGACGATGACGGCATTGCATCCGATACTGGCGCTCTGGGTTCAGAAGCTGACGAAGGTGGCTTGGGTAATAGGCTGATGGAGGACTTTGGTGACGACGGCCCAGTAAAGAGTGGTTGGAGTGGTGTCAACACACCTATTACACATCAGGACGACGAAGTAGCTGAAATAAGGCTCGTTGGCGACGAGTGAGAACAAGTAAAGAAACCAGAAGACGTCTGAGGCTTCGTATACCTCAATGGAGAAATACTGTATCGTTCGACTGAGTGTACAGGTCGCGTTCATGGGCTTGGTGATGGAAAAAGGAGCTTTTAGATTAGACGGATATGACTGATGAGGAGGTTGTAAATGACGATGAACACAGATGACTTGGACGGAATGACCAAAGGTGGGTGAGGATTATCCTCAGGGCGTTTTGCAAACAGCATTCGTAGGCGCATTCGTAGGCGTATTATTGAAGACCTTGCATCGCTCACCATGTTCCTGTTAAACTTGTCGCACGAAGAAGCTCGTTCTTTCTAAATTCTCCTTATCAAAGAAGAGAACCAAACATTCCTCTACAGAGAAATATTTCCTCCCACTACAAGAAAGCATGTTAAGAGCTATGTATATACAAATAGAGAATTTAGGAGTCTACAAACCTATTAATCTTTATAGGTTTTCTTATTAGAAGCTAATGTAGGCTGTAAAATACAACTCGTTACTTCTATACCTGTCAAATTTTTTCCCTGTATGCGGTAGTCTATCACATCGTGCGTGCAAAGAATCTACAAGGATACCGGGTGTCTGGAAACACCAATGGAATTGAGCGCAGCCAATGATAATGGAGCTCAGGGGTTTCTACCACCGGTGATTAAGCTTGGTTGTCAAGCTTCGTGCTGGCATGACGTCGCTTCTCCTTTTTCGCAGTCTGACTAGCGTGGCTGACAAGGGGCGACATCCGCGGAATAGGCGTACACGATGTATACGGCACTAGATCAAACCACCGCTTGCGGGATACCGGCTACAAGCGTCTTCACTATCCATGATTTGGCCCTGAACGTGTTTTGACTGGTCCAAGTAAAAAACGTACACGTGCTGCAGCGAGTTTCACACTTGCACTTACTGTCATTAAAACACAGAGCAGAAGCTAGCATTTTCTCTCTCTTCAACAGGAACGACATCGCAGCATTTCTGTACTTGCATGTTCTAGCAATTGTAATGCATCGTAGTCCTGGAACGGTTTTTCAGAAGCGAAGCGAGTGTAAGTGATATACAGCAAGGATAAGTATTATCAATAGATCTGGGTCCGCCTATGACGATCATCCCTCCCCATCGAGAAAACAGTCCGAACCGCATACCCGGACTATGTCCATTTCGAGCTTCCTTCACCCTGGGAAATTGACGATGACGAGCATTGCTCTTGCGAAACTCAGAGTCAACATCTGCCATGTATAAACAAGTTTGGAGTGCTAGAGGTGGGAAGCATATAAGAGTATTGTCCTCCTTTCTAGTTGAGACTCATCACGACCCACTCGCTCAATACCTTCCTGTGCATATTTCGCCACCCGCTTCTTTAACATCCCTTCCTAATTCGAAAAAAACTTCATACACAACTCCAAAATGCGTTTCTCCCACCTCGCCGTCTTCGCCCTCAGTGGCCTGTCCCTTGCTAGCCCGGTTGTACAACAGAAGCGTCAAGAAAGCAGTGTAGAGTCCCTGCTCACCGATCTCTTCGCCACTGTACAAATCTACACGGGAGCCATCAATGCTACCCTTGCTCCGCTCTCGACTTCTTCTTCTATTCTTGAAAAGACTGCCGCCATCCCCCAAGTAGGCGAGCAACTCAACAAGATCACCGCGGCTATTACTTCCACCACGTCTGAGATCCGCGAACTCGCTCCTGCGAACGCCACACAGCCTATGGTGCCAGCCAACGGAAACGAAAAGCGCTCCTCCACCGATGTCGACGCGTCTCAGCCCAAAGAGAAGCGCCAACTGATTGCTGTGGGCGCTCTCCTTGCTCTCATCATCGTTGAGATTTTCGCTACGATTACGGCTGCCGTTGCAATTCTGGGTCTCGCTGGACTATTGATTTTCATCAACCCGTTGACGAGTGCGCTGGGTTTGTTGATCTTGGCGGTACAGTTGGTGCTTAATGTTGTGTTGGCGGGCGTTATTGCGCTGCTAAACAGTCTGCTTGCTGCTTTGGCGCTGGGTCTCAGTGGCTTGTAAGGGGAAGGAATGCTAGAGGATACAAGAAGCGTGTTTGCATATGTATTACTGTGCCTTTAATTGAATGGCGATTCTCAACCACCGAACAAATGATCTTGACATCTCACACCATTTGCCCTAGTTCGTCTTTCGATGCAAAAGCGCCTCTTGCAACCAACTATGTCGCAGTCCGCCGTATGTTCGTGTTCAGTCTTGTGCCTTTCCAGCTCACCTTTCGTGAGAAGCTTTCCGTCATTACAAGTTGTACACTTGCATGTTAAAACGACTGCTGTAGCTTTCTGAATATCCCCTGGCTTGGGTGGTGCACATGGGTCGCGCCATCGGATTTGCGTCGTAGATGCCACAAAGAAGTCGTCAATCCATTCAGGCGATTCAGTAGATATTGGGGGGTCCTTTCTGGTTGTTGCCTTGCTAGCATTGAATTGGAAGGGGGTATGAACTCCAGAGTCTGTGGCTGTTCCAGTGATCGTAGCGCTAGATGCTGGAGAGCTTGCAGCGCTCACTGAATTGGAATTCGATGAGGCAGTCCTCCCAGGGTCATTCTCTGACCCAAGCATCACGCTTGGTATTGGTTGTGGGTCCAGCAACGCAATGACGAGCTTTTGGTCGAAGTTGTAATTTGGGAGATCGACTCCATCTCGCATCGAGACAATCCAAACGATCTCGTCCTTCTCTTTCGAGCTCAGCATCTTGGATTTTGCCACCTTGGTCATCGTGTCTAGGAAGTATTTGCTTACGACATCGAAGTAAGCTCGCTGGAAGATGCTTTGAATGTGTTCCGGAACCATCGTCCGCATGTTGAGCATAAAGTCACCCGTTTGGCGTGTGCACGCCATGACTTGATCGTATGTCTGCGTTTCTGAGATTGGGAAGTGGCCTACGGCCCATGTATGTGAGATACCATTAATGTGTCGTACTTGTTTTCCTGGAATCTTCGACACCAGCGCTGACATGACCTTGGAAAGAAGCGGCTCTTCGAATGTCTCTGCCGCTCGAACAAACGGCTGGACGCCATCCGCATCTTCGGCTTCAGGATCTGCGCCGCCATCGAGAAGCATCTGGAGACGTGGAACAAGATCTACGGCAGGGCAATCCGTAATGCACTTACGCAAAGGGCTGATGCTGTCTCGCGCGGCTCGATTTGGATCTACGCCTTTTTGAAGGAGCACTTGAATGTCGCGTAAAGTATCGGCGGGATGTCGTTTCTCATTTGGACAGCAGCCCAATATCTCATATAGGAGGGAGCTGCCATTATTGATGGGTGTCGGCATGAAACTATCAATAAGCCATCTCGCAAAAGTAGGAGTCGAATGCCACAGCGCCTGGTGCTCAAACGTATGCTTGTAGGGAGACTCGCAGGGGTACCCTTGGAAGTGTGATGGGAATTCAGCGCCCTTGCTAATGAACATTCGAAAACAGTCGAGCTCATCTGGCGAGAGCTCAAAAGCCCAGTATGGACGATTTTCCCATGGCTTGACGAACATGGCAAAATTCGACGGAATGACGAGCTCCGGAGGCTTGCAATGAATGTCCGCTCCAGCGCTAAGAAGCATATCCATAATCATATGGCAGCTTTTCCGAGCGGCGGGATCCATGTAAGTGTTCATTCTATGTAATAAGCATAGTTGTAATGCCGTGTGAACACCGGGTTTTCCAGGTGCAGGGCCAGCATCATCGACCTTTGCACCTCGGTTAAGAAGGATCTGGACAACATCGGGAACGTTCCAGAATACTGCTTGACGTAAAGGACTCCAGCTCGAGCCTGGAAGCCCGTTAACGTCTGAGCGACCCGGCTGAAGCAGCGCCTGAACAGTATAAGCTCTGCCGTTCTTGATAGCATTGTGCAAGGCTAAGTCTGTTCCGAGTGGGTGTTTGGAGCCTTTTGCACCGTAAGCGAACAAGACCCATATGATCGGTCCGCAAGGCATGCCACAAGCGATATCGAACAAGGTCTGATCCGGGTGTTGGAGTATGACCATCTCGTTCAAAGCAGGATGGTCAGCAAATCGAGCACCTGATTCGAAAGGCAGACCTATGGGATCGTTGATATGATCAACGTTACCGACAAGAAGCTTCTCGAGCTTTTGTAGACTGCCTTCCAAGACTGCACCAACCATGTCCAGTACTATATCTGAAGATTGCGCAGGATCGTGCGACCATGTCTCCTCGAACGATGGCTGCAGGCTACTGCATGGTTAGCGAGCACGCAATGCAAACATGGAGAAGACCAGGGATCTCCGTACTCTTGTGGCTGATTCAATAGTCCCAGAAAAGTTGGCTCCGCAACGGTACCAGCTCCATCGGCAATCAAAGCCGGCAGACTAGCCACCACCTGCCAGCCCCCAGTCCTCGTGCAATGTTCCCTAGACTCAGGTTCTATTGTGATAACTTCAGCCGGCTCGACGGATTCGTTGTTGCGCTGATCCGTCTCGCTTGAACTTTGTTCGTTTGGTAGTCGCGCTTCACGACGCTGTCTTGTGATCTTTCGCGATTTGTGCCTCATGATACCCCATTCTTTCAGTTTCATACGATAGGCTCGCGTTCTATACTAGTTGTTAGCAATAATGCCAGCATATTTCCATCTCTTCGAACACTCACGAAGCCCGAAACTTGTGTTTGCGTTCCATTAGCTCTTTGACTTCTTCCAAAGGCTTTTTTTGCACAAAAGAAAGCTCCTTGATCACATCCTGCACCAAATCCCAGTCCTTCGTCATCTTTTATAATGTTGCGACTGCAAAGTGCACCTTTTTACGTGCTGTTAAATGTGCACATTTAAAGTGCGAAAGTGCGATCGGAAAAGCTGCGGTGCGCGCGTGGCTGCCTAGTGAGAGTATTCGGCTTGTATGAACTTGCTACTGGAGCCAGGTAGATCGATCTCTGTTCCAGAGAAGCCATTGTGCGATTCTGGATATATGCTGCGGTTATAACGACACGCATGAAGGTTGCGGTGTGCAAAAGTAAACAGGGGTTCAGCTGACCGACACCGAAAGTGCAATTCCATGTCTAGTACGTATTGAGTCAAGCGCACTTGGCATGAAATTGCACAGCCCCAAGCCTTGGTTCTCGCCATATTCTCCACGCGCGCTAGAGGAGATGCTCGGTGGTCCAAGGCGTAACAAGTCGCTCGGCATGTTATTAAGTGGTCACGTTATCACCGACCAAACCAGGGCAAAAGAGGCCGTGAAAGACACTAAAGTAAGTAACAAGAGTTAAACGACACGTTAGAGTACATCCTATCTCTCCTCCTACAATAGTGTATGTTAAGAGTGATAGTATAGACATAAACAGTCTAGAAGCCTACAATACTTTTAGTCTTTATAAGGTTTTCTTTTGGAAATTAATGTAGGCTTCAAGGCAAAGCATAGTGTCTCTGTACCTATTTTATCTTCATCTTGTATGCGGTACTACATCTGAATGGGATACTTGGAGGCCTTTCATCGAACTCGAAATAACATTATATAAGGTAATTAGACTTTCTGATCCTGTGGCCCAACTGGACATGCATGTACCTTTACAATACAGTCGAGCGTTCGTCGTCGCATCAACCTGATTTCTCCGACACGCTGTTAAAATACAGGTTCAAAAGGAGCTGCCCGGGCTGTTAGAGGACATGAAGATGCAAATTGGCGAGACGGTCGATACGGATACAGCAGAAGAAGCTACAACTGTACGCTAAGTGCTGAAAGCTGTTATTCAAGAGCGAGAAGCTATTTATGGACAAATCTGAGAGACACGGAGTTCCTGAAGAGCTACTATAGAGGATCACAATTAATCGCCGACACCCTAGAGGTAGTGATAGCTCGACTAGCAGCAACTACTGACCTTGATACTACTAAATTGAACGTCGCTCAAATGTTTCCTTTAGTCGTTGAAGAGGTCGCTGTAGCTGGAACCGACTTCCCCTGAAGATTGCGCAGGTTCTCTGAGCTACCGAGAGAATGCATGAATAGTCTCGACGACGACGATGACGAAGATTAAGAGGTGTACAGCATACGGCTTGGTCCTATCGTCTAAGACGATACGCCGAAGCATAGAGGGTGTGGGTGAATATTACGTTCAGGGTAGCAAGCGGAGATGTGCCTCATTCCGGCTAAGTTTCTGATTCGGTTGACTTTGTGCCGCATAGCGAGCCAAGAGGACTCATTATCCAAATTGTAATAAGACGGTCTGCCACGTCCGGAAAAGATAGATAACCAACCACCGGTTCACACAATATCCAACTTATCCAAGATAGCAAGACGTGCGACGGCGATTGCTTGACTTCCAGGTAAGCCAACTTCTGCATCCCCAAGACATAGAGGTCCCCGCTGGCTAGATAGGGATTTGTTAGAGCAGCGGTCTCGTGAATTTGACAATAGAGCTCGCTCTTCTGTGCAGTCTTGGCAGTGATGGTCTCTACCTTTGCTCTTGCCTCTGGCTTCACCAGGGTCTTGATGAGCGAGCTGGTGAACGCAATCCTTTTTACAGTCCTTGCAACCTTCATGTCGATATGCTCACAGACTGATAGTGTTCTCGATTGAGTAAACGGTACGGTGAGCATCACAGAAACGGTAGAAGATTGCGCACACCAAGAGTGAGCATAAAGAATTGACAAGAATAGTTCACCATGAAAAGATTTTAGTTTTTATACTTTAGAAATTGTAGAAGTACGATCAATAGAGGTATCATATGTACGAGACGCTAAACAACAAACACAAAACATAAATGGACCTTAACGACCACCGATCTGCCCCTTGGGAATAGGCTTTACCCACATGAACATGCAGTTAAGCACAATGATCATGATGCCAATAATCCAAAACACTTGCGCATAATTTGTCTTGTGGTAGCGGAAGATAATGGCGAAGATGATACCGCCAAAGTTACCAGTCGCGCCGACAATACCAGAAAGGATACCTTTCGAATAGTTAGTAAGCTTTCCATGTCATGGTGAGGGAATAGATATACCATTAGCGTGAGGGTGGATATGAGGTACAAGTGCAAAGTTGGCACCGTTACCAGCCTCCAAGAAGATCGCCATGACAGCGACAAGACCGATCAGCTCGCTCAAGTTGTGTGGGTCTAGTTTACCAATCACAATGCAAAAGATTCCAGACATGACGCCGACGAAGTGAATCCAGAACTTCTTCGCCCAAAGGTTGCGGCCGGTGACCTTGTAGATGAGATCGGCGATAAAGCCACCGAGTGGTCGGGTAACAATGTTCAGAAGACCGAACATGGCTGCCCATCGTCCAGACTGCGTTTGACCAAGGTAGGGGAAGTTCTTCAAATAGTAGGCACCAAGAATGGAGTTGATGGCCAATTCACCACCGAAGGAGCAGAAGTAGCCCGAGCAAAGCATCAGTGTTTGGAGCGAGAACATGACTTTGAGTCCTTCCTTCAAAGTAGGCTTGACGACAACTTCGTGTTGGAACTCGTCCATGATTTGGACATCGCCGCGACCGGACTCGACATCGGAGTTTGGTCGCTCTTGCTTCTTCTCGTCACTAGAGGAGATCGACCCGGTAGTCGCAGGCTTGTCGTCCAGAGCTCCAGTTGTAGGAACAACAGACGCGTGGTGGCCCACTGTCTGGTCTGCATTGGACACGACGGTAGCACCACGCTCAGACCACTTTCCAGTAGGCGTATCATCGGTCAGCAGTAGAAGAGCGAGGGCACAGGCTGTGATCATGATGAAGGGAACAATGAAGGATACTCTCCATGCGACGTGAGAGGAGAGACCCTGGTCAGCCTTGAGAGAATCGTAGATGGCGGGCATAACGAAGCTGGAAGGCATTAGTGAAAGCCTTGGTAGATTATAACGTGGCACTTACTATGTGATGCCACCACCAGAGTTACCCCAACCTCCGACCAAAGCATTGGCAGTTCCAATGACGTTCCTGTCGAAAAAGCCAGTAGTCCAAACTTGGCAGGGCACGAAAGTTCCTCCAAGAATACCGACGAAGAAACGGATAAAATAAAGACCCGTTGCATTGTGAGCAGTGCCAGCAAGGGCGGTTGGAATAGCTCCAGCGAATAGCAGCGATGCAAAGGTGATGCGTGGGCCAAAGTGATCGCACATAGGTCCCGCAATGAAGCGGACCAGTAGTGTTGCACATAGCGCGACGATGTTGGAGTTGGCGATTTCGTTCTGCGACAAATGCATGTCCGCCTTGATACTCTTACTCAGCTGTGGAAGTGTTAGTCGGACTGATGTGCACAGTGACGTGAGATGCGGGTGACCATACCAGAGGTGGGAACGCGTACCTGTACATTGTTAGCATGCTCCAGTAGAAAAGATCCACATGTGGGGAAGGACTTACCATGACCAGAACGCGATGAAGAAACCCAGGTAAGAGAAGAAAAACACACGCCCATACTTGTTAATGGGGTTTAGGACAGGGATGGAAGTGGCCTTCTTGTTGTAGGGGTTGATCTCTGGTGCCGACCAGAGCATGCTAATTGCGAACGGCATGATAAAGAACACGACCTGGAGGGTCTGATCCTGCTGGGTCGCTAGTGTTTCTGGAGAGAATGGGACAAGGATGACCAGCTGGTGATGCTTCACAGGCACGGTCGAGGAAACGGGAGCGGACGCTTGCTGGAGTTGCAACTCCAAACGGAAGTCGAGAGGTTATATAGAATGATACAGAAACTCCCAAAGATGGTACTTCCGCGGTGAAGCACAGTGACGCACAGCTAAGGTTGTGGCGTAAATCGTTCCCCAGGCCAAGTGAGATCAGACTTCTCCGTGCCTGTATGCAGTAATATTGGCGAATTCGTTATCTTCGTTGGCGACACCTAGCAGCTGCGAGCCCAATGCTTCGGAGAAAGTATGCTTTGCCGCGTGCTCGGGTATAAAGGGTGCCTCCGATGAGCACTGGGGCGTTAACTTGGGATCCACATACTCTTGCAGCGAATCGAATCTCATCGTCGACTGGCTAAGCTGGAGCACAAGAGGCTGAATATCAATTCGACGAGTCGTGGTTCGCTGGAGTGAGGTTTGACGCGGGATGGTGGGGGACGGCAAAGGCGTTCTCTTATCTCTTGGCGCTAACCAGGCGAGAGACTAGACTCACAGTAGTCGAGGCGAACAAGGATCCTTATCAGAACGTCTCAAGATAATATGAATTGCTGCTTTTCCGCGGTCAGTATTTGACAAAATGCCTGTGTCGCAAATAGCTTTCTGTCTCGACAACTTCCTGTTCCTAGCATAAGTACACCAAGACGTGTCGAACTGGTGGCGCTCGCAAGAGCATCTGGAAGTGCTGCCAGCGAATAACACTAGCTTAAAACGTCAGCCCTGGACCTCATCTGAATTAACAACATGTACTTTGTTTTTGTGTTCAAATGATTTTGTAAACTTGGTGTGATGAGTGTCGTGTGTGTCTGCCGCGTGCGTGTGGAGACGTGGCCCGATAAGCAGCTACCGTATACAAGGGAAATTCCGAGGAGCGGGAGTAAGTAGTCGTCCCTACTGCAGTCTACAACAGTACATTATAGGATAAAACTAGATATGTTAAGTTAATGTAGACTTTGAGTCTTAATATCTACATAGATAATAATTGTATTAGTGCTGTTGTAGGCTGTAGAGCAGTGGAAAGCTTTGGCGTACCTCTTCAATTTCTCCCTTGTATGCGGTGCGACAACCGGCTGGTACAACCGTAACTCTACTAAGCAGGTGGAGGCATTTGCATGTTGCACAATTCTCATCTGTCAATTTGTCCTCCAGATCGCTCTTCCTTTTGTCGATCGGCTCCTATCACGATGGCGGAGTGCTTGTGAAACGCGCTTGAGCCAATCAATGGAGGAGTCAGTGTCTTATCTCGCATGACTGCGGATTCGCCCCGGGAACACGGAGTATGCACGAGGGGACTTGGAGAACACCGATGATCCTGAAGGGTATATCATCTTGGGTGTGTCTTAAATCCATGGCAACGTCATCGCTTTCTTGTAATCACGGTATTTGACTTTCTTTATGCCAAGGCCAGTCGACACTTTGCGACCGCCTCTGGATCATCGTGACATCGCAACAGATTTTGGGGGTCGTCGGCATCTTCGAGAGCTTACACAGGTGGAGCATCCGGAACTAGGTACTGGCATGTGAACAGTACCGCCGCTGCTGAAGCGACATCGGAGAGAAAGGCCGGAGAAGTCATCTCAACTGCTCAGCTTTGGCATCAAGATGAAGCTTCTCCGAGAATTTGAGAAAGTATATTGTAGCGCAGATTGTGGGTAAGCCCCACAGTGGGTTCAGCTGCAGCTGTTGAGCCTCACCCGCGGAGATCCTGCACTCATCCTGGGACAGTGGCACTCAGTCGTTTCGTTGCTTTGTTGCTCGTAGTTTCGAGTCGATATTAACCGAATTTGGTGTCGCGATTCTGTTGTTTTTATAGTGTACTTTGAGAGGGTAGCCGCTAACGAGAAGCAGAGGGCTCGAGATCTGTGTGACTTTCACACCTACACTTCACATCCTCTCGTCTGCCAATACCTCTTCGACGCGAGGACGCCCACTCCGTACGTCGCCGCACCACACACAACTAGCACGTGCATGATTTGATGGCTACTTCCTACTACGTCGCAACGCCTCGGAAGCCATCTCTCTGGAATTCTCGCGGCGTACAACATGGCTCCGGTACCATGGCACAGGCCCAACCCAAGATAATAGCTCAACCCCATTCTGCGATTCATGTTCTCTACACCAAAGAGGTAGATCCCATGGACGATTGGAAGGAAAGATGATGATCCTAGAAGGAGATAAAGCGTAGTGCGGACATGGCGGGACTGGGGACCAGAGAAAGACGGATGAAGAGTTGTGAGTGCGCAGGCAAGGCCTGTCACAGTAGCGAAAGCACTGTAGGCTTCCTGCAATGAGGGTTTGCAGTGAAAACCAAAGTGCGTACTGGCGATGGTCGTACCATAGAGTGGAATTACGATACCAAGGTAATCGAATCGGCCCGTCCAAGTGCGAACCTGCTCACTGTGGTCGAGGAATATATGGTGACTATCAATCGTTATTCTCGGCAGTTCTTTTGTATGAAGAGCTGTGGATGTGGGATTAAGAGGCACTTACATGAACGAAAAGAAGAAACAAGCTATGACGGAACCGAAGTAGACGTAGATTGCTTCGTCATCGCCATTTGTACTGTCTCCTTCGTCACGAATCTGACGTGTGGGAAAGTACAAAATGGTTGTGATGAAGAAGAACACGGCGGTACCCAGAACGTGAGACCAGATATTCACCGTCTCATTGTGGACCTCAAGGGCGCTCTTCAGGGAGCGGAGGTACGAAAATGTTGCTCGCCTAATTGTTGTCAGTAGGTGCTACTTCTTTAATGGTGTAATTGGGATCATACCGATGAGATGTAAGGATGAATTCGTTGTCTCGCTGCCATGGCACTGCGTTGAACATGTTAGCCGGTCGTCTTCAACGCGGAATCAAGTCGAGCTTACGGAGATCATCCCATCCAATCAATGTGTTGTAGTCCTCATGAGTCTCTTTCTTTTTCACATCGAAACGAACGTGTCGCGATGTCGTTGTCGTTCCATACCCATATGCATGGTTCTTTCCCTCCAAGATCCCCGCTTTCTCTCTAGCGTCTTGGCGTGCGTGTGATATCATGCTGCTAGGCTCAACGGGGGCTTATATCAACCGCAATAGGACAGATATTTTCGCGGTATCTTTGCAAGTATCTGCAAGTCGCGGAGAGGAAAGATATGGCAATAGCTCTACTTTTGTGTCGATGAGACCATGCCCTACGCAATCAATAGTCAACCACAAGTTCATCTGTCAAGCCGCCACGCTTGCAATGCACGGCCGTGACGCAGTCGAAGAGTCCGCGGACCCTTTCCGTGTTTATATACTTATGATGCGGCCAAGAGAGACTGAACGACCACCTAGATGTCTAGCCAATGCTTGTTTCTTGTTGTATGTTGTGCTGGCTGATTGGTATGAACAGATGGACTTTTGCTGGTCGTCTTTATTCAGAGTACACTCGTCCCTTTCTAGCTCTGAGGTACTAGTTACGTCCAGAAGATACTTTTCTTCGAAGTCTTGCTCCTTCTACTTTAGACATCGTTAGCTCATTGCTCAGGTGGCAAAGTCATCGCGGAGCTTACGGCACGGTATTCTCCAACTTTTACCCATCTTAAACACATTCTGGATATTTGCTTTTTCATGCACAAGCATTTTATCTATGAGATTTGCTGGGCAGACACTACCCAAATAGGTAAGTTAGGTTGTCTATCGATCATAGTGGCTTTTCAGTGAATACAATCGCGGCTCTCGGGTACCTCGTTGTCCTGCGTGTGACAAAGGGATCTGTATTCAAGGTTCGTATCCTACTAGGTAGCTGATGTTGCTTTGTTTGCCAAGTATCTGTTAACGTCACTACCCTCAAGGTTCGCCAGTATCTATCGTCTGGACAGGTAATTGTTGGTAAAAGTGTTGATCGGAGCAATTTTTGCGTAATCAGAAACCTGGTTTATGGAGCAATCCATGTCTCAACCGCCGTCGCAAATGTACCCTTCGATTCCATTCACTGTTTTCGCTTGAAATCTCAGCTTCCCTGTTTACGTTGTTCTGGAATGACGTCTACTACTAACGACTGCCCAAACAGGCAATTTCGTGATACCCGTCGATTCCGGTGCCCTTGTAGTCATAGTACCACCGTATACAATAGAAAACTCAAACGGGTATAGGAACAACATGCTCTAGTTTACCGCCTACGTTAGCTTCTAAGAAGAAATTCTAGAAAGATGAATAGTATTGCAGACTTCTGGATCCACTATCTATATCTAAGAAGGTCTTAACAGGCTTTATTATGTCAGTTTCTCTCTTGAAGGTAGTGGTACCACGATCACCACCAGCTTCAAATACTGACAACTCCATCACGCCTTATCTGCCAGATCGCCTACTTCATTGCCTCTGATTTACGCATCCTTATCTTTATCTGACTCTACACCTCATACGAGAGGAAAACAGAACATGTGCATAAATAACAGGCCAGGGATATGCGACGGAGCTCGCGCATTGATAGCTGTTGCCTTTTCTCTCCTATTGTTTACTTATCTCAGACTGTTTTCACTTTGTGAGAATTCAACGGGAACGCATAATAAAGATGCCATCTGCTCAAGCCTTGCATTGCTCTTCTCATCTGTTTAATACACGCATCGTTCCTGGTGGTAAGACCGAGGTATCAGCATAGAACTAGTAATGTTTGCCACAATAATGATCCCACAACCGAGCCTGATTGGCAGGATACTGTTCAACAAATCCATGTCATCGTTCATCATTAACGATTACACCACACCATATCCAAGCGGCGCCCAAGAATCAACAAGTAGTAATGATGACACAATCAAACAGGTTTCCACATGCAACACGGTCGCACGTACAGAGAGCACTAGGAGAGTCAAGGACAGAGTAGTATGTATGGTAGGACGAATGGCTCGGACTTTCGACGGGTACGTAGACCAGGAATCGCCGTGCCTAGTTGGATTTTGAAGGAGAGGCTTATCGTATCTCTTTTCGATTACGGGTTTAGAAGTCGGGAAATAGGTGCCCATGACTATTCGGACACGTCAGAATGTGATCCACAGTGTAAGGAGGACTCTGCACGCACGGGTCATCTCCTGCCTGACCGTATGCTTCCGTCTCCTCCGGATACTTATCGAATTGACTCGCATCGCCAACACCAGCTCGCACAGGAGGCACGTAGGGTGCATCAATGTCCTTCTTCTGTAATCGGTCCCACGTCACTTCGGCGAACCAGGGATGGTTCATAACGTCCTTGCTTCCGCCGTGCAAGTTGCCCAATCGCTTCGTAAGATCGGGCGTAATGAGCTTCTGCAGCAAGTCGTGTGCGTCAGGGTGTATGTATGGTGGATACTTCACTCTCGACTTGAGAATGTTTTCATAGATTTTCATTGGTGAGCCACCGTCCCAGAAGGGAGTGAAACCGCACAGCATTTCAAAAATGAGGATGCCAAGCGACCACCTGGCGTTGTCAGCGCGATTATCATATTTACAGAAATTGGATCTTACCAGTCGACAGACTTGTTGTAGCCTTTTGACGCGACGACCTCTGGTGCCAAGTAGTCGGGCGTTCCGCAAAGTGTCCATGTGATGTCAGGAACCTCTTTCGCGAAGCCGAAATCAGTGATCTTGAGATGACCATGACGATCTAACAGCAAGTTCTCGGGCTTCAAGTCTCGGTAGATGATGTTGTGCGAGTGCAGGTAGTCGAGTGCCAGCGTCACCTCTGCGGCGTAGAACTTGGCAACCGGGTTTGGGAAGCGCTGGGGAAGTCAGTACTAGATAACCTCAGGCCGAAGAACAAGTAAAGTACGACATACCTGGGACTTTCGCAGCAGACTAAACAGCTCACCTCCTTCTACAAAGTCCATGACCATGTAGAGATTCTTGGAATCTTGAAAGGTGCCCCACAGCGTGATCAGGAACGGATGCTTGACCTGCTGCAGCATGCGCCGCTCGTCATTGGTGTGCTCGACCTGCTTCATCTTGACCACTTGGGCCTTCTTCAGCACCTTGACGGCATAGAAGCGCTGGTTGTGCTTGGACTGAACGAGATGCACTCGCCCAAAGCTACCCGTGCCGAGCGTCCGCTGGATGGTGAAGTCGGTCAGCGAGTACTTGCCCTTGGTGACACGGGTCTGGTTGAGCGGCTGAGTCTGGAACTGCACGGCGCCGCCATTCTTAGGGGCCGACTGGTGCGAGCTAGTGTTGTTGGGGTGTATCAGATTCTGTATGCTGGGGACATTGTGCGATGGCGTAGGGTTGGACTGCGGATTGGCGCCAAACTGCTGCTGCTGCGGCTGCTGCTGCTGTTGGGCGTAGGCGGGGTTCATCGAGTCGGCCGGCTTGCTGTCTGCGGCAGGCGCGGCCGCGGCCGTGGTGCTGGTGTTGCTTGTGGTGTTGGTGAGAGACTCGTTCGTCTTGGTCTTGTGGAGGTGGAAGGAGCCCGACTTGCGCGATGTCGTGGGCGTGATGGGCGAGTTGCTGTCCTTGATGGGCGAAGTCGGCGAGTCGAGGTCCTTGGAGCCGTTCGAGTCCTTCGTCCGCTTCTTTTTGAGGAAGCCCAGAGTAGGCATTGGAGGGGCGGCTCGAGGAATGCGGCGGCCCTGCCCTGCCTGTTCCTGGACGCAGCTCCGGCGATCTCAGCAAGCAGCGGCCAGGAATGCGTGGGGAGCTCGGGACGGTATTGGGCGGCGCAGAGGGCTGCAATTGATGCGCTCAGAGTGCGTGCGGATGCGCGGACATGCACAGGAGCAGGGTAAGGATGGCGTTGGTCAGGGAGTGTTTGCGGCGTGGGCGGGCAAGCTTTGGGCTAGTTGATGGGTGGAGGTTGGGCTAGACAGTAGAGGCTCGCTCGCGGGGAAGAAGCGTCGAAGCTACCACGAGCGGGCGACATTGGCAACATGACCCAAGCAGGCCCTCTCAAAGAACCATGTTTCAATCGCCCGCAGCGCCAGTGTTTGCTGGCTGCAGTCAATGCCCTTTGACCAATACTACATCACTGAATGCACTGCATCCAAACTTCAACACGTCTATTCATTACACTGTGTCATGCCCAGGTAGGCTGCCTGCGCGGGAAGCATCGCTTGTTGCGTCATGCGTACCTCTGGGCATGGTCGTCCCAGCATTGAGGAACATGGCTCCCGAGTCCTAGCCCTGCTGATATACCCAGCCTGCCTATACTGCGAACAGCTAGCAGACCAACCGTCGAGACCGATCAACTCGTAGTAATGCGCGCCAACACACATGATACACCGAACGCCGACCCTATGTACTGTACCATCAACCCGAGAAGCCTCATTATTTAAACGTCACTCGAAAGTAGCCAAATCGCATACGTTGCATCATCAAAAGAAAACCTTGCCGTTTCATAGTTCATCAGCCACCACGTTCGTTTCATCAGCCCCACCAGAGACCATGATCGGCTGGTACGTCTCCAGATCAAGGCCGCACACTTCCATGCGTCGCTGCCGGAATCGTTCGTAGAGTTTGCTCCATGCCTCTTGTGCTTGTTCGTTCTGCGGTCGTAGCTTAGCGCGTTCAGAGTATGGGACGTCGTACTCCGGTCCTGGTATCTCGGGATCGGACAGTCTCACGAACGTTGTCATCTTTTCGAATGCCGTCGCATTGAAATCGTCGACAACATTGCGCAGATTCTGCGACTCGTAGACGACGTTGCCCATTGACAATGACCATTCTGAGATCAAAGAGTCTGGGACCGTAAACGTCTTCCGGAACATGTTCAAATCAGATGTTGGCTTCGACGCGCGCATTGCTCTCAGCTGATTGAAGCTCTGCTGCGATGGATGTATCATCAGAAGCGATGTCGACAGGTCTGTTCGTTCTGGTGTGGCGGGGTACGCGGCCATGGGTTCCGACTTGGAGAAAGCCAGCAATGAGTCCAAAGCCGATGCATCGAGCAGTACGCCTGGGCCCTGGAGGTAGAGTATGCGCTCGTAGTCTACCAGTGAGTATAGACTTGCTAGCGAATAGGACGAGGGGAGTGTGTCTGATGCTGTCAATCACTGGCAGAGCGTGGCTTCCTCAGCTCAAGACTCACCATCTGCGCCTTCCACTATAGGTTCCATCGGCATCAAAGTGACGCCATACCGCCTCGCTGCTGTCCTCAGCAATCGCCGTGTGGTCGACATTTGCGGTCCATATTTTTCATCTTCTGACTCCACAAGCCAAAGTTTCGGAAACATCAATATCCTCTTCGCGGGGCTCTTCATTCTATGCAGGTCGGAGAGTAGCATTACTGCACTGCATAGTTCTACGTGTTCCCTCACGACTTGCACATAGCCCAGCCTGCTCCAGTCCATTGTCTGGCCTGCGATGTATTGAGCATAGGTATCGTCCACCTCTGGCCGGCCGCCCATTGGTCTCGCCCATTTTGCGTCTAATGTCGGGGGTTCTATCGGTTTCGGAGGCGGTAAAGGCTTGGGTAACCGTGGTTTTATGGCCGCCTGCAGAGAGTGTACGTATCGTTGTTGTAATACCCAACCGGAAAGGAAGAGTGCAAGTGTGAAGAGAAGAACTACGGGCAGCATCAGCAATGCAAGTCTTCGGTCCGTTGTGGACCATACGTACCAATTGTTGCCGACAGGATAACGCCAACCTGGCTAGAAGAAAGGAGCAGTCTTCCCATGGCTAGAAGTGAACGCTGAAAGCAAAGGGTATAAGAATACTATGACAGTCTAGAAGTGTGCATGTAGAACGTCAAGAGTAGTTTATGCAGGAGAGCGCAGGCCGAGAACTGGTGTGACGTCCTTGGTGGATCTAGATGTTCATAGGGCTGCATGTTGATCGTTGGCGTTGAGTGGGCAACTATCGATACTTTGGGAGCTGGCAAGACCCCGGCTCAAATTATCGCGACCATTGCGCGACCTTGATTCCCAGCACGCACCCGGACCTCACTATACTACGCGCACGAACGAAGCTACTTCTCCAACCTCGAACCCCGTATCACAAGTTGCCAAGGCGCATCCACATGTCAAAGCCCCAGTTCGACCGCGCAGACGCCAGCGCGCTCCTCGACGACAGAGGCTATCGCGGAGCGCTCATCAGAGGGCAGAACCCCGCGCTACTCTTCGAAAAGGGTGTGCGTGAGCGCATCACCGAGTCATACTACTGGAAGGAGCAATGTTTCGGTCTGAACGCTGCGACGTTATGCGATCGCGCCGCAGACCTCAAGTTCATCGGCGGCACAACAGGCATTACCGGCAAGCCTACGCCATTCTTGTGTCTGGCCTTCAAGATGCTGCAACTAGTGCCGGACAAGGAGATTATACTAGAATACCTGAACTTTCGCGATGATGAGGAGGACGAGGGCCAAGACGCCGAGGTCAAGAAGGAGGAGAACGGCCACACATCAGAAGACGAAGACGCAACCAAGAAGGCGCTGGACCTGAATGCAGCAGGCAAACTCGGCGACTTCAAGTACCTGCGCTGCCTCGCCGCCTTCTACATCCGTCTCGCTTGGGAGCCCGTCGAAATCTACCAGACCCTCGAACCCCTTCTCACCGATTACCGCAAGATAAAGCGACGTCTCAAAGACGCCTTTACACTCACACATGTTGATCAGTTTATCGACGATCTCCTTACAAAAGACCGGATATGCGCGACGAGTCTGTGGAAGTTGCCGTCACGGGCGAACCTGGAGGATTTGGACATGCTGGAGCCAAGGGAGAGTCCGTTGGGCGATGAGATCGATGAGCTGGATGAAGACTTAGACAGAAGAAGTGATGGAAGCGCAAGGAGTTATAGGAGCAGGAGTTATCAAAGCAGGAGTAGGAGCAGGAGCAGAAGTTACGATAGTCGAAGTCGCAGCAGAAGTCGCAGTTATGATAGCCGGGATCGGGGAAGGAGTCGCAGTCCGGGACAACTGAGTCGGTCAAGAAGCAGGACTCGCAGTAGGAGTAGAAGTAGCAGGCGGGACTAGGGTGTACACTAGCAAATTATGCATTGCATCTTGAGAGTAGAAACCTGCGGACCAGTGCGTAAAAACACATATGACTACTATACACAGCAAACAGAAGTATCACGAGCACCGACATGGTCAGAACACCGCCAACATCTACAAAGCCACAGAAATG
Organism: Alternaria alternata; assembly: GCF_001642055.1. NCBI lineage: Eukaryota > Fungi > Ascomycota > Dothideomycetes > Pleosporales > Pleosporaceae > Alternaria > Alternaria alternata. The sequence goes on along the minus strand of NW_017306190.1, from coordinate 789,459 downwards.
ATAAGGTATATCTTACAGTCTACACTGTCTCTTAATAAAGAAACTTATAAAGATTAACAGCATTGTAGTCTTCTGGGCTTTCTATTTATATCTATATAGATCTAATGCCCGTTATTGTAGTAGGAAGAAGTACTCTGCCCTGAGAGGTGTTTAGTTTCTCCCACGCGCATACTTCAACCTACAGAGGAAATATTTTCTCCTCAACTGTACCTAATCCATATTACATGCTAAATGTTTGTATATGGGCCTGTGGTAAGGATTTACTAAAGTGACAACATATACCTCTAAAGTAGATTTTGGGATTTAACAAAACTTGTAAAAAAGAGTTTCTCAATGTCTCATCATGCATTCCTTCTTCAGCCCTTCAACCACCATGGTCATGGTGTGAGCGCAACCTGACAGACAGCGGACATGTAAGCGCCTCTGACCTCAGCCGAGCAAAGGACTCTTGGGTGGAAACGCTTATACCGCCCGATCTCACGCCACGCCAAGGTAAGCCACAGCCGCTATGCTGTGACGTGCGCCATGCCTCTTGGTGTGAGTGAATCGACCGATGCCCACGGCAGGGGAAATATTGGAAGATTTCAAATCCGGAGACTGCAGTAGTCTAGACTGGAATGCGGGGAACGTACGTTCTCACCCCATACAATGGAGAAACTGTACAGGTGCAGAATTGACAAGACCTATACTCTAGTCTGTATTCTTGTAGCAAGAAGCCGACAAGCATTGATGTTGTCGTATGCCTTTGAGTAATGTCTGTATGTAGACTACTATTGAGACGTGGTATTGGAGTATTCGGGCAAGGACTGCTCTGCTACGTTAGAGCTGAAACTCTATCGAAGACGGATCAACTTGCACGTTGCGATTGTCACGAATTTAGCATTGTGGAGTTTGTTACAACGTATCGCATCGTGACATTTGATTCAGACTCTCCTCTTCAACAGTGGGTATTGAAAATCGATATTAAAAATATACATATCCGTCATGGGTATCATCCCATGCGACGGTCATCAACTTCGGCATATTCATTGCCGACCCGTGATAACGTCTTCCCGTTTCTCATCTTATTGCATCGAAAAAGCGACGCATGATTATAGCGAGTACACTCTATGCACTGCTTTATGCTTGGTGCTCACGGGCAGACGAGTTGTCAACCTTGTTGCGACGCTCGCGGCCCTTCTCAGACCAGGGGAAGTGAGCCACGGGGATGACGAAGAAGCTGTAAAGAAAGAGTCAGCGCATAAGTCACAAGCATGGTACAGAGAGTCAAAGACTAACCTGTTGGAGCTGTCCGCAATACCAGCCAGTGCGTTATACCAGGCAGCAAAAGCGGCCATGAGACCGAAGGCACCACCAGCAACAATGCAGTCGCCCTGAGGACCGGCGGCATCGGCATTCAAGTAGCCAATTCCCAACAAGAGGAAAGCCATGTCGAGGGTAAAGAAGAGGAAGAAGAAGGCCACGGTCGATCGGAGCGTGCAGAGAAGCAGGATGAAGGTGAAGATGAACCAGCCCATGAGGAAAAGACCGAACGAGTCGTAGAACTCGCCCTCCGCGACGAGAGATGATTCAATGGCGAATCCACCGGGAGTGAGAACGATAGCGAAGGCGATCCAGAAACCACCGTAGGATGACAGAGCAGTAGCACCGAATGTGTTACCAACAGCCATTTCCCTGTTCCTTGTCAGACAGAGCATTCAAGCATTGTATAATAGTACATACCACATGCCGGCCAAAAGCTGGACGAGACCTCCATAACCGTATGCAAGAGCCACAACAATGTTGGGGTGACCAATACTGCGAGTGTTGACGTTGATCAAAGAAAGGACAAACGTGGTCAGGGCGAAAGCCGACAGACCCAGGGGAGCTGGGTTAGCGAACTTGCGGTTCGGCGGCCTGTATAGACCAGGCTGGAATTCACCACCAAAGGCTGCAAGGCGTAGGTCTGGGTCGTTCGTAGCGACGTGGGCAAGAGGGTTGCCGCCATAGTCGTATGGAGCCCTTTGCTTAGGGAGTCCTGCGCCGTTGGTCGCCGCGTGGTCCATTGCGCTGGTACCGTTTGTGGTCTTCTCAAAACTTGGACCGCGCTGTGATGGTGGTTAGACTTGAAGTTGCCTTGGGCTTGTGACGAGCTTACCACGGTGTCGTTGTGCTCACGAGCTGTCGCCATGATGTCTACTATGGGTAACTGTAGTTCGGACTAACTCGAGATGGGTCAATGGGGAGAGAGTCTGGGGAAGGAGAAAGCAAGCCCACTCTGGGGGAGCGGAGAGACTGATATATGTCCAGACCAGACCTCGCAGGGGAAGCATGGTCCATCTACGTGTGCCATGAGCCGTCGTCCCATACTGGTGCTAGGCCCGCGACTAAGGGTAGGTAATTAGAATTCCAAACAGGTGCTAAAGCGGGCCACTCATGGCAGTTTCTCATAGACGCCTCTCCATCCCGGGTAAAAGGACAGCATGCGTCTCCACAAGCGTGTCAATCAAGTGAGGGCACGGTGAGCGGACGAACGACAATCAGACCAACTCAAGCCACCATGCGCCGTGTGATCGGCGTTAAAAGCTACCTTACCGAGGTCGGATGGACATCGACAAAGAGGATCGCAAGTGGTGCGCCAACCGATCCAACAGTAATTTGTCTTGTTTAGAACGGCCTCGCTGCTGCGATGACGCGGAGAAATGAGATGTGCTGCTCCAATTCCCGAGTGCTGATCGCCATCCAAGTACCAAGCATTACATCATCGCTGCTTGTGACCATGACACATCAGCTTCCATCAAGTGTTTTGAACGCAGAAACGGCAGACATCGCGAGCATGAGTCTTCGAAACATCGTATAACACACAGACCGCTATTGGTATTTGCATGTTAGCGGTCTGACTGCATGTTTACCCTGGAGGAGTGCCCCTGCGAGAAACGCGTGCAGGAGTGGAGCTCAAGTCAGTGCACCAACGCTCAATTTGCTCGGAGTAGTTAGACGCGAAGTCGGCGTCCTGCCCTTCCATGGGTGTACGCGAACCTCCAATGTGGACACTCATTCTCTGCCTGCTGAGCTAGGATGCCGGATATCGCGGGTGCGATATTGGAACATGATATGAACGCAGCCGTTCCCTTGGTATTTGCGATGCTATTTGAGCGTCGGCGCTTTTGTATTGGAAACAGCCACAACACGCTCCGTAGTCCTTTAAGCGATTTATTGGGCGTGCTCTGAAACTTGGGATCCCCAGAGGCCGCGGAGGAAACGGGATGATGATCCTGTGCATGAGGTAAGGTGGCTAAGCTTTGTCCAAGAGCCTCGGCATAAGCCACCGGCATCTTCCAATATCATGACATAATGAAACTCTGGTAGAGCTAAGGAGACGCGCCGTCGAAAGGTTTATACACATGCTGAATAACTGGATTTGAAATCGTCGTTCAGAAAACGACGAACAGAAAAGTCTGTTCATCAATTGTGGGATTGAGGACCCTAGCGTAGTGTGAAGCCGCCATCTTCCTGGTCGTCCGGGGCTGCATGGGGCCGCAAGTGGAGCAGCATCTTACCACCCATCCTAGACTGCGGTTGAGACGCAAGCTGGCTGTTGCGATCCTTCGGACCAGCGGGAGCAGCTGTCAAGTCATTTGCACCTGCATCCTGCCGTTCCGTGTCCGTTGTCTCCGCGACAGGACTGGTATGTTGGCGGATAGATGCGATCAGTGTTGTCTCAGGGCTTTTGCATTGCTCACTTGTTGTCTGTGTTGTCTGGGCAGCAGCGTCTTTGTCTTGGAAAGTAAGGGAAAAATCGAACACAGAGGTAAGAAGCTCTTATACTGCAGCTTACATTAGCTCTTAGCAAGAAATCTCATAAATATTGATAGAGAATCTAGAAATCTACAATTCTATCTATCCCTCTGTATCTCTTATATAATTGTTGTGGTAGGAAGAAGTACTCTGCCCTAAAGAGATGTTTAGTTTCTCGCTTTGATGTATTGATGCCACCACAATCATCGCGAGGATGCATCTTACATTGGTCCATTAGCCTAAATTGCATCTGAATCGCGCCATCATATTGTTTTGCGCAACTGACATGCATGTCTTATATGACCCATCACCATGGGAGCCAATCCGATACACGATGAAGACTGACACTAGTTTTTCCTCCACACAGATTCCTTTTATTGGGGTGGCATTGCTTGAGATGCTTTGCGGCGGTTACCGGGCTTGACCACAACATCAAAAACAAAGCAATGCCTTCGGACATGTTCAGTCCATGGTGGCCAAAAAGAAGTGCCTCAACTTGCACATTGCGCAAGTCCGTTGCTGTTGTTCTTAACGACGAAGAGCTCAAGCGGTTGCCCGGACACTGCTTCCGAGGCGTTGTATGGTACCTGCATGGAAAAAAGGAAAGGTGTTACGAATTGTTGAACCGATCATGGAAGCGAACCTTCTCAACGTATCGCATGTTCACTAATGGTGTTTGACCAGTGGCTTGTTGTAGCGTCGGTATAAAGAATTTGTGTTTGGCTGCTGTAGCCGATTATGTTCATGCCGGTTTCCCACAAGGCTTCGGAAACGAGGAAGTAGGGTCCACCCAGATTGTGGAGAGGGACCTGGGCGAGATCTGGGGACTCCACTTCGACCCTGCGTAAGAGCGTGCCAGGAGTCAGGACGCTGGGAGAGCGGAAAGAAAGCCTCGCCACTATAGAAGACCGAGGAGCCAGCTACTTCCCGCGGTCTTCCGGCAACCATCCACGCACGCAACAACCGGGAGTTAGTAGTGTACGTTCAGCCGATATGCTACGAGTTTGAGTAGTAGCCATCAGGTGACGCAGCACGTCGTGTATCATCTGATGGCCAACGACGAAGAACACCTCGCACCACTGGTGTTTTCCAACTGCGCTGTGGACTCTCGAGAATGCCTGAGCCAGGTGTCATCTTGCGCACGATGATCACTGGGTATCACTGGGTATCGCGCCACTCTGTGCATACCACTCGTCTTTACGTTACAGCGATACAAACATAGAAATTGCTGTCGGAGTTGTCTAGGACTGTTGTTTCATCTGGCTCAGAGCAGTAGTCCACTATCGCAACGTCCATCATGTCAATCAGTGAATGCTGACCTTACCTAGTACTGTCATCGCTGTCAGTCAACAATTGCGACTCAGAAGCATGAGACCTGGAGTCGAAGAGATGAGAAGACGTTGCAACAAACAGTACAAGGGCAGGAACGTGGCGTTTCTTGTCACTCTCTACCGGCTTGGTACCAACTTGGCGCGTCTCGCTACCAACCCAGGCACCGGTAAGCAGAGGAGGGCCGAGGAGGATACAAAGGCGTCCGAGCTCGTCAACACGAACGTCAATCCTCAGCTTGGAGAATGCTCGAGATATTTGCTTTGGTGTTGAGGCGGGTTTCATGGCGGAACGCCGGCTACGTAATGGGTGGGCGATCCACTCCTAGCGCGGGGAAGCTGCGAGAGCTAGCTTCGCCTCGCTACCCGTGGAGCTTGCCTGCCTGCCTGCTTGCTTGCCTGAACTCGGTGTTTAGGCAGACACGGCGACGGTTGATGGCTTTATCCCTCAACACCTGTCACTGAAGACTCAAAATCCCAACTCAACACCAGATCGTCTGCCAGCCCAGCATGTCAGACAGTAACAACAACAACAACGTGTCCCACGAGGACATGACCAGCCTCTCCTACTTCGACCACTCATCGGGCAAGCGCGTCAATACGGACATCGTACTCGTTGAAGCTATCCGCTCACAATACCCCAACCTCGATCTTGTGGTCGCGCCTCAGGGAAGGCTCAACCTCCTCGCCTACGCTGGTGCCGGCCACGCAACGGCCACGCCTCTCGAAGATGTCGTCAAAGACCCGGTATACGGCCCCGGCCTCAAGTGGCGTTCGTACGCTCCACCAGCTCACAGACTTGATTCTAGCCCCGGAAACATGGTCGAACGTGTCATCTTTGGCAAATACATGTACAAATGGAAGGACCAGGAGGCTATCTTATACGTTGCCGAAGGCCGCGACGGAGGGTCGTCGTACCCAAACCCAACCTTCCACTACATCCTCTCCAACGCAGAGCACAAAGTCAATGAGTTGATCAAGGACGCGACAAAGTGGGGCAGCGAGCTACACAACGAGGTCTGGGTCTTTGATGGCGGTTACTGGCAAAAGAGTGCAGAACTATACAACTCCGTACAAAAGAGCTCGTGGGAAAGCGTCATCCTCGACGAGGACATGAAGAAGGCACTCATCTCCGACGTGGAGAACTTCTTCGATGGCCAGCAGACATACCAGGACCTAAAGGTGCCGTGGAAGCGCGGCGTCATCTATTACGGACCTCCAGGAAACGGCAAGACCATCAGCATCAAGGCCATGATGCACAGCCTTTACCAGCGCGGCGTGCAAGGAGACTCGAGACTCGCCGTTCCGACCCTCTATGTTCGCACGCTTTCATCTTTCGGGGGCCCTGAATACTCTCTTTCGCAAATTTTTGGCAAAGCCCGTCAAGAAGCCCCATGCTATCTTGTCTTCGAAGATCTAGACTCAATCGTCAATGACAGCGTCCGATCATACTTCCTGAATGAAGTGGACGGTCTCAAGTCCAATGACGGCATCTTGATGGTTGGTTCAACGAACCACTTGGACAGACTGGACCCGGGAATCGCCAAAAGGCCTAGCCGCTTCGATCGCAAATACTACTTCCCCAACCCCGATTACGACCAGCGTGTACAATACGCCAAGTTCTGGCAGGGAAAGCTCAAGGACAACAAGGACCTTGATTTCCCCGATGAGCTCTGCGAGAAGATCGCCGAGATTACGCCCAAGTTCTCCTTCGCTTACATGCAGGAGGCTTTCGTCGCGTCTCTACTTGCTATCGCCGCTCGGGGCGGTAAGAGCGTCGAGGAGGCGGATCGCGAAGCAGAGAGGTGGTCAGGTCCCCAAGATCCGATGAAATCAGCCCTCGGTACACTGCATGCCAATTTCGCACGAAAATTGCCCTTCGGTGACCTGTCCGATCCTACTCCAACATCGGACGCGGAACTCGATAAGCTGGAACTGTGGATCGAGATGAAGAAGCAGGTCAAGATCCTGCGCGAGGAAATGGACGAGGAGAATAGTAAGGCTGCCTGGGGAATGCCCAGTCGGCCAAAGGTTGCGAATCCTGTGCTCAACCCAACCCAGTTCAGAGACGAACTGGATGCAATCCTGCATGGAGGTCAAGAGAGGCGCCCAAGGCACCCTATCTCGGAGTTCGAGCAGCTGTATGGCTAGATGGAATCTGAGCATGGACCGCTTAGCTGGTAGAATACGGAACAGTATGGCGTTTTGGAGTTATGTTATAACTAGCGTTCTATATAATATGAAATGACCACGACGATTCAACGTTTCACGAAGATGAATTGGAGTTGACTCTAAAAATATAGTACAACAGCCTTGAGCAGCCTCCGCTGTAACGTACAGATGCCTCTTTGAATGGGAAGTACGCAAAGAAATATACTAGATTTTAATCGCCATGTGTAGCAGCCTCCTCCATAGCCAACACTGCATTCTCCAACTCTCGGATCCTCTGTCCGACCCTCCTCTTTACCTCATCCGCAACCGCCCTATCCTGCCCATCAACAACACCCTTGTAATACTCGAGCAGCTTATCCAACTCCTCTCTTGCCGCAGCTCGATCATCAGGAGCATACGTAGTATTCTTCTCGCTCTCTTCAGACGCAATTTCGAACTCGTCTTTGGCTGTGCCGTACAGTTCCTGTATCTCCTCTATCGCTTCATCGACCGCTTGTTGTGTTTCTGGCGATAGCGAGGAAGGAGCTGAGGAGTTGGCGGACGCAAATTTACCGCATGATGTAGAGGTGAAGGTGCGCACGGAGGAAAGAGTATTGTAGGGCGTAGTGAAGCGCGTCCATTGGTTTGGTGCGGCTAGGATGGATGTGTTGCGTGCTTGGTATGGCGGGGGGGGTGAGGGTGATCGTGAGCGTTGTTGCGTATAGGTCTGGTATGAGAACTGCTGGGTTGCGGGATAGGATGTGCGTTGCGCTGCTATTGCGCTTGCGCGGAGGGTTGTCTGGCGGAGTAGTGTGCGGATGGGTGCTGCACCCGACGCCATCTTGGGAGATGATTGTCTATGGTATGAAGCGCGGAACTGACGCGGGATTGAGCGCTGGGCTACATTGCGCAGCAAAGGCGCTTTAGTGAAGAGTGTGTGCGACATTGTGGGTGGTGGGTGTCGGTGAGATGGAAGGTGGTGAGCCTGAGGTTGGTCGGAGTTAAGCTGTCATGCGGATATGACGGTGTTGCGATCCGCTGCCTCGTCACTTGCAGAGATGCATCGGGCTAATTTACTCCGCCACCTACTACAACAATGTATCCTAAGAATTATAGTATAGATATAAAGAATCTAGAAGCCTATAATACTCTTGGTTTTAATAAGTTTTCTTGTTTAAAGCTAACGTAGGCTGCAAGGCAAGGCATGTTGTCTCTATACTTGTTCTATTTTCCTCTTGTATGCAGTGCCGCGAACATTCTACTGAGCAAATTTAACGCTGCAATACGCTGTGGTGTCGGTTGAATGTAATACTGGGTTTCCTCGGATTGACATTGGAGTATCGACGCAGCATGCATTAGAGACAGCCACTGCTTACAAAGACCCATAAATGCTCTGGTTGAACCCAGATCAAGAACTGCTACATGAACATGTCGCCTTCGATACAGGGAACACACGATTATTGCCTACATAATGATAAGTACTTCGTAGTTATGGCAGTGAAGGACAATAATCGCAATTCTTCGCATGCTTCGCGCGCCTTGATGAGCACCAGTAGTTTTTTGCAGGACCTGCTGATGTGGTTCTTGGGTGAAGAATGCAACTCAGGTGTAGTCAGGGGAAGGGGCAAACCAAATTGAGCAACGTTGCTACTAAGATTGAGCCCGAAAATCCCACTGGATTTCTTGTCTTTCTAATTCATGACTACTCTTCTAAACTACTCATACCATATTTTGTCGTACACGAACTTTCAGTGAGCAAACATGCGACCTGTCGCCAGGCGTAATGTAGAAAGACGGAAAATTACCCAAGCAGGAAAACAACCAAATTCCCCCGGGCCTTATAACGAGCAAAGGCCAGACATTTACCCTAAACTTGATGCATAGTGTTGAGAGTACCCTTCTGCTACGATGCAATGCAGATGAGCAGTTTTAGCACCGTCCCCACCGACCCCACCGACCCCGCTGTCACCGCTCCGCCTTCACTTTGCATTCCACGAGCCGCCCTCGCCTACGACCCACACCGATATTTTCGGCCTGAGCCGCAGATTGCAACACGTAAGAACAAGTACGGTAGATTTTGTATTTCTTCCATCAAACAACTCAAGCGAGCGTAGTCTAGGTTCGTTTCACCATCTATCCATACATCACAACATTTCCTAACATCTCACCAGTGGTTATGATGTCTGCTTTACATTATCAAATGTAAAGATACGCAGAAGGTCGGGAGTTCGATCCTCCCCGCTCGTAACGAGCAGTTGCATCAATCTTTTTGCCAATTTTTTGGGCTTGTGGAGGTGTTGTGAACGTCTCTGCACCTCATTTTAAGGGGTTGGAAGTTTGCTCGACTTTTGGACGCTGAACAACTCTTTTTGCAACGGTCCAATTACTTTCATCATTTGCTATATCATTCATACGTCTGTACAACTCCCTTTGTATGTTTTACATATTCCACAGGCCGTAGCGCGCGTCCTGAGAGGTTGTTGGAGTTCGCCGAAATCGGTAAGTTGCACCCCTCTTTTTTGCGTTTTGTGAATAAGAGGCCCCACCAGCTTGTGGGCTTGCACAAGTCTAATCGTCATGCTTCTGAGACAGCAACTCGCTTCAAACATGGGAATCTGATGAAATCCATCGTGGAACTCATGGAATGTCCAGCGAGAACTTGTAGCTATATAGATATTGTTGTGACCAAAAAAGTCATATTGCACCATTTGAAGCATCCATAGGTTGTGTAGTGTACGTTGACCATCATCTCCACTACTCCAAAGCATGCGCTCATTCGATTCTAGGTAGTGGTTATCACTTCAGATTTTGACTTCAATCAAATTTCTGATAACCCCGGTTCGGTAAGACCATCCCTAAAACATGATTTCAAGATCTTTCCCTAACATTGAGAAGAACCCGGGCACGACCTCAAATCCTTCTTTTTGCAATTTGTAAATGCTTCCATGACGCCCATACTCGGGATATGGTTTGTTGTTAACAGCGAGTGGTCGAGCTTCTTTTTGCACAACACATGTATGTAAAGGGAGCGCAGTATTCCAAGATCTATCAATCGATTCAAAACTAAGCTGGGTATATTACCTTTGTTTTACCGTCCATTGTTCCATCCTTGATACCGTTGCGCCTCGCTATTCAATAATGCTGGGATATCTTGCTGATCACCAATCGCTATGCTACACGCCATCACAATATGTACCTTTTGAAAGCACCGCTTCAAGCTCACTCGCAGCCTACCACCACCTTCTCGAATTCCTTCCGCTGGTTGCGCATTGCAAGCAGTGTCGTGTTGAAGATACGACTGCACAAGTCCCACACACATTCCTCCCGCAATCGTTGCACGCGAAGGGACTATGTTCCACAGCTCCGCCCATATCCATGTCCATGTCTACATCCATGCTATCCCCTCCACTCTGCAGCGGTGTATCGCAATCTTCGCACCGCGGCATTTGCGATGAAGTCTGCTCTTGCTGTATGGGCATTGAGAAGATAGGCTGAACAGGCGGCGCGGGCAGCTCTTTCCAGAAAGAATGCAGCGTAGACTTTTGTGGCTTTGATGGGATTGAAATGGGTTGTTGATGCATTGGAAGAGGATCGGATGGGATAGGTGAGGCGTCGGGGTGGTTACGTTGCGCGGCGAAGAGCATGTTTAGCGTGTTCTCTAGCATGGGATTAGCATCGTGCGAATTGGCGAATGCAGCCTAGAAATCATACCATGTATCGCTCGCTCATCGGGTCTGTTGTCGCGAACTCGCTTGCGCGTGCGGTTCCCCCAGTCGCTGCTTTTGACTCGGCTCGCGCTCATAAAGTCCCACGCGTTAGTTCTCATAGTCGCGGGCGCGTCTGTTTCCATCATCTTGTCGTAACCTTTGGAGAACGACATCGGTAGTTGTGTGTCTGGTGTCGAGACGGAGCCGAAGCTGGACATGTAGAGCGGCGAGTCGTCAGAGGAGTGCTTGCGCTTAAGACCCATGGTTGTGATGTTCAGTGTTAACGGATGATGAGGTTTCGTTTGGGGTAAATCAAAATAGTGAATCCGCTGTTTGTGGGGTGGTATGTTTGTGTGCTAAAGAGGCAAAGCGAGATGGGATGAAACGGGGAGTGATGATGCAAAGTGGTTGGCCTGGGAGACGCGATCTATCGGCGCGAGCGCGTCGCGTGATGGCGTGTCGGGATCGCATTGCATCACTACCCGACAGAACATCCAGATGAAATCAGCACGTGTGACGCCATGAGCAGAGGATTTTATCTAGCCCATAATTTGTCCCGGGTCTATCTAGAAATTACGACAATCAGGCTGGCCTGACACTCTTGGCTCGAAAGCAATGGAGCTGAAGGCATTACGTCGGTCATACAAAGGGTGAAGCTCGCCTTTACCCCACCACCCCTCACATGCCAACACCAACTAGCCCATACAACGTCACGATAACAGCTTTCAATATTCCCATCACTGAAACCCAACATGGTCACTCGTAAAGCCACCCACGCTGGTTCCTGGTATACGGACAACAAACAACTCCTGTCCCAGCAACTCGACGGCTGGCTCGGAGAGGTTCCCGAATCCACGACGCCCATAGGCTCCGCTTCCTCACAACAAGGCCAAGTCTCGATACCTACACCACACGCGCGAGCTATCATCGCCCCGTATGTGCCCTGAAGACTCTGTAGAGAAGACGAGGCTCATGGACGTGCAGGCATGCCGGATACTCGTACTCAGGTCCTGCTGCAGCATGGGCCTACAAGAGCGCTGACTGGGCGAATGCGTGAGTACATATCGGTCAAAAAGACAGTCAGGGTTCCGCACTGACTGCTCGTAGCAAACGCGTCTTCCTACTCGGCCCCTCTCACCACTACTACCTCACTGGCGCTGCGACGACAGGTTGCGAGAAGTACCGTACACCTCTCGGCGACCTGACTATAGACACAAAGCTAGTGGATGAGATACAAAACCAATGGGACCTGGAGACAATGTCAAAAGGAGTGGACGAGGACGAGCATAGTCTGGAGATGCACCTTCCGTACATCTACAAGATGCTGTCACTGAAGAACACAAACTTCCAGAATGATTCGACATCTGTGCCTCTAGTACCTATCATGGTCGGCAACACCGATGCAGCCATCGAAGCTCACTACGGCTCCCTCCTCGCGCCATACCTCTCCGACCCTTCCAATGTGTTTGTAATCTCATCTGATTTCTGTCATTGGGGCTCCCGCTTTCGATACACGTACTACCAGCCCGCCGACGGCTCAGCAGCAACTCAGCTTAGGTCAAGCTCTCGCGTACCGAGCGACTATCCCATACACGAGAGTATTGCTGCTGTCGACCACGAAAGTATCGACGCGGTTGAGAGTGGGTCACATAAGCAGTTCTTGGATCAGCTCAGGAAGACTGGCAACACCGTGTGTGGAAGACACCCGATTGGTCTCTTCATGGCCGCGGTAGAGAAGGCAGATGGTTTAGGTCAAGGAAGGGGCATGTTCAAGTTCCTGCGGTATGAGAGGAGCAGTTTGGTGGAAGAAGTAAAGGATAGTAGTGTGTCGTATTGCAGTGCTTTCGCACTCCTCTAAAGCGAGCTCTCATCTATAGAGCTTGTCGAGTCCTCGATAGTAACGGATAATAATGAAAAAAAGAAACCAACGACTATGATCATGCCTATATTCCAGCAATGCATCGCAACTGAGGATTGAAACGCCGATCCATGCAACCAAGATATCTCAACAAGACGCATTTCAAATACAGATCAAGGTGGCCGTGGCTTTGGCATGGCAATATGTTTCACACTCCACGGCTGCATGCTTCTCCTCGCACCCAGCGTCTTCCTCTGTGCTGACTGATTCTGCACTTGGTTCATCGACGTTGTGTGAAATGTAGACGCTGGCCGAAAGCCAGATGCCGAAGCAAATGACGATGACGTTTGCTTGGTTGGACTTGTTGGTTCTCTGCCATCCTTCCCTGCTTGATGCGTTTCCTCTACATCGGGTCTAGGGGGCGAACTAGATAGAAGGACATACCGCGTGCTTTCCATCCCGGCTTCGGGCTCGACACGTTTTGGCTTGGTGAGAATTGGTCGGTTCGTAACTTTGTGATTGGTCATTGAGAGTGGTTGAAATGGGCGTGGTGGTCGTGAAACGGAGGATTGCACGTTGGATATGTCATGAAGTGGAGTGTGAGTGGAAAATGAAGATTGCGAGCGTTGCAGAGACGGCGCAGTGAAGGATGGCGCAGTTTCTGTTTCCTCGGATATCGCGCTATTTGATCGCTTAAAGAAGCTTGTAATGGCACCTTGGCCTTTTGCGAGTGGCTTGACGGATTTCGCTCGGGCAGGCTTTGCTTCTGCTTTCTTGGAGTCGTTGTAGGCTGCCTTGGCAATCTCTGCGTTGGGAGTGCTGGCTAGCGTTCGAATGCGCTCTGCTTCTCTCTGCATTGCCTGGAGATCTCCAAGATCCCGAGCACTGGTGAAACCAGCTTTGACGGTCGGCATGGTCGTCGTCGCTATCGAAAATCCAGACGCTCTATTCATGGTGACCGCTACTGAGTCCGTAGAGAAAGAGCTCGATGATTCCAGCCTGCGCCGCTTGAAAGATTGATTTGGCCCATCGCCGATGGGCTTCGCGCTTCTGTACTTGTCGGATCCGTATGCGCCCCATGTTGGATCATTCCCGTCAATCTCCTCTCGAGTCGCTGGGTATCGATCGTCTTCCGGATGTTCCAGCAAGCCGAGAGCACCTTTGATGTCTTCAGACGATGGACAGTCTCTCCGCAGAATACGGGCCAAGTCTGGTATGGTACTACGCTTGAAAGCTAAGTCTGGTCCTCGGTCGTTGAAAAGCTTCTGTATTTTCCGATCGGAAATGAACCTGGAAAGGGTCGTCTGCTCTTGACCTGACTGCTTAACTGGGCAACTCAGGTACAATAGGCCTTGTGCCCGAGTCATACCAACGTACAACAAACGCCTCTCCTCATCCTGGTCATCTGCTCGGGAGTGCGGTATAGATCCGTCATACACAGCAGGCATAAAGACGACAGGCCATTCCAGACCTTTCGCTGCGTGGATGGTAGAGATGGTGACCTGGTCCAGTTCGCTTCCCTCCTGGTCTGCTGCGCTCGAGAGCGTAACATTGGCCAAGAATTTGGACAGAATATCGGCTCCGGTGTCGTTTCGCTGTTCGATGCCCTCTACCACTGGCAAGGCGTCGTCAGAAATCTCTTCCCCATTAGCAACTGCCGTAGCCATCTGTGTTGCCTGGTTCACCAGCTCCTCCACGTTTGCCCATCGATCTTCCCAGTTCTCCTTATGTGTCTGCTTAAGATAGGACTGGAACTGTATTTTAGCCAGAATGTGCGATATGAGACCTAGCAAGTTACAGTCTTCGCCTTTAGCAGGAAGAAGCTTCTCGCGCGAGGTAAGAATGACATTGACGAACTGCTCGATGCCCTTCTGTGCTTGGGCGGAGACTTTGCTTTCCGGCTTCCTCCTGCCCTGGGCGATATCCAGCACCAGTTTCCACAGAGTGACTTTTCTGACTTCTGCTTCTTCGAGTAGTGCCTTCACAGTAACGTCGCCAACTTTCCGGGACGGTGTATTGATAACCCTTGCCACTGCATCATTATGATCTGGCTGACTGACCACGCGTAGGTAGTCTAAGATGATCCTGATCTCCGCCCGATCAAAGAACTTCGTACCAGCGACCATCCGATAGGGAATTCCAGCTTGTCCGAGCGCTCGCTCAATCTGGAGCGTGAGAGGAGATGAGCGTACAAGTATAGCGTAATCGTTATAGCTCAGCAGCCCCGCTGCAAGCGTTTTGGTCCGATGTATCTCTTCTACAATCCATTTCGCCTCCACGTTGGCCGATACCAAATGGCGAAGAGTGGGAGGCTCACCAACGCCATGTGTAGCAATGAGCGACTTTTGTGGTCGACTCTCATCCTGCTCAATGACAGCCATGGCGGAGGTCAAGATGCATCCCGAAGACCGATAGTTGTTCTCCAGGTTGATCACGACTGACTCGGGGTAATCGGTGCGCATCCGCAGGAGATTCTTGATCTCTGCTGACCGGAAGCTGTATATACTTTGGTCTGGATCACCGACAATGGTGATACGTCTTGTTCTTTGAGCTAATAACCTCATTAATTCGTACTGGATATTGTTGGTGTCTTGGTACTCGTCAATTAGTACAGCTTGTATCGTGGAGACACATGACGGCGACTTTTTTAATAGATCCACACATCGGAGAAGAAGGTCGTCGTAATCGAGAAGATTGGAGGCGGCCAAATGTTCTTGGTAAGAGGAATATATCATCGCGAACTCATTGTCGTTGACATTCTTTGTTGTCCTTCGAAAATCGTCGGCGGTGGTTCCCTTGGCTTTGAGTTTGGAGATCCTGGAACGAGCATGGCCAGGTTCCACTGTGTACTGATGACGCGTAACAATTCGCTTCAGTATTGCCGTGCTGTCGCTAGTATCCGCAATGCCAAAGTTCTTATCAATCCCAATCTCTTGACCGTACCGAGATAAGAAGCGACGCGCGACTGAATGAAAGGTACCCAGGATAAGTTTTGCCTCAAGCTTCTCTCCAACAAATCCCTTGATCCGTTCCTTCATCTCTCTTGCAGCTTTGATGGTAAAAGTACATACAATGATGTTCCATGGCTGTAGTCGCTCGTGATTGATGTGGTACGCGACGCGTGCTGTGAGTGTTTTAGTTTTGCCTGAGCCGGGCGGCGCGAGGACCTGGACAACATTGGCGGGACTTGTTACCGCGCTTCTCTGCGCATCGTTTAGTCCCTCCAACAATGCGTCCATGGCGGGTCGTGTGAGATACAGCGTCTCATTAAGGGCTGGTCGACGGCGTGTGGCGTGAAGGAATCGAGGAACGCGCTAGGAACACGGTGCACGTGTCGATAAGATAAGCCAAAGTACTGCTCATAGCCGAGCGGCAACCGTCACAACAACGGTACCTAGCAAACAGCACGGATGAATTGTGCTTACAAGCCCGCGCACTCTAAACCAAGCACTGGGCTAAACATCATCATACGAAAAGCGTAATGCTTCCGCTGCAAGTTGTGCTGGCGGAATCCCCATGGAAATAGCTTCGTTCGCCAAGTACTAATTTCTCGTATTCTTCCCCGCAATGCGGAGGTACCTCAACTCGGACAGCTTTTATCCGACAACCCGGCGCGAAGTGACGATGATCATCGGATTTTGATTTGCATTGAGCAAGCCTGCCGACGGACGTTGAGGCTCTTCCCAGTTAGCTGTTCGTGATGAGTATACCGCACCGAGGACTATAAAGGTCCGAATGTACCTAATGTCTATCCTGCATCCCGCGAAGTGTCACTTCATCCTCTCATCATGCTGGGACCACGTGTTTTGCTTAGCACAGCACTTGCTGCTGCTGTCGTTTCGGCTGGATATTTGCCAGGCATCTCCAGCAACACTGCTTTCCAATACAATGCGCGTCGACAGGCCACTAACAGCACGTCTCTATCTTTCAATGGCCCGTACAGTACCCGAGGCCGAGACATTGTTGATAGCAATGGTGAGAAGACAACTTGGGCGGGCGTCAACTGGCCTATGAGCGGTACGTTACAAGCATCAACTGAACAGTAGGTGAACATTGATTGACGTCCTCTATAGGCGAGACTATGATTCCTGAAGGGCTTGAATGGGCGTCAGCGGAAGAGATTCTAGATGATATCGCGGGTGTCGGCTTCAACTATATCCGCATGGGATATGCTATCGAGATGATCGACCAGGTTTACGACAGGGACGGTGTTGATGTCCCGCTCGAAGTTGGCCTCATTAATGCCCTTGGGTACGTCAACGGTACCAAAGTCACGAACGAGATCATCGCGAAGAACCCTGGCTGGACCGCTCAGACTACACGTTTCGAGATTTGGAGCGATATTGCGCGTATTGCTGCTACGAAGGGCATCTTCATTAGCCCAGATGTGCACACAGGAAAGGCGCAGTGGTGCTGCTCGCACATCGACGGTACTGCTTGGTTCGACGACCTCCAGTTCAACGCAACACATTGGCGCCGCGGTCTTTCTTACGTTGCCAATTGGGCGAAGGACCACCCAAATGTAGTCAGCATGTCTCTCCGCAACGAGTTGCGCGAATCTTGGAACGTCACGGACCTATACTACAACTGGGATACGCTTGTAGGCAACATGACCGCTGGAGCTGACGCAATCCACGAGGCCAACCCCGATATTCTTATCCTGTGGGGTGGCATGCAATACGGACAAGATCTATCAGCCTTGACTAGCGGCAAGAACATTCTCACCGCCCCTTGCTACAAGTGCACAGCGATCAGAGATGCGGCAAGGAGGGAGCCAGTATACTTCAACCTCGATGACCATCCATGGGCCGACAAGCTCGTTTGGGAACTTCATCTTTACAGCATGAGCGAGGATATCGACACTGGCACCTGCGACATCGTCAAGGCAAACTTTTATCGCAACGGTTTTAATGCCCTGGGTATCGACGCACCAGCCGCCTGCAATATCACAGGTGACTGCCCGAAGGCTGTCCGCGAGACACCCGTCATCCTGAGCGAGTTCGGCAGTGCTCAGGACGAAACCCTCTTCAACAACACTCTGCAGAACTGTCTGAAGGAATACACCATCGACAACGATGTTAGCTGGATGATGTGGTCTATTGCTGGTTCATACAGAATCAGATCAGGAGTGCAAGGATTTCCTGATACCTGGGGTATGACAAACTACAACTGGACAGGATGGAACTACGAGCGTGGTATCGAGGAGTTCTGGAAGCCATGGGTCCAGGCGATGAACACAACGAAGATACAATAATCATATGTAGCGATATTAATGTCTACTTTCAATACTCGTATAATGAGTCTCACGCTTAACAAACGCAGTTGGTATATCATTCGGGTTTTGGGATGAACAAACGGCTTTCACATTCGATTGTATCGATTCGAGCTCCCTCAGCGCCCCTCACTTTGCATCCTTTTCTCATCAGCCCTTCCATGGTCTTTTTGACGCAAACTTCTGCTTCCGATAAGGTGAAATCCCGCTGAGGCTTCCAGTTGCAACGGTTCAAGATACGTTGTAGCCCATGGCTCTCATGATCGCCTTGCCCTCTTCCACGTCGTCTAATTCCCAGATCCTCAGCCCATACGACTCTAGGAAAGCCTTGAAGCTATGGAACCCCAAGTCTTTGGCAGCTTTGTAGGTGGTGGTAATATTGGACTTGTCGGCGTCAGAAGACATGCTGCTAGTGCTGCAGACCGTGTTCGGTTTTCGCGAGAAGGGTTCTGGAAGAGCGAAGCTTAGTAGAGAACTTCGGTTGTTCGAGCTTTGAGGAAAGGGAGTAGCGATACGCGGAAGACGCGGAGAAGAGGAGGAAGAGGTGGGACGTGGGTTCGGTGAAATATATAGCGGGGCACGGCGGAGGCTGGGATACTCACGAGACGTAGCATGTGACTACGAGTATTACTATGAACCTTGATATACTTGACATTACAGTGTCAAAGGAGCACAATCTCAGAAGCTGCTGCTACCTGTTGCTACAAAAGTATACCGAAGCCTAGTATGCCCAAGACAGCACCCGTCCACCACTCAAGCTTGCTTGTTTTATCGGCACCAGCTCCCTTGCTAGAGGTGGTCGCCAGCCTGGCACTTTGCTCACCCGGGCGTGCAGAGTCGGTGATACTTGCTTCGAAGCCAGATTTAGGCATGGTCATGGTAGTAAGTGCAACACGCACGGTGGCAGTGACAGCAGTACCGCTCGAACTAACCGTCACCAAAGTGTTGCCTGTGGCGTCTGTTGTCATTTCTAGTATCGTAGGAGCGAGGTTGCCCCCAAGGTAGATAGAAAGACCAGGCGTAAGCGTTACTGTCCATGCTCCTCCTATCACGAGGTAGCCAGTACCTACTGTTGGTGTTACCTGCGGAAACGACGCTTCATCCGTATCCCTCGGCATGCCAGAATTAGGAGTAGTCGCTGGTTGCGCTGCAGCACTGCCTCCTCCATTGTCACTACTTGGAGGCGTGATCGTTTGGCCGAGGCTATTGGTGGTTGGAGATGCGGGCTGGACGTTCGATGGCGTGCCGCCAAGCTGGGAGACAATGCTCAGTAGGAGACTGTTCTGCCCTGTCTGTTGCGATGTCGTTCCTGAAACACTGGGGGCGTCTCCTCCCGCTATGTTATCCCCAGATGGCCCAGGCTTGTTCGAAGGACGGACTGTGTTCGCTACCGTGACCGAAGACTGTTGTCCATTGTTGTCCCCGCTCGCTTGAGTAGCATCGCCCAGTGTGAATCCGTCCTCCACCAGGTTCGTCTCAATGTTGATAATTGTCGGTCGAATTGCGGTGACGGTCGTCTCAGTCGCAATTAACGTCACAAGACGATCGGTAGCTGGACCAGTTTCCCCCCAACCTGTCGCAGTCGGAACCCCAGGCCTGAGTTGACGGCTAGTCTCGCCACAAGTGGTGTCATCTATAACACAACATTGTTCGGTCCCCGCAGAATTACATGGATCCCCCTCTGCAAGTCCGTCTCCCCTGTCTATGGACACACTCTCCGTAGCAGCAGCGTCAAACGTTCCTGTTGTCTCTGTCGGGATAGATACGGTCGCCCATTCGATAGGGGCAGTCTCTGTGACATTCGGTAGTAAGGAGACCTCTGCTTCATATTAGCCTGTATGCTCTCCAGTTGGCTCGGCATCGGTTGCATACGAGGGATAGCCGCTGCGGCATTCGCTAGGAAGAAGAGCGTCAGGAGCTCTGGTGGAAGGAACATGTCGACGTGCTACAGCTGTCAATCTGGCATGCAGGAGAGAATATGGAGAGCACGCAGCGCGCTCAAACGCTGAGGCCCCTTCCGTGCCGCCATGTCTCCAAGTGAGTAAGTTCGCAAGCTGTGCAGCCAGGGAAGCCTCATCGTGGTTAGCGGATAGAGGCCATGGCACGCCTAGGTGCGCAATCACATGCCAAGCGCTGCCGGGCGTTGTCACAATCTCCGAACTCTCATGCATCAACTACAACTTCACAATTCAAGACAGCATGGTTTTCACTGCGCATACCCATACCCTCTACAATCTTCCCACACTCATGCTAGCACTGAGAACAACACCTGCTCCATGTGCCTGCCACTTCAAATGAGATGCGTCTTCTATCGTGGAGCTGGGATCGCGTTATGATTAACCGACACCTGAATCCTTCCGCCCCCAAGGTTCGATGCATTATGTTCCATGTGCGACTCTACTGCCAATAAGGAGAAATGGCCTCGACAGTATCTTACCTTCTCGGCTAGCGCTACGAGATGTACAGGGTGTCATCAACCGTTCTTCATGCATGCACGTGTTGGAGAATACATTTAGAACAAAGCTAACACAGCGCACCCCGCCCACAAAACTGCAGGCGATATGCGCGTATACATGTTCGTCCAGGGCCAGTCAAAAGGCCCTGTCTGCCAGCCGTGTAAGTGTCGCCGTGGTATAGAGCCTGCTTGCGCCTTGGCTGTGGCTTTTCCAGGCGAGGATGTGCCGCTTTGCTGCATCGTAGCCCTACGCACTGACATGCAGAACTTTGATACCAGCAATCCAGGTTTCCTTCGACACCAACAAGCATGGAAAAATAAAACCCATTCCATACACGAAGATCACATCTAAGCGTGAAAATCAACACATCCAAACGCGGAAACCTTCGCCAACCACCCTCTTGTAGTTCTTGGTATTGAACCAACAAGGTGGGGAGGCTTTCATGTCATCCATCTGTCGCACTAGACTCTGTGGCGACTACAGAGGCACAGTCAGCGCGAATATGGATCGAATGGGTATCCGGCATGCCTTTGGTCATTCAGCAGATGTTACTTAATACGTTCTGGATGCAAACGCCTACAAATAACATATTCGAAGGCGAATTACTGACAGGTCATTTTTAATTCCTTACGAGCGCTTCATCCAATTGCTTCGTAAAAGCTGTATCTTTTCCAGCTTTCCCACCTCATTGACCGGGCTGAGTTTCCATGTACTCGCAGTTCCCCGGTCCCAGGCTGAGTATTCAAACCATTGCAAGCATCATCTTGCATAAAACGGTCACGTTTGTATGTCCTAGATACACCACGTTTCGTCACATTAGCAAGTTTGCAGGACTTGGATATGCGACACAAGCTAGACAACAAACAGCGTCACGGGGCTGTTGCCTTACGCAAGCGGAGCATGTCTGGCAGTTCAACTCGCACAGTGAGGCTGATCTCTCGAAGCACCCGTGGAACGTCAGGTTTTGTAGCAGACTCTGCGAGAGAACATACGAGCTATTTGGACAAGGAGTAAGAGGGCGAGTAAAGATCGGTGACGAAAGCAGTATGTGAAAGCCGGAACGAAACTCGACAGGTAATGTGACTAGTACATCAAGGTCTCAATGACATTTTCTAGGCAGTAATTTCGATTATGGAACTCAGACGCGAAAAACTTACCATGCCCTTGGTCAGGCACGAGTCAATGGCCTAGTTGATCCTAACTGCAGGCCTCCTGGGCTTGACACTGTGATAGTCGGATGACCGTAAAGCGCGAGTACGCAATTCGATGGATAATCCAAACAGAGTCTTGTGGGTTGTAGACATTGTGGCTTGAGAATGCTCACCGCGGTATGTCAAGAATCTGGTCATGCCTGTCAGTGCGCCTCTATCAACAGCAACAGTCACACTTCTTGACCAGCCTCCACAATGAAAAACCTTGGAAAGACGCCTCTGATTCTAGCTATGATTCATCCAGAGCGCATGACCCTCGCAGCGTCGTAAGCTCCAACCGGCGAAGCACCCATGAGCACTGGCGACAGAAGATCAGCGAACACATCGGAAGGAAATGGCGTATTTCCCTAGGCATCCATCTCAACGACGGCAGGTACCCGTTATATTATCGCATGTTGATTACACACAGTTCATGGTTCACCGTCGTGTTCCCGGCCCCCACACCTCCACATTGTCACAGCCGCGCAGTGGCGACCGCAACTTCAGCTGTCGTGACCCCTCCATGATACACACCGCGGGGGCTGTCAGAACCATGTATCTACTAAAGAGGAGTTTTAAGCCTCAATATTCTGGCGGTCAAGAACTTATCGGTAAAGTATCGTTCATGCGGAACACGCCGACAGTGGGCGCAGCCAATCATATCACGGAACGATCTGCACCAGCCACTTCTTGAGCCGCAGGAGGAGGCGCAGCACGTTGGGTGTTCATGGGGTGCATTGAGGCCGTGCTTACCAGACATGATGTCGTTCGGAATTTTCTAGGCAGTTGAGACATCAGGTCGTATGGTATTTAGAGGGTTCTTGAGGACCGTGGTTTTGTTTGCCCAGTTCGCAATCTACAGAATATAAATACTTTCGATCCAACAATACTGCAAGACGACCACCTTCGACAGTTCTTCAACTATCATCTAAGACCATCAGCCTCATAAGGCAACCAACAATGTCTTACCTGCACCTAACCCGTACTCGCACCCGCGAGCGTACCCCGGACCACGACAACTACTACACCCGTCCCCTCGCACGTCGCGACTCCAACAAACGCCGTCACAGCATCACACTCTCTGATCTCGACGACGCTGATGACTACCCATACTCTACCAACCAGAAGCCAGCCAAGCTATCTCGCGCCTTGACAGTCCGCGACCAACCTTCGCAACTCGAGCGCTACAATATCGTCAGGGACAACCGGCACAACCATAAAGATGCTGGTGACGACGATAGACTTCGCAGCTACGAATCAAGGCGTACTTACAGATACTCTGACCGCCCCGCTTCTTCAGAGCCTGAAGATCGCGACTTCCACTTGAGTATCAACGCCAAATTTGGCCGGCCGCACTCTTCTCACCACCATCACCACTCTTCCTCTCTGCTTTCACCCACGTACGACCCTTTTCACCGCACCGATAAGTGGTGGGTAGACGAGCGATGGGAGTCTCGTGAGCGCTCTACTTCACGGGAGCGGAGCCGAACGCGCCGAGATAGTTTTTGGGGCGATTCGTTTGAGGAGAAGGAGAGGGAGACCGAAGAGGAAAGGTGGAGGACTTACCACAGAACTGCTGGGAGGGAGGTTGAAAGGGAGAGTATCAGGCCGTTAAGTGGCTGGAGGAGGAAGAGGATTGTGATGGGTGATGATTAGGAAAGGTCTGACTAAGAATCGATAGGCATCGTGGGACTTGGACTAGATAGCATGATACTGTGTTTCCTTAGACGTCGATGCTCGTTGGTTGTAGGGTATGGGTCAGGCGTCGCGATAGATTGTCTTTCGTCTTTCGTTCGTGCGTTCCGTATGTAGTTTCGAGTGCTTATTTCTATACCCTCAACAGTATCTGGTTAGCAAGGGAAAGTTTTTGGTATGCCCGTCGAACAAATTGCTGCCCTTGACAGATCTCGGAGACAATAACCATGTTTTACGTAGCGGTTGTCAAACATCACGTTCTTGACTATCTACCAATCGTACTATCAGTAGACCACATATCACGAAAGATCTTTAAAAAGAAGCAGTATGAAGTATTCGTATATTGTCATTCGTACCTAAACGAGACAATGCCGTGATACGAAAGCAAGTGATTTCAACCCCGATCCATGATCATCTCCATTGGAGAGTATTGATGAATCCAGTAACGCCAAAAATGCCCAACTGTATCGTACAGTATCGTCCATCCGTGATATGCGAGACCAATTCTAACCGTGTGCACCACCGAGAAAAAGACGAGAAGCCAGCAAGATCCGAAGTATGCAGAGATGCCACTAGCCCGCCCCCTCACCTGGCTATGTTGGGTCTCCACGAAGGCCAACCCTTGCGGGGAGGCAGCACTCAGTAGAAACCTTCAAGCCGCGGTGGAGGGCGAACAGGGATGGCAACAGCACGACTAAGACCTTGCAAAGAATACACAAAACACCTTATCCAGTCTGCGCCACCCAATGCACCTATGATATCCCAAACTCCGTAAACAAAAAAGCCCATGTAAGACTGACAAGGATCAACGGGTCCACTAGAAGAGACGCAACTTCTTGGGCGGGCCAAGGGAGCCGAAGAAAGACGACTCTGCGGGGCGCTTCTTAACAGTAGTGGCAGCCTGAGGAGCAGGCTTGACAGCCGAAAAGATCGGTTTTGAGGGCGTAGCTCCAAGGAAGATGGACTTGGACGGAGTCTTGATGGCTGACCTGCTAAACAGGAAAGACGATTTCTTGATAGGAGCAGTCCGAGGTGCGAGAGGGCTCTTGTCATTGTCGAAGAACATGCCAACCTCGCAATTTTCTTTATCGTCGTTGAAGGAGCGATCGAACTCGGAGCTTGTTGGTGTGCTGGGCATCTTGCATTGAGACGAAGGTGGAAGCGCGTACTTGGAAGGAGTCTTGAACGGCGTGAAGGGCTTCGCGGCGGTTGTGGGGAGAGGAGTTGCTGGCTTCGCAACCGATAGATCAACCAGATAATGCTCTTCGTCCATACGCTTCTTGTTTGATTCGCTGTCCAACACCCACCCAACATTGACACACTTAATCGCCCCCTTGCTCTCAAGGCACTTCTCCAGTGTGGATATGCTTCCGTCCTTGAAGAGAACGTGGCTCACCGACGCGTGCGATATATCTTGGACTACCTTCGCGCCAAGATCTTCGAGCAGACCACGGAAGAGGAAGTTTTGCTCCCTGCCGTTGCTTGTGACGTCGACGTAGAAAACCATGCCCTGAAGAATGCCGTCATACAGGAACAGATCGCTCTCATCCGCTTGGACGTCGGTCCAAGCAACAGTCTTCTTCGGGGTCTTGGCGTCCTTGACCTTCTGAGGTGATCGCAGGGCGGACTTCTTGGGTGATGCTGGCTCGGGTGCTGCGAAAGTAGGAGCGAGTTTGAGTGGCGCCAGTTGCATGATTGGCCTGGTTACAAACGGGGAAGGTTCAATTGCAGTATGGGCAACCGCAATCTCACCGACTTCACTAGCCTCAGTGACCTCGCTGATGTCGGCAATCTCGCTAGGCTCCTCAAGCTCGAATGAGTCATTCTTGAGAGTTGGATATCTCACAGGCGATGGTGTCTGCTTCTTGACTGACCTGGTGATCTCTTCCTGGAGAGCAGCCTCGAGTGCCAAGCTTGGTGTGGTGGGATAGTCGGGCAACTCAGCAAGAGCGCGGCGAGGAGTCATCGGTGCCTTGATGTGAGCAGGAGTCTTGGGATAATCGGGGAGCTCGGCCAATGCTGCTTTGGAGGAAACAGGAGCAGAGATGTGAGCTGGGGTCTTTGGATAACCCGGAAGCTCAGCCAACGCCGCTTTAGAAGTTACAGGGGCAGAGATATGAGCTGGGGTCTTGGGGTAATCCGGGAGCTCGGCCAATGCCGCTTTAGAAGTCACAGGAGCGGAGATGTGAGTTGGTGTGGTAGGGTATGCGGCTGGAAGCTCCTCAAATGCTTCCTGGTCAGTCATACCGCAGACGACCTCGGCAGTCGAGTCATCTACTGTTATAGCGGCCGAGCTAGAGGTATCAGGCTGGACAGTCACAGGAGACTTTGCAGCGGGTATGGAGACGTCAACTGTAGCGTCGAGGTCCTCGCGGATTTCCTCCTCTTCGATGTGAGGGTACTCAACGTGCTGAGGATCTCCTGATACCACTGTCGTGACATGCTCCTCGACCTCAGAAACCGTTGAGACCTGGCAGGCCTCACTCTGCTCTACCGGCTCGTTATCCTCAACATCCTCCATGGCGACGTCGTTGTGCTCATGCTCAACGACATCGACATCATCCTCCTGGGCGGCTGCTACAACGGGTGCAGTGATGTGCGCAGGCGTCGTGGGGTATCCTGCAAGTTCTGCAAGACCCTGCTCGTTCGACAGAGGCGCAATGATATGGGATGGTGTAGTCGGGTAGCCCGGTAGTTCAGCGACGGCTTCCCTAGAAGTCATTGGGGCAGAGATGTGTGTGGGTGTTGTAGGGTAACCAGGAAACTCTGCCAATGGCTGCTCGACAACCTCGACGACCGACTGTTCAATCGCTTCTATGGCTGGCTCGTCAGCTACTGCGATGACCGGTTGTTCAATTTCCTTAGCAACTGGCTCTTCTACTTCTTCAATGACTGCCTCTTCAACAGCCTCGACGAGTGGCTCCTCGACAGCCTCAACAATTGGCTCTTCGACAGCCTCGATAACTGGCTCTTCGACTACCTCCGCGACTGGCTCTTCAGCTGTTTCGACGACAGCCTCGGGCTCAGCTTTCGTCTTGGGAACAGCCGCGGCCTTCTTTGTAGGCTTGCGGGCCGGTGCCTTGAGAGGCGAGTCTTGTGAAACTGCCGGGGCATTGCGACCACGTGTGGCTCTGGGTGCGATGACGGGGGCTGGAGCGGATGCCGAGGCTTTGGGTACTGGTGGCTTGCGGGTTCGAGTTGCTGACTTAGCCGGCTCACTGACGGCGGTTTTCTCGGTGGCAGCAGGCTCGCTCTTCTTGGTGGTGGGCGCCTTCTTTACGGGTACAGGTGCTTTGCGTACCCTGGATGTTGCTTTAGGTGCCTCTTCGACAGCAGGCTCTTCGGCAACAACAGGCTTCTGAAGTTTGGGTGCAGGTGCCTGCTTTACTGCCGCGATCTTGCGTGTACGAGTGGCTGCTGGCTTGGGCGCCTCTTCGGTAGTTTCGGGCTCCTCTGCAGCGGCAGGTTCTTCAGCCTTGCGACCACGCGTCGCTCTTGTTGCTGGAGCAGGTGCAGGCACAGCTTTCGTCTGGACCTTGACTGTGCGCGCTGTCTTTGTTGCGACCGTCTTCTTAGCCATGGGCGGCTCGGCATCTTCAGGCTCAGCCTTCGCCTTGCGCTTCACAGCGGTTGTCTTTGTGGGTTTGATCGGGGAAGGCGCGAGTTCGTCGATCTCATCGACTGCCTTCTTCCTGCCGCCGCGTTTGGGAGGGGCGTTGAGTGTGTTTGAGGGCGCAGAGGCGGCCTCTGGGGCTTTCTTCGCACCGCGACGTGTAGCGACCATGATTTTTGTCGAGGTTCGCTGTCTTCGTGGTGTGTCGTTGTCGATCTGGTGTGAGACAGGTTCAGTCGAGGTTGTGAACGTGCTTGCCGTGTTGTGTTGTCAAAGCGCGAACACACACTAACCACATCTGGACATGCGTTGTCCCGACAACAGTCGCTTAGCGACCAATAGCCTTTTCGCAGCGGCAGGGCAATCTAGGGACGATCTTAGATAACGCTCGATTGTGGAGGATAACCACGGTTAATCTAAATGCAATCTATGTGTTCGGCTTCTCTCGTTGATCGTTTCACGTGGCTATGCGTATGACTTCCATGCCAACTCCACATATCAGCACTCTCACGTCTGTAACATCATCTCCTTTATCGAGCACCGCCATGCTGGACACATCTGCAACATTCGTCTTGACCTTCCCCAGCCTCTGGATCACCAATGCATCTCCTAGCTCTGCTGAAATCTCATGTCCGACTTCACCATCATCTTTCCGAAGGACAATCTCCCACAGTCGGACCCATTCATCATTTCCTGATGTGACAAGGAGGATGCGTGATTTGTGCTTAAAGAGGCTGCATGATGTCACTGCAGAGCCATGTGCACGGCTGGCGAGTATTGGTGGCGAAACGTAAGAGGTCGCAGGTGAAGTCGGCGAGTGTGAGGATGTAGATCGTGCAAGTATACACGCCAGGCTGCCATCATCTCCACCAGACACGATGAGCCAAGTATCTGCATCGACGGGATGGCATGTCATGGCCTTCGAAGAGTTCTGGTGTATCCTTGCCGGATGATGCCATGCCAGCTGAAGGGTCGGATCAGAAGAATCGCCTGACAATCGTTCTGTCTCGGTTGCCAGCGGCCATATCACAGCATGACCATCTGTACCAGCTGTCAAGACCTTCGTTATAGATAGGAACATACATTGCGTCAGGCAGGATGTGAAGTACAGGCCTTTCGCAAGAGGCTGCCACTTCACAGTAACAGTAGGGTCAAAACGGTAAACCTGATGTGTGTCAGTGCTTTGTCATAGCATGAGTAAGGAACTAGCTCACCTTGATGCTAGAGTCTGAGAATGCCATTGCAATAGTATGTGCAGATCCCAACGTGATTACATCGAAAGACATAAGCCTCAAGTCCGCATGCTCACTTTCTGGCACGAATACATGTTCGCACACTACTCCGATATCGAGAGCAGATGTCGATAAGTCACGAACCCGCCATACGTAGACTGCAAGGAAAATCAGCAACACACTTGCACGACTAGGCAGAGGCCTTACATTCTTCACAGCCACCACTGCTGAACAAATACTCGCCATCATGCGACCATTGCAGATGCTGAATGCCTGTGGTGTGTTTGCGAATAGTCCTTCGGCAAGCGAAATCTTTCTCAGCATACTGGAAGATCTTGATATCGGTGTCCTCGGCACCAGTAGCGATAAGTTGACGAGATCGGCTTCCACCTTGTGGCGAAACCGCTACCGCCTTGATCTCACGCCCGTGACCCCCTGATCGAATGACAGCATGATTTGCTCCGTTCTGACTGCAGATGTGCATACTAGAAGCTCGTGTCCACACGAGAGTGCCTCCTACAGACGAATGCGACCGGAAGGTCCAACTCCTATGTGCTCCTCCGGTGTCGATGCTCATGACCTCCTCTTCGTTAGTGACATCGTAGAGGTACCATTTCTTGCTTGAGAAACCGTGTATGAAGAGTCGCCCATCCTGGACGTATAATCCTTCGATGTTGGGCCCGAACGGGAGCGCAAGGTCATGTACCAATTCGACTATATTCGCAGATGAATCAAGTTGGTGCACGCAAAGACGTCCATCCCTTCCTACTGAGAACAGATGGCCAAGCCCAGTAGCTTCAGATGAGGGTTGCCATGTGAGCGAGGTAACCGCTTCTCCTCCATGTGCTTTGTCGATGACTCTTAGCAAAGTAGCTTCATGCTTACCCTCCTCATCGTTGTGGACGTTAAACAGCGCAATCGATCCACGTCGGAACCCGACCATAACAAAATCCCTACCGGATGCTCTCGCATATGTCATGCTGGTGATGACAGAACCCGTCGAGGAGTCCGCTACGGGTATCGGTACGACTCTCTGAATATTTGTGCTGCAATTAGGATCCACATATAATAGTCGCGCTTCACCTTGACCAACGAGAGTTACAAGAAGAACCGTCGAACCTGGGCCATCAGAATCTGCCAGCTCGGCAGCGAATATGTCTCCGACCTTACTACCAACGGCATAGAGGCTTGTGAAGGTAGCCGAAATCTTGCTATAAACATAGATATTGCCGCTGCCACCAGCAACGTAAGCGAAACCAGGACGAGACCCACTCGTACAAACGGAGTAACCAGAAAGGTCTTCTAGTCGATCAAGTAGAGTCGAATCTGAAAGGAGACTTGATTGGTTATGAACCTTGGTGGATGATAATGTACCGATTAGTACGTTCCCAGAATTTGTCGTAAGCAAGAACGAGGTCTCGTCCACAAAGCAGTAGCTTCTAAAGAACTCTGCTTTCTTTGAAGATTTTGGGGGCTGCACCAGTCCAGTTTTGTCAAGACCTGTTTCGGCCGCTTGCGCCCATGACAGTATGTCATTTACAGTATACTCAGCGATCGTACCGCGCAGGTTCTTCTCTGCTTGCAAGACGCGAGTGAGTGGGGTAGCTGTGACTTTACTGTCAGAACCACCTGCAATAACCTGCTGGACTCCAGTCGAGACATCAGAGACAACTGAAGACCACAGATTCTTTCCGCTATGATGCGCTGCGCAATCAAGTTCCAATAACTTATAGGGAAAGTTTGCGCTGTTTCCAGGGTTGGGCGTGAGTTCCCACGTTCGTGCGGTGGCATCTTCACCGGCAGATTGGAGCAGCAACGACCCATTGCATGGGGATGCTTCGAGAAACCGAACTGACCAAACGCGCGAGAGATGTCCCCATCCAATCGCGAGACAGCTTGAACTATTGAACTCGTCTGAGTCGAAAGCCTCGTTAGTGAAGCCGGTATGACGCGTCCTTAGAACTTCCAGGTCATTGTCATCAGCCTCCGAAGTAGTCGCACTCGTAATCACATCTGAAACATCCCATATCCGGATGGTGCGGTCGTCGCTGCAACTTGCTACTACCCGCCTCAGTTTTTGGCAGCATTCAGTAGGCAGCTCTTTTGAAATTTGAACACCAAAGATCGAGCCCTCATGACCCAGAAAGACGCGGTGGATGCGTGAAGCCGGAGCATCGCGGATCCTATCGCACCATGACCAGTATATTATCTCGCCAAATGCTGTGCCAGCGGCCACGAGGACGCGGTCCAGATCTTCCCAGAAAAGGTGGGCCGAGTAGAGGATGGATCGGGAACTAGAGGTAAGGTCGAACACAGAGACATCAAGACCACTGAGATCAGAGTGTCAGTAAAGAAATTTCGACAGGACTGATCAAATTTTGGTGTGCGCACTTGGTATTCTGGGTTGTGTCTGACTTCCTTTGTTCAATTTCAACCTGCACTAGTGCGTTGTGAGCAGTGACAGCAATGCAGGCTGCTTTGTGATATTGGGAATCGTCATCCAAGCTTTTTGTTCTAGGAGCAAGATCAAGAA
This sequence comes from Alternaria alternata, assembly GCF_001642055.1. Taxonomy (NCBI): domain Eukaryota; kingdom Fungi; phylum Ascomycota; class Dothideomycetes; order Pleosporales; family Pleosporaceae; genus Alternaria; species Alternaria alternata. Next base: position 758,647 of record NW_017306190.1, on the reverse strand, counting down.
TCCAGTCTGAAGCTTTTGCGATATTAGAAAAGCACAAGCTCAAGCCTTGTACGCCAACTTGGCCTGCGAGATGGATTTCAAGAGCGCGGACAAGTCTTCCACCCCAGATGACTAGCTTAATGATATAGGCATTTTCTTCTGAAAACACACGTATTCCATGAACGGCTTGGGCTTTGAAGACGCGTTTTGAGGATATGTACCGCGAGTCCTTGGCATGGTGGAAGCGTAGAAAGGGGCCTTCGGCGACGATGAGCAGAGCGCCGCAAGAAGCCAGTGCCGTTACGGGTACGCGAGTGCACTCATGCTAGGGTAATCAGCTCATGTCCCCCTATACGCAATGCAAACTCACGTGTAGGGTTGGAAACATTGGCGAGGAAGCATCACATGCGAGAGTGTTGTTCATGATGGGAAAAATTGGGGTTGAGTCAGCCCCGCGCGCCGCTGCAGGTGAAATGTGTGGCGGGGCAATGACGGAGTGTTCCCGCGATTTTTTGACAGTCTCGCGCGCAGACTATCACATTAACCACCTGCCTTACTCACCCATCACCTCACTCGACTATCGACACCCTCAGTCCGATCATCTACTCGACTACAAATTCCCGAACACACCGCAAACATGTCTCTCGCTGGCCCCCTAGGCACAAGCATCAACCCGGAGGAGACCGAGAACTTCGAGGATGTACGTGCGCCGCAACGCATGGAGGTGGACAGTGATCGCTAACAGCGTGCGTAGATCGAGAAGCAGTTTGCTGTCAAAGGTATGGTGCGCATGATACGACACTCGCGACTAGTCTGACGTTCCCCCTTAGTTGTGCAGCATATGGAAACATACTGGAAGATCCTCGAGAAAGTACCCGGTTCCAAGCTGCGACTCACAAAGATCGATGACGAAATCTACGAACACCTCAAGAAGGACTTTCCCGAATTCGACGCGTCCGCCACACTGAACGAGGACGAGATGAAGAGCAAGGACGGCAAGGAGCGATGGCGCAAGTTCATCAGTGAGTACGAGAAGAAGGTGGAGGACTACAACTTCGGCACAATGCTCCGCGCGAGCCCCAAGATGGAGTACAGCCAAGAAGGCACAATTTTTGCGGTGCGCATGCAGTTCTACGCTATTGAAATCGCACGGTAAGCGGCACACTGGATGGCTCGGCGCGCTCCATACTGACTTTGGCAGCAATCGGGAAGGCCTGAATGACTGGATATACGAGAAGGCGCAGGGCAACTAGATCGCCCCAGATTGATCCTGAGAGAACTAAATCCGAAGCCGCATTATCCTAGAAAGGGTTGCCAATACTTAGCTGCATTGTCGACATCCGGGCCGTAACTTGTCCGCGCATTCGAGCCGACCCTCTTTGTTAGCCGTCCAACTATACCGATCTGTGAACAGCCATCCTGTAAGCAACACACTCAACAGTGAGGCGGTGTCCTCATCTGACCACCAACGTTGTGATCAACGTGTAATCTGTGTGAGTAGTGAAGTTATACCTATTGCGCATATCCAGAGATAAGGCCAGCAAGAGCGTTACATGCGCTCGGTGTGTCAGTTTTAGTTTGTCACCTATTCAAAAGCTCTACCAGGAATCTAAGCATCTTTTCTTCTCTGAAATGGTCGGAAGAGCCGGCACAACTCTGCGGCTTTCTACGAAGACTGCGATTGGTGGCTTGTGGACAATGTTAAGAGCAAACAAGGTAAGCGATGAAAGCGGGTGTTCGAGAATATCTCAAGACCACATGGCCGCCACCCTAGTCCGCATACGGTAGTTCCTTCTGCGCTCACTCCATATTCTCGCTACATCGCTTTCAACTCTTATCAATTTTGATATTTCACGATCGTTCTTGTTTTGAAGTCGTGGTGCCCGGACGGCCGATATGACGACAACTTCTAATTTCGACATTGCGGCTGATCGCGAAGAGACACTATCCCAGACACATGAAGAGCAGGATTACATATCACGGGTTGGCTGGAAGACGTTGTTTACCTTCACCACAAACAAACATGTTCTCGTACTTGTCGGCGGTATCTTCACGGCGTCCCTCGCTGCCCTTACCATGCCTGTTTTCGCGATCCTCTACGGTCTCGTTTCCGGTCAATACACAAGCTATGGCAAAGGGGAGATAGACAGTGACCAGTTTATCAGCAACATTGCCAAGCTCTGCATAATTCTCACCGGCATCGGAACCCTCAATTGGATTGCGAATAGTTTATACTTTATGTTCCTTCTTGTGTTCGGAGAGCTCCAGGCGAGGAGCGCGCGCGATAGGGTCTTCGATGCCCTGCTCAAGAAGGACATGGCTTGGTTCGATACGCGAGAGTCTGGTATCACTGCATTTCTGCCGACACTGCAGATGTAGGTATCATCTCACTCTCGTACAAGTCGTAATGACTAGCCGCTAACGAAGGGCAGGCATATCCGCGACTTGCAGCTGGCCGTGTCATCTCCTTTTGGAGAGGCTGTACAATCACTCGTACAGGGGATAGCATCCCTGGGAGTCGCATTCTATTATTCATGGAATTTGACCTTGGTCATTCTGTGTACCATACCAGCACTATATTTGGTCCAATCGTTAGTCGCAAGTCGGTTATCACTGCGTGTACAGGAGCAAGCCGAAAAGCTACAGTCTGGACTCAAGTACATCACAACAGCATTGACAAACATCGAAACGGTCAAATGCTTCAATGGCGAACGATACGAGCTACATGTTTTCTCAAACATCATCACTCTCGCAGCGAACTCGTACAGATGGGTGGCCAATTTTCGCTCGATTCAGATCGGCATCATGCAGTTCTTTACACTCAGCGTCTTCGTTCAGGGCTTTTGGTACGGCAGCCACCTGGTCGATATTGGAGACAGTACTCCAGGGGGAGTCTTTACAACATTCTGGGCAGTACTCATGGCAATGTCTGGAATGACCCAGATAACGCCCCAACTGATCGTATTGTCTAAAGGCAAGACGGCGGGCGCCAAATTGAGCTTGCTCACGAAGCAGATGTCGGAAATCGATCAGCAACTTGAGTCGCAAGGTCGGACACGGCCTGCACAGTGTCCGGGCGATATTGAGTTTCGAAAGGTAACACTCGTCTTGTCTGTGTCATGCAATCGCTGATTGACCAGGTCACATTCTCATACCCAACACGCAGAGATGAAGTTGCTATTCGTGATGCCTCGCTGTTCATTCCAGCTGGGGAAACGACTTTTTTCATCGGCAAAAGCGGTTCCGGGAAGAGCACACTGGGCCAACTTCTCGTACGCTTCTACCAGCCTTCTTTGGGACAGATATTCCTGGACAAGGTACCACTTGGAGAGTTGGACGTGCATTGGTTACGGCAAAACGTCACGCTTGTCGAGCAACACGGCACGCTGTTCAACGACACTATCCGTCACAATCTTGCGCTCGGGAGCGTACGCGATACGGTTGATATGCAAGAAATTCACGACGCGGTCAAATTTTCCAGGCTAGAGCCTTTCGTAAATGGGCTTCCAGACGGATTGGATACCAGTCTTGGTATGAGGGGCGATTCGCTGAGTGGAGGGCAAAAGCAGAGGATGACTCTAGCTCGAGCCAAGGTTCGAAACTCGCCGGTACTGATCTTGGACGAATCGGTTAGTTCTCTCGACTACGTCTCGAGAGCGGAGATGCTTGAAGCCATACGAAGTTGGAGGAAGGGGAAGACCACGATCATCATTACTCATGACATCTCTCAAATTCGGCCTGATGATTTTCTATACCTGCTAGACAATGCACGGGTAGTGCAAGAGGGATATCGAAAAGAGCTGGAGTCTCAAGTCGGAGCTTTCCAAGCTTTCCTCGATGTAGGGGAGGAAACTGATCAAGGCCATAAGGATGGCGAATCGGATAGTGATGGCGATCTCTATACACGAAACGAGACCGATGGTATCACATTGCTGTACGACGAGCCACGAATGCCTAAAGTCAATTCGATACAACGGCCGCTCTCTGCGGTTCACTTTGGACAGCGGATGCTGGTGCCATTTCTCGGGAAGGCCCGTGCATCTTGGGCAGGAACTGAAAAGGCTGACCTCATCACGTACTCAAGACAATCCGTTGATACAAAGGAGGTTCATCGAGGCAGACAGTCAGAACTAACTTTAACACCCGAACTATTGGAGAGTGTCGAACCATCCCGGGATATGATAGAGTTGAAGCAGCTCGGGAGCCCAGACAAGTCACGCTTTACCGGAGAAACGTTCTTTTCGAAAGATCATGGCTCAAGGCCAGGCTCTCCAGCTTTCGAAGCTCCACCAAGTTCGGATGCAAAAATATGCTCTATGTCATTTTCGAAAGAAATTGATTCTCGTCCAGTATCCAGACTATCAACGCGATCAGTCTTGCGGATAGACCCACATCCACAGCCCTTTACAGCCCGCGAGCCTGTCCCGATTCAAATGGAACCACCGAAGAAGCGGCTGAAAAACGGCAAGTTTCTTTCCAAGATCGGCCTCTCTCGTCGAAAGATTCAGGAGGAGGAAGAGGATACTTCGGCCCTCTCTCTGCCTATGAAGGACATTTTCACGTCTATATGGCCCGCTGTAGGTTGGGGCTCTCGTCTCCTTTTCTTAGGAGCGATGCTTAGCGCGACGATCCACTCTACATGTACGCCGACCTTCGCATGGGTATTTGCAAAGCTTTTGAGTACATTCTATGATGCTTCCGCCGATGACCAACAAGCTCGCAATTATGCTCTAGCTATTCTTGGCATTGCTGCTGTCGACGGACTTACAAGCTACTTCATGTTCTTTCTTTCCGATACAGTGGCACAAACATGGGCTCTTTCATTGAAGAAGGAAGCCATGCGCCGCATCCTTATGCAGCCACGAGAATTCTTTGACAAGGAGGAGAATAGCATATCACGACTTACCGAGACATTAGACCACTTTGCTGAGGAAGCACGAAATCTTCCAGGGCGATTTGCTTGTATCTTCCTCGTTATCTCCCTCATGATCATCATCGGGATCACTTGGAGTATGGCTATAGCATGGCAGTTGGCGCTCGTTGCTCTTGCAACGGGTCCAATACTCTTTGCAATCACTCAATGCTACAACATGATCAGTAGCCGTTGGGAAAGACTAGCGAACGAGGCTGATGATAACGTTGGTCAAGTGCTCCACGAGACATTTGTCAACATCAGGACTGTCAGATGCTTGGCATTGGAAGATCACTTCAGAACGAAATACAACAACGCAACCACCGAAGCAGTTAACGTCGGCATTAAGCGAGCGATATATTCTGGATCCATCTATGGACTAGCATACACTGGGATCATCTTTGTCGCCATATTACTCTTCTGGTACGGAGGGTTGCTCATATCGTGGAACAGGTATTCTGTCACTGAAGTGAATGAGTGTTTCTTGGTGCTCATGCTCAGTGTCAATCACGTCAGCTACTTGTCAAACTATATCACGCAGATCAACATCTCTCGAGATGCAGGATCACGCTTACTACGCCTCGCACGGCTTCCAACAGAATCTCACGAACTCGCTGGCACAACTCAAATCCAGTCTGCAGGCAATATTTCCCTCAACAAAGTCAACTTCAGATACCCGATACGAAAAGACGTTCAGGTACTGCACGATGTTTCCTTCAATATTCCACAAGGAAGCTGCACCGCTATTGTCGGTTCTTCTGGCTCGGGAAAATCAACGATCGCCTCCCTCCTCCTCAAACTATACCAAACAGACGGCAAAGTAGCCGCGTCATCAGACCCTGCAGGTAGCATGAGCGTCTCGAATCACGACGTCAAAGATCTACACACCATCACTCTCCGTTCCCGGATGGCATTGGTGTCGCAGACGCCTGTCATCTTCCCTGGTACCATCGCAGAGAATATTGCGTACAGTCTCTCCCCTCCCTACTCCAAGGAGATCATTGAAAGTGTTCATGCAGCTGCTCGTGCAGCCGGTATATCCGAATTTATCGATAGCTTGTCACAGGGCTATGATACACTCATCGGAGAAGGCGGAACAGGGCTATCTGGTGGCCAAGCTCAATGCATCTCCATTGCACGCGCGCTCTTGCGGAACCCTGATGTCTTGATCCTAGATGAAGTGACCAGTGCGCTAGATGTAGCTTCCATCAACATCATCCGCGATACGATTCTCCATCTTGTTAACGATGACAATGAAACGTCGTCCACCATCTCTCCACCACTATCGCCTCACGCTCGTTCAGGTGGAATCTGGGATGGTGTGGATAAGGACTGGGATATCAAAGTTGCTAAGCATCAAAAACGTATGGCTGCAAAGGGCGGCGAGAAGGGCAAGGAGCCGAGAAAACGGATGACGGTCATCATCATCACGCACGCGCGAGAGATGATGGCTATTGCTGGGCATATCGTCGTGATGGATAAGGGCAGGGTAGTCGAGCGGGGCGGTTTCAAAGAGTTGAAGAAGAAGGGAAGTGCTTTCGAACTGTTGCTGAGAGGTGTGAGGGAGTAGGTAAAGATGGCATGGTGAAAGTGGCCATGACCTTCACTCTGAGAGACTTCTCTGTATATAGTTTAACGAATGTTTGACACAGATTGTTTTCGTAACAGTTTGGTAGTGAACGTCACAAACAAAACATTGATTTTATTGTTCATAGCTGTGAATTCTCTTCTTACAGCCCGCATATGCTTCTTACAGCTGACCAATAGCCAAACTCTGAAGTTTCGGAATTTTAGTCGATGGGCATGTGAGAGAGAAGTCAAAATGAAATTTGAGCCTCGTTCAAGACAGAAAGAAATACTATTTCCAGGTGGACGATAGAAGTACCGTAATCATGTAGCGAACGAGGAGATTGTGCAATTTGGTCGTAAAGCAAAAATGAACGCAAACAATATAGGAGATAGTGCTCGTGAAGACACACCCAATAAGAGGGTGTGGTCCAAGAGTGTAGTTGTACCCGGCTCGATCGCCAGACGTAACGACAGCTTTTGAGCTGACCATTTTGGAAAGATGAAGGACATGACGCTCCGGCGAACCAGCTGCTAGAGCTTTTGCTCATCTCTTGACCGACAATGGCATGATGTGATGCAGACTGAAGGGTCATATGGTCACTGTATAGTCCAGTGTCTGTCCCGCTTAAGCCTTGTTTTGTGGAAGACGCTCATGCCTTGATCGCGTTCGGCGTTCGGTTCGAACAATGATGGTTTTAGAAATTTCGTCTACTACGTCGGTGTTGACGCTCATCGTTCAATTGGCTAGTTCGGTTCCCAAAGCTTTCGCCTGCCTCCGCCACGGACTGGGCCCACCTTGGGGGCGGGACGAGAGAACGAATCCGGGTCTAGAGGCGCATTCGGATCATGACGAGGAGCTGGCGGTGCTCGGAAGACTGGTCCTGGAGGGACATATGCGCCACGCGGTGCAAAGTTTCCACGACCTCGAAAGGATGGTGCGCCACGACCTCGAGGCGACGGCATATGACCTTCACGTCCACCACGAGGGGACTGATGCTGGCTTGTACGTGCAAAATCGTTGGGGTCGAGGACGCGTTGGTTGTTCGTAGTAGCTGCGGGGCCTCGTGGAGCGCGCTTGAAAAGGACCTCGTCCTCGTCATCAGAATTGTCATCGGGCTTGCTCTCGACTGCGGGGCTGGACTTGGGTCGCTCTGCCGCTTTGGGTGCAGTGGGGGCGGTGCTCTTAGCAGCGGTCGCTTCGACTTCTATCTTGTAAATGGTCAGATGGTTTTTATACTCGCGGTCTTCACGAGCAACAGCATCGCGGAGCTGTTCGAGGCGCTTAGCGCGGATGCCAAACTTTTGAGCGATGGTTTGCTTGGCCGAATCATTAGTGAGGAGAATGAAGGACTCCAGAGCTGCATCGGGGTTTCCCTCTTTATTGATGCGCCACAAGATGTGGTTGAAGAGAGGCTGGAGATAGACGGGCACAGCGCCCTTGGGCGACTTGTCGCTGCGGGCGATGTCGCTGCTGCTGTGAGCGGCGCGACCGGGTGATGTCTTGAGCAGCGTGGCTGGCTTGTCGGCGTGTGTGGCGCCATGGGCAGGTTTAGATGCCTTGCTCGCACGCGAACGAGGCGACTCGGGAGTTTTGGACGCGTCCTCGAAACTGTGTGTGGAGCTGATGGAAGTGCCATCAGACATGTCGAGGGCGTTGAAAGAACTCTCTAGGTCTTCGTGGTAGTCGTCCTCGTCGGACTCGCTGTCCTCCATAGAGAGCAATGTCTCGGGTAGCAGGAAGTGCTCCACCTCTGCCCATGTAGTATACGCTTCATCCACGCCCTCGAGGATCACGCGGCTAGCGGCTTCGTTGGACGTGACTTCGTCGAGCCATTTGACGGCTTCGCGGGCATCGGCGTTGACGCGCTCGGTGCCATTTGTGAGGCGATGGAGCTGGGTGAGGGCTTGTCATGGTGTTAGTGAGGAGGCTGGGAAGCTGCGATACTATAGCCTACTGTGCAGCGGTACATAAAGGCGTATGGCGTCCTGGGCGATCCACTTGCGGATGCCGTCGCGGGTGCTCTTCTTGACACCTGCGATCAAGGCGGTATCATCGACGATACAGTTGAATACCTTGCGCTTTGGTGGCTCGGGTGCGCGCATGGCGGCGGCCTCGGGCTTGCCAGACCGCGGCGGAATGGTGCTGCGACGCATGCTTGTTTTTGATGTGCCTTGTAGGCGATGGTAGTGAGGGTTGTGGCAGCGATCGGTTATGGTGTGCGCGGTTGAGGGCAGACAGGTTGGTTTTGTGAACCAAGGTTCCGGCTTGAGCAGGCCCAAGTGCGGGTTTGTGGTTGGGCGCCAGGTCAATTTACAGCTGTCGGCGCAGTGTTTCAAGGCGAGCGCATTATGTTTGCGCTCGTAGGTGGCGGCGCGAAAGCGAGTGCATGTGAGTCAGTCTTGGGCATGGCGCAGAAGACCATGGTCGTTGGTATGACTGTCAAGGGTGGGCAAGTGAAGTTCGGGCCCGCATCACCGCACGATGATGAGGTGCTCACGCCAAGTGGGGTGCGCCACTCCCCCAGCCACACCATCTGAACAGGCAAACCAGTCTTACATTTCATTTCATTGGAAACATGATATCCTCCGGTACTCAGTAGCTCTCAACCTCTCTGGCACTGCTCATATCTGGCATCCAGCCCTTGGGGCGCTCGTTGCCACGCACAGTCAAACCGTATAGACCTTTCTCTACCTTGTCTACGCACTCGCGCATCACGGGCATCTTCTTTGTCTCTAATTCTGCTGCAAACTTGGATCCTCCTGGTGCGTCAAACATCTCGAGTTGCAGTCGAATCGCCCTCAGGTCGTCTAAGACAGTCCGTGGCTTCTGCGCCTCACTTGCAGCTGGTGCTTGCTCATCGATGTCCATCTTGTCGCCAGCGTCATCCTGACTGTTGTCTTGCTTGAGCCTTTTGTTTGATTCTGTTTGTTGGCCAGATGGTAGCTTGCCATTAGTAGCCATGCTCGTAACGGAGAAGCGCATGAGCTCGCCAGTCATGTCGCAAACACCGAGAATGTAGTCTTCTGGCGTGAACGCGATTGGTCCAGCTTCACCACTCATGGCAGCAATGCGTGACTTTGCTTCATCGTACGAAATGAGTGATTGCGTTTCCAGGTAGTGCTGAAAGCTGAGTGCTTCCATGAACTCTTGGTTGCCGCCCGTGATGTTGTGTGAGTAGCGGTAGGCATTGAGACCTTGGAGATCGGCAGCAATGTTCTTGTATCGGTCTTCAATCGTCTCCCAGTATTCTGCGTTTTTCTTGGTAACCCACGGTGGTACTGCTTGGCCGACGGCGCGAACCCTTGTCAGGTCAGTATCTATTTGGTGAGGTCATTACGAAGACCTACCTCTGGAGAGTGAAGATACTGCCGTATTGTTAGTATTCTGCTAGAGAGCTTTCGATCATTGTTCTATACATCTTCTTGCTCGATGCGGTGATGTCACGCGACGCCTTGATGATTCTCTCTCGTCGATCATGGTGCTCGTCTAGCTCTGCACGGAAGCCTTCGAACATCGCCACGAAAGGTGACGAAGCTTGGTCTGGCTTCTCGTCCGCCATTTCTGCGTCTCTTGATCGTTTGAAGCCCATGGATCTGCGTTGATAGTGAGTATATACATAATGTCAGCCAGGCGCTGGGATTGTCCGCTAGTGCACGTCCTCACGTGGGCGCTATTTCGTTTACGGATTAGCCACTTTCGGCTGCCCTTTCTCTAAGGAAGCCGACCCTCCCTATTGCCCCGAATAACATCAGATTTACCGTTCAGCATATCCGTTCGCGACCCTTTCTATCTCATACACTCAGTTTCCGCATGTATTCTGAGTGTGCTGGGTGTCTACTACTCTAATGAAAGCATGGCTCTATCCTCCTTTTTCCGCAGTCCACCATTGGTATTCACAACATCTGTTGTGCTAAGAGCCGTTTTCCTGATATACGGACTCTGGCAGGACGCTAATTCGCCTATGAAATATACCGACATCGATTACTATGTCTTCACTGATGCTGCTCGCTACATCTCGCGCGGCCAGTCCCCTTACGCACGAGACACGTATCGTTATACGCCTCTGCTTGCATGGCTCATATATCCTACTGTATGGTCTGGACAGTTCTGGTTCTCCTTTGGAAAGATCCTGTTTGCGGTCGGCGATGTGGCTACGGGATGGATGATGTTCCGCATCTTGAAAGAGTACAAGAAGATGAGCGATGAAAGAGCCTTGAAGTTTGCAAGCATCTGGTTGCTCAATCCAATGGTTGCGACTATCAGTACAAGAGGTAGCTCCGAAGGGCTGCTAGGGGTCTTCGTCACTGCGCTGTTATGGGCGGTGCTGGCAAAACAGAGACCGCTCGCTGGGTTCTTGCTCGGATTTGCAGTGCATTTCAAAATTTATCCATTCATTTACGCAGCTTCTATCGTCTGGTTTCTCGATGATACTCAGATGGAGGTGGAAGGAGCTGCTCAGGCGCAATCGGCGCCGTCGCTTTTCGGCCGGATGCGCAACTTTCTCAACCCTGCGAGAATATACCTTGCGCTCTACAGCCTCCTTACATTTGCGAGTCTGAACCTTCTCATGTACAGCATGTACGGGTGGCCGTTCCTTGAACACAGCTATCTCTACCATGTGACGCGTAGCGATCACCGCCATAACTTTTCGCCTTATAACACGCTTCTCTATCTAAAGTCCTCGCCAAAGCCTGCCAATGTGGGACCCGCAACACAGTCTTTCGGATTGGAACGTCTGGCGTTCCTTCCACAACTGCTCCTCAGCGCTGTGTTCACGCCTTTGGTGCTAGCAAAGAAAGACCTCCCAAATACGATGTTAGCGCAGACCTTTGCATTCGTTACCTTCAACAAGGTCTGCACAAGCCAGGTAAGTACTGTATCGTTTCACCAGCCCTGCGTTGACGTTAATCTCTTCTAGTACTTCCTCTGGTACATGATGTTCCTCCCATACTATCTTCCGGACTCGACCCTTCTCCAATCTTCGTCTATCGGCATTCCTGCGCTCGTCTTCTGGATCGTGGGCCAAGTTGCTTGGCTACAACAAGGCTTTCAGCTCGAGTTCAACGGCCATTCGACCTTTGTTCCAGGACTCTGGGTATCTAGCATAATTTTCTTCCTTGTCAATTCTGTAATCTTAGGTATCATTATCTATGACACCAAACAGAAAAGACCGCATGGAAATGTTGTGGTAGAGAAGAAAGCTTTATAGCAGGCTGTCAAGAATCGCGATTCGCACGCCGTCATACATTAATCAGCTCGCAGGAGGAGCTCTACTCTACAATCCAAATCTATCAGCATCTCTAACAGCGATACCTGCATTATGTTTGAAAGGGAGATTCAGCCTTCTTTTCTCCTTGCAACACCCTGTCGTATTCTTCCTCTTCCGCAGCCTTTACCAATATAGAGACGCCTTTGCCTGCATTCCACTCGGCATCCACCAAGACCTTTGTCAGGCTGCAGTTCCAAAAGCCTGACTTACAATACTGACTGTGGGGTTTCACCCACCTCCAGAGCAACTTGCACCCTTCGGGAACTAGGTCCCCGTTTTCATCTCCGAGGATCGTGATGCTAAGAATGTTCACTTCCACTCCATCGCCACTAGCGTTGCCGGCCTTTGAGCCCCGCAAACTGGCGACAAGCTTCGATGTCATCTCTGCATCTTGAGACGATATCTCTAGAGATTCAATCTGGCGCTGGAAGAAGTCTGCGAGGCCAAGTTCGTGAGCTGGAATGCACATAACGCCGAAATCCTCGCATGAATCGACAAGCTGGATTTGAGCGAGCTTAAGCGGCGTATGAAGCTGTATGTGAGAGCGTGAGGTAGATGACGACGGCTTCCAGTAACCGACAAAAGTCGAGGAGTTGGACGTGGTAGGGATGGCTACGAAGAGAGTATAAGGACGAAGCTTACGTAGATCTAAATCTAATTTAAAGCCCTACAAAGAGTCAGCGAAGCTTCTCATCGGTACATCATGAAATAGCGCGTGTAAAGCTCACCAGACTCGGCGACTTTTGTTGCATTTTTGTCGAGTTTCTCTCACGCCACAAGGCAGAGTAGTTTATGTAGGTAGGTTCTGTGACTTTAATGCCACTTACGTGAACGAGTGCAAGAAAACTTCCTTCGCATGCGTGCAAGTGAGATGATTGTTGGTCGGTTGAAACGCTTAGGATAGTGTGATGATGCTAAGTCTACGTTATTGGGCACAGCTCTTGAGGCATAGTAACCGTTGCAGGTACAGTGCCGGATAACCGGCGGGGTGTAGGATCTCCCAAATTTACCTTATACCGATATTCATAACAGTAATACTCGTCCTGTATTTTAAAAGATTTATTATTTATGTTCAGCTTAGTCTAGCGTATGCACAAAAGTAACTCCAGTAGCAATACTCGCCTTACACCGAGAAGAACACACCGATTATGTTCTTCTCAATGTAAGGCGAGTATTGCTACTGCAGTTCCTATCAAGCATATTCAAGCCTTCAACCGTCTACACCACCCACGTTTACAAACTTACAGTCAGCCTTGCGACAGCCATGCACCACCTTCCCTCGTTCTCCCACCCTCTTCTTTGCACATTCTGCACACCCACCAAGGTACTAGTTCTTCCCGCCAAAGATACGGCTGACTAGCTAGACCATAAGGATCGCGTCCCTCATGCCAACCCAGTCCGTGCTGAAATAACTGCCATTCTGCTTCCTTTGCCGATTTATGTATCTCGATTGTTGTCTTTTCTTCCGCCGCAGCTGCTGATCCGGTCTCAAAGGCTGTGCTTTCCAAGAACTTGCGTGATAAGGAAAGATCTTCTTTGGCCGCCTTTCCTTTGCTGTTTCTGCTGGTTTTGGGTTTACGCTTAGGGGCGACATTTGAAGTAAAAGACGGAATAACAGTAGCAGATCTCGTCCCTGAAGAGGATGTTGTAGTCATGTCATCGATCTGGTGAAGAAGTTCAGGATTGAGAGCCGTATCTGGTCCATTGTGTTCTTTGTTAAACTCGAATGCTGTCTTTGGCTTTTTGTTCGACCTGCGAGGCTCAGACGTATTTCTCTTGATAGCGGTGTTGTCAATAGTGCTTGTGTTGATTGCTGTGAAGGACGATGGAGAGGAGGTTGCATGTAGACCGACTCCAGCTTGACGTATTGGATCCGGATCGTCTACAAGAGAAGCCAGGAGCTCGGTTACATCTCCCATAATATGCTACTATAGAGAATGAAAAAGAGCTTAGAATCCTGAGTGTACATTATATGAAAAAATGACCTGTACTAATGTTCGCAGTTTCCAGGATACGTAGTCGGCTAACCATGTTTCTCATGCGTCGAATGCGGACGAACCAAATACCGGATTACTTGCCCAATCAGCCATTTCCTGTTTGCAATGGTATATCAAGCATATTACAGAATTCCCCAAACGTAGTCTGAATTTTCGAAATGTCGGACTCAGAAGTTCACATTTCGTCTTCTAGAAGGGACTAAAAGCGTCGGCTAAGGACTACTTGGCTATCATGCCATGTCTCATATCACTGTTCTTCTCCATTACATGCTCCACCTCGACTTTGACACCCACGTTCTTCACCACTATGATCTTCGTTTCCTTTCCTGCCTTGTCTTCACCCATAGCCTCATCCTCAATCTTGGCAACTGTGACACTAGAAACAGGAACAATACCCTCTCCATCATCCATCTCCTTGATTCCATACAGGATCTTATGCAGAAGGCTACCTGGAGCCACCAATTCTCGCTTGTAAGAGAAGCGCTCTGGATCTGGGACACCGTACAAAATAGCCTGGAGGACGCCTGTGTGCTTGGTATGAGTGGTCGAACTGCCGTTAACAAGCGAAAACGTTGTGCCATCCTTGGGTTGGAGAAACGAAGGAAGGGAATACGGCCATGGTTTGAAAATCGCTTCTCCCTTCTTCGTCTCTTTCACAGCCTCCACGCCGTTTTCTGTCTCCGACGTCTTGAACCCCAGTAATGCTGTGGGCATCTGTATGACCATGCTATTTTGCACTGGGAGGGGAATCGGACGGTACGAACAAGGGTCGAAGGGCGAGTAAGTTGTCATCCAGCCAAATTCTTCTTCGAGTTCCTTGTCAAAGACTGTTTCCTTGTTGAAGAGGTTTGAGCGAAGTGTACGGCGCGCGCACCGAGTAATGTGCTGACGTGCAGCGACTTTTGTGGCTTTGCGAAACATTGTAGTACTGTAGTTGATGCCAAATTCGAGTCTCCTCTTTTAGGAAGTTTCCACTTTTTGTCTCGTTGTAGTTCGGTTGTACGAAAATTGGTAGCACTTTGTAAATGACTTTGATGCTAGATGAGCAACGTATGCAAGGACAAGAATAAGTATAAGGGTGCAGAAGAGTGGATAGAAGCTCTAGTCACCAAATACCTCCTGTAAATGATTGCGTACAGCACTATTCGTGCACGAACGCAAGATTTGATGAACTCACAGTGCTTGTTCACTGCTTACTTTCACCACACTAGACCCATCCATAGCATGGGAACCATGGGAACTTGAGGAACCAGACGGGACAATTTATCACAACTTTCACACATTCGCTAGCGTAGGAAGATACCCGTGCAGAATCTGACGCAGTCCTCGCTGATATCTCAGCTTTCTAGGCGGGAGCCCACCACGATCCATGGTACCACGTGTATCGGTAAGACTCAGAGATTGCGCACCTCAGTTTGACACCCAAATAGCTCCCAGCCAATGGAAAAGAATCGGTACCGTATTGCTGAGTAAATCTTGCTTATGGTATAGCAAATTACATTACTAAATACGGGGACATATATACGAGACTGACACCGTTGTGCCCAACTTCAAATCAGCCTATGAGTTCGGCCACGATTAAACATCTAAACACAGGAACCGTACAATCATAGGAAAAATAAGACCGAAACTGTCCGATGTGTACAGAAAGAAACGATTGGGGTATCCAAATTTGCTCAAAACGCGTAGATAGACCTAGATGCGATGATGTGGTGGTATACGCGAAAAGGAAAAACGAGACCCTATCGCTTCCAAGGAATTATGAATAGGGATTATGACAGATAGTGGAAACTCGACTGAGACGATTGTGGAGAAAAGAAAAAGGGCGAATTAGGGCGTAGGGCTCAGTCACCATCCCACATAGGCGGTACCCACTCCTGTCCAGGGTAGCTAGTCGCCTTCATAGTGGGTTCGTCATCCTCAACAGCAGGCAACTCAAACACCGGTCTGCTATAACTTCCGCGTCTCTCCCAGCCTGAAGGTCCCCCAGTAGTACTACCACCAACGCTCCTTAGGCTGGGGACCTGTCCGCCACCAGATGCACTCCGTTCAAGCTCTCTGGCTCTTGCCCTTGCAGCCTCGCGCTCTAGCCTCTCACGTTCATGTCTTTCGCGCTGCTCTTGTTCGCGCTGGACGCGTTCCATGTGTGCGAGATTTTCTTGCTGCAGAAGCTGGCGACGCAGAGACTCGGCACCCATGTCCGGTGACGTGCGTTGGGGTGATGCAGCCATCGAGGCTGGTTGTGGGTGCTGCAGGATACCAATCGATGGTTGACGTGGTCGAGATCCTGGTTGTCGGCCGCGTGATTCATACTCCAGATTCGTCGTGATGTTAGGTGGTCGAAGTGCTTCTGGACGACTCTTGTTCATTCCGTCGTTGGGTACACCGAGACCATCGTACGACGGTGGAGCTTCATCTGGTACCTGCTCGTCATACTGTGGCACGACCCTTTGTGACGAACCATATCCATCATCTCGAGACGAGGGATGATGGAACTGTTGTCGTTGATTCTCGAATGAAAATGGTTGCGTACTGCCAAATCCAGGCCGCACAGGGCTGTGGGCGACCTTCGGGGGTGGAGGTGGCGGTAAACCGCTTGCGGTGGGATTCACAGGACTACCTATTAGCGTCGGGTCAGGCGACATGGGGAGAGGGTACGCTGCGGGTGGTGGAGATTGTCCAGGACGTATCGGCGTGGGCTGTACAGGAGTTGCATCGCGATGGACCATGGGCTGCAGATCGTGACTAGACTGTGTAACCTGTGATTCTGGATCAGGCTGTGAAGAGTGCCGGGGTAGAAGTTCTCTGAAACCGCCGCCCTGTGATTGAGCATGTGAAGGCACAGTCGTTGGCGTCATCTGTTCCGGCGATGCACGAGGCGATGGTGAGCTAGCAGCTCTCTCAGCCTGTTGCTGTTGTTGAGCAGTGAAGCGCTCTTGCATGTATTGTCCCTGACGTGCTCGAACAATCTCCTGTTCAGTGGCGCCCTCTGGGAAGTTGAGGTGCCATGGGCGGTCTTGTTGATGTACTTCGGAGATACTACTCATCCTTGGCTTCTGGTAACGCTGCCCAACAGGAGGTGGAGAAGAATTAAGTAAGGCTGGTGAGTTTGAGATTGGCGATACTAGAGACATAGTGCTTGCATCTGAGTGTGATCGACCGTTGGGAGGAGCTGGAGACTGTGCAGATATCTGTGGCGATACCGTTTGCATTCTAGGTTCCGAATCTTGACGATGAAATTGATTTGGTATGGGCTGCTGCTCCCGGTCAAGTGGGGATATAAAAGCCCCAGAAACAGGATTATACGCGGCTGGTATCGGAGGTGCGTCATATCTGGGCTCTTGCATAGGAGAAACAGGTGGTGGAGAAATAGGAACAGCTTCTTGAGAAGAGTGTTGAAGTCTGGGTTCGGACGCGTTATGGTAGGGAAGAGGTTGGGCATTGTTCGGCTGCCGTTGTTCCATGTGTTGGTCTTGCTGCTGTTGTAGGTGCAGTTGCTGGACTCGCGCATCGTCATTCAGCGATGACCGATCGTGTTCGTTGGTGAGTCTCCCCTGTTGCCGTAGTTGCTCGCGTTGTGCAAGCCAGGCCTGGTGAGCGAGTTGCTCTGGCGACGGGCCAGGATGTGTTTGCCGTTCCGATTGCTGAGTATGACGAGGATCCCTATGAACACTTTGCCTTCCCGCAGACTGCTGCCTCTCCTGTTGTCGCTCAGCCTGCGATACCTCATAGGCTCCCTGTGGAGGTATCTGCTGCTGTTTGTGCTGCTCTGCTTGTTGCCGCGCAGCTAAAGAAGCTGCGTAGGCTCCCTGTTCAGCTGAAGGTCGCTCAGCTTGAGGTTTGTAGTATCCACCAATAGGAGGACCCGAGCTTGGATGACGCATGTGGGGAACAGTGCTTTCAGACATTCGGCTTGATGATTGTGCTGCATTGCCAGCATTAGAAGCAAGAGGGTGGTGTGACTGCAAACTACTCTGCCGAGCTTGGTGTTCCATCGCTAGCTGCTTTGTCTTGAGGAATGCAGAGCCTTCTTCCGGACGCGTATTGGACATCGATTTCCGTGCCGGCGGCATATTTTGCACCTGTTGATACTGTTGAGGTGGTCCTTGAGAATTCATATGTGGTGCTGGCTGAGATAACCCTAGCTTTGGACCCATGGGTGGCTCATTACGCACAGTATGTGGCGGCAGTTGTCCAGGAGGATAATATGCCAAACCGGACTGTTGTGGCTTATATGTTTGCTGTTGTTGAGGCAGCCATTGAGATGGTGGAGGTTGAACAGGAGGGACAGAGGAGCTCCGTTGAGCCTTCTGTGCCTTCTTTCCTTCTTTTGACAACTTGGACTTCGCAGCCGGCCCGTCGCCGCTCACACCACCTCGATTGAACAAAGCTCCAAATCCAGAAAACCTTTTCTTCTTTCCATTTTCTGGTGTTCCTGACTGGGTTACTTGGTACGACTGAGCCTGGGCTTGGGGCATGGACGGTGGTTGTAGAGGTGGAAAACCATTTGAGGCACCAGATGTCATGGGCACCCTTGCATCACGATGCAAGTCGGTCGAAGGTACCACTAATGGGGTTTGGATGAACTGCGGTTGCTGACCCATACTTGGGCGATTGGGTGGCACGAAAGACCTGGGCTGTTCAGCAGGTCTCTCTTTGGACGCCTCTCTAGGTCGTGTGAACCTATCCATTACAGACTGAACCGGAGCACTATAGCTGGGATTGGGTGGAAGGGGCTTGGAATCCGAAAGCATGGTGGTGTTGCTAGTGCTCGGCGGGTGCTGAGAATTTGCTTGGGTTTTCCCGCCAAGGCCCTTAAACATGGATGAAAGTCTGGGTTTCGATGGCTTCTCTTGTTGTCTTGGTACTTGTTCGGCAGACGGATGTGAACGAGTAGTAGGTGGTCTGAACTCTGCATCTTGATGTCGAGGGTATTGTGCTTGCCTCTGCATCATCTGCTGATGATGTTCAAACTGGTTCCTTGGTACACTGCCCTGCGTATGCGCCTGAATCTCACGGGATCCCACTTGTGCCTGCGGGTAACTCTGAGCATCCTGCGAAACTGGTTGACCGGGAATCATCGGTCTCCTTTGCGGCTCATGCAACATATGGTCTGAGGGTTGATTGGTCGGTGGTGGTTGGTAACTGACATTAGGATTCTCAGAGAGCACCTGCTGGGAAACGGATTCGCCCGAGGGTCGCCAAGAGTCAATAGCTGGCTGAATCGTCTTGCTTCCAGGATTGATTGACTTGACAGCGTGGAAAATGTTTTTCGACGGGCTTGGTCCTGGAGCAGGCACTGGTTGGTACCGCGATGTGATTTGATCTGATGGCGGAGCCATGCTTGCTGGCGGGTTCATCGAGTACACTGTCTCCATATTTCGTGATTGTTGTGGTTGATGTCGGTGCTGCTCAGGAGCTGGTAGCACCTGCATTGCGTTCGAGGCTGCGGCCTGGTTGATCTGGTCTTGAGGTTTACCATCCTGGTCTTCAGGCCCTGAAACGAAGCTCATTGGCCTTTCAAAACTATATCTTGGATGCTCCCCATCACGAGATGCTGGTGCACTCCCAATGTCGGAGGTTGAAGATCTTGATGGCTGTGGTCGTGGCGCTGTTCCTGGTACTTGGAGATCTGCAAGCCGCAACGGCCGGCCACTCTTGTCTTGCACATCCTTGACAACTCCGTTGTGATCTGCATAAAGATCGAAGTCATCATCTCTGCCATTCGCTGTATGATCGCCATATGACGTTAAAACTTCCTCAGGGATCTGTGGTGGAGCCGCCGAAGGCTTCATGGTAGAGTCTGGTTGCATTCGACGAATGGTAGACGGGGTAGATCTTCCAGTAGATGTCTGTGAATATGGATTGTTGCCGTCGTCTGAGACCATGGCAGATATTTGCGAGAGCATGGACCTTGACCGCTCTGGAGCTGTTGTAGCATTGTTCGAGACCTGCAGTTGATGTGCTTGGTGTTTGAAGTCTGGAAAGTTGCCCTGGCCACGGAAGTAGCCATTTGACATTGTGGGATGAGAAATCTCGTCGTGCGGTTCTTCAGCCTTGGGTGTCTCGGGGCCATTCTGGGTGATGCGCGGAACCTGCGCAACGGGCGTTACGCGGTCGCTTTCATCTCTCATCTTATCAGAATCGTCTGTATCAACGCGCGGTTCAATTGTGGAGTGTCTGTGGTCCCATGATGTATCGACCAGATCAGATGCGGGATATCCTTCAACGGCGTTGACGCCCCGAGAAGGCGGCGTAGAGACGCGGCGCGTCGAGGTGTCGCTGTCAGCAGTTGCAGCATTGGCCCCCGCAAGGGTGTCGCTAAGCGAAGTCTCCCCATGCCCTCGTATTTGTTGCTGGGCTGGGGCTGCAATCTCGCCAATGGTTTCTGGTGGACTCCTTGCGTTCTCGCCGGGTTCCTCTGCAAACGTCGCTGCACAGGCTTGCGCGCGTTCGTCTGCATCCCCGAGACCCCGTGTGTTCGTGTCGGGCAGCTGCAAATCACTCTTGGCAAACCACACGGGGCTGAAGGCACGCTCTGCATCTGTCTTCTCAAGTTTTGACGCAGTTTGATCATCTTTGTCATCGACGAGTGTATCTGATGCAGGTGTTGCATCGCGCGCAACAATTACCTCGGCCTCCGATGAGGGAATCCGTCGGACTTTACCAGTACGAAAGGTATCATCAAGAAGACCAAGAGTAGGTGATTCAACATCGGAGGCGCGATCTCTATACCCAATTTGTCGCTCTGCGCTGGAAATCTCGTTGATCCTGTGATGAGGCAGAATAGGTGAGCTCCCACGAATAGACGTGTTGTATTCAAGCTCAACCGACGGATGTTTTGCAAGACTTTGAGGGTTTTCTCGAGAGCCTGGGGCGCCAATGGTATCTGCAGATGGTCGTTCAGTTGCAACGACAGCGTCTGGTTGCTGTGGGATCAGAACAAAAGGCGTATTCTCGTACTTGATAATTCCAGCTCCATGGGTATCTTCGTCATCCTTGATACCCATTGCTTTGTCATTAATGTTTGACACAGCACCAGGAGACGGCCCAACAGGGGGTAGCACAGGACTGATACTATCGGGCTTTTGCTTCGTTTCCAGCATTGGTAAGACAGCCAACCCCCTTCCACGAACGGGCTCCTTATCACTATCCTCATCGCTTACATCCATGTGCTTGTTGCTATACCTGAATGACTGCTGTAGATCAAGTTGCGAAGACACTGGTAGTGGATCATGGTTCAATTGCGGTGGTTGATCGTCATCATCCATGTCGTCATGCTCAACCCTCTTCGACGCTTCATCACTGAAGTCAAACTGGAAGCCATCACGTCGAAGATCACCAGATTCGGCTGTGGGCAGATCCGGTTGGAAAGATCCCTCTGGAGCACGCAGTAATATCTTATAGTCATCAGCTCTTTCTTGAGCACTGGACGGGGGGTCGTCCTCTGCGAATACTGGGCGATACTCGTTATTCGAATTTATCGTAATTGCTGCAGGCATGGAGTGCCTGTTGGGCACGATCGGAGGCGTTGAGTGTCGAATAACGGACTGCAGCATCCGATGACTCGCACTATCCTGACTGGACCTGCGTCGATAGTGCTTGGTAGCAACTTCGCTTGGAATAGGAGGAACAGGAGGGACATGGTCCGCTGTGTCTCTGTCCGGATTCGAAAAAGCACTCTTTGCTGGAGAGGGCAATATGCCTAACCGCGGTTGTGAGGAGCTTCGACGTGGCGGCGTAGTACTAAAGTACTCGTTAAGCGCAGTAGGTGGGGTGCCGACCCAAGAGTCTGGTGCATGGAAAGAATGCGGTCGACGTTCGCCCATCAAATAGTGATGGAGCTCACGGGGAGGCGAGGTCTTAGGTGTCGAGCTAAAGACCGATGGGGTATCTTTCGGTAAAGCTACACTATTCGGTCTGCTTCTGGAGCGACTGGCACGGCGGAATTGTGACGAGAACGAGAACCGACGCTTTTTCTTTTCTTCGTTTGGGGGTTCCTCACTCTTTTCTTTTTCCTTCTCTGTTTTGGAACGTATCAAATTCAGTCCTGTCGATGCTCTTGATCTTCGTGTCACAAGTTCGGGTTCTTCGGAGGCTTCGCGGGAAGAAGGCGCGGAGTCGGCCCGGGCATGAGAAGTCTGATTCACGCATCACATCAGCAAAAAAACGCTACTGTAAAGAAGCCGAGCCGACCTGGATTCAGACTTGAGATTACGTTCAAATGATTATGGGGCTACAGGCGAGGACTACGGTCGTCAATGGTAAAAGAACGAAAACGCCCAAAACAAGGTCATAAACGCCGCATTCGATGTCCATACGATTCCATCCAATCACCCACTGTAGTCCATGGGTCAAAAGAAAAGGTTGTCTTGGCATCGTCGCATGCTGTGTAAAGAGATGGATAGAAGAGATCATTTGTCTACCTTTTCGCGGCCGAAGCGACTCTTGCCTTTCGCAAATAATCCCTTAGCGCTAGTCATGCCCTTCCCGCCTAATACGTTGGCGGTATGAAGCAGGTCCTTGCCTTTGAGCTGCATCTGCTGATTTGCTATTCGTCCACCAAATCCTGAGCTAGCGGGTGCGGCAGTGGTGGGGGAGCTTGAGATCGCAGGGACTGGCACGCTAGCATTGTTATGCTGTTCAGTGCTCACATCGTGGCTGCTTGATCCTCCAAGCTTTCCAAATAGGGCCAGAGAACCAGTATGCCTATGACGTACCGAGCTTGTAGGGGCTCGCTGTACTGGGTAGCTCTGAATAGCAAGATCAGGATTCGCTTCGAGCGCAGAGTGTAACCAGTCATTAAGGCCATGATCATACTTCGCCCAGTACTCTCGGGTTCCATTGTAGGCATCGATTCGCTCAGCAGCTGTAGCCAGTGTTGCAATCTCTCGAGCGCCCAGAGGCTTGTCTGTGGTTGGCGACATAGGTGAAGTATCCTGCACAGCAATGGGCGCTGGGGGATCCCTAACGGGTGGCAGAATGGCAGGATGTTCCGTGGGCTGCTCGAGTTGTTGTTTTTCACTCAAGTCTGGCTCTTTGAGTGTCGGCGATGGTTCATGATCCGCACTGAAGCGTGGAGGGAGATCCACGGCTTCTGGATTGAGCTCCGTGTTGACAACATGAAGTCCCGGCGAGCGTGTGTCCTCTCGAGTAGGGCTAGTGATTGGGCTCGTAAGTGAGCGTGCATGATCAACGGGCGGAGAAGACGGTTGTGGTGGCATATCAGTATGACTAATAGAATCCGGTTTAGTGACCGTGACAGTGTGATCTGGGCCGAAGTATGAGTCGGGAAGAGGTTCAGACGACTCTTGGCGTTCCTGAGCTGCAACTTGCTCGACTGGGGAGGATACTACAGCTGCTGTTGATGCTTCTGTAGGGTTTGCTACGGGCACATCCTGTGCTTGCTCTTCTGGTGTTTGCAGTTGCGAGTTGCTTGCCTCCCAGCTGAATCGGTTGAGTATCACCGGTTTTGTCGGCTCCTCAGACTGAGGTAGAAAAGATACTGTCTTTCCCGACGGCTGATCTTGAGAGTGTTGTGCAGTCTCGTGCGAAGACCGACGAGAAGCGCGGTCTTCTTCCGCCCAGTAGGTGTCATACTCACTTGGCAGTATAGAGCTGGCACGATTGGCGCCGGGGCTAACGGGCGCAAGCGAGGATCGATTGGCTTCACTAGCCGGTGACGCTGGAGCCTTGAACGGACTGAGGCTTGCGACAATCTCCTTGCGCAAACGATCGCTTTCTTGGTCTTCAGCTGACGGATCAGTACTCAATTGGGGGTCAAGACTTGGTCGCTTGAACTGGCTCTCGAAGGGCTGTGAGGATCGGTCTTTCAGAGGTGCTGGTGGCGGGAATTCTGACTCTGGTGTATCCTTTGCAGGGGGAGTTGGTGGTGCACTTGAGTTGCTAGTGATCGTACGATCCAACTGAAGGGGTCTAGGGAGGTAAACGTTGCCGTGGTCGGTACGACGTTCCTGCTGCTGTTGGTTTTCGGATATATTATCATCAGCTCCCAGGGTCGTGCGTATAGAATTGACCATGGCGGCTCCAGCATCTCTCAGTGCAGCAATCGGATCGGACGTGTCCGTTCCCGCTGCAGATACGCCAGCGACTGGGTGCTTGGGCGTTGTTGGCGTGAGGTCAGTTTTATTGAGTGAGTTTGAGCCATTGGTGTCGAGGCTCAATCCACGATCTTGCTCACCGTGATCTGAGGGTGTCATAGCCGTGGTTGCGTACGATTCCCATTGGCCTGGTAGATGAGGGCGGAATTCTTTGACAGGACTGCTGTGTCTCGAATGAGTAGTCTTCGTTGGAGACCCCGCACGTGAGTTGTCATTGCTCCGTTCCCACGACTGAATACTATTCCTTGAGCGATTAGATTGTGTGGAGCCACGTCTTGACGAAGCTACCTCTCCAAATTTACCAGCCAACGCTTGCACACGGCCTTTGCTTGGAGACTCGGAGCGATCGCGCGGCAAAACATCGTCGACAGGGCTTTGCGCATTATGCGACTCCAGGAAGGTGTCTTGTGACCGAAGCTCTGCTGCACCGAGTTCGGACGCACCATTGTCTGGCCCGTTTCTCGCGGCAGTGGCGATGTCTGCTTCGCGAGTAGCATAGGCAGAGGATGGACCTTGGAGACCGCCCTCCATCGCGTCGGACGTCTCGTTGCTTTCCGTTGTAACAAGAGCGGATTCTGGTTCGGGCACGTCCCTGCTCGGTGCTAAGACAGGCGAACGAGCAGGACTGTCACCACGTGTGGGCGTAGCAAGGCCGCTGCGCGGTATGGAAGAGTTGGAGAAGTTGCGATTGTGACCTGGCGAGGGTTTCCGTGGAACGTGGTGCATTGGCTCGATAACATTGGCGGATGTTGGCTGGGTGATGGGCGTCGTAGTTTCACTAGGTTCTTCTGCAATAGCGGGCGTACTACCTTCGGCCTGGTTACGGTTCCTCAGTGCAGACGTTGCAGAGCTGGGTACGCGGCTCATAATTGGACTGATCCCCGACGTACTCCCAGTATTGCTTCTCAACAGGTCCGAACTCGAATCGTTGTCGTTTGATATGGGTGTTGGCGGAACCGAGCGGTTTTCATCAGCGCGAGTGAAGGCTTGGTCGACGACGGACCGTAGGCCCTGGTCATCCTGGGGTGACACAAGAGACTGGTCTTGGTGGAATTGCGGTTTGTCTTGGTGCGGGGCTGCTGCATCGTAGTCAGGCAGATAGTACTCGCTCTTGCGCTCGGCAACAGTTTCCATGGGCTGCAGCGATCTTCCACCTTCTGTAGGAGAGGTGATGTTGTCTCGTGTTGGGGAAGATAGGGAGTCCAGACTTGGTCGCGACGATTCTAGTGAAGCACGTTGCCGCTCCTCCTCATGCCGCTTGTAGATGTCCGCTGGCCTGATGAAGGGCAGCGGCTTGTCGGATTGACTGCCCTGACGAGATCGCGGGGAAGTCGGCGCTGGCATGTCTCCCTGGCCTATGCTGCTCTTGCGAGGAGGGAATTGGGTGTTGATGGGTGGAGTGAAATCAGCAGGGACCTGTGATATGCGTGTCTGAAGGGGCGGGGGCATGGCAGAAGGGCTGAAGTCGCCTCTCTCTCCTGTGTCGTAGCCCTGACCATAGCCACCAACATCTGTCTGTATCCGTGGCTCTTCATGCTGTTGGCCGTAATTGTGCTGGGGGTGTGGTATCGTCGAGGAGAAGGCGCGCTGTTCTTCTCCGTGCTCGAATGAATTCCTCCGGCCTTTTGGGAGAGGCGCCTGTTGCGAAGGGTCGGTGAAGCTGCGCGACGGCTGCTCTAGACGCTGGGCATAGTATCGCTGCGCCGGCGCTTGTGACTGTTGCGGCTCCTGGTTAACGCCGTATTCATCGTACTCGTCATAGTCGCCCCAGTCATCGCCATCATAGGCGTTCTTCTTCGCCTGCACCCATTTCTTTGTTTTGGCACGATTGACGTTGGTCTTGAATGACACGGGCTGGCCTGCGGAGAAGGGCGACGCGCTCCGGTCGCTAGCACGAGTCAGTCTATGAATGCATACTGCATGTGTATAGTTGCCACCTACAGTGGTGACCTAGCTTCTTCCGCCTGGAAGCGGAATGGGCCGGACATGCTGGAGTAGTATCAAAGTCGGGGTATAGGATATGCACACCACTCTAGCTCTACTAGGGCGGAGCCCAAAGCCAGCTATATCCTACAGCGCATGCAATCCAGGGAGGTGAGAGGATGTCTACCGAGACAGACACTGCGACAAAGATGCTGGCTGGGTGGTGCGCGATTGCAGCACTGAGGGGGTGGTTGACAGCCGGAGCGATGGTGATAGACAGCGTGGCTGGAGCAAGGCGGGAGGGACTGGCTGCGGGTTCGACCAAGCTTCCGGGATAACGTCACCTGCTGCGCGTGCTGAAGGCCCGACCTGAAATGAGACCAAGAATCGCCCACCCACGGTAGAGTTGAAATGAGCAGAGGGAGGAAGAGTGACGGCAGTGAAGCTGCAATCCATCAATTTCGTCACAGCACCAATTCTCCGCGCGGCTTGACGGCTTTACGGCTCAAAGGCCAGTGCCACTATCGGATTGCAGCCCCGTCAGGTGTGGCGCAGACGACAGCCCTAAATTAGGACGTGACATGGGCCACGTTCCCCAATTCACCCCAGCCCGCGCTTCAACCCTCAACATATTCCACTTTTTGCTGCTCGACCTCCCCCCACGGACAACTCGATCCACTAGCACGCACGTCTGCGTCCCCCGAAATCCTGTCCAACGCTAGAGTGAAAACTAGTGACCGCAGTCATTTCCCCTACGCCACGTACCCGGGCAGACTTCCGCGTCGCATCAGAACACCCCTCGGCCTTGCCATTGCTGCCCTGATACTACGAGAGACGCGGCTTGAGCATTCCACCAACTGAGCGCACATCCGTCTTCTACCCCGGTGCAACTTCCACCCTTCCAGCGCATCCGCATCCGCACAGCCTCGCTGTTCTGCCGACAGGTGGTGTGCGCCTCCCCTTTTCCGCTTACCCACAACACAACAAACCGTCGCCATGGCCGTATCGATACAAGACCGCACCGACGAGTTCCGCTCTATTCTTGCGCAGGCTCAGCGACGGCAGGCACAATCCAAGACGGGCGCGCAACGGCAGTCGCTCCTCACACAGCAAGAGAAGGCACAGGCAAATGCCAACCCACGGCGTCAACGCTCCGAGTTTGCGCGCAATGCCGCAGACGTTGCCCGAGGTGTCGCAAGCACCATGCAGAAGCTCGAGCGCCTCTCACAGCTGGCCAAGCGCAAGACGCTTTTTGACGATCGGCCCGTCGAGTTTGACGAGCTCACTTTTGTCATCAAGCAAGATATGACCGCCCTGTCAGGCCAGGTGCAGGCTCTCCAACAGATGAACTCCAAGCAACACCCCAAGTCGAAACCTGGTGTGGATCAAGAGGGAGAGCACAACAGCAATGTCGTGGGACTGCTAAAAGACAAACTACAAAACGTGGGAATGAACTTCAAGGATGTCCTCGAAGTGCGGACAAAGAACATGCAGGCATCGCGGTCGCGCACCGAACAATTTCTGTCAACAGCTGCCCAGCAATCCCACAGCAGCCTCGAGCCAGGCAGGACCGATTCCCCGTTATACCAAACACCCCAGCGAGGCCGCTCTCCTGGAGGTTTTGGCCGCAATACTAGCGCAGTGCAGCAAGACCTACTCTCGCTCGAGCCTTCCGGTTCGTCGGCTCTGACGCGAGGCGGTCCCCAATCGGATGCACAGATGCTGCTGATGGAAGAAGCTCAGCCCCAGAACGCATACATTCAAGAGAGAGGACGGGCAATCGAGTCGATAGAGTCTACCATTCAAGAGCTAGGAGGCATCTTCAGTCAGCTCGCCCAGATGGTATCTGAACAAGGAGAGCAGATCCAGCGTATCGACGCCAACACTGAGGACGTTGTAGACAATGTCGAGGGTGCCCAACGCGAATTGATGAAGTACTGGAGCCGTGTGCAGGGTAACAGGTGGCTTGTTGCAAAGATGTTCGGTGTGCTAATGATTTGTACGTGTCTTCCATCTCCAATGCATGATCAGAAAGCTAACAAGGCGCAGTCTTTTTACTCTGGGTACTCATTTCCGGATAGATTTGCGCTTCAATGTTATGGCATGTTCCGGCGTTCAGGAAGACTAGAGGCACCATCACCAGCTCGGTCTGGCATCGTCCTGGTAGAGAAGCTGTTGCATACAACGCTGCACTCTTTTTCACTTGTATCTATACTTTTTTATTGTTTGTTCCTTTTGTACCTACGCTCCCATGAACACCATTACGTCATGAGCAGGCCGGTTAAGTCACTATTAATGAAGCTTATTTCTCTTTCACGTGCAACACCTTGAGACTTTTTATCCCGAATGTGGGGGTCTATGTATCCAGTAGCCCGATCCATGTCTGTGCACTATCCGATCTTCACTTGCGGGCCTTGGCTGCATATGTACAACATGCGGGTCGGTACATGGTCGCTTAGAGTAGTAGCAGCATCATTGCGACGATGCTCGGAATGGACAGCTTTTACTTTTTTGTGAATTTGAACATGTCTTCAACAGAGTGCTGTGACGGGTGCACATCTGCTTTTGCTCGACGGGAGTACGCGCCGAAGATCATCACCACCACATGCGTCATCGATCAAGGCAACGGTGCGATCGACCATGGGATGAAACCAAACTGCGCGGTTATCCACATTTACGGCTGCTCGCTGTGGAAAAGTCTTTGCGCCGTATCACCAACGTCGCAAAGAAAGTACATATGACCGGTGACTCAAGGATGCCCCCGATGTCCGCCGCTAGTATGTACATCAGCGCGACCAGTCTTGACGTCGGAACGGGTGGGAACTAAGCTGCAATGCCGAAGCTATACGTCAATCACTTGGTGAACTACCGGGTAAGTACTCCGGCTACACCGCTACGAGTCGTAGGAAGACGGTTGACAGGCGCCGAACTATGCATGCCACCTCCAGGAGAGGCCGGAGGTGATAACAACGGTTGTTAGATCGTCACTAGGTCGCCCCATTGGCGGTGCGAAAGCTGGGAAGTGCGACATGACGAAAAGAACGGCGCAACATCGGCCGGATAGCTGCGTTAGTTTGACGGGCGCAAACTCATTAGCGGCCTTGAACAGATGTCATTTTGGATTCGGGCGAGTGGGATGGCATGCAAGCGACATGCTGAATGCAGCATCAGCAGATGATCCACCTGCTGCAGAGTGGGCGTGTGGGCGTCTTCTATCTCACTAGCGCCCTCTCCTTCCATCCGTATGTCAACCACACTCTCACACCGACTTGCGACCTCGACACCTGATCCGCCCTGTCTCTGCTGCACCCCTCCGTTAGTCGCCCAAGATTGTGTGTGCCGGCCCTTGCGCCTCTGACGCCTCTGTCCTACGCAAAGAGACACAACCCCTTCGCCGCCGCCCGCATGTCTTGGTAGCGAACTCTTGACATCAACCAACAGGCAAGTGCATGCGCGCTCCGGCGCAATGCTTGACCGCATATGGGACGAAACCGCCGCACTCGGCACGGCACCCATATTTGACGATGCTGTCTATCTCTCCGAAGCCCTGGGCCTGCCTATAAATCAGAATGAAGACCATCTCGACGCTGAGTTGGCCCTGCTTGCTCGCGAATCCGGTATCCCGGATCCTTATCGCTTCGTACCCCCGCCCAAAACCATTTCTCGTGCAATCTCGACTATGACGTTGGATAGCGATCAGAGAAGTTCCCGCTCAATTCACTCCCAGGAAACACAGTCAACAAGCTTCACCTCGGCGCCTTCCCGGACATCAAGAGACCATCTATTCTCTAGCGACGGCTCAACCACGAAGAGAGTACCCACAGCGCTTCCACAGCCTACATGTATTGCCGAGAACCCTACAACCGTCGCTGAACGTCCTGAGTGTGACTTCAAATCAAGGCAATCATCGACACTGTCCATCGCTCCTTCTGTCGTTTCTAGCTCGACATCGTCACGGCAAGCGCACTCGCGGAAGAAGCGTAGCTCCGCCATCTTCTCCATGTTCCGAAGAGACTCGGGGTATGTCAGGGTCAGTGAATATTGTAACCCTCTTGCTAAAATCTTTCCAGTAGCACTTGCACTACGTCGGCCTCACACCACAGACACCACAGCAAGCCACGAGGCGCAAAGCTGGCATGCGGTCACACGTTGTCTGACTACGATACCCGCGCGCATATACAGGAGGCGTCAAAGAGAGGCTCACATGTTACGCCCGAGTGCTGTGGAAGCGTAATACCGCGCTCAGTATTGGAGATCGTTCAGACGAAAGAAGAGACTAAGCCTGCTATGGATCATGCTGTCGACCTGTCTGACTCCGCTTTCCGTGACTCTGGCTATTGTGAGATCGCAATATCAACTGCCGACCCGCCACATCCAACCAAGAATCTTCCAAGTTCAGAAAAGCCTTCTGCTTTGGCGCAAGTCCCAGCCAGACGCAGCCGGCACGAGGCGATCAATATTGACTCAGCGTTGGCGAACGAGGCTTTCAAGAGCTTCAGGACACAACAAAAGGAGCAGTTTGAACGTGTTTCTTCTTTCGAGTGCAATCAGAGAAAAGCTTTGTCAACGTACCATCGGTGCTCGATGGTGCTTCTAGAGGCGCAATATAGGATCAAGAGAGAGGAGCGAGTTGAAAAGGTATGTGTGAATCGAACTATCGTGATACATGTCAGATGACTAAACCTCTGCAGCACAACGAGGACCTCGAGCGGCTAGAAGAACGACAGCTCCTCGCTGAACATGACCTTCTGAAAGCGCAATCCCAGGAAACACAAAACGTAGCAACAGCATTAAAGTATATCGAGGCTTACTGCTTGGGTACAAGAAACGATGAGGAGCGCGCGCATACTGTGTCAGAAGAAGACTTCAAGAAGCTAGATCGTCAAAGAATGATTCAACAGGATCTCCCAAGAAAGCACGCGAGTGCGATCAACGTCTTACGGGCAAGGCAAGAGCTGGACACAAAACGAAGGATAGAAACGCAGGAAGCTGAGCTGCAACAATTACTTGTAGATCATGAAAATGAAAAAGTCAGGAAAGAGGCTGAATATCAGAAAGAGTTGGAGAGGCTTGACGCAGTCATTGAAGTGAGACGAAAGAGGCTGTTGCAGAGGTGGGATCTCAAATTTGAGATGTGGCGACGAGACTGGGAAGCGCAACACAACACGACTCTGACGGCGGAACTCGAACATGAGGACTGGCCGTCTCGCAAAGCGGATCATGCCATTTCCATACCCGAAGCAAGTTCGCTTGCTCGATATGTCAAGGCTGCAGCTTGAGGCAGCGACATGTCTTCCCCTCAGGTTCTCGTACATATTCTTTCTCAGATTCCGCTTTTGATGTTACCAAAGTGGCTTCACTCTGGGCGTCGTCATCATTGTTGTTATCGTCTTACAGCGTGGCGTTATATCGGGCACGGGCGCCGACATGGAATCATCTTCCATTCTTTGCTGCATTGGCGGGTTTGTATCTTCGCGACTATATACCCCTTTGCGCACACGAACACGCGTTTCCTCCATTTTTTTCTCGGATATTATATGCTAGATTCCGCATGTAACAGACCAAAAATCTCGTTTGGTTGGATAGCTAGATATACAATGTTATGTTGTACTGAAACTCCGTCGACGACGAAGCTTGAGATCACTACACCACGTTCCGGGTCCCAGTTGCGTAGTGACCCAGACTTTTGGGTGCAGAGAAGGCTCACCCTGACAGTTGGGAACATCTTTTGGGTGGGGTGCAGGCGGCCCAAGCTCCAGACTGTCTGCATAAGCTGCTACGAGCGAGGTGGTGGTGTGGTAGTCTAGACGGACTAGTGTTAGCAAGCCAGTCGCTCGGAGCAGCTCTCCGCCCTTGCGGAGCATTTTCCCGCCCCTACGGCGATTAAATAGCGAACGAACGTCGTTCACTAGAATCGACGGCTTGGCATGAAGCTGACCGAAAGAGGAAATATGCGTTTATCATGCTATGGTGTGAGTATCGGTTCCCGCAGGCATGTGCGAAAGATGGCTTTTTTTCTGACATAACATTGTGAACTGCAAACAGAATTCATGGCATCATTGCGAGGGTAGCAGAAGAGGTTTGCAAGTAGTTGAAGATGTAAGATTGCTATATGGGTATCATGCTAAATCGTAACTCGTAGAAACATCACTATCCTTCAGACAGCCTTCCAAAATGCCCATTGGCTTTTGATGCCGGTCGTGCAGCAGTCGCGGCCGACGATAAAATCTCAGCCCCGAGTGAGATCGCTGTTATATTGCTCGACTGGAGCTAGCATATCCCATTGCAAGCCCTCTTGGGCATCCATCGCTGGTGGCAGATGATCCAAGCCCATTGCTACATCCATCTCATTATCGTCCTTTAGAAGTGAGAGCTGATCGAACTGCTGGTCAAAGAAGCCATGATGTGCATCCATGGCCTTAGGGTCAGGGTAAGGTAGCATGGAGGTGTTACCTTCCATGAAATATTGAACCGGCGTCTCTGGCATGCTTGGCGTAACAGAGTCGAACATATTCATCGAATCATCGAAACCACCAATCCAGAACTGTCCTCCACTAATGGCGTCACGCTCTTGAATCATCTCCTCAATCTCATCATCGGGGATGTTGTGTTCGGCGAGCAGATGACGTCGTAGATCACGGTCCATGTAGAAGCGATACTCACATGTCTTGACCAAACAAGGGATCTCTCGGCCTTGTTCATAGCCAACTCCAGTAAGCATGGTCAGCATCGAGGGCTCTGACTTCTTCTTTGACTTTGCAGCTTTTCGCAACTGTTTGCGGTTGCCGAGACCAAGGTGATGTGTCCGTACGTGCTGATCGAGAGACGACTTCGCTTTGAAGGAAGCGCCGCATGCATTCTCGCCATTCCAGGCTTTCAGATCTGCGTGTTTGGAATTCTGCAGAGCATCTGATGTACACGAGTACTTGAACTGTTTATCGTGGACGGTCTGGATATGGACAGTGAGGTTGTGTTTCCGGTTGAAGACACTCTCACAGCCTAGTCTGGGACAAGCATACTGCGATTGTTCTTGTGGGTCGCCATGTGCTGTGTCGAAGTGCGTCTTTAGATTGGATGCAGTCTTGAACTTCTGGCCGCACTCTGCACACACAGGTGGGTGGCACTCACTCGTGTGCGCCTCTAGCTCTTCTTTCGTAGCGAATGACGGAAGTTGCGCGGGAACTGTGACTGTTTCCCCAGACTCGGTCTGCATTGTTTCCGGTTCCGTACCAGTCACGCATAGCATGCAGAAGTGACCCTGCTCTTGCGTGTATGCGTGTGCCCTTTGCATATGCCGTTGCAATGCCCCCTCAGTCTGAAAGCCACTCGTGCATCTCTCGCCTGTCTCTTCATCCACACGAGGGCAGGTGTAGGGCTTGACTTCCAGGTGCTGACTCTTGATATGTGCCTCTAACGCCTTCGCCTTCCTGAACGCTTCGTTGCACGGGGGAAAGTCGGTGCAGTAGAACTTGGACTCGTGGACGTCTCGATGCCTCTGGAGCCTGCCATTGGAGGTGAAACTCTTGCCACACCCATTCCAATCGCATGTGAACGTTCGCTCGGTTGCCGGGTCGCTATGGGCGTTCTTCAGGTGGCGCTGCAAGTGGTCTTTTCGTGGAAACGTCTTGTCGCAGCCGGGCTCGGTGCAGACGAACGGTCGCTCCTTGTTGTGACTTCGCATGTGCGTCTCGAGGCGACATGGTCGGTTGAAGCGTTGCGAGCAGGTTGGACACACATAGTTCCAAGCGCGGCGAGCCTCGCTCTCAGCCCTTAATGTGCCGTTGTCGGTGTAATTGACCTTGTAATCGGTTGAATCGTCTGAAGCATAATCCTGCTCGGCAGTCTTCTCCGCAGCACCTCCGGGAATGTTAGCTTTTGGTGACAACGTCATGGTGGTTGGGTTGTCATACCTTTGCGAGACCTCTTCTGCGGCAACGTTCCAATATCCTCTGTGGGTTTCCGTTTCGGAGCCATAGCGATGCCTACAACTTGCGGGTTGTTTATGATAAGCGGCTCAAGGATGCGGAGAACCATGGACGATATTCAAGGTCCACTGTATTTTTCGGATGCCAAGAGTTCTTGCGCTAGCGCCGACGCCGACGCCGACCCCTGCGATTTCTGATCGCGAACTTTCTTTACCGTCGCATCGCATCAGGCATACACAGTGCACCCCATCTTTCACGCGTAATACTCTACACAGCTTCACAAGACACACCTACGCGTAAACCCTACATCGACTGCAACAATGTCCGACTACGGCGGTGACGACTACGATGGCGGTGCCGGTGATGTGTATGTTGATTCTATCTCCATGCTTCCTTCACCAGGTGCACTACTTGGAGTATGGCAGAAGATATTCCAACATAGTCTAACTTGAACAGCGACGAGCCTCTCATCGAGTTCGACGAGGAAGCCGAGCCCGATCTCATGGACGACGAAGACGACCAGCCTGGCGGTGGTGAAGACCCAGACAACGCCGACCCCAACGACGACAACGTAGTAGTATCAGGCGATGCCAACGCGGCTGCTGCTGCCAAAGAAGCATCCAAGAACACAGTCACGAGCGAAAAGGACAAGAAGGTTCCTAACGACAAGCGCACAACCACTCCATACATGACAAAGTACGAGAAGGCGCGTGTCTTGGGTACAAGGGCGCTTCAAATCAGGTAGGCTACAGCTTGACGAAAGGAAGGCGCGCAAAGACTAACAACGTCGCAGTGGTAACGCTCCGGTGTTGATTGACGTGGAAGGAATGACCGACCCTCTGCAGATTGCTGCGAAAGAGCTGCAAGAGAAAAAGATCCCGCTCGTCGTACGGCGGTATCTGCCTGATGGATACTACGAGGACTGGACTTGTGAAGAGCTTCTGACATGAGATATTGAGTGTTTGGTTGCATCTGATAAGGAGTTTTGTTTGGCTAAATATGGGGCATATCGGCGAAAGGAGTCTCTAAGTGGTTGCGCAATTATATCCCGAATCTCACCCGATCTCCGTTAACTCCAAGCCTTGTCCGTTGCATGTGCGGATCCGCGGATAACATTCCTGTAACAAGCCAAAAGTCTAGAGGAAGGTGGGGTAGCTTGACATAGCTATTTGCCCCCGCACTAATTCCAGGCACAACGTCACCCAATGCGCCTGCTCACAAAACTTCCAAGGACCCCTCGACTTGTATCTGCATTTCAGCCTCCTACACGATTCTCCCGCTATTCCACACTGTCCAATATGTCTTTCGAAACCACAGGTACCATTGCCTCCTTTGGGGGCAAGCTTCTCAAGTTGAAGCACAAGTCCGAGAGCACAAACACAGACATGGAGCTTAACATGTTCCTACCTCCGCAAGCACTCAAGTCCGGAGCCAAGGTCCCCGTTCTGTTCTACCTCTCTGGACTCACATGTACCGGCAACAACTGCTCGGAGAAGGGCTTCTTCCAGCACGGCGCAGCTAAGCACGGCATTGCCGTCGTATACCCCGACACATCACCAAGTGCGTCTTTTCTGTGAATTCAAGTTCCGAGTACCCGACTAACCCGCTGGCTAGGAGGTCTTCAGATCGAAGGTGAAGATGAAGCATACGACTTTGGATCTGGCGCAGGCTTTTACGTCGATGCCACCAAGGACCCATGGTCGAAGGGCTACAAGATGTACTCTTACATCACCAAGGAGCTTCCTGAAGCGTTGTTCTCATCCTTCAAAGAACTCGACTCGAGCAAAGTCAGCATCACAGGGCACAGCATGGGCGGTCACGGCGCATTGACATTGGTTGGTCTACTGTAAACCTGTTCCAAAGGACTTCACTAACCATCAATGATAGTTCCTCAAGAACCCTGGCATGTACAAGTCCGTCTCCGCATTCGCCCCTATCGCCAACCCTATCAACTGTCCGTGGGGTCAGAAGGCATTCAAGGGATACTTTGGCGAAGACCAGCAACAAAAGTGGAAAGAGCACGATGCGTCAGAGCTGGTAAAGCAATGGAAGGGTCCTCTGGAGGTGCTCATCGACGTGGTGCGTATACCAAAAGACAGTGCTAAAGTATGTTACTGACTAGGCCAGGGCACCGGAGACAACTTCTACAAGCAAGGCCAACTACTTCCAGAGAACTTCGTCAAGGCAGCTAAGGAATCTGGCAACGACAAGGGCATTCAACTACGTATGCAGCCCGACTACGACCACAGCTACTACTTCATGGCTACATTTGCCGATGACCACGTCGAGTGGGCGGCGAAGCATCTGAACGCGTAGTAAGTCGGCCTGACGACTCTTATCACTGCAGACTGCTCACTACGACAGAAGCGGTTCGGGTATCAGAGAGAAACTATAGAACATAATAGAATCCAATTCGTACACATGTTGCAAATTTTTGCTGCCGTATTGGTGATCACATGTCCTGCTGATGCCTACTCTTTTAGGCACCAAAATCCTGTGTATCAATTATGGGGAGATCGACGTAATGGGCTATGGAAGCTGTCGACATAAAGTAGTGATGAAGAACACATTTCATTTGCAGAGTTGATTCTTAGTATGACGCAACGTACGTAAAGGCTGCCAATCTCGCACTGTCTTATTGACAGGTCTACAATGTCGGTGAAATACTCACCGAGCAGGCTGCCATTCCAAAATCAAAATCTCGTGCGCACGTGTCACTCGATCAAATTGGGCGTGCGGACATCCCACCATGGACTCTTGGCGCTGCCACTTCAGTCACTGCACAGCTGTTTTTGCTTCCCACGCCTCGACAAAGACGCAGAACCACTTTTGCTTTTTTCTGCCGCCAATCTGATTGTGTAGAGCACAGAACCTAAAGCTCTGACCGTAGTTTCTTTCACGCATAAACCCTTGCACACGCCGTACGTCAGCCCCTCGTGCCCCGCCTCTGCCTTCACCGCTGTAACGCTTCCACGATGCAGTCTCCCGCGCTTTGCTCCATGATTCGGTAGCACACCAATCTAGTTCTTGTTCCACTCCATCACGTCCGATGTACTCTTCATAGCCTCAACCACATCGACGACGCAAGCTGTGACTCAACGCTGCTTGCTCAGCTCTGAAAACACGACAAAATGGAGAGCCAGGTACGCATGGCTGTTTCCTCTCTTTGATCATGTACTCACGATTTACAAGGTCGAAAATGCCATACAAATCGCCGCAAACCCGACGTCGAGCCAGGAACTACGCGGCCAAGCTATCGAATACTTGAACCAGCTCCGCGCAGAAGGCTCCGCATGGCAAGCCGCCCTCACACTCTTCGCGCGCGACCCTCGCCCGACCGACTTCGTCCGTCATACTTCACTCGAACTCGTAAACAATGCCATCCAAGAGCATCGTCTGGATGAGCAGAGTCTTGCATACATCAAGGATACCCTGATGGGTTACATCCACGCATCCTACGTACCAGGCAGTGGAGCTGCAGACACAAGCCACATTCAGAACAAGCTCATGCAGACTGTCACTTATCTTTTTGTAGCACTATACCCTTCTTCATGGCAGTCCTTCTTCGACGACTTCCGGTCCTTGGCTGGCGACCAGTCCACCATCGGGAACGTCAACACAGCAACGACTTTGCTGTACCTGCGTATGCTCGGTCAGGTTCATGATGAGATTGCCGATCAGTTAGTCGCCCGACCAGACGACGAGAAGAAGCGCAACACAGAATTGAAGGACCTCATTCGACAACGAGACGCGCAGAAGATCTCATTATCCTGGCAAGAAATACTCGCAAAGTGGAGGGAGACAGACTTGAATCTCGTGGAGATGTGCCTCAGGACCATTGGGCGCTGGGTCAGCTGGACGGACATCAACTTGATCGTCAACCAAGCTATGATCACAACCTTCCTGGAAATGGCGGGTCAGCAAGGAATCGGCGACCCCGAGAGCGCCGCTGGAAAGGTGCGCGATGCTGCAATCGATACTTTTTCGGAAATCGTGGGCAAGAAGATGAGTCCAGCGGACAAGATCGAACTGATCACTTTCCTGAACCTCTCCGAAGTCGTTGGTCAGCTCATCAGCAGTCCAGCTTTAGCCGACTTCAACAGCTCGAATTACGACAACGATCTTGCCGAGACCGTCGCTAAGCTCGTAAACAACATCGTATTCGATATCGTAAAGATCTTGGAAAACGAAGCTGTCGAAGAGCACATCCGGCAACGCGCAGACGATCTCATTCGCATCTTCACTCCCTACCTTTTGCGTTTCTTCGCCGATCAATACGACGAAGTCTGTTCGACTGTCATTCCATCTCTCACGGATCTTCTTACGTTCCTTCGCAAATTGCAAAAGAAATCTGGTTCGATACCTCCACAGTACGCCGCAGTACTGCCACCCGTTCTGGATGCGATCATCGCGAAGATGAAGTACGACGAGACAGCTTCATGGGGTGAGGAAGGTGAGCAGACAGATGAGGCAGAGTTTCTCGATCTCCGGAGACGCCTCCACGTTTTGCAACAGACAGTGACCGCCATTGACGAACCCTATTACATCGAGACCCTTAGCCGCTTAGTCAACGGAACATTCGGACGCTTATCTCAGGGAGATCAGTCGCTCAACTGGCGCGATCTCGAATTGGCCCTGTACGAAATGTACTTGTTCGGAGAATTAGCAGTCAGGAACCAAGGGCTGTACGCGAAACGCGAGCCATCATCTGCCGCAGCTCAGCAGCTTGTGACCATGATGAACAGCATGGTTGAATCTGGTCTAGCAAACTACCCACACCCCGCCGTTCAGCTACAGTACATGGAGATCTGCGTTCGTTACTACCAGTTCTTCGAACAGAATCCTAACCTCATTCCCAAGGTCCTGGAGAACTTCGTCAACCTTACCCACAGCCAACATGTCAAGGTCCGCTCGCGATCTTGGTATCTTTTCCAACGCTTAGTCAAGCACCTACGGGCTCAGCTAGGCAACGTGTCCTACGACATTATTCAGGCGGTTGGAGACTTGCTCACAATTAAGGCTGAACTTCCTGATACTTCAGAAGACGAGATGTCGTCTGACGAGGAAGATCAGTCGGCAGATGCACTTTTCAACTCGCAGTTATACCTGTTTGAGGCCGTGGGCTGCATCGCCTCGTCCAACACCGTTTCCGTGGAGAACAAGAAGCTTTACGCACAGACTATCATGAGTCCTCTGTTCAACGACATGCAGCAAACTCTTCCTCAGGCGAGGAATGGCGATGAACGGGCTATACTCCAGATCCACCACATTATCATGGCCATAGGGACGCTAGCTCGAGGCTACTCTGATTGGGTGCCATCAAACAACAACAGCGCCGTACCACAGAGCGAGGTGGCAGAAGAGTTTGTGAAAGCATCTGAGGCTATTCTCGTGGCTGTCGAATCCCTCAACTCCTCAGGGTCTATTCGTCACGCTGCGCGTTTTGCTTTCTCACGCATGATTGCTGTCCTTGGTTCGCGTCTACTACAACAGCTGCCCTCTTGGATTGAAGGACTTCTGTCCCTCAGTTCCTCTATGGACGAGATCAGCACGTTCCTCAAGGTCCTAGGCCAGGTCATCTTCACTTTCAAATCAGAGATCGCTGGTATCTTGGATACCGTTATGAGTCCAGTATTGCAACGCATTTTCACAGCATTGGCGGTCGTCCCTTCAGGCACAGATGACGAGATCCAGCTGGCTGAGCTTCGTCGAGAGTACCTAAACTTTATTGTTGTGGTTCTCAACCAGGGTCTCGGATCTGTGTTCGTTAGCAATGGTAAGTCCAATTCATCGAGCAGATATAGTAGCACTGCTAATATTGTGTAGCGAACCAAGCGACTTTCGAGCCTATAATCTCATCCATCGAGACATTCGCTCGCGATACACATGACTACCCTACCGCACGCCTCGCTATCTTTGTGCTTATTCGTATGGTCTCAGTGTGGGGTGGGCCTGACAAGGTTGGGCCCGGCGCGAACGCTACACCCACATCTCCCGACACCGCTCAAGCACCATTGCCAGGTTTCGACAACTACGTCGTAGACAAGTTCTCCCCGTTAGCATGGTCGATACCGGCATCGCCAGGGTTCAACTCTAAAGATGCGCAGGCTAAGCAGGTACTGTTCGAGACTGCCAACCTGCAACATGAGATCATCAAGAAGGTCGGCGAGTCTTATGTAGATCGCCTCAAGAGCGATCTCGGTGGCATGGGAGTGGGCGACGATGGTGCGGACCAGTACCTGCGCACTCTTGCCGGCTCATTTGAAGGACCGAAAAAAGAGAAGGAATGGCGTAACTTCTACGTCCAGTTCGTGGATCGCATGCTTGCAAGCCGAGGGTAGGTTGTGAGTTCTAGTTGGGATCTGAGGAATAGTGTGGAGATGGGATTCATCAGCGGGTTTGGCGTAACATTTGTCCATCATGTAGGCGGCATCATTCTGCATCGTAGCGGGCGCCAAAAGGATTGGCATCGAGTTTGATTTCCGTGATAACCCCCAGTAGTTAGCTCGCATTTCGTAGTGGAGCTTTGTTACAAAATAAATTTTTGATCATTGTATATATTCAATGTTCGCGGTCTTTGACTATGTTAGTATGTTACAATGTCTTTGGCGTATATTGTGGTGAGGCACCCCTCAAGAGACGCGATTGTACACGACAAGGTCGCGCCTGCACTTCGGCCCCCACGCTTCCATCCTGACCTACGCCAACATTGCAGCATCATCATTGAGGTCGGCATCTTTCTAATGGCTCCTCGTCCCGTCCCGAGACTCCCATCGTTCCCTCAAGCAGCATAGCATGAACCCCGATATGCAGCGTGATTAATGGCGGTTTCCCAGTTTAGAGTTGCTAGGGACCCGCCCAAGCGCTTCGAGTTTCACCCCCACCAACCGATTCGCCAGGAATGCACCCCTCGGGAAGCGCGCTCCTAATGAAGGAGAAAATGTGGAAAGTGTGCTTAGCGCCCATGTTGAGGATTCGCTATGCGACTACGCCGCAATGGATGGGTACATGCAAAGGCAAAAGAGGCGTCGTTCGCTGCGTGCGAACTATCAGCCTCAGCTTACCGGTACCTTACATCTCAGCGTCTTCGCCCGACGTTAGTACGGCTCTTTAGCATCGTACGCGTCACGGAGCGACTCCGAGTCAGCGTCAGCAATCGCGATCATGAACGCTAACAGAGTTTCGCGATGGAGCCCTTTTCGTCGGCACGGATTGGGTGGACAGACAGTGGAAGTGGAAGAGAGGGATGATGCAACTGCGAATGTGAATACGATACCCATGACTGGGATGAAAACGAACTTGAAATCGAAGGAACGGGAGACAATAGTCGAGAGAGTTGAGAGTTGGCCAGAGGAAGCTCGACCGTTGAAGGCCCAAACCTGGTTGACTTGGCTGTATGCATTTGGGGACCTCTTGCTCGTACTACTACCCTTATACTTTATTCGTAAGTCGTATCATCATCATGTCTTACTCTTCTAATTCTTGTAGTTCTTGGTGTGGCTGTAGTCACCCTAAATGGAAAGCCAACTCGAGGTTCGACATTTGGAACCAAGGTAGAAACAGCTATGGACCTTGTATGACTACACATGCCGCTCAACTCCTATGACTAGCTGACGTAAGTAGGGCCCTACAATGTTTCCTATTGTGTTTGCTGCCATAACTGGGAGGAGCATGAAGATGATCGCTCGGTTTCTTGCAGAAAGAGGCTCTAGAATCAGCGTACGTGAACCTCTTCAAGACGAGCGTGCCAAGAAGCTCTCTTACTCACACTCTCATCCTAAATTGCTAACGAGACATTTAGACGTTGGAGCTCCTCATGGCAAGTCAGTCTGTTTGGGGTACTTTCGAAAGTCAACTGCTGATGCAACGACTCACTGTTGTTGGCGTGAACCTCCTCTTCCTTTGGGCTCTTTCACCATTGGGTGGTCAAGCTTCGCTTCGACTAATGACAAGAGACATGAAAGATTCCTACACATCTGGAAAACTTCGATATATGACTACAGGGCCAGCAGCGACTATGTGGGGTCTATCTTCGACCTATATTGACAGTGGAAAATTCGCCGACGCCGGGGCGCTCTACACTGCGGCGTTGATGGCACCACTATCAACAAAGCTGGGGACTCAGGATCCCTGGGGCAACATCAAGATTCCAACTTTGGACTCAATGAACTCATCGGCGTTGGGTCCTGACGGTTGGTACAGTGTACCTACGGATGCATCGTTGCCAGAGGATTATTCTTCTTTAGTTGGTCTTCCTATTGTTGGCCTTCCATCCCGTGAGAGCTCAAACTTCAGTCTCCAGTACACTTATCTTTCGTTAGATTGTCAGCCCTGGAAGCAAGCACCTTATCCTGGTCTGAGAGGTAGAGATGACTACTTTACCACCAACTCCACCAGGCTAGAAGAATTGGTGCCTGGTCAGGTGTGGGATGACAAAGAGACGTACAATCCTTTTGGTAACGCTAGCGCCCAAGATCGCAACTCTTTCTTCATGGATACAACCCGTAGTTATCCAGGGGGCGTTAAAGAAGGAAATGATGGTGATCTTTATATGGGTCGGCTGAACGGGTTCTTCGGCAATTACAACAGCTCTCTCATGCCGGAAAAGGAACTCACCACCAACCGAGACCTTTTGTTCGTTTCGCAGTACGCAACAGAACATGACGGAAATGGAATCGGGTTGAACATCGCGACATGTTCATTGTCACAAGTCCATGTAGAAGCACTTGCACAATGCAAAGGAAGCACTTGTGCTACGACCAAGCTCCGAAATTCTCTGGAAGACAACCGATCCACAGCACTCACCGGACTTGAACACGGTACGATCATGTTCGGATTTGCGAAACAGTTTCCTCGTGCAGTAAAATTCACAGCTGGATCGAGCCCCACCGAACGCTTCTTGGCCAACACCTCGGTCTTCCCTTTCGTGCAACAAGTTGGAAACTTACCTTCCGATGTCATGTTCACGAATCTTTCACTGGTGTCCCCCGAGGTATTTTCCAAAAGACTAAGTCTGGCACTAAACACTTTCTATCAGTTGAGTATACAGCCGACAGGTTACTTTGGCAGCTTGTCGAAGAACCTATCGCTTTATGGGCCAGACACAAGCACATTCGACGACATCAACGCCTACCTTCCGAAGAATTTAACGGCTACGGATCATGCCTTCTCCGAGTGGTGGACAACATTCGATGAAGCAGTGCAGGACATCAAGTCACCATTCATTGGAGCGACAACAACGGCCGACATCACCGCAACAGAACAAATATTTGTGTGCAACTTTGCCTGGCTTGCACTTCTGCTTGCCGCGTCCACCATTACCCTTGTGACAGGCAGTGTAGCGTTGTTCTTGAAACGCAAAACATTAGGACCAGAGCTTTTCGGATTCGTCACCAGCATGACCTACGAAAACCCTTGGGTTAAGGTACCCGACGGAGGTACTATGCTTGATGCTATGGAAAGAGCGAGACTTCTGAAAGACGTTGAGGTATGTGTTGCCGATGTGCGTGGCAATGATGACATCGGTCACATCGCGTTCGCTGCTGGTGTTCCCTTACGAAAACTAGAGAGAGGACGACT
This sequence comes from Alternaria alternata, assembly GCF_001642055.1. Classification (NCBI taxonomy): domain Eukaryota; kingdom Fungi; phylum Ascomycota; class Dothideomycetes; order Pleosporales; family Pleosporaceae; genus Alternaria; species Alternaria alternata. Next base: position 715,372 of record NW_017306190.1, on the reverse strand, counting down.
TTACTGCTGAGCCCAGCTCGAGCACGATGCCGCATAAATGCAGACATTATGCGCCACTCCTGCTCCATATGACATCGTGGCGCAGCAATCGAGCCACTTTTCCGAAATCGGCATCGCCGACCCTTGGAGGTGACAAGAAGGCCGAGATACCTTGGATCGTCGCAGTTTGCCGAACAACAAACATCCTCCAATGTATTGGCTTCATATCCATATCCTCATAGGTTGAAGAGACGGTAGTCGAAACAGTGGAATGATTACTCCCAATCGGCAAACAAAAACGACATCCCAAATCCCCACAGTTCTAGCTGACGTAGATCGTGATCGGCGAGCTGGCGCTTTTCAACAGCCAGTCCTGCACGGTAGACGAATGAAGGTGTGACAGACCCTGCGCGGCTTCAAGGAAGAATTCAAGCTTTGTCCTTAGGCGCGGTGGAGCAAGTAGCGGACGCCTTCAGCTTTTGGCATCGAGAGGCTGTAGGCGGCTCACCAATGGGCCTGGCAATGCAGGGGTTATCGGCTCGGAGGTGCGACGCAGCATAAAACACACAGGGGTCCGGATCTTTTGCCGATGAGCTAAGCGACTCAGCCGCGACCAATGGTCATCCAGATGCAACATCGAAACGAAACCTCTCTCCTGAGGCCCTACACCGAGACATGGAGATCCTCGAGTCCACGTATTCGTCGCCTTCCCGCTTGGGCGTTGACGCATAACGTACCTGCGTCGGCTGTGCGCCGTTCTGGAATTCCCTTGGCTGAGAGCCTCAGCACACCCGGACCGCCCGTTTCATCCCGTAGACGCTCGCCGCTGTGGACCACCAAGATCTTCCATGTACCATGTCTTGCGTTTACACTGTCGCCCTCCAGACTGCTCGTTTGATTAGAGGGTCGTTCGAGGATATGCATTGTGGAGGGCCTGGTGGCGGTACACAATGGACATTGTACCCACAGCATGTAGATCGTGACACGAGTATAAGAGACTACAGCTGCCTCACAGAACAATTGTCTCATCACAACACACGCTCTCTCAGCAACTTCTACATTCTTTGCATTGCAGCATTTTTTTCACGCGACTAGCAGGGCTAGATCACTCACATTCTCTACACATTCTTCAACATTTACTGTCGTTGTACGATATCATCACTTCTACCATCAGCACCATGTCTCTCCGATCTACCATCATGGCCACGGCCGCAATTTTCGCTACTGCCAACGCCCACATGATCATGAAGTCTCCTGTTCCATACAGTGCAGACAAGATTGACAACGCCCCGATTACGGCAGACCAGTACCCATGCAAATCCAACCTTGGTTTCACCGTCACGACTATGAACTCAATGGCTGTAGGCGAGAAGCAGTCCCTCACCTTCTCTGGAAGTGCTGTTCACGGTGGCGGCTCATGCCAGCTTAGTGTCACAATGGATACCAAGCCCACAAAGGACTCCGTTTTCAAAGTTATCAAATCTATCGAGGGTGGCTGCCCTGGTATCGACGGACCTGAAGCTTTCGATTTCGAGCTCCCTGACAGCATCCCTAACGGCAAGGCCACATTTGCCTGGACCTGGTTTGCCAAGTTGAGCGGTGGCCCAGAGATGTACATGAACTGCGCGCCCATCGAGGTTACTGGAGGTGCCAGCGACAAATCCAAGTTTGACCAACTTCCCGATATGCTGGTTGCCAACATTGCATCAACCACTTGCAAGCAGCAAGTGAGCAAGGACTTGAAGTTCCCCAACCCTGGCACAAACCTCCAGGCTACCGCGGACACTTCCAACGTTGTTGATCCCACTGGCGACTGTGGATCTACCGGTACTACTCCCTCTGAGCCGTCGGAGCCATCTTCACCAGCTGGTGGTCAGCCGTCTGCTTCTCCTTCCGCTCCAAACGATGGCCAGTACTCTGCTGCTCCCACCTCCCCAGCCGGAGGCGCGCCGTCTGCTGCTCCCACATCCGTTGCTGGTGGCGAGCCATCTCCTCTCCCATCCAATGGTGGCGGTGTCTTCGCTCCCGGAGCCTCCAGCGCTGCATCTGGCGCTCCCTCAGCTGCGCCCACTGTTCCAGGCACTTCTACCACGCTCGTCACAGTCACTGCCTCGCCAACCGCTCCATCGCCAGTTGCACCCACCGTCCCTGCTGGAACCGGCTCCCCTGCCACTCCTTCCACTCCGTCCACACCTTCAGCTGGTGGTAGCTCAGGCGCTTGCACTGAGAACGGCTCAGTAGTCTGCAACGGAACCGACCAGTTCGGTCTCTGCAACAACGGCGAAGTCGTCTGGCAAGCAGTCGCTGCCGGCACACAATGCACCAACGGCAGCATCACCAAGCGTGGCTACCACGGCCGTATCGCTCGCCCTCGCCGGTCCAACCGCCGCCACGGTCACTAGATGCACAAACAACCCGTTCTATGCATCGCTAACGACGACACATGTTGAATCATGAACTACATTCACACACTCGCTCTCTACACATTTTTCACCCTTGGGCATGAGGTCTGCGACCGGCTTTTTTGTTGTACATACCCAGACTTTCTCTTTGCATATTTGGCGTCTGGATTTTGAGATTTTGCTGTAACGAACATTAAGGGGATTGGGTGTTGGCAGGGTCTTAGGATGCCTGTCAATAGTCAACATCACCCTCGGCTTAGATGCCTATAGAAATGAAACACGATTTCTGATACAAAGGCTTTTTCTCAGTGGTGATTTGTGATTGTGCGATTTGTCATCTCCTGCATCCTGTGAAACAGTACGGTACCTTGTCGAATGGTGATAAAGTCGTACATGTAATGATGAGTGGTGTTGGTAAGTTGGTGGTGGTGATCAACTTCATACTACATGAAACAAATCCCTACCAACCATCTACCTATACTCATCTGCTATCAGCCAATTAAACCAGATAATCCAGCAAACCTACCTATACATCCCATGCTGCCATCTATCGACTTCAACTCGACTCAATCCATTCGTCCCGTCCTCACCCCTCACCATCCGATCTAGGCTGCCAACTCCGGAGTCTGAAACCCCACCTGCCTGACCATCCAGGGTAACTCAAACCCCGCTCCGCCACACTGGGGGCACAAGCATGATCCCTCGACACGACAAAAGTTGGTGGATACATTCGGCTTCCGGAAATAGAGCTCGCACTTGCTCAGCCACTGTATCAGACTAGCGCCAGGTACCAGACATTTCGATATTCATGCGGTGGAGTCGGCGGGGTGTGTGGCGGAGTATGTATAGAACATGGAATGGGAGGGGTTTAGATTGTAAGTGAGAGAGCAATTATACGAAGTAGAGCTTCTCCTAATTTTGTTGAACGTGCGCCAGCCGGCAATGGGTATCTATTCATGTGAAGCTTCACACGCGCTTTTGTGCTCCTACGTAGCCCGCTATTTTGTCTGGGTATCAAATATGGCTGCCGCGAGCTTTGCCATGTATATTTCTTTATCGTGCTCCCAGCGGAAAGCCTTCAAATAGTTTTTCTTGTCGTCATTCTGATCGTATGATTCATCGATACTTCGTGGCAGTTCCTGTAAGTTGTGTTGGGTCGGTGGGACTGGCTAGTTCAATGGGCTCGTGTGGTGTTGCGGGCAGTTCAGCAGCGGCGATGTCTCTGATTGTGTTGTTAGCCCTGATGTTAGATGGCCTGATCAAGTCTCATTCTTACCCTGGCACTTCCGTCTGACGATTGTAGGCATATTTTTCCTGAGGCGGAAAGAATCCCTCGTTGCTCAGCTCCATGGGACTTTCAGTTCCATCGTTGGCGGGCTTGTATCCCTTCTTGCGACGCCAAAGGAAAAAGCCAGCAATGAGAGCCGCAAGTAGGCCTACACCAAGTCCGACCCCCAGTCCTACCCCCAGAGCGACGTTGTCCGTTGATCCTCCTGATTTTGGGGCTGTTGTAGCGGATGCTAAAGTAGTTGGGACTGCAAGCACTGAAGTTGCGCTGGCAGATGAGCCTGGCACGGTGGAAGTAGCTGATGGTGTCGATGTATGGGTCTGAGTAAACGACTCAAGAATAATGGTAACGGTGTAGACGTCGGCTGGTAATTGATCGAAGGAGAAGACTTCGAAGGGGTTCTCGCATTCACAGTCGTCACCGCAGCAATACGAATCGGTGTCAGTCGCATTGCAGCTATAGACTGGCGCTCCGTTGTCTTCGATATCTGTCTGCCGATTAGAACGTACCGATACATGGGTAACAATCTGTTTACCAAGGCATTGTCGAACACAGTTCCCGCTCTTCCATGCTTTATCTGTACATGTTCCTCGATGGTATCGCGCTTTGACAGGATCGTGAGGATCAGATACACAGAGTCCGTTGGAGAGGCAGGCCTGGTTGTCGTAACAACACCTGTAGGTTGGTGTATTAAGTCAGTGCATGTCTCACACAAGCTCTACACAGACAATACTGACGATGATACTATCGCGTTCGGATTGCAGGCTGTGTCGGAATCTACCACATTGCCATTAGGGAAATAGCAGGTCGCTAAAACAGTCGAGGACACGCCAAAGAAGACAGCAATGTTGGTCGCGACACGCATGATGTATTAGGGCACGAACAGCAGTCGGAGCCAGGAATAAGTGTGGAGTGTGGCACAGAACAGCATGATCCCGCGGCAGCGGTGACAGGTGCCTTATAGTGGGCTTGACCAGCCACAAGAAAAAGAGCCAAACCGGATTGCTGATAGTATGATTCCACGGCCATATTGCGGACGGATTCTAGGTTTGTAATTTACTGTTCAGGCATCCCGTTCCGGAATGTCGATCATTGGGGGCGGTGTCTGGTGGCATATATCGCGAACTCGACATGGTGTTTTACCTTTTGGCTATTGAGTCTACTTCTGATCAAGTTCATTCGTGATATTACTATGAATGAGATTTGAATAGATGATCTTGTCGTAAACATAGCACAATAGCGTTTAGTTGGAGATGATGATGGCGGTCGTGGAGACTCAGAGGTAAGCATTCGCGAACCAACCGTGCAGCGCTAGCGTGCCGCCGTGTCGGAAGTCGCGTCCGACAATTCTACTGTAGGGCGCAACTCACCACTGCGTCTTGAAGATGACGTGACGGAGACTACTCCTCCCTGCCCACGACATGTCTGAGCCACGGCGGTCGACAAGGGCACGCGCCCGCGAAGAAGCTGCCCCAGCTGCTCCCGAGACGCCCAACGAGAAGCCCGCAAGAGGCGCCAAATCGTCATTGAAGCGCAAGCGGACCAGCCTCGCCGTCAAAGATTCAGCGCCCTCGACGCCCATCACGGACGGCGCACCGTTGCCTCCCAAACAAACACTGCCCCTCCGCATAGTCGACGGTGCACCTCTTCCTACACTTCCAGAACCACAGCCTCTGGATCTTCCGTCGAGCGAATGGCAGACAATCCAGCAGAGCGGCGTGCTAGAGACATCCTTCGAGCGGTCCAAGGCAGTATGGCTGTCCGGCGCAAACTTCCGCACCTTCCACGCCCACTTCAATCAGCCCAAGAAGCTGGCCGACCGCACCGATGAAGACAAGGCGAAGACGGCGAGACAGAAGGAGCTGCTTAAGAATTTCCCCCAGGTCGGTGCTGACAGAGTGAGCGTGAAGCTTGTCATCGAGCCGCATACGTTGCCCATCAGACTCTATGGCCCGCGTGAGGTGGGCAAGCCAGTGCAGAAGAAGGCTCCGACAGCATCACCATATGCGCCATGGCCGAATCACAACCACAACCAGCCCAATCAACACACCAAATACCAGGCTGGCCAGCCCATACAGCAGAAGCCCCAGCCGCGTCCGCCACAACCTCCCAAACCCGTGCAAGCAGCCCCTCCGCCTCAAGCACCAGCCGCCCCCGCGCCCGATCCCGTTATACACATGCTTGCCGCCAGAGCAGGCACGGATCCTGAGCTGAAGGCTGTCATGAAGATTGTCGCAGCTGGATCCGCAAGCAAGGAGCAGCTCGAGTTCTTCCAGACACACATCAATGAGTTGACGGCCATTCTAGCCAGGCAGAAGGAGGAGAAGGCGCCGAAACCAATACAGCCACCTCCAACCCCAAAAGCCCCTCCACCACCGCCGCCAGCACCTAAGCAGATAGCTCCTCCGCCCCCGCCGCGACCGGTTCAGCCTGCCCAACAGCCTATCCAGCCCAGCGCTCCCAAGCCATATAGCCCAGTTCCACCACAAGGGCAAGTTCAGCAACCTCCACTTGTACAGCAACCATATCCACCATACCAGAACTACAGCAAACCGCCGCAGCTATCTACCTACAATCCACCTCCGAGGACAACATACCGCCCGCTAGTTTTCAGTTTTGTGCATGGCAATGAGGACAAGTTTTATTTTCCGTCGTATAGCTTCATGGAGTGGCTTCCCAATGGCACAGGTGCAAAGCTTTCTTTCTTGATAACCAAGATGAAGCCGAAGCCAGAGCCAGAACCTGTTGTCAAGCCTCCATCCACACCCGCTCCAAAGCCAACCCCGACGCCGACCCCCACGCCTGGCAACGTGCCTAACGCGACACCCAACACGCCGCAACCGAATGCCATGACACCAACGCCCAACCCTACAAATCCTACCTTTGCGCCCATACAACCTGCGACAACAACTCCGTCAACGCCCTTCGTGCCACCTAAACCTCCTCAACGAATCGAAGACTTCGACGAGATGAACGAAATAGACAACATTGAATTCTACCAGCCCGTCACTGTCTTGCTGCTCATCGAGCACGATGATGGCGACGAAATAGCAAGTGCATTACCGCGCTCAATACGGCCACCGCATGTTGTAGAAAAGTACATGAATGAGGTGTTTGGTAGATGTAAAAGAGCGGATGAAACGTACCTGGCCTTCAGGTTGCCAAGGGATGCCGATGAAGGGCCAGAGAAGAGAGTCAGGAGCGGAGAAGTGACGCCTGCGCTTGCGACGCCGACCCAAGATGTTGTGATGGGAGGCATGGGGGCGTCCAGTAGCAGTTTAGCAGAGAAGAAGAAGGCTGGGCGACCTAGGAAGAGTCTTGCCTGAGATGGTGCTAGATCTCTAATGATATTTCGGGGGCTGTGAAGTAGTCCTCCACCATGTACAAGTACAAATGATACCCAATCTTTAGCGTTAAACTACCTCTGCTCTGCTCTGTCGTTACAATTGGTCATAGGTCTGCGTAAAGGTCTGCATTGCGAGTCTCAAGAGCTTGGAGTTCTGTGAGTTGTTGTCATCTCATGTCTGTCTTATTCCCCTCACTCGAATGTGAGATCTGGAGTTATCTTCGCTCAACTCCGATGCCAAGATATCTGCTGCGGCCTGCTTATCCCGGTTAGACCACCCGCAGTATCGCTATCTACCAGTTGACATACGTTTGTGCCTTCATCACACTCCGCCTCCACACTCAAAGTAGAATCAACGCCTTAGGGCTACACTACTGCAATACCTCTTCGTTGCTGATTCTTGACGGTTGAGGATAGCGCAAGCGCGCAATACGTAACCGGAGAGATGCCCAACTTCAAAGCCATCTTCACCAAGGCATACTGGACATTTGCCATCCTAGGCATAATATGGGCGGCTTTCGTAGGGCTGTTAGTGAACCCTACGGCACAAAGACAGTACGTTCATCAGTATCGTCTCTACGGATTGTAAACACCGGACCTGACACCGACTTAGCGCTCTCTACGCCCATAAGTTCCAAACTTCCTTCTTGCATAACGTTTCTAACCCTGAGGAATTCGGATTTGCGAGTAAGCATCTTACATTAATCTCTGCTATGTTCGATACTAACTAAATCCTGTAGAGGGCCAGGTTCAACCTTTCTGGCTTACTACTGCGGATCAAGAGAAGCTGTTTTGCTGGCATGTGCTTCCTTTAGATGTTTATCTTGAAAATGAACACGAGCTTTACACTAAGGCTGTTTCGGGAGAAATTGTAGATGAGTTGAAGGGGACGGTTGGGGAGAAGCTGTTGAGTAGTGACCCGGAGAGTAGAGTCGTGGTTAACTTTCATGGTGTAGGTTTTACTTTCGTTCGGTTCTTTACTCTTTCTTTTAGCATGTCTCTCTTCTATCTCTGTAAAACCCACGGTCCGTTTGCGTCTTATTTCTCTCTCCTTTTCGATTTCAGGTCACTCGTTTCAGAACCTACGCTCCTTCAATCTCCCCGCCAGTCATTGACATCTTTCAACACCATACAGTTTTGATCGGCTCATGCTAACTCACCCAGAATGCCGGTCACATAGCCCAAGGACATCGCCCATCAACTTACCGCTCCATCTCCGGCATCCCGAAAACTCACCTGCTTACGTGCGACTACCGCGGCTTTGGTCTATCTACCCTAAACAATAACCCTCACATCCCCACGGAAACTGGTCTCATAACTGACGCCACTTCCTTGATATCCTACCTCAATGACAACCTTGCTCACCCAAGCACCCGCACCGTCCTCCTAGGCCAAAGTCTCGGTACCGCCGTAACATCAGCAGCAGCCCTCTACTTCACCCAACCAACATCTGAACTTATTCCTGCCATATCGTACCCATCCGCCATGGCGAGTTCTAAACGGCAATTTGATGGGTTCGCTGGCATAGTGCTAGTAGCACCCTTCACCTCCTTGCCCCAACTCCTCAAGACATACAAAATTGGTGGCATCTTCCCCGTCCTAAAACCACTACAATCCTACCCCAGAATAGCAAACTTTCTCACATCTCGCATCATCGATCAATGGCCCACACTTCTCCGTCTGCGGACTTTGATCTCGGCACCTTCCAGCAAGAAGAACGGGTTCCGCATCACCCTCCTACACGCGCGCAACGACCAGGATATCACGTACTGGGAATCCGAAGCCTTGTTCGAGCCACTGGCCTCTCAGATGCTGGGAGAGGAAGGTGTTGTCGCAGAGGAAGAAAGAAGGACGATTCAGGGTGGTGATAGAGTGAAGAGGGGGGCTTTTGCGTATAAGAAGGTGGAGGATGATAAGGGGCATAGAATGGTGGAGCTGGAGGTTGTAAGGTTTGGTGGGCACAACGAGGTTGTTGGGTGGACGCAGGTTAGTCTTGCGGTTAGGAGAGCCTTTGCGAGGAAGACGTTGAGGCCGGGGTTAGACGTGGAGTAATTCTTTGGAGCAATCAGGGATAGGAAAGAACAGGGAGGACATGGATTGGGTTGGTGAAACTGGAGCTGTTGAGGGGATATCATTCGTCGTCGTGTGGCGGCGTTATATACTACATGTACAATACTTCTACACCTTTCTACCCATTCATCCCACAAGAAATGCGCCAGACGTCCGTCAATGTAGATAGATGTAGGCTTCTAGCCTTTAGATAATGAAAAGCTTGTTGTAGCTTTCCCACAGTTTCTTTTCCCTGATGCGACTCATGCTTAGAAGGATGAGCTCAAGCATTCTTGTCCTTTTGTTCTTTTTCATACTTAGCCACGAGCTCCTTCTGCAACTGCGGCGGCGCAGGACTGTAATGGCTAAACTCCATGCTGAACTCTCCCTTACCCTGCGTACTAGCGCGCAACTGACTACTGAAGCCAAACATGCTGTTCAAACTACAATCCGCGTAGACGGTAAAGTCCTCAGGACCAATCTCTGTATCGTTGATAACAGCGTTACGCTTGTTCAGCAGACCAACAACGGAACCCTGGAACTCGTTGGGCGCGGTGATGGTGGTCTTCATAAGCGGTTCAAGGACCTGTGGCGCACCAGCTTGGAAGGCTTTGCGGAAAGCCTGTTGTGTAGCATTCTTGAAAGCCATTTCCGAGGAATCGACAGCGTGGGTAGCTCCGTCGTTGATGACCATGGAAGTACCCAGGACCTTGTGGCCGAGAAGTGGTCCCTTGGCTGTTGAGGCCATGAAACCCTTTTCACAGGCAAAGAGGAACTTTTCGGAAATCGTGCCACCAGAAATTTGCTGCTCGAACTTGTTCTCGCCTAGGGCTTCGCTCGGCTCCATCCAGCCTACTACACGGGCGAAGTCTCCTGATCCACCACTCTGCTTCTTGAGTGTGTGGTCAAAGTTGACGCGCTTGGTAATTGTCTCGCGGTAAGCGACTTGTGGTTGTCCAGTCTCGCACTCGACGCGGTATTCACGGCGCATGCGCTCCACGTAGATATCGAGGTGCAATTCTCCCATACCAGAAATAATGGTCTCTTGCGATTCAGTGTCGGTGTGGACTCGGAAAGTAGGATCTTCGCGCGTGAATCGGCTCATAGCCTTGCTGAAGTTCGGTGTGTCCTTGGTGTGCTTGGGCTTGATTGACAGCGAGATGACGGGTTCAGGGACGAACATGGAGGTCTAACATGTTAGCTTGGCTACAGCATAGCAATGATGCCGGGTACTCACCATAGTGTATCCGAGGCCACCATCTGTGAAGGTATCTCCAGACGCGCAGTCGACACCGAATACGGCGCAGATTTCTCCGGCACCAATCTCGGGAATCTCCTCCATATCGTTGGAGTGCATGCGCACAATCTTTGGAATCCTAACCTTCTTGTCTGACCTCGCGTTGAATACGTTCATGCCCTTTCTCAAGGTACCCTGGTACACACGGATGTACGTCAATTGTCCAAAACTGCTCTCTTCCAACTTGAAAGCCAGACCGACAAATGGCAATGAGTTGTAAGAGACCAGTTTGACCGGAGCTTCCGCTCGCTTCTTGTCCAATGCCATGTTCTCGACTTCGGAAGGGTTCGGTAGGTAGTCGCAAACGGCGTCGAGCATCGGTTGGACAGACTTGTCTGCAAGTGCTGAACCCATCATGACTGGGGTGAACTTGAGAGAAATGGTAGCTCGTCGAATTGCAGCCTTGATCTGGGGGATCGTTGGTTCCTGCTCGTCCAAGAAGAGCTCCGCGATCTCGTCATCGACATCGGCAAGTGTCTCGATGAGCTTTTGTCTCTTCTCCTTGCAGAGCTCAACGATATCCGCAGGAATTTCGTCCGTCTCCCGAATAATTTCACCCTTGGGTCCTTCGTTGTAAATCGCCTTCATCCTGACCAGATCTACGACGCCCAAAAAGCCGTCCTCGCGTCCAATGGGTACTTGGAGGGCCGCAGCTGGAATGCGAAGCTTCTGGTTAATCTGGTCGACAGCCTTCCATGGGTTGGCGCCCATACGGTCCATCTTGTTCACGAAAGAAATTCTAGGAATATTGTATCGCCTCATCTGCCTGTCGACGGTGATGGTCTGACTCTGCACACCACTAACAGCACAAAGAATCATGACAGCTCCATCCAGGACGCGCAGCGCTCTCTCCACCTCGATGGTAAAGTCGATATGGCCGGGTGTATCGATCAAATTGATGTGGTATTTCTCCTCCTTGCCTTCGTCATTCTTCTTGATCCAATCACAGAAAGTCGCAGCGGACTGGATAGTGATACCCTTCTCACGCTCGAGATCCATAGAGTCCATCTTCGCACCCACGGCATCTTTGCCTCGGACTTCGTGTATAGCGTTGATTCGGCCGGTGTAGAAGAGGACGCGTTCGGTGGCGGTCGTCTTTCCAGAGTCGATGTGTGCTGCGATGCCAATGTTTCGTACTCTCGATAGTCGCTCCCATTCGACAGGGTCTAGGTTCTCGACAATCTTCTCTTGCGTCAAGGTAGACGGGTCTTCCTTGGCCTGCTCCAACCTAATTTCTCAATCAGCCTTCAATTGCTTTCTCGCCATCGCAAAGCCAGATTGTGGTACATACACTTGGGCGGCCGCAGACTGCCATCTTCGCTGTGGCTGTGTTGTTTGACTGCCGATCCATGTGTCGGTCTTGGTTCCATTGGTATAAGGTGTGCGCGTTGCCGCAATCGTCGAGAGAGTGCATCGTGACGGCGTTCTGGCAGCCGACCGAGCAGAACAGCGGAGACTGCTCGTGGCGAGCGATTGCGCTCGGAAAAGAGATTGAACCCTCATCTTGAACACCCTAAGACGCTTCAAGAAGAAAAAGAACGAAAGGACGACGCGGGGTCTGCTGTCGCTTCGGAATGTCGAATTGCCCGCCAGGAAAAAGTTGGGCCATCGGAGTTTCGGGCGGAGGTGCCAGTCACGTGCCGACATATCACACATGTGTAGCGGGCATTTCTTTTGCGCGATTGGAGTACCAATTGGAGTGAAGAATGGGATTGAGATCTACAGGTAATTTCTGCCAGCTTCTGCGAAGCCTATCGCTAAATGAACAACTATGCACGCAAATAGTCCTTATCCAAACCCATCTCTCCGCTCCTTGTCCTTAGGTATCCGCCCATGAATATCATTTGCGCCAAACAATCGCTCCAGAAAATGCTGTAAAGAAGTGAAAGAAGGGTAAAAGCTGGGTAGATAGAATTTGTCTTGAATCCGTGTGGTTTGCGGTTAATGGCAACCTGAGACAGGGCCATGCATTGCAGACGTAGGACTTTCGGATTGTTGTACCGCAGGATGTGAGATGCGCGACGTCTTGTCTACCGGATGGTCTCCTCCTGGAAGTTTGGTGTCTGAATCTCTGCGACCGACGATTCCACATCTTGGACTGGAGTGGCGGCCTTCTCTGGTTCTTCTGGTGTCTCACTGATGGTGGCGTCTTCAGATGCCTGCTCAGAATGCTCAGCTTCCTTTACAGGCTCATCCTCAGTCTTGTGCTCTTCAGAGTGTCCGTTCGTTACGACTTCCTTGGCCTTGGCCGCGACCTCTTCTACCTTCTTCTTTCCTTTCTGTAGAGTACTAGGCTTGGAAGCTGCTGGAGCTTTACGGGGTGGAGACGAAGCCTTCTCGTGGGGCTTGTCGTGTGTCTTGCTGGAGCTGGCAGCTGTTGGTCGCATCATACGCTCAAGGAATCCCCCTTTAGGCGCAGCGCTTGCAGTTGAGGTACGTGATTCAGGTCGCTTGGGCGCGCTGGGTGCGAGGGACGTTCGCGAGGTTTTTGGTGCCGCGGTCTTTGGTGGTGCAGCACGGGTTGTAGTGGACGGCTTGCGTGTGACCTTGGGCTCCTCGCCATGTTTGGCAGCTGAGGCAGCGGTGGGCGCGGTCAGGCGAGATGGCAGGCCGACTGGACGGGTAGGCGACTTCGGGGTTGGCTTCTTGAAGCCAGTTGGTGAGGTGCTGTAGCAGTGTTAGTACCGGCGCATTGCTTCAAATCGTATTGGACGTACCTTTTACGTGGGGCGGAGGTGGTTGGCTTGGGGATTGCAGGCTTCTTGTTCTCCCCAGGCGCAGCAGCAGGCTTAGCTTTAGCTGCGGCAGTGGCCGTAGGCGCTGTAGCTGAAGAGGATGATGCTGCTGGTCGCAGAGAAGTGCGGCTCGTCTTTGCTGTAGGAACTTTGGCCGCTGGAGCTTTTGTTACAGGAGGTTTGGCGGTGGGCGCTTTGACTGGCTCCTTAGGAGCTGCTGGCTTTGGCGCAGCTGCCGGCTTCGTAGTCTTTACGGGGCTAGGCTTCGGAATGGAGGCAGGTGTCTTGGCCTTGGTAGGGGTTTTCGGTGCAGCTTTAGGTAGTGGGCTTTTGGCGGGTGCGGCAGGTGCCTTGGTAGGTTTGGTGGTAGAAATTGCGGCAGGCTTCTTCAGCTCCGACTTCTTAGTCGCAGGAGATCCATTGTCCTTTGCTTTGCTCTCAGCCGGTACAGCAGCTTCCGCAGCAGGTTCATCGCTCGAAGCTGCGACCTCTGTAGGCGCAGAAGGAGTAGTAGGCGCGTCGGAGACCGCAGTCTCCTCAGTGGGCGCTGCTGGCCGTAGGGCAAGCTCTTCCTGAACTCCGGTCACAGGCTTGTCTGGGTTCTCAGCAGGTTGGGCAGTGGCTGGAGCAGGGGCAGATAGCCCTTCGTTCGCGGCGGCAGCTTCCTTTTCGCCAGCAACCTCCTCTGCGATGGCAGCTTCTTCGACGACAGCGGCTTCCTCCGCAATGGCGTTTTCCTCAGCAACAACAACGTCATCGTCGACGGCAGCTTCCTCAAGCGCAGGCTTGCTCTCCTCTTCTACAATAGCTTCCTCGGTGGGGACTGCAGGCTTGAGCGCAACATCCTCCTGCGCGCCTGTAGTAGCTTTGTCTGGGTTCTCTGCAGGCTGGGCGGGAGCTGGCTCGGGCTCGGGGACTGGGGCGGCCTCAGCGACACTCTCTTTGGTCTCGGCTGGAGTCTCGGCTGGAGTCTCATCGACTGGGATTTGGTCAATCTCAGGAGCTGGCACGACGACGGCTGCCTCCTTCTTCGCGGCTGCAAAAGCAGAGTCGGGAAAGTCGGAGCCCTTCATGATGGCGCCCAGGTTGACCATGTCGGCGGTCGAGTCGGCGTGCATAGGCGGAGCTGGTAATGAGGATTCTTGCGATGCGACAGCCTGTTCTGGAACAGCTTCCGGGATGGCGACGCTCTGTCTGCGCTGTTCTTTCTCCTCGCTGACGGCTTTTTTGAGCTCAGCAAGCTCGTCGGTTTTGTCCTGGCTCACGCGGAAGCTCTCTCGTCGGGTCGCGGCGACGCTATTCGAGGGCGTGCCCTTGGTCTGGCCCAGGTCGGTCGAGGCGGTCGGGGGATGGGCGACGGTAGGCTCGACGGAGACAAAGGAAGCGCGCACTTTTGACTTGGGGCGCTCTTGAGCGTCGGTCGCAGCTGCATTGTCTGTAGGGGAGCGGCCGCGGGGCTCAGGCGAGGCAGCGGCGTTTCCGTTCTCAAACATTGCGCGTAGATTGCGCACGCCGTTGGACATGGCTGCAGTAGGACGAGGCGATCGTCAGTGGTGGGTATCAGCAATGCGGTGTTGGGCGTCGGTCGTGGTAGGATTAAGATATATGAGGATACGTGGGAGATGGCCGTGGCCGCGCCTGAAACCCGGCCAATTTGTTTATGTACAAGCAGTGACGACTGCGCGACAGGGATATCTGGCGTTGCACTAGGAGGGTGCAACTTACAACAACGGGTCTGGATGTCAAGCAGCGTTCAATTGGCCTTTGTTCCAAGAGCAAGAGTGGTGACAATGAGTGAACCCCTGGGGAAGTCGTCAGGTGGAAGGAGTCGATGGTGCTCCCGAGTAACCAAGACAACTGCGCCGAAAGCATCATAGCGTTCCAGTGACGTCTAGCCTCGATCCAAACTCGCGCACAGCACAACAGTGCGCGTTGCGTGTGCACTGTATAATCTGTCATCTGGACACCTGACATCTAATTACCTCCGTATCCCTTTACCTACGCCCCTGAGTGCCCTCGTTGCACGCCGAACCTCTCACGGCATTCACCGCTTGTTGTATATACCGCATCGTCGGCCAGCCTTCAACGTCTATCTCCAGTGATGCATAAAAAGAAAAAAAAACAATAAAAAGGCTCCGATGCGATTGGCAACTTGACGCGAATGCACCGGATGAATAGTCGGAGCTACGCCAATCACATTGCGTCTAGGCATAATTCCAGCGCAATTTCCTGACCTTGGCCAATCACAAGCAATCTACCATAATCCTCCCTAGTCTTCTGATTACGTCCAAAAGTATCACATCTGAGTGAGATCCAATAACGCTTTGATAGTTATACTCGGTGGGAAAAGGTCTCTTCTGGGTGATGTTGACATTAAAACATTAAACACTACCATCTCCATATTCGGGTGCCTTCTCCCAGACATATCCCCAACTACACGGGACTCTCCTGATCCTCCTCACAGCTTCCACTCGCCGTCCCACATCTCACATGCAAATCATCTGACGCACTACCAATCCAAACCCCATAGTCTCCATCCACAGCAGGAACAACCCAGTTCTGTGATACAACATCCCAAACACTGAGATCCTTACGTGTCACTCTCATGCTCAGCGTCTGACTAGCTCCAGCCTCCAACTCCCTCGTCTTTTCAAAATCCCGGAGTTGGATAACAGGTGTGTCAATAGTGACTTCACTCGGAAACTGGATGTAGAGTTGTGCGACGGCTTTACCCATCCGGTTACCTGTGTTGGTTACGCTGACGGTGATGTCGAATGCCGTGTCGAATAATGCGGGGTTTCCGCCTTGTGCGCCACCAGCTACAGGACCAACTTTCTGCTCGTTCGAGTAACCGGCTGGGTATGGATACTTGGTCGTCGAGTTGCCGATCTTAGCTGCAGCGTCGGCATCGTTCTTCTCGAGCCAGGAGTAGAGGTATCGCCAGATGCGGTTGAAGTTTTCTGGCCAGTATGCCTCTGAAGCTGGAGGAATGGCAGTGGAATAGGTGGGTGTTTCGCCTTTCGCGGGACGAGCTGGAGGCGTCGCTGTAAGCGGAGTCACTGGCGTAATGGTCGCGTTGGAAAAAGAGAACGTGGTGTAGCTGAGACCGTGACCAAAAGCATAGCGGGGTGTAATGTTGGCTTTGTGGAAGTGACGATAGTCAATGTACAGGCCCTCTGTAAAGGTATCCTGTGGCTGCCCAATCTGATATCCGACGAGACTCAAAGATTCTGGGTAGTCATCCTCGGAGTTTGGTAGAGTGTACGGTAAATGACCGGATGGAGAGATGTCCCCGAAGAGGACTTGCATTAGCGAGTCTCCGGCTTCTTGACCAGGCAAGTGAGCGAACAGGACTGCTTTGACGGAAGGCAGGTCGTGCCATTGATCCATGAGGATTGGGCCAACGGTATGTACTACGACCACAACGTTGGAATATTTGGCAGCTACGTCCTTGATGAGTTTGTCACCGTTGTGCCACAAGTTGAGGTTCGAAGAGGTCCGGTCTCCGGGGTTGTTCTCTACGGTAATGTAGTTCTCACCAGAATCAGCGGTAACGAAGACAACTGCAGTGTCGTTCGGTGATGGATTCGAGTTTCCTGGAAAAGCATCCGTGTTGAAGAACTGGTAGTTGGCCCCGCGAGTCTTGAAGCCATCAATTGGGCTGTTCATATAAGGGTATCTCGCCGAGCCGGAGCCCCATCCCATTCCCAACGTGCCCTTGTTGCAGCCTTGGTCCGCACACGAGTTGATTCCATCAGGGTTCTTCTCAGCATCGGTGCCAAATATCTTCAGGGTGCCATTGAGAGACAGAGGCAACAATCCATCCTGGTTCTTCAAGAGCGTGATGGCATCGCGAGCTACTTCACGAGCGACCTCTGCATGATTGGCCTGAACATCCACGAACTCGTTGACAACACCTTGGGGTGAGATGAGAGCGCCAGGGTAGAGAGGGCCTTCGGCATTTTGAGTGTTAGTATCGAAGTTTGGTCGTGGGTACCCCTGGTCCTGGCCCATCTTGAAGTAGGCAGCAAGAATTCGTGTCACTGCATCATTCAAGCGGTCCAACGGCAGAGACCCGTTGAGAACTGAACGTGTCTGCTCGTACATCCAGTAAGAGTTTCCGAAAAGAGGAATGGTGTGGATGTCGCCAGGCATCGACATGTCCAAACCCGCGAGAGCTGAAGGAACGCCGGAGATTTGAGCCAACCAGTCAGACATGACAAAGCCTTGGAAGCCAAGCTCGTCCTTCAGGATGCCGTTGATCAAGTAGCTGTTCTGTGAGCATGCGCTTCCATTAACAGCGTTGTAAGCGATCATCACCGAACCAACCCCGGAACGTACGCCTTTTCAAAGTCAGCCAACGGTACGTATTCCAAGTCATTGTAGAAGGCAAGGCCCGACTTACCCTCAGCGAACGGCCAAAGATAGAGCTCATGAAGAGTGCGATCGTCCAGATTGGAAGAGATACCAGGTTTGACCAGGTTGTACATGCGGTACTCTTCCTGTTCGTTCGCAATCAGATGCTTGATTGTGGCTATGACACCAGTGCTCTGAATGCCTTCAATGGAAAGAGCTCCGCCAAACGCCTGAAGAACAGGATCTGAACCAAAACCTTCCCAGTTTCTACCGCCACGTGGTTTGCGACCTAGGGGTCCGACTGAAGGTCCGAGGTGTACGTTGACTCCCTTGCCACGGAACTCTTCACCGATCGCAACTCCACGGCGGTAAAGAAGATCCTTGTCCCATGTGGCTCCAACGGTAATTCCGGCAGGAAATGCAGTATTATGGTCCGTGTTCCTTACACCTAGAGGCCCATCTTGCAAGCACAGTTGAGGGATGCCGACTCTCAATGCGCTGCCTGTATTTCCCACGCATCTTCCCATGAAGATTCCACTGCCGGCTGTGAGATTGGTCTTCTCAGCAAGCGTCATATTTGAGACAAGCAAAGAAGCTTTTCGGTAGCTCTCAGTCCAGTCGGATGTCCATCCTCCATGCGGAGCTAGGTAGAGTCAGTATTGCTGAATCTAGCATTAAAAGGATTGGTTGATATCGCTGCTGATGACATACACGGGTAGTAGGGTGCCGCAACATATCCAGCTGGAACAGCATCGCGTTGCTGGATAGCCGCACCCGCGACGATTGTCGAAAAACCTAGAGCAAGAAAGGAAACCATGATGAAAGAGTGACTTTAGGTAAGCAAACGAGCGTCAAGCAGGACGGTAGCCTGAGACCAACTTGGAAAGGGAACCATGGTCCTTTGTATATAGGCCCTTGCAGAAGCAATATTCAACCCCGCAACACCAAGCCGGTGTGAATATCGCACTTTTACCAGAGCTAAGCTCGCGCTAGCCATGGTGTTGTATGGTGATGGACACACGGTGGGTGACGCGGACGACGGAAACAGGTATAAGACCGAGCAGCATTGTCGTGGATCAAGGCTCAATGCTGGGGTCAAGGATTTAGACCGGCTAATGATCAAGATGCTTGTTAAGCGGGCGACATGGGCTTGCTGTTGCGCAACCACCAGGAACCAGATCACATGCGAACAGCGAACGTATGTTCGTTGCTCAAAGTGTATTGAACTGCAATGTTCGGTACATGCTGGGAAGGTACTTAAGTACCAGGACGAACATCGTCACGAGATCAACTGCTTGTTTGGTATCGAGTCAACTTTCGAGTGATGCTTAGTTGATCTTCCTTTGAAATACTAGGCTCAGGACTGGGGTAAGAAGTCGTTGTATTGCCAAGTTGGCTGTTTCCTTCGAGTTGCGAGTGCAGTTGTACAAAAGCAGATATGGTCAAGCGTAAATTGCGATAGCAGCTTTCAATGCGCCATCTGCGGCCAAGAGAGTCACATGTCGCGTCGAAGCCCATAACGGTAACTGTATATATTTATTTTCAAGCCACGTCAATGCTCCTAGCACATGTCAAGATGCCCGTTGGCTCGGGCGGTCGATGAAGGACTTGCGGGGTGAATGTGAAGATGGCAAGGAGAAGAGCGATGATGGACAGGGGCAGAGTGACCTCGGCTGCACTAGCGTTTCCCCTTTCTGCTTCCGGAGCACCCATCAAGCAGCAACTCCGTCAACACCATCGCGTCAATGGACCTGTGATCTCATATTCAATCACATCGGCTTTATGCATATCTATATCCCCTGAGATGGCGTATTGGATGTGATCTTAGCATACACCAACCGGGCTGCTGGCTCAACTCGAATCTTGATCGTCGAGCCAGGACGGTCCTTGCCAGCTGAGTATGTGAAGAAGGCAACTGGAAGCGGTATTCGAAAGGCTAGTGAGCAGTAAACACACTTGCTTGACACATTGCTTTCGTAAGCAGTATCCTCCAATCCACCAGGTGCCGCTCAAGCGCCCGTGAAGCAGCAGAGCGAAATTACGCTCCATAACCCTCAAGCTCGCGGAGTGCATTCAATCGTCCGTCCACGAATAGCATGGCTTTGTAGCGAGTTGCCGGGTTCCGTGAGTGATTCTAGGTTAGTTACTTCCGTGCAAGACCGGAGTAGATCCGACACGCGTAGCGATTTGGATATCGAGCGCGTGTGCGTGTCACGATATGTGAATTCAGTCCATCTTAGACGGTACGTTGGAGAGAATTCGCGCTTTTGCAAAGAGCGAGTGGTAGAAGGTCAAAGATTAGGGCATGGGTTTCTTTCCACAAATTGGCGAGCTACCTAGTTATTCAAGCACACTCGCCGCCAGCACTGAGCGGTTACTATTTTCGAGATGTCTCATCTAGCTACGATCCAGAGCCTGGGGATTCTTTTTCTCGAACATACGATACGGAACGCTCAGTCCGCGGTTGGATGGAGAATTGCAAAATGTGACGATGTCGGTATGAAGGAGGCTTGGTGCATGCCGTTATCGATTTTTGTGAATTCGGATGCCGAGGTTGGGGCTGAGGGACGAGGCTGTGTGAACGACCATCTACGCCCAAGCATCAGACGAACGCTTCTCTTGTGCGACGTGACGGTTTGTCGAATCGAGAAAATTCTTCGGTGTCGCACGATCAGACTACAGCTTCTTGTCATCTACCGCTCGGCTATGCCCATACTTAGAATGTGTGGGTAATGAAGCGCGGAAACCTCTTGCATATTCCTGTCTCTGCTATTGCTCCGGGGCGCGTCAGTTCCGTTCCGACCGCAAGCGGTGCAGTCTAGCGCTTTCGAAACACTGCTACAGCTTGTCAGGCATCGATCTTCAACGTTCGCCAGAGGCACAGTAATGGCCGGCAGCAGTTCGCGGGCGCTTCTCATGGGAGCCTTGGACAGAACGTGCTTTCGGTTCTTCCCGCGGTCCCGCTGTGATCTGTGATCTTGTTTGCTGAAACGACCCACAACCCACACTCGCCCATCCAGTGACCGCGCCTATCGTGAGCGCCTCGCGGGCTATCGGCCGGCCGCATGTTCTTTTTCTGTGTATGGGTCTGCTATTATGAAGCCATCCAGGGTTTCTTTGAACCTCCAGAGCCCATAGCGCGGGCTTCTTTGGAACGGCTTGCTGACCTTCCCCTCCACGTTTCCGCACCTGCATCCATCTGCAGGTTCCCGAGCTCAGCCCTACTGAGTATTGATGACTACGTCCTACAGGTATCCGGCCTGGTGAGGCACCCCTTGCCCTTGTGTCGCTTGCCAAGGTCTTTATTTGGGCCATATGCGCTCGTCGAATCAGCGCCAGATTAGCCGCCCTTCCCCTCCATCGCTGCCCCTCCACCACTCAGCAGCAGTATTATTCTTAGACACAGCCGCATTAGGGAGTACAGCAGATATTCTCAAACAGGC
This sequence comes from Alternaria alternata, assembly GCF_001642055.1. Lineage (NCBI taxonomy): Eukaryota > Fungi > Ascomycota > Dothideomycetes > Pleosporales > Pleosporaceae > Alternaria > Alternaria alternata. Next base: position 694,477 of record NW_017306190.1, on the reverse strand, counting down.
GCTTTCGCTACAGTCTACTCTCCCTTGTTCGAGGGACGAACCGCTCACGTTTTGTACTTCGACCATTCACAGGCCCAAATTTGGCCTGCCCTGGTCCCTTATGATGGCGCTTGGAGCCACGACCCAGTGAACAGCCTCCTCTTCGCCTAGTCGCACATCCCATTCTCGGTAGATACAGATCGATCCGGCGATTACAGAAACATGTCCAGGTTTCAAAACAATTCTCCGAGAGGCCTACTGGTCTTTGTTGTCGATGGAGGCTCAGTGTGCGGCTCATTGTATAAAGACGTTCGCCATACCCCTTGATTTAGGCCTCAGACAACACAAACCCAAAGGTACGAACAGCAGCTCTTTCGTTTTCACTCTCGAGGATATCTCCTACCTTTCGTTCCTCATACGTCACTGTCGTTCTCCTGCGCCAGCTCTACCTTAATCATAATATCCTCCTCGGTCGCTTCCATTACTCTCATCTTCATCCTCCCCCCGTCTTTCTATATCTCCGTTCCAGTCATAACTTTCTTGTCTCGATAGTCTTTTCTTTCAATTGGTCAACATGCCTAAGATTGAAAAGGGTCCGGCGCACCGCCTTTCTGTATCGACCGCATCAGCCGCAGGCGGAACTCGGAGCTCCTCCTGGTCAGCTAAAGATGACGAAACACTTATCCAGGCCAGGGCACAGGGCCTCAACTGGAACCAAATTGGACCGAAACACTTCCCTTCCAAGACCCCCAATGCTTGTCGCAAACGGCACGAACGGTTGATGGAGAGGCAGAATGCAGAGCAATGGGACGGCGTGAAGCTGGACGTGCTAGCACAAGCCTATATGGAAGTGCGACGGGACATGTGGAGTATGCTAGCTGCCCGGGTTGGAGAGAAGTGGCAACTGGTAGAGACAAAGGTACGTCATGTGCGATCATAAGTAATACTGAAACAGCTGATATTAACTTCACTTAGTGTATGGAGAAGGGGCTAAAGAATCTTACTCAGGCCTATAGGTCAGCGCAGAAGAAGCTCGAGAATGGTACCTACCACGACCATGAAGATAGTGGAGTAGGCGTTTCTGACCTCGAAGAAGAACAAGAGGATCATCATGTGGACTTGCACACCCTGTCCACAATCCCCGATACTCATTACTCCGCATACCCAAGCTACCCTATGCAGCGTCAACAACGAGTACCGAGCATCCAGTCCATGCTGCAACCGATGCAACAGCACCAACAGCATCCCATGCAACAATCGATGCAGCAGCCAATGCAACAATCAATGCAACCATCGATGCAGCAAAACATGCAGCCGCCGATGCAGCAGACCATGCCGCAGCAGATGCAATACTCTCCGCATTCGCATCATCTTCCGCACCAGCAATGAACGCTCAGTGCCATTGCCAGCAAACTTGGCCTTTCTTCAACATCTCTTATCCGTCTTACATCTCCTTGTCACGATCCTTACGAACTTTCATCTTGCGCCTAAGACGGCAAGCGGTTTCTTTCTGTACCAATACCCCATCGGAAACACTCCGATATTAGAGTTTACCCCCTCTGGTAGCTCTCTTCGCCAAACATTACCTCAACGACAGACGCCAACTACTCACATTGGTAGTTTTCTTATACCCCTTGAGCATTCGACATTCGCATGGAGGACTGTAATCAGGACGGAAAACCAGGACACTCGCTTCCACCTGTACCGGCGACACGACGGAGGCTTAATTGGCGTTTTTTTTCTTCAACTTTTCAGTACATGCTTTTCATGGCAGCACGTGAGCATTGGGACAAAACTCCCTCGTAGATTGTGCAGCCATACATTTCTTGTCAATGTTAATTATTTCGTTCTACTGTCTATTATGCATGCTTAATAGTGGTGAAGCTGTCATTAACTATAGGGAGCTGCTCAGATCCTTCGATGTACATGTATGGAGACTATACCTTCCAACGCGACTTTCTAAGTAATCTGCAGCGATGTCTATCTGACAAGCACAAGAATCCATACGCGTCGACTTCCTAAGCCGTAGGTAGTCCGGTCACGTTCTGTGTTGCAACAACAGCATAGCCCCCAATACGCACACAGCCTCACCTATATTCTACCTGACCCCGCAATCCCCAAGCATAAGCATCAAAGAAAACCGATACAATCGTGCATCATGTTGCAGCCCCCAAATAGACATCTTCCTGCAGCGGCAAGATAGCTACCCGTCCGCTTCACCACGCGACGAAGCATGCGGCTCACCTAAGGCTCTGACACGCGATGACACGCGAGTCTGCCGTCGATCTCGGGGAACGATGGTCCCGCGCTAAAAGCGTATCATGACATAACCACCAATTCGGGTGTGCGCGCCAGACACTTGGCCCCCAATTTCTCACAATGCGCGAAACCACAATGTTTGAACGTGTGCGATTGAGCGATGCCCCGAGCCCCTCTCCTTCGCGTTCCCTACACCGATCCCCTTCCGGCGCCTAGGATCATTCCCGCGAGCGCGACGACGGCCAGCGGTGCTATTAGTGCTTTGGTCGACTTTCTGTCGCCTTCGTTATCCAAGTCTACTACACCTTCGAGGGCTCTTCAGTCGAGACTCTCCAGCCGGCTCGACCGTGGAGAGAATGTTGGCAACACGCTGCTGCTTACTGGTGCTGGCATCTCGGTAGCTTCTGGCTTGGCCGACTACAGAGGCACAAATGGCACGTATACGCTGAATAAGACGTATCGACCGGTGTATTTTCACGAATTCTGCGACAGCCATGAGGCGAGGAAGAGATACTGGGCGAGAAGTTTCCTAGGCTGGACGAATCTAGAGAAAGCGAAACCGAACAAGGCGCATGAGGCTTGTGGAGAGTTGGGACGAATGGGTGTGGTTGGGAGTGTAATTACCCAGAGTAAGTTTGACCTGGCAAACCTCACCTATTATACGTGAGGGGAACTTGGTGTCGAGATGCAATACTCGAGATGCAATACTAATGGACCCGTTAGATGTAGATTCCTTCCATCCAAAGGCGCACCCGCAGCTTCCTACCATCGAGCTACACGGCTACCTGCGTAACCTCGTCTGCCTGACCTGTCGCAACGAATACTCGCGCCGTTCATTTCAAGACCAACTCTCTACTTTGAACCCCTCATGGGCTGCCTTCCTCGCCGAAATGATCGAGTCTGGCGCTCTAGATACTGAGAACCCTGACGAGCGTCGGAAGAAAGGGCTCAAGTCGAATCCAGATGGTGACGTCGATGTTCCGGATGCTCCATATACCACGTTCAGATACCCACCATGTCCAACTTGCTTGGAGAAGCCACCAAAGCGTGCAGATGGAGGCACAGTCCGCGTAAAAGTTGACAAAGATGGCGCATGGGATCCCGCGAGCGAAGGTGGGGTGCTCAAGCCAGCTGTCATTATGTTCGGCGAGTCTATACCCGCCGCCACCAAAGTCGCCGCCGAGGAGGCTGTCGATGCCGCCGGTAGGATACTAGTCATTGGCAGTAGTCTTGCGACATACTCTGCGTGGAGGCTAGTCAAGAAGGCAAAGGAGATGCAAATGCCGATTGGAATATTGAACATGGGCGGTGTCCGAGGCGAAGAAACCTTCTTTGGAGACGTTGAAGACACGAATACCGGCCGGGAAGCAGCCCGCTTAAGTGAGAACGCCGAGAAGGTATTACCGCAAGTAGTGAGGATATTACAGGAGATGAAGGGAAGCAGGTAGTAGGCGAACTATCAAGTCACAAGTGCAAAGTGCGTCTGGCAATATGCAGATGTTATTGAACATGGTGATGAAATTGCCGTCGAGGCAGTGGTTGTGCTAGCTAAACAATGCACAGCATTCTAGGTAAACTCTCAATCCAACTCCAGCTTCGCGTAAATGTGATATCATATGGAGAAGCAAATCATCCACCCAACGCGCCTATGCTGGGAATGAAAGAACAAATGAAACTCCAGTCAAATCAGGACCTTTAAGCACCCCTTTCCCTGTCTCTTCTCTCACCCTCCTCCTCGCCGTCAGCATCCTCGACAACCATCCTAAATCCCTCCTCTTGCTCCAACTTCTTCATCCCCTCAGCCACTACGGCTTGCCCCTTCGCCCTCGCCTCCAGCAGAATCCCCAAATCCCTTCCAGGAACTGCCCTCAATTCATCACTGCAGCCGCGGCAGATACGCAACTGACACCAAGTACACGCCCACTTCCTGTCTTTGTCGTTTTCATGGCATACCATGCAGCCCATGGGCTGAAAGATGTTGTTGGACCAGATGTTGTGGCGATGTCCAGTGTAGCAGGAGAGTTGCGAGGGCGTTATACGTGGGATGTAAGAGACGGGTAAGGGGATCGGGTGGCGGGTCAAAGGTGTGAAGGGAGGGGGTGATGCTGGTGTCGTGGTTTCGGTGGGGGCGTTGTCGACGGGAGATGTTGGGACGGAAGGACCAGGGAAGGGAGAGAGGTTTAGATCTTGTAGGTCGGAGGATGTTGGGCGGGATGGAGCGCTCGTGGGTCGGACGCCTGGGGATGGCTCGGGAAGGTCGAGAGATATTGTTCGGACGGGTATTTGGGTCTCGGCTGGAATTGTGGTGGTTTGGGGTGCTGATGGTTGTTCTTGTTCCACTGGCTTTTGCTGGGGCTCAACAGCGGTAACAGCAGCAGCAGGCTCGTAACTGAATGGTCTCCTCTCACTTGGAGGTGGTAATGGTGAGACCGGAGAGATCTCACCATCCTTCTTGGCTAAGACTGGCTTCAGCGTCGGAGAAGGTGTCATCTCGGGCGTAATCGTATGTACATCTTTCGTGGGAATTGGAGGAGCCGGCCTCATTGCCTACACAGTCTCGGTCAGCGATCAACGTGCTATGATTGGAAATGGATCCAAGTACCCTTGATTTTGCGACATTGTCACACAGTACGACTATCGTACAAGTACTGGAGAAGGAAAAGGGAGGCGAATATATACCTTCAAAACGTTGAAACCTGTGCTGCTTTTACCGCGGGCGTGGAGAGGCGAGGCCGGGGCTTTGACACGAGGGTTCGACGGGAGGCCTGTGAAAACTTTCTTGGGAGGCGCGGGGACTTTGGCATCTTCTTGTTCCTCATCTGGCGTTGGCGGAAGTTGCGTTTCCATGTTACGCGGCTGCTCCTCTACCATGCTTGCTTGACTATCGACACTGGCCTTCCGGGGCATAGCATCTGATCGTTGACTGTCTACGCTAAGGTCTCTGGGTGCAGATGTAGGAGGCATCGGAGCGCCCTTCCTTCCTCGTGGTCCGTTAGTCAATTCAGCCAAGCTCTTGAACTTCTTGAGTCCTTGGTCTGGAACTGCTTTGCGCTTGATGATCGGGGAGATAGTTTCGTTAGACACTTCTGTCGGGTCTCTGTTCCCGTCTTGGGAAAGAAGTGAGTCGTTCCTCGAAAGATCTGTTGCTGGCAGTGAAGAGCCGTTTCTTGTATCAAACTGCTTGATTGACTTCCGCCTTTCCGACTTGGCTGGTGGTGGAGGTGGAAGATCCTTCTCCTCTGCCCCTGAGGAAGGGAGAGACTCAGATCGTGCCGGAAATACTGGGGTAGGGGGGACTGTTGCTGTTGATCCGTTGCTGATGGTGAGCTTCAGAGATGCTGGTTTAGATTCACGAGACAGGCTACGTGATTGAATTCTTCTTCTTGGTGGAGATCCTGGAACTGGACTTGCTGGAAAGACAGGAGCGTCTTGATCATCTGTGGTCTGTTAGCAAATTTCGCTCAAAAACCGATGAAATTAAGTCAAGTCGTGGTAAGTGGCACGCCGGATACTCGTAACCACTCATTCAATGTACACAAACAGGGGCCATCTTTTACATTCAAATCCAAGAAGTTCTTGCTTACCTCTCAGTTGAAATTTTGCTTGCATCCTCAGCGCAGCTGGTAGCGGTTTGCGCGCAATGCTATCTGATCGCGGCGGGGGTGGAGGAAGTTCCTTATCCGCAGGCACAGGTGAATACGCTGATGGAGATGCGTCGCCTCGGCCAAAGGAGTTGCCATAATCGTTGAGTAGCGCGCTGACAATGTCTTGTCTGGAGGCAGGAGCAGATAACAGGCCCCGTTGAGCCATGACGTCGGTCATCGTGAAGTTCAAATATGAAATGTCGTTTTTCAATGTGAGCGTGGACTGCGATCAAAGGATGGCACCAAAGGAGTGGATAGTGCTCGAAAAGTTGCTTTGGTAGTGAGTGTGTGTAAAGAGCGTGGTGGCAATGAAGAGAGTGACTATGCCGTGAAGCAAGACGAAAAGACAGGTCCCAGCCCGATTATAGACTCTCTTAACGAGCACAAGTCATGAAGGAAGGAATGAGAGTGGAAGGGACGCGCATAGCAAACCCTCGCGGCGAAGCTGGACGTCTCAGGTACAAGAATGAGCATGGGACACGGCTGACAGAAGAGTGGTCGGGCCTTTCAAACGCATGAAGTGTTTGACATATGGGCCAGGAAGAGGCTGGCCTGTCACAGCTGACGACCAACGACTGCGCGGATTATCCATGCAAGGGTTAAGGCGTTGGAGATGACAGGATGGTCCCGAGCTCCACCGGGGAGCGGGATTCTTTCGATTGTTCTGCGGAATTGGTCCACGGCCATATTGAACGACCCGGCAATTTCTCCATCAGCCGGTCTTGAGACGATCACGATAAAGTTCAGAATACAAAGCGAGCCCACGTTCTTGACGTCGCACAAACGGCCCGACCACGGGAAGCTGAAGCACAACGTTGATGCGTGACGTGCCAGGCGACCGCTTTCTGCCAAATCACGGCACCCCACAAGTGTGACCCGCACGTGATCAGCTTCCGCGTTTCAGGCTACCGGAATAGCTCTTTCGGAGGAGATCGAGAAGATATGCCGAGGAGCTGGTCAGACCCACAGTTGCACATGCGCTGACGTGTGACGTTCGCAGATCCACATATCATCGTCGTCCGCCTTTACATGGAGCTTCCATGTGCATCGCATACCTAGGTACTGTGGTGCAATCTCGTTTTCGGAAACAAATGCTTCGGTCAGAAACGAAATGACGATGATGTAGACAGGGTGTCTGCAAATCATTGGCGGGAGCGGACCTAAGTGCGCGATCGTGACGGATAGATTGTGTAGCATTGGCGTCGAAGTTTCCCGGGTCCGTGGGCTGTGCCATGGCCCTTCATATTGTACAAACGGACGGATGGCCAATCACTAAGCAAGCCCTGAATACTGGTGTTCGTGAAACAATGTTCAAGATTGCTTTTCGTGTAGCTGACTTTTGATCTTTCGATCATAGCCTGTTATTGATCTGAATAAGACGCCTCACTCGAGACAAACTTTGTACATCTACACATCGCCTTGTATTTCGACAAAGGCCTATCGCGATGACGGCCAATTCTGTGGGTCAGAAGATCCATGGGTATCCCCTCCAGCTCTGCAACTGTCAATCATGACAAAAAGTGAATCCTCCCGTGCGCCGTCGCTAATGAACAGTCGATCCTAAGCATCGACAGGGACTAAGGTAAAGTATTTACAAGAATAGTAGGTAAAGGGTATCGCTCCATCACTGGAAGAAATAAAGTACAAACATTAGGATCAAGGTTATCGTAGGTGTAATTGTGACGCTCGTAGTCGGTGCAGCAGCTTTGAGAGGGGCGGCTGTGACATTAACGAAGGTCGAGCCGCATGCTATCGAGATCTGCTGAGCGGCTGAGGTGTAGGTTTTCGAAAGAGGTTGCGTAGCGTTGTTGCCGTAATAAGAAAAGACGCTCATTGCTTGTTGTAGGCACGAGTTGCAAGTTGGCCGTGATCCACCGGGAAGTTCTTGTCCAATGGGTAGGTAATATGGGTATGAGTCTCCTGGTGACGACGTGTTGCTGACGGCATTTGCGAAACAATAGTTTCCCTGGTCATCGTGCAAACAACTTGCCTGATACGATGGCTGGTATGCGACGAGGCCGTTGTAAGCCTGCAGTACCAAGGGATTGTCGCTTTCATAGTCAGATTTGCATGCCGTCTCTGACAGTAGTTCTATCGCAAAATTGTCCAGGATCGGTTTGCATTGCGCTGCGTCTACTTCGCAGGTCGCATCGAGGGTTTGTGTAATACGGAGCGTAGATTTCGAGGCATCGAAAAAGCCGCTTGATGTCTGCAGCCTGTCAGTCGAGACTTTCTTTGAGTCTCTCGTTGAACATACCTGTATCAGTAAGGAAAATGGGTGGCAGTTGTTGAATTCCGTACTTGAACGCAGGCGATTGAGGAAGTTTGCGCATGAGTTGGTAAAATTATTTGAGAATCCTGTATCGAATGCCTTGGGAACTTCGAATTTGGAGCTATCGGCGGTATTAGAGTCGGTATTGATGGCTCGTTCCGATAGTGGAGCAGAGGGTGTTTGCGTGACATCGTCGTCGCGTTTTAGAGGAGGCATCAACAGCGAGGCGGATGGCGGCGGGCTGAGGTCCAGGTACAATGCCGATCCTGTCCAAGCAAGGTCGTCTTCCACGAGCAGGGCCGGTCGATCACCATGTGTTTCCGTTGCGGATACGGGGGCAGCCTGGGAACTGCAAGATAGAAATACGACGAGCAGCAGAAGCAACGCGCGAAATTGGAAGCCGATGCGTGGTGACACTCGCAGATATAAGGGGACTCCGCAGCAGCCGTTTTCGTGTTGCCTCTTCCGCGTTGGCAGGGGATTATGGTGCGACAGGATCGCTACCGACTCGCGTACGAAACATTGTGAACCCATATCCAATAAAGGATGCTATAGCCGTTGATGATGCTATTATTAAACGCAGAATCTCCTCAGAATCCTGAGGCCCATGACCGAACTTTGGTGATGGCCAGGTGGTTTACGGTCGTTGTCGATGACCACTTTGTCCAACTCTCAGGTACGGATGGTACCTTGCAGCGGTTCAGCAAGTGTCCGAGGGCTTTTTGCGGGCCGCCAGGGGTAGGGGAACGGTCGTAACTGTGAAAAGGCAAAGAGTGACAACCAGTTGGAGGGACTTGCTTATCAATGTCGATCGCAACCCGAAAGATGGTTTGAACAGCCTTTCGTCGATTTATTTAGCAGCCTCCAGAACATGTCAATGCATGGGAACGGCCGGCCCTTATGATGATTGCCATGGAAGCTGCGAATCCTTCAAGCCACCAGCTCATTCCTGGCCTGCTAATAAAGCCACGACGGGCCCCCCGTGCAAGCAAGACTCGTTTCTTCGGCTGACGACTTACAAGCGATTCGGGTAATAGAAGCTTTCGACCAAATCACGGTCTGTAGGTCTAACGGTTCTGATAGGTCAGTTATGCGTTGGTCTGTTCAATGCAATAAAAGTTAACCAGATCGAGCGACGTTCTGGCCAGAAAAACGGGGCACCATTCTGTCTAGGCGGCGCGGTCCCTGACGCCTTCGCCAAAGATTGCCCCTTGCGCGGCAATAAGGCTCGTTCTGTGCAGCTGCTGTGCCGGCAGGTAGCCGCTACAAGGCGTTGCGAGGGGCAGCGTTACAATGGTAACTTTGTAACGATCACTAGAAGTTGCGCTGCTTCCCAAACGCCTGGGAGATGATGTAGATATCGCTTTTGTCTCGCTGAACGTCGACGTTGGATGAAAGACGTGTTGTGGTGTTGGGAATGTAGCCCCCAAGCCCCGGGAACAATCCCGCCATCGCGGCGGTCACCCAACACTCTACACAGTATCGCCAAGCCAATAAGCCACTGCGAGCCACGCCCCTATCGGCTCCGTTCTTCTAGGTCTCTCGTGTCCTTGTCAGCTATAGACCGTGAATCGACGCTCACATTGGATTACACACCTCTTCGACGGTCTCATCGCGAACGTTGGCGCGCGCGTGACTTATATTCTGCTCGACCAACTCAGCTCCAGCCAACACGTCAAGCCAGACATACTTCCTGTTCTGCGACTTGAAAGGCAGCTGTGGATATCAAGAAAAGGACGTGCGCCTTCTTCTCTCTCAACATCTTCCCGCTGTCGCCTCTTGTGGTGTTGCCAAAATTGCTCAATACCATCTTGTCAGCATACCAACACTAATGGCGATGTTGGCCATCCGCTGCGCGCGTATATGCTATCGAAAACAATCTGTATGCGCCCTCTGGGCGACTCTGCGCCCCTTTCTACCTACCTGATGCGGAGATTTTCTCCGCATGAAGCTACTTTGGAAGCTCCATCTTCCACAAAGGTCAACGGTGACTGCCCAACTGCAGCATTAGTGCTCACGTTCCGGCTCTCCACACCATCAAGGCGTGTGCATCCATCAACGCGCCGTTCATCAACACGAAGACATCTCGGCCAATGCGCATCTAGACTTGACTTTCCGGTCTACTACATGCGTGGCCATCGCAGTCGTTATTAGAGATCTTGCCAAAATCCTGGAATTCACATCGACAGGCTGCACTCTCAGATGACCCCATGTTCATGTCATTGAGCCTAAATTACCTCGTTCATAACAAGCCTGGCATATACTGATCTCCCGGCATCCGCAGGCTACGGGCGGGATAGAGGATTGTAAGGGCAGGGTCTGGGCTTATAGAGATGAGGAGAATGATGCTTCAGCTTGGAAGAGCTTCCAAGAATTGCTAGTATTACTACGTAGAATTGTCAGCAGGGAGGCTCTACTAAGCTAAACTAGGGTACAGTACTGCCAGCAATGCGTTTTGTATATAGGAAGCTGCCCTTGGGTACACTTTTCGCTCGGACCGAAACTTGTAGCGATCTCTAAAACTTTTAACAGGAGTAATGTGTTAGCGTGATATTTGGGCTTTACGATAAGCACATATCTCGAGAGGTAGCTCTAGGCAATCACTGCTCTCTCAGACGCTTGGCACCTGTATAACTTGGCGGTTGAAAAAAGAAGTTGCTTGTCAGACGTGTACTTCAGAACTCCACCATACAGTGACTTAATTTAGGAACGTTTTAAATCTCGGCCACGGCTATCCCCACATAGTTTAAATTGTGGCGCGCCAGACATCGGTATGTGACTCTGACAAGTTTGTTTGTATATGCGAACCTTGATAGCACACAGTGTAAGATAGACAGATCAGAAAATGTATCATGAGAAGCGATGTAGATGTGTTCTCGATCGGGACCAAAAGAGGTTCGAGCGCCATGGAGCAGATATCTTACGTAGCAAATAGAAAAATCTGTTTGCACCAAAGAACTCAATATGCTAATATCGATGCCTGTAAAGGTGGAGAAGTACCATCTTCGCAACTACCACACTGACCACATTAAGTATCCAGTTTCACGAGAGCATCAATATTAGCTGGAAAATTCCAGACTTTGGCTCCGATAGATAACGGTTTGACTATTAAGGAGATGCACCCCAAGCTCGATTCTACACTCCATACCTGGGGCCTGCGTAGGTTTCAGATCTATTCATCCGAGTATGTGCGCCACCTTAACACCGGGCACTTTACGAGATTGGCAATCTCGAATTCGATAGGATTTGACTTACAAGAGCTAGAAATGAGTCTGCAAGTATGGTGAAGACATGAGAAGGGAAAGCGGGATCAGCATCTTGTTCAGGGTAAAAGTTGACGGAGCTGGACTTGGAAAAACAAAGACTGGGAAAGATTTAGCATTGTACCTCAATACCTGTCATAAATAAAAGCCTAGTTCTGGTTGATGGTTCTCCGTATAGGTCTCAAATCAATGCAATAGGATTGGTTCGTACATCAAGTATACAGGTTGTAGTTGCAGCTGAGATCGTTGACCTACGACATCAGTAGGAACATTACTTAGACGGTCAGACTGAAGACGCCAAGTGTACACCCAGACCGATAGTTTTGGAACTCGAGAACTAATCGCCAGTATTTACGTGAGGCATTGCAGCGAAGAACATTATCAACTGCCATAGGTTGTCCGAGATGATCGCGAGGAATATCGATGAGCCGAGGTACTGAGAAGAAGGCGCGCTAATTGGCCTGACGAGCACGTACCGCAGGATTACTGTCTTCGAGCGGTTGAAATCGTCGTCTTTGGCTATCTTAGCGCGGCGTACGGATGTGATCTGTTGGGTGTGTTGAAGATGGACAAACTGGGGTGGTTCATGTAGATGGTAGGTACTGCCACAGGAAAAGACTTTCGCTGGCACGGACACCACTCTCGCTCCGCATCCGCATCCGCATCCTTGTGGTCGCGACGTCGAACAACCAGCACCCATGTTGCCAGCGGCCCGATAAACCAACGGGAAGCACCGATTCGCTTGCTACTAAGGCCGTAGATAGAGATACGCTGACGAGTCTCATGCAACGATGATGATTGTCCCCTCTTTTGGTGGGGTTTAGGCGGTCCGTCAGCACAGTGAACTTCATCTTCGACCGTGCCACTACTTGTGATACATCATCCATATTCTCTCTGCTAAGACACGCTACCACGAACATGGCGAGTCGATCGATCGTATGTGAATACTCGAACTCAGACCTGCGTAGCCCTGGGGCAGTCAACAGCTGATGACTGACGCGTAACACAGTTGCTTATAGCGCTTGCTATCCTCGCGCCATACGTATACGACCGCTACCTTGCGTTGTCGACGATATTTGGAAACAGACCTGGGAAATTCGAGGACGTCAACAACTTCAAGAGCCATGAGGTCAAGTTCCGCGATCAGCTCCGCAACTGTGAGGATGTGCTCTTCGAAGAGGGCATGGGCATTGCGTTCCTGAGTTGCAACCCTGGAAGAGATCAGTGGAATACCGTGATGGTGCGAAGCTTCCAATAAAATTTGCTCACAGAAGCGAAGTTATGTTTGTATTTCACAACCTAACATCTACAGGGCACATTCGCTCCAGCTCTAAGCAAACGAGGCGATGAAGACAACCCACATATCTGGATCTACGATTATTCAACGCCAAACACTCCTGAATCTGAAGTTCTCAAGCCGCTGGTTCTGACTGATTACAATAATGCAGCAGACTTCCAACCCTTGGGCATCGAGTTCGACGCCGCGACATCAACACTTTACGTCATTAACCATTCCCGGAATTCCGGAAACATCATCGAAGTATTTCAGGTCTCTGTCCAAGACGCAGTAGCGAAATATGTGCAAACATTGAAGCATCCACTGATCTATACACCCAACTCCATCCATTCTTTGGGAGACGGAAAACTACTAGTAACCAACGACCACTACATCGGGTCCCTCATCTCTCCGCTCATTTCGCAGGTCGAGACGTTTGCTGGAATTCCTGGGGGTAGTGTCGTATATACCGACATCCACAACCCCTCGCACACAAAGACGTTGGTCCGTGTACCTTTCGCCAACGGTATTGCTATGCTCAACTCGACGACCGTAGCTGTTGCCTCATCAGCGAAAATGGGAGTGAACTTCTACACTTTCAGTCCTGACACGATCAAGTTACATTTCCGAAAGTTCATTCGCGCTCCATCGAGCGTCGATAACCTTTCTGTCGACGCTTCTGGCAAGCTTCTTATGGCCGGCCATCCCTTTGCGCCAGGACTTATGAAAGTAAGCAAAGCTAGGGCGAAGTGCAATATTCAGGGATCAGAAGATGAGAAGCAGGCTTGCGAATGTACGGCGGCTAGCTTTGTGGCTGAGTGGAGCGAAACTGGAGGACTGAAAACGTTGTATAAGAACAACGGACAGGAGTTCTGCAGCAGTAGTACTTTTGCTCGGGATGTGGGAAGAGGTGTGGGTATCATCACAGGGTTGTACGATAGAGGCATCTTGGTGTCAAAGGACGATCCAACCACTGTGCAGTGAGGCTCAGAGATGGCTACATGTAGTAGATCTGTTGATGCGACGTGAAAATCTATCTAAGAAGTTACTGTATAGGCAACGAATAAACAAACCGACGTTGAAAGCTCTGATATAATGCTCATCCAACCCAGTGTGCTTTTGTCGCTCACTGCAGCTCCCTGAGCATTCTGTTCACATTCTTCTTCTTGTTTGGCTTCTTGTCCTCTGTCTTGTGCGCTATCCCAGTAGTTTCATCCTCTCTAGTAGTCTCATATTTCCTCTTGTGGTTGACTTTCAGCTTTACCACTAAACTCAGCCGCTTGCAGCTCTCGTCTTGCTCGCTAGTCCATGGAACATACGTCCATCGCCTCGCCGGACCCTGCTGATTTAGGGAATTACTAACAGCGTCATACCCCGAATCACCCCCATTCTCCGTTTTGCCGTCGGAAAGCGTCCACTTGATATGATGCTTGGGCATCTCATCTTTGCGCTCTATTGTTAGCGCACCATCAGAATGCACAACGACAACTTGGACATCCTCTGGAAATTCCGCGTCATGATTGGTAGAACGGAACTTGGACGGTAGATGGGTTGTGTGTGTTGAAGGGTCAAGGATGTAGTGCCCACAACCTCTAGGTTGTGGTTCCGGATAAAGTGGATACGACGGCGGAGCTACACTCTGTCAGTGTTGTGCTTTCGTACCGCCTGATCGCGATCATATTACCACAAAGCGCTCCCTTTTCAGTACGCGGTAGTCCCAGGCGCATGAGGCCAACCTGATCTTCTGACAAGAAGTCTAGTGGCACTCCATACAACTCGCAATATCGATCCCAATGGTCCCAGGTTTCGATGTAGATCGGTGGTCGATCACCTTGTTGCCTCATGCGTCGAGTGTAGTAATCTTTGCTTTGCGGTACACTACTCGGAAGCTTCTCGGTCACTACATCTGGCGGATTGTGAAGTGTCCAGAACGAGTCGTTGAAGGGAACTTGTTTGAACCACGACGGGCGCCAATGCAGTGTCGAGTTGTCGTTCAAGCTTGTAAGAACCAGTAGATCTTGCTGATGACGTTTGAGTAACAAATCGGCCTCTACTTCATCTTGTGTAGGATTCTTGGATGCCTGGCATCCCGATGTCTTAGGTGTTGGGGTCAGTGATACAGATGGTAAGCTAGTGGGAGTTGCGAGACCGTCTGTGGCAGTGGTAGGCGAGTATCTCAACGCTTGTGTTTCCGGGGTGTCGGGACCCGAATGTGGTGGTGTGTCGCGACTCTGCATGTTCGCAAAATTCCTACCCAACATCGAGATATGAGACTGTCGTAGCAAGACTGTCGGGTTCTTGACGCGAATTAATAGCCGGATTGTGAGTAGTGTCGGTGAGTGGTGAGTTCCCTAGTGCGCATACACCTCCATTGCTGTTTGTTTAGATCTAAGCGTCACAACCACGGGCACTCGCATGTTGTAATCACCCGACAAAGAATTGAACAGTCGACAAACATTTTTATACTGATTGGCTCTCATGCTATGGTTAAACTATCTATAGCTTCAAAGCACCATGAGTGGTAAGTCTCACCGACTCAAACCCTGCACAGCCTTCCATTTTGGGTTTGAACACCCTGCTCTCCATCTTTAACTACCCATCGCTCACTTCCAACAGCAGTGGTCGCGTAGAAAACATCAGTAGGGTCCCATTTCCTCTTTATCTGACTCAACTTCGGGTAGTAACCTCCATAGAACGACTCTTGCCAGTCGGGCTCTTCGACGCTGGCTTCGTTGAGATATGTGCCACCACCCTCGGACACTGGTGAGATATCGCGCCAGGGCTGGAGGATGTTTTCCTGTAGATCTTTGTTCGCGAGTTTGAGTGCCTCAGGTGTGGAGTGATCCATCGACTTGTTCGATGAGGTAACCATGAACATGCCGCATTCGCGCCATGCTGGGCTAATGGCGTTGTTGGTATTTGCGTACTTAACAGGAGTCTTGTGGTAGCCAAGGAGATGTTTACCAGCAGAGACATGTTCCTTGATCAGTGCATAAGTCTCATTGAACTTTTCCTGGAAGTTGCGTCGAGGGACGATGCGATTCGCCGGAAGCGAGTTATCCAGACCGATAGGGAAGCTGTTAGAGCCCCAAGCTGCCTGGTAAGCGGAGTAGAAGTTGGTGTGTGCTACGCTTGTATGAGGTTTCGTAAGCGTGATGTTGTTCGCGTCTAGGTAATCGAAAAATGGCTTTACAACCTTGTCGTATGATTCCGCAGTATGGTTTGCTGCGAAAAGGTACGCCATGCTGAGGAATGGTTGAGGTTGGTTGCCCATAATGAAGAAGCTGTATATGCCTGACTCTGCCCAGTCGAGGAAGACTTCATAGAACTTCTTAGTACCCTTCCAGAAGTCTTCAAGGCTATTGTTCGAAGCATCGAGATACCAGCCTGCAGTAACGACGTTTATCTTGGGGTGCACGCGAACGATGACCGATACGACGACGGCGAAAGTACCGCCACCGCCACCTCGAAGCGCCCAGAACAAGTCAGGGTTCGAAGCTTCGGATACAGTGATGAAGCGACCATTAGCTGTTACAACCTGAAATGCGACAACATGGTCGGCTGACATCCCGTAAACACCGGCAAGAGGATTTTGCCCACCACCAGTGATCATACCACCAGCCCACCCAACGCTCTGGTGTATGTCAGTCATCTTGATCAGGCATGATATCCTCAGCATTACTTACCCATGAAACGGCACCGAGAACAGTAACATCGTATTTGTCTGCAGCTTCATAGATTTGCCTAACGGTAACTCCAGCAGCAACCTTGAAAGCCGGTCCAGAATAGCCCGGACCTTTGTAGTTGGGGAGATAGTCGATTTGGTCCATGTTGTGCATCCATAAACTCAATGCTCCGGCACCAGTGGACTTTCCCAGATAGCAATGACCAGTGTTCTTGATGACTAGACGAAGGTTGGTCGCTCTTGCGAAATTGATGGCAAGCTGAATCTGCGCCACGTTGGTGACTTTGATTGCGTACTCAGGATATCCGCCCAGTGTGCACGATTTGCCGTCAGTGTCATTCTTAGGCATACATGTCCTACCCTGAAAGATGGGCCACATATCTAGACAGACAGTGTTACTAGACGGCTTATTTAAGCTTTGTAGAAGGGAATCACTCACTTGATGTAGGATCTGCATGATGGAATAGCGGATCCGTGAATTTGTTGGCAACTTCCGTACACTTTGCACCGTCTTTCTTTCCCCATTTCGAATCGTAGCATGAGGCAGCAATAGGCTTAGTTGGGATGAGTGCCCCGCCTAAAAGGACGTTGAAAATGTCCCAGACAATTTCCTTGGGCCACGCCAAGTCTCCAGGAAACGTCTTGCAAGATGCTGAAGCTGCGCGTCGTACACGCGCATCACTAGCAGCGGTGCTGTCGTCGAACGCGAAGTATTCCGCATACTCGGAAACACCCTGCTCGGTTACGAGCCGCTCAACGACGGCGTCCGTCAACTGTAGGGTCTCTGCTTCTTGAAGAGGTGCGCCTGCTACTGGAGTGGCTGGGACGAAAGCAGCTGCAGGTTCGACATCAGGGATTGAGGAGGATTGGCCAAGGACAGCCCCCGGAGAAATAATCAAGAAGAAGCACGTGGCTAGCCGCTGCATGGGTGCCATAGTGAGGCCAAGACGTGGAGAAGAAGACGAGGCAGATAAAAAGCACCAACGGAGCTTCGTCTTTTTATCTCATCCCTTTAGCCGTCCGGTAAGCATACTTTTGAGGATCTCTCACACGCTTCATGTGCATGATTCATGTGCAAGCGTTCTAGATGTTGCCACGGACTGCGATTAGCCATTGAGTGTCGAGTGGGGGATTGGTAGCGAAGGGATGTAGATGGTCTTACGCAAGGGACTGCATACAGCAGCCGGGCCTGATGGATCCGTGAGCAGATCGTCTCCTTGCCTTCAAAATCTATCATGGCTCAGTTTTGTTCTATCCACGCCAGAAAATGCAAAGATACTGCGGATTCGCGGCAGTTGTAAGCCAATTGAAACTTTCTAAACCCTGTACCAGCAGGAAGCAGCTCAATCTCTGCATGTTCCTGTAGGATGCTAGTTATGCCAAATTTACGAGTCGGACATGTAGGCCAATGGGGCAAGTTCATCTGTTCAGAAGCATTAGTAGCTTGGCGTTTGAAGGATGGAAGAGTATCAGACTTGTTCAGCTGTAGGATTGCGGCACAGTCCTCGTTTACGTTTCTCTTCCCGCCACTCAGATCCAAAACATCGATTTGCCAAGGACTACTTGAGAAACAAATTTCTTACTATCGTTATCTCACATCGGGATTATATGGAACGAGAAAGGTATTACATAATCAGTCGTAGCTTGATGTTGAGAGTAGGCGACTGAAGACAGAGCCTACCTAGGTAGCGTGCGGCACGGTTCAGGCTCGGCCCACGAGCCGCCCGCACTTCCAAGCCGCGAACGCCAATAGCTTGGTAGTGGACCCTCTCTGCTCCACTGCACGAATCAACCAGCTCAAGTCTCGTCACATCCTACATGCAGAATCCTACTTGGCCCTTCCAATTAGTGAGAGATCATCAACAACACCTGCTGAAAAAACCATGCTTGAAACAAGCTCCGTCAACAACTTCCGTCTCGAGATCCGTCGCACAACCTTGAAAGTCCTGGGGAAATGGGCATATGAAAGTCCCATTCTAACGTTACGAACAATGAGAAGTACCTTGTTGACGCCAAAGTCTGTGCGATCTATGCCCGCATAAGTTATTCATCCTGCTGGCAGTGTTGATCAGATGAACGAATGCAAGGGTTGAGGATGGATTCTCTGAGCCGTCTGCGGCTCGGGGCATCCGGAACAATACCAAGACAGCTCATTCGATCAACAGCTTTGTTCGTGGTAGAGGCACCGATAAACGTGACGAGGTGTTTGGCGGGAGGCAGAACGAGAGCTGACGTGGAAGCCATCTCGAGGATCTTGATTACATTAGTATATAGATTCTAGTAGGTTTGGGGGGCGAATTTACATCGCACTTCACATCCTCTTCATCTTGACCAAAGATTAAAGCCAAAGTCTCGTCATTGAAGAGGATGTGTAGACTCTAGTGGTGGAATCGGAAGCGAAAGGGAAGATGGGTGGTATCGACGCTGAAGAATAGCGCCTAAACCCCAATCTGTTATTGTGCAGAGCCAAAAAAGAGAGTTCAAACAGTACTGACAAAGTCACAGAACAAGCTTGCAGTTTCTGGTAGTATTCTCTCTACCTACCTGATGCTATGTATGTACATGGAAACTACTATCCCAGATTTGTGGGATGTATTTCCCTTCGTTTAGTACGTCATGCTCGCATATCTTCGTTATACGGGTCAGTCCAAACCCTCTACAACTCCTCCTTGTCGACACCCTCAATAGAGACCAGCTCAGACTCAAAGACTGCTTTGGGTTAGCCCATCTGTCCGTCGTGTGTCCCAGAATTCCGACTTACTCAAAACGCTGTTGGCGGGGATAGGGCCAGCACCTCGCGAGCCATAGGCCCACTCGGGCTGGATTGTGAGCTTCCTCTTCTCGCCAGGGCACATGTCAAGCAGACCCTGGTCCCAGCCCTTGATGACCTGACCGGTACCGACAGCGAAGTTCAAGGGGGAACCGCGGTTGTATGAGGCGTCGAACTCGCTGCCGTCTAGGAGTGTGCCGCGGTAGTGGACGTTGACCTTGTCGCCGACCTTGGTCTTGCGCGTGCACTTGGCTTCGGTAAGGACCTCGGTCTTGAGGTGCTGTAGAACATGTCAGTAAGTTGCACATGCTGTACAGCTTCCTTGGGTTACTACTTGCCTCATTGTTGACGATGTCAGCGACGGCGGCCGTAGCCAGAGCAGCGAGGAGGACGGTAACCTTCATCTTGACTTGTGGGTAGGAGTATAGTTTGATTCTGAGTGTTTACAGGTGTCTACAGAGCAAGGCGACGTTGCAATGGCGGTAAGACGAAGCCGAGGGTCCTTGTGGGGATGAATGCCAAGCGGCGATGTGGCCCCAAGTTATGCAGGGACCTCGCGGACGTCATTGGACGCTGCGGAGGATAGTTTTCCAATCGCAGCTTTACCATGACCTACCAACCATTGTCATCTTCACCATGTCTATTTCACCTAGCTGGTTAGAGCCTTTCGTGTCCAACATGTTTCCATCTGTCATAACTTGCAAGTTAGCAGATCAGACGACGAGTTGCAGGCTATTACCACGACTCACGACGACACATTGGGAAGCGTGGTGAGTCTTCGAGGCAGTATTAGCGACATCTCGCAGTATCCAACGTACACAAAGCCAATTGTATCATTCATGTTGAGCTTCCAGTAATAAGAAAAAGATGTTGTGAGTACCTATACAACTGACTCGTCCTCCGTAGCTGCATCATACAAGAGTAAGCCATGATGCCGGCAGCACTTCACTCACTTTACAACCAACTGCCAAAGCCACCGAAGAAACTTTTTCCTATTAAAGACACATGGATATAAAGATAACCAACAAAGTTATCAGGAGTGGTCCCAGGGCAGTCTAACGCCGTCCCGTCTCCAAATGATACATGAATCGAAGAGTTTATAATCGTACACCCATCCCGTCGTATGTGGCCCCTCCTCTTTCGCCGTCTTGCTCCCATAAGCAAAAACCAATCAATAGTAAACGCCCTTCTTCAAACCGATCATGCCCTGCTCCCTCCCCTCCGTCTTCACCTTCTTTAACCCAAAGTCCCCAACTTCTAAACCAGCAGCCTGGACGTCTGCATTTGTAAGCGTCCCGGCCTGACCTGCGGTCTTCCCACCCTTGCCATCATTACTCGTCTGCCTGGAGCACTGGAAGCTCCCAATTTCCGGCATATTAATAGCAATACCAGGAAAGGTCACCTGCTTGAGCGACTCTCCTGTGCACACAGCCGTCTTAAAGAGCGAGCATACAGTGCCTTGATCTGGACCGATTGATGCGATACCTCCGGGGCTACCTTGAATGTGGCATTCCGTATTGGGTTGCGTCCAGCTGCAGTCGCCAGCGAAATTGGGTTTTGTGCAAGTATAGTAGGCGCCAGGGAGACCACGACGGGAAAGGTGACGTGTTATGGGCGAGGCTGAGGTGGTGGTTGTGGTCGTGATGGTGAGCAAGAGGGCTATGAGTGCGATGGCTGTGTACATTGCTGGCTTTGTTTTTGGAATGTATGGGACGATGATTAAGAATTACTGGGTGGGTTTCTACGCCGTGCGTATAGCGTAGTGTGCGTATGGGTATAGTTCGTTCTTTGAAAGATCACTGGGGTAGATGTTTCAGATGCCCTTATGACAGTCGCTAGGTGTCTTTATGACGAGATCTTGGATTCTTGTGAGCCATCGGGTATGGTGAGGTCCTTGCGCATGTCGTACACAAAGGACTGGGTGGTTACGAGAGCTCGTACCTTGGAGTAAAGTGGCAGGGCGACGGTGCATCAAGCACAAAGACTGAACTTAGTCTCTTTGTCGCGAACGATAAACATCTACAAGGAGATGTGGAAACTGGTCGGCGTGGCTCCATGGCGAGTGACTACGCCACGAATACTCTTCAATGGGCCATGCGGAGACAAAGAACTCGTATCGGATATAAAAAAGTGAAAAAGTGCCAAAATATCCAGATACTAGGGATGTGAGAAGGTAATATGTGCCACGGTTGCTGCCGGGTGCAGCCCGCAACGATGGCGCGACATGGGCGGGCTGTTGCTGTGAAACGTCACTCCGGCGGGGCTAATGATGAGATGCGGCACTCTGGGACCAAAAGGGTCGCAGTCCTCGCAAGCCCATGTCCCAAATCATCTTACAGCCGTGAGCTTGCCGGGTCGGGGAACTGCGTTCGCCTGATCAGTGTCATCAATGTGTTGCCGCCAAGCTGTCGCCGATGCCGCCATCACCCACTTGAGTTGACAGGTATGACCAGGGGCGGTCGATTATGATCGTCAGGTACAAAGCCGTGAGGCTGCTGCGGGATGCTACTATTGGTGGATAGCGAATTGATATATCGCCTGGTCGTATCTACTAAGATTGCTGCTCTTTGCTCTGGTTCTCAAAGTTGGTCGTCTAGAAAGCAAGGTTGAGCGTGTATGTTGGAAGCATGATGACGCGCCTGCACCTGCCATCCTCTACGCGTCGACGCGCCTACCAGACCCACATTCCTGGCTCCGAACACTAAAAGCAAAAAGTCTAATACGACTTCCATTCCTCGCGTTGCGAATGGCTTCATTAAAAGCGAATACACGTAGTCATCATGAATAAACTCGGTCGTAATTTGCTTGCTTGTTCTACAATCACTCTAGGCACGGCAGCGGAGGGTCATCCTCGTTTAGCTCTAACAAGCCATCACATCTCATTTCCTTTTATCAAACCCGACACGATCTCCAAATGCTAACACTTACTTGATAAGCATTTCGTTCGAGAACGCGGCACTTCTTATGCATAAAGATACGCGTTCCACGATGAGTTGCGTCTTCCGAAACCGCGAAACCCCATGCGTTTTGTAGCTAGGGTCTTATCTGTGGGGTTCACCCGCACGTCAAACGAGTTTCGTAGTTGGCTTGCGCGGAAGAGCAGGGCCCGGCTGTGGTTCTTCCTATTGCGCCTGTTGGACGTCAGGTGGATCCATGGTTCCGTGTGCGAGTGTGTACTGCAACCTAGAGGTATACAACCTCTTCTGCAGATGCCCGTGTTGAGGTAAAAAAAACTGGTGAGTGCCTCCCAGGTGTAAATCATAATTTATTGTAGGTGAGAAAGCTCTCTCTGTATGCTGCAGGAGCTTTCAATATTCTCACTGGTCGTGTTCATCTGTATTGGTACAGCATTTTCCCGGCTATCACGATACCCGCTTTCCGAACCCGCATGTAGGTCAGTATACGCGACGCGGCTGTTCATTGACGTCTAGCCCTCTTGCGCGACCAATTCTCACTACCTTCTTGAGATGACGGACCAGGGTCCGATTGAACAGACTCGGGGAATCCTCGACCACCGGCTGTGAACTGGAAAGCTGGTACTGGAGGTGCCTCTGCCTCAACCTTGCGTTCTCGCCTGTGATGTCCTTGATTTGCTGAAGCAATTCTTCGTTCGTCTGCTTCATCCTCTCCATTTCCTGCATCTTGTCCTTGGGGTTCTCTTGCACACGGAGAAAGGCGTTTGCGTCAGCTAATCGCTCGATCTTCTGATGTAGGACAAGGACTCGGTCTGCGTGCGAGGCCTGCATCTTGGAGACTTTGGTCTCGTTCTCAGATCTGAGCGTAGCGATCTCGTTGGTCAGACGGTCGACTTTGTCTTGGAGGTGTGGCGATGGTGACTTGACGGTTCGGGGCTGGGCGGGCTCTGTGCTTGGCTTTCGGTCTTGTGCCGTTGGTGTAGACAGCTTTGCGACCTGTTTAACAAGAAGATTCTCATACGCCTGCTTTTGTTCCTTCAATTCCTGGTGGTGATCCTGCTGCATCTGAAGCATTTTTGCTCCAACCTGCCTTCTGAATGTGTCCATCTGTTTCTTGTGCTTGTCTTCAACAACCCGATCGTAGTCCAACTGGTTCTGGACATATTAGATCCGTTTGTGCTCGGCTGCCTCAGTCGCGAAGATTACTCTAGTCAAGATGCTATGCCATCCCCTTATGTTATGTGCCAACTCGGGACCAGCTGTGGCTAACTTTTCAGGATCGACCTCCTCTACAGCTTTCGCGCTGTCCTTCATGGTATCGAGCAGAGAATAGAGTGCTGTATGTGGCGCGGTCGAACTGGACGTATAACTATTACCGATATACTTGTATGAGTGACCTTGAGCCGCATGATTTACTGGTTTCTCATTTGAAAACAGCGACATGATCTTGGCTTCGGCAATATCGGAGTCGTCCCGCTCTCCCAGTAGGGGTGAAAGCAGGGTCGTAACGTTAGGGTCTCCAACATGCTCGCCCAGCGAGCGCGCAACGGCTTCTGCAATGTCGTCCTCCTCATCCTTGATGGAACTGTGAGTCTCTGAGCTATCTGGTGCGTCTGACTTCTCCTTGCCCTTTCCAGGTCGTACAGAAGGCTTCTTCAGCATTCCTTGTCTGCTCTGCGATCCATTGGCATGTGGACGATTCACTGCTTTTATGGTAGCTCGCGCCGCCGCCCTGAACTTAGCGCCGTCGCTGTGGGTTCCACGAGTGCCGCGACTGATTCGATCGAAGGCCGCCTCGCCCCTGGCTTCGTTGTCAACATCGTGAATAGTCGCACCCAGTTGGTGTGGGGTGCGAGCGGAGTTAGAGTAATGGCTGTATGTTACAGGTGGCCGGGGTCTGAAGACCGGTACACAATGTCAGTCTACGTCTCTCACGCGGTTCATAGAGGGATGCTTACGGTACACCAGAGGGACCGGCTGGCAGTTGCGGATACATTATCCGATATGGTCGTGTCGGGTTGGTCTTAGATTGCAAGATATGTTTCGTAATCGAGGTGGAAGTCGATTGTGAAAGTTGATGGGTTGAGTGCAAGTTGAGCGTGAGAAGTGGTCGTAGGAAACCGTACGTAAGTAGAAAGCGACCAAAGGCGCCGGCGAGTGAGAGAAACAACTACTATCCACAATAGGAATATTGGATGACAACATGACGCGATTGGCAGACGACGTGGGACTACAATAGCCTCCATGAGCAGGTAACCAGAAGTGAAAGTGAAGGTGAAAACCTGTACTACTGACGTTCAATGACACTTGCCATTGCGCCTAATCATACCATCTGCCCTCGATAGGGCCTCTCTATTGCTTATCATACATGCGCAAGTCTTGATCGTAGATGCTGCACTTCTTCTTTCGTATAGTCCCGGATCTGTCGAGGATCTTACCACCAACACTTTACAGTAGTATATATATCCTAGTTCTTCTCATTCTGAGCTGCGCGTGGGTACTGGTAGTGTCTTGGGAGAATGATGGGTCGTCGGCTCGCGCTGTTGAAAGCTTGTGTGGCGATGGGCGAGCTGTCTGTCCTGATGGTGGTACCGATGGCCATGAAGAAGCTGGGATACATATAAGCATGTTGCAGTGGGAATGTCGAAGCATAATCATGCATACCCAAAGGTTGCTGCCGATCCCATCATGTACTGACCCAGTGTGCGCAGCATTCCGTTAGGTCCAGGGCCAAAGCGGACGATGTTGGTGAATCCTACAATAGTCAGAAGGGAGCATTTCCCGAGAATGTTTGGGATGGCGCGCACCGAAGATGAAGCCGATGATCAATCCGACAGCTGTCAAAAAGTCAGCTCATGCAATCCCCGGGCTGCCATGAAGCGTACATCCACCCATCATGCCACCCATCTTCACTATGCGCTGTTAGCTATTGCCAGGCGCGTGCAGATACAAAGCCCTACGCTTGTCTAGTGTTGAAGGGCCGTGTGCCCCTTGGGGCATTGAACCGACTGGTACCGGCATCGTGAAGCTCTGCAAACGTCGAGGTGGTGAAGGAACTCAAGAGGGGAACTTTGATTGTCCCACTTGAAGCTGCAGTCTCGCCGCGGCTCAGTCAACGCCAAGGAAAGAAGACGGAAATCCGGGGAAAACACCACCATGGATGCACGAGGCAGCTAACACTGGGCATTATCAACATGGCGTTAGCGCGTCCAGCGCAGCTGTACGCAAGATAATAGAGTCAGTCTCGACTCGCATTTCTTTGTGGTTGCTACCAACTCTCCCAACCTGATGTAGCGGCGCTTGCCGATTGCGCACGTGACTCTCTCTCAGACAGCTGGCTGGCCCTTTCACTGGCCGGCTGCAGGTGCGGCGGCGTAGGAATGAAGCGAAATAGTGCACCTGGTCCAGAGCAACAACGATAGTTGTCTCGTCTCGCAGTGGTTTTTTGATCCGTGCAGCCCCCCTTCTCCACGTCGCCATTACGCCTGAGCCCAGGAGCCGTCGTCTCGCCCACCTGGCCAGTAAGCGTTGCAGCGTGCCCAAGGCCGGAACAAGACCTCCTGCTCGTCGAAACACGCTGGAGGCTCCATCCATACCGCCCACCCCAACCCATCGAGCAGTCTGCCTGGTGGCCTCGACTGATATTCACGCACTTGCTAGACCGTGCTGCTGTGCTTTGCGCCCGTCTGCAGCGCCTTGCATCGCCCTAACGTCCCACGGGCTCTCTACCGACAGCACACGACCGAGACGACGACGGCGGCAGAGCCACCAGAATCCCGCCCGCGACGCATTTCCAAGACCCGCCTCCATCGCGACGCATGAGTGCATGACCGGCCTCGCCATCTCTCCTGCTGTTGTTGTCGCTTGCTCTCGGCGTCGTCACGCTGGTGTCGCGCCGCTAAAAACGGACAAGACGGGAATCGTGCAGGAAAAGTGACCGGACACTAAACACGCCCACCTCCTTCCCAGCACACGACCTCGCCAATGACGGCAGTTGCGCCCCCCGTCAACTATCAGAACATCAATCGGCAGGCATGGAGCGCTGAGGGCGTGTCCAACGGAGGTGGCATGTTTATGCCTCGGAAGAGCGCTCAACGTTCCAACTCATCGTCAAGCCTCTCGTCACAGGCGTCTGGCACATCGACCATATCCGCCTCATCATCTGCATCACAGCCAAACGGCACCCCGCAACAAAACGGCACCGACTGGGCTGCCACCCGCAAACCGAAAGCACCCAAGGGACTATGGCCTGCGACCAAGACTGAGCCCATCGCCGGAATCACTGCTGCACGACCCCAACCCATCGCGTCGGCAGGCCCAGCGTCATCAGCCGCCTCGGCCATGAGTGCCCTGCAAGCACCTTCCGCCATGGTTCCCTCCCAGCACAATGGCCAAGTACAGGCCCAGCAACAGCCCAACGGGGCACAGCGCGCACAGGGTCAGGAGAGCACCGCTGTACTGCATCTCGTCCCCATGAATGGCACCTTTGAGCGCAAGACTATCACCGTACCTTTCTTCCCCGACGTTCTGCGCATTGGCCGGCAAACGAATAACAAGACGATCCCCACGCCACTCAACGGATACTTCGACTCCAAGGTACTGTCAAGGCAGCACGCCGAGGTGTGGGCCGACCGCCAGGGCAAGATATGGATCCGAGACGTCAAGTCGTCCAATGGCACTTTCGTCAACGGCTCCCGCTTGTCACAAGAGAACCGAGATTCTGACCCCCACGAGCTGCGAGAACAGGACATGTTGGAACTCGGTATCGACATCGTCAGCGAAGACCAAAAGACTATTGTCCACCACAAGGTCGCTGCGCGCGTTGAGCATGCTGGCATCTACGCGCGAACCAGTAGCGAGATGATCGACCTCAACTTTGGCGAACTCGAGGGGCCACAACTCTCCAATATCATGGGCGGCAACCCCCAACAGCAAATGGCAAACATGCGTGGTCGCACACCCAGCCAAGGCTCTATGAACGGTCAGCGACTCCAGGGCCCAGGCGCCATGGCCAACTACCCAAACGCTCTACAGCAACCCCGACACCCTAACTTCTGGCTACAACCGATCACCATGGAGCAGGTAGTCAAGAAGCTCAACGTAAGTCTGGCGTGTCTGCTCAAATTAACCCCCTGCTAATTGTAGTAGACCGAGATCAAGGCCGCAAAGCAACAGTCGCAGGACCTTCAACAGACTCACCAGTACATCAACGCTATCCTCTCTACAGACACCAAGAAAGAACCTGTCAAGGCTTCGCCGATCAACCAGGTCAGGATATCTCCAATCAAAGACGGTAGCATAAAGGCGAGATTCTCAGACCCACCTGCGCCGCCTCCACAACAGCCTTTACCTGAAAAACCCGATGTCGCATCCTCTCTCAGAAGATCCGATACCGAGCGTCCAAAGACTGCGTCCCCAGTCCGCTCTGATGCACAGTTGTCCACACTTACAGAGGCCCTGACCAGTGCGAAAAAAGAGATTGAAACACAGGGAATGCGGCTACGAGACTTGGAAACCTTGTTGAACGAAGAGCGTCGCGCAAGAGAAGATGCTGAAGAGCGAGCGGCCCGACTCGAACGCGAAACAAACAAGGACCATGGAGATGCTGAAACTGTGGTTGGTGACGATAAGACACACGAGCCTGAAGTAGCTGACGCACAGCGCGAAGAGCTCACTGGATCTGAGAACGGGTCCGCATCTCCCACTAGTGCCGAGGACACCACCACTCGCTTGCAGCAACGTTTGGAGGTTATGATGTCCGAGATGAACGAGATGAAGCAGCAGATGGAGCGGTATAGGGAAAGAGCCGAGACTGCTGAAGCCGATCGCAAGACTCTGGCAGAGATGATCGAGAACATCAGAGAAGACAATGCAAAGACCGCTAGCAAAGAAAGCCAACGGCGAAGCAGGAGCAACAGCGCGTCAACAAGGACGACCACCAAAACTCTCGTTGAAGGATCAGACGGCGAAGCTGAGGAAGGCGAAATCATGATCATCAAGGAGAAGGACCTTGACGAGGACGGCCCAGAAGTGTCCATTCCCACCAAAAACGAGCAGAACGGGCATGCTGTTGGGTTGAACGGCTCGAAGACCACGGGGAAATCTAATTCCTTGGTCGCCCATCGGCCAGATCGAGACTCCATGTACTATGGCGGTCCGGTCGGAGCCATGGTTACAGTCGTTGCAATAGGTGTCGCAGTCATGGCCATGCTCAACCAATATCCCAAGGCTGAGCGTTGAAGAGGTGCATAATAGTCTTCTATCACTACGTCAAGAGAAACTGGCCTTGTGAGGGCAACATCACAGGGTCGAGCCCTTGAGGAGCGTATCGTACGTCAAGGTTCGAGATATCGTTCTTACAAGGTTGTGCTCTCTCTTAAGCCGACATACTACGCTACGCCACGATACCCGCTTCTGGACTGCTTGCGACAACATCACTTGGATGTCCGGGACCCAGTGTTGTATGATAGCAATGCCGCCCACGGGAACATTGTAGTTGCGATGGTTCAAGATAGAACTGTCTATCAAAATTGTCTACGCCATCACTATAGTCCATTATGGGACACCGGGAAGCCGAGAGGTACCACCGTATCGGAACACCACAACATCTTTCTTTTCCATTCCAGCGTAATTTAATGGGAGGTGCATCGGCTTGTTTTCCTATCGGCGCTCAGGACGGTGTCATCTCTGGCCTTGCAGGCGTACTTTCGTTGGGAACTTTCGGAAGCATTGCAGGACTCTCTAGTCCAAACAGTCATTCACTGCGGTCAGCGAACGATGAGCATTTTCCTTTGTAGCAAACACGACTAGCTTTTCCTTTTTCCTTTTTCCTATTGGGACTTTGGGAGTTGGATGATACGCATGAACAGGCACATAGTGTGGGAGCAAGTGAGCAAGCAGGAAGAACCTTTTCACACACTTCAATGATATATACTTGATTCCTTCTCATTATGCTTTGACTTGGAATATGAACTCGTGACTGTGATCAATGTTTCATTGTTTCGAATGTTAGGTGCTCTCGTTCGCTACTATGTAGCTGAGGTGTGTGTGTGGGTATCTACATGTTTGACTTTCCGCCGTGCAACTCTAATCCTCGCCTATATTCGTAACTTCACTTCAGTCCAATACTAACAGTGACAGAACTTAATGTGCGTATCCTTGTCTCCGGTACATCATCTGCTTCTGCCTCGTCCCCTGGCTCTCCTGGTCCCTCTTCTCCTCTTGCATCCCGACTTTCAACCTCAATATCATCAATGGCACTTACGTTACCCATCTCAATCTTGACCCAGCAATCCTCTTCGGACTGGAAATGTAATCCCAGTTCCAAGGCCCTCGGAATCGCTCGTCCTGTTGCTTTGAGATAGATTTCTTCCCGTCCTTTGTCTTTGCCTTGCCCCACAATCCCTCGTTTACCCACATTATTATTACTGCTACCTGTCCTGCCCATCTCTCCTACTATTTCTGCTTCTACATCTCGCGCTTCCAGTCGTCCGTTTGCTTCTGCATATCGTCCGCCTCTTCCTCTTGCTTTATTCAGGGAATTTGCGGATTGCTTCTCGCGCTTTACAACCTCATTCAGCAACTTGCGCACGCGCTTCACGGTAGGTATGTAGGGTGTCGTGGCAGTTATGTAGAGTGTTTTCGCAGAGCCCGACGAGGAGAAAGGCGAAGAGAGTGGGGCGTGGAGAAGTGGCCGAGTGACAATCTTTGTGTCTGAGAAACATTAGACTGGGTCAAAATATCCGCGCAGTGATGGGTATACGTACTTTTGGGAAGTTTGGGGAGTTTTTGGCGAAGTTTGGCATTCGTGGTACGTGGTTTGGTGGGTTGTTTAGGGTGTAGAGAAGTCGGAGAGGGTTTCTTCGTGGAAGGATTCGGTTTTGAGGTCTTCTCTTGCTTCTCTGATGTGCTGATCGACGAAGTGGTCTCGCTGGATGGTGGTTGCGGTTGCCCGCATGGAGGTGTTGCGTCTGTCATGGCTACATCTTCCGGCTCTTGGAGCTTGTTCTGAGGCTTGGCTAGCCCATTTATTGATCGCTTGACTCCCGCCATGGTAATGTACCGGTGGAAAACAGATTCCGTAATTGCGTGTGACGGCCTGAGGGTTTTGGCGGTCGCAAAAGTCGAGTCGCGTCGCGTCACAAAAACTTATCGATAAGTTGGCTGCAGGGGTACCCGCAGCTCGGTAGCTCCTGCCTGCTCCCCCAAGTCCTCAGATCCCCGAAGACCGTTAGGAACAACACCCAATCAATAGTAATGGCCAGCTCTATTCGCCAACGACTCCAACACATCCACCTTCCGGGCCCTGTTCCCTACGCGACAGCAGCCCGCCTCCAGGAACTCCTCGTATCGCGCTTCCTCGCCTCGAAACCGCCATCCAATGTTCCCCCACCAGCACCACACATCATAACTGCCGAGTTCACCCCTGTCTACACTTGCGGTCGACGAGAGATCGGTACCGTTTCACCAGAGCAACAAGCCTACCTCCGCAAACCCAACGACACAAACATTCGCGCAGACTTTGTCGAAGCTCTCCGTGGCGGCCAAACCACCTTCCATGGCCCAGACCAACTAGTTGCCTATCCCATCATCGACCTACGTACGCATAAGCTTACGCCTAGACACTATGTCTGTCTGTTAGAGAAAAGCCTGATAGCCACGTGCGCAAAATACGGAATTAAAGCCATGACTACAGAGAACACGGGTGTCTGGACGACTCCGGATGACAAGATTGCGGCGATTGGAGTTCATATGAGACGCAACATCACGAGTCATGGAGTTGGGCTGAATGTCAATACAGATTTGTGGTGGTTTGATAGGATCGTTGCGTGTGGATTGGAAGGGAAGAGGACGACTAGTTTTGCCAAGGAGGGGGTGGTGGGAAAGAGTGTTGAAGAGGTTGGTAGAAGCTACGTGGAAGAGGTGGGAGAGAGGTTGCTAGGCGTAGAGGGTGTGGAGAGAGTTGGGAAAGAAACGGTTGATGAGTTGTTGGAGATCTCAAGAGGCGGATGAAGGTTTTCGATGCTACACTAACTTGAAGATATGACAGCAGATGCACGACAACCAGCATATTGACATGAGACTGCTAGCCAACTGACGTATGTTGAAGGAGATGAGAACCTAGCAAGGTAAACAAACTCTCATAGATATTCTCAGACAGGACATCCGAGTTGTAGTCGTGCCGCTCGGATGTGCCATACCGACACCCGTTACTCCAGGACATGAGCCTGAGCTGCATCGCCACCATGGCAGATAAGATCAGCGGTACCTGGCTCTTCATGAGAAAAGAGGTAATGCCATGGCCAGAACGACCAACGTCGACGTCAGTAGTACGTAAAGTAGAGAGGAATGGGTAGAGTCAAAACAGACCGAGGGCTTCAACTGGAATCTAAATTTACGTCAAATGACAGAAGGGTATAAAGCGAACAAGGACAAACAGGCGGATTGTCGTACACGAAAAAGAGAAACGGTATAAAACTACAAGCTCGATCCAGCCCATCGTGACTCATAAACGTCTTCGCTCCAAAGCTTAGAAAGAAAAGGAAGGTTTAGCCCTGCCAAACATTCAGACAGCATGAGAGTGCATCTCCGACTGTCTGAACCGCCACCACTTCTTCTCGATATCTCCTTCTCTCAAACCTCCCTCGCTTCCCCGATCAACACTTCTCGCACCTGTACTTCCACTTCCCCTTGCAATGACCACTGATGTGTTTCCCAAGGTACTCTCTACGTCCGCGTTCCCTCCACTTGCCACCCCGGCAGCGCCACCACGATTCCGCCACTGACTAGCCTGTAACTCATACACATCTTCTTTCTCACCTGCCAGTTCCTCCAGCCTCGCTCGTTTTGATTCAGGAACGAGGAAGCTTGTCAGCATGCCCAGGAACATGAACAATGCAAAGATTTGCATCACACCATGAATCCAAGGCGTAGGATTATCGTGCGTAGCTCCTCTCTTGATCATGGGCGCAAAGAAGATTTGGGCAAACACTGCGCCTAGCTTGCCCATGCCAGCACTGAAACCATGGCCTGTGCATCGTACTCTTGTTGGGAAAATCTCCGCTGGCGTGATGAATGTTGTGGCATTCGGTCCAAAGTTGAAGAAGAACTGTGCTAGTACGTAAAGCACTAGTAAGTGGGTTTTAGTGAGTCCCTGCCAGGCGAAGCCAAGGACGCAGAAGATGATGGTCAGGATTCCGAAGCCAGCTATTTGAATAGGCTTCCGACCAACGGAATCGACAGTGAAAACAGTGAGCCAGTAGCCAGGCAGGGCACCGGCGCAGATAAGAACGATTTGGCCCGTGGCTGTGTTGCGCAGATAGAGGTATAGGTTGTCGCGTTGATCGAAGCCCATCGTGGACATTAGAGAAGCGGAGGAGAATCCGAGGCCGTAGAAAGCTAGGTCTAGGAAGCTATCTGGATGTCAGCTACTTCTGCAACTGTATGGCCAAATTGCATAAACTTACAACCAGGACATAGATGTGCCGAACAAGCGAATAGCTTGCTTCTTTTGCGAGTAGAAGCGCAGTACTTCCATCAATGTAGGTCGCGGCGTCTTGTATTTGGCCATCTCACTGCGCGTCTTCGCTTGCGTGACCGGATTGACCACATTTCCTTGCTTTCCGTAGCGGTATTTTCGCGCATCGACCGAGGCCTTCTCGACATCGTACAGCACGTCGAACGTGTATCGTGGCGTTTCCGGTACTGTGAGCCGGTAGTAAAGTGCGAACCATCCGGGGATGCCACCAAAAGCAATGATAATGCGCCACATTTTGTCGACACGCATGGCACACTGCCCCACACATTCTCCAACATTGGCTACTCCAATTAAATCGTCTTTGAATATTATGACTACAATGAGGGTTACCAAGGCTGCTGCAAGTTGGCCAAGGCCTTGCATGGCGAAGACGGCTGCGATAATACCGCCTCGGTATTTGGTGCTGGCGAACTCTGCTGTGATGACCGCACTGAGGGGATCTGGAGTAGTGGTCAGTAAAGTAAAGGCTGAATGTTGCGTTGCAAGAGCATATTTTGAGGGATAGTTTTCTTCCTCTTTGCTTTGATCGAGCCTCAAAACATTCGAAACCGCGAGAAATTCAGTTTGTACTCACAGTCGCCGCCGACACCAATCCCCATTACAACTCTGTAGAAAATGAGCACACCCACGATTGAAACAGTGGCTGATTCTCCGCAGAGCGATTGTGCAAGTGTTGTGCAGATGATGATCATCAACTCCACTCCATACATCTTCTTTCTTCCTAACAGATCGCCCATATATCCGAAGATGCATTGGCCGAAAATGGCACCAGCGGATGTCGCGACTTTGATCGCTGTATCGGCATCATGAGGCATGACTCCCTTGTGTTCGTCATCCTGCCAGTATACAATTCCTAACAAGATGACAGCAAGGTTGATGGCAAATAGCTGGAGATGTTAGTTAACTTTCAGCCTCACCTGTAATCTTAACCACCAAACTCACACTGTAGGCATCGGTAAAGAACCCAATTCCAGTCACAACCGCTAGGCGTATATGGTACCATCCAAACGGTGCTTTATCTACCTCAGCGAGGGCCATACGCCGGCGCTCATTAGGGTCCGCGATATGGGTCTAGTAGCCTAGTTAGTTATGAAGTGAGAAGATAAGGCTAGGATCATCATATACATAGACTCCGGGCACATCTCGGTAAGCTGCGTTTCCCACCCGTCCAAACGAAAACATGAGTGGCAAAGGAGGTTGATGCTCTGGAGGGAAGTGAGCGCCGCAGTTCGACGACGTCCATGAGAGGATGAAATGACGGAAGGCTATGTCAGCCCGAGAGCTGCAGTAGGTACAAAACGCAAGTAAGGCTGGTCGGTGGGGCAGCTGTCAGACGAGACATATACTGTATTGCGTTACGATATAAGGCCTGCAGCAACGTGCTGCTGCATGGCCGATATTCTTTTGGGAACGCCAGGCCCAGGCCGAGAATCCGAGATGTTGAACCGTGAGGGACCTGATATCATGCCGCTTGACATCAATTGGTAGAAGGCCCGAGATAATTCTGGACAAGCCTGTTGCGATCAAGTTCGGCAGCACATGCCACAGGGGAGGCGTTGAGAGTTGCACCACAGCGCGCGTTCACGTTTTCTCGGTGTCGCTTATGATTGGTTAGTCGAACCCAAACCCCAAAATACACCCATGTCGCTTTCGATACTGATGGCACGCCCTGTGTTCCTGTTGGCCAGTATCTTCGTAGGAAGACTCGAAAAGAGCTCAATGGAACGATGCCACGCCCGTCAGGGTCTGGGTGCCATGGACCGTTCTCTTGGGATACGTCCATGCCATCGTCTAGTCTGGGGTAGATGGTGAGAGAGGTGCACCATGTAGACTGCTGATCAATGTTCAACCAAGCACATATCCGCGTGGGGGGTAGTAAGTCTGGACTGACTGACTCAAACCGCGATCTGCGTTATTTCCAATCATACTGGACTGTGGCTGGCCATGTGGGCATAAAGCATTGGTGGCGCTTCTAAGTCTTCAGCCTTCTCATCCAGAGTGTGTGGGAGAGGATGGAATGTGCGGCAATGAATCTGTGGTCGGCGTCCTGGATGGGCTTGCATCGACAAATCGTTGTGGGTTCACTGGTAGGGGTGACAAAATGAGCGAGTCGTGGATCTGGCAACGTGCGCCAGGTAGCAAGTCATAACGAGACTTAGCAATACCCAAGACTGTAAAGCTAACTTTGCAAGAACTGCGGGCCTGCCCAGGAGAAGTTTCACTTTGGCAGCTTCGACTTCCCGATTCGATCCCGCTATTAAGCTCAGCACTGGGCTTTCGTTCCTAAAGACCTCTAACATCCTCTCGTTCGAAATCTCAAAACTATCGGTCGCACAAGTTCGGCATCAGCATAGGTCTCAAGCAGCATGAGCGCTGTGATGGATAGGAAGACAACAAGCACTCGATACCGAAGCTCAAAGAAACCCTTCGTCAAGACTCAGGCGGGTATGCATTTGCTGTGTGCGAGATCTCTGGGAATGGTCTATCTCGTCCAGGTAACTGATGACTTTCGTAACCTTCGAGTACGGTGCTTGGTGACTGCGTTTTATGGCATCTGGCAGCGATGTGGCTTGTAGGAATAAACCTAAGGCTTCGCGCACCGTTAAGAAGAAATCGCGGCTTGTAGAAGAGTAGTATTGAAACACCTGTAGAGCATAACGCTGTAGCTAGCTGCGAAAATAGTCGCGATCTGGAAGGCAGTCATGACGTCCGTAAAGAGATGGCTAACAGGAACGTATTATAGACGGTCCATGTAGCAAAGGTCTGCCCTTTCAGTAACAAAACATGTATACACTTTCTGTGAAAGATAAAAGAAGGCCGAGAAGGGTGAAGTTCCAATAGTGACGTGTAGCTCTGGCGATGTTCAAATTCAAGTTCAAGTTCGTGTTCTGGTGTTGCGCGCACCACTTGATCAAGTGGAGCTATCGGCACCAGTCCGTAAACGGCTAGCCCCACACACGTTCGAAATTGTGTCTCGCTAAGCACATGTCGATTTCGCTCTCGCACGACGAACCCGCGACAACTCCCACCCTCGATACTAACAACAGCGTCACCAGGTATGATGCTCCACTGCACTCTACAGACAATCGATTACTGACAGTTCTTGCATAGTCCCCAGCCAAAATGAGTACGCCAGACTCCCATCCACACACGCAACCACGAGCTTCGAGACTGACTACGATATAGCGAAGGGTACCTCCAGTTTCGGAAAGCGCCACAACAAGACGCACACGCTCTGCAGGCGTTGCGGTACGTGATATCTTCCTGGATGCTGGCATTGGAGATGCGAAGGCATGGACAGAGGGACAAGGGCTGATTTCAACGTTTAGGTCAACGATCCCTTCACATCCAGAAGCACACCTGCGCCTCATGCGGCTACCCTGCTGCTAAGACCCGCAAGTGTACGTTTGTCTGAGACGCGCGCACCGAGAACGAAGATTAACATTGGACAGTCAACTGGGGCGAGAAGGCCAAGCGAAGGAAGACCACCGGTACCGGCCGCATGCGATACCTCAAGACCGTCAACCGCAAGTTCAGCAACGGATTCCAAACTGGCGCTCCCAAGGGCTCCAAGGGCCCCACCGTCAAGTCCTCGTAAACGTATCAAGCATAAGGTTGACGACGAGGAGGAGTAGAGGCGCGATGAAGGCCATTCGGACGGGTGCATGATCGGAAAGCGGGTTCTTATAGGCAAATGGTATTGCTCGGCATGGGGCGTTCTGTCATCCCTCTCCCGGTTGCTGTCCATCCCACATGACGAATGAGGATGGCATCACCGTTTGAGCGCATAGCTCTGGAGGCATAACTACGGAAAATTCATCATGTTCTGTCACGAAATGAAAGCATGAATCAAGCCACAGAACGTGTCAATTGATGCCGATGAGAGGAGACGTACTGATCAGCTAGAGAAAATCGAGGCTTGCCGACGATCGTTCCACCGATACACCTAGCGAAAGACGGAACCATTCACGCTTTGTATCCTCAAACACTAGCATGCACACGGATGCGTGGCTGATACCTGCGATTTACCACTCGAGTGCAAGACAATCATACCAGCTACAGCCCTAGGCATAACTCGATCGTTTCAACATTCCACCAACAACTCACCTTGTTCATGTTGTTGTTTTGCTCGGCTCGATAATCTTTCCAACCAAAGGGCTTTTTGTTAACATGCCAAGCTAACTACCTATACAAATCTTATGCATCATTAGGACCTCATACACCGTGCCTCTAGTTGCCGAGGACAACAAATCCGCCACACCATCAATCGCTTCATGACTACCCCTTCAGAACCATCTTCTCTCCTCAATCTTAGTCCACCATCTCCCTGTCTCGCCTTCCTCTCTCGGTCCCACGAATTCTAACACCTGGTTGCCTTTCCCAATCCTGATGTCCAAATCGAATATGTCGCTCGCGGTTCTTCTCTCATCCTTTACGCCCAAGCAAAAGCTAGCCCTCACGCGCACACCACTCTTCCTTTCCTTGGCTACCTCACTCAAGAAAGGTCCAATGTCTCTCGCAACACGATACGCGAGCGCCGAAGGAGTGAATTTGGTCTTGAGTTCAACAGCCCAGCGGTTAAAGTTCTGAGTCCGTGGCACCACGCGTGGGTTACCAAAGTTAGGAAATTGTCCTGGGTCGACTGGCTGGTCGTGCGTTGGCGACGCCGGAGGTGTCACAATTGTGAGTGCTGTCGAAGAAGGGGAACGCGTGTCGAGCCAAGATTGGATGATTTCTGTGTCTCGGTAGGAGTCTTCGTACCAGGTCATTAACCAGAACGAGATTACGAGTTGTTTAAGATTGTCAAAGGAGCGAAGACCTGTCAGTAAAGGATTAGTGCTGGGTGTTGTGTATGACAGGATCGGGCAACCGTTGTAGCCACATATCTTGAGCTCTTCGACTGTGGATGCATGGTGCAGGGCAATGGTTTGGAGGAGTGGTGCTTGAGGCGGCCAGCCGTAATTCGGTTCGAAGTCAAAGTCCAAGGGCATAGGGAAGCCACGGCGGTAAGCGGCTAGGATGCCAGCAAGGTCCTCATCTTCAAGGTTGTAGACGAAATCGGAACCGGATTGACCAGGGTCGATGGCTGCGAGTTGCTGCCCTCCCGCACCCCATGTGTTTCCTGCAGGGAAAGAAACGCCAATCATAACAATTTTCTTGATCGGACACCAATGTAATGCGCGTAGTAACTCTCGCTTTTCGTCACGTGGTATACCACCTTCAAGCTTGATCTGCTCTACTTTCCGCATGTGAGGTACAAATTCGTCAATGAACTTTCGTCGGCGTGTACGTTCTTGCATTTCTTCCATGGTACTACACTTAGCTGTAAGTGGCTCGCCAGGTCCTGAGTATTGCGTGTCAATGCGTAAGTCTGTCAATGTGTTTGCCAAATGCGCAACCAAAGTCCGGCATCGGTTCTGAGTGTCAACGGACGGCTTAACGTGGTTGTATATTCTGTCCATTGGCCAGCCCAGGCACTGTATCTTGGGGTGCGCCTCGAGAAATTCCAAAAACGGGCCTTCCAGCAGAAAGACGTTTTGAGGGAGTATCGTAAGCTCCAATACAGCATTGCGAATCTGAAAGGCACGTAGGTGCGGAAAGCGCAGCTTGCTGAGTGCAGACAGGAACACTTCAGCATCAGTACTCGAAGCAGAAGGCTCGGCATTCCTCCGTCGCCAATTTATCCAGTCTAGATTTAGACTGGTGAGGGTGGAAGCGGAGTTTGCAATTAGCCACTCCATTGGGGGTCTGAGGTCAAGCACGAACTGTCCAGGTGATATAGGTTCGGAATGTACCGGATTTGCATCAACGTAGTCTCTAATGTCCGAGAGTTCTTCCCACATGATCGCATCGTATGCCCTGGCCTTGTCTCTCAACTCTTGTGTTGAAGAGCGTGGCCATCGTTCCGGTAAACCCTCATGAGAGATCTGGATAGTGGTACCAACGAAACCTCCTGCTCCATTGTGCATCTGATAATATTGCCCGCCACGCGAAAGCGAAAACTCCATGAACTGTAGCTGCTGAGTTTCCGTTCGATCCGACATGTCCTTTCCAAGTCTACGCAGACGAATACTTTCAAGTCCAGTAGGGCTGTTTTGCAAAAGCCGGAACAGCTCGGTCTTGTCGAAGCAACAGCTCTCTAACCACAATTTGCGCACGGGCATACGTTGTGGGCGACTATGATCGAGGAAGCCAGCGACGAGTGCGTTTGTGAGCCTCCAATGCCCGTATACAATCCGTAGTGTGTGCACGTTGATCAAATTGGGTATCGCGAGCTTGACGAGAGTATGGAGTCGTTCATCCTGCGAGAGGTTGTCGGCGTCGAATCGCATTCGTGGGAGTTCATTGAAGATGTTCGGCGCCGGTAGGTGGCATCGATGGGAGAGTGTCTGAACTTTGGATGCGATTGCAGGGTTACTGAAACGTTAGAATGGTTTGTGTAGCAGACTTGGTGTACCTACGTCGCAAGTATGTGCAGTTTTTGGACAATAGGTGTATCGTCGTGCTCATCAGGTTCTCCACGGCCTCGCTCCCCCCACAACAGATCCGTCTCCTCGTTGAGGTGCAACTTCCATTGGTCGACTAGGCAGACGTTCTGCCACAGTATATCCGTCGCATGCTCATTGAGGGTCTGCGAGACTAGGGCGACGTGTTTGAGCGTAGGAGTGTCGAGGTAGGCGACGATGAGTTGAAGCAGCTCGCTAGGGAGAGACTGTAACTTGGAGAGGGATCAGCATCTCTCGTCAAACCAAGGCATCGAATCAAACACGCCGCATAGTCGCACAAGATGGGCATGGTGCGTCTGTAGAGCGAACCAGTCTTGTGTCGGAGTACATACAGAGAGTGGGCGACTTTCGGCCCTTGGATCTGGCGGCAACGGCGAGGTCATGACGTCTAATACAGTGCATGTAGGAGTCAGACGTGATCACAGATGCGCATCCATACAGAGGGCGAAGGTCTTAATCGCGCATGTTGAAGAGTAATGAACATTGGATGTGTGGATTCGTGAAGCCTGGGCAGTGATGTGCATCGACGCCATCGGTGGGGTCCCGCCCCCCACAGCCACCCCTGTCCACCTAGACATGTGAATGCCACGCCACCAACAACGCAGCGCGCATCGTGTTTACTCGTCATCAAACGACGATACATTGATTGCAGGAGCTTTAAGTCGGGTTGTAGACACGCCGCTGACTTCGAGCGGCTTCAAGATTCCTTCCCTGCTTTCGTCGCCGCATCCTGTTGATCTTTCGGACCCCTAATCATCCTGTACATGCCAATACTAGGCGACACATCTTTAAATCCATAAAGCGGGTATAGTTTTTGCGCTGGACCGTCGGCTACAAGGCTTACATATGCCAGAGGTGCGTGCTCGTCCACGTAGTCCAGAAGCGTCTGCACGATGCGCTTTCCCAGTCCTCTACGCTGATGATCTGGGTGCACCGCGATGTCCACCATAATCAGGAAGAGCGATCCATCGCCGACTAATCGGCCCATCGCAACAACATCCTGTGCAGGCGCAGGAGTCGTGTCGTCAAGCATGTCTTTTCGTTCGTATGCGACGATGCAGCAGAAAGAGTTCGCGAGCGACTTGGGCACAGCTTCCATTGGTGGGGGTGTCATACCGGCGAGCTTGCGGATATCGTGGTACCTTTGCGGCGTCGGTAGGCCTTCGAGGATGACATATTGTGATTCGGCCATTGTGAATAGAGATGCAATGCTTGGACTAACAATGTATTAGATCCGTAGGTGTTGGTATTAAATACGTAGCATCTCGGAGTGAAAGCGGAATAGAACGCGGCACGCCCTACGTCGGTCTTCACATCGCGACTCAACACAAATAGGCTATTCAATGTTTCTAAGTTCCGGGATACTCTCGACACGTCTACAATTCATTGGCCTCATCCGCACACATGGTTCGTCGTGGTCGCATTACGAGTGCAACACTGCACACAGTCATAGCGTAAAGAAGCAACCGCCTGCTGGTTTGTTCGTGCACTCTGGTGCAATGCTCTGATCCGCGCTGTCATCACGAATTTTCCAAGTACCCAAACGCAACCCATGCTGGAGGATCGACTAGAGATAGACAAGGTCGTCAACACGACGTTGAAAAATTTGGTAGTCAAGCTCTAGTTACAAGGAGAATATAGCATCAAGTCTGAATGTAGTACACGTGCAGACAAAAGTGAACAACAATTCTCGTTTGGTTCGTGCTGGTTGTCCAAATGCGCTGGTGTTACTCCTCAAACGTCCAAGACTATGACTTTGCGTATCGCGCACAATCGCCGAGGTCTGATGATGGAGCAATCCACGGAGAACGCGGCCCGCATGCTTCATCTATTGAGTAATCTCTTGACGTCGTGTCCAGGGAAGGGCGATATCAAGGCAGAACCAAGATTCGGCAGGATGTGTCGCACTGCAGCTGTAAAGATTACCCTACATGAGAACGAATTTGGACGACCCAAGGGCGTCCTCGAAGCTGCAAGCTTATGCGACTTCGAGATACTGTAATGCATGTGATCGTGTAGACTGCAATAAGCTCAGTCGCATGATGTAGTGTTTTTTTTTTCTAACTTTGGACGCGGAACTTGCGGGTGACGAGAACCAGGTTATTGGGTAGATGACCCACAGGATTGAGAGCGAGCTTGCAGCTGCTCATCAACCAGTTTCCTTCGAGTCAGCATCCTTTGACGATATTCGTCACCCGTGCGCTGTACTACTCAGCGGATTGGCAACCTGCCAGTGGATCTGAAGCAGAAGTGAACAAGTGGGCATCATGTAGCCTGCGCTTTGCCACGCAGCCACTCCGCTGGACCCTTTGTTGTAGTCTAGTATCTCCGTTCTCGCATTTGTAGAACCATGCGGCTGACATCGTTGACTGTCATGAGCTTGTCGGCTAGAAGCACCTCAACATCATCTTGAGAATAGTTGACCGAGTGCGGGACTGAGGCCGATGCAGACGAAACGCATCGAGTTTGCATGTCGGACAAGCGCGTACGTATCCGGATGCGGTGATATCTGCGAGGTCCTGATGCGCCAGTAACTTGGCGCAGAGATCAATCCACCTTTTTTGCTAAACGAAAGCATACTGAGGCTGGGCTTCACGAGTAAGTTGGCATGATAGTCATAGACTTGTGACAGATCGATATCTGGGAAGACACCGGCATAAAGAGTTGCGGAGACAGCTGTAGGAAATTTGTACCTGGCTAGTAAGTGGACGTAAGCCGGAAACCGCAAGTCGCGAGGCGGGTAGGCTACTTGCGTAATCCTTAGTGGAAACATATCGACTACTCCAAATAGCACACCGGGTCTATTGTTTCAAGGCGTAACATCACAAACATCTTGACTCAACACTGTTTCTGGAGACCGCGGAACGGAAACAGGCATCCTGCCTTTCTCTCGACCGGCGTTTCTGCCCTAGGCTTCACCGTCTGAAGAGGCTGACTTCGGCATGAAGGAGGTTGCAGTCGCCGATGGAGGCTGGTGGCTTGTCGTGGGTGAGACAATAGGCTCAGGGTCCAATGCAGGGTAAGATGACGTTGTGCGCAGATAACGAAGACATTTCAAACGAAAGCTGAGAGAAGACAAGAGATTGTGTAGAAGGACGAGCGTCGGACTTGCGACGTCGGCTCTCCTCACTTAGATAACCTGATGTTTGTGGCAAGGGAGCAGGGGCTTTAGGCTGAGAAGGCAGATGGGGCGGCGATCCGCGCGACTGCCGGACGATCATTGGATTTCTGGGCTGTCTCAAAATAGATTAGCCCCATGTGCGGCACGACAAACGACACCATCAGCACCGATCACTACTCTGACACGCGACGGCCACCCGTCACAACGCTGATGTTTCCAAGAGAGCCGCGCCTCTCGGATGCATTGGCAAAGTTGTCAATTCAGCTTAATCGGTCAACATCAGCTGTGTCTCTCGTGATCAGGGAATGCTCCCAGGTTCTTCGTGCAGATTTTGTAAAGTGTCACATATGCACGCAATCTGTATCTGCTTACTCCATTCTGGTAGGACACCCAACAACATCCGCTTTGCGAGCTTGAATGTCAGGTCTTCTGCTACTATCTCCGGAATGTTTGACGAGTCAGGTCTCTGCCAGCAACCAAGTAAACGTCCTTGGGCTACCCAAGTGTGCACTGCATCGTCGATGATTACTCGTTAGGACTATGGACTGCAGCGATCGTCCTAGTAATTTCCTCAAGGTCTCCCTTATCAGCTTGGTCTACAGCAAGCTAAACGA
The DNA here is from genome assembly GCF_001642055.1 of Alternaria alternata. NCBI lineage: Eukaryota > Fungi > Ascomycota > Dothideomycetes > Pleosporales > Pleosporaceae > Alternaria > Alternaria alternata. The sequence continues at coordinate 651,636 of NW_017306190.1, read as the reverse complement.
AAACGGTTGCGGAGGAATTCCAACCTATGCCTGGCTTGGCATTGATGTTGCAGTCTCAGCACAGCCAGAAAACTCCTGGTCCTTGCAGGCCACTGAGGTCGTCAAACAAGCGAGGGCACTATTTACGATCATAGCCGTCAAGCTCGTTAGAGGCCATGATCCACTCTCACGGCTCTGACACACAGCGTCCCGCGGCTGCGCGCGGAATATCGGTACTCGAAACTCCTTTCCCTGTTAGAGAATATTGACACGAGCTGGCTTACATGCCTAAGTAGTGACCGTCCGATGATGAGGCCTACAGGTTCTATATGTAGTGCTTCATGCACCCGCATTTCTCATTTGAACGCTGGACACCTTTTGTGACCCGATATTCTGGTTGTCGTCACGCTGGTAGTGATTCTTTCTGTTATTACACAGCTCGCCAGTATGGGTCTTCCTTCAATATTATTAGCGGTAGCTGTGCTGGGTGCATATGTACTATACAAGTGCTGGGATTCTTCTCGTCGGCAGAGAATACCCACAGGTCTCAAGCCTCTACCAGGACCCAAAGGTATGGCACTCTCTCCATCTGTAGATCATGTAGACAAAGCCTACAGCTGGACCCTGAAGATCATACAAGTACCTTGGCTGACGGATATATGCTAGGCTACCCTATCCTTGGCTCGGTGCCTGAGGTTCCTGAGAAGAATGGGTTCATCAAGTTCGCAGATTGGGGCAAGCAATATGGGCCTATCTATCAATGCAACTTGGCTGGTCACAACCACGTCTGGATATCTAGTGACCAGGTTGCCAAAGACCTGCTATCGAAGAAAGCAGCGATCTACTCGGACCGACCACACATTCCGTCTTTGATAGACGACAATCGCTCAAGCGCCCAATATCTTCCCCTCCTCAGCCGAAATGGTAAGGACCGTTGACAAAGGTTGTATTACCGCTGTTGCTAACGTCTAATAGAGGGTCATACTCGTCAAAGGAAATTTGCAAACATCATCATGCGCGAATCAGAGAAGGCCGCGTTCCATCGATACCCTGAAATCGAATCAACACGTATGTTGACCGAATTGCTGGATGCGCCGGACCAATACAATCATATTCTGGAGTCTTTCATCTCACGCGTCACTTGCCGGCTTGCCTGGGGTCACAGCGAAGGCAGTGATGAGCTGAAGCAACGCGCGCGCGAGCTTCTCATCGGTGTCTCACCCACTGGTTCTCTGAGCAACAAGCTTCCATTCCTTATGTCTCTCCCTGACTGGCTCTCCCCACCCAAGGCTTGGGAGAGGCGACGTGCGACCACTGAGCGTACGTGGTTCCAGACAATGCAAGAACAAGTCGTCGACGATATGCGATCAGGACAAGCCGCTCCATCTTGGATGAAGACGTTCTTGGATGGCCGCAGCAAATGGGGCTTCAAGTCCGACACAGAAGGCGCATATGCTGTAGGCATGCACGGTATCGCTGGAGCCCTCACTATCGCTGCTCCTATGCAGACCTTCTGTCTAGCCATGACACATTATCCACAGTTCTTGCCTATGTTACACGAAGAGCTTGACCGTGTCTGTGGAGACCGGATGCCACGTTCAGAAGACCGACCAAATCTTCCTTTCCTACGTGCCATCATTCGAGAGTGCATTAGATGGCGCCCCCCAGTCCCCACTGGCATTCCTCATTACCTGATCCAGGATGACGAGTACAATGGTTATCATATTCCCAAGGGTAGCACGATACATCCTTTGGAGTGGTAAGCCAGGTCAATCTCTTGGATGCATTAGAAAGCTAACTGACTTTCGCAGGGCCATCTCCCGTGATCCCGATCTTTACCCTGACCCTGAAGCCTTCAACCCTCTACGATGGATCAAACCAGAGTACCCCACCTATCAAGAGCCTCTTTCCCAATACCCGACTATAATCAACTCAACACAGTTCGGTTATGGCCGAAGGACATGCACTGGACAGGCTGTGGCTGATGAAGATCTGCTTATTGGCATCGGTGCGATTGCCTGGCTGTTTGATATCAAGAAATCACCAGCAGAATCCACTATCCCACCCGTCATGAAGTCAACGAGGACAGAATACAAGATTGGCATGAACGAGAAGGCTTCAATCTCCAACGAAGAGCTTAACGCAGGTCTAGACACAACAGACCCAACAATGGAAGAGAAGATCCTTGCGAAGTTCTCATATCCTGGATCCGACTCAGCAAACGACGTACAAGAGAAGTCGAAGGCCGCCGAGCCAGCGTATAAGCCGCTGGAATGGGGCGACATCACCAAAAAGCCCGAAGATCCGACACTCGACTACTCCATCTTGCTCATCGCGAAACCGATACCCTTCAAGTTCGATTTGAAGCCTCGCGACACTGTGCGAATGAACACAGTCCGTGGTCTCTTCAACCAGGGCGTCGAGAACGGCGATTATCCCAAGACCCGGAATTACTGGGGTCCAAACCAGGGACGGGACTTACCTGTGGGCTGGGGTAAAGTATAGGACACGTTGTTTGTGACTTGTGAGCCTGCAGATGCAGGCTTGTTTACCCTAGCACGCAGGCTGCGGATGGGGACCCGGCGCTGACCCTGCAGCGCTGATCATTGTTATATAAAGGAAACAATAGTAATTCATTTAGAGCGGGATTTGTGGGTACTGGGTGCACTCGAGGCTTTGTGTTGCTCCTTGCATGGTTTTGGCGTTGGTGGTGCTGTGGTCGTCGATAAGGGTATTACGATCTATACGTTCTTCAGCGCTTTTCTTTTGTATATCTATCTCTCCAGTTAGTTTAGCAATACCCATCTTGACAGTAATCAACATTGCCATCGCTTGCATGTGATGGCGGTGGCATAGGCTCGAAAATGATTAGAGAGCTTGCAGCCGACATCTGCCAGAAGTGGAGATTGGAATGATAGCATGCTTTAGATGAACAGACCGCAGTACGCTACGACTTGCTTTTATCGTGGTTCATTGAGTGCCGACCACCATCACGGATAATTCTTCGGCTCGCACGGCACTAGCGCAAAATATTGCTCCTAGCACGAACACCGTCTAGTCCACGCTCCCGTAGAGTGAAGACGGGACACACGTGAGGCTGGTAAACTCCAGCCACACTTGGGCATCATCTAGCCACGCCTCTGACATCACGCATCCTCGGACCGAACGGCCGCAACGCGACATCGCCTGTTCGCAAACACCAAACACGACATCTCAATGCGCCTAAGATAACTCGGTTCAGCTCACCGCGAGCTCAAGTCGCTAAAATCATGCTCGGTCTTGAATTCACCGCGACGCGTACACAGATCGCATCCTACCTCTTTGGCGTCGCTCTCTTCAGCATCAGCTTTCTCGTGTTCCTCAATAGCTCGATATCCTTCGTCATCACACAGCGCATTGGCCAGTCGCGAAACGTGGGCGATGCGGTCGGCACCCTGGGCTTCGTGGATGAGTTGGTAGCGCTCATTGCGTGTCCAGCATGGGGTTTACTGAGCGACAGGGTTGGCGTGAGGAGTGTTGCGGTCATGGGGTATAGTATTGTAGGTGTTGCGTTATGGGTACTTGTGCAGGCAAAGAATGTGTACCCACAGTTGTTGCTTGCGAGGGTGCTGTTTAGTCTGGGTGGAAGCGCGACGTAAGTTCTGAGGACTTGGGATGCTCAGACATGAGAGGCTAACATCTGACCAGCGCGACTATGGTCACGGCGATTCTGCCCTCGATGACTATTGTCAAGGAAACCAAACCTGATCCGCGGTCGCCGACACAAAGTCGTGGTAGATCGCATGCGCCGGCTGCTTCGATATCGTCCGAACTCACCATTACGCCCGCGCGTTTCCGATCAAACTCCCCGGAAGACCATACACAAGACACGTCCTTGAAGAAGGACTCGGGCGTATCCACGTCACAACTTGCCGGGTTAGTGGGCATGTTCACAGGATGCGGTGCCTTGGTCGCATTGTTCGTTTTCCTACCTCTGCCAACACAATTCCAAAATGCTGGCGAGCGTCCCGCAACAGCTGTGGCAGATGCTTTCTATGTTGTAGGAGCCATTGCTCTTTTTGTGGCACTGGGCTGTTTCTTCGGCCTGCGCCAGCTGCCTGGCGAAGAAGCGAAAGGCTGGAAACGCCTTACTAGCAAAGGCGACTACAAAGACGTAGACAGCCATCTGACACGCGACGTTGTGTTATCTTACCCGCGTCTCTTTCTGGAAAGTGTTCGTCTTGGTTTCACTTCGCCAAACATCGGACTCGGCTACGTAGGAGGATTCGTCGCACGAGCATCATCAGTCGCTATATCGCTCTTCATACCCCTGTTCACAAATCACTATTTCCTGCAGACCGGCCGCTGTAAAGTGGAGTCCAACATTCCTTCCGATATCAAAGTCGCTTGTCCCGAAGCCTACAAACTTGCAGCCATGTTGACGGGCATCAGCCAGCTCATAGCTCTCATGTCTGCACCCCTCTTCGGCTACCTTTCCGGTCGTTTCCCTCGCTACAACATCCCTTTGCTGGTAGCGGCTATGTCTGGAATTGCAGGCTACTCTGCATTCGGATCACTCACAAGCCCGGACTATAAGAGTGAAGACGGCACAGGTGCGATCTTCTTCATCGTGGCGTTACTAGGCATTAGTCAGATCGGCGCCATCGTTTGTTCCCTTGCCTTACTCGGCCGTGGCATCAACAATGATGAACACCCCTCAACAGCCACCTCGGCATCTGTGTCCGTGAACGGAACAACGTCGCATCCATCTGCAGGCGCTACACCGCCACACAGCGCACCCATCACCCCCTTGGACGAAAACGCTCCTTTGCTTCCAGAGCACATACACTCCTCGCGCTCTGCTTCCGCCTCAAGACGAGTTACATCGCACAACCACATTAAAGGCTCGATAGCAGGGACTTATAGTCTGCTGGGTGGCTTTGGTATCTTACTACTGACTAAAGCCGGTGGTGCATTGTTTGATAGCACGGGGCCTGGCGCGCCGTTCTACATGATGGCAGGGTTTAATGCACTGCTTTTCGTGGTTACGATTGTTGTTAGTGGACTGCAGGGCGCCAGGAGGTGGAGGACGGTCGTGTGGGGGTCTTAGAGTGCGATGTGCCACATGGCCATGTGTAAGAATCATGTATCGATGCAATGGGATGAGGCATTTGATGACTTCCTCCTGGGAGGAGGAAGTATATACCCTCTTACGATGATATCGGTATCTCACTTTTGTCATCCATAGTTTGTCGTGATCAAATGCCGCAAGTGACTTTCATATATAGGCCTGTGCAATTGCTCAACAGTTGGAAGTGAATAAAGTATCCTTCTCGATATCCACATGATCATATAATGATGCAACAGGACCCTATATCCTAGCACTATCCAAAACACTTCGCACACACATAAGCAATAGTCCTGGGTATCCTAGTCTATAAGCCAAACAAACTCAAGTCCAATGTCAAAGCCCCCAAAGTACTTCACTTCCCACCTGTCTAGCCCATCTTTCCCAGGACATCCCCCCAATCCAGCACATCAACCTTTTTCCTTGGCGGCAACACATCAGCAACAGTTGGTCTACCAGCCAGATTCTGTGGCCACTGCTTATTGCCATCGACCTATACATACCTTAGCCCAAAGATTTTTCAGATGGTTTGTTTGAAGCTTTGTCACTCCTCGTGGGCGTGGGACTCACTGCGGTGCTGCCAGTTAGGGATGTAATACGCTGATAGCCGAAGTAGAAGTCCTTGAATTTATCGCGAGAATTGCCCTGATCGTCAAGCTTAGGGTTTGGATATTTCGACTGCGGTCGTGATGAAGATGCGGGCGAAGCAGGTTGGACGCGGCTTTTAGGGCGGATATGTGGGTTCGCCGGGAGAGAATGGCGCGGGCGAGACGAGTTGCCGCTGACGCGATCGTGTGTAGATTTCCTGGGCTGTTCGAAAGCACCTGGCAACGACTTCCTAGCAGGCTTCGGCTTCTGAATAGACTGAGGTGGTTGTCTAGGTCTGCTAGTCTCTGTACGTGCAACACCTAGCTCCTCCAGTGCTCTTTGTAATGTTTTCGTATTCTGAATGATGCCCCGCGTGTACAGCGTGTTGCGAATGTTATCTTTGTAGAAGCGGTAGTACGGCTCAGGGTTTTCTCCTTGATCAATACAGTCCATAGCGTACTGGCTATAATCTGTCCTATTACGGATGATAAAATCGTCCCACTGCCATTTTGGCACCATCTTGTCTTCTTGTTCCAGCTGGTACATCTGATTGCATTGATTCTCAAAGTGCTTCTCATTGCCGTTATACTCTGGATATGCCGCCTTGAAGGACTGGAAGACTGTCATGTTGCTATCTTCATCTATATCCTCGGATGATATCGACAAGGGTTGGGCATGTGTCGGAACTGGCCCGCGTGTCTGAGTATCGCTTGGATGAGCTTGGAAGGAGGCGTGCGAATGAGATGGCTGAGGCGCTGGGCTTGCAATGGGCTGTGCTCTTCTGGGGCTAGGTTCGTCGTAAAGACCTTGGTGTCGAGGAGATAGGCTAGAAGATGGCTCCCTCTTTGTCACTTGATCAAAACCATCGATCTCCATGATGTCCGAATCATCATCAACGGTAGGCTTGCTTTCAAGCTTGGGTTGATTCTCAAAGCTTGTTGTGCTTGAGTTACGTTGCTCTCGAAATCTGCGCAAGGATTCTTCCCGATCTGTGCGCAGTGAGCCTACTAGGTCAACATTAGACGATACATCATCTCCGAAGCCGACGATCTTGATTTCTCGCCTTTTAGGTTGCCGTCGACTGCTTTTCGTTGGCGAACCAACGAGCTTACGTTTGGTAGGTTGTGAGGGGTGATGAGGTACCGTCGGTGATACATCCAAGTCACCATTGTTCTGAGATAAGTGCGCCGAGTATGGGGTTGCATGCGACGCAGATGTAAGCACACCCTCGCTATCCAGGCCATTGGGTAATTGTCGTGGAGCTACAATAACACGAGAATTTTCCTTGTTGAGATCTTGTGCGGCTGGAGACATGTCGAGCATCTCTACATCTTCGACATTATCGGTAACCACATCCTTGGCCTTGCCATGATGTACTTCAACTTCCTTGCGCTCACTGCCTATGTCTTTTTCTTGTGTATGCGACGGATGCCGCTTGAAATCTTCGAAGTTTCCGACGTCAGCGAGATCAGATAGACTAGGCGTATCATATGTACTGTGAACTATTGAAGTAGATGACGTCGGTTTCGACGCGCTACTTGACTTTTGTGCATTTTTAGGTTCTGAGGCATTCTTGCCTTTGCCGTATGGAGTTTCCTTTACGTGGATTATCGGAGAACGTAGGGAAACAGCATCTGGAAGCTTGTCGATCGCTGATGGTGGTTGTTTTCGTTGTGCAAGGTCTTCTCCCAAGGCCTGTGGAACAGACTCTTCCATCTCCATTTCCTCATCAGAATCGGCAGGTGCAGCAGGAACAGGCGGCGAAGATGAGAGACCGGTTGGATTGTCATCATGTGAATGAAATGCTTGCTTCTCCATACTTGAGTCCGGGGGGAGTGCCTCTTGAGGCCTCGGCAGACGTTCTGGTGGCTCTGGAGAGGATTCCCAGGTCACCTGACTAGCTGTATCATCGTCTTCCTGAGGAGTTGCAGGCTCCTCATCTTGCATATTTGGGGCTATAGATTGGGGCGATGAATCAGGGCTTTCTGGCGACGGATCTGCGTCTGACTCACTATCGGTTTCAGCAGCAGCTCTCTCGTCAGCTATTAGGTGGATGTTCTTGAGTATCGAGTAGGGCATATTTCCATTTTGGAAAGGCTGCACCCCAGGTGGAGGTTTTAGCCAACTAGTCTCTTTGCTCAGACATTGCGCCTGACTTCTCGGTACCTGTAATGTCTCGCTGTTGAAGACCAAGTCTTTCATCCAAGAGCACTCAGGTAGCTTATCACTACTGTCTTCAATAAGGCTTTGTTGGGTGTCTTGCTCTTCGACTCGAGAGTGTTCGGCAGCTTTTGCAACTTTAGGGGAGATATCCCCTACTTTTTTGACCATCTTCTCATAGTTTGGCGCAGATGACGCAGGCTCTCCATTCTCAACTTCTGTTTCAAGCTGTGTTGGTTGCTGATGCGATGGATCTGATGGGGATCCAGGAGATTCATCCGCGGGTAACGCAGGTGCATTTTGCGGCTTCCTGAAAGCGTCCTGTACAAAATTTGACCCAGAAGTTGTGGCGCGTGTGCTGGCGCTGGACTTCGGGCGCAGGTTTAATAGGTTTAGCAAATTATTGCGTTTCTCAAAGTCGGTATCGGCAGCGCCTGGTCGTATTTCGACTCGTTGCGTGTCCCCAGCCATTACCGGCTCCAGCCTGTTCACTCCTATAATCTGCGGCTCATCTTCGCTTGCCCGTGGACGTGAGTGTTGTGGTTTTTGTGTTGCAAAGGATGCTTGGGTGTCTTGCATCTGGGAGTGAAGCGCATTCCGGTCCGACATATTGTTGTTCTGACGCGTAGCATCTACGGCAGCGTCGTCTTTTGCCTCTACGTCTGCCCCTTCAACACCGGGTGCTAAGCGCCGGCGGTCTTCGAGCGCGCGGATATGGCGCAGCTGCTCTAGCAAAAGCCCAATCTGCTTGCAAGCGTGTAGCGATCGTAAAGTTGCGCTGCCCTGGGTTTGCAGTAGTTCGCAACTCTCGCCTAGCCAATCAATCTGGTTGAGCACCAAGCGCAGTCTTTCGGGAGGCGGCCCGTATGAGGTGAATCGGACAGTGTATTTTCGGGCGGCTATGGTAGTGCCTGCGGTCAGGTGTAACACAGTGGGGTGTCGCTGTAAGAAGTCCCGAGCGCAATCAGGTGTAAGGTGAGAGACTACTTGATTCCGGCCGTCAGAAAGCGTAAGTGGAGAAACCTGAGGTATTGAAAGTTAGGTCAGAGAGCCAGAGGTAGTGCGCAATCACATGCCTTGAGGACCTGCAGTGTGCAGTTGTGTTCGGGGTCAGGGTAATTGATAGTATCTAGAGACGAGCCGTTATCGTGGTACGCGCTTCGCTGTCTGTCTATTTCCTGCCTGCTACGAGATTTTTTCTTCTCGTGTTGGTCCTGGAGCCATTGGTTACCTAGCAGTAGCTGTGACTCGAATGCGTCTTCAAGCCAAGCGGTGAGACGAATGGCCATAAAATGTGAGCTCCAGGCGCGAGGGGAAGACGCGACGCGTCTGGTCCCGGCGAGATGCGTGCAGATGGAAGACAACAAGCCGTGTGCGGGGTAAAGGAAACAACATGGTACAAGTCCAGATGGATAGGAACAGCAGCTGGTGTTCCACTTGGTTTCAGCGCATTCACGTCTTGTGCGACCTTTCACGGCGGCTGCATAGCTGCATCTCGTAGCCAAAATGCGCCCATGCCGAGGGACGTGGGGGGCGGAGGTGCAAGCAGACCTCAGGCGGAAACTCTTGGCGGCTGCGCGTCATCGCCCGCCGCGTATCTTGCATACCTAGCTTGCTGTATGCACCTCGTGATGCTTCAGCTACCCGAGCCGTCGAAGCTTCCCGTCGATGCCTGGAGTTTTCTTTGCAAGTTCCATGAAGCCACTCATCTGGCCTCCCTCGCTACTGGCCGAACAAGCAATACACGTGTAACGAGATTCTAGACATTGTCGACTCCACCTCGCCCACTACCAGACCGTGTTCCCCCATGAAGCCTGATGCTGTCCTTCACTGATCACTGTCGGACGCCGCTCGGCCTCCAAATATCCGACACACTCTACCTCACTCGCAGACGCCCAATCCCCTAACAGCAGCCATGTCTCGAGACTCGCGGCGGGGGTCGTTGCAGCCGCCTTCGCTCTACCAGATGCATGCCACGGCATCACGTTCCGACACGCTTACCACCTTTGACGACTTTACCGTCCCTCCAGCCCCGAGCTCGGTTGGTGAACCTAAAGGCATAGACCTCGTGCAGGGCGGCTTCAGCGGGCTGTATAGTCGCCTCAGAGCGTCAGTGGGCGGCGTCAGGGAACAATCTCAAGATGGCCGGAGTACAACTTCACCAGCGTCTAAGTCTGCGGCAGTCCACCGTAGCCCAGGAGGACCTTCCATATCTTCGCCCGTAGTCACGTCTAGGCCGTCCTCGAGCATGCAGTCACCAGCAACGGCCACCTTTCCCGACGCACTGCCTCCCTCTCGCGACTCCAACATGTCCAGTACCACACTGTCAAGTAAAGCCTCGCTAAACGCATCCAAAGCTTCCCTGGGTACCACGCGCTCCCGACCCTCAATAACCCCAAGTGTGGACACCGCGCATGCAGCCAAACACGACGACTCCTCCATCTTGAGCCCTGTGAGCGTCCACTCCAGGCACCAGAGCATCTCCAACGTAGACCTGCCGAGGAGCAACACACCGCGAGATCCTACACTAGGAAGCCAGAGACTGAAGTCTCCACATTTTCCTCCGAGCCGAGACAGCGCTGCTCGAAAACGGAAGGGCGACTTTGACCTTGTCGGTCAGGAAAGTGACGACACGGACGAAGACGACATGGTGCTTGTGAAAGGCGAGGGTCAAGCGAGTGACGGCGCCAATTTCAAGGCTGCGTCAGACACACCACGTGAAAGTCTGAGCAGGGTCAGTTCCCGAGCCGATAGCCAGTATCAACCTGCCCGTTCTGCGCCGAATAAGGCGAGGGAACAGACTGAAAAGTCTCCAGAAAGAATCTCACTCAGTCGCGCTGCTGATTCTCAGGCTACTATACACGCACCTGAGCCACAACGGCCTCCCATGCTTCACGTCGGTCCTTCGCACCTGCCAGGCTACCGGCCTTCGCGAGCCTCTTCTTCCGATGGTCTAAGTTCTGTAGTCACAACTTCCACAATACGCACTCCTGCTGTGGCTCCCATCGATGAGATACAACGACAAGCCCAAGCTGCGCCCGCTGTACACAACATGTCGCGTAGCACTTTCACTCAAATGCGACGGAAGATCTTAGATCGCGAATTCTGGATGCGCGATGAGAATGCTAAAGCCTGTTTTAGCTGTGGTGATGCTTTTACCACCTTCAGACGTAAGCATCACTGTCGTACGTGTGGGCAAATTTTCGACTCCAAGTGCACATCCATTGTGTCAGGCAAGATATTCGGACAACAAAGCAATCTGAAGGTCTGCAAACCATGTGAAGGTATCATATATGGCCACGACGACGATTCTTCCGACTACACAGATGACGGTGATCAAACTTCCATATACGACAACGGTGACAGAGCCGAGTACTCGGATGATGACGAAGCTGACCATGTCGAGAGTGATCACACCAAGATTGGAACACCTACCATTAGCATACCCATGTCTCGGAAAGTGGGCAGTGAGAAGAAACGCCGTTCACATGTCATAGAAGTCGGCCCTCAGACTTTAGCCCGTCCGAGTTCTTCACGATCTTTGCGGTCGTTAGGTGGTAGGCCCCGGTCGTCGAGCCACAAACGCCACCCTTCTAAACACCAGCACATGCGCCATGTCAAGCATGACGATCGCGCGCCCTTCCATCAGTACCACGACAACTCGCGCAGCCAACCAAGTCTGTCAGCTTTCCACCACGATAACATAATTGACCCTGATCTTGCGCCCTTCATGTCAGACGAGGGCTCAAGCGAAGAAGATCACGCCAGCATCTTCGCGACCCTGAGAGAAGACCCTGCTGCTAGCGCAAATCTAGATAACGAGAGAAGTGGCTTGGGTGGCCTGTTGGCTGCGATGAGAAAGGGCAAGTCAAGAGCTGGTGACAGGAGTGTCATAGGCGCCGGTCATGCTCGAGATGCGGATAACATTAGCATCACAAGTCGCAACGGGAATCGTCCGTCCCGACGAAGGAACCTGAGTGTAAGCAGTATAACTCATCGAGCCTCCCCAAGGCGGTCTAAGAGCAACACTCTGTTGAGACCGTATACCGGCTACGGTGCTAGCGGACCAGGAACGCCGCAACTCCAGCCATCTCCTTCGCCAACACCGCCAGGAGGAAGGATCACTCGCAGCGCATCGATGCAAGGAATGACGCCCAAAGTTGAGCTTAATAGAGCAAGCTTAGATCATGCGCGAAAGCTGCTGATACAGATGCTTAATGATGCCGGTGTTCCGCACGCGTCGAGTTGGGAGAAGGCCTTGATCCCAATCTTGCGCCAGTGCACAGACGATGTCAATCCTGACGTAGACAGAGGCGACGACATTGATGTGAGGAACTACATCAAACTTAAGAAAATTCCAGGTGGCAAGCCAAAGGATACGGCATACATCTCTGGGGTGGTTTTCACGAAGAACGTCGCCCTGCGAAGTATGCCACGCAACATACCTAATCCAAGGATTGCGATCATCACTTTTGCTATCGAGTACGCACGTCACCAAGCACATTTTATGAGTCTCGAGCCTGTCATTGCGCAGGAGCGGGAGTACCTCCGCAATCTTGTCAGTCGTATCGCAGCTCTCGAGCCTCATGTCCTGCTCGTACAGCGCAACGTGTCTGGTCTGGCACTCGAATTTCTAGAGAAAGAAGGGATTGCTGTAGTCTATAACGTCAAGCCTACAGTTCTCAATGCAGTAGCGCGATGTACTAACTCGAAGATGATCTCTTCAGTGGATAAGTTGGCGATAGACCCGTCTCACCTTGGATCCTGTGGCAGCTTTGACGTCAAAACTTATGTGCACAAGAATGCGAGAAAGACTTACATCTTTCTTTCTGGATGCCAGAAAGAGCTTGGTTGTACGATTGTCTTGCGAGGTGCCGAGAGCCATGATTTGGTCAGGCTCAAACGTGTCACTGAGTTTATGACATATGTGGTGTATAACCTCAGGCTCGAGACTTGCCTGATGCGTGACGAGTTTATAGATACACCGACGGCGTCTATCACTGGTACTCTTGCCTCGAACTGTCATGATCAGGACAGCTTGCAATCCCAAACCGGCACGAGTGATCCCGCTTCTCAACCTACCAGCACGTTATCCGACGGCAACAACCCACAGTCTAACGACGCTGCACCATCATACTACAGCGACATGGTCGAAAACCACCGCACTAAGATCCTCTCCTCTTCGCCTTTTGTCAAGTTCATGCAACCTTACCTGCTCGAACAGGCTCGTCAGTATGAAGCAAAGCTTGGTCATCTAAAAAAGCTCAAAAACCAATATACTGCTGATGAGAACGACGAGAAGCCAGGAGAAATTGGCCAAAAGTTCGAACTCGTGCAACCTGAGATGGTCCACACTGTGGTGGAAAAGGCTTCGAAGCAAGTGCGGGAGTTCCTATCTGCAGTGCATGCATCAGAGTACGACAAAGCGATGCATCAGTACTTGACTCAGAAGCGACAATGGGAGCAGTATCTCTCAGGTAACACTGATCTTTACGACCCATTCAACCACCAGAAGATTGCCGTCCTATACAGTGTTGTCAATACTACAACATCAACTCCTTGCATTGGCCCGGAGATTATCGCACTTGGCTTCTATCAAGAGCACGACTACGACGATGGCTTCACACCTGACTGTACTCTAGGCCAATATGTCGAAGATCTATGCACGTCAGCTGGCGTTGCTTGTGAAGTAGGTAACTGCGACCGAAGAATGCTCGATCATTCCAGACAATACGTGCATGGTGAAGGTCAGATGACGGTTATCGTCCAAAAGCATCCGGCAAAGATAAAGGGGATGTACCAGACCATCCTCATGTGGAGCTGTTGCAGGATATGCGGCCAGGAGACGCAAGCGTTCCCGATGTCTGAATGGAGTTGGAGATATTCCTTCGCGAAGTATCTCGAATTGACTTTCTGGAGCACCAAGCTGCATCCGCGAGCAGGCATATGTCCACACGACATCCACAAGGATCACGTCCGCTACTTTGGCTACAACAATGTTGCTCTTCGTATCCAGTACGATCCCGTACCAATGTACGAAGTTATTGCACCCAAACCAAACGTGACCTGGAAGGTGGATAGCGATCTGAGATTGAAGAACAGTCAGTATTCGATGATCGAAGAGAAGTTGGACTGTTTCATGGACTCACTTCGCGCCCGTATTCAGGGAATACATGTTGAAGATGTCATTCCAGAGAAGGTAGATCTGTGTCGGAAGGAAGTTGAGATACTTCTGAAGCGCGCAAACGAAGAACACGAGTGGCTGAAGGCCAAGCTTCAAGACAAGTACATGAATTCCAAGTACTACGAAATCATCCCCATGAACCGCGCAATTCGCGCGATTCAGGAGAAGGCTATTGCCTGGGATGTGACGTTCTTGGAGTTTGAGCAGCAGTTCTTCCCGTCTGAGCGGGACATTAGGAGGTACGCGAATATGCAACTGAAGAGATTTCTGGAGCGCGACGAGTCCACGAGCTCGTTGGCGTCTGTCGATGAAGGCACCGAATCAGGTGCAGATGATTCATATATCGATGAGAAAGATGAGTCAATTGCTCTGTCGCCTAGACCTTCCAACATGTCGCCTGAGATGGCGCGCGACATGTTGAGCTCCGTCGTCAAAGAAGAGAGCGCAGCTAGCGACCAACCAGTCAATGGAGAAGAGCAGACATCTGAGCCCAGGACGCCCACTCCTCCCAAAACTAATTTGGACTTACCAATTCAAACCCCACGCGAGGCACTGGAGCGAGAGGACGTCCGTCATTTGGATCTGGCGGTGCCTTCCAACTACCCCGAAACTTCTACAACTACCAGTGAAGAACTGACCAAAACTCCCACTGCTGCCTCCGATCCAAGCAAGTTCGATGAGGGGTCGCCTACACCCACTAGTCTTCCCAAAGTCAACCCGATCGACAAATCGCTTGCGGAAGCTATCGAAAACATGCCTAGTAGTCCATCTCCGCTGCCGTCAGCTTTGACTCCAACAGCAGAGAGCAAGATACCGCGACTGGTCGAAACCGGTCGACGTGAGACACCAGCCAGGCCAACATCACTCGTTAGGACACAGTCCCAACCTGGAAATATCGCGAAGCATCTGGGTCCTTTCCCAGGCTCGACCACTGTCAATAACGGGCCTACTAGTCCAAAGCCGAACGCAAACGATTCTTCGAAAGCTTTTGAGCGTATGACTGAGCGACTTGGGCTGGGATTGACCACGCCAAAACAATCCAAAGCCTCATCCCGAATACCTCGTTCGATTCCCTACAAGAGTCAGAACAAAGTATCGAAGATTGCACAACATTTTGAACAGCTATCACGAGAGTTTCAAAACCAGCGTATGCGTGAGCGGCGTAACGATCGGGCCAGACAAGTGCGCGCGTTCCCACTTGCTTCTTCTAAACCGGTTGTTGAGGTATATAAGAACGTACATGACGCGGTTCAAGAAAATGAGGATTCTGACGAAGACATACGTACTCCAACCCCTCCACGGGCAAGCCTAGACAATAGCACACTTGGTGATAGCACCCTTACGGAGCGTACGGACGATACAACAACGGCCTCGCAGTCGCCAGTCGAGGAGCGTCATCCCCAGGACGCTATGGCTCAACTTCCAAGCAGTGACGAGTCACCCAAGTCTCCAAGTCACTTTCCGTCAGATACAGAGAACGACATTAGTGATACAGAGATTACACCCGAAGACATCCCTCTGCCAGAAAGTCTTTCGGGTTCCAAGCTTTTGGATTTGAGTGACTCGCAGCTAGAGAATTCCCTTGAGCTGCCCAAACACGAGAAGAACACCCTTCTCAAAATTCTTACCAGCTTCTGGTCCGAGCGCTCAGCAAGTGGATGGACACCACTTGAGTATCCTTTCTCGCAGATTGAACATGTTTGGGAGAACTCCGATATCATTATTCGAGAAGACGAGCCTAGCTCCATCATCGCATTGGCGCTGTCGTGTCCAGATTACGTTGCTAAGCGGCAGAATTTTCGCGATGACAACCCAGCGGGCAATGGTGTGATGGAGACGTTTGAAGAATCAGTCGAACGTAATCTTCTACATGAGGAAAACCACAACATCCGCTACAGTTTCACCAATCGCGGAGTCAAAGCGCACTGCAAGATATTCTATGCCCAGTCCTTTGATGCCCTTCGCCGCAAATGCGGTGTAGCAGAACGTTTTGTTGAGTCTCTATCCCGTTGTTCGAAGTGGGACTCCAAGGGCGGGAAATCCAAGTCGATCTTTCTGAAGACGCTCGACGACCGCTTCGTCCTCAAGTCACTTTCTCCAGTTGAAGTGCAAGCCTTCTTCAAGTTTGGCCCCAACTACTTTGCTTTCACGCATCAGAACCTCTTCAAGTCATTGCCTAGTGTTATCGCCAAGATGTTCGGTCTTTTCCAAGTCCAGATCAAGACACCCACAGGTCGAGACTTTGATTGGTACATGTTGGTCATGGAGAATCTGTTCTACGACCGTGAACCCAACCGCCGTTACGATTTGAAGGGTAGCATGCGCAACCGCAAAATCCAAGCCACAGGCGAACGCGACGAAGTTCTTCTTGATGAGAATCTTGTCGACATCATATATTCCGAGACACCTATTTTCGTCCGTGAGCACACCAAGAAACTACTTAAAGCCAGCGTCTTCAACGACACGCTCTTCCTATCGCAAAACAACGTCATGGATTACTCTCTCATGGCAGGCTTCGACGACACCCAACGCGAGATCATCGTGGGTATTATTGATTGTATCCGTACTTATACTTGGGACAAAAAGCTGGAGAGCTGGATCAAGGACCGCGGCAAGAACAAGCCTACCATCACGTCACCTCGTGATTATCGTAATAGGTTCAGGATTGCTATGGAGAAGTACATTCTCCAGGCGCCTAACTGCTGGCATCAGTTCAGTGGCAGACTCGTTGGGCAGGGTGTTGATGGACGGAGGGCGTTGGTTGAGGGAAGGAGCAGTATGGAGGGTGGGCATAAGAGAGGCGTTAGTGGTAGCAGCGCAGGAGGAGCGAGCACTGTGAGGGATATGGGACGCACGCTAGCTTTTGGTGGAGAAGGCCGTAATGCTCGGAGAGCTTGATGAGATCAGACTGATATGGCTACGGGTCGTTTGGCTAGCGCGGCGCTGGGGTAATGAACTCTGATTTCGATCATACTTTTTGTTACAAGCTAAGTTGGAAAGTACGTTCTTATACAAAAGTATACAACTGCATACTGCTGCCACTATGTTTGCTCTTTCCTCAGCCCCTCACCTAATACGCCAACAACACCCTCCACATCTCCCATCTCGTCCTTCCCCTCCCTTTCCACAACATCAGCCAACCCCTGAAACACACTTGCAATCTCCCTGAAGACCTTCGCGTCGCCCTTCCACCCACCTTCCTCTTCAAAACACGCTCCAATCTGATTCATCTCCTCCACCCAACGATACGCTTTCCCCGTGCATCCCACAACACTCCTCTCCGCCTTCTGCCTCGCACCAATATTGTATACGTCCATGTACTCGAGTAGCGGGTTCAGCACCCCAAGGGACGACGCGGTGGTAAAAGATTGCAAAGCCAACGCCGTGAAACCTTTCGACAGCGCCGCGAAACAGCATTTCAGGCCTGATGCTGTACCGATTTCTGCGCCAAGATAGCGTGTATTCAGCACTTCTGCCAAATGCGTACCGGATACTGGTGCTGAATGAAGAGGATGCGGACCTGATAAAGGAACACCAGGTCTTTTCCACCCATTTGTTTCTGTTTCTGATGGCGATGGTGGCCCGCCAATGATACCTCCGTCGACGAACCGCAAGCCCGGCGCATTCTGCTCGAATGATCTTGCCATTGTTTTCACTGTGGAGGGGCTAATAGCGTTTAAATCCAGGTAGTAAAGTAGTTTTCCTCCTCTGTCACGTCCGTTTGCTAGTGCGACTTCCACGCGTTTCGCTGTTGCAATGGCGTCGCGGGGTGGCACGATACTAAGGATATAGTCGCAACTGCGGACTAAGTCTTCGTCTGTATCAAACAGCTCAATTCCAGCAGACTCGGCACGGGATTTGGTTGCGTCGCTGCGAGCACTGATGTTCGTGATCACGCGGTAGTGATGTGCTTTGAGAAGTTGGGCGATGCCTAGGCCCATTTGGCCGATTGAGAGAATACCTATTGTTGTGGACATTTCGGGACAGATGGCTGATAGTTGTGAGATTGAAGAGATTGGACTATGGGTTGTGTTGTAGGTGCTGTGAGGATGATGACGAAGTGGGGGATGTATGGTGGGGTGAATGTCGACGGGAGCTTTAACGCAGAGTGGTTAGTGGAGTGTAGGGGCAAACTTCAAAGTTCAAGATCTCATAGCTTTCGGATAAGACTTTTAGCACGATAGTGGTAATGTACATAGCTACGATTGTCTTCATTTATCGAAATCGTCTGTCATTTCTACTCCGACATACTCTGTGACTATGTTCAGAGCGTTCCTCCTCTAACGTCCAGATCCTCAGAATGGCTTTAACAGGTTCAAATCATGAGTTTCAACTTGATAGCCATCAGCCTGGTAGCCGCTAGTAAAGTAAGATGCCGCCTGCGTATTTCCCTTCATAGTCCACAACATCCAGTTGAGAATGGCTTTGCCAAATCGGCCGCCGTTTGCGTCACCTAGTGTACCACCATGGCCAACAGGAATGTTACCCTTCCATGATGGAACACCCTGCGCAAGATTTTTGAAGTCGCGTTCGCCCTTTATCTCGTGTTAGTCTACATGCCAGGAACGAAGAGAGGGTGAGTATGGCAAAACTCACGTTCTGGAATGCAATGTCGCCCTGACCACCCAGTACAAAAAGTACGGGCTTCCTCCAGTCTCTAGCTGCGCTGGTGTTTGAAAGCAGACCTGAACTGATCACTCCGATTGTGTCAACGCGGCTATCCCAGATGTTGTCGATAGCCTCAACACCACCACACGAGAATCCTGCCGCCATAATCTTGCTCGCATCGACATTAGCGTACGCGCCCTTTCCAGCGTTGTTGGTGACCCAGTCAATAGCTTGCTTCATGGTCTGCGCATTTGAAGAACCTCCACCATTGGGACCGCCCTCAGCGATAGCCAGGAAGCCATAGCTGGCAATGTTCTGCAAGAGAGCGGAGTTAGAGCGGCCGTCAGTGCTGCATGCTCCGTTGCCCCAGACGAGAACAGGAAGCTTTTCGGAACCGGTGTTCTTGGTCGGGTAGTAGATTGTGTGGCCCTGGAGAGAGTTGTCGGTCTTGTATGTGCCGGGTGCGTATGGGCCTGCTCCGCTACCTTGCTGTCGGGCCTCTATGTTGAGTGGAGATGCGACGGCGGTGTCCAAAGTAAGCGCCACAATGGCGAGACTCAATGTGTACTTCATACTGTTCGAGATGCGATACAATCAAGGTATTTGCGAGCTGATCTGAGGAGTGATGCGGATGACTGAGTCAAGTACAGAGCAACTTATATAGTCGAGAACGCTCCTGTTTTGAGTATGCTAATAAGCTCACGCGCATCTTTCTTCATTTTGTCTTAGCTGGTGACAGCACACTCTTTTGAATTTGCAACCGTTTTGATTGCGAAGGGATAAAATCATCGCACCGACTACCAATGAACTCTCCATGCGTATATTCGATCGGTCCTTTTTCGTCTGAGATGACGCCTGAATCTGGCAGAACCCTTCATATAGGCCCGGGATCAAGATGTTTTGTGTGAAAACACAAACCATTTTCTGCTAGGCAAACGTGCGCTAATTGGGCGCGAGTGCTTCATCTTAATATGTTGTGGATGGAAACAGTCTTGGCCGGTGGTTAAGCTCGCTAGCTGGTCACCGGATGAGATCTTCGGGAGCGAAACGCAAGATCTCGCATCGGGTGATTGTGTCGATTGCGGGGAAGAGCATCGCGTATCGATACTCTAATATCGGCTGCTACCCAGGTACAAGCATTGCTTTTAGGCGAGGTGGTGTCGAGTATATTTCCGTTCGCATAAGGAGGGAGAGGCTTGGGGGGCTTGTGTCTGGCGGTTACGTCATGTTGCTAGTGCGTACTAGCAGAAATTATCGGCGCTCGGTGATGACGATGGAAGAGTTGAGTGTTCGTCAAGCTAAACCTGGTGTCGAGAAGGGAAGTAGAGGGCAGATCATTCACCCTGAACGCTATGGCGTTACGATCGTTGTCAGCTCCTTCACCAGATTGGACTATGAGGCCTCGTAAAACTCATCCGTTCTCAGCCGCCGCTAGATCTGGAATTTCATCTATATGATCTCATAAAACGCTTTCGCCCTAGAATTGTATGTACAAGCGCGCCACACCGCTCGTGTATAGAGATGCGAACCCTGGTGGGCGCGACTGAAGCTACGCAATACTTCATAGAGATGCACCATTTTCCCTCAAATCGAAATCTCTCTTTCTTCGATTCCATAGCTTCATCTTGTTTCACGTTTTCCCAAGCTCTTCCCCATTTCTTCAAGCCGCTGCCTTATCGCGAAATAGCCTACTGGTTTGGACAGTATTCATCAACCGCCCTATTGGCACAGTCGCTGCCTCCATGCTGCCAACACTGACTGTCCCAGCTATTGATAGCCAAAAACGTACTGTAGAAACACTGATCCATGTACTTCGTCTCGTTCTCACAGCGGGACAAACAACGAGGACAGTATCTCTTGTAGCCACCAGCTTCAGCCTCACAAATCTCCAGCGGTGTCGTTGGAGTGGGTGTGGGTGTCTGGCTAGCGCTCGTTACGGAGCTACTAGTCGCAGATGGCGTTGGGACTATACCATAGTTTTGTTCGATACAGTAAGAATTTCCCGAAACGAGGTTGCAGCCATCTACTAGACTTGGGTTCTGTTCGACGAGTTAGTATGAGAGGAGTGCGTCTTGCTGCATTTAAGTCGTACGTATGTCTTGAACTGCACTTCTGTGATGCCCCAGTATTCACTTATACCCGCACATGTGTCAGTCTCTGTAGCGACCTGCCACCATGTGCAGTCCGAGATGGTATCTGGAGATGCGGTAGTCGGAGGGTCGGTTTCGTATGCTCCGATAAGCAGCGGAAGCAGGGCGAGGCCAAGAGTGAATGAAGCTACCATGATGTGTAATTGATGGTTGTAAGATTTGCTCTGAACTAATAGGAGGACGAGTAGGATGCGTCCAGAAGTGTGGAATACGGAATCGCTTTATACAAGTGAGAAACATGTACTCAGAGTTGGTGGCCTTACGCGTAGACAGTGAGCTGCCTGTGCGGTATCTTAGCCGCACAACACGTGCTAGGCTACCATCGAGGCCGATGAACAAGCACCTGGAAAGTGCCATGCAAAAACCCGTTTCCTATGCAAAAAAAGGAAAGTTTGCCGGATCGGGTAGTTAGATGCCTAGCAGGAACAATGAACCCACATGGTCACGGCTCCTTGGACGCCTGATGGCCAGGAAAATATATGTTCTAGACATGAGAAATGTAGGAGGCCTCGAAAGCCTTAGATTTTGTGCCATTGGAACTGACATAAAGCAGCTGTGGATAAGGCGGCAAACGCTACTGATGATCCTCATTTCACTAGGCCTAGCGTACAGCGAGGGCGTCGCTTCCAATGCCAGCCTAGAGACTTCGAACTGTTCAGAGGTGCTCCATCCAATTATCATGTCAGATTTTTGCTGCAGTAGCAACCACACAAGAGCTATTAGCCAGCATGATCAATTCTATCTGCATGTCGCAAGACGATCGTCCATCCTCTGTCTATCTAGACCCCACCGCGCCGTGTGCCACCACCTGGGCAGTCTTCTTCCAAGTCAGCATTCCCAAGGCCAAACTCGCAAACCAAAACACCACATTCAAGAAACAAAAAGCCTGCGCAGCATTCCATCTGCTGCATGATCCATTCCGCAAACCCATCTCATTCCAAGCCCAGGTACTGCCACAAGACATAGCACTCGTGTACCAATCTTGCAGTAAACCAAACACAGCGCACCATGCGCTGCAGAAGAGAACATCGCCAACTATATTCACAATATGCGAAGTAGTGGGAAGAAGCCAGATCAGCGATACGATGGTCGATACAATGGCTATGATAACGCTGTAGATGAGGCGGCCGTACGAGCCGCTATGGTCCTTGTGCTGTTGGTGATACAGGAGGTAAGATGATACAGCGAGTACGACGGCTGCACAGACAAATTGCGCAAAGCGCAAGGCCATGGAGATGAGCCGGAAGATGATCATTGTGCTTTGTTCGAGAACGATGGCTTGAACCTGCTGTCTTGTGGGTGATGCTGGGGGTTGAGGTGATTGGTAGTCAGCGAGATCGTTGGAGGCGTTGTCATTCAAGTTTCGCAGAAGAGGTATAATCTCTATATTTCGCCCGCAGATTGCGGACCATTTGCCTTATACGATCAGCTTCGATCGCAGAGCCAAATGCGCCCACTCGAAATGATCGGTGACTACATGTGAATGTAGGATAAAGCTAAAGTTTAGTGCTGTTGCTTTCATTCACATAGCCATGGACCAATGACTTTCGTCTGACATCTGTGATATTTGACGTACCATTAAACTACCAATATAGCACTCATACCTGGGGTGAATCGTTATTCCAACGCGTCATAAATGCCCTTCTCCGCCATGAACCACGCAGGAATGACTTTGGGATCTCCATTGGGCAACACTTGCGATGCGAGCATTCCCGCAATCCCCTTCTCTCTATCAACCCACCAGAAACAATTACACAGACCCATCCACCACAGCGTGTTTGCTCCACGACCAGACGGGCCAGGCTCGATAGTGATGAAGCCGCCAAAGCCCCAACCTTGAGGAGGGTTGCCAGGCTGAGGATACATATCCGCGGCTTGACTGACCAGCGAAGGGTCTGCAGGTGGGACATTGGCGCGTGCGAAATCGGGTTGAGAGGGAATTTGGTTCTCCCACATGAGATCCACTGACTCTTTCTTGAGGATGCGGTTCTGTGTTTGTGGGTTTGTTCCATCGTTCAATAGAGCAGCAAGAACTTTTATGTACTCGCTTGGCCTCGACCAAAGTCCTGCACCACCAGATTGGAGAAAGTCTTTTTGGTTTTCCTTAGCGCAGGAAAGTGGACCGTCGTAAAGATGTTCGCGTTTCTTGAGCGTGCCGTCGGTGTCACGTTGGTGCATATGTGCTAGGTTCTTTTGAGCTTCTTTGGAAGGAAACATGGATGCGCCCTCTGCGGCGATGCCCACGGGCGTGAAGATGTGCTCTTGGAAGTATTCGCCCAGCGTTTGACCAGTGACGCGTTCGAGAACGATACCTGCCCAGTCCATATTAATGCCGTATTCCCACATGCTACCTGGCTGGTTCACCATCTTCGAGTCAAGGATATCGCGCTTGTTGCCGCTCCTCCCTTCGATGCCGTCCGCTTGGAGCCTCGGGTCAGCGAATGCATATCCAAATCCTGCTGTATGGCTCAACAGCATGCGCATCGTGACACTCTTCTCTTGCTCGACGCCGTTAACACCATCGGCATACACCTTCTTTTCAGATAGTTCCGGCACGGTTTTCTTGACGAATTCAGCATCATCCAAGGGAACCTTGCCTTGCTCAACAAGCTGCAGCAGAGCAATGGCAGTGACGAGTTTGGTACACGATGCAATCCAGAATATCGTACTCTGAGTGTCTATGGGCTCACTGGAGTCCAAACCCAGTGTACCCGAAGCATGTTCGACAAGTGTTTTGCCCGATTTGTCGATGGCGTGGAAGGCAAGACCAGGTGAACCATCATTGACAAAATGGTCTAATGTGCCCTTGATACCTTCGACAGCCTTGGTGGAAAGAGGCATGATAGAATGGAGTTGTGTTCAAATGGTGATGTGAGAAGTTGAGTACAGAGAAGTATAGACATGGTTCGTGTTTCTCTTATAGCAGATTGTACTATGTACCGAGGGTAATAATGTCCCATTTCCTGTATCGGGCATGCTACGCTGCATCAAGACAAGAGTGGATAAAGTGCGCAACTCATTGTGCGAGAAGAATGCCAAGGGTCATGCGAGAGACCAATGACAGGTGATAAGCACGGATGACCGAGAAGAGCGAAGACTTAGAACGCTGTGTTATTGATATTGGACCTATCAGTCGTTTGTGCAGTCATGGCGGACGACTCTCGCTCGACCGCGCTACCCCGCAGCGGGGTATCAAGTCCGTTGTTTATAGAGTAGTGCGAATGCGAGGCGGAGAATAGTGTGCCAAGGATACGCGTCTACCGTTTTATCACATGATAAGACTTCCGAGCCAGCTCTTATCTTGCTCCTTGTGGATAGTATTGGCTAGCAGCTTATACACTCTCCACTTCATGTGTTCAACGCTCGCTGGTGATTCGATATAGCCAGAACCCGGAGATGTAGACGAGTGTCTGTATGAACACCAGAGCACATTGAAACTTGGCAATCTGACGGGGCGTTCAGCCTCGCTTTAGTGCTGACTTCAGCTCTTTCAGAGCAGCCATGACTAGAGGAACAGCAACAGGACCTAGTAAGGGTAGGTACACAGCGACCTTGTGCTCATCGGGAAAATAGACCTGACCGACCATGGAACGTTCGAAGAAAGCTTTCTCAGCCTCCACCTCTGCAGCGCGGGCGTGTTCTAGAGCACTGGGGAAACGACCATCTCGAAGGTAGTCGCAAGCTTGTTGTAAGTGTACGATAGTCTCCTGCGTAGAATGGGCAACGTTATCCGGGACTGGGATAGAAGGAAGCTTCTGGTACACTTGAGCTAGAGCGCCCAAAGTAGAAGAAGCTGAGAAGATGAGTGATGCAGCTCGGACGCGTTCGAGGGTCGAAATGCGAAGAGGCAACGAAGCCGGGCTCTGAGGCAAGCCAAACAGCGAGATGAGTTGATTTGAGAACGTGTGCATTGCTGGAGCAAGCATCTCCTCAGTCAAAGCAGGCGGGGTGTTTGCTTCGCCCTCCAAGTTGAGAATATGTACGCCACCCCATTGCGGGATCAACCAGCTGTTCCCAGCGTTCTCCCTGACCAACAGAGGTGACTGTGAGTGATCTGGTACATACAAAATAAAGTTGACCGTGGGTCCCTCGCCGATGCTGGGACTGAGAGGCCACTCGGCAGCGTTGACGAAACCACTGAGATCCTCCTTGCGAAGCGTCCATGCCTTTGTGCTTTGATCATATTCTGGCTGGCGAACAGAAGGAGCAAAGGTCGCGTAGAGCTGTACTTGTGTGTCAACGGTGAAGTTGCTGATGGCGGAGAAGGCGTCTAGAAGAGGGCTCATGTAAGTTTGAAGTGCAGTTTCAATGTCCCACTGAGAAGGGGCGTACG
Organism: Alternaria alternata; assembly: GCF_001642055.1. NCBI lineage: Eukaryota > Fungi > Ascomycota > Dothideomycetes > Pleosporales > Pleosporaceae > Alternaria > Alternaria alternata. Next base: position 626,527 of record NW_017306190.1, on the reverse strand, counting down.
AAGGGCTGAATAGGGAGAAAGTCAGGTGGTATGTTGGAGCATACTTCAGAGCGCGAGTAGACTGGCGTTGGAGCTCTGCGGACATCTCTGGAGAGAGCGTCTTGACCTTGGCAGCATGCGCGCCGGACGTAGCCGACAAGACATGCGCCAGCTGTGCCTGCTCCTCAGCGAATATGTTGTGTAGTTCCTGGGCGAGGAACGTGGCCAGGCTGGAGCCAGTAGACGACTGCGAAGGGATCTGGTTCGGAGAGTAGTATACGTCTAAGGTTGGGGAATATGGCTGGAGGTGCGACCGAGGCGTGGCGCCCGTTTCGACCGGTATCAGTCGCACAACCAAAGCGACGTCCTTGTCATCGCTATGAATGCTTGTTCCGTCACTAATGACTTGTTGCGAGACGTTCGGTTGTAGTGGAGAGTCGGCGAGCATCAATCGGAGATGGTGCGCGGAAAAGTCGTTGATATCATCGAGGGCGTGCTGTGTGGTGCGAAGCAGGTGTTGCGCATCCGCAGAAGGCATCGGGGCTTCGACTGCTATCCGCAGAGGGAAGACTGGCTTACAGACCTGCTATGGTGTTAGCCCATGTTACAGCCAGGGTGCCCAGCTTGTGCTATTTCTTACCTTGCCCTCAGCCCAGTCCGTCATCTCCTGTAGCGGCAGGTCCGCCCTGTAAATGGCCGTTGTCTTCAGCCATATTGGAAGGCCCAGAAATACGACTACAGCCCAAAAGGAGAAGATGGATAGGCGTCGCAGCCATAAGCTCTCTTTCGTCTCTGAAGGAGGCTGCTTGGGTGATTTTGCGGCAGCAATCGGCGTCGAAGAAGACAGAGAGACCGTCTGCTTTATCTCGTCCGCCAGCGGCGCGTCATTGTCATTCGATGCCGCCATGATGCGGTAGACGTGTTCGTTGCTGTCACTTCGGGCCATGTCGCGCTACCACGCGTGCTCCGTGCGCATTACCGATCTAGCTTCCGTCCGCCTTGAACGCCCTCCTCAAGATGCAGTTCTCTCCCTACCACAGCGGTGCAACACTCTCGACCTATTTTCGCCTTACTCAGTCGAACGAGTTTCAACATGTCGTATTCAGATCTAGAACTTCCTATACACGAGATAGCAGGATTAAGGAACAACCTAGAAACTCGATCGTCACACTTGTATTAAATTTCTGGCTCTTCTCATCACTAACGCCATACTTGCGAGTGGATTATCATGTCTTCTGTTTTCCCTTCCTCGCGTTCTGGTCGTCTGATTCACGTAGCTCGCGGCGCTTCGTTGTAAGGATATCTGCTGTCAGCACGCTGCAAATAAGCCAATCCAATCCTCTGTCTTCTAAATGTTGCTTTGTATAATCAGGCTTGGCTTCTTCAGCGCAGTTGGTGCCTTAGTTTTATTACGCCCTGAAATATCTCAGCGGGAAAGTGGTCCAGCCTGCATAAGTATCTTCTCCACCTCTGATATACATTGCGCGACCCGTCTAAATTGACAATCCGTCGGTGTTCAGATTTCTTTACAACTGAGAATCTCAGCCTTTGCCCAGCCACAATACAATCTTCGATCTGCGAAATGACCACCAGCCTGGTCCCCGGTTTCTATGGCTTCTTCTTCACGAGGTTTGATCCCATGGTCGCTATCCATGCCGCCTATAACGACTTCGTGGACTAAGAATGGGTTATGAGTTCGCTTGTCCCAAAGGAGCTTCGCAATGGAGGTGTCAATTCCAATTATCGTTCATCTTTCAGCAAGCCGGCGGCGGAATGATGGGACTAGCTCTTCTCTCAGGCGGCCTTCTCCGAGTAACCGACGACCTGAAAGTCTGGAGATACATACAGGCTGCCACCTTCTTCGTTGATGTTGCATTCATTTGCTCGGCCTTTGATGCATTTAGTGTACAGGATTGACTGCAGTCTGCGTCGTGGCGCGGTGAAGATTGGGGTACTGTTTTGATTATAGCCTTTGTGACTTCCTTGAGAGTCGCATTCTTGGCTGGGACAAGATTCAAGACACATACAGACAAAGCTGATTGAATGATCGACAGAAGATGTGTTGCTCTGATTGCAACATCCGAGGCATAATTACCGGTCGAGGAGGGTTAGTGATCTGGACCCCATAAAAAGGAAGCAGTGGTCAAGTGGACCCGAGATGCAGTGTAATTGAGTTTCAGCTTATGTCATGTGCTTTCTAGCGTACAGCCTCTTGACGCTTGTCGAGAAGTCAGGAGGCACGTTCAAGACGCGTCGAACTCAATGTTTATTGCTGTCATTCTAGTGTTTCTCGAAAACAACGTGACCTTTAGTCGTTCACCTACGATGGTTTACGCGTGAACGATTGGTCCGTGCATGTCAATCAGGAAACACAGGTACTACCCAGTCTCCATGTCGGCAAACTTGTTCCATACAGCAGTCGCCTGAGTGTGTAGTAGAGCAGTACCTCAGATCGATTCCTTACAGTTTACAATCGGTGTTTCAGGGACGCATGCGATCGAGGTGGTCCAGCAAGGGTCAGGGCACCGAGAGGTTGGATCGACGCTCTGCCCCGCCAGCTAGTCTACTTCCAGCCACTAACGGTCCGTGCTATGCGGGGTTGCATGTCTGGGGGAGGGAGCTCGACAGACCGTGACGCGTTGGTCGTCAGTTGCTCACGAGACTATAGTAGCTACCCCTCTCAGCTGAGGTAGCTTCGCTCCTTCCCACTGCTTCCTCACACGACAATTTCATGCTCACTCCTACAACCTACTCAATTCATCTCAATCCACATTCTACATCAAATCATTCACAATGAGTGCAATCGCTGACAGCACCGAAGGCCCTGTCGAGCAGGTCAAGGTGCTGTTTGCCCTGTTCCCGGGCTACAACACGCTCGACGTGGCAGGTCCGCTCGAGGTTCTGAGTCGCTCCCTCCAGGATGCCAAGGACAAGTGTCAGTCAAACGCTCACTCAATTGATCCTTTGTTGACACATTGCAGCCAGCAAGGCCTTCAACTGCCAATTCGTCGGCACCGCAGCTGCCATGACCTCCGTTCAGGGTCTCACCATCAAGGCAGACATGGACTATGAGGTGAGTCTACATGTATGGAGCCTCGGAACTCACACTGACATCGATCCTAGGACGCCAACAACGAGCTTGAGGACTTTGACGTTGTCATCGTTCCCGGTGGTGAGGGTGTCTTTGAGGTCCTCAAGAACAAGTCTGAGCCTCTCGGACTCCTCACCAAGTACGTCGAGCTTCAAGAGAAGAGCCCCAGCAAAGAGCGTACCATCCTTGCCATCGACGTCGGTGCCCTACTTCTTGCTCAGCAAGGTATGCTCGAAGGCCTTGCCGCTACAACCCACCCAGACTACTATGTTCGTCTCGAGACAATCTGTCAAGACGCAGCTAGGCGAGACATGTCCGAGCGTACGGACGTCATGGAGGAGCGTTATGTAGTCAACAACGCCCGCTTCGACTTGGGCGAGAACCCCGACGACAACCCGTAAGTGGAGTCTGAATTGCGTTGGCATGCATCGCTGACAATCCTAGGTACATCATCAAGAAGTCGCGTGAGCCACCAAGCGCTCCCGAGGGCACCAACACCGGACATGCCCGTAGGAAGTCGATTGCTCGCAAGGGTAGCAACGCATGGCGTGACTCTCGTCGCCGCGAGTCTATCGCTAGGCGTGCTTCCATGCCTCTGGGCGGTATGCGTGTTATCACCACCGGTGGTGTGACCGCTGGGCTCGATGCCAGCCTCTACTTGGTGGGTTCTTTGGCTTCCCACGACTCGGCCCTGGAGGTCGCTCGTGCTATGCAGTATTCTTGGGTCAAGGGTGTTACGGTCGATGCGATCGATGTTTGAGCTACGGCTCCCGCGCGACGAGCGAAGGCGTTTACGATGAAAGGGTTGAACAGTGATCGGACCGGTCATCTGAAACATGTCGGGAATCTTAAGGATTTACCACGACGAATCATGTGAGGATTCATTGAGGAGTATTTAAAGAATCAAGAAATTCTGAAAGTCGTACCTGGTGGGGTGATGTGTCGTGAGAGATGTTGACAGGGAGATGTGCCGACGCGCAGCTCAGGCGTCTCCACAGCTCCACTGCAGGCGGGTAACCGTGCTTCGCGGGTGTTAGCGTGCGCAGGTCAAACCTCCTACACTACAGCATACGAAGTATGCAATTGTCACATCTCTTTGCATCAGCTTACCCGCAGCACTTGGAATATCATCGTCCGTCATCTCACATAAAGTGTTGCATTGCGGCATCGGTCCCTTTAGGCGCATTCTCATATGTCCAGATTAGAAGGATACGATCCGCACTACTAGGCGTCACGTCCGCCGCTCGTGTACGTCGTTTGCTCGCCGGTGGCAGATCGAACCTCTCTCTTGTTTTTGTGATTACAGAGCGACTGATACAAGAGCAGTCATGTACGTGCTATGAGAAAGCCTACAATCCATTGATTGCCGACCTACGATCTTGTTACAGTGATCCACAAAGAACATACCTACGGACGTGACTTGTTGACCTCCGTGCCTCTCACTCCAAGGCATCGATTGACATACCGATTTACTCTTCTTTCTCTAAACCACTGCGCCAGTGTGCAAACCCAAGGTACAGGACGACTCTTCTGAGGCAATCATTCGCCAAGTACTGTCTTGCTACCGAGGGCAATCTCGACATTGAAAGGAGAACGAGCACGTCAAAGTCACTTCCCACCCTCGATACGCGAAAGAACCGAGGGAGGCCGGTCTTCTAACCAACAAAGACGATAGGCAGAACGAACCACTTTCCTAAAGCACTGCAACATCTGGCAAGCAAGCATGCTTACGCTCGTCACTACTCTTCTGCTCCCGGCTCCGGCAGTGTCAGAGCATGTAAATATAGGATATTTTGGAAAAGCAGAATGTACAGGCCAACGAGTCCAAACAACAAGCATTGAACAACAAGAGATCAAGTTGTTGCATTGGGTACTCTACCCGACATCCGCAGCTGACCAATAACAGCCAGTTAGTGACGTACTCGCTTAAACCTGCCTCCATGTCTAAGCATCTTCCCCAAAGCATCCGCCATGTCTTGGCGAAGACGAACCTAGGCAAGCCGCAAATGTCGCAACACATGGGCACGATGATTGGACAATATGCGTCCATCACGTCTTCTTTACGACTGGAGTGTCTTGGCTTCTGTAGGCGAATCTGTGCATGCGTGCCCAGGAATAATCTCTGAAGGAATATAACTGTCGGGCTATTCCAATCTCAATCCAGCTTCCCTATGCCACAACAACGTATACGAGTAACCAGTATCACCAATGCCAATCCAGTCTCTCATAAGCTCACTTCGGCGGCGTAGCCGTCGCGCTTCACCTCCTCCAGCTCATCTGCAAGCAAATACCCAAAAGATCGAATGGCGTCTTTTGGACGTCTTCTCACGCATGTGGGATCTGGGCTTCACTGCTTTCGGGGGCCCGCCCGTGCATTTCCAGATCTTGCATCGGAGATTCGTCGAGGGGTTGGGGTTTCAAGGTGGAAGTAAATGGTTAGACGAACAGACTGTAAGTGTATAACGAGCAGTGTGATTGATACCATTTCCAGCGTTGCAAGTAGGCAGTATGAGAGAGAGCTGGTGGCGCTCGACGAGTGCGGATGAGAAGCAGAAGGTGAAGACGAAGAGACATCTTTCTCACCTACTTGTATCCCATTCACCAGAGAGTATGCATTGCTGATATTCCTGATCATAGTACCAAGAACTCTTCGCAATATGTCAGGCTCTCCCCGGTCCAGCCTCAACTAAAATGTGTTTCTGCATCGCCCTCCTACATGCAGGCATCCTCTCCGCCGTCTTCGCCTTCCTTCTCTGGAGCCTTCCTGGCGCAATCGGTATGTATGGGCTTTCGCTCGGCGTACAGAAGATGCCGGAACGTCTCCCTCCCATTGTATACGCCCTGCTCTCCGGACTGAACGCCAGTACTGTTGGCATCATCGCACTAGCGGCTGTTCAATTATCCGAGAAGGCCATCAAAGACCGTCTTACACGCATTCTAGTGATCTTTGGTGGCTGTGCGGGTCTGTGCTATAATGCGCTATGGTACTTCCCTGTATTAATCGTCATTGGTGGTCTTTCAACTGTGACTTGGGATGTTTGGCTGAGACAGCGTGTGGGTAAGATGAAAGCTGCGTACCTTGCTAAAAGGAGGAGAGCGAGAGACGAACAAGGTGATGCGGAGGAGGTTCAGACTACAACACAGAGCATTCCTATTGAGCTTACGCGTCCGGAGGCTGTGAAGAGGAGACAGAGGGCGGGAAGCTCAACAGATCGGATTGTGCCTGAGCGAGAAGAGGCGGGAAGGAGTCATGCTGGTGAACACCCAGTTGTTGATGATGTGGCTGCGAAGAACGATGCCGAGACCGTTGCACCTGTGGCGGATGTCAAGACGCATAACATTTCTGTAAAGGTTGGCGCGTCACTAATCGTGGGCTTCCTGATCTCCTTCGTTGTCATTATGGTTATCCGCGGTACGGTATCCAGCGGCCGGTCATTCAATCTCTTCTCCAACATGTAAGTTCATCATAAAGCTCCCTAGAGTTCCCACTAATCGCACCGGATAGGTATCTCGCCGGCACCATAATCTTCGGTGGCGGCCCTGTAGTGATTCCCCTCCTGCGCTCTTATGTCGTAGACCCAGGTTGGGTTTCACCACGGGACTTCCTCCTCGGTTTGGCTATTATCCAAGCTTTCCCTGGCCCCAATTTCAATTTCGCAGTATACCTCGGCGCTCTGAGCATCGCTTCAGCATCCACTTCTACGCCAACCATCGTAGGCGCCATTCTTGGTTTCATCGGCATCTTCTTCCCCGGCATCGTGCTAGCAGTCGGCGTGCAGTCTATTTGGCAGGTCATGCGCACCAAAGCATGGGTACTCAGTCTTTTGAGGGGCATCAATGCGACGGCTGTGGGACTAGTCTTCACGGCTGTTTACAGGCTTTGGGAAATTGGTTACTTGACGCCAGAAAGTAGTAACGGGAGGAGTTTGGCGGACGAGCCGTGGTGGGTCGTCGTGGCTGCCTTGGCCTACGCGGAAACGGCTTGGTTTGGGGTCCCACCTGCTGTGGCGATCATCGTTGGTGCTGTTCTGGGCCTGGGTTGGTATGGAGCCGTTGGACACTGAGAGTTCCGACTATATATTTGGGTCGTGGGAAGCAAAACGCCATCAAAAGCAATACGGTCTTATGGGTATGTGGTCACAGCACCCATTCAGCTCTTACACCAACTAACAAACACCAGTCTAGTGGTATGATGTACGTATTATTCAATCTCAAGACAATTCTTCATCATCTAACATCTTCCTAGTCTCGCTTAGGGACGTTCTATTAGAACACAAACCCAAGCACAGCTTGCGAGAGGCCCCGCGTTCGAGTCGCGGTAAGACCCGTCTTTTTTTGCCCTGTAGCATAAGGGCAATGCTCTAGTCTTTTTGCTATATACTAGCTTCTTAAGTTTATATAACAGACATTGTTCTTAATGCAGGTAGCTATTATCTGGTGCATCTAGATGTACTTTGACGTCTTGCGTTACACAGTAAAAGGTCTAGTCACTTCATCAGAGACTATATTGCGCTGCTTGACCTCTTTGTGGGATCTGCTTCAAGTACAGACAACAATCTACCTTTTCGAATGAAGCTTGACATTAATCGTGTCCTGGTCGTAGAAGATGAGGCAATGAATACGATGCGATTGCGCATTATTCTGACTATCTGTTGTACAAGTGCTAGCTACAGCTCATTCCGAAGGAGATGAGTAGGGGAGATGCAACCCAATAAAAGGACCTCAACCAGCCAGCAAGAAGGAAATATTAACAACGCTCAACAAACGCTGAGCTAAAAATCCCAAACAGTTTGTTATCGCTCCAGGCACCGAAGCCAGCCATCTAAAAGAGAAAACCCTCACCAGAACGCCATGACCTGTCAATCACCCCGAAGGAAAGTTGTAACCACCACGACCACGAAATGACATCATGCTGTCTCTGAAGACAGGAGTCAACACCAGGCCATCAGCATTTGGCCTACTTGTAGTATCCTCCATTTGGCGCGGACGTCGACGTGTTCGGGTCGTAGATCTGACCACCACCATTGTGAATGATGGGTGGCTTGCTGTACGCTTTGCTGCGTGACGAGCTACCTGAGTTTGTGTATAGGCTCGAGGAAGCGGCAGAGTAGGCTGCAGGTATGTTAGACTCATCTTTGAGACATGCTCTGATAGGCGCAGGCAACGTACATGTAGATGAAGTCGAGGGGCGGGATGCATAGGCGCCCTTTCCCTGACCGTAGGAGCCGTAAGACGAGCTCGACGACATCGTTGATTGGTGTTGAGCGACTTGGAGGCGTTCAGTGGCCAGTGACGACCAGAAGGATGGGATGAGTGATCGTCGTATAGAATGTGGTTGACGGCGATGAAGCTGGATTTGGGTATATACGAGACGGTAAGGGCGTATCGTGGGTGTGACGAAGGTGTACTGTTGATTAAGACCACACAAGAACAGCTGACTCTTTCAAAGATGCTTGATATGACTGTAGACTGAACAATTGTTTGATCGATTGACTGATAGAGAGAAGAAAGAAAGCAATCACCAACCTTACAACTATTTATTCCAGGCAGACAAAACCTGAGGCCGCCACTCTACAAGACTCACCTTTCGTACTATTGACTATTGTTCCGCTGCCATCGGAGCTCTCCTACGCTCAATGTAACGCCGTTGCCTGGATAGCTGGGCCAGGCGCGTGAACGACGTGGATGACTGCGCGATTGCGATGATTCACACGCGTGGCTATGTTCCCTCGGGACAGGTCCTGAGGCAGGACACGCGTAGGGAGCGAATCAGCGATTAGGCAGCCCTTTTTGGCACCTGCTCGATCTGCCAAGAAGAAGAGTCATCGCCGGTGTGTGTGAGTTCACCGAAGAAACCAGTTCGGTCGGGGTGAGCTAAAGCCGCGTTGCGGCTAGAAAGGGCGGAGTCAATGACTTGGGTGATGAGTAGGGTGGTTGTGTTACGCCGTCTTCTCCTGCATGGCACGTCAAGCAGGACGAACGTATGGGAAGGCAGCAAGGAATCAGTCCGAGACGCGCTATCAAGTGACGTGCACAGAGCCCTAGGCGACAGCGATGCCAGGAATGGATAATGACAAAGCGGATAAACTGGTGAACAAAAAAGTCACCGGTGCCGAAAGAAGAATGGGTGTGGGGGCTGAGGGAAAGATGGATGCCTGGAGCCATTGGCAGAATTGCGAAGTGTTCACCGCAATACAGCATCATAGGAGTATATCGACGGCGGCCAAAGATGGGAGAAATGCGCATACGATTGGGAAAAAACAAGAGACGAAGAGGCAAAGGGCGGTGTTGTGAGATACGGGGGAAGGCGCAGTCGAAGGTCGCTGATACATGGCGGGGTCGCTGGGCTGCGAATGGCAATCAACCTGGCCAAGGCTGCTGCCAGGCTTAACGCCATTCACGTGGCAAATTGTCATTGCTAACTCGAAAGAGACATTTATGAAGGTGGCAATTGCGCGGCTGCGAATTGCGCAAGCGCGCATGTTGTTCTGAGGTTTGCCAGCGCATAGCCGGTGAACCGCTGGAGAAGTCCTGAACGGGAGGCGCAAGACCGAACGTCTCGCCAACTATGCGGCCCATACACAGAACAGTGGGCTGTGTAGATTGGGTATCTTGTTTTGCCAGCGTGTGGTCAGCGAGAAAGTGGAGGCATAGCATCCTACACCTGCATTCTGGGTTGCTCGTCAAGCCAGGGAAATGTTATGCGGGCCGATGGAGTTAACATCGCCGATGGAGTTAAGATGATCATCAACTGGTATCCGAATGCATTAGGGTATCGCTATATCCGCTCCTTCAATCTCCCCGTCTAATCGTACAATTTCAAGACACCATTTAAGTCACCAGCAACCACCTTACTTGTCTCCCTAGGGTGCCACTGTACTGACAGCACAGGCGCATCGCTCGCCGCAATCTTGTGATACATCTTGCACGTCTTCCAGTCCCAGAAACACAGGTAGCCTCCACTGTCGCCAGAGCTGATGAACTGCCCATCAGGACTGATCGCCACATCTGGAGCATATCCAGCCACGTTGTGCCCTCGGTAACTCTTCTTTCGGTTTTGTCGGAAGCGGTCCGTAGAGCTGTATACGGTGATTTGGTTGTCGGACGATTGGAAGGCAACGTATTTGCCTGACGGATGTGGTGAGGAGCGGACCATAGAGAACATGTAAGGTTCGGCGATGAACTTGATGGGTACAGGAATACCGTATTCCCAAGCGCGCAAGGACTTATCGTCTGATGTGGTGATGAAACGGCGGTTCTCATCGCAGAAGGTAATAGTATTGACAGGTCCGAGATGGTGATCGTATTCTTGCACCATCTCTCCGCTTCTTGTGTCGTATTGTAGGATCTTCTTGTCACTCATACCGGCCAGGAACTCGTGTGGTGTACTAGGGTTGATGCGCACGACATGCGGTGTCTTTCCAGTTGTAAACTTGTTCAAGCACTTTCCAGTCTCTGTGTCCCATAGCTTCATATAACGATCGTAACTGGCGGATACGAATTGTGTACCACTGGGATTGAAGTCAATGTCAACCACCGACTTGGTATGGCCCGAGTAGGTTCGCAGAAGCTCGCGTTGGTGGTACACGTCCCATAGTGCGATCTTCGAATCGGCCGAAGCGGAGAGTAAGAGATGACCGCTGTCAGGTATGAAGCGCACTTGGGTAATCGACTTGGTATGGTATTTGTAGGTGTGAATGAGCTTCTTCGGTATGAAACTCTTAGGCTCGTAATCGCCGGTAAGTTTGATGTCGAGATCCGTGGGGATATGCATATACGTCCGTCCCTGGTAGTCGTATTGCTGGCTGCCGACAAACTCGCTCGTCTCGCCTTCGGCTTCGGTATCGCGGTAGTCCGTGCCAGCAAGCTTCTTTTGCACGGGTGCAGCATTGTCGACGATCTCGTCTTCCTCGTAGACTATCTCTACTTCGACATCCGATCCAAACTCGTCATCTGAGGCAGCGTCTGGCCTTTCTTCCTCATACTTCGCCCAGGGTCCCTTGTATGCGCCAGCGCCAGTTACAACACTCGAGTCGCCCTTGCCCTCTCGCTTCCTTTTCTTCGATCCCGCGCCTGATTCGATAGCACGCTGGCCTTGACGGAAAGTATGGTCGCTGATGTATGTCTCTGCAGCGAATCCGGTTGGCACGCGGCCTGAGCCTCCGGCTGCCATGGTAAATGTTTTTGGGAGCCGGAATAGGGTCGCGGCGCGTTTAGATCTCGGCGACGACTCCGATATTGGTGGTTGGAAAGACTAAGAGGTGGAACGCGAGGAGTGACAAGTACGGTGTTGAAGTTGGAAGCTCCCAGCTCACTAGAAAATGTGGGTGACGACGCACGGACCATGTTCACTATGTAATGCGTAGGATGCGCAGTGTTACATGTGAAAACTGGGTTCCATTTACGAGAGCTAACATAACGCTATCATACCCCATCAGGACATAAAATCGTTCAATCCTTTCCTGTATGCGCTTCCTGCCGCCAAACCCATTGCCTCGGGTATTCCACATTATCTCAACCCAACAACTATTCATGTCCTCCCGCTAGCAATATGCGTACGCGTGGCTCGTCTATCTGAGCCGGATATCAAGTGCATCTATCCGCCGTTCTCTAACCGCTGTTGAATTCGTGCCTCGAGGTTCACTGCAACCAGTACAGCCACAAAGATCCCCACAATCAAGACGAAGGGCGTGATCCCCACCTAGTGAGACTCGTCACGGATGAGGGCGACAATCATGCTGTAGAGGTAGAAGAAGAACATGAGCAGGTGGAAACCCAGCTTGATGAAGGATTCCTGCATGCGTGTTAGCCTGGCTTCCTGGACTCAGTATACCCTCTTATCGTACCTTCTTGTGCACGTTGAGCTTCCTGAAGATCTCCGTCGCGTCCAAAAGATGCTGGTTCTCAAAGATCCTGTTACTGTCAGCATTGTCCTATTTCCATGTCATAGCCCTGGTTTGTGACGTACTTCTTTCCATTCCAGGCCAATAGAGGCAGGTTCAGAATCAGCGCAATCCAGTATCCGTTGATGAGGAACAGGAAGGTCAGGAAGGCGTGGACAGCGGCTTCGGGGATGATGTAGGTGTTCAGGCGGTTACAGAGATCGATGGGGTTGATGTAGTCGCTGGCGCAAAATTAGCATGTGCTGATCAAGGTACAGGTTGTGTCGCAAAGGAGGCTATGCCATGGGGTCGTATGCTTGGGGCTCACTTACCATTCCAGATCGCTGTACATGATAGTAAAGAAGACTTGTAGGAACAGGTTGACGGCGTTTATCAGCACCGCCAACAGGTACAACCATGCTTCGCCAGTCATTGTGAAAGAGTCGTGTGCTGCGTAGCACGGCTATAGCGTATGAAGAAGGTGGAAGATAGACTAGCTATATCGCCAGTAGGCTGTTGTTTGCGAATGGACAGATAGACGACAGATGTTCAGGACTCGGATGCGGTCGTGTGTTTGCAGGCTGCCGAGCTAGAACGCGGGAAGCTAGCTTGTGCGCGGGGCCTAGCTAGAAGTTGCGATGACGTGGGTGGGTGGTGGATCTGCACGACCGTATGGCGATAATAGAATCCTGAAGAGCAACGGCGGCTAGCAAGGTCGTTCAAATTCTGGCGGGAGTTGGGCAAAGATGTTTGGATGACGTTGAGGCGGAGACACGATTGCTTCCCTGGACAGCGGGCAGGCACCGTTAGCGTCATTCGCCTCGCTTGCAGGTGTGCGATGAGCGGGCCAACATCGTCCGACCGAAGCTTAACGGAAGATTGATGATTTCACGGTGGTTCAGACTGCTCGCCGAAACGAAACAAAACGAAACATCATGCGCAGACACATAAATTCCAGCCATTTGTACTGCTACACAGATTATCACGATCAATGCTGTGGAAACAGTCCACCACATCTGTCAATTGCCAAGTAAAGCAACGCCCCGTTTCTCGACCCACGCCACGCAATCCATTAGTGATGGTGGTATCGTGAAGCTATGTGTGATCCCAAATTTCCCAAATTTTCTTTTAAGCAGCTGCTTTTGCTTCGCCATTCGTCTCTCCGTTTGTGGTTCCCGGCATCTGTACTGGACCGCCGGGCGAGTCTGGTAGTCGCGCAGTCAAAACCTCTACGCCATCCTCGGTCACGAGTAGGGTGTGTTCTGTACAATGTTAGTTCTGAAAAGGATATTTGGACGAATGGGTGAGAGCCTACCAAACTGCGCAGTCAGAGAGCCATCTTGGGTCACACTTGTCCACTCATCGGGCCAAGTCTTGTCCCTGTGCGAACCAACACTGATCATGGGCTCGATGGTGAAGCACATGCCAGGCTTTGCTGATCCAACTGCCTTGTTCTTCGCGTAATGAGGAACGTTGGGCGCGCAATGGAAGAGCTGGTTGACACCGTGCCCGCAGTACGTCCTGATTACGCTGCAGTTCTTGCTCTTTGCGTGCTTCTCGATGACGTTTCCGTACTCGCGGAAGAGTATGCCTGGCTTAACAATCTCGATAGCCTTGTCCAAGCACTCTCGTGCAGTCTCCGTTACCCGCACCGCGTCTGGGTTGGCCAGAGCCTTGTCTCCGATGTAGAATGTTTCGTTTAGATCCGCATGGAAACCGCCGTGGTAGACGGAGATGTCAACGTTCAAGATGTCGCCATCTTTCAGCACGCGCTGGTCGGGGATGCCGTGGCAGATGACCTCGTTTAGCGATGTGCATACGGATTTCGGGAAGTGGCAGTAGTTGAGGGGTGACGGGTAAGACTATTGCTGTCAGCACATCGCTCTGTCTTGCTATGATTGCCGCTGCTCTTACGTCGCGCTCGATGGTAGCCTTGTGAACGATCTCATCGATGTAATCAGTAGTAACTCCAGGCTTTGCCGCTCTCCCTGCAATATCCAGGATCTCTCGGCCGTAGCGGCACACCTTGCGCATCGCATCTTGCTCCTCCTTGTTCAGAATCGTGATCTTGTTCCTGTTGACAAACACCTGCTCCGAACGCGGTATGCCATCCTTGGCGTAGTCTGGGTGTCTGATGTGCTTGGGGACTTCGCGGCGCGGCGAGAGCGGGTATACGGGTCTAAGAGCGCCGGTGTACGAGTACGTGGGAAATGGGTTGTAGTGACCCGTAGCTGGATCCGGGTGAGAAACTACTTTCGGCGTAAAGATGTTTTGGAGAATACTACTTTGTGACTTGTGGACCTTCTTGTGCTCACTCTGCGAGGCCGTTAGATTATTTTGCCTGCGATGTAAAATCAATCTCACTATATACCCAGTTGCGCTTGAAGCAGTCTTGCGAGCAGAAGTAGCTTTCTTTTCCTATCTTCTGGCAGTTTGGACATTGCAGCGAGCCGGCATCGTTCTCGCAGTCATTGCCTGAGCATTTGCGCGGGGCGTCTGTGGCCATCGCGTGTGGTGGTATAAGAGTAATAAGAGGATGGCTAAGGCGGGAAGTGGCCTGTATTTTCTCAGACGTTGCAGACTAGAGCGCGCTACAAAACTGTCCGTGTGGAGTAACGGGTTGCACACAAAAGGTCTGGTGGATTGCTACTCTCGCTCGTACGCCGCATCGTCGAGTCGGAAATCGTTGCAGGGGTCGAGGCCGCCGGCTGCCGATCAAAGATTACTAAGTAGCGGCTAACCGTAGGTCGCGCTTACCTTTTTCGGTCTTGACGTGCTTCATGAGCCCTACTTTGCCATCCTATCTGACTCTTTGACTTTCTGGTTATGCTTTGATAATTGTCACCCGTGTCTCAGCTTTTTTCGTCCCTGTAGAAAATGGGGTTTTACCTTTCTTTTTTTCTCCCCTTCTCTTACTCCCCACCTCACACCACCCCGCCTCAGAACACGAACTAGTGAATCCATCATTTTTTAATCCATCATCGCTCGCGCTGCCTCTCATCATGACGCAGAAAGTAGTCGTAGTTGGAGCCGGGCCAGTTGGCTCGCTGGCGGCGCTCTATGCGGCTGTGCGTGGATATGAGGTAGATGTCTACGAACTAAGAGCAGGTAAGACATGACCTGTGGACCATCTCGGTGCTAGCGAGTACCCTAACACTAGCTAGATCTCCGAGACCCTAATACTACACCACTAAACTTCTCAAAGTCCATCAACCTTGCTCTCTCTGAGCGAGGTATACACTCCCTTCGCGAGACAGGACTATCCGACCTTGCCGATGCGGTACTGGCGGAAACATTTCCCATGCATGGTCGCATGATTCATATAAGGAAAAATGGAGAGTATGTTCGACAACCGCAGATTTATGATGCGAGAGGAAGAGTAAGCATGATTTCATCGTTCAACCTGGTTTTGTGCTGATTCGAGTAGAGCTTGCTGGCTATGGATCGAACAGGTCTGAATAAAACATTGCTCGACCATCTGGAGGCCATGCCGAATGTAAAGCTCATGTTCAACCACAAATTGGTCGGCGCAGACTTTCGAAAGAAGACAGCATGGTTCGAGCATCGAACTAAGTCTCCTGAAGAGCAGGGCGACGAGTTCGAGATCAACTTCGACCTCATGATCGGTGCCGATGGTGCACACTCCGCGGTTCGGTATCACCTGATGAAGTTTGTTCCCATGTCGTTCCAGCAAGAGTACATTGACAAACTCTGGTGCCAATTTCACGTTCCTCCCTCGCCCAACGGCGACTTCCGTATACCTCCAAATTACCTCCACATCTGGCCTCAAGATGAGTCTATGTTCATTGCACTTCCGAACCTCGACAAGACATTCACGTCTACGCTGTTCTTGACTAGAGAAGGATTCGAGAAGTTGGATGCATCTGGAAAAGTCGTCGAGTACTTTGATGAGAAGTTCCCAGGCGTTGTACCAGACCTGATCACGGAAAACGACCTCCGCGAGCAGTACACGTCCAATCAGCACCTGCCTTTAATCTCGATCAAATGCACTCCATATCACTATGAAGATTGTGGCGTCATTGTCGGCGATGCCGCGCATGCTATGGTACCGTTTTATGGTCAAGGGATGAATGCTGGACTGGAAGATGTTCGCGTTCTGTTTGACTTCATTGACAAACATCCAAACGATCGGTCCAAGGCCTTAAGGGAATACACTAAAGAGCGAACTCCCGATGCACACGCCATTAACGATCTTGCCATGGGTAATTATCGCGAGATGGCAAGTGATGTCAAGAAACCGCTATATCTATTGCGGAAGTGGGTGGAAGAGCAGCTCTACCTTTACGTCCCGAGCGCTGGCTGGGCTACTCAGTATTCGCGCGTCACGTTTAGTAACTTGCGATACTCCAAAGTTATCCAAGCGTCCCAAAGACAAGCTAAGATACTGCACGGGGTAGTTGGCTTAGCGCTTGCTTCTGTCGCCGTCACTGCGTTCTGGTTTGCGAAATCCGGCGGTGCACAACAAGCGAAGATGGGAATTATGAGGTCAATTTGCGTAGTTGCACAGAGAATGCAAAAGATCACAGAAGGGTGAGCTGCAATGGCGAAAGCATGAGCGATGACTTGTGCGCGGTCTGTAATATTATATCACTTCAAAGCGCTGGTTCTCACTCGCGCTAACGTAACCTTATCATATAGATGTCGTTACACGAGCGGTTTATATCACCGTTATTCGCAAAAGATTTTCTTCATATCAAGAATATACTCTACTTCCTGGCCTCAATGTTGGCTACTCAAAAGTTCATTCGCGGGCCGGTAACCGCTATCCCAGGAAAGATAACACAAGGAAGGTTGTAATATCAAGGTTCTGCAGTCGAATACGAAACCACATCCCACCACAACGCTATGACGATAAGCTTCGCAGCGCCACAAGCGGCAAGCCACGTGAGCTCCGCGTGGATGTGTTACTGCCCCACAAGCGAAATGTGGGGAAGCGATTCGGAGTGAGTGCATGTTGTGGCGCTCGCTTGCAGTGGCATCAACTTTCGACAAACTACATCTGGAGTACAAGCAGTCGATATGGTCCAGGGTCACGATCATCTCGCTTACGCACTTCCATGAGCAGTGTATTTGCGTTACAGCCATTTCGATGCAATCTATCATCAACTTCTTTCGCATTCGGTGCAAGTCAAGCCGGAAATACTGGTATCTTCATAGTCGCGTTGATGTCTCCCGGGTGTGTGGCAACGCATCTCCACTTCTTCGATACACAAAGCCATCTATGTTACACTCTACACACTATGCGGATAAATTCGCCAACCTCTCACAGCCCACACAACAAACATGGTACCGACGCTCACGACCTTCCAGAAACAGCGTGTTCACCGTACTCGCAAGGTCACATTCACCAAGGAGAGTTTGGCATGGCTTGGGCTTGTAATCACAGACTGTTCTTTGGATGTAGGCCCACGCTCCAGAAGCCTCAGAACCTCATATCCGGGTCGCAGTGAGGTCAGTCACGCGTGGCAGTAAGGTCTTAACCTGGATAAGCTGGTTGCTATTCTAGTTTATCTTGCACGCGTGCTTGTATATCGCCGCTCTGTACTTTGCGCTATGGTTGTCGAGTGGATGGATCTCCAGCGCGGCAGCTTGGCGAGTCTCGATTTGTTTTTATTAAGGCATCTTGTCGCTCCAGGTTCTGCTTGTGACACGCACAATATTTTTCACTCCTTTGAAAACTTCAAGCTCATCTTTTTGTGCGGTTGCTCTATCTGTAGACAGCACGAAATCTTCTAGATTGACAATACTGTCGAAATGTATTTCACCTATGGTCTCGCGGCTTTGGCCGGCCTTGGTGAGTAAATTCGGCTTACACGGAGTGCAGTTCCAACTGACAACGTGTAGCTCAAGCATGGCCAACGTCAGAATCACAGCATCTAGCGCCTCGCGCTGTGAGCTACGTGGACTCGGAAACAGGCTTCACATTCTCCGAGACCAAGGCAGCTGCAACACTCAGCTCCAACATCATCTACCGCATAGCGCAACCTGCCAATGTTCCAGCAGGTCAGCCCTACGACGTAGTGCTCCAAGTTGTTGCGCCCAACTCTCTCGGCTGGGTCGGTCTTGCCTGGGGCGGTAGTATGATCCGTAACCCTCTCACAGTCGCATATCCTAACGGCCAAAAACCCACTGTATCTTCACGATGGGCCACGTAAGTCACCTTTATCCAGAAATAGCCACAATTCTCTCTGACACGTACGAAAGCGGCCACTCCACGCCTCAACAATATCCCTCTGCAACTTATACGCCTTTGACCACTGGCAACAAGTCAAACAACACACACTGGCAATACACCGTCAAATGTACTGGCTGCACTACGTACACCGGCTCATCCGGTACTGTACGCGTTGATCCCAGCGGTAGCAAACGTCTTGGTTTTGCCTGCGCGCAGGGAAAAGTGTCGAACCCGTCTTCGACTAGCGCAACGATTCCGGTGCATGATGTGTACAACTACATCACGCATGACTTCTCCGCGGGTGCAAACCAGAATTTTCAAGCTTTGTTGAGCAAGAACGGGGTTGCGAGCACGGGAGAGACAGGGAATATCACAGGGAAAATTTAGATTTGCGTATCGTATAAGCTGTAGACTGACAGGGAGGGGCTAAATGGGGGTTTTGTAGATATCTTTGCGTCTTCCTTGAATATATTTGACATAGCACAAGTCCATGTGTTTTTTGGAAGTTGCTTGATGCTGCGCTATGAACTTCTGGTTTTCACATGTTAGAGCTCTGGGGAGAAGCTTCCCCGGTGTGTTCAGTATGGCTCAACATAATTGCTAGAAACGCCCTTGGTGCTTCGCCACCCAGCTATGTGAGCGAGCTTTGTCTGTCGACTTCGTACTATTGCTCTTGAAGTGTCAAGACTCCTAGACAGATACGGTAGGCAGAAACTTCTTGCGCAACAAGGCCAGACGTGGAGATGAGCGGATAGGAGGCGACTATGGCTAATAGTCACGGAGTAACGGCGTCACGGGCAGATTACATGGCAAGGGTAGAAATTCTGGTAACAACAAGGTGCATTCGCATCGTCCTCGGTGATCTAAAGAATTATATAGAACAATGCCAAACGAGTGGTAAGCAGAAAGCACCACCTCAACAACTCTCAGCAATGGGGAACCAAGCTAGTAGTAAGTGCGTCGCCGCAGCCATGAGATATTTGTAGGGACCGATCGCGTCTAAGCCTTGATGGCCATGTCACCGAGTGGCATCTCCTTGAGCCCTGTGGTGCATGTGTTAGCTTCGTGCTACATTCAAGCAGATTATTGATGAGGTACTTACAGCCGTCAACGTCTTCAGGAGCTTGTTGCTTCTTCTTGCAAGCGTTGTATTGAGCGGGCTGCTGGACGGTAAGACCAGCTTTGGGACATGCAGTGTTGAGGTTGCATTGATTGTCCATGGCTTTCTGGAGAGAGTCGCCTTCCCAACCGAAGACGTAGTCGCCGTGTGCAGCAGCACCGCTAGAAGTTCATAATTAGCCGTGCTCTATCTCGCTGGAGACAAGGCTGCCAAGTGAAAGTGGACCTCGCGAGAAGACGTACCCAATGTTCATGCTGTAAACGAAAGGATCTGAACCATCAGTGGGCCACAAGCTCTTGTCGGCAAACTTGTTAACATCCCACATCAGTTCGTACATGATCTGAGGAAGCTTGACAGGGTGAGTGGATGGGCAGGCACCACCTCCATTAGCACCTGAGCCTTGGCCGTAAGCAACGTGACTTTGGTGGTCTGGTGAGTCGAGGTTTTTGCCGTCCCAGCAAGTAGGGAAGATGATGGTCTGGCGGATAAGCTTGCACTTAGGGTCCTTGGGGATGGCGACAGTGTCACTCCCTGAGCAAGGTGCGCCACCGACGAAGGTACTCTCAGAGGGGGAAGTCCAGCAGCGATGGCAGATGTTGGATAGCTTGACTTTGCTGTTGTCGGTGTTGGTAGCTGAGCCTGCAAGCATGCGGAAACCCTTCTTGAAAGCGGTGGTTTTGCCGCTGGGGATATAGTAGACATCAAGACCGCCGTCGTTGATGAGCTTTCCTTGTGGTCCACCATTTCCAATCTGAGCCATGTGTTAGAAGCGTGCCCTAGTGTTTTCTTCCCCGCTATGATGTTACGTACCTGAGGCACGCGAATGTATGTGCCTAGAAGACGGAGGTACAAAGTCAGTGTATGTCTCACATACGTTTCGTGCCTTCACAACTTACCGTTCTTTGCCTTGAAAAACATCACAGCAGTCCAATAGTTCGATTTATCCTGGACGAAGCTGCAGGAAGTGCACTTCGAAAGCTGCGCGGGGTCGTTTGCGGGGTCCATGGTGATGTTGAAGGAGTCACCTCCGACGATCTGATGAAGATGAGGTGTGTACTTCACGCCGGGGTTGACAAGAGGATCTGTTCGTTCGACGACAAGCTGCGAGCAAGCAAATCGCAACATATTTTGTGCAGCAACATTCCCGGCGAGGGCCGTTGCTGCAGCGAGTAAGGTAGCCCACTGCATTGTGACTAGCGATTGTAACGTAGTTTTCGACTCGTGAAGGTGCGAGTGATACTCGACGAAATGAACGATGATGAGTGAAGAGACACAGAGTTCACAGCCGTGTCCTGTAGTAACTTCTCTTATAATGAGAACGCAATAGTAATCGCCGAATTGGGGTCGTCCACGAGGACAACTGCCGGACCACGGGGAGATCCTGATCGATCAGTTCTGCATATTATAGGTTTAATATATAATGGTATGATGATTGGGCTGGGGAAGCATGCAACGCATATTGTTTGCCCACTTCGTAAGATGAACCAAAGAACAACAAATTCTGGAGTGTGCACTGGGAAGGTCGTTGCAGCTTGTCAGGCTCGCTGCCAAATCATACTGCTGATTTGACCACTGACGAGCCCGGATGCCCGGATGCAGGCTTTAGATTTGCCGCCAACGATATTACGCCCGTGGCATTGGAGGCAAAGCGCCCTTACGCTATATTTTCCAAGGCACTTGGCTTCTATCTAATCAACAGATAGGAGTCGGTGTAATGAACGCCGAGCCCCCTTGAAGACTAGAGTCTGCGAAGACTGGATGATCCATAGCCTGTCTGCTGAAGTGCTTCAAAAGGTGCTGTAGAGAGTCAAGAGACATCTCAAGTGCAATAGGTCGCCAGCATGACTATTGTCAACTTTGTGCAAGTATTCATCGAGTAGAACTTCGTCAGTCACATCCACCTACAGCATGTGAAGCGTCACATCTTGAGAGTGATCAAGCTTGGGGTGAGGATCAGCATCACAATCCAAATTACCGTGGGTCATC
The DNA here is from genome assembly GCF_001642055.1 of Alternaria alternata. Lineage (NCBI taxonomy): Eukaryota > Fungi > Ascomycota > Dothideomycetes > Pleosporales > Pleosporaceae > Alternaria > Alternaria alternata. Next base: position 605,273 of record NW_017306190.1, on the reverse strand, counting down.
CACCACTTGAACATGCCGCCGATGTGGCCGACATGCTTGGATGCTCCGGATCTTCCAGTTTATTCGAATAAGAAGTTATGGATGTATTTTTGAGGCTGAATGAGATGCAAGAATTGTTGGGCTCCCACGTTGGCGATATTGCGTCGTGCGTGCGGTGCTTTTGGACATCCATGCTGACTTTAGTGTCAGTTTGATGTCATCAGGCGGTGAAGATAAGTGGGAACAGAGTGTTGGGAAACAGAGACGCCAAGCATGCTCCGATGTCCAGAGATCGGGGCTATATGTGGTGGTAAATTCAAAACACTGACGAGCTTTCGACTTTGCTGAAGCACTACTGTGCGCCAGTAGATGGCGAGGACAAACCATGCAATGACGAGCATACATAGACCGTTGTAACATTGTGCACTGGAACTAGGCGCATGTTTTGAAGCTCATACGGCGACCGGAGATTCTAGTGGTTCGTCGTCGCGGGCATGTGGAACGATGAAGTTGGAGCAAGGTTTGACGAAGTCTGCGGGGCGTCTTCGCTTGGCTCTTCACTCCGGAGCAGGCGCTAACACCCATGTAGTGACGCTTTCCTCACTGCATGGAAAATCATCCGCAGACACCTAGCTTTGCCTCCTTCCCGTTACCAAACTCATATATTGTTCCTCACGCAGGAAGCCGATTGGGGTACGGCCGCCTTTAGCCGCGACCAATGTGGTCAAGCCTGCATCCTGGGTTGTCCTTTGCGACAGCCGACATATTACAAGGTGTTTAGATTGGCACCAGCTGATGAAGGCCCCTTATGCTCACTGGCCGGCACTTCAGCCACGCGACTCCTCGTTGTGCAAGGCAGTTCGTGTGGGGTATCGCATGGAAAATTGCCGAGGGCAGGGGTTGCGCATTTCAAGATATTGCGGCTGAAGTAAGAAGTAGCATACTGCAGTGTGGGACGATGGAGTATGTGGGAGGAGGCACAGTTCTTGACCAAACCGCTGGTGAATACAAAGAAGAAGTTTGGCTATGTTTATCTTAAGGATGTATACACGCGTACCAAATCTCAAGAAGTGGCGTACGTGAACATGTTTCTGTCCAGAATTGCTAACCATCCCGACTGCCCGACAAGCCAATCTCTGCGACGACACGATGCCGAGTGGACCAAGCAATTCGCATCCTTAAATAGAGCCAAAGATTATCACCAAGCAATCTTGGCAAGCAACCCGTTGGGCCATCGGCGCACACAATACTTTCTTGCCTCATCAATGGTGAGCCATCCCATACCAAAAGCAGCCGGAAGGAACCAGTGCTCGACGGATATCGTCCTCGTGTCGATAGTGTCCTGAAGAGATGGAATGTAGCAGAAGATAAAGACAACAACGATCGCGAAGATCATGGCAGGGAAGAGTGACCAGTTCTGAGTCGCTTTGTTGAAGATCGGTGGCTGCTGGAAGATGCTGAGCCTACGGGTGCGAGTAGCAAGTAGGTTGAATATTTGCCTGTCGCCAATGTCAGCTGGTTCTTTGCATCACCTGCTCGTTCAAACTTACATGATTACCAGTGTGACGAAGTAGACACTCGAGGCCTGGTTTGCGATTTCCGTGACATAGTCCGGATCGTATTGCTCGTCGTACACACCGAACTTCAACCACATTGCCGTGAACGGAACTCCCTTACGCTCCATATACCAGAAGCTCATAGTGAAGGCCAGAAAGCACTCCAGCAGACCGACGACAAAGTAGGCATGGAAAATGAGTCGAGCGTTCACAAGTCGGTCCTTCTTGGGGTTGCGGGGAGGGCGAAGCATTACATCGGCCTCCGGCTTTTCGTAGGCAAGAGTGATAGCGGCGGCACAGTCGGTGAGACAGCAGATTATGATCTGGATAACGTTAGCTAATAAGCATTGAGCATCAAACCCAGACGTAATTACCATGAGGAAAGACGACAGGATCTGCGGGATACCGAACGCGACATTGGTAACGACCGGCCACAGCTCGCTGAAGCTACCTGCGGGAAGCAAGTAAACTATTGTCTTTTTGAGATTATCGTAGACGAGCCGACCGTATTGGACAGCCTCAATGATGGCGGCGAACGAGTCGAGAAGAACCATATCAGCAGCTTCAATGGCGATGTCTGAACCACTGCCCATGGCGATACCAATGTCTGCAGCTTTGAGCGATGGAGCATCGTTGACACCATCGCCTGTCATACCGACAATGTTATCACGTGCCTGGAATTCCTTAACGATACGGAGCTTCTGTTCAGGCGTCGTCCTGGCGAAAACGATCTCGTGATACTGGCAAAGCTGATCCCATTGCGCCTCGTTTAGGGTAATGAGTTCTGGTCCACTCAAGACGATCGACTGCTTCGTAGTGCCGATCTTCCCATCTCGACCAAGAGCGCTGATGTCATCTACCAATGCGGAATTCGAAATGATGCCGCACTCCTCAGCGATCGCCTGAGCAGTGAGCTTGAAATCACCGGTCACCATGAAGATACGGATAGAAGCTCCTCGAAGAACACGCACTACCTCTGGGATCTCGTCGCGAGGCGGATCAACGATACCAACGATGCCGACAAACGTAAGACCCTCTCGGGCAGCGACCATTACTTCTTTCTCAGGATGGCTGGAAAATGGCACGATGGTCGGCTTGCGAGCGAGAAGTATGACACGCTTGCCCTGGCGGGACCAACTGTCTTTGACGGTCTCGATACGAAGGCGTTGGGCTTCAGTAAGCTCCACTTCTTCGCCTTTGTCGTTCAGGAGAAGGTCGCATCGGGGTAGGAGGATATCAGGAGCTCCCTTGACCATGAGAGTGGCGTTGTTGCTCGTCGACGTCTGATTGGTAGGTGTCATGATCCGCACCATGAACTTGTTCTTGCTGTTGAATGCAATCTCGAAGACCTTTTTCCAGTCGCGACGCAACTCAGCCACTGATCCGAGGCCCTCAGAAAGTCGAAGTATGGCTTGGTCTGTGGCATCGCCGTTGATCTTGCGCTCAGCAATAGGCAAATGTGACGTAGCGGCGTCAAATTCGCCAGAGTTGCAAAGGCCACCGAGGATACGGACGTGGTCCATGATGCTTTGCTTAGGTTTAGAGAGAACAGTGAGGTTCTTCTCAGACCGAAACACCGCCATCATGTCACGCGCGGCATCTGTAGTGTATTCTTCTCCCGCTGCGTAGATGTCCGTGACCACCATCTTATTCTTGGTCAATGTTCCGGTCTTGTCAGAACAGATCACTGAAACGGATCCCAGTGTTTCGACAGTCTTGAGCGACTTGCAAAGGATCTTGTTTTTGCGCATAATGTTTGCAACAATCGTCAAGCTCGTCGTAAGCGCAATCGGTAAGCCTTCTGGAATGACTAGAAGAAAACAGTAAAGTCAGCACACTTGTGATGGATGTACGGATTGGCAGTGTCTTACATGCAACAGCGCAAGAAACACAACTAACGATGAGAAGAGGCACGTCAATCCAAGTGGGATGAGATTTCCTCAGCCATGCTGCCCTGAAATGCGTGAGTACAAATCCTTCAATTCGTAGAGAGCTAAGCATAGACATGTCGCTCGAGACCAACCACAGACATACCAGAGAACCACAATGAGAATCACGACAGTGGTGATGAAGAGTGAGATGATGAGCACGAAACGCAGGATCTCCTTCTGGAGCGGTGTCATGCCAGTCTTTGGATCCGAGGTAAGCTTTGCGATGCGACCGAAGATGGTGTTGTCACCAGTAGCAACGCACACACCCAAGCAGGAGCCTGATATGCAGTGTGTTCCTTGTAAACCGATATTATTGGTCTCGAGATAGTTGTCTTCAGTTGATTCGACGGTAGCTACGACGGGCTCGGATTCACCTATTGTATGTTAGTCCTCGTACCTAGGTTGCAGACATAATACTGACCAGTAAGGATTGCGCGATCGAACATGGCATCGCTGGAGATGTCAACGAAACGAACATCGGCGGGCAGCTTGTTGCCCTGCTTGATGACAATAATATCGCCAGGCACCAGGTCCAGTGCTGAAATGCTAGCATGCGATCCGTTGCGTACAACGATGCATTGATCGGGCAGCATTGTTCCGATAGATGCCATCACTCTACTTGTCGACCAGTCTTGCCATGCATTGAAAGCGGCTTGTATAAGCCAGACAGCGATCAATACACATGCAAGCGCCAAGTTGGCAACAGCTGGTGGATGACCAAGAGGCCTCCAGGCGATGAATACCAGTATGCCGGCAACGACGAGAATACTACCAAAGCCACCGAAGAAGTAGCCTATGATCTTCCATAGCAGGCCCGAGGGTGGAGGTGTCATTTTGTTCTGACCATGTTCGCTGAGGCGACGCTTTGCTTGATCTTCGGAAAGTCCCTGCTCGATATCGACAGAGAGGCGGCGGCACAGCTCGTGGACGGCGAGTGTATGCCATTCGAGATCTGCTAGATCTAGAACAAAATACTCAGTACTAATAGTGCTGGTATACTTGAGCAAACCTACCAACGGCAGCCTTCTCTTTGGCTTTTTTCACCTCGATCTGCTTCTTGTGTTGACCCTCATCGATCTCGATGGAAAGCGTACGGTCTGAATATCAATCGAGGAGGTCAGCACATGTTCCACACGCGGTCCACATAGAAGCATTGCTCACAAGTGATAGGCAGTGCAGTCTCGGGCTGAACAGTGCGAGCTCCTCCAGCACTGCGGATGGAGAGACTGCCCACACTTGACCGTCGCGATAGATTACGCTCATGGCGGCGTTCGTGCGTCGCATATCCGTCTTCTTCGTCAGGAAGGCGAAGCTCTCCAAAACGGACGCGAGGTGCGACCTTTTCTTCTTCTTGATCCATGTACGGACCTGTCGGTGTAGTGGGCTAGACACTGGATGGAGCACCACAAAGAGATGTGCGAAAAAGAGGGAGAAACGAGCTAGAAAGCGAGAAGAGAGGTAGCACAAGACTCATGGATGCATGAAGCGCGACTTATACTGTGACAAGTGGAAAGACCATTTGCCGTTATGACAAGCAGCATGGCTCTGGCAGCTCTGGCAACGCGTCAAACACGTGCTCGTTCGCTCTGGGAGGCGTTTCTAGGACGTAAAAAATCCTTGGAAAGCTGAGCTACATGAAATTGCACCAAGAATGTGGTACAGGATCTTTCACCTCTTTGTCATAGTCGAGTTGAAGCGATTCGACGCACAAATACCTCATACAAACCAAGACAGGACCAGGGTCCTGCAACAGGTAAATCGCGACCGCCAGAGGTATCCCGCCGGACCTTTTCCCACGTGAGCATGATAATCCATTGGCGATGGTGTTGTTCGGGACCGTTGATGGTTAGCCGTGAGCGATTTTCGAACACGTACACAGCCACGCTACGATGCACGAAAGCAGGCTTCTGCCGCTTCAGCCTATGACCATGCGCGATTTTCGACCTCACTTCCCTTTGAATGTAGTCATCTCGTTTCAAAAGAAAGGAGCATGGCTTTCTTGGCGCTATGTTGATGCTTTGCGGTGGTGAGCGACTGCCTGTTGAAGCAACCCGGGTTTGTGGGCCTTCTCAAGTCCCACCGGCACGTTCATGGCCTAACAGCCACATCGTGTCAGAGGTTGCGTGGACGAGCATTACATGCGTGCTTCAAGTGGACTTAGCGACAACGTGGGGGAGGATGCAATTCGTTTTCGCATTCGTTCATGCCATCATGTGTGGCTCAATGCTGAGTTTCGGGCCCTCGAAAATCACAGTGTGTGCACATAGATCACTGTTTACACAGGCAGGAAGCGTGGCGAGGATATGTACAAAGCCATGAAGGCCATTGAACGGTTGTGCTTTAGGCAGAGTTGTGGGTGGTAAGAGAGGAGGCCTGTTCATACAAAGGGGGGTCTTTTCCAAGGTTGTCTGTGCGCAACGAAGCTCCCCAAGCCAAGAGGCGGCCTGGAGCACGCGAAGCTTACCACCACGTGCGACATTCCTCTCGCAATGGACACCCACCACGCGAATGGACAATCGCAGAGCCCTTCGGATGTGCCCCCTCTCCCCGAACGAGAGGCACAGCCCGCCATCTCGGCATGGCGCCGATATGTCCATCTGTACGCCCCCATGATCGCCAGCATCTTTGCTCTATCCTTGTCGCCAGCCATCCACCAAGCCCTTGGCCTTCCAACTGGCACGAACATACTACCAATCACGGCCTCTTTTGCGATACCCACATATCTCGCAGCATCCTTATTCTACCCCACAAACCAACCCGAACCTACTCCCGAGCAATCGATCCGCTTCACGCGTAAAAACGACTTCTACCGCGCAGGTGTAATCGCAACATACGGTCGGCTGTTCGATGCGCCGTACAACGTTACACGCTTCTTGATGGATGTACTATTGAGTTACGGCGCCGACCAAGTCATCGGCGAACGTGCTGTTGGCACGAAACAGCGGCGATCAAATTTTCTGGTTGCCTTGACGTGGATTGTCGGTAGCAGAATGGTCGCACTCTGTCTGGCGTTCGATACACCTGTCCTGCAAAGACTCGTCGTCATGGTGGATCGAACGCTCTTTCGCACGGCCTATGTCGCGCTGGTAGATGACGTTCTCGGTGTTTTGACCCAACCTAATGTTCGAACCTTCAAAGGGAAGATCACCCTCATCGCGACCCAAGCATTTCTTATCTGCGCGATCGGACTAGTGTTCGTTGCATGGGCAATGAGCCATTCTGGCGAGATAGAGAGCGCCTTGGCCGAAATGAATGCAGAGTTAGGTGACGTCAGCTCAAAGACCCCATGATGTATTTTCATTTTAGATAAGATTTACCAAGTGTACGAAGCACAAGATCGCAAGGAGCACGAACAACGTTCGACTACTCTTCGAACCGGACATCCATCACACTCCTCCTTTGATAGGCTCTAGACAGTATCGATACGGAGCATCGGACTGATGCCTGCCTTGCCGAGACTTTCGCACTCAGCGACTCCAAATCAAGACTTATTATCGCCCGAGTACACGTCGCGATTCTGGTTGAACATAGCGATGTAGACTGGTAAGTGTGATCATCGTAATAGCATCATGTATATTTTATGATACCTCTTACTCATCATCGTGCTATGCTCGTGGTACGTAAAGCTACATGCAGATTTCGCACCTTGACGTGTCGACATTCTCGGGTCATTCCGTTACGTAGAGGCATGCGTTTGTCAAGTTGTCCACACGCCTGAATCGTAGATCGATATATATGCTGTCGGTTCAGGTAGTAGTTTACATTTGACAGCGGCTCTTAGGTGCTCTAGTGAGACCAAATACGTCCAAATAAACAGTTCATCTTTATACGTTCGCTGCAACCAGATATGGCGCTTTACCTTCTGTTCACCTGGTTGCAGGGTTTTGTCCCAGAGAGATGTTTTGATGTATATGATGTGCGTTCACCGTACAATGAAAGCGCGCGTCTGCGATACGCACACTGATTTGAACTCTTCCACACTCGCAACCCCAACTTGTCTACCACCCTCTCCGATACTCGTAGACCCTAACTCTTTAAAGCACACGATTCAAAGTATCTCAGCCTCACGAGCCGCCGTAACTGATCGCTCTTGTCCACGAGCAGCAATCCCTTCATCGTTCCAACTCTACCCATGGTATGTATACAACACGTATCACAGTTTCAGTCATGCTCTGACTGATCACATATGTCCCATTCTCCCTCGTTGTCTTCAGTAGCTGCTGCCCAGCTCGAAAAAACCAACATCGCCGCCATGGACGCCCTCCTACCAACGTCCTAGCCACAAACTGTGCGTCTCAGATTCCTCGGTTTGCCCACGGAGATACGTATCGAGGTACTTCTACATATGCTAGTCGAGGAGGGAAGGCTGTTTCCGCATAACACAAACCGAAGCTGAAGAGGCAAGGACGAGGCTACTACGAGCTTACCGCGAAGTACGAGTCGACGTTCTCTCAGGCCATGGGTTTGTGATTCTGGAAATGAGGTTAGGAGCGAATTGGCTCCTGCCAATCGTATGAGGAGTGTTCTTTGGACACAACTGCTTTGACTTGAGGACGTAACATAGGTGGACAACAGGCCTTCGAACATACCATAGAGCAGAACTAAGGATGTGAAGGTGCCGATGATGGAAGACGATTATACATCGGCTACGGTTAGATATTGTCTCCCCTTTCTCTAGGATACCTTCAAGTGCTAAAAGCTCCGTAATCAAATCCCACTTGTCAGATAGAAACCTCCATTGTAATGCCATATGTTCCAAGATGTCACTGTCGATCTCTCCCTGGAGAGTACATTCTTCGAAAACCTCGAAACCGGCGTAATGTTGCCTCTGCGCTTCCTTTGATCCGCAGATTTTCGAAATTCATCCCCTCTCACCACCACTCCCTTAATCCTCTTCGAGTATCGCCTGGGTGACCGTTCGCGAAGGACGCTAGCCCACTCACAGTCTTGGCAGGAAGGTCAAAGGACACAACAACTCTGTCTCACTTCCCCTCTCTTCAGTAAGCCAAAGTCGTATAACCATCGGTATGCAGTCAAATACCCCACCATCGTTCGAGTCTATCGTAGCGATGTTCAGCAACCTCCCGGAGGACATGCTTGCGTATATGAATGGAGTCGTTGACGACATCATGGCCCAGGACCCGAATGGCCTTGATCCCTCTGCCTCGTCAATTGCCTCCAGATTCACGGAGTCTTCAAGTCCTCGTCGTCGGCAGGACACCGCGGCGTCTCCCCCCAAGCCGTCCCCTCCTCCCCCGCCTCCGCCATCTCCGCCTTATCCCGGTGCGTGGGATCGTGGCCGTGCCTGCGTGGTCAACGCGACCAATACGTACTGGTCGTATGGAAGGGAGCATGGAGTATGTATACCCTCCTTCTCATTCACCCGATTGTATGCTAACGAGTTGTAGTGTAGTCAAGAGTCGAAGAGCAACCTTGTGGACGGCGAACGAGTTTATATGAAACAACCGAACGGTACTCTTCGCTGGGCAGTCTTCAAGCAGCAAGCTCGGGGCACGCTGGCAGCTAGGGCGCACCTGAATCAGATGGTGGAAGCTGTAGGCGGCGACCCTGCGACATTCAGAAACAGGCTTGCCCAAGCGGACTACGTTCTGGCTCGAGAGGAACCTACCGGTGTCGTCCGTGAGGAGGACTCTGGAGAAATGTTCTCGCTTTGGTCACCAGTTCACCTGGGCCAACCAACGTCCAATTTCTTCTGGGGGACAGGACAGTTCGCGGGCGGTACACTGACGATGGCGCCGTCGACCCAGGAGGAGATGGAGTGGTTTTGACGAGGTGGAACACGTGGTCCTTGGACTGAAGAGGCTATCCAGTTGGTGTGCGTGCTCGCTAAACCGATGATGGAAGACAGCTTGTCGATGGAGGAGCTGGCCGCTTGATATTAGGTAGACCAAGCATGAATGAAGACAAATTCCTTTACGTAAAGTCTACCTTATCATTATGCATATCCCATGGTTCTTTTGAAATGTTGACCTCCGATGTATGCTTATGCTTCGACGCTTCAAGCATGGACAGTGACAGCTCAGTCCATCGGCCCAAAATGTTGCTGACAATTCGTAGAATATCCTTCAGACATACAAGAAGTTCTTAGCGCAGTTTAGGAAGTTGGCATAGTCATGGCTAACGCTTGGGCCTCACGATCCGGCGTGATGTTGATGTTCGTTAAGTGTGTTCGTCTTACACTTTTCTCGCACGCCAGACCGCACCAGCGCTCTCACAACCAGAGACAGAAGCTCGCAAAGCTGTATATTCCCTGAAGGTCTACCGTCATATTCAGACCTATCCCGCTGACGTTTTGTCAGCTCCCCGCTCAAACCACCACGACCAGACAAGAGTCGCCTGAGGCATTGTGATCTCGCTCGGAAATTCGAACCATCCATACCGCGACGCTTCATCGATACGTCGACGGAAACCACAAGGATAGCTGCGTCTTCGCAAGATTCTTTCTCGCGCCTGCCAGAGGAGGTGATCACACGCATCATGAAGTGCCACTACAACAACTATATCGGGGGTGTGCTTCTCTGCTGTGAGACGTTTTTTCCAAAGGATCCAGGCTTCTTGACAGGCCTTTGTTCTTACGCTGCTGAACTACACTGGTGTGAAGACGACGAACGCAAGTATGGTTATCAGCCAGTGGCCACTACAATCGACGCAACAAAGATCCAGGAGGTCCTGAAGATCCGGCTTGTCAACAAACTCTTCGCTCGCTGCATGCTTGACGCCTTCTTTAAGAGTCCCATCATATTTGAGCATGTGTCATACGATTGGACAGATCCGGGAAAGGTTTTCTGGTTTCTACCTTGCCAGATCGAGCCAAAGCTTGTCCAGAGTGGTGGGCGCATTCAAGCTGAATACTACACCAGGGTTCCCTACACGTACCGCTTTGTTTGGAACAAGACCGACACCCATTGCGTAAGAACTGGTATGGACTTAGCTCTGACAAAGCAAACGCATCTGCCAGGTATTACCGACGCCGATGCGTCGCTGCTGGCCAACGATATCGACAAGGTCTTCATCCACAACCCCAGCGGTCTTACCGTTCGCGGTATCCAATTTAGTCGTGATTTGGAGAGTGGGTCGATCTGTGATACCGAATCGACAGCAAAACTAGTTCGATTGTATTGGAACGTGCTTGGGGGTGCACATGGGCAGACGATGGACCTTGACCACAACCAAGAGTTCACTCTAGACCTATGATTCTCAGGGTATGTGGAGCCAGATGTGGCACTTTCAGCTGACACACGGGTCAAGCATTGGCGGAATTGACGGTAATCTAGCATATTGGAGTGTGAAGGAGCCAAATGGGGGCTCATAGGCGCGTGGCACGATCTGCTCCAGTTGAACTAAAGTAGCCCAGGCTTTCCAAACTTAGTTCCAGAAGCTGTATTTGTGATATAGACAAAGCCAAAGATTCGTGTACGACTCCTGGAGGGCCTCACATCTAGCCCATCAAACACGAGACTGGCGTGTTGGCTGTATGAAAGGTGTATCTTCCACTTTTGCAAGTTGTGTCTCGTGTAAAAAGCTTCTCAAATGATGCCATCACTCTATGTTCCACATATTCAATGAGCTGATCCCGTAATTCTTTGATCGTAGATGCTGGTCATTGAACCCTCTGGATACCAAAAATCAGATGAAGAATCTTGTAGGAACTCTGCATTCCGGTCACCATGAGGAAGGGGCGTTGACATAACTGTACTGCCGCCAAGCACATGAAATTCCGACTTCAGACCAAGTTATTGTTGAAGTGAACGTGCAGGCGCTGTTCAATCTATGGCGGTGCTGTTTCGGCGTAGCGATCCTCAGGTTTGGTGTTCGCCTACTCTGGTCTCTCACAGCTCCTGGCTCAGAAATCTTGACAGCTTTACCACACGACCGCCACGTGCGACTATACCTGTAGTCTTAGACACAAGTCCGATAGCTCTCATACGCTGACAATAGTTGCGATAACTGCGATGTGCGCATAGGCACTTCCGCGCCATCAGCCACCGCCGCAGTACCGTACTACCATCGCGTCCTTGGCCACCGATACCATAACGACTGCAACTACGATGACGTCTTCATCAGCCCCCGGGTACCTCCGAAAAGCTCATAACGATACCGACGGCGAGATGGTATTGCTTGTTTCGTCTGAAAAGAGACCTTCTGGCGGCGTCAGATCGAGTGCTGATACGACCCCTCTCCTGTAGGTCCTCCTGGCAGCATGCTCGACCTCAACGACACCCACAGACAGCTCTTACAGCATACCGTCACAACCAAGATGACAGCGCTGACAGCTATGGATGGTACCAGAAGCTCTCCAGGCGTTGGGAGCCCTTGAGGCGATAGAAGCCCTCCAAGCAACCCCTCAGCTGGGAGGCGGATCCGCAAATACCAACATGCTTGCCCTCTCTCACGGGAGCTGAAACTGGCTACACACCAATATCCGATCATCGTTTGATCCCGTGGATACTCGCGGACAGCCGCCTCCGCAGCAAGACAACGCATGCAGTCGGCGGACAAAACAATTGCTACGACGACCATCTTACAAGGCTCTTTACACACTCAAGCCGGCAACTACCACAGTGCTTGGGAGAACAAATCTCTGGCGTCTCTCAGCCACGAGGAGTGGCCAATACTTTATCGTAAATTGACTTCTGAGGAAACCACAAGATCACGAACAGATGTAGCTTCCACGTCCGTCTTCTATCCCCCCACTTGGACCGATAGGAAAGTACAACATCGCCTGCGTTCCCAGAGCATGAAGCACTACCTCATCTCGTGCGAGCCGGATATGGCGACCGCCTGCGATTATCTCCAACCAAAACCCGAGGAGACGAGCGCGTTGGAAGAGATGGAGAGGATGTTACGACATACATCGCATTGCTAGGGAAAGAGAAAGAGCTGGATGTCGCCTTCCGCACCTGTAAAACGACAGAAAAGGGCGCACGTACGAGCGTGGAGATGTATCCCTACTTCGCAAGTTTGCGAATGACAGCCATGGGTACCGAAGAGGTATCCTGGTTTGTAAGGGAGACGTCGACTTCAGGTACCCAACTTTAGAAGACGTGGGATGACGCTACCAGCGAAGACATCGAACCCAGAGTCTTCTCTCAGCAGTTCAAGCTTTCTATACTCCTGACATCTCTGGAGTAATGTCTTTCCTCTTCTAGGATAATGTACGAATGCGAAGAGCCCTTTCCTTTCCACAGTGGAAAATGGACATGTGTACAGGGCATACTTGGATCGCACAATCCCATCTTTGGAGGTAGTAAGTCAAGACGTGGATACGACTGGCTCATTTCTGAGTATGGTGACGTCGAAGGTAGCGTCCCTGGGTGGCCTTGGCCTAGACGAGACCCTGCTTTGGACTGATATGGTCGCACTTTCCACCCTACGAGGAGAGTTTGATTTCAATGAAGCGCTGGGTGCAGCATCAGTCGCTATACCATGATGTACTGGCGTATGTTTCAAACGGCTGCATATCTCTGGGAAAGGCTGCAAGGGGTATATCGGATCTCCCGACTGCGCTCGTCTGCAGAGTCTTCAAGCACATATGCCTGTTCGATGGCCCGGTACTTATGGCGTTGGATCGCACCGTTGTGTCAACGGTTCTAAGCATTTTTGCTGCGAGGTTTTACTTCCAAAGCACCGTTCCGTTACCTATGGTCAGACACCTTAGTGGTTCATGGCTGACCAATTTTTGAAGAACATTTTTCAAGTCCTGGACCTGCGTGAAGCCTGTCATGGTTGCTTGGTATGATCCTAGACAATTTCTCAGAACAGTTTCCGGTACCAGAGTCGCCCTCGGCCCAGCAGATGAAGAACCGGACTCAAGCTTGTAACCATCCGCGAACCCTGTACTTCGTGGTCTCAATTTCGGACATTTTACCATCCTCTTACTGTGTCGAAACATAAGTTGACAGTAACAACGATGGGCTGTAATCGTAACTCTCGAGAATAGTACGGTTGTCGGCTTCGCCTCTGTCACAGAGAGATCTATCAGGATACGTGCATGGTCTGGTGGCCATGGCCAGGAACCTGGATTTGTAGCGATTAGCTGTATTGACTCCGCGGAGATTAGGGTCATAAAGCGCCAGGTCTATTGGAGTACTCAGCGAACGTATCGGTGACGACGAGGATTTGGTTTCGAGTCGAGACCGACGTGCGACAAGGAAGAGGTCATCCTATCATACAACAACCTCAGGTGTGGCTCAAGGTAGTCGTCTAATCAGCGAGGCTGCCCTTACTCAGGGTGTAGGGGCGCATACCTGAAGTATTTTCTGTCTCACGCACAGCCGTGTTCTATTACAACAGTGGCAAGGGATTGCCCCGTAGGATGATTGAGCGGGCAAGCGCGGGGCAGATCTGCGAAAGAAGGGCGTCCGACCCTAGCGCCACAGAACCGGGTTGATTTGGTGAGGTTTTGCGACGACCGCCATGCTCCTGCTGCGGCAGAACGCCTGCTATTGATCACAAAAGCATCCCGAGAGAGATGTCTCTACACTGTTGTCTTTGGCCATGCTCGCCTTGAATGGAGGATCGGGCGAAGGATTCGAGGATGAGGTCGAGTCTGCTTGCTACTCGGGGCTAGGCTCGTAAGACTGCACCGGTGACACGAGAGGCTGGGAACGACGAGAGAACGTAGGGCGAGCTTGCTGTGAGGTTGCTCAAGATCCCATTCTTGTCAGCAAACTGTACAGTGGTCTCGTGGAGCGCAGGAAAGGCAGCCAGGCTCAGAAAATTGAGTTGGGTACGGAGAGAAGTGAGCGGCTGTTCGTCGTGATAGAAAGTGAACTTCAAATGGAGGCACCACCGAAGCTTCAACCTCCTCCGGACTGACGATCAATCGCCACCGCAATCAACTATCACGAACCAACCACCACATCTAAATCACCTCAGTCCAAATCCTAATGTTATTAGTCGGAAGCTCAAAGGACGATCAAGGGAGTTTAGCCAAGCGCTTGTATAGAGTCTTCCGCGATGCTCTGCACTTCTTGCCTCAGCAATTATCATATAAGCACCCAACGCACCCGTATGTAGGGAATGGTCCTGGGATGTTGCAGTCTAGCCGTTCGGGACTATTCAGACAAGCGACATGCTCCAGCCTTCCACAAGAAAGACATTGCCAGCCAGCGTAACCCTGGTGACCTGGAAGGCAGCATGGAGGATACGAAGGATGTACAGATCTCCATGAATATGGTGGGCAGATAAGCCAGAAGGTCATTTCATGTCTTTCGATTGCTGGAACAAGACGAAAATATCGCGAATATCCTCAGGAGGCATCGAAGGCATTCATAGTAATCAGGAAGAACGGCTGAATGTAGACTACAGAGCAGGAAACTGGCCACAGGAAGAGTTCGCGAGAGTATCGTGAAGAGATTCAGAGAGATATGCTTTACGTGGTACGTGTCGGAGGTAAAACGTCCCACGCGAGATGGGATGATGTCAGGAGGTTGGGAAGTTACCCCACCGGATTTTGGAAGCTCCCCACTGCGCGCTAGACAGACCCCGGCCTCCGATACAGGCCGGCAGAGTCACCAATCTAACTTTCCCAAAAATTGTAACTCAACAATCATCATATCCTTTGCGACATCACAATGGCGACCGTACCCGACTATTCACGGCCGACGACGCCTGACAATGGTACCAATGGCACCAATGGCCTTGTCTCGCCTCGCACGCCAAAGACAGGCCTCGCCCTCACCGAGTACAGCGCAAACCCCAGTCCGCCTTCCGAATCCAACACTTCACGAACCAACCATGCCATACCCGACGCGTTCCTTCTGCCCAATGGCTATCCCGATTACCTCCGCCTCATCCTCACTTCGCGCGTCTACGAAGTCGTCCAGGAAACGCCCCTCACTCATGCGACCAATCTCAGCAACAGGCTAGAGTGCAATGTTTTACTCAAGCGCGAGGACTTACAGCCCGTGTTCAGCTTCAAGCTACGCGGTGCATACAACAAAATGGCACATCTGGACCCCAAGGATAGATGGAAGGGAGTCGTTGCATGCAGCGCCGGAAACCATGCACAAGGTGTCGCATATTCTGCGCGCAAGCTGAAGATCCCCGCGACTATTGTCATGCCTTCTGGCACTCCCGATATCAAACACAAGAACGTCTCACGGTTAGGAGGTTCAGTGATACTACATGGCGCTGACTTTGACGCTGCAAAGGCAGAGGCTGCAAGATTAGAGAAGTTGCACGGTCTCATACCTATACCGCCATTTGACGATCCCTATGTCATTGCAGGCCAGGGTACTGTTGGTATGGAGTTGCTGCGACAGACAAACCTGCAAGACCTGAAGGCTGTTTTCTGCTGTGTCGGTGGTGGAGGACTCATCGCAGGCACAGGTGTATACATCAAGCGGATAGCACCACACGTCAAGATTATAGGAGTGGAGCAATACGACGCAAACGCCATGGTCGAGTCGCTGAAAGCCGGAAAGCGCGTCTTCTTGAAGGACGTGGGACTGTTCGCTGATGGAGCCGCCGTCAAGACAGTCGGAGAGGAAACCTTCAGGATATGTCAAGAGGTCGTCGATGAGGTAGTCCAGGTTACAACAGATGAGACATGCGCCGCCATCAAAGACATGTTCGAAGACACACGCTCCATTGTTGAGCCTGCCGGTGCACTCGCCCTCGCAGGCCTGAAGAAATGGGTGAGCCGCAACCCATCACCGGATCGCAATCGCGGTCTGGTTGCCATTGCTAGTGGCGCAAACATGAACTTCGACCGCCTCCGCTTTGTCGCCGAGCGCGCCGCCATCGGTGAAAACAAAGAAGCCATCCTCTCCGTCACCATCCCCGAACAACCCGGTGCCTTTGCTAAGCTCATTTCGCTCATCCACCCCATGGCCATCACAGAGTTCAGTTACCGCTACTCAGGCCCCAACTCCGCCCAAATATTGGTCGGCGTTGAGTTAAAGGCTGCGACACGGACCCGCGACCTACCCGACCTTCTCAGCCGTCTCGGCGCTGAGGGCATGACTGCTGAAGACCTCTCTCAAGACGAGCTCGCAAAATCGCATATCCGCTACCTTGTTGGAGGTCGCAGCAACGCCGCTGATGAGCATCTTTTCATGTTCGAGTTCCCTGAGCGGGGAGGCGCTCTGTACAAGTTCCTGAACACATTGCAGCCAGGCATGAACATCAGTCTTTTCCACTACAGGAACTACGGGGGAGACGTTGCGAAGATCCTGGCCGGTATTCAATGTAAGGAGGAGGACAGTAGCAAGCTGGCAAGTTTCTTGAAGGACATCGGATACCCGTACAAGGAAGTGACCGACAGCCCAAGCTACAAGATGTTCCTGAGGCAATGAGATGGGCGAACCTAGGAAGAAGAGAAGAGGTCATGTCAAGATAGGATCGGGAACGAAGATATGAAGGAACAATACAGATACCCCTTTCGATTGTCATAATTGCTCACTCACTTCCAAGCAGCATGCAGATTCCAGAGCCCATGCTCACAGTCCCACAAGCACTACCTACCAAGGCCAGCACCCCTCTGCCTTCAAGTAGCCCCCATGCTCCTCATCCCTTCTCCCCTCCAGGATAGCAATCATGGGCTTCGCACCCTCACTCGTAGGCTTCGCCCCATGCTCTACTTTATTCTACTCCGGGGATTAGCCCCCGTTTGACCGGACCAAAGACGACTGCAAAGCCAGATGCAGATGAGATGCAACATACCATTGGTCCTAAATTACTCTCGGTGAATCCAGGACAGAAACAAAACACCTTCCATCCCTTGGGCCCATACTCATAGTCTTGGCACGCAGTAAGCATGTTCAAAGCCGCTTTGGAAGTGCGGTATGGCACCTGTTCACCTCATTAGCACGAACATGACCACTCGTGATACGTGAGAGTCATACGACTTTCATCTCCTGATGCGGATTGGTCCTGTCACTTCTCAACCCAATACTGCCAGCTCCACTTGTCACGTTGATGATTCGTGGCGTCCTACCCATCTTTTCACTCTTCTCGAGCAACTTCGCGAAAGTCTCGACAATGATGGCGGGACCAGTGACATTGGTCAGGAAGGCGGCTGTCATACGTGTGGCCAGAGAAGCTGAAGTGGGTGGTTCACCAGTTATGGCGGCGTTGTTGATCAAGGCGTCGAGGCGACCGTGTTTCTCTTCTACCATCTTCCCAGCATCACTGATGCTGTTCTCGTCATTGACGTCTATCTGCAACAACTCAACCTTGCCAGGCAGCTCTCTTTCCTGTAAAAGCTTCACAGCGGCTTCGCCTTTTTCAATGGATCGGCTACCGAGCAGGATATAGTACTTGTTATCGCGCAAGAGTTGGGCGGCAAGCTCGAATCCGATCCCTCCGTTTGCTATACCCGCAGTGTTAGCGAACAAGGTCTAAGAGCTTCAATCACAGAAGAGAGAGTAAATATGAAAGGAGAAGAGGAGTGGCAAGTTGCATGAAGAAAAAGGCAGGAACTGAGGAAAGGGGGTAGTTTACCACCGGTGATGAGAACGATGGTCTGTTCTTCGGAAGCCATGTCGTTTCTTTGTCCGTTCAAGTATGCTCTTAACAAGGGGATATGATGTTTCTTGCTGCAGCCAAACTTGTGTCTACTTCGAAACGACAAAGTCTAGCCTCTTTATATCTCCTCTCGTTCCTCTCCCGCTTCTCAACCTCATTCTTACTATCAGTCTACTTCCTCGGCTACTTACCGCGTTCCTCAGTCTATACGGCACTTTGCCCACTTTTACCTGCATACGGCCGCGTCTTCGGAAGTGCAATACGCCATTTGCATACTGCGATGTAGTATGGGCCCATCTTTGCTGCTTCGAGACGTACCATGTAGTGCAAAAGCCCAGGCGGCAGAAGCACGCCTGGACCAATGAGTGTCCTTCAAACCGTCTGAACAGCATGTCAGTAACGCACTGTTGATCGTCCTAACTCGATGGTCTTAGTCGGTCGGCGGGGATAACGGACTTAGGCTCACAGCCATGGGGTTAGACGGAAGCCACGGAGTTCTTGAGAATACGAAGGAGGGTTAGACTGGAGAGGCAGGATCCTTTGACATCCAACGTGCATGATGAAGCTTGATTGTTTCTCTCATTTGTCTGTTGACTATCTAAGTTGTGCGGTGATGTTGCAATCCGAGAGCCGCTGTCGGCTGCGTGGTATCCTATAATGCAAGCTCCATCCTTACCCAACAAGAAAATAGAAAACGCCGGCGCCTCACCAACGCCCACCTGATGCAATAGTGATAGCGAGTGTAGAGTTGGTCGGACAGAATACGAGCAGCCGCGATCATGCACGGTCACACCCTATCTTCTGCAAAATCCAATACTTCGCAATCGTCCTCGAAAAAGTTCTCCTCATCACCCTCCTTCTTGATACGTCTTCTTCGCGTAGTGACGACAACCTGTTCCACCTCTTCTTCACCGTCCTGAAGGACAAGCTTGTTCTCGAACTTGGGAGCAATACCGGCAATATCGTCCTCTCCAGAATCGTATGCTTGGGTAATGGGCGTCGAAAGCCGGGTCGCCTCAATACTCTCGCCAAAGAGCCAGGGGGAGTCGTCTTCGTGGTGGAGGTCGGAGATTAGTCCAGGCAACGAGGGCTGGTACTCACTGCTCTCCTCGTGAATCTCGAGGGGCTGTCTTGAATAGACAAAACGTGCGACGCGTTTATCCGTGTAGAAAGGCTGGTAAGGAGGATTCGTTTCAATCTCAGAGAAACTAAGTGGTGCGAGAGATGACGTGACGGGCTTGCGAGAAGGCAAAGACCGAGGAAGCCAGTCGCCATAGCAGTCCTGTGTTGGCTCCGGATCACCGGGCTGTGGGAATAGTTGCTCGGTGATAGAAAGCGGCAGTGCGGAGTCCGAGATAGGGGCGAGTCCAAATTCAACTGTCTTCTTCTTGGTTATCGACGCAGTATTGGATGACTTCCCCTTGCCTGTCGCAGCTCGCATCTGCACTCGCCAGATCTGAAGTACGCCACCTGACACCAATGCGATTGAGCCGCGGCCTCTGCCAGAAAGCCAGCGTACGCTGTATGGCTTGACGCCGCTAGGTGACGATGGCAGCGTCATCTTGTTGTCGCCCGCGTGACGTATGTTGTTGATTGACTTGCCTACACCAGCAGCAACGGCTTTACCGGACTTTGCGCCAGCAGCAGGTGTTACACCTAGACCACTTAGACTGAATCGAGACCCCGCAGCGCTGTTCTTCGCGCGGACGGCATCAAACCAAGGCCTAGCGCTATTGACGGCCTGCATTGCTGAGTTGACCATGCCGGTTGAACCCGTGGAAGCCGTGGCCTCCTTTGGTGGGGCAGAGGGTGCCGCAGGACGAATTCGTCGAGCTGGTGGCCATTGGAAGGCCGATGCAGGCATAGGAAACATGTGTACTGTTCCTTTATCGGTGATGACTGCTAGTTTATCGACTCGAGGAGCAGACCAAACAACATCAATGACATTGGCAACAGTCATTCTGGTGAATCGAGCGACTTGTCGAACATAAGGGCCGGATGGTTGCTCTCGAAGAGTCTTACGGACTCGTCGGAAATTCATCCGCTTCAAATCCCAAACATCCTGGTAATCGCCCTTCTTGCTTACAGTCATGAGCATTAAACCACTGGGGGCGAATGACATGAAGCTACAGCCGAGAGCTGCTGGTATAGTAGCAACGGGATGGAGAGCGTTCTTGTTCCTCGTTTCTTCCGCGTCCACCAGTCTCTGCAAGTCGTAAACGGAGATGACGGTTGCTTCTTGTCTTGGCTGAGTCTGGCTGTGGCCATGAGTCGGTGGGAAGTAGTGCTGCATAGGATCTTGACCATATGGCACGTTATTTCCTTGTTGACCTCTGTTCATGTAGCTCTTGAAGGCTTGCACTCCCTTCTCGGTAGCCCAGCGCGCGCCCTTGATTGCAACTTGTGTCCCTTCCCGTGTAATTCTATCGAGCAAGCCAGCTTCGTTGGGCATATCGACAGCACAGTTGGGCGACGGCTGAGGTGGTACGCTATGGTGTGCAAGACCCGGAGCACGCTCATAGTACGGTGAGGTCAGCGCGACACCATTGACAGGGTAGAGCGCACTTGAAGCTGGTGGAGAGACTGCGAGCCAGCGATCAGAGAGAGAAAATACGGGCAAGCCATATTTCTCAGGAGGGATCTCATCATGACTTCCATCGACGGCACTCGAACCGTTTGAGTGAACAGCTCGTTCGCGATTCTGAACCGAAGTCCACAGTTTGCCAATGCAGCGGAACTGCTCGCCGTACTCTGGGTGATTTCCCAGGTAAGGTGCGAACACGAAGACTTCGCCACTTGCGCCAGATGCAACGACAACAAACTTGCCCTTCGCCTCGATGACAAAGTCGCCTATTGGAGGTGGAGGTTGGAAGAGCGGGCTGTCAATTGGACTCGTGAGAGGGATCAAAGGAGTTCGGTATAGGACAGCTAGCCTCCGCTTCTCTTTCAGTGAGTAAATTTCGACGGTCGTCTGATAGCCACTGATCTGGCCATCCCGATTGCCATGTCTCGAGGATGGCCTACTAGGCGATTCAGAGGCTGAATCGTCGACCACGGAGGATGCCCCGCTTCCACTAGAGCTTCTACTGTCCTTGACGACCGGGCCGTGAAGAATGAGTGCGACCAGTGGACGGGAAGCAGCTAGAGGGTCTCGCCGCGATGTCCATGGCAAGATCTTGGCACCTATGACACCACCCCTGAGGCCTTCTAGACGGCCCACGATATCCATCTTGCTCTTCTCGACACGGAAAACGTCGAGCCCTCCTTGAGATCCAACGAGCAGCACATTCTCGGATGACCGAGCTGCCTCGTCTCCTGCCATGGATAGAGTGTCGAAGCCACAGAAGTAGCCTCCTTCGCCCGGCTGGATACCATCGGTTGGGCCATTGTTGAGGCCGAAATCAATGTTTGGCAAGCCATAGTAGTGTGCTTGAGGTTGATGTGGCAGGGGCGGGTTTGGCACGAAGTGTTGCGACGGCGGACGAGCGCCGTGTTGCGAATACATTGATGCCCTGCGATCTCTGCCGGGCGAGTTCTGCAGACGGTCGCCAAAGTTTGTGTATTGACTTGGATGACTCAGAGGCCTTGCACCTGGAGGGGAGTTCGACATGGCCTGTTGTGCATACAGTCCGTCTCGTGCACCTGGGGAGTTGTGAAAGGTAGGCGGTGAACTGGCTATGGCTATGCCACCGTTTCCTGGCGAGCCCGAGTTGGGAAAGAAGGGCACCGACTTGGCCCACTCGTTGGTGTATTGTGCGGCCGTGGTTCGCGTGGCACCGATAGCCGATAGTAATGGAGACGTGGTGGCATTGTAGTTTGAGGGTGGAGACGTGGAGGACAGACGCTTTGCTGAGGAAGGCGACTTGGTTCTGGGGCAGTCAGTTATGTTGGAGGACAAACAGGAGTCACTCGGTCGCTCTTTCCACCTGAGCGTCACCCCTGACGTGCACATGGCAGGGACACCTACATCTCTCTGGGATAGATGCGCGTAACCTTGTCGGCCGCCCTATTTCTTCTTCCCAACTCATATCTCGACGTGTTGCGGCCGCGCGCTTGTGGCGTGTCCTGTACCTTTGTGCCTTTGCGCTGTTGCTTGTGCAGGTAGGTGAGGTTGGAGACAGGCGTCGTATACTCGGCGGCGTTGTCGGGCGATGAGCTCATATAACCTGTGGATAAGCGTGTGGAGGTGTCTGTTGGAGCGCCAGCTCAGTCGTGGAGAGTTGCTGTGTGTCGTGGCCTGGAGGTAGGTTGTGGGGGTAGCGACGGATGAGCGCGGCGAGTGAGTTCGGATGGATGCTAGACACGGCGTTGCGTCATGCGCCTTCGTGACCAAGGCGCGTGAAGGTTGCAGTCCCGTGCTTGCACAGCAAGACGCTTATACAGAGTACTGGCTGGTGCCTTGTTCCTGACTCGGCGGCGCGTTATCGGGGCCTATCTGGTCTTCGCTCGGTATGATCGGGAGGCGCTCGTGGTGGCTATCGTTAGAGCCGCGGGGCTGGAGCTTCACGCGGCACGCTATGTAGGAGGCTCCTCAGCGCGCAATGCAAGTCAGTCTGGGTACAGCGCGCAGTCGTGAGTCAACTTGGAGCTTTATCTAAGCTTCCAAGTGTTGAGATATGAAATGCAGGGCGTCGTAAGTGCAGTTAGCTGTGTCGCTGGCCTGGTCGGTACTGAGGGGCAGCTCATAGCTTATGCAGGTGCATGTCGCGCCCTCACCCTTCCATTCGCCCTGCAACATGGTCGCCGCCGGCACCGCCCTTTGCGCTGATATCTAGCCCCTCTTTAGCTGCTTCTAGTCATTCCCAGATTGCGGGCGTGCTAGTTGGGTCAAGTGACTTCAGCGAGCACGGTAGATGCCTGAGTAATGTTGTTGGGCAGCCACATGCGGCGTTCCGCGAAGCATTCCGATCAGTGACGTCCTGGCATGCATATCACGAGGCCCACATCCCGCGCGGCATCTCGTGGCTTGCACGTGCTTGTATCTTTGGCCTCATCCTACAAAACCACAGCCGCATCGCTCACAAGAAGTGACATTTGACAGGTAGAATCTTCCCATTTCCAGTTCAAAGGCATGATCCGTCCTGTCCCGTCCACAAGGACGATGATCAGCAAATTGATTCTCAGCTCGGAAATACGCCCAGACAGCCTTGTCCGTAACCTTGTGATGATTTACCACTTTTGGTGTAAGCGACCTGCCATCCTAGAAGAACTTCGCATCGTACGTGCTAGCCGACGTAAGTAATGCAAGCGAACGTCCTGGGTAAAATCAGGTACAAAAGTATGCAATCCCCAGGCAGGTCGCGAATAACTAGGTACTCACCAAGCATTCACTCACCATGTTCAAGTCAAAGTTCCTCAGCCTCGTCTCCTTGGCCCTTCTCCCTGTGGCTCTCGCGCAATCTGAATACACGAATCTCCCAGAAGTACCACCAGGTGTCTTCAGTGCAAGCGCGCGCACTGAAATTAAAACCACCGTCGACGCTGCTTGGGATACACTCACCGACTTCCCCAACTACGGAGCTTGGAACCCATTCGTGCGCTATGCTCTCGTCACTTCAGCCAACAACATCACTCTACCCGACCAGCGAGCTGTCGAAGGCAACTACTTATTCTTCCGTGTGCAGATCCCTCCGCTCCCGTTGCCGGTGAATAAGGACACACCAGACAATCTCTTGCATACGCAGACTGCTTTCGAGCGCATAACTCATGTACAGCCAGAATTGGGAAGGCTGGCATGGGATTACTTGGCGGAAATTGCTGTCAAATCGACGCGATGGCAGGCGGTCAGCGACATAGGCAACGGCACTGTGTTGTACGAGTCTCATGAGGAGTTTAACGGGCCGTTGGCTGGAATATTAAAAGAGACGCTTGGGGAGAGCTTGCAGGAATCTTTCGAAGCACAAGGAGAGGGGCTGAAGTTGTACCTTGAAGGTAAATAGATAGCGTAGGATTGCGATACGTTAGCATCTTGTCTTGAGCATACCAAACTCGTTCTACTTCATGTTGATGGCATTCCGATGAGATAGATAATGTGAAAGTCTGATACGATATGTAGTCGGAACAGTCCCAGATGAGGAGCGAAGGAGCACATCGGCGTTGGAAACAGCCATGCCGGGATCCCTGCCGCTCCGCGGGCATGCGCGCATCTGTCGCAATCGCACATGTGCAGTACACGCGTGTAACATCAGGCGCTCACCCACCATGAGGCCTTGTCTCAACAACATGTCTCTGTATTCTGACTGTCTTTTATAACACTCTCTCTTTGGTCTGGCACTAGTCACATTCCCGCTTCTGCTATCGCGACACCCCAAGGTCGCATGCCGCACAATCGTTATCGCCCATGTACATAGCTCTTTCTGAGGTCCTCTCTCCACCATGACGATAAGTCCTGAGCTCGAAGCCTTTGCACGAGCGATATCACGCGTACTGGGCTGGGCGTACTTCCTGTCGTGGTCAGTACCAGCCATCCTTCGCCACGTACTCTATGATCCCACTCTAACTCACAGTCAGGTCCCTATCTTTCTACCCCCAACCCATATCAAACTATATTCGCAAATCCACGCTCGGTCTCGCAATAGACTTCCCCACCCTCAACGTCCTCGGCTTCACCTGCTACACCATCTCTACAGCCTGCTTCCTATATTCGCCTACTATCAAATCGCAATATGCGTACCGTCATCCGGAAGCGCCTCAGACGACAGTACGATTCAATGACTTCCTGTTCGCAGCACATGGCGCGGTCATGTGCGTGATCATTTACAGTCAGTTCTTCGAGAAGATATGGGGCTTCGAGATTGGCAAGAGGCAGAAGGTCAGTCGGGTCATACTAGGAGTTTGGTGGGGATGTGTGCTTGCTATCGTGGTCGTGGTGATGCTTGTAAAAACCAGAGGAACAGAAGGAAATGATGCACAGGGGTGGGCATGGATCGACGTTGTGAGTTGATCCAACTTTACACCTTCTGACCTTACAAGTTCATGCTAATATCGAACAGATATACACGCTCGGCTACGTCAAACTCCTCACCGTATTTCTCAAATACATACCGCAAGCCTGGGTCAATTACAAGCGCAAATCTACGCTGGGATGGAGTATATATCCTATGCTCTTGGACTTCGCGGGAGGTTGGCTTTCGCTTGCGCAGTTGTGCATCGATTCCGCGTTGGAAAACGATTGGAGTGGTGTCACAGGCAACCCAGTCAAGTTCGGGCTGGGAAACATTACTATTGTGTTTGATATCATCTTTATGCTGCAGCATTATGTGCTGTACAAACGTCCTGCAAAGCATTTGGAGGATGAGGACGAAGAGGAGAGGCAAGGACTTGTGGCGGGTCAGAGGGACTAGAAATTACATTGTGACATTCCGTCAATAACTTGAACCATTAAGGCTTGAAGCTGTCTGATGGTGAAGTGCTGCTTCATGCCAGACCTATTCAATCCAAAGAAGCGACATTGACGCTCCTCTCAGACTCTTGGGACGTTCTTGGTATAACCGGAAAAAAGTCCGTGGACGGATAATCCAGCCCTCTCCTCGACAGAATCCGCGTACGTACCGTCAATTCCTACCGAAGAGCGCTATGGAATATAGGGACGCGTGGAGCAGGAAATGTGAAAACCAGCCTCTTGATATGTGTTCCGGCCTCATAACAAGCGCCGACAGAATAAGCGTCGCATTCCTGAATTACCTTCTACCAGAACATGCCCCGCACTAGCCTGCCGCGCGACACCTCCGAGCCTCTCCACATCTTTCCGACTCAGCGTTAGCAAGTTCCGGTAGAATATATATCCAGCATAACTCACGTCTTGATCCTACAAATACGTATTGGATCCTGCTCGAAGCATCCCCAGGATTCCTGTCATCTTTTCACATATATCGCAACAATGGCACCAAACTGGGACAGACTTATTCGCTTCATTGCGACAGATGGCCGTGAGCTGCGGGGTCAGCCAATCCTCCCTTCGGCAGACTTTGACGTTGGTACTACAACAGAAGAGACGGGACTGAAGGCCAAAGTGATCGATGTAAAAAACAACGACATCTTCGACTCAGCCACCAAGGTCACAGACGAAGAAGTAACAGTCAAGAAACTGCTCGGCCCAGTAACAGTGGATGAAGTGCCTATCATCCGCTGCATAGGTCTAAACTTTATCAAGCACAGTAAGTTTACCTCTCTGCTATACAGTTCCGCCCATTGCCATGCTGACAACTTCCCATAGTCCAGGAAGGTGGCCGCACCCTTCCCCCATACCCATCCACCTTCATAAAAGCAAACACATGCTTAAACGACCATGGTGCACCCATTGTCATCCCAAAAATCGCACAAGACAACCAAGCCGACTACGAGGGCGAACTCTGCTTCATCATCTCCAAGGACGCCAAAGACGTATCCGAAGCTGAAGCTTTCGACTACATCGGCGGCTACACATCCGGCAATGACGTCTCATCGCGTAAACTTCAACGAGACCCTCTCCTAGCAGGAACAGTGCCACAATGGAATTTCTCAAAAGGCTTCGATACCTACGCGCCTCTGGGCCCCCAACTCGTTTCCACCAAAGTTATCCCTGACCCGTCCAAACTGCATCTCAAGACCATCGTTAATGGC
The DNA here is from genome assembly GCF_001642055.1 of Alternaria alternata. Classification (NCBI taxonomy): domain Eukaryota; kingdom Fungi; phylum Ascomycota; class Dothideomycetes; order Pleosporales; family Pleosporaceae; genus Alternaria; species Alternaria alternata. Next base: position 578,713 of record NW_017306190.1, on the reverse strand, counting down.
GATTTGAGACAAAACTCAGGCATTGACGACCTGTGTTTCAAGATCCCAACCTTGGTGAGCTATTGCAGTCAGGGCACTACGCTAAAGAAGGGGACTGTGTTCATGACGGGTACGTGTGCGGGTGTTGGTTATGCGATGAAGGAGCCGCAGTTCTTGAAGCCGGGCGATGTGGTTGAGGTAAACCTGAGTCCAGAGATTGGCACGCTGAAGAATACGGTCGAGTATGCTTGAACGAACGGATAAATCCCGGAATTGATTCAAGAAATACGTCACTACTTTTTCGTGAATGAAATCTTGCTAGCCAGAATACAGGAAGATACACTACGTATCACAACTTTCAGATCTTCGATCTAGCCTTACTCTTCTGCTCCATCTCCTCTCTCTTGATCCTGAACCTCTCCGCGGGCGCACCCTCAACGAACCTTTCGGCCAACGCATCAATAGCATTAACTACAGCAATCATCCGCGCATCCCTAATCGGCGCATTTTGCAACCTCTTCATCTCCATCATACTCTTTCCATCATTCCCCTTTAGCTGCTCCTCCAAGAACTCGACAACCTTGCCTTGGAACTCATCACCCGTAGCGTCCCACACATAATTGTATAGACCCGCATCAACAAGCTCCTGTGCCGAGAGTTTACGGCCGAACATGAGGAAGTCGTTGGCCCGGTGAATGCCAATGGATTGGGCAAAGGATAAAGCGGATCCGTTTTCAGGGACGAGACCAAGGGCTGAGAAAGGACATTGCAGCCAGGCTGTTGAGGAAGCAAGGACAATATCCGCAATACCCGGGAACCAAGCTGCACCACCACCGACAGCGGGACCGTTTAGGGCAAGGATGAGGACTTTGCGGTGGTCGATCATGGAGCGTAGAAGTTCCGTGGCATAGCCAAACCGAGTCATGAAACTCAGTTTCTTCTCTCCATCATTTTTGAACACTTCACCACCGCCGGGGATGCCTTTGACGTCTGCGCCGGCGGAGAAGAATCGGCCTTCGCCTGTCAGGACGGTGAAGACGGTATCTGGGTGCTCATTTAGAACACGTAGTGCGGCGATGACGTCTGGGATGAGATTTCCGCCGAAGGAGTTGAGGGCCTTGGGACGGTTGAACTAGGGAGTTGTGTTAGTTCTAGACATATACCATGACACGGATATCGATGATTCGACGAGAGAATTCTTCGTTGAATGCTCCAGAATCCTGTCACGGCAGAAAGAGCATGATTGGGGTAATCTTTTACCTTGATGATACCAATCTGTCCCTTGATCTCGAACTTGATGTCAGAGTAGTCTGATGAAGAAGTCATGATGTTTCAGAAACTAGCTTCTTTGAGACAAGTAGACGAATTTTAGCTATGACCAGTACACTTTTTTCTAAAGAGTTGTTGTTGAGTCGTTCTTTTCGATGGAATGGCGACCTGCTGAAGACTTTCGGTCCTAGGAGCTGAGTTGTGATTGAATAGTAAGCTTTCCCCGCCTGGGACGCGACGGGCCTCGGTTCGGTAACAAAGCTGGGGTATTATTGGGCGTACCTATGCACGCGTCAACCTAAACTATTTTTGTAAAACTCTGGAGAGGTGATTTACGGATATCAGCTTGAGACGCCAATTGTGTGATGGAAGTGATGCAGCGACGTTGTACAGCCGCTTACGCGTGAATGGGTTGCTGACGATACTGATAAGGACATGTTCGCGTTTAACCTCGGCACGTTTCTATTGCACGTCATCACGGGCGTTACGTCCATGACTAAGGCACGCAGACAATAATAAAGAGAAGTCAATTTAACATCGTTAGCTAAGATGACTGCAAGTACTCTCAGTTGAGTTGTAGTTTTACATACATAACGACACGCCACTCAGATTGAGTAATATTCATAACTAATGATTCATATATTGCAGGGACTGAAAATATACCTTTCTCTTCATGGGAGTGGATAAATACATCTATCATACATCTACTCTTGCTAACCCTCGAAGACTCCATGATTTAGCTCAACGCCAAAGTCCTTGGCCATAACGCGCATGTGCGCTTCGATATCGTCTTCCATACCTCCACCAACGCCAACCAGTTGCTTGAGCTTACTCCAGAAGAACACCGCATCGCTAAGTGCCAGTACGCACCGGAACCGCAGATGGTTGACCCAATTCTTCCATCTCTGGCTCACGCTAAGGTCCCTGGATTCAATCAACGCTCTACTAGCCCACAATCCGGTGATCTTGATACGGTTAACAGGCGAACCAAGGAACTGATTGTTACCCTGTACGATACGCAAGTTGCGGCCGATGAACAAGAGCTCACGAGGGAATTTTGCATCGTCGCCGAGAATAAGTTTGATGGCGTCGCGACCTTTGGCTTGCATTTCGAAGGCGCGTTCAGCCTGATCTTTGCCTTTTCTCTCGGATTTGAGGACCTCTGCTACGCTTTTGTCACCACCTTGGTATGGGCGCATGAGCGTTGCTGATGCGAAGATGTCAGCGTGCTTGACGCCCCAGCTGCTGACAATCTCCTCAATCTTAGCATTATCGAAGGCGAGGAGTGATTTCCAGAATTCCGAGTATTGAAGGCGGAACTTGGGGTCCATGCGAATGTACAGACCGTGATCGATGAGGACAACCTCAGGCTGTCCGTTAGGTAGGCGGCGAATGAAGATGTTTCCAGGGTGAGGATCGCAGTGTACCGCACCCCAGAGGAACATCTGTGCTGAGAAGAGGTCGACGATGGTGTTCATGGTAGTTTTCAGTGAAACACCGAGACCGCCTTTGCCATCGTTACCTCGCCATGAGTTACGGTCCGGCTTGAAGCATTCATACTGCGTGGCGTCCTCTGGGACATGTGTATCAACCTTGGCGTCCTTGGGGATAGGGGGAAGAAGGTTGCCACCAGCACCAGGGCTGCCTCTGCGCCATCCGCCTTTCCAGCTGTTTGTGATGCCTTCTTTGTCCCACAACCGCACTCCTTCAATCCATTCAGCAGTCATGACACGCTTGCTCGAAAGCTCGCGATATACCGCAGGAATGTAGACTCGACCATTGAGCCGCGGCTCTGCAGCCACAAGTCCCTTCATTTCTACGGCGTTGTCCGCTTCGTTCTCGAAATCGGTTTCCAGCATCAGGCGCTCGGAGATGTATGGGACCAGGGTGTAGACAGGGATGCCAAACCACCAAGTGTAGACTTTGGAAACAACCTTGAAGGCCCACAGGTCCCATCCGACCTGCTGCGCAATCTCTCTCTTCTGGATCTTGATCGCTACCTCTCTTCCGTCTGCCAACCTTGCCCAGTGGACTTGCGCAACACTTGCGCTAGCCCTTGCAGTCTTTTCCATTATACCTCGACCGTCTTGTCCCTCTCGTGTGAAGCTGACGCCAAATACTTCCTCGGCGCTTTTGCCAAAGTCCTCTCTTATGACTTGCTCAACCTCCCACCATTCATTCTGCGGCGCGTCGTCAAACATTTGCTGGAACATCTTCTGGAACTGCGGCGGTAGTATTGCGCTTTGCATGGCAATCGCCTGCCCAATCTTCAGGTATAGTCCGCCATTGTACCGCAACAGATCGAATATTCTCTGTGCGTTCCTTGCATGGAGATCCTCGATGCTATTCGCCAGCGGTGGGTGCGCACGGAAGTTGATCTTGTAGTCTATGCCTATCAAAAGACCAGTCTTGAATGTGCGCAAACTACGTGTGATGGATGAAGCGTAGAATTGCCTGTCAGCCAGCCATCCCGCACCGAGCAGCGCAGAAACGACGGCAAGGCGGCGCACCCATTTTCGGCGAGTAAACGGAGGCTTGATTTTGCGCTGCCTTGGCTTTGGTAGGTCTGCGGGATTGGGAGGGCGCAGAGGCTCCCATTGTTGTGTCTGCAGGCGGCGTACGATGGGTGCCTGGTAGAGTCGCGTGGGGGCCAAGGTTGACGTCAGCAGTCGTGATGTCGCATATTGGGCAGGTGCTCTTCGAAGAGCAGACAGGCCATGTGTCATGGCTGTCGAAGGCAGGACGGAATCAGCACGAGAAAAGTGTGGTAGGACATGAGGACTACGTTGTGAGATTCAGTTATCTTTCGCGCAGTGTCGGACTTAAAGTCATGACGGCATTTTCAACGCCGCCCGAATAAACCGCTATTTCGTCCGTGCACAATAAGACATACCAACTCCATCTTCCGATCCAACCCGAACCTTTGACTCTCTGTGGATTGATAATCAATTGTCTGCGGCTTTGAAGTCATGTATGTTTTTCTTGGAGTCAAAAACTCTGTCTTCGCGTGATCGGTCATGAGGAGAGTTACACCCAGAACTGTCTCTTCGCCGAACACGGTGGATGACTATCCTGTGCCTGTTGATGAGAACCTCCCCCTTCTTTAACCAAACTGTAGAACGTTCTGATTTGAGAAGCGGCGAACCAATTCGGATAAGGCACTGTCACACCATCTGGCGCTTGTTGACGTTACTTGAGGATGCAATCGAAAAGTGGCACTGGGGAGAAGGCCAATCTTCAAATGCTCCTCACGACTGGCCATCCTGTGGCACTTGACTTTTCTCCACAGCCTGGAGATCAACATTCCACCTCTTTGCCAGTTCCTCAACGACACCCATCCACTTCTTCACTAGGGGATGCTGATCCGATACCTCTCTGAATGTGGGATCTTCATCCTTCCCTACAACACCCCACTTCCATATTCCTTCCTCATCTACCCATTGGCGACCCAGCAACTCCTCGATTGCAAGCTCCTTGCGCGCAGATTCGTAGAATTCTGCTACTTCTTTGTGGATCTGCTCGTCATGGCCTCTCCATGCAGCAGTAAAACCTCGTAGGACTCCTAGTATGTAGCCCACCTTCAAACCCAGATTTGCGCCTAGGGAGTAGCCTTCATCGAAGCCTTCCTGTACGTATTGCCCTTTACTATTCGCTAGACCCTCGCGATATGCATCTGTATCTAGCGCACGTTGACGGGATGGAAGGTCTGAGAGTATCTCATGGTTGTGTGCATGTGGGATGTTCGCAGCGAGAGTGGGTGACGCGGGCGCGGAACCGTAGATATCGTCGAGCGCATTCTCGTGCGGAGGCGTTGGAGGAGCATTTCCGGCAGCAAGTTGAGTTGGGCCCAAGGTGGGAGACACATCACCGAGTGCGTTCATAGTGGGCGTTTTTCCCTCCAGCGAGGATCGTGCAAGCTGTAAATTCCATGTTGTGAAATGTACCAGGTGGGGTCAAGAGTGAGGGTTTGGTGGAGACTAGCGTTGTCTTCGGCGGATGCGGAAGCTTGAACTTCTTTGAGCCCAGATCAGCAGTCTTTTACTACCATGAATGTTTGCATCGCTGGAAGTTGTCAGCTAGCATGAGTGAACAGTATTCCGGTAGATTCAGTCCGCTATGTCCAGCTTTGGGTGATGGTAACTCCGTTGACACGGACGGACGAATACTGGCACGTTCGTTTAAGCTGCATCCATCAGGCATTCACTCACTTTATCAAGGACAACCACCCTAAGTTTCAATAGCGATTCATTCATCTCACAGTTCTGCGCAAAACCAACTTTCTCGATTAACACGCCGTTACCATGGTTGCTATTGACGTTGTCCGCGCTCACAACGCATCGTTGAAGAGCCTACCGCCAAATCTAGTGGCAGTTTTTGTCGGAGGTACAAGTGGCATTGGCTTCTTCACAGCTCGAGAGGTAAGTCGCGATTACTTGAAGGCATGCAAGATATATACCGACTAGGTAACTCCTACCTCTACAGTTTGTCCGAAACACTACATCACCACATGTTTACTTGATTGGCCGCAATGCAACAGAGGCTGGAAAGATCATGGAAGAGCTCAGCTCCATCAACAGCTCATCCCAGATCAGCTTCATCCAGAAGGACCTCTCACTATTGAAGAATGTGGACGAAGCATGCAGCGAGATTAAGAGCAAAGAAAAGCAAGTCAATGTACTGTTCATGACGTGTGGATACCTTACGGTGCAAGGAAGAAACGAGACATCCGAAGGTCTGGACAGGAAGATGGCTGTCCAGTACTACTCGCGGATGCGATTTATTTCTCAGCTCACGCCGCTGCTCGACAATGCCTCTGAAGCTAACAACCTCTCTCGCGTTGTCAATGTTCTGGATCCGCAGGCTGGCTTGAGGCTGGGCGGCCTTGACTACTCTGACCTCTCCCTGAGGCATAACTTTAGTCTCAAAAAGGTGCTGCTGCACGCGAGCGCCATGACAAACCTCTCCGTCACTCACTTGGCAAGTCAGAACCTTAAGACAAGCTACATCCACGAATACCCATCTGCTGTGGATACGGGCATAACGCGAGAACTATTCGGTCGCTTCAACAACGCTGTCACGTTCGTGCTAGGTGGTCTGTTTGGACGTCTCTTCTATGTTCCGCAGGTGGAAAGCGGCGAGAGACACCTGTTTGCTGCCACTGCACCGCGTTACGCCCCCAAGGCAGATGGCGCTCAGACAGAAGTTGTTGGAAGTGACGGAGTGAAGGGAAGTGGAGGCTATGTCCTGAACTGGAATGGGGACATCCTGGCAGATACTAGGAAAGCGCAGAAGCTGAGGGAAGAACGGGGAATAGAGAAGGTTTGGGAACACACTCAAGAGGTCATGAGCAAGATCGCGGAGAGTGGTAGGTTTACTGGATAGAGTTTGGAGGCTTGCGCCTGACGTAGGATCGAGCGGGCCGGGAGAGCATCATCAATCCATGGGACAACTGAATCGCACTGTGTGGGGCATTATCGATAGGCGCACGTGTTGCGTGATGATGCTATCTACAGCTGAGACGTGTTGGTTGGACTATCATGAGGCGCAGCTTGTTGGCGTTGGCGCAGAAGCCAAAAGCGGAAGAACCAGCACGCACTCCTGTTCGTGTTTGATGGAAAAACAGAGTAGGATGACGCCAGAATTGTTTCTTTACATCTATTCTGTCTTTCTGCGACGCGGCATCGTGGGTGTCCCCAGAAGCGTTGTGTCGGATCGGAGATGGCGTTTATGCGCTCCTTGCCTACTAACAACACATGGCTTCAGCGTCCCCCAGCCCTCTGCACTGGGCACCGAGGCTTCATAAAATGAGGATTCCGGCTAGCGGGAACCCCTATTCATGTGCATAACGATCGCCAGGGACCGGCAACCCAGCTGCACGTCGCCGCCGAAGCGATAAGGATTGCACAAGACAAATCTGCCGCGTAGTGAAGAATGACTGGCTGCTGGATGCAAATTGGCGCGCTGCCGGTGGTTGTCTGGTCAGGCCAGATGTTTCGCATTGAGATTTCGGGCGCGCACCCCCGTCGGTGTCACCATCGCGGTTTCCCGCTGTGCGTCCAACGTCGAGAAGCGACGGCCAATGGCACGGCTGCTTGCAGCCTTGCTCCTTCCGAGACGCGTCACGCCGATGTTGACGTCTGTGGTGTTGCTTCTTGTGGTGGCTGGTCTTCACCACTCCTCCACCTCACCCTCCTTGCGCGATTAAACTACCGGCGATTTACTTTTGTCGAGAATCCGGGGGTGCCATTGCGCCGTATCGTTCCTGCAGTAGTGTCTCGGGCCAAAAGGTTAGTCGAAGCCTCTGACTAGACCCTGGGCCTTTCACCCGCACGCGCCATCGAGATGCGCGTTTGAGCAGGTGCTGACCTTGCGACACCCGCCGGCAGCTCCTCCTTCAATTTCACTTGCACTAGGACGCTGCGAGGTCCGAATTGCTGTGCCGTGCGCAGGATAGCCCGACCCAGCAAGACTGTCCGCTACGCTGCTGCAGTCCTCCATTGCTAAGATTACACGCGCGAAGTCGCAGCCACTGATATTAAGAGCCCTTCCGCCGCCCACCATGGCCACCACCATCGACGACCGGTCCCCTAATCCACCTAATACCTTGGCCCACCAAGACGGCTCTCCTGATCCCTCTGGCCGCCCATCAGTAGCCCAGTCCACCAACTCTGACCAAGCAGGACCACGCAGATCCAGCTTCAACTTTCTGCGCCGAACCAGCGGGAAGAGCTCCTCCGAAGTTCGCGGTAATAGCAGTAATCGAAGCACTTCAATCGGCAAGATGAGCAGGAAGCAGAAGCAACTCGCCCAGGAGGAGGCTCTTCGCAAGCAGCGTGAAGCTACCATGCTGCCTAAGCAGCCGCCGCGCCTGCCTTCTCACTCGGCCCTTCCTCAAATTGCCACGTTTGGAGGTGAAGACGCCCGTCCAGACTCCATTGCCATTGTCTCCAACAAAGCTGGCACCTACAACCCCAGCGCCCACAACTTCAGCCGACCCTCAACCGACACCTACAGGATGGCGCCTATCCCCAGCTCCAGCCCCGCTGTGGCGCCGCCCGTGCCTGGTTCCTCGCAGTCCAACTACATGGACTACGATCCTTACCCGAGGACTGAGAGTATGACCAACCGTGGTCGCTACAGCTATGCCAGCAGCCAGATCAGCACCGTCAACAGCCCCCGCCGTGTGAGGAGGAGGAAGGACCCCACGCCTTTCAAGTAGGTTCCACATCGCACCCTTCAACGTCAGCGCTAACAATTACATAGCATCCTTGTCATTGGTACCAAGGGCTGCGGAAAGTCATCGTTCATTGAGTTCCTCCGCACTGCGCTTGCACTTCCGGCTCGAAAGCGCCCACATACGCCCTCCCCACCCGCTACAGCCGTGGGTGGTGACGACTCACCTTTCACGTCAGAGTTCCTCGAGACTGAAGTAGACGGTGAGAGAGTCGGCGTCACGCTCTGGGACTCCGAGGGCTTGGAGAAGAACATTGTCGATTTCCAACTACCCATCATCACCTCTTTCCTCGAGTCCAAGTTCGAAGACACATTTAGCGAGGAGCAAAAGGTTGTACGCGCTCCAGGCGTCAAGGATACACACATTCACTGCGTCTTCCTCGTCCTGGATCCGATTCGCTTGGACCAGAACATAGCCGAGGCCCGCAAGAAGTCTAACGTCGTTAATGCTGGCAGTGCCATCTTCGGTGGTCTGGATGAGCGCCTAGATCTCAACATACTTCGCGAGCTGCAAACCAGAACGACTGTGATTCCAGTCATCAGCAAGGCAGACACAATCACCGGCGCACACATGCGCTACCTCAAGAAGACAGTCTGGGACACTATCAAGCGCGCAAAGTTGGACCCCTTGGAGGCCCTGAACCTAGACCTAGGTGACGATGACGAAGATCCCGACCGACTGGATGAGCGTGATGAGGACGAATACGAGCAGTCGTCTGAGGGCGAAGGTAAATCCGAGGTACTTAACAAGATCCTCGAGCGATCTTCCTCCGAAGCTGCGCGCTCGATTGCTTCATCTGGTTCTTCCACTAGGTCGCACTCACCTCCGACCTCGCCCCCGAGCGCCAGGAAAGGTCACAGCCGCAAACCTTCCGCCATGTCCGCCTCTATTCACAGCGAAAATGCCGAGACTCCGTTCTTGCCTCTTAGCATCATCTCGCCAGATCCTTATGACCCTGAGGTTGTCGGTCGTAGATTCCCATGGGGCTTTGCCGACCCTTACAACCCGGAGCACTGCGACTTCGTCAAGCTCAGGGAGAGTGTCTTCAGCGATTGGCGCTCCGAACTCCGCGAGGCTTCCCGTGAGCAATGGTACGAGGGCTGGAGGACCACCCGTCTGGAGAAGAGCAAACGACGAGTCGCGACTTCAGATGGGCCAGCAACCAGGGGACTCTCCGTCCCAGCGACGAATGGTCGGGCCGTCAGTGCTGGCGGCGGCCAGTATCGCCCATATCGCCCCAACGAGTTCTAGGTGCCTCGATCCTAACACTCACGCCTCTTGCCAGTCCGGCATCATCATCGAGTCAAACCAACTACGGACAACATCCACTCCACAACGAGGCCATCTAACGTTCATCCAGCGAAGCATCTTTTGATCCTTCCACATCCAGCACAACTCAAGCGGTATATGTGTACACTTGGAGGTCTCGATACCTTTTCCTATATCAGTCTGCATCTGGAAGTTTGTGTTTTTATCTGATTTTGAAATTGCGCATACCCTTTTTCGTATTGTTTAGTACCATTCTAGAGTCACGCCGTTCCGACACTGTTCATTCTGTTCAACAAGGATCCGGGTGGTCGATGTCTTTTACGCTGAGCGTAGTAGGAGCAATGCGGGATCAGCTTCAAACCTGTTTATTTAGCGAATGATTAAGATATCAGTGGAGGATTGGTAGCAAACAGATCGTAGGGGTTGAGGGGATTCGACAGAAAAATTGTATCTTATGAAACACTCGTCCTGCTTCACGAACTGTGGCTGTTAAACCTAGTATCGATCAATCTGAGCGCGCAGGGGAGAGACGTGCCGAATACCAAATTCTTGGGTTCGATGCAAAAAGCAAAGTGATTAGCGCAAAGTTTCCAGAAACATGGTCGGGATTACTCGTGGTGTTTAGGGCCGAGATACCAGTTGCCAGGTCCACTCTGACATCTCAACCAACCAATCGCCTGTTCGTACCTCGCATCGTGCATCCTGTCTTGCGCGCGGCGACCATCCTCCTGCTCCCAACGTTCGTCATTAACAACGAGACCTTCTGCATTTGCAATGGTTGCCGGTATCGCACCTTGAGCGATTTAGATATAAGACATGCGTTATGCTGTCTTTTCCATTTTGTCAGCGTTTGTTTTGACCTGCACCTTCTTCACGCTCTTCCATCTCCTACCTCACGACATTGAGATGGCTTTCTCACGCAACTATGTGCCGCTACTCGTTGCTTCCATAGCCACTACAGCGGTGGCCCAAAATGATTCAAAGGTAGATTTGGGCTGGTATGCGCCCAAGAAAAGCTGGATCAATGATATTGGCCAAGTCTTGAACGGCACGGGGACGAACGGGTTCCTGTTCAATAGCTCGCAGCTACCAGCTGGTGTGGAGTACGGAACGTACAATTGGTGTAATATGCCGCATGTGAGGAAAGAAGAGTATGTAAAGGTCAATGATGAGTTCAAGTTGGTGTACGTGGAGGTGTAAGTGTCAATGTCATTCTATTCAGGTTGAACTGGGAGCTTACAGTTGGTGTAGTATTCATCGCCATCACAAGCGCACACCTTATGCCTCCAATACCTTTCCCAAAGAGGCTTATCCCTGGGATTGCAATGACCAAGGTCTCTTCTACTATGGCGAGCCTCTAAATCCCGCTGGTAACACTTCTGCGTCAACATATTGGAGTGTCTATACCAATCCTGTTAACCCCTTCGCTGTGGCCGGCTTCAACGGATCGTGCCAGTTTCCGCAAATTACCCGTGAAGGCCTCGACGACTCCTTACAGCACGGCAAAGATCTCTACGGCGTATACCACGACATGCTCGGCTTTCTACCAGACGCCATCAACGAAAAGACAACATGGCGTGTCTCAAATAACGTCATCACTAGCCAAGTCGCCGGAATGTTGATTGAGGGCATGTACAACTCCAAAGACAACGTACCACTGCACGTTCAACCCTCCACCATCGACTCCCTAGCCCCGTCGTACTCCTGTCCAGCAGGCTCTTCTCTCTACAGCTCCTACGGTGTCGGCAGCACAGCTTCAAACTGGACTGCACACCTCAAGGCCACAGCACCACTCTTCGCTTCTCTCGACGCCATAAGCGGTGTTGCTACCGACTCTTCAGAATGGCATAATTGGTTCGATCACTACTACGACAATCTCTCCGCTCGTCAATGCCACGCCAAACCTTTACCCTGCAACATCACCAACCCAGATCTTTGCGTCACTCAAGAACAAGCCGATACTGTTTATCGTCTTGGTCAGTACGAGTATTCGTTCCTTTACCGCGATTCTCCGCTTTCTCTACAAGCAGCTGCAGCTTCTTACGGCGTTTTCATGGCCGAGGTTGCAGAGAATATGCGGGCTGTTCTTGCAGGCAGAGACTCCGTCGTATATCGGCATAATGTTGCGCATGACGGGTCGTTGGCTCGCTTACTTAGTTTCCTGCAGGTCGAAACTATGGTTTGGGTGGGTATGGGTTCCGAGGTTGTGTTTGAGGTCTACCAGAAGGAGGGCAAAGCGTATCTGCGTATACTTTGGGGTGGACAGGTTTTGAAGAGTTCAAATCCAAGTTTAGGAAAGATTGATATGATTGATCTGGATGTTTTCCTGGGGTATGTGGATGGGCTGGTAGGGAGGAGAGCAGATAAGGTTGTCGAAAATTGTGCGGAGTGAATGACTACCAAGTATACAATTTAGAAGCAACAGACCTCTGGATAAGGGCTTTGATACCGGTTTCCGGTGCTATGACTTCATCCTTGGCATGTATCTGGAAAACGCGTGTAGTTGCTAACGACTCCGATTCAATTACCGAGAAAGCAGATGTCAGCTAGACGTTTTTTCGACTACTTTCGAGCGAGGCTTACTAAACGTCAAGAAAGGTCTCGACTGAGATTGTAAGCTAAGCATTTGTTAGGATGCGCATGCAAAGTAAGCATGCTAAGCATGCTGTCAGCGTTCCTTCGCGACTACCTCGCCAATCAAAACGAAACGATTAGACTAGCGACCTCAGTACCTCAACGCTTCTAGGCAAAAGTCGTGATGAGGTTCCTGCCGAAAGCCGAGATTTGGAATGAGAGCGTTGCAAATCAGGTTCAGATTGCGCAAGAATACGTGCTTACTACCAAGTGTTTCCGTTGATATTTGGGTATATAGTAAAGCAAGAACCACTTCACTGTAGACTGTATACTTCCAAGGTTATTCGACTGCTTGACTCCACGCTGTTTTCAGTTGCATTTACAATTTCACACAAGGACAAGAAAGATTCCTGAAAATATACTAGATTATTAGTGAATTATGCCACTTTCTACAAATCCGGAGGTAGTAGAGACGAGCAATGGTCTTGTGAGCACCCTTCGCGGTATGGCTGGCAACGCGCCGCACAGCTTCAGACCTGGTACGTTGCTTCTACCTTATTTTCTCCTTGCTTGATGCTTTCTCGGGTCCCTCCAATATGCATGCCTATAGTTACCATCGATTCTCCGCTCCGAACATCAGCAGCTGATGTACTACAGCTCATGCGAAAGGACATCTCTTGACCGGAACCTTTACACCCAGCGCCACAGCGCCATCCCTTACAACAGCACCGCACTTCAACAACTCCTCCACACCGATAACCGTGCGCTTCTCTTCCTCCACCGGCTTCCCCAAAATTGCAGACACAGACCCCAATGCCAATCCGCGAGGCATCGCAGTTCGATTTCACCTGCCTCCTAAGGAAGACGGAACTCGGCAGCATACCGATATCGTTGCTCACTCGACACCATACTTCCCTACACGTACTGGTGCTGAGTTCTTGGAGTTTCTAAAAGCGGCAACAGGGCAGAACGCGGGAGAGGCAGTGCCCGAGTTTCTGGGCCGCCATCCGGAAACGGCAAGGTTTTTACAAGCGGCGAAGCCTAGTCCTGAGAGTTTCGCGACAGAGAAGTTCTTTGGTGTAAATGCCTTCAGGCTGGTCAAAGGGGGCAATGCTACCGTAGTCAGGTACAGAATTGTACCTGTTACTGGGGAGAAGCATCTCGACACTGAGGCGTTGAAGGAGAAATCCGACACTTATCTTTTCGATGAGTTAACTCCACGTCTGCAGTCTGGATCTATTGGATTCAAGCTACTGGCTCAGGTTGCGGATGAGGGTGACGTAACTGACAATGCGACTGAGATCTGGCCTGAGGAGAGGAAAATTGTCGAACTGGGTGAGATTCAGATCGAAAAAATCAAGGACGACGAGGAGAGCGCGAAGGAGCAGAAGAGTATCATCTTTGATCCTATCCCGCGAGTAGAGGGAGTAGAGCCAAGTGATGATCCGTTGTTGGAGGTACGCGCCAGCGTTTACCTGATATCTGGAAAGCAAAGAAGAGCTGCGGAGGAGCCGGAGAAGGCGGATAGCGTGGTCGCAACGGATGCTGCAGTGGCTGCAACATAATAGCCGGTTCTGCATGCTGTCTAGAGGGATGGATGAGAGATTTCGATGTCTTCTATTTCCTGCATAAAATACACTGTTTGTACGATCGCAGTCATATCATCTTGTGCTTACAATTGATGGCGGAGCCACTGTTCGTAGCGAAGTTGAAAGCAGGGTTTGTTTTCCTCTTGTTTGATGGTTCGAAAGATCAATGTACCGCTCCACATCCACTCTCTGTTTCGCTAATGGCGACAATGAAGGTAATAACCACAGGCTGCATTGCGACTGACCAACCGTACAATTTTAGAACTCGGGATAGTTCCATTACCTATTTTCTGGTAATCATAGCAGTTTCTTTTGAGTTCTGGAATCCTGAATCGGCGGTGGCGTAATATGTAAGGGTGCAGCCATCGCCGCAGTAACAAAGGCGGAGCCGCTGTAGCTGAGCAACCAATTCTGCACTCAACGTTAGGGCTGAGCGATCCCGGTGCAAAGGCGTGTATCATCCCATTTTAAAGCCTCTTGCCGGATTTTGCCATGTCGAGAGCCCTTGGTGATATAGCGTGTGGCTGATATCTCGGATAAGTCTGGGGTAGCTTGGAGTTGAGTGGCAGCAAAGAATGATTACGCCATCAATCGCTGAGAGTTCATGGTCATCGCATCTCACGAACAACATCGCGATGTTCAGGCTGTATCATGATTGAGAATTATATGAGGTTTACACATTGTCCTTTGTCCTCTTACCTTTCCAAAAAGAGGCTTGAGAACTCCACCACGCATTCGTAGTAAGCTTCGGGCGAAGAATGCCATTCGCCTGGAGGTCTTGGATGGGTGTGTGATGGCGTATCATGATAGGGTTTGATAGGCGAATGCTTTCTTCATTATCCAGAAATATCGCTCTCGGCCTAGTAACAGGTGTTGCGTGACCAGATGACTGCGCATAGCGGTTGGTGGTCTGTGATGCGCTCTATGATTGGTATACTCAGTAAGCGCTTTGCAGATGCTACAGCTACTCAACTTTCACCAGTATTCGAAAGTCCTGGCGACATGCTCTGATTGATATCACGAAGAATTTCAGCTACCGATTGATCGGAAGAGGGCTTTTGCGGGATTGTACATTGTCGATACAGTAGCGGGAACGATGATTGTGATGCGATGTGACGCGATACGCCATAGTCTTACATTCCCTAGCTACCCATGACGCCCGGATTCAGTTAGTACGCTTCGAAAATCCTTTGTTCAACGATAGTGATGTGCAGGTGAAATCGGAGGACGGGACGTGCGTCGAAGGAGCTGCCAAATGGGATCAAAGTGGAGCTGCGGGGAAAGATGACCTGGTATCTTGGCATCTCCCACGTCGAGCTCTTGACAACACCGCCTTCTAGATCACAAACCCTATTGGCAAATTCTCCTATGTCATGGATCATCTGTCGGTATTAGCTTTGAGGATGGCAGTTTGCCTGTACGCCATTTTCCTGGGCTCTCCATCTGTGGACGCCAGTACATCAATGCTGTTGCCAAAAGTAGCTGTCGCTTGCTGCAAACACCGTTCTTTACAAACACGGCTGTGCTAGCTAGGCATGTACCGGAGTATCTAAGGTAAGATAACAGTGGATGCCTGTGCCTTTCCAATTTATCTTGCGCTACTTCTGATTGAATATCTTTCAAACACGCACAGTATCAACACGCTACTGCTGTGCACAACACCTCATTTGTGTGAAGACATTTTCACGAACCATCCCAGTGGTCCAATCTTTTCCGCATCTTTCTCCTCCCTCTTTAGGCTTTGTACGACGTAGTGCGTAAGGGTTTCGTGTCCTTCGCTAAGCGCGTTGTACGCCGATTTACCAAGCGTCTTACATTGTTACAGGCGGAGAAGCCCACCTTCTAGACTACGCTCATAGTCTGAGTTGCATGGATCCCGCGACCCTGCGTTGTTCACACAAATCTCTTCCACGGTTGGAGGTCCTTCAAATCCCCAAGACCTGCATTACCCCACAAGGCATCGCGGCTACTCTCACGCCATACGACTTATCCCTGTTAGTCCTTATTTCGACTATGCCGGTTGTTTGCAGTCTTGAATCCCAATGCCATTGAAGCGGTGAGAGACGTCAAATAACTTCTAAGCACAAGGACGCGCATTCAGTCAGGACAAGCAGTCACTCTTAGTATTACCATCACCATCGTAGAAGGTCAAGTCCCTCTGATCTCAGCGTATTACCTACACCCTCCCGAGCAAAGTTACGCCTATGTAAAGGACTCGAAGCATGACTACTCCACTCTCTCATAGCAGAGATAATGCTATCGTGATTGCCACACGAACAGCATCCGGGCTTTCCGTCATTGGTTCAGCGTTCATCATTAGCACCTTTGTCTACTTCCCATTCTTCAGAAAACGTACGTTCTCCTACTTAACCAAAGTTCATGGGCTAATCATGCATAGCGATCAATCGTCTGGTTTTCTTCGCGACTTTCGGCAACATCTTGACCAACATAGCAACCTTGATGTCAAACGCAGTATTACCGAAGGGCTCAGAACCCCCATCCGGCCTATGCGAGCTTCAGGGACTACTCATCCAATGGTTCCTGGTCTCAGATTCTCTCTTCTGTTTATCGATGGCCACAAATGTATTTCTGGTGTTTTTCTACGGGTACGATGCTCAGCAGCTACGTCATCTAGAGAAATGGTATATCGCATGCAGTTATGGTGTTCCAGCAGTACCAGTCCTTGCGTACTTCACCCTAGACAGGACTGGACATCAAGTCATTGGGTCGGCAACTCTTTGGTGCTGGGTAGCATCTGACGTTGAATGGATGCGCATCGCGTTCTTCTACGCTCCTGCCTGGTATGTTCTGCCCTCATCATGTTAAACATCACTAATATTCCCAGGGTTGTGATCACCGTGACCATCAGTATCTACATTGTTACCGGCTACCGCATTTGGAGAAAGAGGGTTGAACTGCGATCAGTTTCTCGCGGCTCGAAACAATTCCTACGAAGAGATTCATTGACTGCCCCTATACATGATGCCGCACGGGGTTCTTTGCTCGGCATGAACAACATTATGGTAACGACACAGATCAAATGCGATTTTCAGACGCACGATACAATCTCCCGCGCAGTTTCCCCTGAGCTGGACCAAAACTCTATTAGTTCATTCGCAAGCAACCGGTTGCTTTCTAAGCCCAGCAGAATGGATGATTTGGCCACAGAATCATCATCAGCTCCTGTTCCTATCTACACGCCTAGTATCCAGATCGAGGACATCGAAGCCCAGCGAATTCTACACCAGGGCACAGCCGGAAGGAATGGGTATAGGGCAACAGTTGTTGCCGTAAGCCCCACAGCGGGCACGGCAACGGCGCCAACTACACTATGCAAATCTCGTCCTGCTATAAAGAGAACTGCTGAAGGCCACGCTGCAGCAATGGCATACTTTCAAGTGGCCTTCCTTATGTTTCTGGCCCTGTTTGTTGTCTGGCTGCCCAGCAGTATCAACCGCATGTACCAGTTCACGAAGAACCGCCCAAGCTTCGCTCTGAACGTCACCTCGGCAATCGTCTTACCTCTCCAAGGGGCCTGGAACGCCACGATATACATTTTCACCACCCGCAGGGAGTGCAGACAAGCTTGGAGTACAGTGATGTGGAAACTCAGTGGCAAGCCAAGGCCGGACCGAACATCACGAGGCACATATCGTAAGGGGGCGATGACGAGCTCACAGGACACCCGTGAATCTGCTATTGATGTTGCGTTAGACGATGTCACAAAACATAATGTCGATGTCCGTCACTCCGAGGTGTCAAACCATGATGCGATGGAACCAGAAGCCCAACCTGATCGAGAGTTCCGATGCGCCGTCAATTCTTCTCTACCTCGTGATACTACTGTAGCACTACAATAGTGCAACAGTACTCGAATGTATTCATATTCGACCATTGGTTTCTTGTACATTCGTTTTCATAGAGGTTTATTATTATCTTAGAAGTATCCACAATTACCACCTGTGTGGTTCATGTATGTCTTATGGCCTTCTCTGCTTTGGCGATTTCTGTTCATATTTTGACGTGAGAACGATGGTATTCTATTTGGGTAGACGGTGACGCATGAGATGTAGTGGTGTCCACCTGTCTTGGTATATATGGCTAAGTCGGTCATAATGTTCATAAATGCTGGAGGACTCCACCATGCGCGTTCTTACGTAGCAGTAGCCCCAAATCATCTCTTATTAATTAAAGTGAATACACAAAAGCACCATGATGTCTTGAATCACCCAACGACCTCATCTCGATCTCTTACAATGCTATCCATACCCGTCCTCCTCGGCACGAGAATACTTCTCAGAATGCAGAGCTGCCCGTTATCTGGACAAATCTTCTCCCTATTGAGCTGTTTATCAACTGGACCCGTTGGACCACCAGTAAATTTCGCCTGTCCAAACAGCTTGACCTGTCTCTTATCACTCTCAGGATACTCTTCATCACCCCACCTACCCTTGAAGTTCAGCCATGCAGTCGGCGCTTGACCATCGTATGCCGAGAAGGCGTTGTTGCCAGCATCAAACTTGTAAAAGCTGGCCGATAGCACCGGATCCCACATTACGCCTTTGTCAGTGTAGTCTTCTAGAACGCCACCAGGGAGGTTGAGATTGGGGATTGTGTGATCGTGGGTTCCAGAAATGGCGTAGTTCGCATGAGAGCCTTTGGCGGAGTAGGCAATAGGTCTGTCGCCAGACTTTTCGACGGTGTTGTAGCGAAAGGCCTGGCCGTTGGCGTGTTGAGAGTACCAGATTGCTTGGGGAGAGCCGTTTTGAAAACGGACCATGACATGCTCCCAGTCGCCTACGTGATTACCTAGAGAATTCGTATTAGAGTCGGGTGTAGTCTGGAAAAGAAGGGGAAAATGTACCGAAGTTGAGCTGGCTCCATCCAAGTACGTTACCGCCATAGTTGTAGGCGTAGAAGTACATGTAGAAGGCATCCACATTGCCGTCTCCTTTATCGTTCACAATGATAGCCGCGGTAGTTGCTCCTTCGGTCTTTCCTTGTCCGTTGGGTTTTGTGCCTTTGATCCATGTGGGATCCTTCGTCACATCATCGTTTGATGTGAGCCAGACGTCGCTGCCCATTTGGTCGAGGTTGGATGTAGTCAAAGGTTTTGAAGGGCCAGGAACTTCATTGAAGTTTACGCGGGGAGTCGTGTTATCCAGGAATGTTTGTATATCGGTAGGAAAATAGGTATCCTCTGAGTGAAGGTAGACGATTGGCGCTAAATATGTATTAGTTAGTCCTGCTACACAGCATTTGACAAATCAAGGGTGTTGGGGTATCAAGATTGCTTACCGTATTTGAGTACATAATCTGGGACCCCATTTGGTGTCTGCCTCTCCTGCAATGTAAGTGGCGCGCAGTTGGCCAGAGGCACAACCACCATAGTCAAAGCAACGAGCGATCTGAAAGCCATCGTGCCGACTTTTGAGTGTATGGCTAGGGTAGTAGATGCAAACAGAATCAGTGTCGGATTGCGCGTAGAAGCCGTCTCATGAATTAACGATTTCTTATACCAACGCCTACACCCAGCTGACTACCAACTCACCTCCCTCAGCTGCCACCAAACGAACCATTTACCCACTCATTCTCCTTCCCCATCAGTCGCATCCTAGCGACATTTCGTTTGTGCATGGCAGACATACCCTCACTAATTCGCCTATATACCCGAATGGTAATCACCTGCCCCTGCCAATAGTCGGGAAAGCCGGCACACGTGCGAACATGTTTGATGGGTGACCAAAAGGAACGTTCGAATTAGTTGGAGTTGACAGCGGGTGTGGCTTGGATGATTGGTTGTCGGGCGCTAGGGCCCTGATAGCGAGCCGGTCGTAGCGATCCGCGTGGCAGGGATGCACTGAGTTGATAGGGTGAAGGCTAAAGTGATCTGCGTCTGAAACATGATGTTCAGGTGTCAAGGCCATTACTGGTGAGCATGCAAGTGCGATAAGTTGCGATGGCGAGACTGATGCAGGAGTCGTGAGGGGTGTTGCATAGGATTGCTCGTAAGCACTTGGCTGAACATGCAGACGAAGGTCCTGTCCAAAACCATTCTCATATCTTACACCTGGCTCCTAGAATACAAAGGTTCGCGCGTACTTGCGATCCATCTCAGCGTACTCCTCCTTGAGCATTTTACTTCTGAGCTTGTTCAACCGAAGTATCACACCCTCTTCTTCACCCTCCAAGTCTTCTACTTTCTCATCCAAGTCCTTCGTGCCCTTGACCTTCCACACTAGTCCCTGCAGACCCCCGCTCTTCGCGTGATCGCGTTTTTCGCGTGCCTCAGCAGCCAGGTATGTCATGATCTTCCCCCATGACTCAAGACCAACTTCTTCGCACTTTTCGCACTTCTTGCGGAGGTCGTCGTTTGCACGTATAGGTTCAAGGGATTGCGCAAGCTTGGAAGTGGAAACAGCGTCACGCACCCAAGAGAGTCCTTGTTGGCGCTGGCCAGATGAGCTGCCAGCTGTCGCAAAAAGGATCTCGCCTATGTAGTTCTTCAAGGCAGCCTCTTCGCAACGATCGCTTTCCTTCCGGAGAAGTGGTTCGTCACCAGAAGCTGGCACATCTGGGTAGTCGGGTTCGCGCAGCAAGCTGAATAGAGTGCCGGCAAGTGTGTTGTCTTTCTTAGACTGTGCCAGAGGGACACGCTCCTCCTCCGCTTCGATGCGAGCACGAAGCAAGGATATGAATATCGGAAGCGCAGATGTGACTCTTCGTTGCTCTGCTAAGAATGTGGCCAAGTTCGTCGCGGCATAAACAATGTTTGGTGTTATTGCTTCTCTCGGCGCTGTGGATGAAAGAATGCCACTGTCGCGATCGATGACCGCCGACGGCTCAGATGTCGGCAGACCTGCAATCGCGATGTCGAGTGCCCACCTATACATCTCCTCTGCAGAATCTGGAAGCTTTCTGAAGCTGAGCCAGTCTGCGTAGCTTAATGCAGCTGATAGCCGCTGGTATGTGGTGAAGCCTTTCGAGGTGATTATCTTGAGGTAAAACGTCTCTGGCGCTTCCGCTGCGGGTGTGCGATGCTCCTCATCTGGCGGCTCGGGCATACCAGGGAGAACAGCCTTCGGTCGTGGATTCGAGGGTGACTGAATGAACTCTGGTGCCCATACATTTCTCCTCCACTTGTCCGTTACCCATCCGTCTAGTCTTTCCGCGGCATTGCCCATGCCCATTAGGACTTCATAGTACCCTTGCCGCCACTCCTCGCTTTTTGCTGTCAAGTCGAAACCTGCCTTGCCTAGGCCGGGCACTAGTATCCCTCCTTCCTCCTGATCCATCAAGCCCGCTCCATCCTTGTCCGGGTTCTCCAGTCGATTCAGCGCATATTCCAGCTCTGAGTAAACCCGCGCCCAGTTGGGGAATCCCTCTTCCTCGTTGTTCTCAGGCACCTGCCACCACTTTCCTCTCCTGAACCTGAACCTCGTGATCAGACTCCACTCATGGGGCGACGGAAAGGCCCGCTCTTGTTGCTCGCTCAATATGCCCAGACTCGCAATACTGACGCATGATGAGAGGAGAAAGATGAGAATGCTGTACCGCACACTCAATTTTGCTGTCTCTTTAATGAATTTCTTGTGGTTTGCGCTAATGGAGAAGAGACGTTGTAGTTGGCCATTGGAAAGGTGCTGGCCGGAGGGGTACAAGAACGGTAGTTGTGGCCGCGGCGAGCCTTGGTGCGCGACGAGGAATTGGCGGGGGTGTTTGTACGAAAACTGGCGTGGACATGGACGGTCGGAGGAGCGTGTTGTCGGAGGCCTCAGTGAGCCCTGTGGAAGCTTGGTTCGATGCGCCGGTGGCCGCATTATGGCTTGCGGCCAAAATACTGGTGCTCAAGGTGCGCGTTCCATCTGTGGTTTCACGCGCCAAGATAACCCTACTTTGACCGCCCTGGCAGAAAAGTTGAGAATCTCCATTCTCGTTTCGCGACGCTCCTACCTATCTACAACATTTTTGCGCGCCCACCATGTCCAAGTCTAAGATTGATACCCCCGAGAAGAAGCGCAAGCGCGACGCCGAGGTTGCAGAAGATGCACCAAAGAAGTCCAAAAAATCCAAGAAAGCCGACAATGTCGAGGATGCGCCAGTCGATGCGACCGAGGTGAAGAAGGAAAAGAAGGACAAAAAGGATAAGAAGTCCAAGAAGTCTAAGGACAATGTCGACACATCTGCTATCGACGACGCATTGGAAGATGCAAAGAAGGACAAGAAGGAAAAGAAATCCAAGAAGTCCAAGAAGTCCAAGGATGCCGATGCCTCTGAGGACGCGCCTGAGGCTGAGCTTATCGAGGAGATGAAATCTTCTGAGAACTTCATCAGTGTCAACGACGATGAGCCAATGCCCGATGCCACCGAAGACGCGCCTGCGAAGAAGGAAAAGAAGTCAAAGAAGGATAAGAAAGACAAGAAATCCAAGAAGAGCAAGGATGCTGCCACTTCCGAGGACACGCCTATGGAAGACGCAGCTGAAGACGCCTCGGCAGAAACCAACGGAGTAGATGCCGAGTCCAAGGCTGAGAAGAAGGAAAAGAAAAAGGACAAGAAGGAGAAGAAGGACAAAAAAGAAAAGAAGGCAAAGAAGGCAGCGGAAGCAGCGACCAATGGAGAAACCTCGGCTGAGGAGCCCCAGGCTGAGGCCAATGGTGACGCCGCTGCAGAAAGCGCTGAAGTAGAAGTCGAGGGTGGTGAGGAGAGGGAGATAGAGGGAGAGGAAGCCCAAGCCGCAATTGAGGCTAACAAGGGCCGTTTCATCGTCTTTGTCGGTACGTCTTGTGTATGATCCACCTATCACGACCTATCTAACGCGAGCTACCAGGCAACCTTCCCTACAGCGCTACGAAAGAGCAGATCGAGAAGCATTTCGAAAAGATCAAGCCCACCGAAGTCCGTCTCCGTACATACAAGGGCACAGAGAAGTTCATGGGCACGTGCTTCATCGAATTCGACCGCTACGACCGTATGGTGACGTGCTTGAAGAAGTACCACCACTCAGTCTTCCCAGACCCCAAGAAGAAGGAGGGCAGGAAGATCAACGTCGAGCTGAGGTAAGATTCCATTCGCGCATTCATTTCCCGCCACTATCACAATTCCGAAAGACCACCATACGAGAGATGAAGACACATACTAACTCCATATTACAGCGCAGGAGGTGGCGGCAACAGCGAAGCCCGCAAAACGAAGATCGCAGCGAAGAACGAGAAACTGCATGACGAGCGTGCCCGCGACCGTGTTAAGAAGACTGAAGTCGAAATGAAGCAGAGCGAGCGCAAGCAGAAGAAGGAAGCCAAGTCAGGCAAGAAGGGTGGTGACGATGCAGAGGCCGCCGAGCCGGAGCAACCCGACGAGGCTACTACCTTTGGCATGAACCCTGCGCGTTTGGCTATGATGCAGGGGCCTGAGCGACCCCAGCACAGGTCAAGATATTAAGGGATGGTTTGGTTGGAATTTATGAGTCGAGGGGTTCACGTTTGAGTTGATTTGCTTAGAAATCTGTTTGTTGGCTATATTAGTGGACTTGTACACGAATTGGGTTCGCGGCTTGACCTCGTCTCATGATACCATAGTTGTAGACTTTCGGAAAACGTCGAACTTATAATACTACAAGATACACGCAGCTGCAAACAGGGAAACAAAGTGCTGGAGGCAAGCAGGCATTGCGATCAAAACACAGTGTGACTCTACAACGTTGTGCCTACATGCTAGCACCAGCACGCTGATCGAATCATCAATGTTGCAAGATGGTCTTGTGCAACCGCTTTGAGTTCAAATCATAAATTTTTAATCATGCAGCTCTATTGCTGGGTAAAATGGTAGTCTAAAGGAGTGACAAAGAATTGAAAGGTGACGTGATTCCACCTCTATTAACAACGTTGCAATCATGAGGAGCGATACATGTCTGGACTTTTGTGTGGCCATCGATCCCGTAGGCCTCAGTGCTAGCTTCCGCTATACTGTAGTTTCCCGGCTTAGTAGCCACCGCCGTAGCCCTCCTTAGTGGTGCAGACTGTGGTCGTGCCAGTAGAGATGTAAGTGGTTGGCTTCTTCGCAGTTTCCGTAATGACGGCCGTAGCGGTCTTGGAGGATGTAATGGTCTCCTTAGCAGTGGAGACGCTAGTCTTGTAGGAAGTAGCGGTGGAGCTATGCAAATGTGAGCCAGAAGATCATCTTGGGCGAGGGTAGATTGACACTTACACAAATGGCACAGTCTCGCACTTGGTAGACGACTTGACTTCGCTTTCCACAACGGTGTTGTAGATGGTTGTCACAGTCGAGTAGGTTTTGGTGTCAAAGTGGGTAGTGTAGTCGGTCAGAGTCTTCGTGCTAGCACCAGTAGTGGTGTATGGGCAGGGCTCCGTAGTAGTGTGGAGCTTCTCGGTGACAGTGGTGACCGGGACGACTTCAGTCTTGGTAGACAACCAGGTAGTTTCGTACTCCCCGACACTAGAGGTGGTCCATGCAGCTATGAAGAGTTAATTCAAGACCATACAAAGCGGCGTTGGCATACATACATGCAGTGCAGGTTCCAGTCTCCTTCTCAGGGGGAGGAGCCTCATATCCGGAAGACTTAGCCGGTTGACCATAGCCGGGCAAAGCAGCAACCAGGGAAGCCGAAGCAACGAGGGTGACGAGGTTGTTGAAGAGCATTTTTGGCTAGAGATGAGAGTGATCTGGGCCGTGGGAAAGCGAGTGACGGTGTGTATAGATCTGAAGGAATGGACTATCGGATAGATCGTTGTAGACGCTGAAGGCTGATGATGATTTCGAAGGGGATCATAGATTCGCTTTATAGTTGAGCCCAGCTTATCAAAGCTCGTATCTCCAGTGTATCATCTCGCGTTTCTTGTTGAGCGTTGGGCCAAAGAAGCAATGTCGTTCTCCCGCAGCATCCGGGTGATCGACAACGCGATCCGCAGTGCCTTGTACATCTCACAGTATGGCTTAGAGAGATAGGCACTGCGGAGAATGTACTGCATGAAAACTAAGAAGAGACAGGAATAGGCCAAGCATGCTGATGCGGGCCTAGATCACGTCGTGCCATGGGAGTATACATGCATGCAGTCAGGACTCCACCATGATCTTTTAGCCCCCCGGTTGCGAGGACTACCAGTGCCAACATACTTGTTATGCATGCGTAAGCTTTGAAAACTTCTCTTAATGCGATAGACATCGAAATGCATCCCAGAGCGTTATGCGGTATGGAATGAACAATGACGAAGAAAAAAGTAGCCTGTTTCAGGGGATCAAACGGCCTGTGAGTATTTTTGTGACATGATTGTACAATAGAGTATACAGCAGTATCTTGAGAGATTCCACGAAGGAGTGCGTGATTAGAGAAACATGCCATACGTCATGCATGTTTGTCTGGTATGTTTACTCATAGTTCCATGTAAGAATCCCAGGAGCCCGGAATCCGTTGTAGTGGCTGCAGTGGCTGAACGACATGGAACCGTAGGCTGAGTCCCTCGCTCTTGATTGGAAGCTAGCGACTAGTTCGACGGAATATTCCTAGTGATGATCACTGCAGCGCTGCAGTTCAACATCGAGTCGTCTTGTCATCCAGATTCATTGTGGGGAATGATGCGTGGTACGATGCACGTGCGGCTGGAGCAATTCCGAATTCTCGATCGACGTTGTTGTTCGACAGCTAGCAATCTACGCGTCGGATTGAGTGCGTTGTGCAGATGAGAGCTTGTTTGTAGATGGCAGGGAGATGTTGTGATGCACGACGAGGGTCCAGCCATTGTGGGGTTTCTGGGCGCACGGCCCGAGACCCACCGACCGCGGCTTCCATCACAACTTTTTTGTGATGCCCGCTGGCGAACACATCGCCTCTGCCATTGCTTCACGACCCCACCTCTCTGGCTAACAACTCAACCGTTCCGGGTATCTTCGCCATACCACCTCGATTGTACGACGATCGGCAAGCGCAAATTCTAGCTCTTCGTCAGCAGAGACACGCTCGGGGGTCCGCAACGAATTCGATATGCGACGCTAGTCCTGCAGTCACACGATAGATCGCCCCAGATTACTTGCAGCACGACTGTAGTAGTTGACGTGAACTCTCCAGAAGACTCCGATCTCGAGAACGATGAGCCAACCAGCAGCTGCGCCGGCCAAACCGCCTGCACGGGCGGCTGAACGCGCGTACGAAGGCACACCTGTCACATCTCCACGATCGTTACGCCAACTTTCGATATACTTCCTTGGGAGCGCCTGCCTACTGGCATCAACTGCAATAACGCGGAAGGCTGTATGGAGACGGCAGCTTCGTGTTATGCCAAAGTTTTATGAAGCGAACACGAACCCGCACGAATACTTTAGTCCCTTCTCAGATGCCTGTCAGGCTCTGAACCTGGCAACGATGAACTGTGCCAGCGTCGGAATTATGGCACTAGGTGGTGCAATGTGGACCTTTGATATTGCCAACCTGAGAGAAGCTCGGGCAGTTCTACGGAGCCGCTTGAATTACGACCGAATCTACGAATCTGAAGATGATGTACCAAATAGCATCAGTGAGATGATAATAGCCTCCGGTCAGATGCGAATAATAGAGGAGGACGAGAAGGATGATTCTAAGAAGAACCAATAACGACTGTAGACGTGTACGAGTACGATTGTAAGAATAGTGTATGCAATGAAAAGGCTGAGGGCACTACCAGCCGCGCATGGTAACACAGCTGCGGTAATCTCTCAACGCCTCATCGGATGAGCATTCGCACCCAAGGCACAGCATCCCAAGCCTAATGAACTACTCCGCCTCATGCCAAGTCGAGATTTTTCTGTAATATCAACGTGTCGTAGATCATATAGGCTGTTGGTGTTAATGCGTCACATGCAGACTGCCGCGCTGGAATGTGGAGGATGAACGCGCCATCCTTCGATCCAGCTATATGAAAGATACCCGGTTAATCGCTTGGGAGATGGGCGTTCAACGACTCCGAATTGCTTTCGGGTCGGTCCAGAGCTCAATAGGAGGGGTACACAGACATGTCTCACAGTATTGGCTGAATGTGACATCGATGAGGGATGTCTCACTTCCAACATCCAGTCACTCAGCCATGTCTCGGCTAAAGCGGGTTTTGATGGGCGATTTTCGCGAGGCTTTGGAATTTGTGCTACTTGACTGCTGCTTGTTTTGACATCACATTGGTGCCTAGAGCCATAACCCTGGTACACAATGGTCTACGAATAGCTTTCTTCTAGTACAAGATTGGAACAGCTGCATGCTGCACACATGCAAGTTCACGTGTTCAAGTAGCTCCGTACTCGATCAACATGACGAGTGAATACATTTGTGCTCATGTCCACGACTTATGTCGTCAGCGCAAAGATAGGAACACTGGCTCAAACAAGTGCTTTTCCATTGTAATCGTGCACCATAAGCTTACATGGCTTACTCTTTCACTAAGCTTCATCATCCTGGGGCTGAAAACCCATCACCTTAACGCACCATTTTAAGGTTGATTGCTCAGCGCGACTTGTTGTATATCTTACCACCCACCCAACGGATGTCGCCCACTTGGCAGGTAGTATCACAGGATGATCCATAAAAGTTCAGCAATCGGCATATTTCCAGGTTTCAAGAGTCTATTTGGGGATGGCATCCGACTTAACGTTCTCTTCATCATGAAGGCTTTCCATCTTCCACCTTGACACCTTTTTGCCCGTCTCTATTCGCTCTCCAAACACCCTCACCCCCCTCAAACCTCTCGAGCTTCCAGATTTCAGCTTTATCCTTCGTCTCCTCCAATGCTTCCTCACCAGCTCTCCATGCCGCCTGGCGGTGCGGTGACGATACTGCAATGACAATGCTCTCCTCGCCAATTGGACATTCACCCAACTTATGAATGATGGCGATCTTAGTGCATGAATGTTTTGTGAGGATTGATGTAGCGATTTTAAAGAGTGTGTTGATGGCAAGGGGAGCGTAAGAAGTGTAGGCCAAAGATGAAACAGGCTCGTTGTTAAAAGAGTCGCGAGTCGTGCCTATGAACAGGACGGTTGCGCCTGCGGATGGAGAGCGGACAAATCTTGTTGCTGACAAGGAGTCTAGATCGTGCGGAGTGAGTTCGACATGGATGGTGTCTGTGGTCTTGGTCACAGGGTCTGACGGTATGTCCGGATTGTAAGATTGAGATTCTGTGGTTGCCATGTTGGTGAGAGACCGGCGCTATATGCCTAGGTGTTGTAGGATGATTAGCTTGTACCCTTTCAGAATCTATATCAATGCGCTACAATATACCTAGGTAGAGCAGGAAGATACAACCCCCACCATTGCCGGTTGACTTCTGCCGCGCCATAGATACCGAGCTGTGTATAGGATTCACTTACTTTTAGCGAACTTGTTATACTAGCACAATCTCAGGATTTTCGGGATGTCGACTTCGAGTGTACTGGTCCCTGCCAAAAACGTGCTGGTGAAATGTCGAAGATGCCGTCATAGCGATAGCAGCGCGGGACATTATCTTAGCGCCGATCAACGACCTGCATCCTCACACGTGGAGCGTTAACTCCGGCCCCGCTCATACCATAGCTCTAGCTCGCGTCGAATGACTGCTTTCACTGCGAGCCAAGTCCGAGGTTACTAGTCTTTGTGAACACCTTATTGCCTTATTGCCTGAGTCCTCTGACTAGACATTCGCGCAACGTACACGAACGGGCCCCTGCATTCCTTCTATAGCCGCCAACGTCATTCGCTCCCCTGCCTGTCTCGACGCGCCGTGTTAGCCGAATACCTCTCGACCTACATTCCAACACATACACGAAACCGCCTTCTATCCACGAACGAACGAAAGCCCTCGCGAACTTATATATGGCGAGGGATGGTCCACAATACAGCATAAGACATAACCCAAGATGAGCGGGGACTGGGGGTATGGAGCCGTATTCAAGATATTCGTATGGGGCTACCTCGTGGGAGGGCTGACCCTTCTGCCCGCTGTACTTGTGGCCGTCTGGTATCTGGGAACCAGCCCTGTTGGACAGGAAAGCATCACCGCCAATACACAGGACGGGACAGCTTCAGGACAACGTAGGAAGTCGAATGGATCCACACACGGGAAGGACAGCGATAACGTGCATCTGGGTGTGGGCATAGATGATGAGATACTGGAGAAGCTAAAGGGCAGGACTCACGAGCCGGACGCATGTGCTGGATACTTCGCAGTATGCCGAGAGTACGTGCCAGGGGGTGTCAATGGCAAACCCCCAGATCGAACAACGCCAGCCGGGGCTGTAGTAGCCGTGGAAAGCCCAAGCGTATATCAATCCATATACAGAGGCATATTTGACAGAAACAAGACCACGAGTCCTTCGATAGAAGCAACGAATGCAAAGAACAAAAAGGCCCGCAACGTCTTCTATGTTGTCTTACGGTATGTTTATGCATCCCAAACACGGGAAATCGGACTAATGTAGAGCAGCCTTGGACACCTGATGCTATACGATAACGAGGATCAGCTTGAAGTACGACACGTCATATCGCTTGCGCATTACAAAGTAGATATATATGGAGGTGGAGAGCGCATACCAGAGGGCGAGCTATGGATCAAGCGAAACTGTATGCCTTTACACTAGGATCTATGATTCTGTAATACTGATATATCCAGGCATTCGACTAATCCGGCAGCTGGACAATAACGGCACGGACGCGGCGAAAGGCTTCTATTTGTTCTCTGACAACTGCTCTGAGAAGGAAGACTTTTACCACGCAATGCTAAACGCTCAGGAAAATCAGAAAGACCCCACGGATACAGACCATCCCTTTGTTCCACTCAAATTCGACACACCCGATCTTGTCAAGCTAGTGCAGCAGTTGCATGCCTCGGAAGAGAACCTCCATACTCGCTGGATCAATGCGCTGATTGGCAGAGTGTTCCTGGCTCTATACAAGACCTCGCAAGTCAAAGACTTTATCGCGAGTAAGATCAACAAGAAGATCGCGCGCGTCCCGAAGCCGGCTATTATTAGCAGTGTACAGCTACGCAAGGTCGACATGGGCACCCTCCCGCCTTTTATCACGAATCCCAAGCTCAAAGAGCTGACTGTCGATGGTGATCTTGTTGTGGAGGCAGATGTTAGCTACAAAGGAAACTTCCGCATTGAAATTTCAGCTACCGTTCGGATCGATCTGGGGACTCGATTCAAAGCTCGCGAGGTGACACTCGTGTTGGCTACTGTGTTAAAGAGGCTTGATGGTCATATTCTCATCAGAGTGAAACCTCCACCTAGTAACAGACTCTGGATGACGTTTGAGACACCGCCTAAGATGGAGTTCTCGCTTGAGCCAATCGTGAGTTCGCGTCAGATTACATATGGCGTTGTTCTCAGGGCTATCGAGGGTCGCATACGAGAAGTGGTGAACGAGACGTTGGTGTTGCCTAATTGGGATGACATGCCGTTTACCGATACTATCGCGCAGATCATAAGAGGCGGTATCTGGGAAGACAGTGCAAAGGATGACGAGGAAGATACAGACAAGATCAAGCAGGATGAAGCCACACTTGAGACCGCGATTTCGGATGCTGAGAAGCTTGATGAAAAGGCCGACTTGGCAAGTGCGCACTTCTCTATTGCATCAAGCGTTGACTCGGAAGAGGTTGGCACTGGTATATCTTCCTCGACGGATCACAAGTCTTCATCTTCGTCAGTGAGACCGCGGGCGATGCGGTCCTCATCGTCTGTCGCTCAGGTGAAAATTGACTCGTCGAATGCTTCTGCTGAGATTGCACATGACCGCACCATGACACCGACAAGTGTAAAATCACTTCCTGTCACATCGCCTACGAAGTCGCCCGTACGACCCAAGAGCGCGCGCAAGACAACGGAGTCATCAGAGAGTTCCTTAGAGGACACTTCTGCTGCATCAATATATGCAGAAAGCACTGCATCTGCACCGGTCCCAACCACAGAGCATTCGCGAACCAGGTCGAAAGAGCTAACCGCACAAGAGATCGCTGCAGCCGCCGCCGCAGCAGCAGGAGCAAACAATATGGCGACGAAGAAACAAACGATCAATCAGTCCCTCAACTCCGCCACAGCAGCGGCCAGGAACTGGCTCGCAGCCAAGCAGAACACCAAGCCCAACGCCAATACCAATAATAGACCACCGACATCTGAAGGCCCAAACCCAGATCATGACTCGTCGTCGTCGTCTTTGGATGCCCGTCCGCAACTTCAGTCAAACCCCTCGATCTCCAAATCCCACACAGAACCCATGGGCAGAGGCCAACCCCTCCCACCCCCGGGCACACCTCTCCCGCACCCTAAAAACGAGAAGAGACAGACCTGGGCCATCCCCGCCGCTGCCTCAAACACATTTGCTAATCTCACAAAACGGAAACCCGTCGCCCCTACTACCAACTCGCCTGTCGTTTCCAGCAAGAGATCAGTGGAGGACTTCATTGATAGCCCCAAAACACCGCTAGGTACAGCTTCCTTGGGTACGGCCTCCCTCCTACCAGCCGCGCATTTCCCAGACCAGGACGCTAGGACTGGCGGTGGTAACAATGCTGGAGAAGAAAACGATGGGGAGGATGTCTTCCGTGAGATGCGCAGAAGGAAGAGCAGTGCTGCTAGTAACGAACTAGCAACGCCGCCTCCACCGTTACCGAAACGCAGACAGAGACAACCAAGCTTGAATCTTAGTGCGCATCAGAGGCGGGCGAGTCAGAATCAGAACCTGCAGCCTTTTGGCATGGGAGAGGAGTTGCTTGTCGTTGAGGCGCCGGTTATCGATGGGAAGGATGATGAGGGGAGTAGGGAGAGAGGAAATATATGATGAAACACTGGTTTGAATCGATAGCACGAACACTCTTCTCTGAACAATTTTGAAAAGATGTAACATGCCTATCGTGGGAGCATGGGACTTGTGATGGCTATGCTGTGACTCGTGGCAATGGCACGCTAGAGCTACGTTCTTGTCTTCCAGCCATGCTCTTCTGTCGTTCCTGTTCATGTGCGAGACTCATGTTTCCTGTCCCCTTGTCCCTTCCAATTCTTGGGTAGGAACATGAAAAATTTGTGAAATGCTAGTGACGGACAGTTTGCAACGATGCGATGAGCGTACGTTTGAGAGGCGTAATATCGTTGACATGTGGGGCTTGGCAGTAATGTTTGGGAAGGCGTGATGAACAAGTGCTAGGTACAGCCTGAGAAAAGCTCGCTCCTTCTTGACAGGGGGAAAACTGTTGTTTGGCCTCTCAAACGATCAGATGCTCCCTGTTTCCTGCACGCTATAATATCAACTTGACGGTACCAGTCTTGGTACTTCCTTCTGCCCATCGCCACTCGTAGTGTTCTACATTCATGTGTTGACGAAGAATAACACGGTGCATACCTTCAGAAGTAAACACAACGAAGCTTTGATTAGTCACATCGACGGAGCTAAAGTCGGTGCAAACCATCTGGTATCTTCTTTCGCCAATCTGGTTGACGATGCGATCTCCAGATCCGCTGAAGAGTCGCTTGCGCCATCCTCTTCTTTCGTGTATAGGCTTTCAGCTCCGGAGTCTATTTCCCTTTGCTTTTCTGTAGCGGCGTACCTCATGTACCGTCGCCTCATCAACCCATCTTCGCATTGGAGAAATCCATCTCAGGATGCTGCTTCTTGAACTGCTCCAAGATATCCGCCTTCTTCTGCTCGTCACTTGTCGGCTTTCCTGCCTCCTTCTGCCTCTGGTCAAACATCATCTTCTCTACCATACCCCGTGTCTCTCCGTCGAGGTCGCCTAGTTTGCTGTTCTCGGGCTGGATCTTGGACGTGTCGATCTTTGGCGCGGTTGTGACTACGTGTGCCCACCACTCGAGCTGGTTCACCTTGTCGAGGTGGATAGAGATTTCCTTCTGCGACCCGACCGAGGCCAGTGTCCAGGTGGAGTCGTCGACGCGGATGGGATGAGGCAGCTCGCCCTGGAGAAGGCGTTAGTCAGCGCAGGCTATCTGCAGACAGGACAGGAAGCGACGAACGTCAATGAAGGGCTCCTGGCCCTTGATGCCGGCCTTGAGCTTGTTGCGGCCGATGTCGACGACCAGGTCCTTTCCCTTGTACTTGGCATCAATGGTGATTGTAATGTCGAGGTCCTTGATGGTCTGGTCCCATTTGTAGGGCAGCGCCGCCTGCTCGGCCAGCTCCTTTGCGCGCGCCTCGGCGTCGGCCTTGTTCTTCTCCTCGGGGGGTGGCGAGGCAGACATGGTGAATGGCTTGGTGGTGTTTTGCAAAGTTTCAGTGTTTGCGAGGGGGAGCGTGGGCGGGACACGATGACGCTCCTCCGCCGATCCATCGTTCGCAGCAGGACCGACGCAAGCGCAAGCTCCACCATGCGCCCTGCTTCACTCACCCTACCCCGGTCCACTCTAATAACGGACATGCTCCTCGGGCCTTGACATCCACGGGTCTAACCTCACTTCTATTGATAACGCGACGTCTCCTATCCTTCCACCCGCGCCGTAATGCTGTCCTAGGAACACCCGAGCTCTCCATTGCGACACATAGCCAGGACACCCGCAACCCACGGTAACACCAACGGCAACACACAGCCAGCGGCCCAACCGGGCAGCGATCTGTCTGAGCGACAGTATCCATAGCAACTCATGGCCAGCTCCTTTGAGAAGAGTGTCAAGGGTGGCACCAAGATCAAGGTAGCTATGCGCCTGCCCACCCTCCTCCCGTTCACGTCATTGGCACTCGTTGCGCCGTCACAGCAAACTGACAAGTCTCGCAGCTCGCAGCACCCAAATCCAAGTATGTCGAACACATCCTCGTCGCGACGCATGCCGGCGAAGCTGGTGTCGCTGAGATCTTCCGCGCCCTTACGAACCGATTGCGCGACTCGACATGGACCATCGTATTCAAGAGCTTGATCATTGTACATCTCATGATAAGAGAGGGAGAGCCCGAGGTTACGCTCAAGTTTCTGGCGCAAAACCCGCACAGAAAGCTGGCCATCAACCATTTTACAGAGGGTATGTCTTGAGATTTCGTCCCAAGCACACGTGTCCAGGCTCATGCACCTCTATCGCGGACACGAATTGGGCAGCAAGCACGCCGCCCAATGTCCTGTGAGTTTGGGCGGATGTGGTTTGGCTTGCGACTAAAAGCGTATACAAAGTGCTAACATTGCGTGCGATAGTACAGACCCAGGGACATAACATCCGGACCTACTCCGAATACCTGCTACGTCGAGCGATCGAATATGGCGCCACCAAAGTCGACTACGTGCGCGGCGGCGAGGGGCGGCTTAAGCGGCTCACTGTAGAAAAAGGCCTTCTTCGTGAGGCAGAGAGTGTGCAGGATCAGATCAGATCATTGCTCAAGTGTCAGGTATGTGCAGCCATGTCCAACCACATCCCTTGCTGGTTTGACTTTGTATAGCCATTCGACGACGAACCAGAAAACGAGATTACCATGACAGCGTTCCGACTGCTCACGATGGATTTATTGGTGCTCTTCCACGTTATGAACGAGGGCACTATCAACATTCTCGGTGGGTTCAGCATACGTACTTGGGTTGCAGTGTACTAATTAGACAGAACACTATTTTGAACTATCCAAACCGGATGCAACGCGTGCCCTGGCAGTATATCGCACATTCGTCAAGCAGACTGAAGCTGTTGTTCAATACCTCAGCCTTGCAAGAGCGCACGAACACTCGACAAGACTGGAGATCCCCAAGATCAAGCATGCTCCTACCAGTCTAGCAGCATCCTTAGAAGAATATCTAAACGATAAGGACTTCGAGATCAACCGACGGCAGTACATCGCCGAGAAGGAAGCCAAGAAGAATGGTGGTAAGCCTACCAATGGCGCCAGCAAACCCATCGATTCGAAGCCCGTAGCTGCATCCTCGAATACTACTAGCAGTCAACCACCAGCGGCGCCGGCGAAACCTTCATCTAGCGCACCTCTAATTGATCTCTTTGCATCACTCGAGGACAACCAACAGACCATGGCCACGCAACCGATGATGCAGCAGTACCCCCAACAAACAGGCTTCCAAGTTCCACAGCAGACTGCGAATATGGGCTTTCCCCAACAGCAGCAGCCCTTTCCGATGCAGAACGGGCAGAGTACCAACCCATTTCAGATGCAACAGCAACCACAGGCGCCGCAGATGCAGGCACCTCAGATCCAACAACAATTTACAGGCGCGGGCTTCGGAGGCTATTCCCCGCAGCCTTTTGGCGTGCAGAACACCATGCCATCAATACCACAAGGTGGTATGCCTGATTACTCACAACAGCAGCAGATGCAGATTCCCACAATTGCCGAACCTCTGCAGCCACAACAAACATCAACAAATCCATTTCGACAGTCGATGTTACCTAGTGCCGAGCCCAAGATGCTTACCAGCCCTACCAGCACAGGTTCGCTCAACCGTTCATCCACGAATCCGTTTGCAAAACACAACACTGGGTTTTCACCACAATCGCAATCCCCCGTTAACTCTCCGCCTTACTCAATGTCACCCATCCAAGAATCACCATTTACTTCGATGCAGCAACAGCAACCCATGCAGCCGTTACAACCAACGCCTACAGGCACGAACCCATTTGCACGGCAGCCTTCTCCACAAAGTGCCGCACCTTCACAGGGTGGTTTGACAGTGCATGCGACGGGCAGTACCAATCCCTTCCGACAGAGCGCTTTCGTCAACCAGCAAACAGGTCAAGGCTGGCAAAATGCAGGTTCACAAGGTACAATGGGCGGGATGAGCTTGGACGCAGTACCTACAACAAGTGTCTTCCCACGACCTGGTCAGCAACAACAGCAGAACTTCCTTGGCTAGAATCGAACGGGTTGATGGGTCAGTGATGAGCTTTGGGATCTAAGAGGTCTAAAAGCTAGTTCGCGTGACACGCTTGAAGCTATTATTTTCATTGGAATGGCGTTTTAACTGCCTGCCGCTGTAATTATTACGTACTTGGTTGGACATAATCATGCCGCACTCCCAAAGCTGGGTGTGCGTACATCGGTCGCTATGAAGGAGCGTTGGAAGCCCGCTCAACCTCAGATGCTCGGAGGACAGACTGGGCTGTTTTGTGATAGATCATGTATCTGCGATCTGATAGTTTCGTTGGGCAGCTGGGAGGATTCAAGGAAGGAGGAGCCCCTTGCAAATGCAATACATAATTACTGTCGCACTAACGTGTTATGCTGCTTGTCCTATTTGAATCAACAGTTGACTGTATCTCGAGTGTACGTCTAACTCAAGAGTTGCGTTAGTGGAGGTTACACAACCGCCGCTGCCGTCTTCATGAACGCAGGGGTAATAGAAGCCACGTGCCGACGCGTAACCGTAGATTTAGCGCGACTGCCGTCGGCTTCACTCCGTCAGACTTCAAATCCGCCACAACAACCCCACTCGCTTCAAGTTGCATTATACAAACTGCAGCATGACCACGATCTCTTTCGTCTCTATTACCGACTCTCATGACAGTATTGATAAAGCACGGAGTTGCCCGCTCGCGCTTGCAAATTCGCATCTGCGTCTTCAACGATGAGACCCAACGGGTCTCTTGACGCTCCCATCGTCTTGGATGACGATGAACCGTCTAGCTATGTACCTCGTACTACAGTACGGCGGCGGAATCGTCAGACACTTGAACAAGATGGCATTGAAGAGGTATCCCATGCACGGGAAGCTGCAGCTGAATGGAAGCTAGCTGCCGCGAAGAGACAAGCAAAACAAAGGAATGTGAGGAATCTGGGCAACGACATGTCTGAGAGAGATGGCAATACAAGAGATAGCAATCTTGCAAAACAAGCGAGGGAAAAGACGTCGCCTGCAGAGCCTGCCGGCGTTGCTGACCTTGTAATCAACGAAGAAGCGGCAGCATTAGGAGGGATAACGCAACACGAAGCAAGTACTAGAGATGATCAACTTCCGGCTGATACAACACAAAAGCCGATATCGCAATCTAATACGCATCACGAAGCTGTGCTCCCCCAGCGAGCCAAGCCCCCTGGGCCTGTTCAACAAACCGGTCTGGACCAACCTTTTCTTATGGAATCCTCATATTTAGCTACCCCAGTGTATCGCTCACCATATGGGCCCCAACCGCCAGTCACAAAGCTACCGGAACCAAGCGTGGTACTCTCTGGGGCTGCACAACCTCTTTCCTGGCCGTTGAACATACTGAAAGCGAGGTCAGATCCAAGCGCTACGGCACGTGCAATCGCGGAAACCAACAGACGTGTCATTGAGCCTGCGTACAGCACGAATTCAGCCCTCGCTGCTTCGAGTGACGCGATTGCGCCCGTTTTGAGCCATGTTGAACCTCTACCCATGGAGCCAATCAGGGATGTTGCCGATAATCACCGTGAACGGACCCTCCTCCCTAATCGCGTAAACACGGCTTCTGGGCGCGACCACGCAGGACTGGATGGCGACGACAACAATATGGCAATTCCAGTGACTGCGCAAGCACCCAGCCCGAGCGTGTCAGCAATTCAGAAACTGCCACGGCGGAACAAGAAAGCCATCAAATCAGTGAAACGGAGGAATGATGGATTCTCCAAACCAAGTCTCCCTGTCAGGTTACCGCATCACCTTCCGGGTAATGAGAAAGAGACGCCAGAGGTTCTCTCAGATCGTCCTGATGCAGGCTTGAGCGGTACGAAACTCGCGTCGCCTCTTATAACGCGTCGAAGCCAGAGCAAGGATCCACCAGGTGACATTAACATTCTCTTCGACACCGATCCTGTTTATGTTGAGCAAGAATCTATTCAAACTGAGAGACCCGAAGAACGCAACTTAATTCTAAACCCACTGACATTACTATCTCATCAGGAAACACGAGAAGCTGTACCAGAGCGTGCCCTTAGCACTGCCCTTCCGCTGTCTCGTACCGCTACCCCCACTGTACAGCGTTCAGTTCAGGGATCTGTAGAGCCAGGCGAAGCGTCTGGAGCATTGCCGCCGGGTTCAGATACTATGCCAGCAAACACATCCAACCCAGCATCGTTCGAAGTGATTCAGAGTGGTGAAGCACAGCCCAAAAACACGGGGGTGCTTGGCGGACGTAGTGACGGTCAAGCAAGCACGGCTCTTCCGTTGCAGACAAACGTGCTTATCACTACTCGCTCGGCTGTAGAAGAGTGTTTGAAGCGTCATCTCGCGGAACGACATGAAGAACACGCATACCTGGTCTCGGTTAAGATGTTGCGTCAAAGGACTTTCCAAGAGCAGGAGCTTCGCGCTCGAAGCCGCAAGCAGAAGCGTCCACCAAAATCAACCTTACCACAGAGATACATACAGACCACCTCTCCTTTCCAGAACATGTCTCCGATACAGGTACCGTTCGACCGGAGCGCCAACACGAAACGTATGTTAGATATGAGTCAAGAAGTTTACGTCAAAGCCAAACCCAAAGACACAGTAACTAAATCCGGTTTGGCTGCGTCTCCAACAAAATACAAAAGCGACGCACCTATGATCCCTCCCTTTAAGGAGTACGTTAGTTTGAGGAACAACATTCTCGCGGACAATGAGTCAAAGCTGCTCGCAACACCCTACTTTCAGGACGAGGACTATACTGGTCGCGAGATCTTGTTAGATACGCTTCCATATATCTACGAGATGACACATGACGAAAACGGCCCGTTGGACTTTCGCAAGGAACAGTGTCGGTTCTATAAAGACGCTATAGAAGTTTTCCTGTCCGAGATAGGCATCGCGTGGAATGACATTTTGTATTGGTTGCTAGCACCAGAACGAAATATCACCCGGATCAACGATTTAGCACCTGGCAGTAAACACTTTGAAGCACATGTGCTTGAGCGATCGCGGTACGACATTGAAGAGTTCGAGCGAGATGGAGTACCAAAGAGAAACGTACTGTTCAAACGGAATGACAGGAAATGGCGGGAGTTTTTGCCCCAGCTCAAAGAGCCTTCTACCAGTGCTCTGAGACTTGCGGCAACGGCTTGTGCAGCGGTTCTTCAAGAATGCGAGTTTAGCATCTGGTACCTTGCTCGACAATCGGAAGCCGTTCAGAATCACGTAGCGAAGAAGACTGCATGTGGACAAGCTGCCAGGCAATCCACTTATAAGGAGATGTTGTGTAGAGTTTGCCATCAGTGAGTTTGATTGTGTGATCTTTGGAGACGCAATTCTAACATTCTTGACAGACATAACTGCTTACTCCATGGCGAAATCAGACAAGCACCCGAAGACTCCTGGAAAACGGATTCTGAGGATGAGGATCGCGCCACACAAGCGACTGACGACACTAGTCGACGAGGCTCTGAGACCAAAAGAACTCCCCGCCGCATTTCGGCTTACGGCGGAGATGATACTGAAGACGAGCACGAAGAAGGCCCCTTGCCTGCACACTTTGACAACGATTCTGATATCGAGAGGGTCATCAACTACAAGTTGCCTGCAAACCCAGACGCCTTTAATACTTGTCCGAATTCCGAAATGATTGCATCTAAGGGCGCAAAACCGCCTCCCGGTAAATTCAATGCAAACTGGTGGCTACAGCAAGATATGACACAGCATTGGGAAAAGCGAAAGCCGTTCTTCCCATGTAAACACGAAGGCACTTGTGAGGATGCGAAATGCCGGTGCTTCCGGGAGGGCATCAATTGTGAGAAGACGTGCAAATGTTCGCGGACATGCAATCGACGCTTCCCTGGTTGCAGTTGCACGATAGGACCTGGAAAACGCCCATGTTTTACCATCTCGTGCCTCTGCGCCAAATTTAACCGAGAGTGCGATGCAGACCTTTGCGGCGCTTGCGGAGCGTCTGAAGTCCTCGATCCAGTGAACCGATACAACGACGACGTGATTGAACGCAACTGTTGCAATGTTGCGATCCAAAGAGGTGTTCCTCGGAAGACGTTGCTGGGCCACTCTGAAGTGCACGGTTTTGGACTCTACATGGGCGAAGACATCAAAAGCGGCGATTACATTGGCGAATATACCGGTGAAGCTATCTCGGTCAAGGAAGGCGATCGGCGAGTTACCATATACGACTACCAGAAAACGATGTACCTGTTTCGATTGAACTCAAGTGAGTCTTCAAATCACACTAATCTGTACCAGATTGCTGACTCAATGACTTAGAACAAGAAGTTGATGCCACGTATATGGGAAACAAGCTACGCTTTATCAACAATGCCGACGATAAGTACACGAATTGTAGCCCTAAGAACCTGCTCTGCAACACAGTTTTCCGCATTGCTCTGTTTGCGACCAGAGATATAAAGGCAGGCACCGAGCTCTACTTCAACTATAATTATCCCAAGGAGAAGACTGCGCAGTTCAAACAGCCGAATGCTAAGGCCGTCGCAGTCAAGCAAACCAAACAAAGAACGAAGAAGAGGCAGTCACTTACCAGCAGTCAGCCCATCGAGGATCGCTCACGTGTCCTAGCCGCCACAGCAAAGGCCAGAGAAGCTAAAGCTGCTAAGCGCGCAGCGGCCCAAGCCATGCTAGAATCCAGTGATGCGCAGACTGCTACGAAAAGGCATTCTGGAACACTCAAAGCACGGAAGGCAGCGACCGGTGAACCTGGACGCAAGATAGCGAAGAAATCCATGCGTGAAG
Organism: Alternaria alternata; assembly: GCF_001642055.1. NCBI lineage: Eukaryota > Fungi > Ascomycota > Dothideomycetes > Pleosporales > Pleosporaceae > Alternaria > Alternaria alternata. Next base: position 538,232 of record NW_017306190.1, on the reverse strand, counting down.
CACTCGGCAGGAATGACTCCACATACACAGACACAGACACTGGCGTAGATGCGGAAGTAGAAGCAAGTGACCCCGACATCCCCGCCGTCATTGAGTCGCAGAGTACTCAGACTAGTCAGTATGTTCAGGACACTGAAGAAGATAACGACGAATATGTCTTGACTACGCAAGAGGATGACGAAGAGGAAGATGTAACTGAGCCGGCCTCTGATGATGAGCAGGCGGTTGTGCCAGACAGGAGTGTGGCAACGAGAACTCGTCGTGGGCCTGGCAGACCACGGAAGAGGATTTCAGACTTGGCGCCGGTGATTGCGGTGAAGGACAAGAAGACGAAAGCGAAGATGGGCGGTGCACGACCGGGTGCTGGCAGAAAGAGAAAGCGACATATCATTACTAACAGTGATGATGAGTAAGACCTCTATGCCGGTGATGGGAGCACACACGGAGATGAAAGGGTGGACGTGGTTTGAAGACCTGCTGTCATGCTTGTAGCGATTATTCTGTCGACAATACCCTAACCTGTCCCAATTCATGACGATGTCACAACTGAAGCACCAATCATTCTGGCGATGCAACAAATCGTGATGCTATGGTGAATGCATTACATATCCGCTTATCACACAAACCCAGATCGAGCTTGATCGACTACTGTTTTTTGCTACTTCCTAAGCTACACCAGTGTCACGGTATATGGTGCTTCGAAAGGTTCTTGCGCTTCCGCAACGTCAAAGCTACATTTGTCTTCACTGCTTACCAAAGTTTAGTCCTAGAACGTCCAGACCAGCCGTCGTACCAACATCTCGGGACGCGACCCGGAGAAGCGTTAAGCCAGGCCATCGGCTTATGATAAGGTTGCCGCACGCATCGCCTGTGTACGCGGTGCGGAGAAACGATATAATGTTAAGCGTTGCGACTATTGAACGCTTGGGTAGCGGGAGGGGAGGGGTGACATCCGCGCGCGTGCCTTGATCGGATGACAACCTCAGTGTGCGCGCAATGATAAGAAGTCGTTGACAAACCTGATACTGCGTAATTGTGCATGCCTGACTGTTGAGACAAGCATTTAGGGGTTGGGTAACTTAGATGAGGTTTGGTTTTTGGTTTGGACGCATGGTGGCATGGCTTGCAGTTCTTCCGATGGAATCGATGCGGCGGAGCATTAAGGTTTAGAGTGGGGATGGGAAACTTACTAGTGAGATGCTCAAGATAGATGTAACAGGAACGCGTGGAAAGCGACGTGGTGTCCCGGGCGCGATGCATCTCGCAGGACTTGAGACGGAGATACAGTTTTTTGAGAATATGACTTATCTCGTTCTCGTTCATCTCGCTATTGTGAGGCGGGTAAAGGCAACTGATGATCGTCACGTGAGCCTCCACCCAATCTAGCTTGAGAAGCTTAGCAGCTTATCCTGTTCTGGCTGCACCACAAACCGTATGGAACCTCAACCGATATCGTCATAAAGGAATCATGTTTCCCTCATCTACCAAAGACTCTCCAGCAGAGTCATTGCTTTTTACCCTTTAGCCTCGATGCCCATTCGAAGCCGAACCTGGAAAATACCCGTGATGCGCCAAGCTGACCCGAGACCAAACCCACCTGCTACATTTAGCCTCTTAGCTCCGCAGTTAGCTCCACCCACTTGCTCACTAGAGGGACACAAAGCGACGGTTTGGTCTCGGCCAATCCTCGCGTCCACGCCGCAATGTCAAGCTGCGTGTGGTAGGCAGTTCGGCGCGTGTTCCTTTGCCCTCTTAGGGGGCAGGCTGTGGGAGGATAGGAGATGTCGCTCGACTCTGTTGTATTCGATAGTCTCAGGACAAAGAAGTAAGACAAAGGGGACAATCAATCTCCGGCGTCGCGCATGCCGCAACGAGGTCTGGATCCACCAGTCTGATTGGATACTGATGTCATATGCGCCTGGAGCGTGCACGACTTTCACATGCCAGAGACCGTCAGTGAGTGTCGTGCGGTGCAGCAACACGGACAACGGCCCCACTATGTGAATGGGCGCAAATGATGGCGCGCTTCACTTGCCCTTCAGCTTGCGTAACAAAGCTTGGAAACGTGGGAACCCGCTCCAAACCTCACCTTGTCATTTTTAGGCGTCTAGACTGTCCTTTCGCTTCTTGTTTAAACATTCGGAAAAATTAACTCGACGGATTTGTTGTTGAAATTGGGAAGTCGCTTTAGACAGTACTATTGCCGATATCCGCAACACGCATGCAGCTGGATCTGTTCATCATTCATCCAGTCTTACTCCTCATTCTCACCTGACGTCTTCCGACTCCGCTTTCCAACACCACGCCCATCCACCATCTGGGCACGCTACTAGCACATCACCACACCCACTTTTCGATCAACCTCTCGGTCTTATCTCACGTCTTACACATCTTCTCGGCGAAATGGATTGCATAGAGGCCATGGGCGCGCGACGAGCCATGTCGCTCATGTTCACCGTCCCGGAGCGCTTCGTAGGCTTCGCGCACATGGATCAGAAGACCTTCTTTGAACTCTCAGACTGGATCCTGGCAAACGTCGCATCACAAATTACTCCGGACATAAGTGTGGAAGAATCGCTCTTCATCTTCTTGGATATCGTGGCGCAAGGGAACAGCTTCAGTACTGTGGCGTATGGGTGGGATCATGACTTGGAGCTTACACAAGGGTATGTCATTCGACAAACACTGCTTGCGTTGAATTGGAATAGGAACTGACTATCGCGGGTGTAGCATATTCCTAAACGTCCTTAACGCTCTCACAATCCTGCGCGAGAGTAGGGAAATCGCCGATACGTGCCCGCCCTTTACACAAACCCGTAAGCGATGGGAAGTCGCTCGCAAATGGAACCAGAAACGATCTCGCATGGGCGCCAGTGGTGGCGTTGCCCGGATAGGCTACGACGAAATGTGCCGAGATGGTCTTGAGGTTGACCAAGAGTGCCTGAAAGAAGCCCTGATGGCGCTGAACAACTTCATCCATGAGAACGCGGACCATGACGAATCATGATTACGCGCGCAATTCTGCTATTTCCTTTGTTTCCTTGCATCTGCTCCGGTGTTGTTTTGGCGTTTGGGTAACGACTAGGGTAACGCATTGCACCGGTTGGGAAGGCTGAGCTTGGTGTTGACACGATCTTCTCTCGTTCTTGTTTCGTATGTACACATGTACTCTCTTTTGCAGATCAAATCGATCCCCGCTGGCCGTTTGACGCCGCTGCATTCGCCTTCAGATGTCTCGTGGATATGTCGTGACGTCTTCGATATCGTCTGCTCAGGCCAGGGCTACAGCTTCCACCGTACCTTTGCCCAACACACTCAGCCTGCCCCTCTTGATTCCTAGTGCGTCTTCAATCCTCGAATCGGGTTCTCCCTTGGCCTGTCTCATCATCGCCAATGTTATGACACCAGCATCCACATATGTTCTCCCTTGGAAACCTCTCCTACCTACGTCTCGCAACTCGTCTTCCGCCTGATCTGCTATCTTTTGTCTTGCCTCTAGTACTCGCAGTACAGGGTTGTTGCGCGGGTCTGGGAACGCGGACTGTGGTAGCGATTGCATCATGGTATCCGAGGGCAAATTGGGCGAGGTGTTCCGACGAGGATCGAACTGCGATTGAGAGGAAGGCGAGTAATGTGGGTTCGGTTGTACAGCACCGAGACTGCTCAATCGAGATGCGAAGGCAGGATCGCGCGCATCTTGTAAGACAGCTAGAACTAAAATTAGTACTGCGTCGCCAATCCTCTGAGACTGTAATATCACATACCTTCCGTCTTCTCTCCTGTAGCCTGCACCTCAGGATGCACAGTCGGTCCCCTTGTAGGAGCCTGTGCAGGTGCGGAAGGCGCGGGAGCCCTTTGTGTGGTACTTGTAGGAGCCCTGGTAGGGTATTGCCGTGCGGCAGAGCCAGCAGCCTTTGCGCCTTTAGAAGCCGAAGAGCCCATTATCGTTATTGAGGGGTATGCTGAATGTGGGGTTGTTGCAGAATGTTGAGATGCGTGGTGATAACGGGGGGAAAGATAAGATGCACGTATGGGACTTTGTGAAGCTCGGACCAACTCGATGATGTCGTGGAGATCTCCCGCGTCATGAAGGGGTTTACTACTTTGGGTGATGCTTGCGAAGTATTCAACGAATCGTAATTTTATTTCAGCAACATCGTCCCACGATAGTCTCAGGCAACAACGCTCTACGCTTAAAGAAGCTTTTCGTCTGCGCGGTAGTGCCCTGCGACCAAGAAAGCCAACTCCAACGCCTGCTTCTCGTTCAACCTGGGGTCGCAGTATGTTGTGTAGTTCAGACTCAGATCCTCATCCACCAAACCTTCACTTCCTCCGGTGCACTCTGTGACGGCATCGCCAGTGAGTTCTAGGTGCATACCACCAAGGAATGAGCCATGTTCCTTGTGGATCTTGAGTGCTGATGAAAGCTCGGAGAAGATGCTGTTGAAAGAGCGGGTCTTGATACCAGTAGGCGTGCTGCGCGTGTTGCTGTTGATGTGTTAGCGATTGAAGCTTCTCAAATTGAAGGTCGACTTACCCATGCATAGGGTCACACTGCCACACTACAATGTGCCCACTGCTCTTGACAGCCTCAATGTGCGCGCCAAGCATAGACTCAACCTTGTCCGCACCATAACGCGTGATCAACGTAATCTTGCCGATCTCCTTGTTTGGATTGACAATGTCAAGTAGCTCAACCAACTCATCGTTCTTCATGGATGGCCCAACCTTGATACCAATGGGGTTCTCAATACCACGGAAGTACTCCACATGGCCTCCATCGATCTGGCGAGTTCTGTCTCCAATCCAGATAAAATGAGCAGAGGTGTTGTACCAGCCCTTGCCATCGTTTGATGGTTGCGAAGGCTTGTAACCAGCGGGATGTCTGAGCCTCCTTGTCAAGCTCTGTTCATACTCTAGCACAAGACCTTCGTGGCTGGTGAAGAGGTCGACTGTTTGTAGCTGACCGGATGTATCCGCACCGATAGTCTTCATGAACCGTAGTGAGTCGGAGATGCTGTTTACAATCTTCGTGTACTTTGACTGCAGCTCTTCATCCCGAACATGACCAAGTTCCCAATCCAGAGGGTTATGCAAGTCAGCGATGCCACTTGCTAGCTGTCCACGAATGTAGTTCAGGGTCGTCGCAGAGTGGAAGTAAGCGCTGACCAACCTCTCGGGGTCAACTCTTCGGGAATCAGGATCATATCCGTTAAGAATATCGCCACGGAAGCTGGGAACCTCCTTGCCGTTCAGCATCTCAGTTGGGCTTGATCTGGGCTTAGCATACTGTCCGGCTATGCGGCCAATACGAATGACAGGCTTATTCGAACCCCAAATCAGAACCAAACTCATCTGCAACAGAAGCTTGATCTTTGCATCGATTGGGTTGTCTGCACAGTAAGAGAACAACTCGGCGCAGTCACCTCCTTGCAGCAAAAACGATTTTCCAAGTGCAGCATCGCGGAGACTAGCCTTGAGTCTGGCTATTTCTGTCGGGGTGACGATTGGTGGAAGACTTGATAGCTTGGTCAAGGCAGAAGACACTGCTGCTTGGTCTTCGTAGGTAACGACTTGCTTAATGGGTTTTGACCTCCAAGCTATACTCGTTAGTACATCGACCCTAATATCCATGATGCTTTCTTACAGGCCGGCGACCATCCCTCAGATTCACCGTTCGCCTCAGCTTCTTGCTTTGGCCTTTCAGGCAGTTGTGTCGAGTTTGCGCTCATGGTGGGTTGAGATGACTGTGATTGTGGTTGGCCGCTGGCTGCTGCCATGAACTGGGAGACGTAATCGGTCAATTTTGCGTGTCCTTCGCTGTCCATAGTGTGATGCTTTCTCAGGTGATACACAGTTTTGGTGACTAAGTCAAGGTTGTCTAGGCGCGACACAAAAGACTAGCTTCGAGTCACTTGTTAATATGGCAATGCGGCAAGGATTCGCCTGCATAGAGACGTGAACAAAGGGCAGAGGCACATGACTCAAGGGACAAAATCTGCAACGAAAAGCGGATTGCGCGCGCAATACACAATGACGTAACGCGGCCGACTTACCTCGAATATGCTGATAGACGTAAAGCGACTACTCGATCGCTCTTGTGCTAATTTTCTTTTGCAACATTATGTTCCGTGTTCGGGGTGTGTGTGCGCTCATAGTGTAGGATGCATGAATTAGAAAGATCAGCCAATGACGGCCGCTCTTTTTTCCCATTGGCTATATTTCCATAATCCTTAGCTACCCCACATCCCGCAGCTCTCCAATCCACAATCGTCATTCCATCTATCTCTACCGACTGTGTAAGCTCTTGAGGCCACCACCTATTCCTTCAAATCTCCAAACCCATACCGCGTTACTACCAGTATCTAAAATGGCAGAGCCCCAACCTTCTGGTGTTCAGGAAGGCGCTGCCGACCCTCACGCACCCACCGGTACGGCTGAAGACCGCAAAGCCGCCGCTGCCCTCTCTACTCTCGATGCGCCACAAGAAGGTGACAACGGCTCGAAGAAAGAAGTTGACGGAAAAGCACTAGACAAAGCGATGAAAGGATTGAATGTCAAGGACAAGAAAGAAGGCGAGAAGAAGAATGTCAAGATTGAGGCCGCGGATGTTACTCTGCTGGTATGTCAATCTTGTGAAAGATGGACGGAGAGAGTGACAGGCGAGTGCCATAAAATAGCCGCGCATGGACTGACATTAGCATGAACAGGTCAACGAACTCGAAGTTACGAAGCCAAAGGCGACAGAGCTGTTGCGCGCGCACGATGGCAATGCGGTGAAGGCTATGAGCGCATTTGTCATGGCGGCGCCTTGAGCAAGTACGTGAGGAACATGACCGCGACTATACCCTGAAAATCAGTCCATAATTGAAAATGCGCATACAGAGATATTTGAGTATACATCTGGATGTGAGACAGGAGCTGGAGGGGCGCACACTTTGTTGCTACGCTACTCAAGTGGATGATGAGCATGGAGCACCAACATACGGAATAGATCACAATACGAAGAGAATTCACTACAGTGGTGTCTCGGGACAAAGGCGCTCCAGAGCAAGAATGGGTGGGTCGTTGTCGACGGAACAACAAGAGCCAAACAGCGCTGATAAGACAATGCTAGATTACAAAAAAGAAATCAACCAACTAAGAACGTTGTCTGTCACAAGCCCAGATTGACATCAGCGATAATACGCCAAAAGTCAGCTACAAATTCCCCACCCTCTTGCAATAGCAGCATAAATGCTTCGTGCTTCCCAATAGTCGACACCTCACAAGCTATGTACTCAACTACTAGTTTCCTGAGCTCGTCAATAGTTCCGTCGGATTTCCTGTTCTCTCCATGGTCATACGCATATCTAGCCAACTCGACCACATCGCCCACTCGTTGCTTATAAAGTTTGAAACCACGAAGGGTTTGATGGAGTTTTTGCAGGGTCAGACGCTTTAGTGGATCGACGAGGCGCATACAAGCGAAGGTGTAGAGACGTGCGTGCGCTAGAAAGATACGAGTGAAGTCTTGTTCAAACGTGATGTTCGATTTGGGCATTTGGTCAATGAGCATTGCTGTTTTGGGCTCGAGTGGTGTGAGATAACTACGCTCGTCGAATCTCTTGCGTAAAGCATCAGTCCTCTTAGCGGGTTTCCTCTTAGCGGGTTTTCTCTTTGCCCAGCTGGGCACCCCCCAGTCTTCTGTTTCTAATTCTTGTACCGGTTCTGGTTCTGGTTCTGGTACTGGTTCTGGTACTGGTGCTGGCTCTTCTTCCAATGGTGGTTCTGATTCTGGTTCTGCTGGTGACGGCGCATCTTCGCAACTGTGCGCGTTGCCATTTATAACATTGCTCCGCGCGGCTCTATCTATGCCCGGGAGTGGCACAGTATAGTCGTAGCGATACGCATATTCAACGTATCGAGCAAAATCACCTGGGTCCATATCGGGGTACTCAACGGATCCCTCTTGCGACTGCGCCATGCCATTATTAACGAGCGCATGAAAATACCATGAGGTTGCGGCGATGGCCTTAGAATGAACCACAAATGCCCTCTTTTCTGTCCCGACATAGAATGTGAACAATTTTGATTGGACGAGTCTACACACTATTAGTTACATGGTCAGTTTGCTAGCGTTGCATACGCACTCCTCAAAGGAACATGTAGTTGGTGGCTCGCCCATTGTTGGTACGTTTGGTCAACTCTGTAACACCTATTGAACTCGCCATGATATATGATGATTAAGACTCTAAACGCTTGATGCGGGGTCGTACAGCGCATACTTACACAGGCGATATGCACGTCGTGTAGTACAAGATGATCCTGCTGCGTGTGGCGTCCAGACACGTCTTCCAGATGTGCAGCTGTCTGCACTGTGCCGCAAACGTCAAACAGATACTGTCACACATAACACAAGCCGATAGTCATTGGACAATCTCGTCCAAACGAAAGACAGCAGGATAAGTGCGCCTGGTAATACAGTAGTCGATAGATAATCTTAGCTCAATCCTGTCCTGAAGGTCTCCGAGACAGTTGATTGAGCGGAGGCCGAGCGAGCAGCTCGCGAGGTAAGGGACAAGGATGCGAACACTAAGATCAACAGATTGCCTGCGGTCGGTGATTGTAAGAGAGAGCCATCGTCAGAGTTCGGCGAAGATCTTCAGGACTTAGTCTTGAGTCACAGTATTGTAAGATAGCTTTGGCGTAATCATCAGTATTCCATTGGTAAAATTATGCATCTCCATGTCTTCCACTCCCAATAAAACCATGTCTCTAGCGACAGCTAGAAAGATAGATAAGATACTTGTTTCAGCTTCAAGTCTCGTCATCAGTGGAAAATGCTTCGCCAGGAGCTCCTAGCCAAGCGTCCTCCAGCGTCTGTATACATATCGTTTCAAATTCAATGCCACGCGCAACCTGACCATTGAATGCGTCAATAAACACCAGATTTTCTTCGGCGCAGGGCCAGGAATGCTCGTGTGTAGCCCCAGCCCACATCCAGAAACCATCTGCGCAGACTATATGAATCTCTTCCACACTAGCAAACTTCATGAGTTCAGTTGATTCAGTATGGTAGAAGTATTCCTCTGAATTCTCTCGTTCAAACTTGAGACGCTTGACTGCTGATGCGATCGATTCGTAATTGCAGAACCTAGAAGCCCCAATATCCACCATATCAATGTTGAGATCTAACCAGACATAGCGCTGCTCCATGTCAGGAGAGCCTACTTCCTTGGGCCCTTCTTCTGCCCGTCGCTCATGGAGCGTGAAGAACCTCTTCATGGCGATCTCAGCCTCGTTGTTGACTTTGGATTTCTTTGTTGCAGGAGCGACCTCAAAGAAAATTCGCCTGTAAAGTCCAAGGTTTCGCGCTTCCCGGCAGGACTGTAGTATGGCTGGAATTGGCGTAGACGAGACCAGCTGGCCATAGCGTTCAGTCCCCTTTCGAACACGCCGGACGTCGACGGTGCGCGGTTCGACGGTGTCCTTCCAGATCTGCTCTCGGAGCTCCAGAGGAAGCCGCGGAAATGGATGAAAAGTGGTCATGGTGTAGGATAGCGACCGATGTAGTTGAAGAGTAGCTCTAGCCCAGTTTTGTCCTGGAGGCCTCCCCTCATAGTGATTGCGATAGTCGCTCGGAACCGCATTCCGATGGAGATGCAAAACTGCCCATCGCCGCAGATGCTCAAACAAGCTGCATCACTTTGTACGCACGTTGCAAGTGTGTAGTAGTGTAAACATGAACCTCGAAAATGACCATCACTATAGGGATCCGCTCAAAGGGCGATGAGACCCACAAGTGTAAGCGAGCAACGAGCTTCTAGGGCAACCGCAACCGCGTCGCTCTGCCGTTGCTTTTGCCATCGCAAAACAAGGTTCCACTACGCTGCGTCATTCGTGATCCTAGTAAGATGACCGCGCGGGACGTTGCACAAGGGCTCCCATGCTTGCTGCCGACCTCCTCGACGAATCGCGTCGTGCGATCTGTAATGATGTGCACCGCGTACGTCACTGATCCGTGGATATGGTAGATGCTCCATACCTCACTACTCGTCGTTCAAGTCGACATAACGGAAGCCAGATACACTAACGGCCATTTACCAACTGTCCATCTATCCTGTTTCCTTGCTGGCGCTACTAGCGCATACAACTTGTCAACACGGCGCCTCAAGTCCCCTCTCGTCGCGCTCTCGCTGGCATCGCACTTATTTCTGTGCTGTCGGCTGTTGAGAAGCAGCGTAAGAAGAAGGGAAAAGATAAAGAAGAACAGTACAATTTCGACGCGACCGAAGATATGTCTGGTGAATTGCAGACTATACCCGCGCGCCATGGCGTCGCGACATTTGTGCCCAGAGGCAGGACGATCAAGGTCATCAACACATATGGCAAGCAAGTGGTAAGTATGTGGGCATTTACCCTAGGCCCACCACCTGAGGAGGGAGATGATGAAGAGGGTGAAGGAAAGGAACTGGATGATGAACAAGTCAAGAAAGAGGCAGAGCAAATGAAGAAGGCTGTGGAGGAGGAGGGTGAGAAAGGTGAAGAGGCGGCCAAAGACAAAGAAGACGAGTCGAACGAGCCGGAAGAGCCGAAGAAAGATGTAGAGGACGATCCGGAGGAGCAGAAGAAGGATGCAGGTAGCAGTGGCAAGGAAACTCAATCTACTGAAGAGGCAGTCGAAAGCCCAAAAGAAGAAGCTGCTGAAGACCCGCCCGAACAAGCTCCTGATACACTCGACAACGAGAAGACAACCGAGAGCACGGCGTCATCGTCGAAGCAGCCCAATAAACGCACTTGGGCGTCATATCTCCCTTCGATTCCATATCGCAACAAGGGCGGAGCGAACAAGCAGGAAGCAGAGCAGAAGCCTAGCCCTGAGCAAGAGAAGAAACAGAACGAGGAGAATACCAAGAAGTGGTCGTCATACCTACCGACTGGAAAGAGTTTCTCTAGTTATGTGCCGAATGTCGAAGTACCCGACAAGAACGCCGTCGTGAGCGCGTTCAAGTCGAGCCATTACCGCGATCCGAACAAGAGCTATGCGGAACAGCTCTACGACTTCTCAAAGACGCCTGTAGGCGCTGGAACCATCGCTGGTAAGTTTTTCATCTTGTGATCTATATCGTAGGAGTGGATAGTGACATTAGACAGCTGCGACAGGTTCAGGCTACGCATCCTCGGCCTACGCTGTATACTCCGCATACGCCTCGACACATCCCTCCAACTCTTCGCAACCTCCAATGGAGTACCTCTCCCTTCCCCACACGCGCGCTTCCTCGCACAAACTCGTGCCAGAAGTCGATGACGAGCTCCTGACCAACCTGCGCAACCCGATCGTCACCCTTATTGAAGACACATCGCCCGGTGGACATGACACACTGACGGCGGCGTGTGACGCGAACCAGTACGCTTCATTAGGCGTTGACAAGCCGGCAGAACATGGTAGCTGTGCCGAGAACCTCGTCCTCGCGCTTAAGGAAATCAACGAGACGGCAGGACTCAAGGGTCCAAAAGCAGTTGGCGCAGACATCTCAGTCAATATCGCACCCACGCCTCTTCATCTTTTCATGAATGCGCCTCTACAATCCGAGGGTAGTGACCAAACCGACGGTGCGGGCACAAAGGGCGTGACGCTCAGAGTCGATGAGCCCAAAGGCAAAAAGCGATGCTTCGTCCGCTTCCGTGCCGAGCGGGATGTAGTCATTGTATTCAGCGCTTGCCCTATGGATGTAGGAAAGCAGAATGGCGGACGGTGCATGGCAGCCAACTTCATGGTCGAAGACGTACAAGAAGGCGAGGACCTCGCATCATCTATCGCATCTGGCAAAGCGAAGAAATCACCGAAGAAGCTGAACGAGAAGGACAAGGCGAACAAGACGAAGCAAGAACCTAAGAAGGCGGATCAAGAAGAAAAGAAAGACGACTCAACAGAGAAGAAGGAAGCACCAAAGAAGCCTGAACTGAAGAAGACAGAGTCGGCGAAACAAACACCCAAGAAGGATGAAGATCCAGCAGACAAGAAACCAGCGTCTAGCCAACAAGAACCATCCGCACCACAGAAGGAAGAGAAGCCAAGCGGCTCGACGACGTCCGAAGAGCCGAAGCCGAAGAAGAAGCCTAAGAAGCTTCAGGTGCGTAGCCAAGGTGCTTCCACGCCAGCACAGTCCTCGTGAAGCTAGTTGAGATACATAATGTGTTACAACCCAATGGGTAGCTTGGATGTTTATGCTTGGAACATATATGATAGTCTTGGTCACTTGCGGTACAATTTTGTAGCAGAGTAATGTTTATCGTACACCTAGGTCTTGTTATGTGTATCTTTACGATGAAGTTCGTGACAGTGACTTACAAAGAACGCTTGACTTCATAAGAGCATATATATGGGTACTGAACAGTCACACTTTGGAGTTGGTAAGCAAGAGAATAAATTGAGGATCTGGTACAGTCAGAGGAACGAGGGTACGCTACGTCAGAATCCCTATCTGGTCCACCCAGGCTCGCGCAACCCAATGGCCACCTTTCCTAATTCGCAATCTCCTTAAGCAAGAGTAGCCCTAGCCTCCTTCCCTTTTACATAAACCGTCTCCATCCTCTTCTGCGGTACTGCTGTGGGTGCTGCATCATCCTCCCTCTTCCCCCATGAAATATATGTTGGCGGCGCTGGCTTCGGCCACGTAATACTCTGCCAGGGGAACTCTAAGCCAATACTGTTCTGTGGCTTCGGCTCTGCTTCTGCATCTCTCTCAGCTACTGCGGGTGCAGCAGTGGGTTCAGGCGCAGGAGCAGCAACGCGCTTTTCCTTACCCCAGATGACAGTGTAGGTGGGTGGATTGAGGCCGACACTGTTTGGCTGTGTTGGCTGTGATGGCGGAGGGAAGTCATCGTCATCATCATCGTCTTCGGGAAGCTCCGGCGATGAGGTGGGTACAGCATCGTCTTCTTGGCGCTTCTTGCCCCAGATCACGGTTACAGTAGGCGGGTTAAGGCCGATGCTGTTTGCTTGGGTTGGCTGAGAAGGAGGTGGGAAGTCGTCTTCTGGGTCTTCTGGAAAAGGATCCTCAGGAAAGGGATCTTCTGGGTCGGTAGGATAGGGCTCTTCTCCATCCTCGGGAAGCGGTTCTTCAGGTGAAGGAGTAGGCTCGGGTTCGTCGTAGTTCCAGGATACACTGAAGTTGGGCGGGCCTACGGTGATCTCGGCAGGGGGAGTAGTAGTGGAAGTATAGATAGGAGTAGGGGTCAGAGTTGAGGGGGATGAGGATGGCGAAGGACTGGGCGTTGGGGTAGGGAGAGGAATAGGGGATGGTGATGGTGTAGGCGTGGGTGTAGGAGTGGGCTTAGGCGTTGTTGTAGCTTTAGAAGAAGACTTGGAGGTTGACTTGGAGGTTGACTTCGATGTGCTCTTTGATGTACTCTTCTTCGTCGTAGTCGTTGTCTTCTTAGTCGAAGTCGTTTTTGTCTTCTTGGTAGTCGTAGAAGTAGGCTTTGCTTCTCTTCTGTTCAAATCCCAACTCACGCTGAACTTAGGGGGCGACAGACTCATGAAAGCGCTCTTGGTTGTCGAAGGCACTGGTACTGGGGAGGGAATTGGCTTCGCGGTTGACGAGGGCTTTGGAGTCGAAGTTGGCTTTTCTGTTGACTTCAAGGTGGACTTTGACGTTGGTTTCGTTGGCTTCGGTGGCCATGGGTGCCACGGTGGATAGGGCTTCTTGGTGGACGAAACCTTGCTGGACGAAGCAGATTTGATAGAAGAAGACACTGAAGCCTTGGAGCTGGTGGTAGGAGCTGTGCTGATGGTGCTTGAGTTGGACCAAATGGGTGGCAGTGATGTGACGGTGGGATATTCAGAGGTCGGTTCTGGTTTTGGCGTTGATGAAGCACCGGGGCCGTCTCCGTCCCAAGTAACACTGTATGATGGCTTACCAATGCTAATCTGATCGCTGGGCTTAGTTGGAGGATATGCAGGCTCCTCAGGCTCTTCCGGCTCAGGAGTTGGTGCAGGACCATCCGTCGCCCAGCTTATCCAGAAGGATGGTTTGCCAATACTGAATTGATCTGTTGGCTTGGACGGAGGTGGATAGTCGGGTTCTTCAGGAGCTGGCGTAGGCGCAGGTCCACTGGTCTCCCAGCTGATCCAGCCAGATGGCGTGCCGATACTGAATTGATCCGTTGGCTTGGCTGGAGGCGGGTAGTCAGGGTTTCCGGGTGCATCTGTAGGAGCTGGTCCAGTAGTTTCCCAACTGAGCCACCCCGATGGCGTTCCAAGACTGATCTCATCCGTTGGTATGGAAGGAATAACAGGCTCCTGTGGCTCTTCGGTAGGTTCCGAGTTACCAGTATCCCAAGAGACACTCTGCTTGGGTGGTGTGACCCCTATCTGGCGATTGTGTAGACCTGCAGGCGCTGCATGAGCACTGGAAGAAAGTCAGCGATAGTTTCTTATTGTAGGTATCATGACTAACCCGATAGCGAGGCCAAGAAGCGCAAGCACGCTATTCCGTGCAAAAGCCATATTCCAAGAGTAGCGTCTTACGCAAAACTAGATCGTAAGATACGAGCACACTCCAGAATTGACCCATTCACTGCGACTATGCGAAGAAGTTATAGACTTTGCTCGGTTCGTCATTCCGGTCCAACTGCCCACATAGGCGACGAGTTTGTGTGTAAATGAAAGATACGAGCCTAGACAGCATCGCACCGTACGAGACATCGGTTGCACGTGTGCGATACTGCGGATGTTGCATTAGCGATGCTTGATAGTTGTGAATCCGGGCTCTAGGTCGTGCTTTCGATCTCGCAGCGCAATATATCCTGATAGCCGTCGGGTGCAGCTGTGGCATGACCTGGAAAGGCCTAAATATAGGGATACATCGTGCTCTACGAAGGGTTGATTTGGCGAAACATGGGGACGTTCGGCAGAATTAGAGTGGTTCTTGTTTGGCTATATTGCTGGCTATTTGATGTGATCGTGACATGCATGGGGACAGCCGAGAAGTCCAGGGTCCTCCACGCAATGCCCTTGCATATTCATATGAGCCGGTGCCAGCTCTGAATCTCTCGAAATCTCGACAACGTTATCTCTGTAACGTGTAGACCCGGTCTGAATGCGGACACGCTTGGCACTTTCCTGTTTGTTCGAAAAGGGTGAAGCGAGAATTACGATATTCGCATTCGGAAAGGTAAGGACTTGTAGTCATTTACTCCAGGGTAATTCTCGGCCCAAGTACGCTCCAGATGGCCTATCTTTAGACAAGACGAAAGGGAATTGTAATAAGTCGTACTGATAACATCCTTGGCAGACAGCCTGCGAGTGTGCCCATGAACCTAGTGAAACACGCGATACTTCTTGTGCCGGCAACCGAGGTGATTCATGGTGATTGATTCCCTAGGCGCTAGAAAATGACCTTGAACAGCCAGGCACCAATGTTCTCGGCCTACACAGAGTGCTTCGAACCCTCGTATGCTATGCGTTGTATACGCACAGCATTTAGTGTGGTGAGTTCACCCATCCGACGGAGGATCTAAGAGCTTATCCAGCGGCCATTTGCGTATTGCTCGTATGCTGAGTGGAGCGAGGTAGCCGGCTTCGAACATCTCAAGGCCAGCCCATCCTATCATTGCAGCATTGTCAGTGCAGAACTTGGGTGGCGGAAAATGTAATTCAACATCCGGAAACCCATGGGCGCAAAGCGTCTTTGCCAATCTGATGACCGTTAGCACACTTTGTTTTTAATGGTCGACGACGCTGCATGCCTTCGTACTGATGAATCAACTTACATGTGTCGAAGAAATAAGTTGGCGGCCACACCACCAGCCATGACAACTGCGGGTGCATGTACGACGTCCTGTTGAGATTGCAGGCCTAGAACCACCCGCGAAGCGACATGTTCAAACGCAGCACGCATAGTCTCACTTGCTAGATCTTTCCGTTCTTCGATACTGACGTCGACAGACGCCCTCTCGACTTTGTTGAATTTTCTTGTCGCTGGATCCATACCAAATCGAACGATGCGCTCAACCATTGTGGTAATGCCGGAAAAGCTCAACTCAAGACTGTTGATCTTGACCCCTCCACCTGCCTTGGTCAGTGGTCGGTTGAGAGCCCAGCCCCATTTGGTTGCGCTCTTCCGCGTCGCGTCTTCATGGTTCACCGGCACCTCGTACCAGCTGTATTGATAGCCGAAGGTTTCTAGGTAGGTCTTGGCAGTATACACAGATGGGGTTGAAACAGCTGTGGACGAGTCGCTAGGTGTTGGCCGTGTTCGTGGAGTGTCTGGTAAAGCAAACGCTTCTAGAAGCGCTCCGTACATAGTGCTCTTCGACGTCTGCATTATCTCTGCAGGTAGCACGACGCGTGCTATCTTGTCCAAACACTCCCCAATAGCAATATCATTTGTAGAGCCTAGAACACGATGGTCTGTCAAGGACGCCGAGTGTATGAGCAACGTATGGCCTCCAGATGCAAGAACCGACAGGAATGGGAACTTGGGAGGAATTTCGGTCGTTGTCGGATCGTGAAGGACTGTTTGGGCGGACGGATCTTTCTTCTCGACGTGGGCTTCGAGGGCGCTGACCATGCGTGGTGTGAGGGCGTGAGCTTGCATATGATGTACTCCAACGAGAGGTTTCTAGCATATGCATCAGTAGCAGGTCCTTGTATAGAAGCTAGTGCAGTACCTGCCATGCGACAGCGAGTCCCTTTGCAGTATCAAGGCCAGTGAAGAGATTACTGCGCATGCCCGGCCCACGAGTGACCGACACAAAGTCGGGCAACCTCCTCGCCGCAATATCTACTGCGCCCGTCTGTGTCCCATCTGCCTCTGAAGGAAGCGCTCCATCTCGCATAGGGAGAGAGCGAATGGCTTCATTCACAAGAATAGCAAGACTCTCCTGGTGAGACAGAAGCGATACCAGTGGATGCACGCCTTGATAGATGGCATTGTCCGATGTCACTTTCTTGTGGAAATGGAGTTGGGCTGTCGGGCGACCATTTTGCGTTCCTTTTTCGATTATGGCTACTGATGTATCATCGCAAGACGTCTCGATGGCAAGTGTCATCAAGCAGCGTCGAGGCCTCCATTGCGGCGAGTGAAGCGTTCGCGATCGGACGACGGCTTGGAATATGCTGCACCGAGGTCGCATGCCTCAAAGGAGGGCAGGTATATAGCTGGTTCGCGTGAGGTGGGGTGTTGAGGGCCAGACGCGTTGACGATGTGCATGCAGGTGCGCGCACAATCCTGCAGGAACGGCGGAAGGGTTCCGAGTCAGGAGTGACGTACGTCCCGAAGCTTCGAGCCTCACATGCCAACACGACCATTTGACATCACCTGAGTCTTCACCCCTGACCATCTTGACGATGCGATCAACATCCGACAACTCTCTATCTCATGGCTGATGTAGATAAACGGACAGACGGCCCAGAGCCATACTCGTCGGCGGGCTTCGACTTCACCCTGCTACCGGACTACGACAACGACTTTGTCCAGGAAGCGCACTTTGTCGAATTCGAGAAGGCCTTGGCTGCGCCCGAAAACTCGCCCTCGACCGAAGACCTCACAGCGCCGCCGCCCGAGCGAACCTTCATCTCCGCCCTCAACGACTGGCGCCCCGTCCACCAGCGCGTCAAGCGGCGCAAGAAGAGCAAAGCGCCCCCGCGACGCGGCAAGGATGAGACGCGCGAAGGCTTCGTCTACGTACTGCTCAAGTGGCCACTACTGCTAGTGGTGTTGGGGTGGCTGCTGTTCCTGAGCATAGCCTACGTCTTCACTCGCCTGTACATCTACCTGTACGAACACTGGATAACATGGCGAGGCACACGCCAGAGACTAAGACAGCGACTGAACGACGCGAGATCGTATGAGGAGTGGATAGAGGGGGCAAAGGAGCTAGACGCATACCTGGGCAACGAATCGTGGAAGGAGAAGGCTGACTACGCATACTATGACAGCAAGACCATCGCAAGAGTACACCAACAGATGGTCAAACTGCGCGAGAAAGCCGAAGCAGAAGAAAGGGCTGGATCAGGATCAAATGCCTCCAAAGGCCAACACACTGCTGTTGAGGACCTCCGCGCGCTCTTGGAAGGTAGGATCCTCTGTCACATCACCACAGATTGTCTCTAACGTCGCATTTAGCTTCGATGAAGAACAACTTCGTAGGGTTCGAAAACCCGCGATTGTACAGCGAAACTTACTACGGAACCAAAGACCTCGTTCAGAAGTTCGTCGACGAAGCCGAGACATCGCTCGCTTTCCTCTTGCGGACCAACCAGCTCGATGCAGAGAACAAGCGCGCCCTGTTCAAACACCTCGGCAGCAACTTCGGTCGCACTGCACTATGTCTGTCCGGAGGAGCGACCTTTGCATACTACCACTTTGGTGTGGCCAAAGCTCTGATGGATGCCGAACTGCTGCCAGAGGTCATCACGGGTACATCTGGAGGAGCGCTCGTGGCTGCACTGCTATGCACAAGGACCGACGAAGAGCTAAAGAAGCTGCTCGTACCAGCTCTGGCTCATCGAATTACAGCATGTCACGAAGGCATCCTCACTTGGTCAAAGAGATGGTATAAGACGGGAGCGAGATTCGACAGCGTCGATTGGGCAAAGAAATGTGCTTGGATGACCCGTGGCAGTTTGACCTTCAAGGAGGCATACCAGAGGACCGGGCGCATACTGAACGTCTCATGTGTGCCCTCAGACCCACACTCGCCCACTATCTTAGCCAACTACATCACAGCCCCAGACTGCGTCGTCTGGTCAGCAGTCCTGGCATCTGCTGCTGTTCCGGGCATACTCAACCCAGTGGTCTTGATGAAGAAGAACAAGGACGGCAGTCTTTCGCCCTACTCTTTTGGACATAAGTGGAAAGACGGCAGTTTGCGAACGGACATTCCACTCAAGGCACTGAATCTCCACTTCAATGTTCGATTCTCGATCGTAAGCCAGGTTAACCCCCACATTAACATCTTCTTCTTTTCGTCCCGCGGATCGGTCGGTCGACCTGTCACTCATCGGCGAGGACGCGGCTGGAGAGGTGGCTTCTTAGGCTCGGCCACAGAGCAATACCTTAAACTTGACCTCAATAAATGGCTCAAGGTGCTTCGGCATCTCGAATTGTTGCCTCGCCCGCTCGGCCAAGACTGGAGTGAGCTTTGGCTGCAGCGCTTCAGCGGCACTATAACCATCTGGCCCAAATCCATACCTTCAGACTTTGTTTATATACTTACTGACCCCACGCCGCAACGATTAGCACGCATGATACACGTTGGTCAACAATCAGCTTTCCCCAAACTGAAATTTATTGCGAACCGCGCAAAATTAGAATACGCTATTCAAGAAGGGAGGCGAAAGTTCAGACCTCGTGGTGCACGCGATGACGATATAGTTAACGCTTTGAGCGAGGAAGACCTCCGCAGCTTGCTGAAGCGCACAAGAAGCGATGGTCCGGAGGATGGTGCTCTGTACCCAGCATCGGGATCAGAGTCCTCGTCGACAGCAGAACCATCGCGACCTGGTTCGCCCGTGAATCTTCCTCTCGGCTTCACGTTCGCTCGCAAGAAGAAGAATGCGCCGGCTGAACTGGCAGTCACAGATGAGAAACTAGACGTTCCTGATAGTCCGTCACTGGGAAAACGATTGAGCGGATGGTGGTCCGCCATGTCACCTCAAGCTACAACACACTCTACAGAGCTCAAGTCTCGCCCACGCGATCCGCGATATATCCACGACCGTCCGAATTCGATGTTCGAATTCAGACCATCCGGCGACATGATAGGCGTTCCCAAAGGAAGAAAGCAGAGCGAGGTTTTCGACGACTCGGACAACGCAGACGAATCTCAGGACACTTCTAGACGCAGACAGCAGCACAAGGGGGGCGCATTTGGTGACACGGATGCCGGTATGGAAGATGCTGACGACCATGGCGAGGCAGCAGATTTCGGCGATGATGAAAGAGATCAAGATGAAGTGCAGAATGTTGGAGTAGGACTTGGTCTTGAGGGACAAGCCTTGTAGTGTTTCCATTTGCCTTATACCTAGAGTAGACTGTAAACAATTTTAATGGGTAAATCTTCCAAAAAGTTGGTTTCGGACTTTGGTCTCGCGATAGGTTTCTCAGCTGCGAAAACGTTTGTTTTCTACAAAGTGTATAACCTTCTGAGCAGAAGAGTGTAGTGTCTAGTGCACGTGAGAGTCGCGTCGACGGCTAGACCCGGCGGCTTGGCATGTCGTCATCGAGGACACGCTCTGGACGCGCTATCACACGGCTGCCTATGCCAACCACAACTTGCTTGCACATGAACGGCCACAACTCATAGCCCTTGAGACCGATGGACCACGTCTTTGGAACATCGCCATGGGTGTCACCGGTCTCTGGACTGTCTTGCAGCCCTGCGCGCGGCCGATTAAGATCGAGACGTTGAACAAGAAGCGGCTCGCCGTGGATGCCTCCATTTGGATTTACCAGTTCCTCAAAGCAGTGCGAGACAAGGAAGGGAACGCGCTACGCAACAGCCATATTGTTGGTTTCTTTCGCCGAGTATGCAAGCTCCTCTTCATCGGCATCAAGCCAGTCTTCGTCTTCGATGGTGGCGCACCGGCGCTCAAGCGACAAACTATCAGCAACCGCAAGTCGCGCCGTGAGGGAAGACGGGAAGATGCAGTCAGGACAGCGGGGAAGCTGTTGGCTATACAGATGCAGAGGGCTGCTGAGGAGGAAGACAGGAAGCGGAAAGAAGCTGCAAGGCACCCTAGGGAAGAGCCGCAGCAGCAGCAGGAGGAGGAAATACCCGATAACTTGGTCTATGCAGAGGAGCTCTTGCAGAATGATCAGGAGCGTGCGCAGAATCACACCTTCAAGAGGAAGGATCAGTATCATTTACCAGATCTGGGCAAGTCCATGTCTGAAATGGGCGCTGCAAACGATCCCAGGGTAATGTCCCTCGAGGAGTTAGAGGAATACGCACGCCAATTCGATAGGGGCGAGGACATCAATGTCTACGATTTCTCCAAGATTGACTTCGACGGCCATTTCTTCCAAAGCCTACCTCCAGCCGATCGATACAACATCTTGAACGCAGCCAGGTTGCGAAGCAGACTCAGAATGGGGCACTCGAAGGAACAGCTCGACGCCATGTTTCCCGACAGAATGGCGTTTTCCAAATTCCAGATCGATCGTGTACGCGAACGTAACGAACTTACACAACGATTGATGAATCTCAACGGTATGAACGACGATGCTTTTGGAGCAGGCGGATTCAACCGCGTCGCAGGTGAGAGGGACAGGGAATATGTACTTGTCAAAAACGATGGAGTAGAAGGCGGTTGGGCGCTCGGAGTTGTGTTGAACAAGGAAGAGGGCAAAGCACACAAGCCGATCAATGTGGATCTACCGGAGCGTCCTGCTGAAGAGGATCAAGAATGGGAGGATGACGAAGACTTCGAGGACGTTCCGATCGAAGGCCTCAACCGATTGCCCAAGCCCAAAGGAGGCCTCAGTGCGCAAGAGAAGGAAGGTCGCGAGTTTATTGCGAATGAGCTGGCGACGCGACGTAGGAAGCTCTACAAGGCAAGGAAAGAGAAACCAGCACAGTTCAAGCCGCAGAGAGCTGCCCCAGTGAATCAGGATCCTGACTCACTGTTTCTTGCTGACGATAATGAAGAAGAAGAAGATTGGGAGAACGTGCCCATGGATGGCGTGAATGATATGGATGACGCAGGGGATGATATCGAGAACGAACAGTTGCAGCAAGCCATTGCGTTGTCGATGCAGCCAGAGAAGCAAGACGTTGCCGACGAGTCGGAAGACGACCCAGTGCGTGAAGTTTTCGAACAGAGGCGTGCCGCTGAGGCCAACCCCTTCGCTGGAACGAAGGGTTCTGGAATGGCTATCGCAAGGCTGGCAAATCAACGTAGTAACAAGCTTGCGCCGAAAGGCCCTTTCGAAGGGAGCGATAGCGAAGACGATATGGACCTCCAGGCTGCATTGGCCGAGTCTCGAAAGTCGAAGCGACCTGTCAAACCAAGACAACCGTCACCTAAACAGCAAGATTCAACCCCAGCACCAGCTGTGAAACCCGCGACCAAGCCAAAGAATGCTGCCGGATTTGACGGACCGTTGCCTTTCGAGAGGCTCAACTTGGGAAACTCCCTCCTGGGCAAGAAGAAGATGGATAAACTAGAAGCAGATAACGCAGGAGGCTTTGAAAAAGACTACGGGCAAGAAAAGAAGACTGCCGCGCCACTCCCGCCATGGTTCAGCGGCCAACGAGACATTGCGAAAGAAGTGAACGCTCAGCGGGAAGAAGAGAAGCAACAGTGGGAAGAGGCACGTCAAGAAGAAAAGTCTAGGTTTCAGTTTCAGCAGCTCCCAAGCCTTCGGAAGCCAGAAACCAAGGAAGTTATCGACCTCGACGCGCCCGCTAGTCAGAGCCAGAAGCAAGTAGTTGCAATCGACTCGGATGAAGAAGCTGATGCGCAAATGGAAGATGTGCCAATTGAGGACCCTGAGTTGAGGATGGGCGATCTTGCCGACAAAATCAAAGCAGAACCTCCCAAACCGCTCTCTCCGCAGCAGAAGTCACCTCCTCGCCAGGATCCTGCCTTGACAAAGAAAACTCCATTTGCTGACGATTCAGACGATGAGCCAGTAGATTGGTCCGAAAGTGAACCTGAAGAAGAGAAACGTGCACAACAGAAAGCGACTAATGGCGAGAAATCAGAGTCACTTGCGAAGCAGCCTTCAAGGTCTCCTTCCCAAGAATCAGAGGAATTCGAGGACGTACCGATGCAGACAGAGACAAATGTTTTGCCCGAGCCTACGAAGTCGCCATCGCCAGAGTTCGAGGATGTACCTATGCAAAGCGAATCCGTCGCAGAAGCTGTACCACCAAAGTCCCCATCTCCCGTATTCGAAGATGTCCCGATCCGTCAGCAAAGGCCACATCGACCTCAGAGGGAACTCTCTCCCTTGCAAGGCCCAGACGATTTGACAAAGCCTATTGTGCCCCACAGTGGCGTAGCGGACGACAATGCGCATTTTGAAATGCCGGAAGGCAACGAGTCAGATAAATACTCAGACCCTGAGGACGAAGAGCTTTTTGCGTCCCTTGCAAAAGAGGCAGAAGAACACGCACGCTTCGCTCAGGAAGTGAGCAACAATACTGCCGCGCGTGTAAACTTTGACGATGAGCTCAAACAACTTCGCGCACAGCAGAAGAAAGACCGTCGAGATGCTGATGAAGTTACTCAGACTATGATCACAGAGTGTCAGCATTTACTGACCCTATTCGGACTACCATACATCACAGCTCCGATGGAAGCAGAAGCTCAATGCGCCGAACTTGTGAATCTTGGTCTTGTTGACGGCATTGTAACCGACGACTCCGATACCTTCCTCTTCGGCGGTACCCGTGTTTACAAGAACATGTTCAATGCAGCCAAATTCGTCGAATGCTACCTTGCCCAAGATCTCACCAACGAATTCAGCCTTACACGCGAGAAAATGATCGCCATCGCACAATTGCTCGGCAGTGATTACACAACAGGTATCCCTGGCATCGGGCCTGTCACCGCATTAGAAATCCTTTCCGAGTTCCAAGACCTAGAGTCATTCAGAACCTGGTGGGATGGCGTTCAGAACGGAACTATCAAGAAAGAAGATGATGCTAAAAAGCCTTTCCGAAAAAGGTTCCGCAAGAATCAGGCCACGAAACTGTTCTTGCCGCCGACCTTTCCCGATCCTCGTGTTGCGGAAGCTTATCTTCATCCTGAGGTCGATAGCGATCCTGAGCCCTTCCAATGGGGTGTTCCTGATCTGGCTGCTCTGCGCACATTCTTGAGCTCCCAGATTGGATGGAGTTCTGAGAGAACGGATGAGGTGCTCGTTCCTGTCATTAGGGACATGAATCGGAGGGAGAAGGAAGGTACGCAGGCAAACATCACAAGGTTCTTTGAGGGCAGCGTTGGAGCGGGAGCCTTTGCGCCGAGAGTGAGGAATGCGGAGAGCGGACCAAGTGGGAAGAAGAAGGGCATGTCAGCTGCGGGAAAGAGAATGGAGGCCGCGTTGACTCGATTAGCGGGGAGGGGTGATGAGGCAAATGATGCGGCAGCGACTGAGGATGGAGAGACTGAAAGTGCGAATGCGACGGCTAGTGGATCGACGGGGAGGAAGAAGAGAAAGGCTGCGAGTAAGCCCGTGTCCTTGGCCGAGCAGGAAGAGGGGGATGCGGCCGCGGATATCGAAGAAGAAGAAGAGGACGAGCTCTACAAGGAACCTACAAAGAAAAAGCCTAGGAAGACACGGAAAGGGAAAACAGCCAAATAATTAGAGGTACATGTAGAATCATCTGGTATCATATATATGCCTACTCTATCTTACAACAGCCAAACCACCTTCCGGTGTCCTCAAAGTTTCACGTTCCCTCCTTCAATACTCTTCAGATCTTCCATGGTAAACCTCCTGTAAGTGCCGTCCCTTAACCAATACAGCACATCTCCCTTCTCTTCCATGACCTGCGGATCAATTCCCTCCTTCTGCAGCTCAACCTTCTGTTGTTTGTTCGTTCCCGTCAACTGCATCTCCCTCGTTACTCTAATCCAAACAGGTACCGCAAACGCCGGTAACTCCTTCTTGACATGCTGTGCCAGCTCTTGCAATAGCTTGTCATTTACCTCGCCAACGCCTTGTTCAAAAACAATGGCTGCGCACCCAGCCCGCCCATCATGTCCAGGGACACTGACACCATAGACATTTGCCTCGGCAACCGCTGGATGCTTGCCCACGGCTTCTGAAACCTCCGCTGTAGATACGTTTTCCGCTTTCCAACGGAAGGTATCGCCAATGCGATCAACGAACCAGAACCTTCCTTCGTCGTCCCATCGCATAAGGTCGCCCGAACGGAAATAGGCATCCCCTTTCTCTTTGACATCCCTGATGATTTTCGAGTTTGTAGCTTTCTCGTTCCCATAGTAGCCCTGGAAACCGTCTTTTATATTTGCTGCGTCGAGCTTACCGAGGAGTTCGCCGTTTTCGTTGTAGTCGCTGATTTCACACAAGCCGGTGACGGGGTCGCGAAGAGGTTCTGGGGGATCGGAATTGGGATCCATGCGTACGAGGGTAAGTTTGCGCGATATGAGAAGGTTCCCCAGCGACCCGTTGCGGGCGATTGCGCCGCTGGAAAAGGAGTTTGTGGAGCGGTTGAAGAGACCACCGGGCGCTTCTGTTGCAGCGTAAAACTCGTAGATTGTTTCTATGCCGAAACGTTGTTTGAATGGCTCCCAGACATCTGGGCGTAGGCCGTTGCCAAAGGCGGCCCGTATGTTGTGTTGCTTGTCTAATGGAGAGGGCGGTGCAGAGAGAAGGTAGCGACATGTTTCGCCAACGTAGTGCAGGATTGTAGCGTGTGAGGAGCGGATTTCAGGCCAGAATGTCTTGTGCGAGAATTTCTTGGATAATGCGATTGTGCTACCGGCGCGCAGGACAGCGCATGCACCGAGGACGGAGGCTGAGCTGTGGTATAGCGGCATGGATGTGTAGACTATGTCGTTCTTGAGGGACATCCAGTTTGCGGCGAATTTGGCGCCGCCGCCGCATTTGCCCCAGGACATTACGGCGGGTTTGGGGAGGCCTGTCGT
The DNA here is from genome assembly GCF_001642055.1 of Alternaria alternata. Classification (NCBI taxonomy): domain Eukaryota; kingdom Fungi; phylum Ascomycota; class Dothideomycetes; order Pleosporales; family Pleosporaceae; genus Alternaria; species Alternaria alternata. Next base: position 512,617 of record NW_017306190.1, on the reverse strand, counting down.
GCCGGATGTGTAGATGAGCATGGCCATGCTGCTACGCTTTTGGTCGGAGCGAGACGAGTCAGGAAGGCGCGTGGGCGGATGCGTGAGGATGGTTGAGGTCAGGGCGTCGTCGAAGAAGATGATTTCGAGGTTTCGCTGCGCGGTCAAGGGCTCGGAGACGGCGCCTGCTTCAACAGCGGCTTGGGGAGTTTGCGCCTGTTTCTTGACCGACAGTGGAACGTCCGACTGCTCTTGTTCGAAAGTGTATTTGACCTTGTCGGCGTGCTGCACACGAGTGAGGCCATGTTCGTTGAGCGCATCTTGGCTGAACTTGTCCTTGCTCTCCTGGTCCACCAGCACCAACCGCGCCGTACTCGTCTTGATCGTGTGTACCAGCGGCTTGCCCGACAGGTTGTAGTTGATGAAAGCCGGCTTCGCACCGATGCTCCAGAGTCCAAACCAGACCCACATGAAGACCTCCGAGTTCACAAAGTCCATTGCGACAATCTCATCCTTCTCCACGCCCTTGCTCTTGAGCCAGTTGCCATAGCGGAGCACCACATCGTAAGCCTGGGCATATGTCCACGTCTTTCCCTGGAATATGATCCAGGCGTGGTTTGCGCGCGAAGGGGATTTGGCATGCGCCTCGAGTTCGTAGAAGAGGTTCAGGGTGTCGCGTCGTTCTTGCAGCGCGCCGGCGATGCTGCTGCCAACGAAGGAAGAAAGTAGCGGCCAGTCGTATGTGAAGCCATGGCGACCGTTGAGGTATGCAAGACCGGCTGCTGCTGCAGGCAGGGCGAGAGGGAGAACTGGTAGTGAGACATGTTAGCGAGCTGCAGGATGCGGCGCGGTCCATGGATGATGCGAGATTACCTGACATGGCCGGCGGCCAATAGAGTTAGAGCAACTGTAAGGTAAGTGAGAGATGCTATAATGCCACAATCTGCAGAATCTGAGAAACTAGAAGAAGAGGATACATCCTCTTACTATTAATTGACCAAACTGCCGCAGCGCTCCCTGTCCTCAGCTAGTGACGTTTGACCTCACAGGCTAGTGGCACCATGGGAGCTGTGGAGCCGAGGCACATGTTAGGACACCCCCGTTGTTCCTCGAGTAAGCCTTCAACCTTCTCCCTCCTCCACGCCTTGTGGCTGCTTTCCCCTCATCGCCTAGAGATGGGCCACCTGTCGTACTCCAAGGAGAAAGCCACATCCCGTGCTCGCTTCCGTTGCGAGCGACAGGGCAAGTATGGCCTTTATCAACCGGGGTACACTGCCACCATCCTCACACAGCAGGTGAACAACGCCGACCATCTACAACTCAATGGCTGTGCCATCAAAACTGGAAGCCCATGATCGCAAAACTAAGATATCACCTGGCATCAATCATCATATAGTCCCGAGATGGACCGCCGTTTGCGGTCAGCACAACAACCATTTGCTTCAGGTAGCCTTTGTCCACTACCTCTGTACCGTGACAAAGACGCATCTTCACCGATTCGCATTCAAATGCCCTTCGCTTTCGTGACAAGATAGTCTGCCCATTTTTCACTCGAGTCGAATCGACAATCGCCTGGAAAATAGACGTCTTGGTTTGTTTGCTACACGTGCATGATTGAGCTGTCGTCTGCTAACGTGCCCAAACTAACAGCGAGCACACACTTTCTCAGATCGAATTTGCCACTTCCAGTCGCATGATGACGTTCAAGAACCAAGACCGCGGTGCCGCCGATTCTCCGGAGCTCATCGATATCGCAGATTTGGAAGAGATTACCTCAACCAGCAAAGAGGAGCCGACACAGCGGGAGGCCAACGATCGCCGACTAGCTCAGGCAATTAATTATCTTGTCAAGGAAGGAGGTAGTGATTCCCCTGCTACGTTCATGGACCGGGTTGATCGTATCGACAATTCTCTTCTCCTGCCACTTAATCAACAAGGACACAATTTCGACATTAAACTGTTCAATCGCGTACTTCACATGGTCAGTCAAGCGCAGCTTGATTTTGATAAAGCTGCCCAAGAAGATTCATCAGAAGAAGATTCGCCATCAATGTCCAATAGAGAATCATCTATGCCGAAGAGTGCAGAGGAAATACGAAAATACTATACGCCATCTGCAGCAGAAGCTCTTTACCGGAAAGGTGACGGTTTGGATGAGCCTCGCTCCAAGCCTCACATGCCAGTGCCTGCAACAGAAGGACCCACAGCAGAGAGGAGAGATGATGTGCCTAGCGAGCGCGTTTTCAAATATGGCGGTCCGGACAACGAAGTCGAAAGCTGGTACAAGGACTATCCAGCCTCGCTACCGTTTCCCGAAACCTTCCAACTGGCGCATTGGGAGAGTCTCAAAATCAACTACGATATCTCCGAATCTGGCAGACAGATGAAAGCAGAAGGCCAGATTATTGAGACCAATGTATCTTTTGATCATCCTGCTCTTCAGCAGTACAAAACACTCCCCCCATATGAGTCTGGATCGCGCTTCAAGCTTCCAAAACCTAGCGCAATCGTCGAAGAAGAGGTCAATCGGCTGGGAACACAAAAGAGCCTTGAAAAGGTCGTGCAAGATCTTAACAGGAGCAGTGACGAAGTGAACGCGGAAGGAAAATATCGATATACTCCCCGAATCTTTTTGGAGAAATTTACAGTGGGCGCTCAAGGTAAGCGATGAAATCCTTCTCAATAGTTATAAACTAACAGGAACGCAGTAGATCCGACAGCGATCCGTCACGCTGTTAACACAACACCTACGAAGGCTCGCACTAACATCATAGGTAACATTTCTCAGTGTGATTCCGCAAACAGTACTCGGAAAGGACCTGCAATTAGAACCATAACGAAGCAGACCTCCAAGCACCCTCAAAGCTCAACAAAGCACACAAATCTGGTGCCACCTACATCGAGAGCTCAAACCACATCGCCCATAGTAAGAAAGATTAATCGGGAGCGCGCAACATCGCTTGAGCGTAGCCCAAGACGTCAGAGCGGTGTCAGTACCGTGCCTCCAAGTCCTGACTCACCAACAAAGAAAATTGCCGTTCATCCACAAGTAGTCATAGAGAAGCGCGTAAGTGACCGTCCAAAAAAGCCTGCTGCTCCTGTGTCTTCCAAGCTGCAAATTGCCCCGGACTCGATCAACTTCGTCACCCAAAAGGGTACTACGAAGAAACTTACCAAGCGCAAACGCAGTATCAGTGAACGGGACTACACTGTTGATCACAAACGCTCGAAGCGTGTGAACCCCTCTGTACCGAGGAGCTCTGTTCGGACTAGAGCGCAAGGAACTTCAGATAGACCCATTCCCTTCGTGGCTGAGGAGTCTGATGAACTTGACGACTCTGGCGAAGGCGATGTCACAGAAGCTCTCAATCAAATTCCCGCCGCGGTCATTCCTGTCAAAGTCAAGACTGCCACGAAATCAAAGGTCACCATATCTAGAGCAGCGACCAAGAAAGTGACCAAGAAAGCCACTATTGCAGGCAAGGTAGTGGGTAAAGCGCAGAGAAAGGTGGTAGTGAAGGAAATAACCGACGAAGAAAACTATGCGCTCCCGATCACTCAGAAGCAGAAGACGAAGCTTGAGACAAAGGCTGGAAGTACTAGAAGTGGGTTGAGATATCTCAAGGAGTGAGTGATGGTAATCTTCAGATTTGAGATGACGTTTCACGCCGTGCGCCATGCAGGGTATGCTGGAACACGATCAGCCGCCGCATGGCCCAACTGTCTTGTAAGTTACAAACGCATCTTTTCTGAAGTTTCTTTCATTGTTTCTGGTAGTCCCATGTGCTGAGCAACACCCCCGCACATGCTGTTCCGAGCGATTAGTGGGGTATCGCGCTAGGACAAAGTCAAGTCCGGCAGCGCACGAAGAAAGAACCGCATGTCGCCAGTGGTGCCCATGGAGCGCCGATGCCATGGTGAGTAGTCTCAAATACCCCAGATTATCATGCTTGGCAACCTTCTCACACGACCTAGAACGAATCCGGCGCATTCCATCCGATCGCGTGCGAGTCCTGTCGCAACAAGAAGTCAAAGGTTCACACTATACCTTCAATCTGGGGAACATTGACTAAACGTTCACAGTGCGATCGTGAACTGCCAGTCTGCTCGCAATGTATATCTGCAGGAACCTCGTGTCGGTATCCGCCGATCAATAAAAGGTACAAGGAGAACGATTTGCATGAGACGAAGTTGACTGTTGTACTAGAGGCATCCCTTCGGGATACATATCGTTCATCGAACAGCGATTACTCGAAACTGAGTTCGTCGCACTGGAGCTTCTTTCCACCATCTACAGCTCCCAGGTACCGATCGAAACGCAACGCCTTTCTGATACAGATCGTCGGGTGTTAGCAGAAAGTGTACAAAAGCAGGCTAAGTCGAGCAGGGTAGAAGAATGGAAGCGTCATCCTCTCAACACGGACGAGGAGCGTCTATCTTGGTGGTCCAAAAGACAAGATATCTTGACGAAGGGTGTCGAAGCGAATGCTAGCTATATCTCTCAAGTCAGCCCAGCATCGACAGAGCCGTGGGTAACGGAGTCGAGTCCAGCAGTGGCACAGTATGAGGATCTACAACAATCAGCCATTGAGCGGTTGAACGTCCCACCTGCACAGCAGCCTCAGCCAACGCGATCTGCGTGGCAGGCAGTGCCAGATATACCAGAAAACATAGAACCAGCTTCAGTCACCCAAGGCCAGATTCAGGACATGGCAGGTGTTCCGCCGGTGAGGAATTTCGGAAGCGAAGGGTACCACGATGATAGGTTGGAGAGTTCGGCACCTTCAGTACAGCACACCACGGCCCTCCACTCGCGGCCATCAACCACGGAACAGTGGCGCAAGTATTTCTGAGAGCATTTGGATGTTGGCAGCGATTCCTCTGGGTCCTTAATATAGAAAGTTGAAATTGTAGAAACAAGTGCATGTAGCAAGTCAAACATGGTTCGACGGTGCATCAGCTTCCAGCCCCCCAGAACTGACTCGCACGACGCTAACGTCATTTGGCTCCATAGCTTGCTAAAGCGTCATCTTCGTCGCGCTTGCCGATGCCGAAGTCATACACACCCCAGCCTCTTCTGTTCTCATTTCACTTCGCGTCGGCCTCGGCAGACATCATCGCAGCTGCACTAGTCATAACACGGCTGCAGCTTATCTCCCAAGCTTGATGTGTTTGGGACTGCCGCATAGGTGATGGCCGAAGCCACCGTGAGGTCCAACAAGCGACAGGCTCATCACGATGAGTCGGAATCCAACACAGCGGCGCCCGATGTCGGTGCTGTGAGGAAACGCAGAGCGTTTCTTCAGACGATGGGTCAGCAGCTTCGGGAATTCGGAACTGAAGGAACGAGCCCTCAGGATCATAATCGCAACACGTTCGGCACCAGCCCTGGAAGTAACCTCAGACCTCCATCCAGCGCAGGTAATGTCGCAGCAAACCAGGCGTCCGTTCGTCATGTCGATACGCCAGAGAGTGATGCTGCGCCTGGAGAAGATGATCAGTTACCTGCAGGCGCAGCAAAAAGTGCGTCAAGATGGCTCTGGAAACTGGACGAAGTACGTCCGCTTGAATTAGAGAGCGTCACGCCGACGATTGCTTTTGACGACCTTCTCGAATGGAGCCAGTCTTACTTCGACCATTGGCATCCTGCTTTTCCGTTCCTCCACGCACCCTCACTCCTCGACTATTTTCGTCAAATAGCGCAGAGAGGCGTTCGCATCGCAGCTCAATCTACGTCAAACGAACTCCAACACATTATAGTACGCTCGATCATGTCAATATCTATCCATGATCGACGACAAATGAGCCCTGCAAGCAAAATGATGCCTGCAATCCTTGTCTTCCATTCAATCAACGATGCCATCCGGAGTGTACAATTGGTGCTAACTGAGGAAAGCTCTATTCTCTCATTACAAGCTCTTGTCAGCGTCCAATTGTTTCTGATTACGATGCACAGGTATAATGCTGCATCCCGTCTAGAAGGCTTGGCTATTCGTATGGCCTTTCAGCTAGGTCTACATCGTTGTCCGTTGCAACTACCAATACCAAGCAAAGAAGCAGAGCTAAGGAAACGACTTTTCTGGTCCGTAATCTGCATCGATAGACACATATGCATACGGCTCGGCACTCCACTAGGGATACGGTCGGATGAGGCCAATGTCTGTTATCCGCACACGGAGCAGCATACTGAATCGGAGCCTCAAACAGATGGTATGTACGCAAGGAATGAGATTCGAATGTGCCAAGGCTGATTCTTCTCTAGACCTTGAGCGCGATAACCGGCTAGACTTGCTGGACTTTCTCGCTCGACACGCTGATATTCGTGGGTCTATTATGCAAACGCGACACCAATCTATGTTACATGGTAGCACCGACGATATCGACCAAGCCCTTGAAGTAGAAGCTGAGCACACCAAATGGTGGAACACGGTCGATGAACACCTCTCCGATGACCAACAAACACAGACTATATCCAAAACACATCAAGTCACTCTCATTGTCCTTCGCTTTGAGTCGGTCCTCGCTCTACATCGCTCAGTATTAGCGACATCGAAGAAGAACGCAGCATATAATGCGGCGCTACAACGATGCGTATCAGCCTCACGCTCTATAATCAACACATTGCATAAAGCTCTCCGGGGGTTTGGAGCGTTCGATGGCTCACCTGGTCAACATGGGTATGAGAGAGCCCCTCTGCTTTGGCCCTCATTTACTTGGGCAGTGTGGATGAGTACGTTCATCATTCTATCCGCGGCTGCAGAAGAACAAGTCTCGCGCGATATCGCACTGAGGCTGTCAGATCGAAGTGTGCAAATCCTTAAGCACTTATCTTCGAGGGGTACGAGTTGGCCAGATGCATGCATCGTCGCCGTCCAGAATCTTGCTGCGCGACTGGACAAGCAATCGAATCGGGGCCCCACGAACACATCTGGAGACGGTTCGCGGACGGCAGTTCGTTCAACTCGTAACTCTTCGCTTGGATTTGGTAATGTGCCAGCTCAGCGACAAACATCAGAAGCTCGTCTGGCAAATCATACACCAATACGACCCAATCCAGTGACAGGCACAAACACTCCAGTGGGACAGTCGCAGAGATTGAACAACCAATCACATGCAGCATCTTCTTCTACAAACTTTACGAACACAGCGAACGAGCCAAGTTTCCCGAACGTCAACCTGCACCACACGGATGTGCAAGCTGTGAATAGCCTGGGAACTGACTACCTTGCGGGCGCAGGTAACTTCCTTGGTATTGCGCAACAATATTCTGATAATCCATTACCCAACGAAGAGATCATGCATCTTTTTAATGGTGAAGACATCAATTACTGGTTTGGAAACGATTCGGGAATGGCCGGCAATTCTCTTTATTATGATCAAAATTTCCATTGAGCTACTATTGGAACATATGCAAGAAAGTCAACAACTAATCAACCTGATTTCGGCGCTGTTACCTTGCCCAAAGAGGCTGACTTGAACGCAGCATGGATCTCCTGCTCCGCGCCATCCTGTAATGGCAAGAGACCACTCCGTACTGTTGCGTGCTCCAGGATACCTCTCGCCACCAGACCGTGCTTCAGTGCAACGGTTCCTTCCATGTGCGAGCCCCGATGGTAAACGTTTCTGGTGACTGGGAGCAGTCTGTCATGAACAGCCCTCGCGCGTGGGTAGTCTCGTGCCTTGCCAGCTTCAATCATCTCCAGCAGCGGCTCAGGAGCGATGTTGCCATATCCGACAAGCATGCCGTCAACATCAAAGCACGTGTGCAGCAGGTACTCGTCGTGGCATGTGAGGATTGTCAAATCGGGGTTTTGCTTCTTGATGATGGGGATTTCGACATCCCAGCGGCGCATGTTGCGGACACCGTTCTTCATAGCGATAACACCAGGTTGCGCGGCAATCTCAAGTAATGTGTCCAAGTTGTAGGTAGCCTTGGTGTTGTCGGGGTATTGGAACAAGATGAGGGGAAGTCCAGACTTCTCGTACACGGTCTTGTATCGGTCTTGTGGAGCTCCCGGTTGGTATCCGAAGCGTAGCCAACCATGGCTGGGGTAAAGCAGACCTGCCTGTGCGCCAGCAGCCTTTGCGCGTTGGGCTTCGAGCGCAGCCACTTCAGTACCCTCGGTAGTGATACCAGCGATGATGGGTATTTTGTTGTCTACGGACTTGACGAAGGCCTTGATGACGTCTACTTGCTCTTCTTGAGTCAAGAAGGTGCCCTCGCCAGCGTGTCCAAGGACCACCAGACCCTTTACGCCTGGGATACTGCCGAGCCATGAGCCAAGGCGCTGAATGGCTGCGTAGTCGACCGAGCCATCCTTGTTGAATGGGGTAACCGGCGCAGGGACGAGACCTGCTAGGTCAATTTGGGGAGCTTGCTTGATTTCAGGCATTGAACCCATTGTAGTGGTGGGAAGTATTGGTGTTGAGGTAGGAAGTGAGAGTTAACTGTGGATGAGAATGAAGTGTGTTGGTTTGCGTTTGATGATGATGAGACTTGGACTGATTACCTGCACTATATGTATTTCGCTATCCGTCGCACATGAATGCCGAGCGGCAACCGTTTGGCGATCTCACTCCCGTGTGCCACTTTGTGCTCCATCTCGAGCGCGCGTTCGGGACGCGGACTTGGGTAAGTCCGCAGTAGTCCTGCGAGAACTCACCCCGACATGCGATTTTGGACCAGTCTTGGTGTCGTACGAGTAGTATGGACTTGGATTGTTCCGATGTAGCGCCTATAGGACGCCCGATGGACGGCTAAGGTACCCCGGACTTGACTTTGTCCGAACTAGTGTCCACCAGCCGCAAGCCGCTCTCCACCCTGGAGAAGCCGACGGTTCTCACGGCCAATTATTAGGGTTTTCCACTGGACTCTTCTCAAAGGTAGCGGATGATGCGAACGCCCTCGTTTTCCCCATGTTTCCTCCGCTTCGCGACAAAGAACTTGGGGTCTGGGGAAAGTCCGGGGTCAAGCTTGGTCGTGGACTTTCTGGGCAACATTCGTCCAGCTGGGGTATATAGCAAAGACTTTCCTTGCAGTCTTCAATCATCTCGTCTTTCATCGAAAAATCAAGTTGAGCTTTGGCATATGACTTAGACATATAACCTGCACTTTTGACCACTGTCAAAGATGGCCAGCACCAACCCCAACCATTACGAGGATACCGAGAAAAACGTACCACTGCAAATCGACGATGTCGCAACATCAGAGAAGGATCTCAAAGCCCAATCTGCGCTCGATGGCGCAGATTATAGTGGTGCGATCGCGAAAACGGATCCAGCGGAGATCGCACTGGTACGCAAGCTTGACATGCGAGTAATGCCAGCACTCTTTTGCATGTATTTTCTGTACGTCACTAAGTCCTCCAAACTTCGTAAACTCATCTGTGAGAAGCTGCTGATCACGCCGGTATTAGCAACAAGCTCGACCAGAATGCGATAGCGAATGCACGACTGAACGGCCTCGAAGACGACCTTGGCCTAGTCGGAAGCCAATACAACACTTGTATATCCATCCTTTATGTCGGATACCTATTCGCTCAGATCCCCAGCAACATGCTCATGTCATCTAAGAAAGTGCGACCTTCTCTGTACATGGCCGTGTGTTGTTCAGTCTGGGGTTGTGTAGCAGCCTTGACAGCTCTTGTCAAGAACTACACTGGGTTGGTCCTGGTACGCTTCTTCCTCGGTTTTGTAGAAGCTCCATTCTACCCTGGTGCTCTGTACATCCTGAGCATGTTTTATACCCGCAAAGAGATAGCTACAAGAGTTTCTATCTTGTACGCCGGGAATATCTTTGCTGTGTCTTTTGCTGGGCTCATCGCTGCTGCCACGTTTGCAACGCTGGACGACAAGCACGGAATGCATGGATGGCAATGGTTGTTCATTATCGAGGGCATCGTCACAGTGGGCGTGTCTATCGTCTGTGCTTTCTTGCTGCCGGATGAGCCGCTGACCACGAGGTGGCTGACTCCCGAGCAACGACAACTGGCGCACGATCGCATACAAAGGGATACCGTTGGCCTGGAACAAAGCAGAGGTGTCAAAGCTGGTTTTATGCAAGCTCTGCGAGACCCAAGACTTTACCTGCTGGTCTTCATGCAGAATATGCATTTGAGCGCCACATCCTTCAACCAGGTATGTCGCATGGAACATGTCCTCAACTCTATACAACACCTGCTAACCTTACCCAGTTTTTCCCTACCGTAGTCAAGTCTTTGGGCTTCAGTACCACTATCACGTTGGTCTTGACTGCTCCACCATCGTTAGTCGCTGGTGCAGTGGGTATCGGCATCGGAATCTCATCCGGCAAATTCAACGATAGAACATGGCACATCACAGCCATGATGGGACTGGCAGTCGTCGGATTTGCGATTAGTGCTGCCACGCTCAACACCGCCGCACGCTACATCTCCTGCTTCCTTTTTGCTTCCGGTTCGTCACTCCTCTCTTCTCCAGTTCCGATTATCTACTCCCACCCACAAACTAGCAACTAACGCACGGTATTACAGGTGTTTACTCTGTCAACTCCGTCATCCTCGGATGGGTATCAGGCACGCTTGGCCAGACAGCCGAGAAGAAAGCAGTGTCACTATCCATTGTGAACGTGGTCTCCATGGCTAGCTTTATCTACACGCCTTATCTGTATCCTGCGAGCGATGGACCCAAGTATGTGATCGCTATGAGTAGCAATGCGGCATTTGCAGGAGCATGCATTGCATCAGCCTGGGCGCTTAGAGCGTGGCTTCAGGTGACGAATCGGAGGTTGAAAAGGGATGGCGTTAATGTTTTCTATGCATATTAGTTTATGTACTGTAGTCTGTACTTACGAAGTGCGACTGAGGTCGGTGTCTTATAAGGACATCTGCTATGAATCTGAACCGTATTTACTGGTGCAAAAGCATGGGATAACTCACAAGAGCGTGCCGTTTGTAAGTGTTCATGTGTAAGAGTCATGTAGATCTTCTATTATATGCGACGACCACACTGTGCAAGAATGGTATATGTAGTTTATGAAACGCTCGAAATATATTATAGATCTTAGGAAATGATCGCTGAATACAGCATCAGCGAATTACAAGGGTATCGTCGAAAATCACAAAACTATCGCCAATAAGACAAACATTAACGCCACTCAACAAGCATCCTTAGAAATCTCCACTATATCCACATCCCTCTCCAACTCTTCACTCGTATGCTCTCTCCAGAGATGATCCATCAATGACTCAATTCCCCTGCACACTGTGTCCGATTCCTTGAATCTCGCGCAAAGTACGCACGCAAAGCCTCCAGTATCTCGATGACACTTCACAATGAAGCGATTTCTGATGCGAAATGTTCGAGACGCGATCTCAACAAAACCTTGCCCTACTTTCCTACTACAGCCATCGACGACAATTTCCCAGGCTTTTCCCGGTTGGATGGTGATGTGTGTACGGCAAAAGGGGCATTTACCGTTTCCGCCGGGTTTGTAAGCATTGGCGAGGTGCAGCCGTGGGCTGAGTTGGAGGTCTTTTGCGTAGATGCAGAACAATCTGGTGCTGTACCGTGAAGATGGGGGTGGGGCCTGAGGGGGAGGAATAGGCTTTGGTTTGGGTCCTGGGACTGGTAGTATCTTGACTACCTTCTCTTCTGACTCGTTGGAGGAACTGGAGCTGCTGCTGCTCATGCGTTTCTTGTGCCGGAGAGGAGGCCTTGAAGGTGGTCGTGGGTGATCAGGTTGCGGAAATGCGCCGGGAACCTTCAACGGCGGATCAGGCCCTCGAGGGGGCAGTGGTGATGGAAGTGGCGGCAGCATGCGCTGGTACTGCATGTTCAATGAGGCGATGGAGGCCGCGCGCGTCGTCCGAGTTGCCTGGATCAGACGCACAAGATGCGAATGAGACGATGACGGTGCGAGATACGTACTAAGCAGTAGGTCTTGCTGAATGTTGAGGACTGTCTGCTGAAGCTTGATGATCTGAGATTGAAGCTGGGTATGCGTTGTAACTATTTGCTATCAATACCGGAAGGCTAGATCTTAAACGTGAACGTACCATCACCGCGCGCGAAAGGCTCTCCTAGCTTGCGATATCCGCGTTCGTATTCGGCTCGAATCTGAGAAGAGGAGGTAAAGATAAGCTCTTCTTCGCTGCCACTGTAGTCTCCCTTGCTTTTTCCCGAACCAAACATAGAGTCGCGACGACGCCTTCGCGAAGGGATCTGGATGTGAAATTTATCGTCTTCATCGTCGCTATCCTTTGCGCCGGCTTTACGCTTGAGTTTGCGATACAAGTCACTCGCAGACCCGAAAGAATCCGTCAAGGTCCGCACAAGAGACACGACCACCACAAGATCTTGTAGTAGCCCTTTGGCCTAGGCAAGTCTAATCAGCACTTGGTCTGTATTTGTGAGAAGCATTTTGACGCATACTGCCTCTATTGTTTTCTCTGTTTCTTCTCTCATGATGACGATATGAACGGAATGCAGTGTATAGGGAGTATGAGATGAGGAAGGAGAATACCAGTGAAAATGCGCACCTAAACCTTGCGCCGCAAAAGCTTACAGTCAACAGTCATTCCTATTTTGAGACACATGGTTGCTTTTTGCTCAGCTGGAAAGTTTGTGTTCGCATTTGATACATCATGAGTACTTGTTGGATTCGATGCTGAGTGGTCGCATGACTTCACCTTTGCACGTGGTGTCTGGCACTCAACGACTTGCCCAAGCTTTTTCACAACATAGGCCTATGTTATCAGGACAACCTATCGCATAGTAGATGTTGAGTATTTCGCATGGAATAAATACCGCGAGCAAGGTCGCAAGCAGCTTTTCAGTAATTTTTCAAGGTTCAGCTTCCTTAGATGATCGTTTTCGGTGTTATCTTTGGGAGGTCAGAGCATGCGCCACAGTCTTTGTCGCGTGCGCGTCGCTTCGTAAGACATTCGCATCTCATATGGTGACCATGGCATCACTCGTCAATCTAGGAGCCTATTTGTGATATTCTTGGTGTAGTTCTCCAGGGAGGCTTGAGAGTCCGCTAGAAACAACTCTGGAAGATTGGCTAGTCACGACTCATGTGGTTTTGCACGACGTCTGGTCAGATGTTCGGTGCGCCCACTTTCGATGGAGAGGTCTTTGGAAAGCCAATCCCAGAGAGAATGTGATCCAGCAGCCCTGGCTTTTGGCGCAGCATGTCCCATTCGTCTTGGTGCTTGACCATCATCGTGCCTCCCAACGTTGTACCGTTGAGAGCTGCGAAGCCGATCTCACTACCGTCATCACGACGCAGCATGGTGCCTTCAGCACGTCTCGGCAAGATGACCATGCCCGAGGTAGTCATAGCGAGGTTGTAGCTGATGGTTAGATCGCCATCGTCGGTAGGGTTTAGAGCGAAGTCGTTCGGATTCGAGGAGATGAATGTGTCGACTGCCGCTTTTGCCGCATCGTACAGATGGTTGTAGATTTCGAATAACTGAGCACCGGATGGCTCCGAGTCGAAAGGATAGGCAAAGTGCGTAAACGGCAAGGACGGGTGTTGTAAGAACTTGAGATGACCTTCTAGACAGAATATTAGCTGCTGCACAGTGCGCATCTGACAGAGACGCCTACCAGTCGCCTTGGCCACTGGGCTTGAAAAGATCAAGTCTATAAGCAGACTCCAGTCGCTAGCTTTATCGCTATCGCGCATACCCTCCACTGGCAAAAACTGCAGGTGTCTGTGGGGCTGAGATGCGCCGCTATGATCCCCAGAGTTGAAGAATGCGAGGAGACGCTTCTCGCTGTCGCCCGAGTCTGTCTGCCAAGCCTTCAGCACAGCGTAGGTTGCCTCTAGATCGTCTGGCTCTAGCGCATGTGTTTGTTTCTTGTTCGGTTTTGTAGCAAGGATAAAGTGCTCGGAGATTATGGGGAACTTGTTAAGGACGAGGAAGTGGGTGGGGTTCGCGGCGGGGATGTCAGCCAGGTGTAATGCTGGTGGGGGATTCTCGAAGGGGTCGATCTTCTGTTTCGGCGTAGCATGCTGGAGCTTCGGCAAGGGTTTCTTCGCAAGCGATGGGCAATAGCGTAGTTGGAACTGGTCGTATATAAGTCTGCTGTCGGTGGCATGGCCGGCACACGTACGGGAATGCCTGCGGATGTGCGGATGATTGCTAGCTCCGTAGGCGAGAACAACAAATCTGAAGATGCCTTTGCAGCCTCAAACTTGCGCTTCGTAATGCTAGAAAGAGCTTCAGGTAATCCGAGCAGCATTTTCATTGGTGTTGGAGTACCAGCGATGGGTGGGGTGGATGGCTGGAGCTTGAAGCTTCGAGCTCGGAGTTAGCGCGAAAGCCTAAAACTGATGTCACACTTCATGGCATCAACACTCTTTCATCATTTTCACCACATTCGCCGAACAGCATGCGTAGGCTGTCATCAGTGTTTTCTTGTGCAGTATATCATACCAGAGATATCATACCGTAAGGAAACTTGCTACAAGAAACCTTCAGAGCGACGCCATATGACCGTCCTGCTTTGCAGCCTCCCAATCTATGCCACGCTGGCTTCTTATGCCCATGAGGAACTAGAAAAATCATCTCGACAAACATTACCATCAAAACAACAATAGTACAAAGTGGTACAGTGGTGAAAGCAAAACTCTGCAAACAGTAGAATCGAAGATACCGCCCTGCGGCAATCTTCGGTGGAGATGCTGAAGACGAGTGCCCTAGGTGGCCGTCCTTGAAGGCTAATCACTGGCAACGGTATCTTGCAGCCTTGAGAGACTCCGATGCTCAAGCCTCAGATCTTCGATATCAGCAGTACTCGACGCCCATCGAGTGCACTAGACGATGAAGGTGTGTCAATGGTACCACTCGTGACCTGCAGCTATCATCCATCACTTCTGATCCGGATGGCGCTCTAGCCATCGCCTCTTGCAAGTCGCGTTGCTGAAATGATACGAGCCACCACTGTCAGCGATGAACTCTGCGACCTTCTTCCAGGCAACTTTCAGGATCTTCTGGTCCAAGCTTAACGAGTACGGATTCTGTAGGCTGCTCTCGATACGATCGAACTCTTGCTGGACGGCGTCATCCAAAAGCTCCAACTACTGGTGCGTTAGTATGCTACATATGGAGTAGAGTCTACAGGGGATAGCTTGCATCAACTTTAGTCCAGACGGGCTTTCGGACCCGATCTTTCCTCGCCTTTGTCAACGACCGATAGCGACCTCTCAGAGTGGACTCCGCAGGCTTCTCGCCCACCATCTTGAGCTTGATTTCCTTGTATGTCTCTCCTCTCCTTTTGCCCTCAATGAGCACTTGGTCGTTGTGCTCTCTCTGGGCTTGTGCACCAGCACTGCGCGGTACCTGAAACTTGTCCTGTATACGATTCTGAGTATGGGCGCTCGGGCGCGAGCCGTTCCAAGGCGTTGAGCAGTGCTGGATGGGACGAGGTCCTGATGTCGGTAATAGGCTCGTATCGCTGCTGGGATTGCTATAAATTGCAATGTTACGGGACCTGGAGGGTGCGTTCGAAGTGTCATATGACTGTTTCGCGCGGTACCAGGGAGAGTGCCCAGCGCTGCTGTTCTGTGAATGCGAGTACTCAGATCCGGACTGTTGGTCGTCGCCGAGCGGAGCAATGAGTACTAGGTCCTGCCTGCTAGAGCCATTAGACGGGACGACGGGAGTCATAACCGTGCTTGCGCTCGTCCTTGGGATTCCTGAGAGCCCAACATCACTATCGGTCTTTTGCGCAAGGAACGGCCTGCAAGGTGCCGAAAGAACAGCGTTGTTGGCCGTTACTGGGTATCCATTCCAGTTCTCGGTTGGTGAGGATTGGTCTAACATAGAAACTGGAGTGTATGTGTTCCCGAATTCATCGCTGACATAACTCTTCGGTGACGAGGACATGCTCGCACCTAGGACAGACCTGTCAATAAGCCCATGAGGCAAACCATTCAGTTCGGCAGGCACGCAAGCTCTTCGTTCATCGCCGTAGCCCTTTCCAGTCGCAGTCGGTGTAGCAAATGTTGCATTGTATACCAGAGCGTGGTTTTGATGGAAGTGCGACTCTGAATTTGGTAGGATGAAGGTTGCTGCCTGTTGAAGAGCATGGGGCCAGTCGAACGAAGTATCATATGCTCCACTCCAGTTCTGGCCGGATGAGTACGTGTGGATGCTTGGGCTGGATGTGGTCATCGGTTTCGTGTCGTCCTGTTCGATCTGTTGCATTCCCCATGGCTGAGTTTGCATGTAAGAACTCTCCTCCACGGTTGTCAGTCTAGGTACATCTCCAGCAAAGAGTCCACTTACGGCCATTGACTGCGCCATCATTCCAGTGCGGTTATGGAAGTCGAAGGTGTGGTTTGTCGGAGAAGCTTCTGGAGCATAAGGCAGACAGGGCTGAAGTTGTGCAAGAGACTGACGATAGATATATTGTTCGTCGAACTTGTAATCCTGGTGGACTTGTTGAGCGAGAGACATGAGTCCACACGCGGCATGCGCCTCTTAAAGATGTTACAATGGCCGCTAATCTTACAATATTCTTCTAGTCGACGTGAATGCGCAGTTACGCGAGGTCGTAGAGGGCGAGATACCGCAGCGGTGAAGTGGGCGTGACTGATGATTGCGGGGTGTTGTGGAGATGTCGAGGTCCACGGGTACTTTGAACATTCACGAGCGCGGCGCTCTGTCATTCGCCTAATGCAGTTGACCGCTTCACAGAATCGAGCGGTGGGACGACGGAAATCGAGCCAGTACGGAGCTCTGCCGAGCTAGGTCGACGACAGCACCGATGTTGTAATTACCAAACTTGGCGATGTGAATGACCGGCTCCAAAAAGGGAAGAGGCAAAGCTATTTCAACTATCTATACAACGCAATGGTAAGACGATGCAAGGTATCTGATCAATACGCACTATCAGTACGCTAAGTCAAAACCGATACGTGAAGTGAGTGCGGCCTTACCAGAAAATGCCACGAGATCTCCGGGAAACTATTAGCAGCCCAAAGATGGGGGGCGATGATCGCATGAACATGTACAAACACACTAGAGTATCTATCGGCGTACTCTGACTTGCGGAACGAGTATCTTGGGTAGCAGGCAAAGAAAACGCACAAGATGAACTGTCAGCTTGAATCGTGCACTAACAAGACAAAGAGCAAGGATGAAGCCGAAGCCAATTGACGGAACAGCTCCAATCACATCTGTTCTGATGTAGAGAGGTGAGGGACGTTCCCGTATGTTTATAAACTAAGACAGCCCCAGCTCCCTTGACTGAGCGATGAGACTTGCGTTTGAAGTATCGCAGCACCCATGTCTTGCTATACATTGGTACACGGGAGGGCAAGGCCTGAGCTTTCGGATAGACCCACAGTCTTTTTCAGCCTGGAAACCACACGGGAAAATGACTGGCTATCCGTATAGGCTAGATCGCTCGTCAGCTGTGCAAATATGTCGGGCATATGGAGTCATTACTGACAGCAAGCATATTTCCCATCAAGCAACAGCACTGCCATTTCGATACTGTGAAATGATCAACGTGGCTAGCTCAAAGAAGGCAAATAGCACATGCCGCACGGCTGTATAGGTCTACACCCCACTCACATCGCGGTTGATTAGGCCTATGACGGCGACTCGTCAACCGTCGAGCCGAGCAGGATTGCTTGTTCGGTGCTAGCTGAGCTGGCGAGAAATGCCCTACGTCGTCTTGTTTGGCTGACGTGCCTACGGAAGCGAACGGTTATCTGCATGACATAGCTTGGCAACAAGCGATCGTGTCTAAATCACAAGCATGCCACCAGCTAAGATGTCATGGTGTGCAGGAATGCAGATACGTATGCAATCTGATGCTATGTTGTTCGCTGGACTGACAGGAGCCTCTGGAGTACTACAGGTGTTGTCGACGATGACGCTGACGTTACACAAGAAGCTCCCCAATCAGTAAATGTAGCCATCGGAATCTCCACGGCTCCAGAGAGTCTCACCCCGACAAAGCTTTCGTCTCGGCTCATCACCACTGGTGAATACGTGAAAGCTTGTCAGTGAATCCATCAACATAGTCCCAACATCGGCTAGATGCTTTACGCACTTCAACGTACCCACGTTGGTAGAGAGCGATAACTGATACCTTTACCGATATATTCCCGACCTCTCCAATTTACTTGATACCATCGGGAGGCCGCAGTCGAGCAACCGTCTGCCCAGGCGACCGCAAGACCGTGGAACGGGTGAGACATGCGCAGCTCTGCCCTGCGAATCCTCTCGGGTGGCGCATGGTATCGCCCTGACAGGTCGCGTAGACTTTATCTTGCATACTCTTGCATAAGTCTGGAGAAGCGTGTACCCGCCTCCGGTGGCTACACCACCATGCTTCGTCGTGAGTGGTACAAATCGGCAACCGTACAGCATGCATAGCGTGTGAGGACAATGTGGTCGGAAAGACGATCCCTCAGGCTCATGCAAGGCGAGTGAGACATTTGAGCAGGGTGAGACCTCAATGAAAAAACGAGAAAGAGGTAAGAGGACTTGAGAACTGGACGACATTTTCTTGAGAGTCGCAGACCTGTCTGATGCATGTTCACAGCTATCCACCACGCGGCTTGGCGCCCCATTTCCACAATAACTACATACCGACATGCTTGCAAGCCACCCCGATAATGCCTGTCCATCAGATCTTCGCCTTCGCCTTACCCGGTGGCAACAGCTCGACGTCCTTCCATGGCAGCCCCAGGTATTCCCACATATAATGAAATCTGTATGGTAGATCTGTCAGCACGCCCCACAGCTCTTGACCATCGGTTGGTCGCGTTTCAATAGTTCGCATCACATCCTGGATATACAGCGGTACCCCCACTTCCCGTGGTGAGCGCCTTGACTGACGTGACGATGTGCATAGAGGTCCAGCCCGCTCTATGCATAGCCGGACATACGAGGATGCCAGTCAAGATACGGACAAGTGAATTTTAGTGAAGAAGACACATACCTATCACTACCAAAGAACGGCTCTTCTTCCCCCTTGGAGTTGCGTACGAAGAACCATGGGCAACCAAAAGCGCCATGGTCGAGCGCTTCCTTGGTATTGTCGTTCAGCCTCTGCTTGTACGGCGGGCTATTTGCTTTGGCCACGATCTCCTTGGCTTCGTCTGCTTTGAGACGCAGCTGAAGTACTTCTAAAAGGATCTCTGGCTTACTGACATCCTTGCCGTCCTCCCACATAGCGTGGAATATGTCAAAAAAGATGTTGATGAATTCCGCTCGATGCGCTTCCTTCACAGCACATAATGCCCGCTGTGGTAGCAGTGAGAGAATAGGGAAGAAATCCGGCGACTGTAGATTAGGAAGGCCGAATTGTTTCTTCGCTCGCGCGCTGTCGTATGCGCCGTACTTCGCTTTTGCGTCGAGGCTCCAGGGTGGCTTGTTTCCTGCACTGCGGCGTCAGGACACGTTCGGTATAGCTAGTACCGGACTTTCATGTGGAGTGCATGGAAGGGGACGGGGATACGTACCGCTGCCGACGTTGATGCCGCCTAGGAAGACGGGTACTATACTACATCAAGTCAGTGAGTATACTTGCTTTTAATGAGAGCGTGCACTGGTTGGTAGGGTTTCAGTTCGTGGTATTGGCTTTGAGAGCCGGCATGGCAATGGGTACGCACTCAATCTCTACATTGTGCGCTTCGAGGACCTGTCTGTTTCTCTCAATATGCAGTAGAGCGTAGTATGAGTATGGCGACACTAGTCCGTAATTAGCATGTGATTCTTATATCAGGAGAATGATAGGAGCATACCGCAATCCAGATAGCACGTAATTTTGCTTGACATATTCGCAATGCTTCTAGCCACAGGATGAGAAATCACGTTGAACCTGGCATTCGAAGACGTCGGTCGCGTCTTATTATGCGCGTCGTCGTTGGGGACCGCACAAGGTCTTGGTTGCCGAGGTCTGTTAGCGTAGCTACGAGAGCTCTATCACTAATCAGCACCACGCCTCCACCTCTTGAGTCGCGAATGATGCAGATACCCCGGATCCTCGCCGCGTAACTCGTACGGACGTAAATGCAGTATGATGTGCACCTACCGAGGCACCGACGATGAGGATTGATTACAATGTCATGTCTACTTAGGCTTTACAGTTGCCTGTACTGTCAGCCGCAAGCTGCTACTCTATCTACGCGACGACACCTTTGCAATTAACTGTATCCTTGTCTCCACCATGTCCAAGTCCAACAAACAAGTCGCGCTCGTCGTTGGCGCGTCTCGGGGTATCGGTCGGCAAATCGCCATCGACCTCGCAAAAGATGGCTACGCAGGTACGCATCACAACAGCCCTCGACCTCCACAGAGCAAGAGTACTAACATTGAGCTAGTCGTCGTAGCAGCGAAATCCACGTCCGATGCTTCCAAGTGTTCTCCCTTTCCACCCGACCCAAACTCCTCGGCGTCCACCATCTCTACGGTTTGTCGCGAGATCCATGAGTCAGGCGGCGAAGCCACAGCCATCACCGTTGACACACGAGACTTCACAAGCATTCAACGTATGGTGGCCGAGACAATAGAGAAACACCGCCGTCTTGATGTATTAATATACAACAGCGGCGCAATATGGTGGGCAAGCGTGGCCAAAACGCCTATGAAGCGCTTCCAGCTCATGCAACGTGTGAATGTAGAGGGCTTATATGGCGTCATACAAGCCTGTCTCCCGCACTTTGAACAAAGTGGTGGAAACTGGAAGGGTCGTATTATCATCGTCAGCCCACCGATATACTCGCGCTTCTTCCGCGGCAAGACGGCGTATGCAATGGGCAAGGTGGGCATGTCTGTTCTTACCAAGGGACTGGCAATGGATTTCCAGAGAGAGGGCAAAATTGACATGGCAGTTACGAGCATCTGGCCTGCAACGGCTGTTCAGAGTGCTGCAACGCAGAATATAGGAGGTGAAGATGCTAAGGATCTCAGGACTGCGCATATCTTCTCGGACGCAGTGTTACAGATGATCAAGGCGCCTGTGGAAGAGGTCAATGGCGAGTTGCTGCTTGATGAGGACTTTCTAAGGACGAAGGGTGTTAGCGATTTTGACAAGTACAATTTGGTGGAAGGGAGTAAACCAAGGAGAATTATGCCGACAGAGTTTCCGAACTTGCGGGTCAAGGAGCACGATGACGAGGGCAGAAGGGTTGATAGTACGAAGTTTAGAGCCTCGAAGTTATAATTCTGAGAAAGTTGGTCTCTGGATTGATACGTTGATGCATAAAGTTTTGGGTCCTTCAGCGGAATGTGACATTTTACTTCCCGAATGGATTATGATCCAGACTTAGCCATGCAGGGCCAATAATCTCAGGCGGTACCGCCTTCTTCCTGTCCAACTGCATCAAGACCTTGAGCGAAGCCTTTAGCGTAACCCTCGTAGTGGCCCTGAGAGTGTCCTTCACCCCGGCCCCTCTCATAACTCTGCTCATTTGTTTCGCCACCTTCTCTGGCTCCTTCTCCCTTGCCGGCTGCCAATCCCACCTGCCAACCATCGGACATACCAACGTTATAACCTTCTCTTCTGCCATCAGCGTGACCTTGAGCTCGACCAGCGGTATAGCTATTGTTCCATAACACTTTCTCAGCAGACGTGACCCTCTCTTTCCATATAGTTGCAGCATACACTTGACCTTCGAGGTGACCCTTTTTTACACCATCATATATTCCTGCCACATAGCCTGCTTTGCAACCCTCTTCTTGTGCTTTGGCACACTCGGCACAGATATGGGGCTCCATTGTCCTCCGGACTTCAATTTCGGTTTGCTTTTTTACTTCAGCCTTTACCCTCTCCCCTCGAGTAGAAAGCCACAGCTCTCGCAAAGCTTCGAGCTCAGTACCTTCTGATATCTGAGCCTTTTGCATACGCCACTTCTCTTGCTCTTCATCGAAGACAGCACGTTCGTCTCTCAGAGCCTGTGCAATTGTTACGTGTCTAGCAGCTGACTGTTTCAATTTTTCCGCAAACTCGTTGAGCACCCACATCTGCCTGAAGTATTCTTTAAGATACTTTTCCTTTTCCGCGTGAACGTGTGCTTGCAATTTGATAATCTTGATAGTGGGTTCGCAGTACTTCGCTTCCCATCGTTTAACTGCTTGCTCTAGTCTATTCTTGCCGGCTGCCAGATTGTTGAAATGGTGCATACCATCTTCCATCCAGTCACCTAAAGACTAAATGGCATCGTAAACGTCCGCATTAGGTCCCACGACGGGAAAGTTTCGTCTAGTCTTGAGTGTCCTGGTTCCGAGTTCCTCTTCACGCTTCTTCAGGGTCGCTGTTTTGTCTTCGATTTCCTTTGACGTCTCTTGAATCACTCGCTCTTTGACACTGACACGAATCGCGTGCTGATCTTGTCCATCTTGTAAGTCTTCGTGTTTCTCCTTCATCTCCAGAGTAATAGCAGCGAGCTTCACCTCCGCCGCTATGCGTTTCTGATCGCTATCGGCCTTTTCATTTAAAAGCTCTTGGTTGCGTTTCTCTAGCCACTGATTCCGAGCGACAAATGGTAACAATCCTGGGAAGATATCCGGTACATCGCGGCTCGGACGCGGAGGTTCGTCATGTAGAAGAGATGCTGTAGTTCCTGGAATAAATCAGTGATTTGTGCTCGTAGCTCATCAATCTCTTACTGTAAGTGTTGTAACTTACTGGAGTTTGCTGTGACAGTGTAGCTGACTCCAATAGCTGATTGGGAAGCTTCATATGCTTCTAGGATGGCCAGACTAAACGCCTGGGTCTTTGGGTCGGGCATTGTGTCCCTCACTTGCGTTTGCGAAGCTTGTATCAGGTAAGAGGAACAGGCCAAGCAGAGATATTTGGATCAGGTGAGGGTGACGACTCAAAGAAGGAGCGCGGAAATGTGAGACCCTGTGGTGCAGCAAGAGAAGAAGCAGCGATGCTTGGCGCACAGACGCGCGCGCAGTGGACACACCAACGCGTTAAACAAGAAGGCCATGCAGGCTGATGTTGATCAGAAAACATTCGTAAGACTGCAATGTTTTCAGCCATATGCAGATAATGGTGAGATAGTGGTAGGCCACCACTTCCCAGGTTTCCGTATGTTCTGGTGTGCACGCGCGGCAGATCTAGTAAGTTGACAAAAGTCCACGGGTCATTTGGGACATGTGAAATGAACATCCATACCAGGGAACATGTTGAAGGAATCCGAAAGGAAGAGAGAAGATTGACCAGAGGAGTAGGAAATGCAGCACAACAACAGACATGGTAGAAGGTAAGAGACGAAAGCACCGGAACAACGAACTGAATAGTCATGCATTAGGCTCACCCATCTCTCCTTTTCATTCACTCCATTAGACCCCCATCCCCGGAAATTACTCCTTCATGATTTGCGGAGACTTCATACCCTACTACCGAGCACTCCGTCCATCAAACCATCAATATGCCAATGCCCAGCAAACACCATGCTTGCGTTAAGAGAAAAACCAAATAGCAAAAAAGGGACGGTTCTACTAGTACATGGGAGCGCTTGTAGATGCAAGAATCAGCCATAGAGGGCCAGAGACGCTCGATTAGAGAGATCTTGTAGAAGGGTATAGACGCAGTAACATGTATGCCAGAACGATATATGCATATGCGAAACTCAAAACGATGTGATTACAATCTGCGAGACAGGAAATCGACGGTAAGTGCGGCTTGTGGAGATCTTGTTGTGACGATGCAGATGGAGTTTGCAGTCTTCATCTAATACAGGCGTCCTCGGCTGGCCTGGCTTGCTCTGCTTGGTGATGTCCGGCTCCTCTCATCTTCCTCGGGCACGTCGCTCAGTCTAGTAGGATGGTGATGTCTCATACCTACCCACTCGTCGCCGTAGCCATCGCCACTATAGTCGGGTCGTCCACCAGCGGGTTGTTGAGAAGACCCCGCGCCCGAACTGGTTGCATATCCGCCCTGAGAAGTGGCAGTTGTACCATAGTGCTGGAGATGCTCGAGCTCACGTCGGCGTGCGTCTTCTACATCGTACTCGTCTGATACTGGTGACTGAAGAGATCGGAACGGGATACGGCGGCCTGAATCATCGCGTATAAAGTTCCCTCTCTCGTCCAAGGCGTACTCGATGTCGGCTTCTGACTCTGCCTGAGAAGTGACGTACGACTGCTCGTCATCTGGAAGACCAGATTCGGACTCCTGGTGTAGATAGGAGGCAGGTTGTTGGTAAAAGGCCTCTGGCTGGGACATGGCCGGCTGTGTAGATCCCTGCTGTGCTTGAGATGTATAGTATGGGTATTGTAGAGGAGCAGGAGCTAGCGATTCGTCCGCAACCGAAGAGCCACCAGGCCGAGATGATGCGGTCGATGCTGCGCCCGAAGGAATATAAGTTCCTTGAGCTACGTGTGCAGGCTGCTCAGGCTCTCGGCGCCCATGGCGGGCACTCTCAGTGAAGGGATCGGTATCGGTTGGTGATTGACCTTCTTCGTACGAGTAGTGTTGTTCGATGCCCTCGCCACTACTCTGTGCACCAGCATAAGTATCATCTCCATGTCCCCTGCCTTGACGTCCCATGTTCTGCGCCATCGGCACCACCTGCACTCCGCCAACCAATGTAGGCTGGCCTTCCCTCAACGAGAATGTGCGATCGCGCTCTTCCTGTTCTCGCCTCCCAAGCTCTTCCCATGCTCGGCGTGCTTCTTCCTTCGAGATTTGTAGCTCACGCTTCATCTCGGACACAGCTCGTTCGGCATTCTTCTTCTCAGTGGCCATGCGCTCCATGTTCGCTTCAGCCTCAAGGCGAAGCTCGCGCTCCGAGTTCATTTGTTCAGTCAATTGCGCTTCGCGCTCCTGGGCCCTCTCCTGGTCCTGGCGATGTTCGTAGAACCATCTCTGAAATTTTCGTTCGGAAGATGCGCGCAAGCGTTGAAGTTCGACGACAGCATGGAAGAGGTTAGCACCAGCTGCCGAAAGATCAGTGATTTGCCGTGACATTTGCTGTGCCAGTGGCTCTCTGCGGACTTCATCGGTGTTTTGCTCAAGTCGCCGTATCCAGTAAGAGGTAAGGCCCTCCCAATGTGAAGATAGGGTTTCCCAGCGCTCGAACGCATGTGGAAAGTTGGATGTTGTTGACTCCCGAGCTTGTCCAGTGGACGAACCCGGCGGAGGCGGTGGTCGTGCTGCAGCAGTTGAGGGGCCTGCTTGTGATGAAGCTGTGGCGCCGGAGGGTCGCCTGGCGTGGCCTGAGCCAGCTGGTCTTCTGCTTTGTTCTGCTGTCGTTGGCAGACCTAGATTCGCCTGAGTGGGTCGAGACGGTGTTTGTGAGGCTGCTCGAGGTCTCGATTGCGATGCGCCTGTTGTGGTCTCTTGTGCTTCGTTCATGGTGTTTTGTGATGGGATTGGCCTCTCTGGTTGACGCGGCACTCCGCCCGAGGAGGTCGGGTATTGTACGTATTGGTCGCCAGATCTTAGAGGGGCTGATTGGGGCTGCCTCTGGGTCCCAGGCTCAGTTGTTGGTGCTCCAGCTACACCAGAAACAGCTTGAGCTCTTCTTTCTGCGCTGGCTCGCCTGCGCTCCTCCTCGGCGGCCTTCCTTTGTTCCTCCACTTCAGCCCGTTGTCGTCTAGCATTCATGATCTGCGTTGGCGTACGTATATTGGACCGATCGACAGGCACGGGACCGCCAGTTGTACGGGCCCCGCCGTTGGCAGCGCGGCCACTTGTCAGATCGGACATGAGGGCGTTCTCTTCGACCAGATCCGGTGTGAAGGGATGTGGAAGTCGGAGTCCCTCTTCGAGCACGAAGCGTATTGCCGAGGCAGTACGTCGACTGATGCGAAGAGCGGGATGAGGCTCAGCGTAGGGGGTTGAGTGAGGGCGAGGTGTCTCGAAGCGAACGCGCTGTTGTTGGCTCGGATCGACTGATCTGGCGCGCTCGAAGTTGGGCGTACGGCGAAGGCTGTTCGCGACGCTGCCAGTCGAACTTGATGCTCTCGAGCGATTGTGCTGCGTGCGGTAGAAGGCGTCGGCTTGCTCCTGGCGTAGCTGGAGGGAGGTTCGGTATTCGAACAGTGGCGCTGGGCCGTCGCGGTCGTGGTCTCGTGAAGATGTGTGCTGGAAGGGTAATATGTTTGCGAGCTCTGGTGGATCGCTGGACGTCACTGTGAGTCCAGGGAGTGTTACTCAGGCTCAATTGCCCTTGCGCCGTCGAGGGCACCCGACTGGGTTGGAGGAGATACCCAGCGGCTGGGTCTCTGGGGATAAGCTAAGCAGCGCGCGACGGCGTGCTTATGTTGGAATACACGAAAGCTGGCTGGTGAGTATAATGTTAGATACAGAGACTGCGGAAGGGCTAGCAGAGGAGCCATTGCTGCGGTGCGCCCCAGCAGATCCACGCGTGAGGTAGGGTGGTTGGGAAGAGGTGAAGGGCTGGGAAGGTGGCTGGGAGGCTTCGTGAAATCGACTTACACCTCTCACCGACACTCGCATAGAATAGCCAATGTGCGTGTCTGTATGCGCGATGGGCGAAGACCTATGCGCTGTGCTGTTGTCGTGGTGCTAGTCGCTGTCCAATGCCTCGAGTTCTGCTGTCAACGCCGAAGCAGACGTCACTGGACGGAAAGCTGTCCCTCAGCCCCAGCGCTCGGAAGCGCGGCGCCTGCTGCAACGCGCGGGCGGGAAGTAAAGAGTGACTGGAGAGACAGAGGGTATCGTATGAATATGCATTGAAGTCGCACGGCCTGGCAATCGCGGACCTGTCGTAGCGCTCTTGGGGCGCGAGCGGAGGTTCACCCGGGAAGCAAATACGACAAATGCTGATATTTGCTCATGTGGAGTCGCACTGACCGACGTGCAGCGAGATGCATGCAAGCGACTGCTATGAGGCCGGGATAGCAGACGTAGAGTTGGTGACGGCTACGATCGATTGCCAGCGTGCCAGCTCATCGTGCTTGTTCTGCTAACCTGGCATGGGGGCCAAGGTACAGCGCGAACCGGAAAGCGGAAAGCCCGTCGCCGTCATGACCGGCCGAACGAAGCAAGGCAGCAGAAGCCAGCAGTTCAGGATTGATTCTCAGGAAGACATGTAGTCGGAGATTCATTTGGCATACGGCCTCACTCACTGCTCCTCATCGCGGTTACCTCATCGCACCTGCCCACCGAGATGCGCCTGCCAATCAGCGGGCCATGATGCGACTTTGTGAAGAAGGAGCGGCCCGCCTCCAGCGGGTCAACACGTCACGGCATCTGCCCACGAGTCTTGTGCCTCTTCAACCCAACGACAACTTGCTGTATTAGTTTCATCTCAAGACCTGTGTCGCAACAACTCTCATCATGAAAAGTCGCTCATCGTCGTGCACAGCCAACATAGAAGACGTTTGACGTCGACCCCTGCATCCTACATACATAGCATGCAACTCCCAGCCTCGCCTATGCGCAAGACCCACGATCCTGCAGCAACGGACCAACAAGGAAACATGCTGCAGACGTAACGTCTGCTAGGCCCGCTGACGACTTGTCATCGCCAGACGTCCCTCCATTCGTGATATCCTGGAGATAAACACATCGCGCACACCGCCTCACAACACGAATCGCAAGCACGTCGGACCAAGGCGGCAGCGCGAGATCTACTGCAATGGCGCCGAGATGTCAGCAACGAAGAAGTAGCACCGATATAACATGGATGTACAATGTGTTTATTCGTGTCGATCCTAGGAAAGGGCCAGACTCGGGAGTGAGACCTAGCTACAAGGGTATTCCTGAATGTTCTTTTCCAAAGCCTCCAAACGCCAAAAGCTCCCGTGTCGTGATATCGTAGTTTCTCGTCTCTCGGTCATCCGCCATGCGTCGTCCACGCGTTCCTACGAATTCGAAGTGAGGATGTTTGGACGAGACTCAATTGACACTGCTAGCAGTCCTCTCCATGTCTCCTCACTCTCCTTTGTCAGCCCTCTAATAAGAACAATGTCAAAAGCAAGCAAAATGCTGAGAAGACCGGACGAATTTCAGGAAGCAGCGCCGGAATGAAAACCAGAACCAGACGGCCAATCCCAGGATCGCCTGATCTTATGCTTGAAGCTGTTTTTCGCGGCTGACATAGAGTTGTTGGGGGCTTCATCGTTGTCCAAGGGTACGACCTGGTCGTAACTGCTATCATTGGAGACTACTGAGTCTGCAGTGGTCGCACTACCGACAGGTATCAGGCTCTCGCCAACCGGGGAAGTTTCAACCGCAGCAGGTACCGCAGGCATCTTAGGTGAGCTTCGGGCGGTCGAGGGCACTACAGGCGTTGTGGTATTGGAACCACAGGTCGATGCATTTGACCACACACTCAGTGAGGGTTTTCCACCAGTTTCAGGAACGGACAGCGGACGAGCTGAGAAATAGCCATCATCTGTGTTGGCGCCATCCAAGGCCTCGCCAAAATCCTTCATGTGGAGGGACTCTTTGGTCAGCGGCATTTGTGAGAATACTGAGGAATATTCTTCAGCCGGAGTTGAGAGATCTGCCTCCTGAGAGACGGCATCGCCTTGGTTGCTGCCTACAAGTTGGTGTACGAAGGTTAGTATTTGTCTCAGATGCGAATCGACCAGTGTTATCACTAACGCTGGTCACCACGGTCGTCGAAAGCTCCCGTCCAATTCGGCCACCGGATCAAGCAATGGGATGTCGCGTTATTGACCATCTTGGCCCACCTATCTACATTTTGGTGGTGAAGTCAATTCCTGTCTCATATGTAGATTGTACAGGGACATTACTTACTGTGTGGAGTACGAGGAGTCTTCGGAGCGCGCAGGCCGCTATCGATGCAGTCCTTGCCGCAAGTCAACAGTGCGATACGGGAGAGCTCTTGCTCGAAGGGCAGGTAATCGACAACGAAACCGTCAAGCTTGAGGCACCTTATTGAACGAGTCAGTCTTTGTGATGCAGGAGGAGGGTTCTGTTTTAGGGGTTGAGCAAAAGGATATTTTGTCTCCAGGTTTGGCTCCTCACGGCCAAAATACCCAGCGATCACCATTGGAGTTCTTGTTGGGGTACAGCCCATGAATACTGAGCTTTTCCGTATGGCTTTGTCTTCTCAGCTCTACGGGATTGTTGCACGTACCATAGTGATAGCGGCTTGGCCTCCTCCAAGCCTGCGGCGATACGTCCTTTGCGCATGCTGAAGTCGTCGAGATACTCACCGGTGCCGAAGGCATAGTGCAAGACTCCCTTTCCGTCAACGCCCCTGGAAAGTATTAGCGGCAATATTCCTGTACTGAACACTGGTCGAATTCCTGCGCGCAGTGACTCACTTGTACTCCTTTTCTTTGGAATCTGCCTTTGGAACAGTCAATCCACGGACGTTGTCAGCTTTGCGCCAGTGGTCTTGACGCACGATTGGAGGTGCTGCCATGTTAAGATCTAGGACGCGCATGCCAGTCGTGGACGTGTTGCGAAAGACAGTTTCCCAGTAGACTGACTGGAGAGAGTCGTGCATACCGAACAGTCGAAGCTCCTCAAGCTCTGTCTGCTGGACGAGGGGTCTCATCTCTGCTGGGGTGATGTATGACTTATACTCGTTCGTGCCATCTTGCTGGAGACGAACAGGCTGACCCAGGTCTAGGATAAGCTTCGTAAGCGACGTGGACAGCTTCTCCCAGATGACAGCCATGAACGGCAAGCCGGAGATCCAACTAGGACTCATTAGCGAACAAGCAAGCGCAGCAAGAATATACACATACGTCAATTCTTTGAGCGCAGGCATCTGTTGAACGAGCTTCGCGATTTGCTCGCCCGCATCGTGCCATTCTTTTTCAGGCTTGATGTGAGGGTGCGGCTAGTATAGCATCAGCTTCGTGTTCTTGCTCGAACCGGGAATGACCTAAAGTTGTGCAAGTATCATAACAACAATTACATCGAATATCTTCAAGGTACACTTTTCATATCCAACACCGGTGACTCTTACCTCGTTAGCATATTGCTTCTGCTCTTCAAGTATGGTGTTTTTTTCGTCATCTTTCTTCGGTGGGGTTGGCATCCACTCGCCGACGACGTAGAGCTTGGTCACTGGAGCAGAACGGTCGTAGGCATTGATGAGGTAATCATCGACCTGCTCGACAACGTGCTCCAGCGAAGAGACTACATTGCCGTTTTTGTCTCGACTGACGTCGAGTACGAAGCAGTCTTTCTTAGCGCGGTCAGCAGTAAGCGCCTTCTCGAGGATATAGGGACCTAGATTGTCCTTAAGTTCCGCCATAGCTGCGACGCGCAGTTGTGTGATTGGGTGGTTGGTCGGTTGGTTGGTTGGTTGTAGTTGGCGGTGTCAGTGGTTCGGGAATAGGTGAGTCGAAGTTTTGATATAAGCGGTCTCGAGATTGTTGCAGTCTAGATTGTAAGTGGCGCGGAACTGCAGCAGTGAGGGGAGTGATAAGAGCGTTTTCTATAGGAAGGCGCTCATGGTGAAATTACGACCCTAAACAATGACGTGGACTCATATTGGCCCATCTTCGGAACGCGCTGAGTATTCACCGCACGGTCGCATCATTTGACTAATCTTTGGTGAAATTGCAAACGCCAGTCGCTCCATTGGCTATACAGCGGAAATGCGTAATCATGGGAAAGTGCACTCAAGGAAAGTCGGAAACTGCGGGGGATGATGAATTACACTTTCTGAATAGAGTGAAGCAGACGGTTAGGAGCGACTATTTGCATGCGCAAGTGGATGACGACACGACATGAGCACCTTCGGGGACAAAGCAGATCGAGAATGACATACCAGAATATCGCATGAGACTTAATGTCCAGTTATCTCAGGTTATGAGTAGCTAAGATCCCACATTACTGTATAGCATCAACAAAAATACTATCGATGCGCCTATATCAGTAGCTCAGGGCCGAAAGCGAGATTTCCTCTCAGAATGCACTGTGTCCCAGTTGGTAACTCTTATACACTACCCGCGAGTGATGAACTTCCAAGAACCGTGTGTGCATATTCTCTTGGCCTTTGACTTGTAGTTCTATATTCTCACTCTTCTCGCAGATCAAATGACCAACGCACTGCTGTCCTCGAGTTCTTCAATGGCGGACGAATTTCAGCGTAGGCATCGCTGCTGTGGTTGTCATCGCAGATAGTTGCATCAGTGACTCCCAAGTGACATGCTCGACGACTGAAAAGTTGTTTGATGAGAGGTAATTCCGTTCCTGAGGTCGTCAAAGCCACTACATTGCCCTGTGTTATTCCTCTCTTCTTTATCAGTCAAACGCCATAGGTGGAAGCAAGCGACCAGAGACTTTCGTAGAGAGGAGAGGAAACGACGGCACATTGTTCGCTACTACCATGGCTGTACGAAATTGGCAACCAGGAGTTCGTGTTCATGTTCACCATACCAGACGGAGTTTTTTTATGAAAGATGCGGTGTTGGCTCAGTAGAGATTCTGTATTTCTACTTAGTCATACAATGCTGGAATGAGACTTCGATTCGTGGTAGCGCTCTTTGGTATCGTATTCGTTCTTCTGCACGTACGATCATCGATGGATGCAGAGCGCCATGAATCACCCGGGGCCTGGAAGACTGGTTGTGTGAATCACTCGGCACACCAAGAAATTAGACATGAAGTCCCACTTCGTATCTCAGCCTACGAGCTGTATACTAAAGTCAGTTAGTCAAGTCCATCCACAAGGCCTTTCGGTGCCTGAATCTACCCTCCAATCAGACTTCCAGATGAGGCCCGGAAGTTAACCCGGATCTAAAATCTCGATTGGAGATCTTCATTGCTTTTTGCGGTCTCAAGTGGAAGTGTGGAACCAGGGCTGAGATCAGCCTTCGAAGTTGCTTTTTAGCTCGATCTATTAGTGACACGGCGGCTTTCAGGGGTTGATAAGCCACTCGTCATGTCTGACCCAATTGTTTAGTCTTGGTATACCCACGCGGTACGGATGCACTTCGGGCCGGTTTTGATGCTCCTTGTACACGGCAAAAGCGACATAACCGGTGGAATGGCTCACCCGAAGACGGCAGTTACTTTCGCGTAGATGTAAAAGCTCACGTCGGCTTCTGTTTCTGCACGCGACACGAGTCGGCGGTTGGGTTGCCTCCCAGTACGGCGGTCGTCCCGAGATATCGCATCAATTGCGTTACTTGCACGTTTCCGAGTACATGAAGTTCTGGCCCGTGAACGACCATCCAGATCCAGGTCCATTCATGGCCATTCCATATGCGTGAAGCCTAAGTCTACGACAAGTCTAGGCATAGTAGGTATGCTCTAGAACTCGATGGAAGTTTGATGTGGATCGCCTGGTAGACCGCATTTTCGGCTCCGAATTCACAAAGCGATTGCAATGGGCCAACAGTCGGATAGTGGCGTCAAATGAGACTGGAACTGTAGAATGTGGAAGCCAGGCCCGAACAAAAGTCGGTGTCGGAGGGTTCAAGCTAAGAATCGGTAGTGCATCTTGTATCCTGTAAGCCCCTGCCCATAGTAAGCAAAAAGAATCATGTAAACCAGACCCTTCACCGCATGAAGGTAGATCGCTCCTCGGAGGTTTTGACTCGGAATGTGGTATTGGTTTTGACCGTTGTTGGTGCCCAATATCAGCCACAGAAGGCGAGATGAGGCGCTCGCTACCCCACAGTATCTGAAAGACGCTTAACGCTACGATCGTGGAGGAATGGGCATCTAAATTAACGCGCTTCGTATCCTGCCGTTTATTGAGACCGAACTAGTTCGATGAATAATGGTGCTTTTTCGAAACGTGGTCATGCCATGCGCCTGGGGAACATTCCCGAGTAAATGTGCTTTTGTTGATCGTTTGACGACCAGGGAATATATCAGATAGGTATGTATTAGTGATAACTCTACAATTGTAGAGCGTCAATGTGGAGATGCAACAATTACAAATCTCCTAGGCTTGTTCTTTGCCTGTCGCGTGGTGATGAAACCTACTAACTTGCTAACATTTGCGCGCGATGGTGTTCTGCATGATGTAGCCTCCAAGGGTCTTCAGAGGCAACGCCTAACCACTTACAGTGCTAGATTGTAACGGCACCTTGCGAGATGGACAGGGTTTGCTGTAGTCATAGGTGATTAGTATCTAGGAAGCATCTAAGATTGGCGATTCCCAAATTCCGAACTAAAGTCCGAATTCCCTCATGTGTCGTAGGAAGAGTTATTGCAACGTCTTTACGCTAGAACTCTTAGTCGCGGGATAAAGAACCGAGTCAAAAGCAAAGTGTTGTAACATGCAGCTCTCCACTAGCGTGAATCATTAAAAGATCTGAATCATAGTTGTCGTACGCTGTCCTGTTTAGATCGGGCCGTCATTGACAATTGGATAGGAAAAAAACGTGAAAACCTAAAAATCTCAGAAGAAATTATTGTTCGGAACGGACTGCCGAGAGGAGTAGATGTGTGTGGACGATGGTGCTTTGTCTTCACGCCTCATGACGTAGGTGCGCTTCGTTGGCGGAGTCAGGACCCATCTCGTCAACCATGCATCGATAACCGTGGTATAGTAGATTTCATTTGCCTCGAAAGTCCTTGCGACTGGTCGCAGAGAGACCTGGATCGATTGCTGTAGTTGGGGCAAGAGCAAGGAATATGCTTGCAAATCTAGGGCAGCCGTAAGGCGGAGTGTGGGAAATCTGACATGTGGGATCTAGGATGAGATCGGAAACACCCCCACACTAATCTATAGCTAAGCGCCCACCACCTGGAGTGCGACCTAACTCCTGACCACCTCACGAAGGATGCAACACCTCGTAACAATTTCAAGTGTTGACTGCGCCGTCGGCGTGATCATCCCGCTGTAGCGGGAGTGGCTGGTACCAGAGAGATGGACATGGGATGGCATAACTTCCGTTTGTGCATTCATAGGTTGTTGTGATGAATCCTCCAAAGCCTGTGACGTTGTGCGCGATTGACTGGTAATCAAAAAATGTGCAACGAATCCTTCCTCCTACACATGAAAACCTTGCGTTTCGAAGAGCTCCGACGGCGGGTTTTTGCGTTGGATGACGAAGTTGTCACGCTTGAGAACGCGGTAATGGACTAATCCTGGTTCTGGATAGATCGCGCAATCTCCGCATCTAAAATTGGTCTTTGTTCGAAGCAGTCTTGTTGCCCGCATCGAACCATGCCGAGTAGGAAGGTGAGATTGTTCCAGTAGCTGTTGGGTGCAGATGCAGATAGCTCGAGTATACTTCAAAGGCTACTGAGAGTAGATGTGGTAGTAACTGAGTGCGTAAGTTTCACGAACCTGGGCGGGAAAAACTGCAAGAACGCTTCCAACCCTACCAGGTAGAGCTGTACACAAGAGAACGCTTGGGATGCAGATAAAGATAATGGTATGATTTCAAAGTGGCTAATAGGATAGTATTCTTGATAGATTTGCTGCTACAGGAGGATCGTGGTTTGCATTCTGAATACAATGAATTACAACAGAAGTTGTTGTGGGTGCTATCGCGGCGTTTGCTGCGCAGTCTAAGTAAACTCTTTGCGTGGCTAAGCGCCTAAGCGTTCATCGTCT
Organism: Alternaria alternata; assembly: GCF_001642055.1. Classification (NCBI taxonomy): domain Eukaryota; kingdom Fungi; phylum Ascomycota; class Dothideomycetes; order Pleosporales; family Pleosporaceae; genus Alternaria; species Alternaria alternata. Next base: position 478,197 of record NW_017306190.1, on the reverse strand, counting down.
TTCATTTGCGACTTGCTGCTTGTTGTAGTAGTGATATTACGTGAGAAATAAGATACATGCGGGCTAGGAATGCGGTGCAACGGAACCGTGGCCGTGGTATCGTCGGGTGCCGCCGGTGTTGTGCAGAGATTGTTGATAAGCAGAATCGCAATACGAACTTGTTTCCATGGCGCCGTATGAGGGTCGACATTGTGGGATAAAGGTCTCGAGCGTGTTCGCTAGAGTGGTGTGAAGATAAGATGGAATGTGCCAAACCGAAATCTACCGTCGCTCAAACACTACGAGAAGAACGGCTATCCCTCGTGCCGACATTCATCTTGCAGTCTTCTTCGTCGTCTGAGTCGAGCATGTAGTCACCAGGAAAGCCTCTTAGTCCACTTTCCAGCATCCGGAAAGTTTCTGAGTATGCCTTCGAGGGAACAGCATCCGGAGGAATGATGAGTGAAGCGATATCCATCTTAATTGACCTGGGATAGGGGATATCTCTTGGATCTTTAACGAACCAGCTGGGGTCCTGCGCAGCATCGGGTTTCCTTGTATGATGTGTGCCTAGGTCTGAAAACCTCTCATCCAGAATCTTGCGTAGCGCGCGCTCAACCTGCTCATCTGTGGGTCCCTGTACGGCTTGTCTCTGTTCCAGTAGAAGGACGCGTTCGTGCAGCTTCCGAAAGCACAGTTCTGTTCTGTGCATGAACTCATGGCTACAGTAATAAGCATGAATGAATGAACAGAATGAAAGAATTGCTGTGCTTACTACCATGCTGCAATCTGATCGAAAGATTGATTGATCTTCTGCACCTGGAATGTAAACGACATAATTGAGTCGTATGAGAGACGTCAAAGAGTGACTGGGGATATGGGATTGGAAAATGCCCTGCGAGATTCCGCCAGTTGAGTGAAAGTGCTTGAGAGTGGAAAGCTACGTGTATGCAAAGACGAAGATGCGGTGGGGTGTGGGAAGCGAGAATTGGCAACGCTGATATACGTGTATGATCCTTAAAGGCGTGAATCCCAGGGAGGCGTTTCAAGTGGCACCAACAAGCCCGACTTCTGATATGCAGTTAGGTGGGTAGCGCGGCAGGGCCCTCGGATGGCGGGAGACTTTAATGGGCCGTCTGGCCGGTGGGGATTACAAGGTGGTCATCCAATCAAAGCTACGCGAGTATGCAGCCCTCTGGAGTCCCTCGAATTGGTGTGTATCCGGGCTATACATGTCCGATCAAGCAAGAAGTCATTCGAAAAAGGGAATGGCGAACAATACTGTCTAATAGAGGTTATTTAGTAGTAAGTGCGAAAACAGGCAACGCAAGATGTAACCTTGGGAGAACTGATCTTCCCCTTTGCGATGGATGCAATTGCGCAAGTCTCAGAGATACAGGGGCTTGTGCAATGACACCGCCCCCATCGACATGATCGACAATGCTAGCGACAAAGGTACAGGTCGATGTCGAGTGGCTTGCCTGTCTGGGCGTGCAGGGTTCCCAGATATTGTTGCCGACCCATTTGATCACAGCTCGTGGTCGTCTCACCGCGAAACAAGAAAGAGCACGCGGGGGCGGGTTTCTATCCCAGCGGTGGTGCATGCCATGCATGCCATCAGGTCAATCCGGTTATCGCCGAGCCTTTAGGCCAAGGCTCTCGCACGTGGTTTCCTTGCACACGGTCTTTGCGTCGCTCTATGTGGTGTTCGCCAACTCCTTCAACAGAGCTTCAAGTGAAGAAAAGCCGTTGCCGATCGAGGTTTGTGACATGATGATGTCTTTATCCGTCGTCGGCCTTGGGATGCTTGCAAATTGCGCGTCTGGTTCGTGACCGTGGCGCCAGTCTCAAAGTAGTTACAAGGGGTCTTGAGCAGCGGACCTCGGGGACAACTTCCAACTCCTGAGCCACCCTCGTCATCGGTGAACCATCTGCAAGCGAAGCAACCAGATACGTCAATTATCCCGACAAACACCAGTTCCCCCTAGCATGTTGCCGATTTCTAGCTTGGGAAGCCTAGAGTCAATTATGATCAGGTGTTTCTCAAGCTGCGTGCACCTGGGTAGGGAGGAGCCTGTGCGTCGCGTCTTGTCCACGCCGAACAATCGGCGATCCTCACGGTCTTCCTGCGCTTTACACTGTTTTGTCGCCTTCATCATAGGCGTCACCTCTCAGTACCTGAGGCTGAATCTTGCCATGGCTCAGCAATAGAACCGCGCGGCTGCCATATACTCGAAATCGTGTTTCGATTGGCTGCATCACCGATGAACCACCTTCGCAGGAATCGCGCTTACAAGGTCCACAGATGCGATGTTAATCTTGCTGACCATTGATGAGGGAGAAACATACGATTCTTCTTCAACATGGCTACTGTGGTCATGTTTAGATGCAGACGGTCTAAGTTCCTGTTGTCGTAAATTGCGTCTAGGGTGCTCAGCCAGCAATGTTACACTCCAAGCCATTGATCTATACGCTTTCTGATTCGCCTCGGAATTCATCACGATCAACCTTCGGAACATTCGATAACTAAAGACCAGTATTGTACCTATTTGGAGGACGTCAGCATACTTTCCATCGTTGCTATACAATCCAGTCATACCACTGGGGATGCAGGGTGCACACATGGCATGACTTACCGACTGCTAGCATTACTGGAGAGCATGCCGCGCGTATTGCAACCTGCATAAATGTGCACTAAAGCCTGCTTCATCGGTGATCCACGGATCACGCATCAATTACTGGGGCGTCACCCCGTATTCTAGCATCAATCAACTAAACTTCCGATGTCTTTCATTCCAGAAGCATCGAGTACCTGCCCCCGCGATCTTCAGGCGCTTGTGGTCAGAGACTGCAGATCCAGCTAGTCGGATTGTTGAAAGACGCGTCCTGTTCATAGATCTCAGCCACCTCCACAGAATTCGAGTTTGCGCGCGTTGGTTTCAGATCACGTTCTCCACTATTCGGGTGTATATCTGTATATGCACGGGTCTCTGATTGCTGATTAGAAGGCGGTATCGCTGATAGCCCTGGAGTATCAGCGGACCACATGGCGCCATTGCTGAGCTGACAAGTCGGATGATTCTCGAACAAACAGGGTAAACACAAGTATCCTAGCCCTTCGTACCCGGCTGCTTGACTTCGGTAGTTGGATTACATCCCCGTCTGGGAATCCTGCCACGTATATTGGGCTAATGCAGCCTCCCGAGCACTTTGCCTGCAGCAGTGCACTGGGCTCCGATATGGCACCGGAATCCGGTATGGAATACTCAGTCCCGCTGGCCGCTGGCTTCACGGGGAACAACTCTTGGTAACCGTTAGAACGTGTATGCTTAGACCGCAAGAGCTGATTAAAGTTGGGAAAGGGTCGGTCCGGTAACAGCATTAGACATCATTCAAATCTTCTTCTCTGAATCTAGTGACCTATCGATTCGCGCCATATGCATGCCTCACCAGTTCTGGACAAGATTATCACATCGACGATGATTTACGGGAGCTCCACACAAAGACTGGCCGCCTCCACCACAACATGACTCTTCTGGCACGTCTTTCGATCGCACGTGTGCATGCGTCAAAGGGTAGTTTTATTCATCAACTCCGCTAAGGTCTAAGCAAATGAACTGCACATCGGTCCCAGACCCGAGCTTCCTACTCTGGACAGGATCACATTTCCAGGCCATTTCCAGGCTTATTCTCGCTTGGCATTCCGCGAGGTCCCTACAAAAGACCACGCCGTACCAACAACCGGATCGCTTGACGCATGCAGCAAGGGCTGGGACGCCGCGGCAAACCCGCGGTACTTTGGACCGCTCATACAAGCTTCCCGGTCCTCGCCTTCGCGTTAGAAGGATCCGAAAAGACCACCGGTGTTATATCTTAGGCAGTCGATGGTATTTCCGCAGGAACCTGACGTCGCTAGTTCATAGATCCCGCACTTTAGGCGGGAGCAGATATAGCGATTCCCACAACGTCCCTACCCGGTGAATACCCTCACGGTGGGTCCCCAGACATTCAGCGCTCCCCGATCCCTGTGTCAGTCTGGTCACTGACTCGCAGACATCTAATTTAGGATGTGGGACGTATACCTGCCCTATTAAGACTCTGAATTGCCGAATATGAATGCTACGCCCATAGACATGAAAAAGACATACGATTGTAAGCTTTTACGACTGTCGGCGAAGCCGGTGGAATCATCCTTCCTTGCGCGGTAACGGTAGGCTCTAGTTTGGCAAACATAATTGTCACCGTGGTCAGTGCTGCTGTGAAAAGTTGTGTTCAATACATCTGATGCACACTGAGTTGCGCGCTGAAACTTTATTTGATCCTCGGTATTGTAACATGATTTCTGACAACTACTAACCCCACGCGGGAATTATTTCATGTCCCAGTACGAACCTTAGCTGAGGATGAGGCCTGCTGAGAGCTAAACGAGGTATGGAGAGATATGCATCAATCAGGAAGGAAGACAAACGTGCAGAATCTGCGGGGAGTTATTCAGAAAATTTGAATGAAATGATAAATATCAACAAGAAGAAAGAGTTGATCATACAGCTCCATTGAAGCGCCTTCATCATACATCTTGTAGACTCCACAGCCATATATCACTCGTCCCGAGGCGTTCAGATGCCTAATTGAACAACTCTATCGCATCCAAAATTACATTTGGAGCCAGAAAGCCAGCACCGGAACTTCCGCTCGTACAGCTAATCTTGATGGTGTTGCTTCCGCTAACCAACGTACCAGCTGGTATATCATAGTTGTAGACCTCGCCATACCCCCGATATGCGCCTCGAGTCAAACCACGCGAATCGATCTTTGTTGGCGCAGCAGGTGTGGCAGCGCTGAAGCTATTGACTACAACTGATGGACGACAACCAGCGAAGGAGAGTGTGGTACCAACACGGAGTGTCGCTGCGGCGGTAGAGGTGCCCGAAAACTTGATGGTAAGGGGGTTGTTGTCTTTGACGATAGCCATGGGGACACTGTCAAGGGTGCTAGAGCCAACTGTATACGTCAATGGACCCCAGGATGCCATGCGCGAATCTGTGGGGTGCATTCGCAATTGCTTGTCTGCGTTGCGGAAGCCTTTGGGCTGGCCATCCCATTCGCCGATGCGCCAGACTGAAGTCTTGGTTTCGGTATCGGCAGCAATGTTCGCAGTGGTTGCCTTTCCGGCTGAGACTGTCACACTGGCGGCTTTGACCTTGAACTCCCCCTGGTAGAGGACCTGGGTGTAGGTGCCAGGCCTCATTGCTGGCGATGTGAATTTGCCGCTGCTATCAGCGTACGCCCAGTATTGGGATGCATCGTTGTACCAGTGCAACACCCGTTGGAAACTGGAGCTAACACCTGTTGCCGTTCCAGTCACTGTACCCCTGGCGGATGGAGCCACATAGCCTGTTACACTAAGGTCCTTGAAGAATGTAGTGTCCATACTGGAGCCACCTGCGGGTATACCAGAGCGAGAGAAGGCTAGGGCATACGGCCCGTGCAGACCCTGACGGAACTTCTCTGTTTGAACGTGGCCTGAAATGTACGCGTATGAAATCAGTGTATGCCTCATATGCAGTTCTTACAGGGTCATTCCTTACCACTGTTCATGTAGAATGTCAATGAAGTGTAGTCTCCTAGAGCGAGGGTATACAAAGTCAGTATATGTCTCATATTCAAGTTGTAGAGAGACATCTCTTACCTCCATTGTTTGTGTTGATGTCGCGGTGGAAAGGGCCACCGGATGAGGCTTCGTAAGAGTAGGAGTTCATAAGGAAGCAGGCGTGAACTGCGTCGGTACCATCACGATAGACACAGTGCTAAAACACGTCAATAAAGAAACTCAGTAAGATGATGGCTTGGAGGGACACTTACTGTAGTGTCGTCAATGAAGCGCTCACTCGAGTAAAATTTACTTCGCGTTTGCCCATTTACTACAAACACATCTGACCCTTCGACCGTCGATGTCGACCCAACAGTTGTTGATACGACGCCAAAGGGATACTCTAGTGGTAGAGCGCTACTTTTCAGACGAGCGATGAAGCGCAATTCACCGATGCTGGGCTCGGCAGTCGTATATGTCGCCATGTATATTGTCGCTTCGCCGGACTTCGCGACAAGGTAGTGCGTCAAGGTACTAGTCGTGCAAGTAACCTTGACATATTGGCCTGATTCATTCTATCAGCTCCCAATCCCGAAGTAAGGGATATATAACTGACTGCTAATCGTCTCGTACTTGACAGTTGCAGTGCCTAGCCCAGACGAGATGTGCGATCCCTTCTCCGACGACTGCAACTCTTCTCCTCGGTATTTGATCGAAGTGATATCACAGCTCTTTGCATTGACGGTAAAGATGAGGGGATTGGACGCGCCAGTATCAACAACAATGTTGTCCCCACTCTGTGAGGCGCCAAAAGCGGCCAGTGCCGAGGGAGAGAGCGTGGCCGCAGCCAACAGTGCGCTCTTGAACAACATGGCAAGAGACGAAGGTTTCGAAACTATTGATCAACAGAATGGCCAGTAGAAGTCAAAGGAATAGCACAGACTTGTAAAAAGAATGTTGGTTTGATACCCTTACCTATATGCTCACCTCTCGAACCAACAGCAAGGACTTGCTACATTGTGCAATACCAGTCGGTTGCAAATGCTCCGAAATACTCATCACGCCCACCCGGGTCTTCCACTAGCCAGAAAGCTTCCACATCTCTTATCCAAGAAAAGCCACATTTGCGGTCGTTTGACATCCCAATTCACCGCACTATGAGACCGAAAGGGCGGGTGGTATACTAAGCAGAGGTAGTGATTCATGCTGGGTACATACACCTCGGCATGAGATCGCTTTAATTCCCCGGATCGACAATATTGAGTGATGATGTTGTCCTAGGGGCTAAGATTGCTATGAGGGGTGGATGATTCCGGAGTCCGGGGTATATGCACAATTAGTGGCGGAACATCTTGGCCTGTAAGACAAGCATTATGGAACAACTTGGCTGGACTGCATGGGGTAACGCCGTTGCCGACATGGTCAAAAAAGTCCGGAAAACCGGTCGCAAGGAGCGAATAAGGGTTTCATGTAGAGATGGGACGTTATTGAAATGGCAAAAAAGCGTCGCGGTAAGTCGTCTGCAAGGTGGGTGTGCTACGGCTCTTTTGGATATTAAGGTTTGAAATAGAGCCGAGGACTCGCGAGAAATTAGTTCTTTCGTAAACGGGAATAAGACTATATATGAAGGCACGTCAGAAACAGTTAAAAGAACGAATGTTACTAAAGATGACCCTAGCCACAGTGCGATATTCCCTTGTCGCTCAATCATCGCCACCTGGGCAGTCATTTCTGTACAGTGGATTGACTTCCACCTCTCGGCACCAAAGCGCCCACGGCCTCGTCAGTGTGCCTGAAATCGACTCCCAGGCATCATGGCATTCGCTGTCGCTCAAGTACTTCAAATTACCGCCCTCAACCTTGGCATGTCCTGACTTGATCTTCCCACCAGCTTGAACATCTACCTTGCCTTCAAGCGCGTAGCCGGTGTGGGCGTTCAATATTGTCATTGCCGTCGTTTGCGCCGTGGCTGCCTCCCTTGTGTATATCGCTTGGTAGACAGCTTCCTCGATGCCGTGCGCGACGGTCGTAAAGCCATGTCCTTGGAGCAGAACAACTGCGTGATCAGGATCCATCTTGGGCTCTGCGGATGAACCACCGAGCTGCGTCGGCAGAGCGGAGCGTACTTTTGAATATATGAAGCCAGTTGAAGTTGCTGGTTTAAACGCAGCTGCGAGGGACGAGCCAAGTGTACTATCGCGGACAAGGAGGTCATGCTTGGAGCCTGATGGGTAGTGGCTCGAGGCATCCCAGACTGGAACGTTGGTACCTAGATCGAATGCATCAGCGCCTGGCAAGATATTGTGGTTCGGGAAACTTACCCAAGAAGCCAGCCATGTGTATGGTGTTCTTCAGTGGCACACCGCTTACACAATACGGCAGCACGTCGGCAGCATGGCTATGCACCACACAGTTGATGGCAGGAAATCTCTTGTATATCTCACTATGGATGTGCCTCTCGAGGTAGCCTGGCTTCGCATTCTTCTCGACCGCCTCCGCACCGTCCACGTTGTATTCAACCAAATCGTCTTGTGAGCTGACGAGTGCTGGCGGCATGTTGCAAGGCATCCAGAAGGTCGCAGGGTTATCCGGCGACCGCACCGAGATGTGTCCATATGCGTCTAGGATTTTTGCATTGTGGAGGATATGGCAGGCTGTAACCAGGCCCTTGAAGAGGTCTTCAAGGCCTACCTTTTCGCGTTTCGGGAAGTATCCAGCGGACATTTTTCAGAGATACAGTTAGTGCTTGCGACATCTTGGGTTGCGGCATGTGCAAGTTGTATAGAGATGTTGTTCCTGCTTCGCGCATCCGATGACGTGCGTTGCCCGCGGGTGGGGGCGGGGAAATGACTGGCGGGTGCACCGCTCCTGGGCCAGCAGTTTCCAAGCATCTTCAACCACACTACAGCATCGACGAACCTATATCCACCCACTCCAAGCATACCCTTTGCTTCCATACACGAACACTGGAGAAGAGTTTAGGTTGATTCCTCACTGTATGCGGCATAAGAAAACTATCGTACATTGTTTGGTGGCGTGTTCATCCACTCAGCCATTGATGTTGCCATCCACCATCCCCTTTAATTCATTGTATGCTCGTTGTCTATATCTGTGTATGCGATATGCCAAACGCCGTGTTTCACCACAAGCGTGCAGAAAGCTCTATGAGCTGGACGTGTCAGTCCAATGGTTGATATGCCGTTAACCCCTTCGTGTGCCTGCACTGGACATTGCTGCCAGTGCCGACTACAGTAAGGTTGCCTAGCCGCATCCTACAAGTCCCCTGAATGTCCATACTTCCAATGCCTGTCACGGCTGGCGAAGTATCCCACCCAGATGTTCTCTTTTGTGAATGACGCCGGTAGTATGCATCAACGTCAGATCTCCCCTTTGCGTACGTCGGTCACAGCTTCTCTCTGTCATGTGTATCGTCTTCTTTCCCTCATCAACCCATCTCCACGTCAGCGTCTTGCTCTCCCATACCATCCACAAGATCACTGTCGCCACTCTCCCCACTTGTCTCCTCGCTGTCGCTGTCTTCGTCCACAATCTTGCCTTCCACCTCGCACTTCCTCGCATAACAACAGCCGTTCGATTCTTCTTTACCACCGACCCCAATCCCAATGTACAAGCCCTGTTTCACCTCCTCGATAATCTTATCAAGGTCAACCGTGCAGTCGCCATCGTTCTCGTAGATAATCTTCTTGGCTCGGCTATTGGCTGCTGCCTTTGTGGAATGCACCGAAGTGATGTGCGCGGTGCCGATGTTATCATGAAAGCTCGAGGCGGTCGGATAGCAAGTATCGGTCACGATGTATATCATATAGGGACCCGAGGTCGCAGCGTTTACGATGGTAGCGGTTGGCGGATTGGGTTGTTCGATGCTTTGCTGAATGTACGAATCGCCGTCGTGGATGTTTTGGTTGTTGTCGTTATCGTAGGAGCGCTGGGTAGGTGTAGGCCCATCCTTGCTGTTCATGAAATGGTGGGTGTTTTGAGAGTCGGGCGCCATCGCAGGCGACGAGCTCTTCTCCAACAGCACAGCTAACGGAGAGTAACGACAACTGCGGCGGAATATAAAAATGCGAGAATAGGACTATTATCGCAAAAAAAGGAAAAAGAAAGAAAGAGAGACTAGTTGGCTCTTGCAAGATATGCAATGCCACCACACTTTCCAAACGCAGCCCAAAAAAACCGACGCAAAAGTTTACGATGTTGCAAGCATGGGAATCTGACGCACAAAGAGGGGTTTTCTGGAAAAAAGCGATGTGCGGCTAGACCGCATTTCTAATTTATAATACTCACAGTGCGTCGAGTGGGTGCGGCCGTGTGCCAGTATTTGCTCCGCGGAGGACAGAAATGCGAGAAGAAGGCTTCTTTTTAGCTTATGGGAAGTGGCGAACATTCCCACAAGGAGCACATGAGGCTCGCGACACTTCCTCTGCATTTGCCACACAGAGCAAGCAGGGAAGATGTTAGGGATCTCACGCGCATCACCAACCATGCCTCAGCCACAGCTTAATGCCCAAAATTATATTCGAGAAAATTCCTTTTTCCTTGCAAAGGTGATCTGTCGGCGAAATAAAAGTCAAAAGTTGTTGATCTTGCAACAAATAGGGCGTTGGTCACTGGGGTCACGCGGAGATCATGGACAAATCTAAAGACTTGTAGCAACTCTGCCCGAGCTGCTGCGTGACTTTTCTGCCCGACCTCGCCGCCGGATGCGATGGGTGGGGTTTCGCGTCGTTGCCAGTCCCATCATGGGCCGAAAAGAAAAGAAGAAGCCGCTGGCATGTGCGAGCGGTACGTAGAAATGATCAGCTACCGCTTAGATCTAGAGTGCCCACAGTCGTGACCCTGGCTGCAAACGTGTTCTAGACACTGTGGACCTGGTGGTCCCTGAAGTTGAGTAGTGTAGTGCGGCTCCAGGTGCCGACGACGAATCACACGTCTTGGAAATGCGCTTAGCGTACTGGAGCAGATTCCGAGATCAGATGCTAGTTCGTGACGTTGTCCAAGGATACCCGATCCCTGCATTGTGCACCGCGGCATCCGATTGCGGGAGAGCTGGTTAGCGGTCCATCCGGTTGATCGGGTGAGAACACTGGGCCTGAGGCTGAAAGTCCTCGAACCTGGGACCGCAAGGCTTAGTCTGCAACTTACTTTTACTAGCATACCATGTCTTTGTTACCGACCGGCAGATGTTGTTGCAAAGCCAAAAGATGTCGGAAGACCTGGCATCGGCACGGCAGGTCACATTCCCACAACTACATCGACATCTGATACCTTCCTCGTCCTCATCCTGGTTGTCAGTCTGTACCAACAAAGTCCTGGGTACTGATCTCTGTAGCGAACCAAGAATGTCTTGGAGCAGTTGAGTTTTTGCGATGCATGCAACACGCCAAGTCAGATTTTCACAAATCACATTATATGTAGTCATACAGGATCCAAGACAGATGCAGCCCACTCTCCACCTGCCGTCATGTTTGTTTGCTATGCCAGACCTAGCGCCACCAGCTCCGTACGCTGCTAAGTTTATCCGTCCCTATGATACAAAAGAGAGAAAGGAGACCATGGTAGTGCCATGGGAAGAAGACAGGATGAGTTTACTCCTCCTTTTGCGTCGCCGACTGGGCTTCGCTGGCTGGCTGAGCCTCCTCCTGATGCTGCTCAACGCTCTTTTCCTTCTGTTGGTCCTCGGCGACCTCGACAGTTGGTGGAGCCTCGCTGGCTTCAGGAGCGTTGGCTTGTTCCTGCGTCTCGGGATTACGGCCCTCGGCGTCAGGATGGGGAGGGGCAACGCCATTTTCCTCAGCATCGCCATGTGAGTCCACGAGGCCCTCATAGATCTCGTGACCTTCACCATCGATAATACGGGTCCGGGTCTCGTAGCGGGTCTTGAAGCTGACTTTGCCGGCAAGTGCTGATACCTCATCATCGTCGAGGATACGGCCGTTCTCGTCGCGGTACTCAATACGCTCTTCTTTCGATACAACCGGGAGGTCCTTGGGAGGCTCCTGAGGTGGCTGGGAAACTACCGCTTGTTCAGACATCACATTCTCCTGCTTCGGCTCCTTTGCTTCCTGGATTGGTTGCTGATTTTGCTGCTGATTTTGCTGCTCCTTGGGTTGCTCTTGCTGAACTTGGGGAACGACTTCTGGTGCGGCTTGGACTGGAGGCGCAGGAGGTGCAGAAGAAGGTACAGCGACAGATGCTACCGGCTCAGAGTGCATGGTGTTGTATGCTTCATACTGGAATCAGTTAGTAGGTGTCGGCCGTTCACCATGTGAAGAGTACTTACAGAAGTGAGGAAGTTGTTGCAGTCCCAGTCCCAAGAGTCGAAGAGCTTGACACTGTTGCAAGCATCCTTGGTCCATGCGTTGCCGTATGCTAATGGAGAGTATACAGTGAAGACCGTGATGGCGATAGCCAGGAAACCAACAGCTGCTGCTTGACCGATAGCAGGGTACTGCCTCAGGCCAAAGACGCTGAAGCGGTAGCTTACAAAGTCGAAGATCTGGCAAAGAGCGAGAATGGCAAAGTAAAGAGCGGGTAGGTAGTGGTGCAAGAACAGTTGACGCGCCATCAGGTAGAATGGGAAGTAATGGAAGGCCCATCCGAGAATACTCATGCCGACCTCGTAGTCGAAACGCTTGAAGGTGACATTGCTGTAGTCGCGGTAGCCGCGCTGCCAGCGAAGGATTGCGATACCCTTGATAGCAATGTAGAGAGCAATGAGCGCGCTAGAGCTCCACCAAATCACTGGGTTACCCAAAAGGTAGATCTGACGGTTGTGCTTGCCCCAGAAGTTGATACCGCGGCGTAGGATTGGCCAAGATGGAGGGCGAGAATCCCAGGCATGCGATTCAGTAAGGCCAGCGTTGGTCTTCCACATGACCTTCTGCAATTCCCAGAACTTGCCGAAAAACCCGGGGTTACGGTAGTTGACCTTCTCGACCTCACCATCCACCATCAACGGGTGGACATTGCCCTCGATGTACCAGACGCTGTTGGGCAAGGTACCTTGCCTAGCGCAGGTAACCTCTTGCTGCTCAAAACCCCAGTCGGGAAGCTTGACTTTGTGCGAGAATAGCGCGCAGCCAGTCATGACGTGGACAAGCCTAAACTTCGTCTGGATAGTTCGGACGCGCTTCTTAGCCACGGCTCCGTCAGACTTGCTCTTAACAATCTCAATACGGAAGAGGTCGTTCGCGTCGCCCTCAAAGCCTTCGTAGCCGTACGCAGAAACTTCGTTTTGCCAGTCAGCCTCAGTAACAGGCGCGCGGACATCGTGGGAGTGAAGGCGGCGATCGGTAGTGATATGGTAAAGACGAATGACACCACCATCCTCGATGTAATCTGGGCCGACGTTGTCCCATGCCTTTGGGCTTGTGAGGTTTGGTCCATTGTAGTCTTCAGGCATGATCGGCAGAGTCTGGTTCTCTAGAATCCAGATATTGTTCTCGTCCTTGTGAGGATAGAGCGTGATTTGTTGCTGCTTGCTACCGGTTGGGTACATGTGACTGTGTGAGTGAAGGTATCCACCCTGAGTGTTCCAGTGGCGCAGAGAGACACGGCTTCCATAGGCGACGTCAGCAGGAACAGCTTGCATGCCCTTGGAGTTCAGTGTCGCTTGGAATTCCGAGGACATGAAGCCGTCACCTTCGCCAGGGTTGACCAGGCAGAGGAAATGGATTCCGAACATGGCCATATAGAACGAGACAGGAATGACAATCAAGCAGAACATGCGGGCGAAGAAGTGCTTGAACCATAATCGTGGTGTGACGTTCTTGGTGTCCCCAAGAAGGACCCAGAGTTGCACAAGCGTCAAGCTGCCGACCCAGGCAATAGTAAATAGGCCAACCCACTTGACACTGACTGTCGCGCCGAGTCCAACACCGGAAGTGACCAACCAGAACCACCAGGATGGCTGGAAGGCCTTTGCGGGTCCTTGTTCGTGCTGGTTCATGAAGCTTGTCCAGGCGAGTGCGGTAAGGGCTGTGAAGATGACGAGCGGCGAGTCGAGGAGGATAAGGCGGGACTGGGTCACGAGTGCGTTGTCTAGCAATGGTTAGTATATATGGTGATAGATGGATGTGTGCGTCCTACCGAAGATGACGAGGCCAGCACCCAGGGCTGCGGTGGTAGTACGGCAGCCAGCAGCCTTCAGAGTAAGGAACATGGTCGGAATCGTCAGAATACCGAGGATGGCGGGCAACATGCGCATAGTGACATATGGAACCTTGGGCTCCAGGTAATCCTTGCCAATATCCTTGAAGTCGAAGTTTCCGTCAAATCCACCTAACCATCCTGCCAATGTGATGAGGAGTTTCGCAAGCGGAGGGTGGACATCCATGAAGAACCTGCCCTTGATGTATTTCGACGCAAACCCACCGAAGCTGAGATGTAAGTCAGCGAACAAGTTCTTTAGATTCTTGCTTAGACGATGCGGCTTACTGGACTTCGTCGAAGACAACGCTGGTCGGCTGTTGAATGCGGAAGAGGCGTACAACAGCAGCCACGCCAGTCAACATGGCCAACAACGACCAGTCCGATCCGGGGAGGTTGAAGATATCATGGTCTTGCACTCCCTCGGAGGTGTAGCCTTGGACATTCTGCTGCTGCTGCTGATGCTGCGTCTTTTGCTGCTTTCGGCCGTTGGGTGCTGGCGACCGCGACTTGGAACGCGACTTGGATCTCTTCGATTGGGGCTTCTCGCCTAGGTAGGCATTGGATGCCGATAGGCTCGCCATGACGGCGGGAGGTGACGATGTGTCGTGGCTCGATCAGCTGGTAGACGGCGTTGTACCAAAAGTTGGGAACGCTGCGGAGTTGCAACTATAGTCTGGGTGGAAGGCGCTTGGGGCCAATGTCGTAACAAAAAGAATTAAAGAGAGTTGAAAAAGAGTCCCATCAAGATGAGAGGAGAGAAGAGGTGGGAGTCTCAATGGTAGGCGCAACAGTTCAAGCTAGGGGGAGGGTCCCGCGAGGAGTAGTGGTTGCGTTGCGTACCAATTAACCCTAGTTGCAAGCTGTTCCTTACGACGGGCCTTACCGAACTGGGAGGGCTGAAAATAGGTCAAGGCCCGTATAGAACAATCACTCCACGCAATGTTCTGTCCAAGTTGAAGAGTCCAGGCAATCTTTCCGGCAATAGTGGTCTGACGACTTGACAGCGTTCGCAAGCCGAGGCGCCTTGGGTATTGCGCCGAGTGCTTCACCTTGACATGTGTGGCTGGTGCGTGTGGCTCAACTGTGGCTGAAAATCGTCGGCCCGGAACATCTTTCTCGCAGCAGCGGGCCTGTTGTACTATGGGAACTTTGCGACAACTCCAAGCCCAGTCGCCGCTACCCCATCGTCCGCAACCGCCCCACGCGATCTACGCGCAAGCCAGTAACAGCAGGTAGTCGCGATTGAGATCTTGCTCCCGGCGCCTAGAAAGAACCCCTTGTTCCTGCCCTGGCGATCGGTTTACCTATCTTTTGCGACTTGTAAACAGGACTACCGATACCATCCCTCGAACCCGTAACGAACATCATCACAACGCGCCATGGCCAACTCTAACGGTGAAGGCGCTCCTGCAGGACCGCCAGAGCTCGACGTCAAGCCACCAGAGAACCTGGTTATCCCCCCACCCAACGTGCGCGAAACGATCGCAAAGACGGCTGATTTCGTCGCTCGCCGAGGCGAATCACATTTCAATGGACTGAAGCAGCGCGTCACGTCTGATCCTTCAGCTGCGAACAACCGTAACTTTGTATTCGTTTTGGAGGAGGACCCCTACAATGCCTACTTCCTGTGGTATCTTCAGCAACTCAAGGAGGGCCATGGGCGATCAGCTGGAAGTGCTAAGCAAGTGGTTGACAACAAACCCAAGGGTCCTCCAGAACCGCCCAAGTTCCGCTTTTCCGCGCGTATGCCCAACATCAGCGCAAAGGATTTGGAGGTGTTGAAGCTCACTGCTCTGTACACGGCGCGCGTGGGTGAGAACTGGTTGAAGGACTTGCGCAACCGTGAGTCTGGCAACTTTCAGTTTGATTTTCTCCGACCAAATCACAGCTTCTTCCAGTTCTTCCGATCGCTCGTTGAACAGTACAAGATCCTGCTTGAGGAAGAAGCCACAGTCGAGGCACGCATCGAGGAGTTGCAGCAAAACATCAAGAACCGATTCCATGTGTTAGATCGCGCCAAGGGACGCGCCGAGTACGTCAAATATGTGACTGCACAGAAAGAGAAAGAGGAGAAGAAGGTGGAGGCCGAGAAGCAAGAGTATGCGACGGTCGACTGGCACGACTTTACAGTCATCGCGACTGTGCTCTTTGATGAAGCTGACGATGCAGCGGATCTGCCTCCTCCCGCACAGCTGAATGATCTGCAGTCGCAGTCGCTCGAACAGAAGGCTGCGGTCTCACTATCAACAAGGCGTCTCGAAGAAGCCATGCCCGACGAGATGACTTACTACAACGTCTCACAGCAGCAGGTCCTACCGCCTCAGATGCCGCCAAACTACGCCCCTGCCGCACCACCTGTGCAGCCACCCTATGGCGTACCGTCCTACGCGCCTCCCCCTATGCCCGACTATCGGACGCCGGCACAGATATCACGCGAGGAAGAGCAAGCTCGGCAGGCAAGGGAGCGTCAAGCGGAGAACGAGCAGCGCGCACGCGCTCAGGCTGCTGCCAGAGGAGCGCCTGGTCGCATTGTCACAGACTACGTTCCCCGCGCTGCCGCAAAGAAGGCAAACGTTCCGATGGCCGTATGCCCTAACTGCAAGCAGCAAATCCCCTCAAACGAGATGGACGAGCACATTCGCAGTAAGTTTTCCCCTTTTTCTATTTTTCCAAGAGCCTTTACTAACGCTGTATGCTAGTCGAATTGCTTGATCCACGCTGGAAGGAACAGCGCGACAAGGCGGAAGCCCGGTACTCTACCACGATTAACACCGCCGACGTTGCAAACAACCTTAAACGTTTCGCTAGTCAGCGCGAAGATATCTACGATGGTGCTACAGGATTACCCATATCTGCAGAGGAAGAAGCTCGGAGGAAGAAAGCTGCACTGTCGTACGACGGCCAGCCTGATCCTGCCAAGGACGCTGCCCGTATTTCGCAAATGCAAAGCATGAATGTCCAGGAGCAGCTTCGCAGGATTCAAGAGAAGCATCGCCAATAGGGCGTAGATACGAGTAAGTCTTGATTTTTCTTCCACGTGATTCGTTGTTCAGGACATCAATTGCTCTACTTGCATTGGGTGGCGTTTTTGGCGATGTCACTTGTGTATACCACCGACCAGACGCCAAAAGAGCTTCATAGGTTCGATAGTTCCGAGTCATTAGCTCGGTTGTAAAACAACAGCTGCAAAAGCTTAATGAAAAGTGTACCTCAATTTCGTGCTCCGTCTACAATCCGTTTCCGCAGTGTTTAGCGTGGGGCAAGCTGTGGTAGTTCTGCTCACTGCTCGGACTTTCGAAGCTTCGCTCCGACATGTGCCCCAGACCTATGACCTAACCAGCGACTTTTATTCCCAGGTCGCACCGTCCTCATACACACTTCCGCACATCGTCCGCAATCATGTCATTAGCACAGGCAACAAAATGCGACATGGCCTATCAGGTGCGCTCGCTCGTACGTACCCCTCCTACATTATTTCGATATATCCGCTGCAGCGACTCATGATGTGTCGCCTCATGTGATTCGCGCAGTACTTCTACACTGTCCCTACGTGTACTGTGCAGATGCACTGCGCGCGCACATGTCGCTTCTCTTGTCGTAGAACATTGACTAATTACTCTCTGCAGTACCGCTCCCTCCTGCGCCAGAGCAGCCAGTTCGCCGCCTACAATTTCCGCGAATATGCCAAACGGAGAACTCGCGATGCGTTCCGGGACAGCAAGAATGTGACAGAAGAGCGAACAATACAAGAGCTGGTACAGAAGGGCTTGAGCGAATTGCAAATGCTGAAGGTAAGATAGATTTCTGCTCGTTCGGTATTGGAGGTGGAGGGTCTGCAGCGCGCAGCGGAGAAGGTGGCAAGCAAGACAGATCGCAGCCTATAAACCCATCAGGGGATGCATTTTGTGGGATGCGACAACGACGGATGGGGCGCAGGAGTGTAGCACGGAATGCACTGGGATGGACGCTGACTCGGTTCACAGAGGCAAACGGTGATAAGCCAATTCTACCAGATCGATCGATTAGTCGTCGAAGGAGGGAAAGAGGGCAAGCAAAAGGGTGACAGAAATGACATCGTCAGAGTGAAGGATCAGGGCTGGGACTGAGTGGTCCGCTCAAAAGTGCGGATACGGATAATGAGACGAAATGATCTTGTAACAATATGGCGTGCATTGCATGCGGATGCGGGAACATGCACGGTAGCAGAACAGCTGCGCCTGTCCCGACGACGATGGAAAATCGAGAATGAGTATACTGTACTATATCGTGCCTGTCATTCAACTCTATCGAATGGAATGTTCAGATTAAATGTGAAGTTCGCATGACAACAAGCATCGGTACTTCTTGCGCTTGTACAAAAAACATGAGTTGTTAGGAAAACATCACGACTATTGTTGGTGTGAATGTTTCATTGTCTTGTCTTCTATCGTGTGTATATTGTTTGATTTGCGGAACTTATAAGTGGCTCGTTCGTATGCGTCATTGCAGAACTGGGATCAACCAAACCACAATGCTAGATCAGATAGAAGTATATCCGAGAGTTGACTGAATTGGATTTGATGTTTTAAAATTGACTGAAATCACTTTATTGAGAGGCTATGCAGAAGACTGATGATTGCGTCTCAAGTCTCAAGGCAGCGATCGCAGATGCACTCAAAAGGGTCTAGCGGCGCACGGTTGTGCCTGCCATCTGCAAAGCGACGCGCTTCCCCTTCACGCATCGCGACTTCCCGTTGCATTGCGCCGACTCTCATACCCACTTTCACCGACTGATCCAGTCCTTATCGAGGAAACCACACGTCGCCATGGCTCCGGTACGTCACCTCATCTTTCCGTTCGAGCGTGCATCCTCAAGCTGCGTCTGTTACATCGAGTTGCCGCCATTTGCACGCGCGCGACGTAACATCGCTATTGCCATCACGTGCATCGCATCCTGAACATCTCATCTTCTTATCATCGACGCGACATCGTTTTGTGGAGGAAACGTCGCAAAGAGATCGCCTTGTGGTCTAGAGCCTCGCCTGCTTGACGGGTGGTGATGAGTACCTCATTGGTACCTACTTTCCACTCATGCAAAGCAGCGGCCATGACCTATTTTTCTTTAATCTGAACAAGATAGCATATACGCGCGTATGTTTGTCAGACTGGAAGCTAACATCATGTGACTAGTTCCGGAACAGGGACCGATCCAACAGATCAGGGCGTGGTCAAATAGAACATAATGTGTTAGAAGGACTTCCCATCAGTCAATACCGGGAAGCAGAAATTACTATTGAACCAAATTCGGCCGATAACAAACCTTTGGATAAGGATGCTTGGCCTGAACTACCCATGCCTCGAGACTCTCACATGTTGCCTGAGCATTCTCAACAGTTACTGCGAGCAGCACGATCTGGGAAGTTATATAAGCCACCCGCACCTCCAGAAGACGACAACGAGATGAAGGATGAAGAAGAAGAGACCAAAGAAATTCGTACAGGATTCACTATCAAGAAGTACGTCAAAGTCGCACGACATCTAGAAGTCCCGGAACCAGAATATCTTGCAAAGAGAAGGAAGGGTCTACCGTCACCCTACGTCAATGGTCAGGTCGCACAACCTGCACTGCGAGAAACCAAAGTAAAGAAGCTCGATGCCGATGGCAATGTGGCTGTTTACAAAGTGCTTGTACCAGAAGGTCAGGCTGTAGAAGGCGAAGTTCAACCCACAGACGCCGCGATTGAAGTCGCACCAGCTACTGCGGCGCCAGGCACCATCGTCGAAGGAGTTGGTGTGGTGAACGCGGAGGGCGTGGTCGTAGCTAACGACATTCTACAACAAACGCCACCTAGGCGAAGGCCACCACCTCCTAAGAAGAAGGTGAAGCGTGGAGGTCCGGGCAGAGGCAAGAAGAAGGTCGTCTTCGCCGAGGGTGGAGCAGAGCAAGGAACGCCAGCATCACTTGCTGGTGGTGACTTGCTGGGTGTACCAGGCGTCAAACAAGAGGATGGATCAGTAGCACCTTCAGATGGCGGAGATACACCAATGGCAGACGCCGGCGGCGAGGAAGAGGAGGCTTCTGGCGAGGAGGGCTCAGAAGACGAGGACCAAGACATGGAACATACCTCTAACCCAGCGACCCCTCAGACATCTTCTGTAGCTCCGACCAGCGCTCCAGCGAACGAGATATCTAGCTTCACAGAGGCTACTCCAGCAGAAAGCGCCGAGCTAGCTACCGAAGCACCACCGACTTCCAACGAGCCTTCCGAAGATACCGCAACAATCGAAAGGACCACACTCGAAGCCGTCCCGGCTGACACGACCGACACGATTATGCAAACGCCGAAGCGTGACCCTTCAAGTTCACCTGATCTACCGCTCTCTGCCGTCTCCCATAGTCGCCAGAACTCTATGAACCAGATCTCGACATCTGATACCACCACAGAAGCCTTCATTCCTGGAGATGCTCAGAATGAAGTCCTAGCGCCAACCGTGGAAGAGAGCACGGCACCAGCACCGGTGGTGGCATCTGAGCCTCAGCCCGAACCCGAACCCGAATCTGTTCCTGCACCAGTACCCGAAGCTGAGCTCAAAGCTGAGCCCAAAGCTGAGCCTGAACCTGTGCAACAAACATCAGTCGCTCCTCCCGCGCCACGTTCCGAGTCAGACCCTATGGGAAGTCTTGAGCGACAGCTGGAGAAAGACAACGAGGATATGAGTGGGTCATAGAATGGCCAAGCCAAATCCTTCCGCACTTCAAAAGCTTGTTTCATTTGCTGTACATTGTGTGCAACTGCAGCAGGAAGGCAACCAAAGAACAGAGTCAGGAACTCGTGTGCCCATATGCGAGGAACTGTGGGTGCATATGTTTATGGATTTGAGCATAGCTTTAGTCTTTAGTCAGGCGTTACGCACATCATTGTATTAATATCAACGACCTTATCACTTTTCTGACCTACTTTCCTTGATTCACACGCTGCTCATTTCCTAGTTGCTGGGGGCTCTTTTCCCGCATATTTCCGTAGTGTATTGCTGTTGCCGATGGAGATATGAGCGTTATGGTCAGATACGCTACCCCACATTCTCACGCACGCTCATACGTCATTTTCAACTTTCCCCGTCGGGAACCACATTTATCACACCCTCACTAACTCAGCCTAGGAGACACTAACGCAACAAAGGCAGGTCATTTACCGTGCTATCGGCCTTGTGTTCGAGTGTATATATGAGTGACTGACTTCACAGCAATTGAATCTTACCTTCCCGGAAATCTCGCGATATTGGATAAGCAGACATCATGCCTTCGATAAGCGACATCGTGAAGGCAAGCCAGCCTGACCTAGCCTCATATGAGGAGCTTTGTAAGTACTCTTTCAATTCCGTCGATACTAGCATTAACGGCGATCCAGACAAATGGTTCCACACGCACCCCGAGCTCTCTTTTCAAGAAGCCAAGACTGCCGAGGCCATCGTAAAACATCTCGAAACCTTCAAGGCTTTCACGATCCACACTTCTATCGGCGGCCACGGTATTGCTGCCAGCTTCTCCAACGGCCCTGGAAAGACCCTTCTCTTACGTGCTGACATTGACGCGCTGCCTGTTGAAGAGAAGACCGGGCTGAACTATGCGAGTACGGCGCGTATGAAGGACTTAGATGATGTTGAGAAACCCATTATGCATGCCTGTGGCCATGACATGCATATTACAGCGTTGCTTGCAGCGGCAGAAACTCTAGTCAAATGTAAAGACGCATGGAGCGGAGAACTGATTCTGGTGTTTCAACCAGCGGAAGAGAGGGCAGGCGGTGCGCAAAACATGGTAGACGACGGGCTCTACCAGAAGGTCAAGGAGCCAGACGTCGTTGTCGGCGCGCATGTCATGCCAGAAAGAGCCGGTGTCATAGGAACAAAGCATGGTTTGATCGCCAGCTCTGCAGATAGATTTCAACTCCGCATCGAGGGCCGGCAAGCCCACGCATCCACCCCACACCGCGGCATCGATCCTATCCTTCAAGCCGCTTCCACAATTATGCGTCTCCAATCCATTGTAGCGCGAGAAGTAGATCCCCTGGACTTCGCCGTCGTAACAGTCTCTGCCTTCCATGCCGGCGACGCCGAAAATATCATTCCCTCGGAAGCCAACCTAAAGATCGACGTCCGCGCCGCCTTGCCCCAGACCCGCGAACGTGTACTTGCTAGCGTGAAGCGTATCGTCGCTGCCGAGGCCGAAGCATCAAACAATCCAAATGCTCCCACCTTGACACCAACAACGCAGTTCCCCTTACTCTTCAATGATGCCGACATTACCAATGCACTAGAAGAGTCGTTCTCAGCTCACTTTCAACCTGGCAAGCATTCTTATCAGTCTGACATTGCGCGCTTGCAGGGTTCAGAAGACTTTGGTATCTTGGCTACCGCGATCGGTAAGCCGAGTTGCTTTTTCTTATATGGAGGAACGGATCCAGCGGTTTGGGACAAGGCGGAGAAGGAGGGAAGGCTTAGTGAGGATGTTCCAGGAAACCATAGTCCGTTCTTCGCACCGGTTGTGCAGCCTACGTTGACGGTGGGAATGGAGGGATATGTTGTTGCTGCATTGACCTTCCTGAAGAAAGCGGAGTGAGTGAGTTGTTAAGAATTTCTTTTGTGCGAGAAGGCAAGTGCCAGAGGCGTTCTAGGTGGTAAGGTATGGTGTAAGGGAACGAGATGCTTAAGGTCGGGCGTAGATCACGAACAGCTATGTGTGCCTCAAGCGTAACAGGTTTAGTCTTGGTATCTAAGTGTATCCATCGGTCCTCTTCCTAATCAATCTTATATCTGGCCCAGTTCTGTCTATTCCATCCACTGACTTCTTTCCCCTGGTCTTAGAAGACCAGATCTTCACCAGTGTTCCGTGTCTCACTTTCGCCTGCTACCTACGTATGCCGACCAAACGTAGAATGAGATTCTTGAATGAGGTCCGACTATAGGGTCAACGCAAAGTCGTCTTAGTTCTCAGGAAGTAACGGCTGGAAAACTCTTTTGGGAGGTGGGCTTACCATATCGTCCCATGGTTCGGCTCGTTGGGTTGGCGTTATGGGTGTCGGCCTGGAGGTGGTGGCATATGATCGCGGCAGCGGGATCTGCTCATCGGTAGACATATGCTCTCTCTTGTCGACAACGGCGAGTACGAGACCAGCCATAGGCATGAGCCAGAGTAAACTTCTATGTGTTAGTATGGTTCTGCATACGTCATGAGCTGTACTCACCATTCAAAGGCTCCTATAACAACCCTTACGACAAACGTTTTGACGTGGGCTGTAGGATCTACTTCTCCCCATTGCGAGATCAACACAACGATCAATGCAGTATCGACTAGCCAGAAAAAGCTCATGAACAGGTGTATTGCTAGCGAGATCTTGATGTTGTGCGTTGTTGTAGATGTACATAGACGTACGATATAATACGTGCACGTTAGGATCGTGAAGGCGGCCTAAGGACAATATTAGCTAGGCATGTAAAACGAGGTTTCATTACGCACAAGTGCTATAGAGTACACCAGAATGTTATCTGCAGGAGACTGGATGATGTGGGCATCTAACCCGAGGATGATGATCGTAAACAGCAGCCGCGCAGTGTGCTCGACTGCAAACTTCGTGTGCTTCGGCAATGAAAGATCTTGACGGTATCTTTGTATTCTATTCATGATGGTTGTCTGATGAAGGAGATTGGTCGATTAATGAGGTCTTCAATGTGGAAGCATATGAGCAATGGACGGAGGAATGGGTACAAGAAATAAAAGTGGAGGCGGTAAGTGTAAACTTTCTTATACAGAGAGATAGTAAGTTTACTGAAAGTACTGACGGCTGTCTCAGACATCAGAAAAGCGTATGCTTGTGTCTGTTTGGCTAAACGATTTTCATTGGTCCTGTCGAAAGACAGTATTGAGACATCCAAGACCTACAGCCTCCTTGAACCACATACGTTGTATCCAATACCTGGCCTAAGCATTTCCCGTCCCAGCCGATGGTTTCCTGTACGAGAGTGCCTCCTCACGATGTTCTTCCAGGTCATGACCTCCACCTCTAGATTATTTGGCTTCGGCGGATAATAAGTACGCCCCTCATAGGCGGATCATCATCTAGTTGGTCAAAGACCTCATCGATTCTTGAACGACACAACTCGATAAGAGCTGAACATCGGTCGACTTCCTTCTGGATGCGTCGACGTTGACGTTGCAGGCTCGCTAATTTGTTAACAGTATTTCGGGCCTGGAAGGAGAGGACAACAAGACCGATATACAGAAGGAGAATTGACGAGAGGAAGCAAACGAACATAAGAAATGCGGCCGAAACGCAGAGCGGATGCTCTTTGATCAGTATCAAGTCGCGCAGCATAGACAGTCTAAATGTAGCGAGGTTTCCTAGATCTGTTCTTGGTGTGGGAGTTAGGAAAAGTCAAGAAGTGTTGAGATAGACGAAGTCTGCAGAAGACATCGATATGGGTATCAGCGTGTAAACATCCACTATCATATATGTTCGGCACTCAGCTTGCTGCAAGGTGAGCACGCGGGATTGTTATCAGTAGCTGTTGCGCATGAGTAGTCACGAAGCAGTTTCTCAAACTCAACAATCTGCTGCTCAGGACGTGTCCCAAACGCAGTAACTGCTTGAGCGTGGGCGCCTTGGTGTTCAACAAAAGATATCCATTTCCAGTTGTTCCATGTGGTATGACAGTAAGGAATGCGAGGAATATGCTATCGTTCGCCCATCTCGTAGAAGTGCCCATTTCCAGCCTCCTTGCGCCACGCGCTAAGTCATTAGCGCGTGCATTGACCTTTCCCGAGGTCCACCTCCTTTTGCAGACTGGTGTCTTTCAATCTGTGCCTCCCGACAGCAAAAGCACGCGCTGTACACTAGCAACAAGGCTCTCTGATGACTCTAATCCAATACACTCGTGTCATCAAACCCAAAGTCACAAATATGCAAGTCGTGCCGCGCGGCCGTGCCGCCGCCCCACAGCTTCCGGGGTCGCATTTCGCCTCGCCCAATAGCAACACAGAACGCGCTCTTGACCGTGACAAGCTCAACCACAAGCACGCCTCCCGATACAGACGCCTGCCAATGATTTCCTCGCCTTGAACACATACAAGGTGTGACTGAAAGAGCGAGTTATAGCGTGGCTGCTTGGTACTCCGCATTCGGCAGTCCAGATTTCCATTTTATGTGATGAAGCACACCATGGCTTTCGTAGTGAACCACAAGCCGTGAAGGTGAGTCGGTGGTTTCCTCGTTATATGTAGACTGAGATCCGCTTCGCTCTTTCATTGTTGCTCAGTCGGTTGTGTTGTCGTCCTCCGAAGTCATTCTTTCCAATTAGTCACTCATTTACGACATGCTTCCTTTCTCGTCTCTCGTTATCACTGCGCTGCTAGGCGCCGTAGCTAGCAATGCTGCGCCACTCGTTCAGGAGCGAGGTATGTTGGAGTTGCGGAATGTTCTCAACAATGTCAACTGATAAGTCCCAGGAATCGCAGCAGACCTTCTGGGTAGCTTCAAATTGATGGAGCAGTATGCTTCGGCGGCATACTGCTCAAACAACTATGACTCTACCGGTGATCAGATTGAGTGCTCGACTGGGAACTGCCCGCTTGTGCAAGATGCTGATTCTACTACTGTCATTGAGTATAGTAGGTAAGTTCACAACCCAATCTTGCGTTTAGCAGTCCAGGATGAGACTTACATAACCACGAGCTACAAATATGCTAATGACGACTAGACAGGAGACCTCGACTGATGTTACCGGCTTTGTCGCCATCGACCACACCAACAAACTTGTAGTGGTTGCCTTCCGCGGTAGTCAAACAATCGATGCCTGGCGCACCAACCTTGACTTCGGCACTACTAAAACGGACATTTGTCCTGGCTGCACTGCGCATAGCGGTTTCTGGCAGTCTTGGACAGATGCGCGCGATACGGTGTTGCCCGCTGTGAAGCAAGCGTCTGCCGCATTTCCTAGCTACAAGATCACCGTAACAGGGCACTCGCTAGGCGGCGCCATCGCTACACTCGCAGCGGCAAGCATGCGCAACGCTGGCTACACTGTGGCGCTGTACAACTTCGGATCACCGAGGATAGGAGGCAGCAAGATCAGCTCTTATATCACGAATCAAGCTGGTGGGAACTATCGGGTCACACATTGGAACGACCCGGTTCCCAAGCTGCCGCTGTTGACGATGGGTTATGTTCATATCAGTCCTGAGTACTACATCAATAAGCCGAACAGGCAAGAGGTGTCGGCTGGGGACATCAAGACCTATGATGGCGCTATGAATTTGAGGGGTAACATGGCCTGGCTTATCATGGACATTGAAGCTCATCGATGGTACTTCGGGAGTGTGTACACTTGCGGTACTAAGAAGTTGAAACGCGGGGTTTTAGAGATGAGAGATGTCGAGGGAGACATGGAGATTGTCACCACGTTTTGAATAGCCTAAAGGTTGCTTGTGCCCTCTTTAATGTGTAACAGAGGGTGTGCTACACTCAATATTCGATTCCTGTCCATCCTCCCCTTCCTACAAAGCCCTCCAGTCCCTCGTCACTTTCCACCTCCCGTGCTAGTCTTCCCGTCACGACGCTCCGTTCGTGATCCCGACCACGGACGAGGAAAGGCTTGAAGCCTCCTGTCCACGTCCCTCGTTCGTTACCAGATGTCTCCAATCGAAAACCACTGTTCTGCCGATCGAGTTGAAGAAACCAATGTCGCTGATGTATTGATCCAATATCGTTCGAGGAGCCAGGGTATGCGTTGGTGACGTGTGTTTGGTCATCCACATTTGTGTTGGTATCTAAGTCCTGATTTTCTGCATCCGCCTGCACAGATGTGTTTGCATCACCTCCCTCGTCATCCGAGGTAGTAGGAATTTGTGCTTCAACACAAGCTTGAGAAGGCTTCCGACTCTTTCGTTTTACCGCCACTTGTTTGGTCATCTTGCTCGATGTGAGGCGCAATGTGAATGCGTAATCTTTTGGTAGTCGCGTGCCGTGTAGACGTAGGCGGATGTATCCACTTTTAAAAGCTGCTACTAACCTTGAGTTCTCGTAACCCCCTTCGTCTGCATATTTGCGCTGTCTTACTGTTGCCTCGCTGTCTGAGTCATTATCGGTTTCTTCGTTATCTGTAGTCTGAGGGTTTGGTATGCCATCCTTCCTTTTTTTTCCTAGGGAGAATACTATAAGTTCCGGTATCCCATATGAGTAAGCTTCCAGTCTTGTTACCCGCACACTCAATCAAATGGTTCCAATAGTTGTGTACCCTAGTCTCTATCGCCAATCTACCCGTGCTCTTCGAATTCGGATCACCAGGCAGTCCTTTTGGTAGAGCGAAGGATATGGAACTCGTCTTGGAGAATTGAAGACGCAAGTCATAATGCACACCTGCGACAGGGTGATTGTGTTGATGAACGACAAAGTGGTGGCCATGGGGCTGGAGGTTGGACTGATAGAGAGTGGCAAAATTGCAGATTGAGATTCTTGGAATATCGGGTAGTGTATCCCTAGAGGCTCCTGCCAATTGGCTTCTGAAGAAGGTAAGATGATCGTCAATTTTGACCTTGCCGGCTTCAATTGCTGCCAGCGTAGATATAGTTATCGGTATAGCTGGTGTATCATCCACAAGTGCAGCTGTCTCCGAGTCTGAAAGCTTATGCGCAGTCTCTGTAACAAGCGTTCTTCTTCACTTCGAAGGCAGCGGCGGCGATATATCTCGTGTGAGGCTCTGTGGCAAGTCCATTACTACCCTAGTTGATGCATCGTCTATGCTTGCAAGAACATCTATGTTTTTTCGATCCTTCTAACCAACGCTACGCCAAGGCTTCGTGATTAGTGATTCACTTGCTAGTGTGAGATTTGGGAGTGAATTGCGCGTCGAGTTCAACGAACGTCGCGTCGAAGCAGTGACGTCATCTATGTGCGACTTCGAATTTCGAACACCACAAGCATCTCATGGGTATTGTCAACAGTCGTACGAGCATTTGAAAGAAGCAGAGGTCGGGATGCCAAAAGCGAGAGTTCCGGATCGTGACGAGCAGCATACACGCGTGTGCGAGGTGTGGGGTCCCCGCAGGATCCGATGGCCTGCTATTGGATGTCGGCAGACTTCCTTCCTGCCTGCTCGGCAAACTTTCCCAAATATCGACCACATCGCAACGACGTCCCGCAAACATAGACACGAAGTGGTTAGACGGCACCCATACTCCGCACATAATGAGGATGAACGGAGGATGCAGGGCCCACCGATGAAGGTTTGGTGGCTCTGGAGCGTGGATGGGTGGATCAGCGGACGGGTTGGCAAAAGAATGAGCATAGTATAAATATCCCTATGTCCTTCTTCTGGTACTGTTCCTTGGTACCGTGTCCTAAGACTCTTCTCACTTTACTTTGCTGTGTATCCGAGTCGCTACAAGCTGCTTTACCATGTCGTACGATACAGAAGTCCTCATCATAGGCGCGGGCATGAGTGGCCTGGGCCTTGCAGTCCAGATCATTCGAAAGTATGGTCTTCGCAACTTTGAGCTCATCGAGAAAAGTGATGATGTCGGTGGTACCTGGCTGGCAAATACATACCCAGGATGTGGATGTGATGTAAGTGGTTCTGGATCCAATCTTTTGTTAGCACCGAGACCTTTGCTCAGCTGAATAGGTTGCCTCGCACTTTTACTCATACAGTTTTGCATTGAACCCGAACTGGTCACGAAAATACTCCATGCGTCCAGAAATCCAGGCCTACTTTCGTTCCGTAGCTGAGAAGTACAGAGTCGTTGAACACGTCCGCTTCCATTCCATTGTTGAGAAAGCAGTCTGGAACGATATTGACAACGTCTGGGAGGCAACCATCCTAAACTTACAAACCAAAGAGCGAACAACGAGGCGAGCGAAGGTATTAGTCTCGGGTGTCGGCTCACTATCAGTTCCGAAGACGTGCGATCTACCCGGAGTAGAGACGTATGAGGGCAAGTTGTTTCATTCTGCCCAGTGGGACCACAGCTTCGACTGGAATGACAAAGATGTTGTTGTACTTGGTACGTCTCAATACGAAGTGCTGGCGAATCATCAAATATCATGCTTACGAAACCTTAGGCAATGGCTGCTCAGCGACTCAATTTGTTCCTATCATGGCTAATGAACCCAATCCTGTGCGTAAACTTGTACAGTTCGGACGACAGGCGCAGTACCTCGCAGAACGTCAGAACCCACATTATTCGGAAACGTTCAAAGCCGTGATGCGCTACGTACCATTCGCAATGCGCCTCTACCGCGCAAAGTTCTACTTTGACATGGAGCGCGACTGGAGTGGGTTTGATATCGAGACGGGTCGTAGTAGACGACAAAATCTAGCGAAAGAGAATGAGGCATATGTCAAGAGCATGGCGCCGCCAAAGTACTGGAACGCGCTCATTCCAAAGACCGAGATTGGATGCAAGCGGAAAGTGCTGGACACAGACTATCTGAAGACATTATGGAGGGACAATATCGAGCTCGTTTCCGACGATCCCGTCGAGAGAATTACCGACAACGGTGTAGTGACAAGGAGCGGCCGCGAAGTGAAGGCGGATGCAATTGTGCTTGCGACCGGATTTGCAACACAGCAGATGCTATGCCCGATGGAGATTGCGGGGCGTGACGGACTTAGCCTGAACAGATATGTGAGTCGAGCCGTTGGAAACGCCAGGAATTCAGATACTGATGCATATTATAGTGGGAAAAGACTTCGCAAGGTGTTGCGCAAGCATATTTTGGAACTGTGGTCCCCGAGTTTCCAAACTTCTTCATCCTCATGGGGCCAAACACTGTCACTGGCCATCTGAGCGTCATCTACACCGTCGAATGCCAGATCAACTTCACCCTCCGACTCCTCGAGCCTATCTTCAAATCACTCCCATCATATCGGTCGCGGTCATTCATTCCCCAGATGCTGGCGCCACCGCCAGCGACTGTGGAAGTCAAGTACGACGCCGCAATTGCAGATTCGCACTGGACACAACAGGCAGCCAGGAAGCTAGTTTGGGCTTCTGGCTGCGTCAACTGGGCTGTCGATCCCAAGACAGGCCTGAATAACAGTAAGTAGTCAAAGAAGCTTTGACCTGGGTCTGCGTGCTAACCAGATCAGTGATGTACCCCGATTGGCAATTCCTATATTGGTTCAGGAGCATATTTTGGAAGAAGAACGACTTTGTTTATCGAAACGAGAAGACTGGCGAAGAGTTCCGACCGGGCACAGGCAAGAAAATCTTTTGGCTAGCCACTGCAGGAGCACTTGCGACAAGCGCCTTCTTAGGACGAGACTGGATCCAGGACGAACTGCTTCGGAGACTAAGAAACTTCGATGCTAGGTCACTGGTTCAGAGGTTGACTACCTGAACTGTCGTGCATGAATGTGGTAGTGAGTCGCTGCATGACTGGGTGGGATGACAGTGCGACCATCCTCATAACCCACACCTCCAGGCAGCAACGTCGTCCGAAAGAGGCAGCGAAGAGCTAGAATACCCACAGGATGGAACAGGTGGTATTATATCTTACCTTCGAAGCGATTTTCGTGGTTTATATCTCGCTACAAAGTCTTTCGCCGCCAGTAGTGACGTTATACGTGAGTTGTGATCCTTCCAGCAACGGAGTGACCACCACACCTAGATATCTGCGTTCGCAGCTCCAAAGCGCCCGTCTAATTGGTACAATCAAGTCACTTCTATTGTTAAATCTCTGCAAGAACAATAGCAGCAATAGCAGAGAACACTGGTTGTTCACCATCCGGGCATCCCTTTCACCTTCACTTAACCAAGTCGTTTCCAGCCTCCTCAATTCCGAATTTTCAAATCAACAAACCTTCCGCCGATACTTATCCCACACCCATATATTAACGAGAAGCTATCGTCTTCTTTACACTATCCTCACATTTGTACCTATCCCGAGCAAGTCTTGTCTTGATCGTCTCACATCTTCCACCTCACGAGGTACAACACAACAGATCTCTCGAGATGTCTGCAAAGACTCTCCTTCCAACTTTCGCAGTAGCGATCAGTCACATGGCCGTTCAGGCCGCAGCCACAGCCTATCCGGCTGACTATATCGTCGAGCACATCCTCAAGCTCAGTAACTATGTCATCAATCTCGCTGGCAGCAGCATTCTCTTTGGCAAACCCGAACTCGATCTATACAGTCCCAGCCTGAACACTTTGTTTGACCGCCTGCAAAAGAAGCAGCTCGGTCCCAGCCCACTACCTCCTGGATTTCTCACTGCCGAGCGCATTCACGCACGAATCTACTTGCGTTCCGACCAAGAGGCTACCGGCCGCCCACTTGCCGACTACGAGGACCTTTACTACGCGCTCGTCGCACGCATGCAAGAGATGCGTCAATTGCTGAACCTTCGTATCAACAGTGGCTTCAACATTGCAACTCAACTGGTTTGCAAAGGCGGCCCGAGCATCGCTGAGTTCCACAATAGTCTCTCCGAGTATTGGGATGTTCTCAACAATCCGTCATGTGGCAAAGCGCTCGATGATGCGATCCGCGACGCAAGGGTTCAGGCGCTCCGCGATGAACTGGCCTGGCAAGTCGAGAGCGACAACATGTCAGTAGAAGATGCGCTCGAGCATTTGAAGCAACTCAACAGCATAGATGTCTACAGTGGCATCTCAGGACTCAATTTTGTTCAGGACTGGGCGCCGACCATGGTCGGTGCTTACTTGGAGCAGAAGTATCGACACATACTCAACCTGGAGAAGGAAGAGGCATCTATTAAGGCGAGGCAAGAGCGCCGTCAAGCCAAAGTGAAGAGTACACGCGAAGCTCCTCCCGGTGCACCAGCAACGCAGAAGGTTTCTGACCGCCGTCGCGCCCGCGCTGCACGCAAGGCGGCTCACGACGCCAACACCAAAGTCCTCATTGAGGCTGACCACCAGTATCTACCCAAAGAACAAGCAGCGATGCATTACTCTCCCGAGTGTCTAGCGGAGCTCCATCCCGGTCGCCATTACGAAGAGCATAGCGCGGCCATATGCGAACAAAACATTGCGAATACAGACGATATGCTCATGCTCCTTGAGTGGCAGATGAAGACGCAGCGTGTATCAGAGTACAGCGGCTACCTCCGCACTCGTGCTAGCCAGGAGTCGCAGCGTGCGGTTCAAAGTACTCAGGGCTCGGTCACAGACAGCTTTGTTAGTTCTTTCTCCTCTACCCTGCCACTCGGTGGTAGTGGTGGTGTGTTTCATCGCCCCGACATGGATTATAGTCAGTACATGCAGTTCTAATGGTGGACGATAACCTTCAATTGGTGAGACGAAGGGATTAAGACCGGGACGCAATTGAAGATACCAATGACGTATGACCGTTGAATGACTGTATAGGCAGGTAGATCAGGCAGAAACTGTATACCCTAGTGCCCTATTTAGATAGCTCTTTGCACACATGATCAGTAAGTGGACTTATTGATCTTCGACAACAACGTCGTTGCGATCCGTTGCTTGATCAAGTGCAGAATATAGATACTTTGCTTCAAAAGAATTGCTTTACTTTTCATGTGCTACTGCATGTAATCCGGATCCACTTCCAAAATCATGTTTGCGCCGTGACCACCTGGTCTCGGTGCTACAAAATTGGGTACATGCCACAAATTCCTGTTACACCGCTCGAACTCGCCAGGCTCTTGTTCCTGGCAATCGTAAAGATTCAGAGACTACTTCAATGTCAGCGTGCATACACACACGGCTCGCCAGGCCCTCACATGAAGGTGGAGAGTTTGAGCAGGGACGTACCTGTAATCCATTTAGTTTGCCCATCGCCATTCTCGACACCTCTCCTAATTGCCCCCCGCAATCCGCCACATTCAAAACCTTCAGCTTTCCCGTCCCTTCCCACTCCATCAACCACGTCCAAAGACCTTTACCAAAATATCGGCACCGGTCTAACCCCAGTTCCTCACAATCTCGACTTTCCTTCAGCAGAATCGCCAATTGGTCAACCTTCAGATCGCAATTTTCCAACTTCAACGCCATTAATCTACGGCTCCAAACCGGCGTACTTTTGGTGAGCAACTCCCAAGCTTTTTCTTGCTCCTCGCGCTTGACAGCAACACAAGACCGGCGTCCACCGATGATCCTCTCTATCCTCAGCGAAAAGCGGCGTAGAGCACGTAAATTCTCAATTGCGCTCACCATGGGTAAGGTGAGTGCCCATACACTTATCTCAAGATGCTGGAGCATGGTGCCATGGCGATTGAGGATGCTGGTCACGAGGGCGCTTTGGAAGTTGAACAAGGTCCAGTATTCGTAGGTTTGTGCTTTGGGGATCTGCAGCCATATGGAGTAGGGACTCTTGGTGCTATTACCGGTAGTGGAAGTTGGTTCGCTGGTTTGATCGATGTTTAGCAACTTGGGACGGGACAGGGTAGGAGGAGCGATGCCGAGGGATAGTGTGTGTAGGTTTGCGTTGGCGAGTGTCCGGGCATGGTGAGAGGTTTCTGAGAAGCGAAGAAGAGATGATGTAGGTAAAGGTGCGAGGATCTGGCTGATAATTTCCGTAGGGAGGTCAAGGAGGTGGCTTGGCATTGTTGAGAGCTTCCGATATGGAATCGTGGAAGCAAGTGAGGATGTCGAGTGTTAGGATGATGAGCCTGCTTTTATCTATGTATTTCGAGGCTTGGTGAAGTTTATACAGAGGTAGATATCTCGGTACCTATTCACCTACCAACGAAACTCTCGAAATATATACCGTGTAACGCACATTACATACGCCGCATCTTGCAGCCCCCTTCCTTCCCATTGCTACAGCGCTTATTCATTTCTCCCGAATGGCCATCATCTCTGAATCAAAGCAGACCTTCGTTGTCAAGCCGCGTCGTTGTGGCGTTGTGCATGAACCATGGGGCTAGCGACTGTGCCACATGGATGCTGTGTAAGGCCCCGCCCCGAACTGCCTAAACTGGCGTCGATAAGTAAGCGTTGCCCTTTGCCAACGACGTTATCCTCTTACATACAGCTTGAACTACAGTAAAGGATTGTGGCTGCATGGGATGAAGCCGCAAATGTTGTGTGAGGAATGGGTCGTGGCGCACGCATTGAGGTCATTATCGCATACAGGTGTGATAAGACGGAGCTCCGAGCGGCGCAGTCATATCACTGCAGCAGGATGATATGATCTTGCTGTATTGGTTGCATGGCATTCCAAAAGCCAGAGTCGTCGCTGCACCGCGTTGGTCAGTCGCTCGCCGAATTTCACGGGTAGATATTTGGGTGTAGGATTCGGGGCCGCGGAGCTTCGGGTGATACGATCAGCTCTTCTGTATTGGTCAATAGTTGCATGTATGCATGCACGAGCTGCGACATCATGTGAGTTTCGGGTATGTCCGTTATGAGACCGTGGACTTGGTTTCCAACAATGAACAGTAAGCATTGGTGTTGTGTGTCTTTTTCATTGTATGGCGAGCAGCATACCCTATGCAGCTAGAACACTTCCGTTCATATTCTTCCTTGTGTCACATCCACAAGAAGCTAGGATCCTACAGTGTCCTTGAAGGATGTAGCTTCATGAGCCACTCCTCGGGCAGCGAAATGCAGGGTCTCAGCCCTCGCCGCCAGCACCACGCTCGAACACCCGCACGCTACCATCGCTCTTGACCTGATATAAGAACTCCTTCCCCCTCCCGCCATCATCACCTTCCTTGTCTTCTTCGATACCGAAACCGACGTCAAACCATTGCTTTCTCTGCTCAGTAATGCGTATCACACCGCTAACGTCCCTCGCAACACCAGTGTCCAATATCCTTACCCCGAGTATCCTCCTGCTCATGTGTGCGCACTTGACAAGCAGGTTGTGATGCGCCACTTCGAGTGGCTGGGGAGGTGTGGAGAGGCTGAGGAGCGGGTTGTCGGCCTGTATATGCGTGAGGACATGCGATACATTGGGTAGCGTATGAAGCTGTAGCATAAGGGAGGTGAAGTCAGAGGGCGTGATTGCCGGGTTCAGCGCGAGGAGTAGATCGGGGTTGTCGAAGATGAGGAGCGTCTTCCGTTGAGTGGCTGACGTAGCCAGCAAGGCCACGGCGCGAGAGATGGTCATCTTGATGTCGGCAATCTCGAGGCTCTTAAGCGTATACCGGCCTGGTGTGCTCTGACTGGCACTCGCTGGCGCACTCGGGGTGTTGGTGGCTGGAGCTGATGGAGGCGGCCCTCTCGCAGGCACTATCCGTCCAGGCGGCCCTCGCGCAGGCAGAATCTGTGGCCCTCTCTGCGCTGGTATCGCATTCGAAACAGTAGTTCTTGATGATGTCTGCACACTGGTCTGCGAGTCTCTGCTGGGCGTGCTGTCGTTGGTCTCATTTCCACCAGCAATCAGTCCGTCAACAAAGGCGAACCGTCCCTCCTTGGCCAGCTTCTCAACATCCAAGGCTGCGCCTTTTCTAGCCTCTTGCCTCCAGAAATCATGTTCTCTCATCCATGACACGAGGACGACGTTGTGTCCCTCACCCCCACCATCTTGCGGTGCTGTGGTGCTCAGCGCATTGCAGAGGAACCGGATGAGCAGCCAATTCGCACTGGCGCCAAGGGTACTCGTGAGCAAGAGGATCGAATCGTCGCGGGGTAGCTGGACGTAGGGTTGTAGGAGCGGTGGTATGCGCGTAGAGGGTGGCATCGTGACGCAGGCACCAAGAGGAAATAACGAGTTGCGCATCGTGTGCTGCTTATCGATACCACGCGTCATCATCCTCATAACTGTTGTTTTCCCCGACAACATTATGGCCAACACCAAAGAGTTTGTTGTTCATGATTTTCTATTTTCTACTTTTTTTGGTGCTTTTATCATTTTACCTACTTTGATGGCGGACAATCAAATCGCGCATAGCCTTGATCCATCCAACTTCATACGAGCCTTGAAGACTGGCCATAAACGCCAGCCAAACATCTCTGCATCATGTGGCAGACATGCTGTAACTCTCATGTTACTTTTAATACCGCATCTCCTCCATTCGGCTCACCCACCTCCATCCTTGCTAAGTCCAAAGTCCAAATCCAACAAGTCCCCATAACGCGCGATTCCTGCTTCGGTTTCGACAACTCCCATTTCAGTCTCTGCAGCTATGCTCGCTCCGACGTGCTTCTTATGTCGGGTTGGAATAACTTGAGTAATCAAAGAGTCGGGCTGACGTACGGTTCCGCCATTCGCGATCTTGCCTAGCTCACTAGGAAACAGCCAGGGGAAAGATATAAGGGGCATATGCTCCTGCTCCATAGGCCGCACTCGAACTTGTTGACCGCCCACAGTCTTCGTCTTCGTTCGGCACTCGACCAGTGCTGCCTCCATCTCTTTAGCGGTAACCGTATACATTGCAGCAACGAATTTCTCTAAAACATTCCCGTCGGCTATACCTCCGATAGCTAGTCCTGCAGCAACTCGGCACTGCTCTCGGTATTGTGACTTGAAGGCTCCGATCGTCTTACCAAATTCTTCTGCAAATTTGTAGTCCCTGCTTTCGTGATTGTGTAAGAGGACAAAGACTGACCAGGCTTCAAACTCGGTCTGGATACCATGTTTGGCCATCAAACGGCGCATGTACTCGTCGTATGATGCCTTGAGTTCCGTTGCTCTACTGAGCATGTCGTCGTCGAGTTCGAATGCGTTTATGATGCGCTCGTCAAACGGGTTCTCCCACTGCGGCTTGAAGTCTACCAACTGAACCTGATCATACAGCATCCCCAGGATCTTCTTTGAACGATAGGTCCGATTTT
This sequence comes from Alternaria alternata, assembly GCF_001642055.1. Lineage (NCBI taxonomy): Eukaryota > Fungi > Ascomycota > Dothideomycetes > Pleosporales > Pleosporaceae > Alternaria > Alternaria alternata. The sequence continues at coordinate 441,718 of NW_017306190.1, read as the reverse complement.
CTGGAACATGCTTCTTCTCCATGAAATGTGGCCACTTCCAAGGCCTTAACTCACGCGTCATCTCCGCCGGCAAGCCGCTCTTCGGGAAATCGACAGCCTTGGAGTGCAGCTCGGCCAGGGCTAGGCATTTCTCGTCGTTTACGCCGTCGGATTGGAAGTCGGCTTGTGCTAGATGCGCGTGCGCTATCTGTCCAAGGGAGTCATTCTTCATGTAAGTGACGAAGAAGTCTCCGATATGCGAAGCGGTGATTGGGTCTTCGGTTTCAGTAGGCTTTTCAGCCGTGAAATCCATAGGTGGTGCGTTGACGATTTCGGGTATCAGGTCGGCGTCCCACAGTACCACGTAGTCATCTCCGTCAAGGTCACCACCCGAACACATGTTGGCGAGATCTCGATCCCCAGTCTGAGGCAGCACGACAACATTCTTTAGGTGATGGAGCATCGGCACATTTACTGCGCGGACCACCCGAAGGTCTCCTGGATGCAGTGACGGGTTTCGCGCCAGGATACACACACCCTCAACAATCTTGTAGTGGCCCTTCTTGCTAGTGTCGTCAACTTGTAAGAATATCTCTGGGAGTGTTGCCATCTTCTCATTCCTCGTAGCATCAAGTCTAGATTGGGGATCGTTCATGTGACCTCGAAGCGTTACTGTCTCGTCGATACATCCAAGCACAAATGCACCATCTTCAATAGCGATACGAGCCTTTTCCTTAAGATTTTTAATGGTGCAAGCCCTCCAGAGTTTGAGAAGAGACATGATGAAGGGATCTTGGGCTTTCATGAACCCATCCAGTACCATGCCCGCCATCGTTAGGGTAGTCTGATTCATGTCGATGTGCTTTTGAAGCTTCTGTAAAGCCAGCGTTTGATCTACCATAGCGTTCTCATAATCGTTGATCATTTCTTGCTGTTTCCTGATGAAAACGTAATCGAGTACGCCGAGATATGATAGAACCATAATGATTTGACGATTGAAGAATGGGGTGGCAAGGGATGACGACCGGATGATCTCGAGACCATGGTGGGGTGCGACAAACTTTTGTTGGCTCGGTCTGATGTGGACCTCACGGCCAGTGATTTTGGGATCGAGCGCAAGCACTCCTTTGCAACCACCAAGGCGAAACTGGAACAGAGACGGCGGAGCATCGAATGGCAGTCCGAGCTCTTGGGCAGCCATTTTAGCTAAGAAAAGCGATATCTTACCGACTCCGTCTGTGAAGGTATAGCCGTTGCGCGTGATATCAGGAATAGCTATGACCTTGACGTTGTCTGGCATCGCGCGGGTGGTCGAGAAGCATTGACCCAGACGAGCACCGAATTTTGCCACAGTCTTGATGTGACTGAAGTCTCCTAGTGCGACACGGATGTCATCGGCAGAATTAGATGAAGTAGGTGCGTAGAAGTATGCGCCGTGTTCGCGAAACTGTGAATTGCCAAATGCTAGAAATTCGTAGTATCTTCCTGCGACAACGATGCCATGTTTCATGGCACGGAGTACTCTATCGAATGTAGCTTCAGCTCTTCCGTTTGGCATGTTGCGGAGTTGACCTTCGGTTTTTTCATCGGAGAATTTTACTCGGATGAACCTATCACTGTCCGCAGCATGCTTACGAATGATGCGATTAGAGGTCTCTATGATAGGTGATGCGACATGCATCATGGTTGGAGTAATCGTGACCGATCGCTGGAGGACGCAGTAATTAGGAACTTTCTTCTCGAGGTGTTTGACCCGGATGTTGAATATCTCCATCGGATCGTAATACGTGTGTTGTTTGTCGACTATTTTCTCAAGTATATAGACAGCACGACGAGGCTCCAACGCCGCGAGCTTCTCCAGGAAGTCGCTCGTCATGTTATGTTCTTTCAAGTAGCCGTTCGACAGGCAAGCCTCGAGCTGATACCGAACTGGGAAGTTTAGATGAATCTGACCAGCGAAGAGGTCATCGAATACTGATCCCTTCGAAGTGGGCGTCGATCCAAGATGCGGGTGAGTGCCGGATATCTCTTCCTGTAGCAGAGACCATAGAGGCGATGCAGCCTTTTCTTTGACTGTGTACTCCTCAAGGTTCTCAATCATAACGCCATGATCGGCAAGAGCATTGCTGAATTGCTTGAATTTGAGCCCATTTATGACTGCTGCGTCGAAGCTCATGCGATAAGTGGTCCATCGGCCTGCAGTAGTCAGTCAGGTGTTCATCGAGAATGCTAGCAAGGCTTACCAATATCAATAATAGCTGTGTCCTTATGGTTCATCAATGGTGAATCCTGTAACGTCTTCTTAATCGTGTTGTTGACTACATCAGTCGCTCGGAACCAGGTGCCCCAATCGTCCCAGAACTTCTCTTTAGAGAAGCTGGTGTGCTTTGTCCCATCCCCAAGGCATTCGCCCTCCTTCATCTGCATGTAGAACTGTGGTGGAGAGTCGAACGGAATGACCAAAGCCGGTCGACCCGTGATCTTGTCGGTGGTCTGGTAGATACGCGAGAGTAGAGGGATGGGCAAACGAAATCGAAACTTGCGCAGATCATCATCAATATTGATAGGAAACTGAACATCGAGCTCTTTGCGAGTTAGGTTCAGCATCACGGAAGGTTTGAAGTCCTCTGTGGTGTTTGTTGTGGCGGCGGCTGCTTCATCTGACGAACTTAAGGTATGCATAGCGATCATGCTCTTTTCTGCGACCCTGACGCCGAAATCGATCCCCTGCAATGGCAAGATGTTGAACTCATAGTATGTTTTTGTGGGGTTAGCAGGGCTAGGAACGGTCTTGACACGGGGAGAGAGTGTCTCGGATCCTATGAGAGCGGCACCGAGACGTAGGTTCCGATGTGGGATAACACCGGGAGGGGGAGGTCTATCAAAGAATTGTTAGAATCTACGTGATGCTATAGAACGTACACTTACCGGAAGATCACATAAGCGGTATTGTCTCGAGTGCCAGGGACCATATCGATGCTGAAGACGGTGCCAAACGATGCCATCGTGCGATAAACGTCCTTTGTCCAATAGTTCTTGGGTATGCCCGAAAGTTTGATCTTGCCTTCCTGGTTGTGGGCCCAATTCTGAGCTCCATCTCTCAGCATTGGTCGCTGTAAGTTGCGCTGATCGACCGAGTTGTAGCGTGGGCGGTTATCTCCGTACTGATGAGATGCTCGAGTAATCTGTCTCGATGGGCTGGTAATTAGTGACCTCATGATAGGAGGGGTTGATCCAGTACGGGTTCCCGCAATGTATGTCTCATTGATGCTGTGGCCGTTCAAGTCGAACGAAGAGATCTGTTTGACAGGCGTAACAGGTGATTTCACACTGGCTGATGGATTGGCCAACTGCTCGGGAGTTGCTACACGATTCTGAGGAACCTGAGTGGAATTTGAACCTGTATTGGCCTTGATCGTCGGTCGATTCGGGTTGTGCTGGCTGTTGGAACTACCAGAGCTGTCGGAGTATGTACGATCGCCACCTCTACCACCAAGATATCCGCTGGGGCCGCTGCGTTGATTGCCACGGTACATGTTGCGGGCGACGAAAGACCTCTCACTGTTAGAGCTTGTCTGCGACTGCTGTTCAATATTCCCAATCGGTTGTCGGTCTAGAGTGTAGGGTTGTGTTGATGTGGGAGTGTTGTTGTTGAAGGTAGGAGTCGAGTCAGTGGGACCTTGATTAAGAAGATGACGATCCATGTTTGCTTGTCAATGCACTTGCCGTCGCTCTGATCCCCAGGGAATGGCGGTAGGAGCAGTCGGTAGCGGTGACGAGCTGCCAAATCGAGAGTGACCGCTACTTCAGGAAGGCGCAATGTAGCGGTGCTGAAGCGGCTGACTAGAGGAACTATGGAGGCGTATACTAACGACACCCAGCTCTGGGAGAATAGAATGGGACAATGGAAGTCGTTGTTTGCTCGAGGTGGATGGGCAATTAGACGAGCGTTTGCTCATAGCCGTTCTGCATCCGGTAAGAGCGAGTCGCGACAGGTGTGCGCGATATTTGCCTGGTGACGATAGACTGGAAGTCTTGGGATTTGGGGGCTAGAAGATGGCTTGTAGCTGAAAGGATTGCCAAGATAGCAGCAGCGGACAAGGCAATGTGACAGGGCAGCTGGGGTAGATGGAAAGCCTCAGAAGAGCAATCGGATGAGGAAGGCGCGGGGTCAAATCCAGAGCTACTACTCAACAATATGTCTGAGTCGAGATGAGGAAGTTACGAACGGGGAGCGACCTGAGAAGTTGAAAGATAATGGCTGATGTAATGATGAGTTACGGGAAGGCGCAGAGGAAGGAAGCAGGTAGCCGTAGGGTATAAGAATCAGGACAAGATCAAGAAAAGAAATTGAGAGGAGATAAGGCTAGTGTTGAGGTAAAGCTATCGGAGGGTAAAGGTGGAATTAACACTTTAAATAAGGATAGACCGTTGGGTATCTCAGAACTGTCAAATGTCTCACGCACCTTGTATCAAAGTGTCCCTATCCAATGTTTGCAGATTTAGTGGTTGACCATGTCATATTATGCTATAACTCCTTGCTCACAGTTCAGTCATGGTCTCATCGTCTTCCACTGGCATACGACCAGTCCCAGACATAAAGCCTGGAGTAAGTGGCGTGCCTGTCGCAAACTCATCTTCGATGTCGAAATCTGTCTGCTCAAAAGCCTGAAGGCTGCCTGTGGACTTTCTGACTGAGCCAAGTTCGCTAGCTGTGCCATCTCTCTCACTATCTGGTAATTTGAACTCAGCAGTTGTATGGCGGCGATTCGGCGATACTGGCCTCAGAGCACGTTTGCTTGATGACAAGTTACGTGAGTGTAAGACTGGCTTGGGTATCGAATCCGGTTTTTGGGTGTACGGCGTTTGCATCGTTGGCACTTTGAATGTTGGCCTTGGTCTGGCACGCTTGGGTGTTGGCCCGCCGCCTAGTGAAGAATTGGAGTCGGCAGACGAGGCGAAAGACGCATTTGTGACATGCTCATTGGCCTGGTCAGGTAGTTCTTGGGTATCCACCTGGGCCTTTGGCATGCCTTCTTGAGTGTTGATAGCTGACTTCCGCCGTCTGTGAGTTCGCGGCTCGCGTACAGTTTGGGGCTGAGCGATCTCTTTGAAGGTTCGAGAAGCAGGCCGAGTCGGCCGCAGATGCATAGCCATCATTTTCTGAGCGGTTCTGAATTCTTCGAGTTCCTCTTCCTGCTCTCTGCAGAACTCCTCGAGTTCTTGTATTCTTGCCTCTAATGGTGGTATCGAGGCTTGAAGGAATTGAACGTCGCTACGGGTCTTTTCATGATCATGTCTCTCTTGGCGAGCGCTATTCTGAGCATTGTGCAGCTGAGCCTCTAGCTCTTTGCGTTCGTCTTCAGCTCTTCTAGCAGTGACATTTAGATCGCTGGCATGCTTTGCTACAAGCTCTTTCATCATTTCTGCCGATGATTCTTCAAGCTCTTGATAGCTTGTCCGCAAGACATGTAACTGTCGAAGAGCGTCCTCAAGCTCCGCTTCTTTTCCTTCCAACTGATGCTGGTGTTCCATTACTTGTGCTTCAAGCCGTGCAATGTCATCCGATTGTCGAGAAGCCTTTCCTCGTTCCTTTTGAAGCAAATCTTCTGCTTCGTAGCTACGATTCTGATGCTGCTCGCACTGAGTTGTTAAGTCTTCAAAGTCTTTCTTCTGCTGCGACTGAGACTCTCTCAGCTGGTCTATAGTGACGCTCAGCTCGTGAACCTTCTCATCACGAGCGTCGATGGCCTGTTTATACTGGTGTGTCATTGAGCGAAGCTCCGACTCTACTGCGCTCGATCTTTCATGGGCGGCATTCAGAGCCTCGGTTGCGTCTCGCTTTGACGCCTCAAGAGAGGTCTCTGCGTCTTGGAGTCTGGAATACATTTGATCCTTCTCTTTGGTTAATTCGGAATTTTGCTGCTCTAGTTGCTGTTGGTCGTCTTTCAAATCTTGCAAGTCCTTGTCCAGGCCGTCTATGTGATCGATGTAGTCCTGTCTTTCTTGGCGTAACGACTCAATTTGTTCTTCAAGATGAGCAGTTTTTTCTTGAAGCTTCACAGACCTCTCTTTCTCTAGCCGTAGCGGCTCTTCGACTGTGTTGCAACGCGTTTCGAGATCACTGCAAATCTGTGCCATAGAGCGCATGACGGCATCTCGCTGGTATTTGCTTTGACTTTCTAGCTCCGAATCGAGACGTCTTCTCCAATCTTCTATATGCTGGCCTGTGTGTTGTGTGCTTGCTTCTTCAAAGAGAGAGATTGAAGGCTGATTCAAGCTTTCCATTGAGTGCAAACAAGCATTCAATACTGGAGGAAGGTCTCGCTGTTTCTTGATAAGAGCAGTAACGACGGCTTGCGGTATCGTCGACTCTCCCGGTTGCGCCGCAAGAGCGATGGTGAGTAGAGAAGCGATTGTGGCAGTGATTAATCGCCTACGCACCAATGCCGCATGTGCGTAGCAGCCGGTACCTTCTTTTTTTACAATAGGATGGGCTAGGTTCGTAAGTTTCTCTTGCAGAGTCTTTGATGACAGTGCACGCAGCACAGTAGTTCGTAGGATGCCAGACGTCATCGTAGCAGTGGCCAGCTCATCGATAGTGCCAATAAGATTAGATGCCTCACGGGAGCCTGGCTGCGAAGCACACGCTGTTAAGATACCTGATACGAGTGCCAAGATGGTTCCCTCCTGGATATGCATTGCAAAGGCTGGCAGAGAAACCGCAAGAAGCTCGGCAAAGTTTTCAGGCTCTGCTATACAAGGAGCTTCTAACAAACACGCTTCATAGCGTGAGACAATGTCTTGCGGTAAGTTCAGATGGGAACTCGAAAGTATGCCGAGGAATGACAGAGCCTCCAACTGAACGGGTAAACTCGCATCAGAGCTCTGTACTTTGGAAAAACACTTGCTGTACAGGGTGGCCGCGGAGCTGCTAGATAGATGCCAATTGTCCTTTACATCTTGGCCAATGGACTGTAAAGCTCTAGATGCGATGCGTATACCCTCGACTGCCTCGTCATCTTTGATCCCTCCTCGAAGAACCCATACCACGTTCAAACAGGTCAGTTCAATGGTTTTGTAAGAGTCCTTGGTTGAACCGAACAACTTTTGGCCTGACGGTGTTACCCAATGTTGCTTCAGCCTTTCCGTAGATGTCGGCTCCTCATCAGTAGACGGGCTTTGCAGTTTCTCAACTTCTTCAGGATGCTCTGTGAGTAGCACTATACCTTCCGCCCATAGGAATAGCATAGAAGACTGTACAACTCTCTTAGATCTGAGTATATTGCACAACTCTGTGTCGAATCGATGTCTCGAGTCCCGCGGAAGAAGGCTGTAGAGCCGACGACATGCTCCATTGAGCATCCGATACACTGATCGCAGTGTATCGTAGTTCGGTTGCTGGGTAGCGTGTTCGAAAACATTAAGGAAGAATGTCTGTGCTGTAGCAGGTAATGGAATCGCCTTAGGCAATGGACGAGAGAGGAGAAGCACACATAGCTCGGCGTGCTACATGAGGTTAGACAGGGTTATACCTTCAAGTTTGTATACTGACCTGCTCAAAGTCGGACTTGGATGAGCTTGCCTTCTTCAGCAAAGTATGAAGAAGTGTCTGTTGCAGGACCAGTAATTCATCTCGAAATTCTGGCGCATGACCTGAATTAACTCGTCAATTCTTATTGCGTCCCCAATCTTAGAGCGGACAGCGGTGAGCTGCTTACACAAAAGATGTAGCACACGCAACGTGTAAGCATTCAAAGGTAATGCATCGAAGACGATCCTGGCCAGCCTGTTCACGGCACATGGTGACCGGTCTTGGACACATGATCGGATAGTCGGTACGTCTGCTCCAGCCAGGAGATCGTATAGATGCTGTGGAATCTCGCGTCAGCTCAGGAATGATGGAACGCATATGCAGCGAGTCATGTGCTTGGGCTCGAGACCAGGCTAGTGGTGCGACGCGAGGACGTTGAGAAGATGAGGGGCAATGCGTACGGATAGCGAAGGGGGGTATGGACATTCGATAATCCTTGTCAGTTCGGACGTCAGCTTTGCGGTGATATCCGCCATGTCGGCTGAGTCTGTTTGAGTTCGGAGATGGGCCGGATAGTCGTTGTGGAGCGCGCTCGTTGTGCATATGGAACGCGAACGTGTTTGCTATCGCGTTCTCCCGACAACCGAACTAGGCGCCGACATCACCGACTTCCGCATTCGTGTCAATGCACGCGACCATGCAACGTCTCGCATACTGTGCTCGCACATGCACATCCATGGATGATTCGCGATTGACGTCAGCCATCTATGAATCGTACAGCCGCTGTGCGCAACACTGCTAGTCTTGCAGGCGTGGCGGGGCTTGTTCTATTCTCCGCTTACATATTGCTTCCCATTGGCGGCATTAGAATGTACGCTTCTTTGCTTTTGGCAGCTCCTTCATTGCCTCGCGCGTGATACTCAGCGCTCTGCTATGCCGCTCAAGGGGGTACTATACGGTGCTATGTTTCTAAACTATAGAGCTGGCCACCTCCAAGCTGAAGCCGTTGCCGCGGCATCTACGAACATCCCCGAGCGTTCTGTCTTCACCGGCAAGCAAAGGCCTAAAAACGCGCGTGGGGTGTAACAAACGTCCATGTGCAGCATGTTCCCCCACCCGCTCGATTGCCAGCCAGCATCTGGGCTGCACAGACAAGAGGAGTAAAGTTTAGTGAGGTAATCGTATCACGGCTGCCCAATAGACAGACCATGGCAGGTCTGCCGCATCCCTCAGCTGCTCCACAGGGCTTCCGAGCTCCGCTCTTGAGCCTCAAACGCCATGGGCATCGGGTATCGAGGTTGGCAATTGTTCCTGGCATACGCCTCTTCTGCCACTTATCTCGACCTCGAAAAGGAAGCATACAGTGCAGCAGCGCACCTCGCAGAGTTCCAGATCCACAGCTCCGGTCCTCGTCTGCAGCCGTTCGGGGCCCTAGCGAACGCCTCGTCACGCGACGGCATGCCGTTCGGAATGTCATCCAGCGTCACCTGTCGCCACGATGCATCTCGAACCAACACATTTGCTTGTCATCGCCCTGGTCTTCCCCGCAATCACCTTGCGTGTATTCAAGCCCCCTTGCAGGTGATCATGCACGACTTCATTTGCTGCGTGAGCCGAAAAATTTGATACATAAAATCGGGAATCTAGTCAGCCTCCCACGCTATCACTGGCCCATCCCACGAATTCTGGGACGTGTATTGCGACTTTACCTGTGCGTTGGCCAACGACGCTCAAAGCGATACCCGAAAGAACAATCGCGCCAACTGCGTTTAGACTGAGATATCTCTCCCCGCTCTCACTGTGCTTGCCGTCCGGCTTCTAGATCCACAAAATGCGTACGGCAGCCTTGCTACTATTCTCTCATCTCCTCTTCCCTCACCCTAGTTCGGTAAATGCGCCCTGATCGATATTTAGTGGAGGCGGGTTCGACTTTTAGTTTCATCAACCGCCCCAACAACTGATTGCATCTTCTTCTCTTCTTCGCTGTTGATTTGTCATGTTTCGCCAGCCAGCAGCGCGACTGAGGCAAATAGTCTCACCTTTGCTCAAGCGAGGAGGCGCTCGAGCACGTACCGGACGCGAGCAGACATTCAGATCCGAACATTCTCAACGGCCATTTTGGAACTCAGGAAGGGTCTTGCTGTTTTCTGCTGTCACCGGCACAACTACGTACTTCTATGGCGCCAACGATGAACCTCACAGGATTCAAATGCCATGGCTCAAGTCCTCAGGACCCCAATATGCGTCCAAACACGAGATGGAGAAGGTAGGCTCGCGAGTCGTGCAAAGGTTCGCACGCATCAGTCACTTACCTGGATGCAGGCAATTGAAGAATTAAGGACAACACTTGGAGAAGATGCGATTAGTACCGATGACGAAGATTTGCACAGACATGGATACTCGGAATGGTCGTCCATTAACATCGACCAGCTCCCAGTTGCGGTGGCTTACCCAAAATCTACGGAAGAGTGTGCCTCGATCGCCAAGGTCTGCTACAAATACAAGATACCCATGAGTATGTTTACGAGGATAGACGAAGAGATGGGTGTTGATAGCGTACAGTTCCCTATTCTGGAGGATCAAGCCTTGAGGCCAACTTCTCGGCTCCGTTTGGCGGAATGAGCATCGACTTCTCCTTCATGGACCAGATAGTGGCCTTGCACGAAGATGAGTAAGTGCAGAATTCGCTCAGCATATCAAATCTACGATACTAACGTAGCCTGTAGTATGGATGTCGTAGTTCAGCCTTCGGTACCCTGGATGAGTCTCAACGACCAGATCAAAGACTCAGGTCTGTTCTTTCCAGTTGACCCCGGTCCATCGGTACGTTCTCATGTGTTACACGACTTCGCGACCAACAAGCGGAAATCCCAAAGCGGAAATCCGAACCTATGTTAACGGACGTGGCAGGCTCGAATTGGAGGCATGGTTGGTACAAGCTGCAGGTGAGGTCGCCGACTGCTGGCGACATGGTTTCTATAGCTAACGTCACAGTGGGACTAACGCGGTGCGATACGGCACGATGAAGGATTGGGTCATCAATCTGACCGTTGTCCTCGCGGACGGCACAATCATCAAAACAAGACGCAGGCCTAGGTATGCAAGATGATTACAATTTCCGATATGAGAATGACTAAAAGTCTCTAGAAAATCGTCTGCCGGTTACAATCTTACCAACCTCTTCGTTGGCTCCGAAGGAACACTGGGCATAGTGACGGAAATCACTTTGAAACTCGCTGTAGTGCCCCAAGAAACCAGTGTCGCAGTTGTGACTTTCCCCACGATTCGAGATGCCGCAGCAGCAGCTTCCAAGGTGTTGCGCGCTGGAATACCAGTAGCTGCGATGGAAATCATGGACGACGTGCAAATGGGGGTGATCAACAAAGCCGGATCAACGACCAAGAAATGGAAAGAATTACCGACCATGTTCTTCAAGTAAGTCGTCAAGATAACCGTTTGACATGTGAAAGCATGAACTAAGAGCCGCACACAGATTCTCGGGAACCAAGGCAGGGGTATGTCAGCCCTATGCGGCCTGCATTTACCCAGAATGAAACTGACTGCATGTAGGTACAAGAGAACATTGAGCTGGTGAAGTCCATTTCGAGGAAACACAAAAGCGGAGATTTTGAGTTTGCTGTCAGCGCCGAGGAGCAGAAGACACTATGGTCGGCGCGCAAGGAGTCTTTGTGGAGCATGTTGGCGCTCCGTCGCGAAGGTGACGAGGTGTGGTCAACGGATGTCGCGGTGCCTATTTCCAGACTGCCCGACATTATCGGTGTGTTGTCACGCTAAGCTTAATATTGAAGCGGGTTTGCTGATTTGTCGACAGAAATCTCCAAGAAGGAAATGGACGACCTCGGCCTTTTCGCGAGCATCCTAGGTCACATTGGAGACGGCAACTTCCACGAAAGCATCATGTACAACAGCAAGGACCCCAAAGAGCGAGCAGCTGTGGAGAAATGCGTCCACGACATGGTCGACCGTGCGCTTGAGATGGAGGGCACATGTACCGGCGAGCACGGCATTGGGTTGGGAAAGAAAGCATCACTGGAAAAGGAGCTTGGCCTAGACACCATCAACGTGATGAGAAGCATCAAGGGCGCATTGGATCCGTACTGGCTCATGAACCCAGGAAAGATCATGGACGCTCAGGCGTAGAGTTGCATACTGACACGGCACTTTCTTCTCGTTCTGGTTCCTTGGGGAGCATCCATGGGGAGGATGTCTGACATTTTGGTGCATCTGTTAGGGCATACATAGATTTCTCAGCATCTCAATCATTGAGTACCATTCTGGTTTGGTAATGAAAAAGTACGATTTGCGGCAAAGAGATGACTGTTCAAGATAGATGACTGTTCAAGATGCTCGCGCGCATGGAGACCTCCGTGATCGGCTGGCGTCGCGTTTTCCACCCCACTCCCTGCGTCATACCTGAACTTTATGAACTCCATTGACTCAATTCCTCAACACCAACAACCACCACAATGGACGCTGAAAAGTTTACATCTCAAAGCAAGAGCTTTCCCAAGAAGAAGTGCGGTCAGTGTAGTTTCTCATTTGAGAGATTATTGACTAACTAAATTGCAGGTGTGCTCGGCGCGACTGGCTCGGTCGGCCAGCGCTTCATCCTTCTTCTGGCACTACACCCACACTTTGAACTACACGCTGTTGGAGCATCTGAGCGGTCAGCTGGCAAGAAGTACAAGGATGCCGTCAAGTGGAAGCAGGCGCTGCCTTTCTCCGAGCGCATTGGAGAATTGGTGGTGAAGAAATGCACACCTGAAGAGTTCAAGGACTGTGACATGGTCTTCTCTGGACTCGACAGCGATGTCGCCGGAGACGTCGGTAAGTAAACGCGCATGCGCTCAGAGTAAGAAAGATTTCTGACGCATTGTAGAAATGGCCTTCCTCAAGTCCGAACTGGCCGTCTTCTCCAACGCAAAGAACTACCGCCGTGATCCTCTCGTACCGCTCGTCGTTCCCACCGTGAACCTCCCACATCTCGACGTCATCAAGCACCAGAGACAACATCACAAGCTGGAGAAGGGCTTCCTTGTCTGCAACTCGAACTGCGCAGTCATCGGTCTCGTCATACCGTTCGCAGCACTACAAGCCAAGTTCGGTCCCATAGATCAAGTCTCAGTCGTCACAATGCAGGCCGTATCTGGCGCTGGCTACCCCGGCGTAAGCAGCATGGACATCATCGACAACGTCGTGCCCTTTATATCAGGCGAGGAAGACAAGCTCGAGACGGAGGCATCCAAGATCCTCGGCAGCGTCAACGACGACGTCACAGGATTCGTAGACCAGCCTATGAAGGTCTCCGCAGCATGCAACCGCGTACCAGTACTTGACGGACACACTGCATGCGTATCGCTACGCTTCCAACGCCGCCCGGCACCCAGCGCGGAGGAGGTCAAGCAGGCAATGCGCGAGTATGTGTCTGATGCGCAAAAATTGGGTTGCCCATCAGCGCCTGCAAAGGCTATTGTGGTCATGGACGAGGCGGATAGGCCGCAGCCAAGACTAGATAGAGAGACAGATCGGGGATATGCTGTTAGTGTAGGTAGGATAAGGGAGGATGAGGCGGGCATCTTTGATCTCAAGTTCGTCGCACTTAGCCACAACAGTAAGTCTGACTTGCACCTGAAGGTATCAGGGACATTGCTAACTAGTCGCAGCTGTCATTGGAGCGGCAGGATCGTCGATATTGAACGCAGAAGCGGCGGTACTGAAGGGCTATGCCTAGTGTCGATACAAAAAGATATAATTCAGACCAGGAAAAGTTCAATCGCATGTCTCCAAAAGTTGAGAAGTGCCTAACGATCAATTGCTTTTTCAACATGATGTGAGATGAGACGTCAATGATACTGTTTCGTACCACAAAAAGCTGCCATCGTGATGCAGAGGGATGCAGAGGGATGCACCGATATTGCGCTGTAGCTCAGCTAATATGATACGGCATTTTCCATTTGTTCTGGTAGACGAGTCTTTGTGAATGTTGCGCTGCGCTATATCGAAGAGAGAAGCTAAACATCTCTTTAGAGCAGAGCACTCCTTCCTACTACAGCAAGGCGTATTAAGAGCTATGTAGACATAAGAGCTGTGTAGACATAATGGAGAACCTAGAAGTCAGCAATATTATTAATTTTTACGAGTTTTGTTGTTAGATGCTAATGTACACTGTAAGGTAGGGCTCGTGTTGGTGATGCGGCAATGGCAGGCGCGCCGGACTTGGTGGCGCTAGCCTCTCGCCTAACACTAGCGTGCGTGAGCAAATATCGCACACTGGATCTTCAGATCTCAAGACAGGAATCCGACAACCTCGACGACTAACCTCACACAACAGTCAAAATGGCCCGTGGACCCGTCAAGCACCAGAAGCGCCTCAGCGCGCCCTCGCACTGGCTCCTGGACAAGCTGTCCGGTACGCGCAACTCCTGCAATCGACGCAAAATGCGACATCGCGAGATCAAAACTGACATGTTGCAGGTGCCTACGCTCCCAAGGCCTCCCCCGGTCCTCACAAGCTCCGCGACTCCCTTCCTTTGATCATCTTCCTCCGCAACCGCTTGAAGTATGCGCTCAACGCCCGCGAGGTCAACGCCATTCTCATGCAGCGTCTGGTCAAGGTCGACGGCAAGGTCCGCACCGACTCCACCTTCCCCTCCGGTTTGATGGATGTCATCTCCATTGAGAAGACTGGCGAGAACTTCCGCCTGATCTACGACACCAAGGGCCGCTTCACCGTCCACAGGATCACAGACGAGGAGGCACAATACAAGCTCGGCAAGGTCAAGCGCGTCCAGCTTGGCAAGGGCGGAATTCCCTACTTGGTTACGCACGATGCGCGAACGTAAGTTCCCGCTCTATCAGCCGTTGGACCACAGTTTGGGCTAGGTGTCTGAGGGAAACCTCTTTCACCAGGCATAAGACCAGGGTCTGGCTATGTCAGAATTGCTGCTAAAATTTTTGTGTAGAATCCGCTACCCCGACCCCGCCATCAAGGTCAACGACACCGTCAAGGTCGACCTCGCCACTGGCAAGATCACCGACTTCATCAAGTTCGACACTGGTGTCATTGTCATGGTTACCGGTGGTCGTAACATGGGTCGTGTCGGTGTCATCACTCACCGTGAGCGCCACGACGGAGGCTTCAACATTGTCCACTTGAAGGATGCCGTTGACAACGAGTTCACCACTCGTGAGTCCAACGTTATCATCATCGGAAAGGAGAAGCCATGGATCTCTCTGCCCAAGGGTAAGGGTGTCAAGCTCTCCATTGCTGAGGAGCGTGACCGCCGTAGGGCTTACGCCATCGCTCACTAAACGTGTGGCGGGCGTAGTTGTAGGTTAGCATATGAAGTACCCATGAGTTCATGACCATAGGTGCAGGACTCGGATCCTAAAATTAAGGCGTTCGTGATCACCTATGGGGAGGTTGATCGGATCTGGCGTATCTGCATTTCCATACGAATACCATGTGAGGTCTGAGAATCAAGCAAATAAACACTTCCATCTTCCCCAATAAAATGCTTTGAATGGACATGCTATATGTGGAGTCGTGCAGGCTTTATGACGGCTCGGGTCGCCTTATTACACGGTAGGGGGTTGAAGGCGAAAGACTTCAGACAAAGAGGATCTCGCGTGGAATGCGATAAGTGTGGTGATATAGGTTGGTGGCGTTTGGCTGATCCTTTTTTCCTGGGATCAGGCTGGGGTCGATAGGAGGGCGCTATGTTTGTGCACTGTTTCGAGCAGATAAGGCATTGCAATGTATAGAGCCGCAACGTCGACAAAAGCAAATTCATGCCTACGATGGGTGGTGGTGTTGATGCTCGCTGCGCTGCCTCAGAACTAGGAAGATGAGCGTCTGTGTGTTTCAGGCGTTTGGCAGCCTCGTCTGAACGACAAGGACACAAGAGGCTGGCGTTGTGTGTACCTGGAAGATGACAGTGGGGCGTGCGACTAGCGAAATGAGACGATAGATATCCTTGTCATAATACTCGGGAGAGCAGCGTGGACGCGCGTGGGACTCCGACTGAGGCTCCGAAGACAAGCAGAGTCGCAGGGTAAGACACGGTTGCTGCGCGGGCCAGGGGCGTGACACGATGGCCTGGTCGTGGTGAAAGAAAAATAGCGCCGTCGAGCGATTCCTCCAACAAGCATACATCCACTGCGAGACTTGGTCGACGTCTGCTGCAACAAGGTGTCAATGGCTCGATAGTGTGCCGCCTTGCTACCAAGTTTATTGCAGCGACTAGCCTGGCATAGCTCCAACGTTCGCTCCGTCGCGCAATTCACGTCCGCCATTGGCTGCGCGTCCGCTCGTTACTTGCGCTGCTGCAGCACCGTCTGTCGCTCCTGCCTCCAGCTCCGCCCACCACCTGCCCCCTCGAGCCCACCACGCTTCCCCGCAACCCCCAAACAGCCCAGCGAAGGCCAACGCGGACCAGCTGTGTGCCGTATCGCGGCCTCTGCCACTGTCGCATACACGCTTCGAGGTACCAATGACACAGCAGGCATAACCTGTGTAACCTCACTCGTCGCTCGTTTCACGTCGGGAGAAAGAGTCGCGCCCCAGGCACGTTTACGACTGCGCCCACTGCCACGCCACGAGCCGGCAGACCGTCTGCTCCTTCACACTCTGGTTCTCCAACACCACGCCGTCGCATCTCGAGAGCCGGTCTCTGGCGAGCCGGAATTCCACGCCCTAGACTCTGCTATCCTTCGCCGTCATGTTGCGCCCTGCGACCCCCTTGTCCATACTATTCTTCGTCGCATTCGTGCTGCTGCTGCTCTCGACGCTGTCGACGCCCCTCATCAAGAGCATTCCCCTCGCTACCTATCGCGGTGTTCACTTTGGAGTCCTCGGCTACTGCGAGAATGGCGACCAAGGCTGCAAAGGGCCCATGATCGGGTACAACACAGGTATGGCTTTATATATATATATATCGTATATATGCGACCAAGACGCTGACAGTTGGAAACAGAGAAGCTATTTGCAGGCGAAGACAGCTCCGACTTCTCCCTCCCATCCGCCCAGCGCCATGCGCTTTCTTCCATCCTCATCGTGCACCCCGTCGCAGCTCTCATGACGCTGATATGCTTCGGTCTCTCTGTTGCTGCCCACTTTCACTCGCCCGCCCATTCGCCGCGCTACCTCCTCGCCCTGCTCATATTCACGTTTCCGACTCTTCTGGTCTCACTGCTCGCTTTCCTCGTTGATATCTTGCTATTCGTTCCGCACGTAGGATGGGGAGGATGGATTGTGCTAGGTGCTACCATCATTATCGTCGCAAGCGGAATCGTCACCTGTGCGATGAGGCGCACACTGGTCAGCCGCAAGGCGCGTAAGAGGCGCATCGCCGAGAACGACGACATGAACGGCCAAACCTACTACGCGAACCGCAACAATGCAACCGTCACTACCGAGTTTCCCAAGGCCGAATCACCGCCTCCTCTTTCTGGTGAGACAATGACTGGCGGCATGGCAGGCGGCAATGCGGCCTACTTTGATTCCTCCAAGCCATCGCCCAACGACGACATGCAGCCTCTGAACCAGCGCAACCCTTCGCTCAAGACGGTTAGCAGTGGAGGAGATCGCTCTGAGAACATGAACCCACCAAATCGTGGCCCCTCTGGTCGTCGACAGCCAATGGACCAGTACGGCAACCCTGTTCCACCCATGCCAAACGACGGATTCGCCATGATGAACGGTGCTCCGCGCGGAAGAGGAGGTCCAATGAGGGGTCGTGGAGGTCCACCAAGAGGCGGGCAGTATGGTGGCCCAAGGGGAGGAGGCTACGGTCCAAGAGGAGGCATGCGAGGACCTCCACCACCAGGATGGAACGGTGGCGGACGAGGTGGACGACCTCCGAATGGACCTCCGATGCAAGGTCAGCCGCCAATGGGTCGCGGAGCGCCTCCTCCAGGATACAACAACAACAACAACAACAACAACTTTTACAACCAAGGACCACCACCCCGTGAGCAATCACCATATGGCAGAGCACCTCCGCCTGGTCAGGGACCACCACTGCCAATTGGCCAAGCCATTGAGATGGACAACCGTACAGGAACGCCTCCAACAAACTATGGATTGAGGGAAAGTGACGGCGACGTTGCAGGCATGCTCGCTCTTCAACAGGGTGGCTTCCCTGCTGGTGCACCCCAGAGGCGGCCATCTGATGGGGTCATGAGCCCAACCAGCGAATATTCCACCGAGTGAGTACTACGTATCTTCGAGTTCAGTGTATTTTGTTAACGTTCAACAGTGAATCCGCATTACGGCCACAACCCCTACAACAACAACAGCCGCCTATGCCACAGCAACAGCAGCAATACATGCCAGTGCGAGCAGGATGGAATCAACAACAGATTCCATCAGATCAAACAGTCAACACTTTGAACAGCAGTAGCCGTGGCCTATCACCAATTCAAGACTCACCTGTTGAAATGCCTGCTCAGCTATCCCAGTTCGGTAGGCCCAACAGGCCAGAACGCAGTTCCGACTACTATGAAGATGTGGATCCCAGGTTCGCAGAGCCCGCACAAGCTCAAGCACCTCCACCACTACCGAGCTCTCTCATGCCCGGTGGTTTCGCTCCACCCAACCCCAACTTCCTCTCAACAACAAACTCCAGCGACACCAATCTCCCACGCAACAGTTCCTACGACGACCTTCCAGAAGGCGCGCGCTCACCCGCCGCGAGTGAAGCCTCACACTTCACCTCCGTCTCACAACGTCCTGTCAACCCCAACTGGCGACCCGAGATGGGTGCTGCAGCTGGTCAATTTGCGCCCTTCCCAGGCCCACGTAGACCCATGCGACAGGAAGACGTCATCCTTGAAGCCAACGCTGCTAACCCCGACTTTATGATTCCTGGTGCGGGTCGCGGTCGCGGTCGAGGACGTGGGGGCCCTGTTGGTAGCAGAGGAAGAGGCGGTGGAGGCATGATGATACCTCCTGCTACTATGATGGGAACAGGACCTGGGCTGTCGAATCAATCGAGATATCCAGGTGCTAATGCCATGTAGGGATGGCATCTGAGTCTCCTACGGTAAAGGGATACCTTTTGTCCCTTGACCTCTTTTCTCTTCTTTTCTCTCTCACTCTTCTGAGGTTTTCTCTTCCAAGGTGTACAAAACTTTCCGTTTGCATCTGCACACTTGAGCATACCTTAATTTCTAGTCCAGCAGCGAGCTGTTCACCCTGGCCGCTGCCACACAATTTTTTTCTTTTTCTACTTCTTCCGCTGGACCGGATCGAAGGGAGATGAAGATATCTCTACTCCGCCAGTCCTGAGCTTCAACGTCCTCATGGTAGCGGATACCCCAGCCGACTTTGTCGACTTTTGTTTGCATTTTGTTGTTCTTGGTTCCCTTTCACGAATACACATGAGCGCTCTTCATCCTCTTCCGCTTCTGCTTTTCTTGTTTTCTCATTGCGAAAGGGTCAGGTAAACGATTAGCCCTGGGGATATGGGCGGACTTTTGCACTTTTAACAACGAACTCCCGAATGAGGGGACGCGGAAACTGTTTTGGGGAGATGGACTGTACATAAGCTTCTGATGGAGAACTTGGGTGGATGACTATTGGTAGGGGTTGCTTGGATGCGTGAGTGGATGATAAGAAGATAAGATAGTGAATAACCAATGTTAAAACTTTTACACAAATGAGGCAGCAATGGCATCACTCGAGCAGCGTGTGTTTTCTTTGGTGATACATGACTATAGCAGTCTTGTTGTGAACCACAGAGTGTGCTAACAGGCCGAATCCAGTCGTATCCTCTCTGCCTCACGTTCGTATGCCGTCGTCACCCATACACGTACACAGATTCGTACTGTCAAGTGATGATGGGGCCGTAGACGAACCACGTGATTCATCTTGACATCGGAAAGCGCCCCTATATGCCGGACATAAATATCCATCGCATGTCGTGCAGTAGTAGCATTCTAGGCTTATCGCTCCCAGCAACCGTCTCGGAATACATTCCGGATACTATCGTTCGTTTGTTGAGCTGCGTGGCTGAAGATAATACTGCCGTTCAACCTCCCGGCGTTGTGAAGAATTTTCCGTCGGATGCGATCAGCTGCGGACGGGCCATCATTGCGTGCATCTCCGGGTAAATTAGTGTTCTAGCGCAGCACTTCCCCAGACGAGGACTCACGATGTCAAGCTTGGCATTACACATCGCGCACTTTGGAATGCACCGTCCCCAGATTTCTACCCCAGGATTTCTGCAACGATGCTTTTGTCACCCTTACCGCCATCGTATCGAGTTTGCGGGGTATCAACTACTCGGTAGTCGTGGCTGCCGAACTCTATAGAAGCTCGCGACGTGCCTCGTCACGAAGCCACTAGCGATATGCAATTGCTTAACAAGAGCCCGATAGCCTGGCGCCGAGCAAGGGAAGAACTCGACAAGCAGTGCAGTAGCGCAGTTGGCAACTGCCGATCAAGCAGAGCCTCCTTGGAAAAGATAACGGTCCCTACACCTTCGTGTGCTACACCTTGATTACGAGGGCATGAGGCAGCTTGTGTGATAGGTCCCTTCGTTACGAGGCGGTCACAAAGGCGGTTCTTCCTTCAGAGTCATACCGATGTGTGCATGCACTGATACGGATAGGCCTGGACGCTGCCTTGGTTGACGCTCCGACATCGTCATGGGGCATGCGCGCAGACGTGGCTTTATCTTGGGTTGAGGTATCGTGAAGCAAGATGATGCCGCCAGTGGAGCCAAGCGCCAGCGCTAACTACACACAGTTATCAATTCCACTTCTTTCATCCCACTTCTGGTTCATTGTGGGGTAGCCGTTGATCAGGCTTATCTCCAGACTCTCAACATGCTCATGATGCTTTTTCAGCCATAATCTCCTTCACGAGCCCGCTGTGGATGATAATTCCAGGCGATGCGGATAAACTATCCATCGCATGTCCAACTTTTCCGCTCTGCGGGCGTCCTCCCATAGAGGGGTTTAAAAGCGGAAAACGTCAGTGCGAATCCAAGTGGCTGGCCAATCAGCCTCACTCCGATGCATGATACGGATGCATCGGGGAAAGCTAGACTGCTGAAAGGCCGAAGCTCGGCATCTAGGCTTGGACTCCCTGCATTAACCACACCAGCGACACCTTTTTATCAGCTGCTATCTTGGCCCACCCCAGTCTAATGATAGGCGAAGGGAACCATCGGGTCTGTCACTGCGCCGTCACGCGCATTTGAAGGGTCGTTTCCGCATTGTCTGGATCCGCATCTTAAGTCCTGTTACTTCACACCGGGAATCTCACCCCATTGTCGTTCGACATTCCCAGACCTCCTCCCCTCACCAAGTCTACTCACATTCTCAACATGCCCACATTGGCTCAAGACAAGGTTCTGGCGAGAGATCTGAAGGCTAAGAAGACCAAGTCCAGGAACGGATGTGGTCGATGCAAGCTCAAGAGGGTAAGAATCCTACGTCTTTGCCTACCGCGTTGGCCACTTGCTAACAATAGTAAAGCTCAAGTGTGACGAGACCGCTCCCGGTTGCTTGCAGTGCAAGAAGAGGAACGTCGCATGCCCTGGCTACGAGAAGACTCTGAAATGGTCGACAAAGTACGAAGTCTTCAACCCTGCTCAGTCCAAGTCCACCTCTCCTAGGCCTAGATCGACACCTGACGCCACCTCTGCTGTCCCTACGGCTGCCAAATCTCCCCTTCCCCAAAACGTCGCCAGCGGCATTGAGGCTGCGTTGGCTGCCGTACTCCCTGCAGGCAGGAAGAACATCACCTCTACACAGCAACTCTCAACAACACAGACTTCATCAGCAATCCCATCTCCACCGAGCTTCGAGGAACCAGCCTCAATACACGAGTCCTCTACCGAGGATGGTGACTCTCCCCGCGAGTACGAGCCCTTCCCCATGGAGGATGTTAACAACATGGATCCTATCATGCTTGACGGATTCGCGGATGCTATGCAAATGCCCAATGAAGACTTCAACTTCGACCCATTTGAGACCATCGACTTCGACTCTGGATCACTGGAGGACCTTACCTTTGACATGCAAGACCTCTCACAGAAGCAAGACATGACTTCCTCTTCATTACCTACAATGGAACGAGATTCAACACGGGAATCCAGCCCTAGACTCTCGCGCTCATTGCTTCTCGACTTGTATCGTCTTCCAAGTCCTTCTCCAGACCCATCCTCACCGGATGATGTAGAGTCACTGCTCGTCCAGCATTACTTCAAGGACGTCTGTGGTGTATTTTCTTCTTTTGATTCTGTTCTTAATCCTTTCCGGACTACCATTGGCCGCATCTACAAGGAGTGTCCTTCCATCAACTATGCGATCCAATCCATGGCTGCTGCGCACCTGGCTAACACCTTCCCCAACATGGCGGCAACAGGCCTTGAGCTACAGCGCAAGGCTCGTGAGGCATTGGAAGCAGAGCTCCCGCTTGCACAAAGGGACCACAAAAGCACGACCAAAACTTTCTTGAGCATCATGCTGCTGGGTCTCACTACATCATGGCACGACAGCAACGCACTTGGACTAGAGTACCTGTCTCTCGCAAGGGATCTGATCCTACCTAAGCTCTTCAGCCGGTCAGGAGGAATCGAGTTCGAGCGTGAAGCACAGTTCTTTGAGGAATCCTTGATCCACTGGGAGATGCTCATGGGCTTCGTAACAGAAGACGCAATGAGCTTCTCCCCTAAGTCAGGACTACGACCTAGTATCACCTCCAAGAAGACTACTCCTGCTGCACGTGGACCACAAGGCAAGATTGTTCCTCATCCTTGGACAGGCATCGCACCTATGATTCACTTCCTGTTCGCTGAGGTCGGTCGCCTGGTTCGTAAGGAGCGCTCAATGGACCGTGAATCCTCTATGGACCTCCGTCGACGACAGGAAAACCTTCAGAACGCCGCATCGCTCGAAGAAGACCTCCTAGCTGTCGACTATCCATCGGTTGACCAGGTCATTGACACGGGTGATGAGCGTACTCCCAAGGAACACTTCGTTACCATTGCTGAATCGTATCGTCTTGCTGGCTTGTTGGAGATCTACCGCGTCTTCCCTTCCATTCTTCGCAAGCGTTTGGGATCAGACAAGCCCAAGGGCTCCGACAACATGAACCTTGACTTCCCCGCCCCACGATTTGAGACAGTCTACGAGGATACCGACATGAAGTTATGGCTCAACTCTCTTGCGATGCACATCATCGGCTCGCTTCAGTCTCTGCCATCTTCCTCTGGTACATTCTGTATTCAGCCCCTTCTGCTCGTCGTTGCTGCCTCTGAGCTGAAGTTCGTCTCATCGATTGACTTCTTCGATGTCCAGGCCAATGACTCAGAGATTGTTGGTGCTCGCGAGTTTGTCATTAGGCGCTTGCAAGAGTTCGCCCTTAGGCTACCTAACAAGCCCCTTCGCAAGATGATTCAGCTTATCAAGGAGACATGGCGCCAGTCCGATGAGGGCCATGATGCCTTCTGGATCGACGTCATGAACGAGAAGGGTTACCACACCATCATGTGAGCCCGACTCTTGTCGACTCCTACCAGTTCAGCGAGCGGGATCCGGCGGCTCCCCTTCAACCAAAACTTTATCCTTTCTACGATACACTTACGACGTCACATTAGCGCTTTTCCTGGATACGGCATTTCTCTACGGCGTTCGACATCCTGTTCCTGTTTTCTTTTACGCGCGCCATTCCCGGAGACCAATCTTATGGTCTTCACCTGTACGACTGTACCCACAGTTCCTCGATACGAACTCTAATGTACGGCTTCCACCTAGACCTCTCGGTTCTCAAGCATCCTGGTGATGTGAATGCAGACTCCTGGCCTACTGCGACAACGCCCTAATACGACTACGATACCCCCGCGCGATACCCTAGCAACCTTACCATTGCCGACTGCGATAAAACAAACCCTTAATACTGGTACCCATCTGGAATGCTCTGCCAGCAACCTTCTTCCCTTCTGCGACTATCCCATTACGATACCATCAGCTGCGAATCAGCCCACTGCGATGACCTGTTACGATGACTTGTAACGATAATACATGGACCCATACCAGGACTCTGTTCCGCATAATGACATCTATCGAGATGCCCATAGCGACAACCCGAGCGACCTGACTCTTTCCAAGCGACACACCTTCCTACTACCAAGCAACAACTAATTCCTCTTTCCACCCTTGCGATACCCCACTGTTTGTACATTAGTAGTAGTTCTCTTTCTGGTAGGTATGACTAGATGCTTCCATGTGTTTCCCGATCGCGACACTTCGTCCATTGCGGCCGTGCGTCCTTGCGCCCACCTACCTGGTTCGACCGTTTGCGCCCTGCCACGATTGGATCGATGCATCGTCCGGGTGACCTGTATGTAGATTGTTTGTTATAGCGGTTCTGCTCTTTCTTTATGATACCCAATCTCTTTACTGGTTTGTGGACCGGGTTTACTGTTCTTTTCATCGCAACATCCTGTCGCGCGCTTTGCCGTGCAACGTCATTGTATCAAACATTATTACACGAAGGAGGTGGGTGTTCGGATGCACGAAAAGAGGAAGGAGGATTGGTGGATGAAGGATGTTACGATGCTGTCGCACAGGCACCGGCGCGTGTCTCCCAAGGCAAAACTTGGGGTGCGGGGCATCCTTGAGAAGCGATGGAAGAAAGCTTGCTGAGGTTTCTCCGCAGATGTCATGGCGGGTGAAACCCCATGACATGCAACGGTCAGAAAAGGCCCAGTTATTTGTCTGGACGTGTAGTACGGTGTCACTTTACATCACGCTGTCGCATCGCTGGAACATGCATGCATAGTAAACATGTACAAGTGGAAAGTGCAACATAATACATTCATTTAAAGCCGTGATGTAGGTAATACTACATCACAGGCCTGTTTGCCTCATCATCACTATCATCATCATATGCAATGAACTCCCTCCTTCCGCTCGACGCCTGCGTAACAAAGTATCGTGTTGTCTCGTATGCTCGGAGCTTCTTTTCTGCGCCCGGGCTGCACACCAAGTCTGCTTGCTGGGGACCAGTAGGAATGGCTAGGAGACGCTTTTCCGCCCCCGATAAGCGCAACCTGCTGTGTTTCTGGCATGTTGGCTCAGGAGTGTTCTTGTTTTCCATCCTGAAAATGCAGTTAGTACGTGATACAGTTCAATCAGTTGAAGATGGGTGTAGTCTTACCATCGCTTGCCCAAATGCACACCCTCAGCAACACAAGCCAATACCGCCGACACAACAATAATCTGAAGCGCCCATAGCCCCACAAACGAGCTGTGGAACTCGGTCGGCGATGATCGAACTTCTTGATAACATAGTATCCTCCCTTGTGGCCGCGACGATGTCGATTGTGCTTCATCATCTTCCGCCATTTCTGGATTGCTCATCAACACAGACGTTGGTAATGGCTTCTGAGCATCCTTGACTGCTCCCCGCATATACGAGTTGTAGATCTCGGGTTCAGTGTGCTGCAACTTCTCCAGTTTGGATCCTAGGCTTGCGCATACATTTATTGCGGCCACGGGACTTGGTAGGGTATTTGCGGGCGACCAGTGCGCAGCCGAGGGTGTGTATGCAGCTGATGCAGGAGCCGGTGATGATGGGATATCATTGACGATCTCGCATCGGCAATGTGTTTGTGTAGGCGCCGCAAGTGTTGTTGATATGATAAGGGTCGCGATAAGCGATGTAGAGAGTTTGGCAAACATGTTTGCTGTAGTGATTGGACTTTTCTCGTAGCGATTGAGAAAGTCGATTGTATATTTAGTATTCCCTTGCGCTGGAAAAGCCACGCGGTGTGACGTTTATACCAAGATGAGGGGAAGGGGCGCAGCAGTTGTGGTTTTCTTGTATCTGTTCGGACCGTTAATGCTGTTGTCTCGGGGGTACTTGCGCTTGGTGGCTAAGATTACATACCAGAACCAAGGACTGGGCCTTGAGCGCAATGTAAGCGGGTTGCTCGATGATAAGCCGTATGATTACCACGCTTAGGTTGGTCGTTATCTGGAGGCCTGGTGTATTGAGCCGATGCAGATTAGGCAGTAGTTGGGTAGGGGAGTGCGGTGTTGCTGTTGTTGTTGGTGGTTATGAAAGGGTGCTGATGATATGCACTTGCAACAACTACAAGCAGTATACACGAATTAGATTACTTCGAATCACTCGAAAGAGACGACAGGCAAAAATCTGAATGCGCGCAGCAGAGGCCCAGTCTATATGCAAATTCCTATCATCACCCCATTCTGCTTCAGCGCAGCTGTTGTATCAGCTACGCCCACACCACGACCGGCCGTTTCGCACAGTAGCATCTCGCCGGGGGTCTAAGCGGGAGGCAGACCAGGTTCTAGGTCAGCGACCGCCCAGGGTCCCGCGCTGCGCTGCGCCTTTCTGCTGTAGCTTTAGCCGAGATGAGCACTGGTTTGAGCAGTATACGAACGGCGGCTTTGTCTGTAAAGAGGTTGGGATGAAATATTTGGTGACTTGGTAGTCTTCATTGGAAGGTTTAGCTTAGATTGCAAGGTCATTGGTGCACTGGAGGCGCAGCTGCACGGCTGGGAATGAGTTGGAGCTAGCGGAGTCCCCGCAGATCTCTAGCATCATTACTACGGCTTGGATAGATGGATGATGCTGGTGATGTTCACCTCATTAGCTAATCCACATTTCCTGCCCGATGACGAACTTGCTCGTTTTTCGCTGCTCTTGCAAGTTTTGTTCTCCTTCTCATAGAGCGGACCTCACTCCGCTCGCTTCGCCTCGCACCACCTCACAAACAAGGGGGCTCCACTCGCTATCACGGACTGCGAAACGTTACTCTCGCACACGGACGTCTGCATACGGTACCAACCCTTTTCTAGCTCTAGCACGCCTATTTTTCCTTCTCCCGCGTGCGTCTTCCCGAGTCGTACCTGAGGCTAGAACGAAGGCAAACATCCTCGGTCCTTCCCCACAGCACCTGCTATTAATACTCTTTTCTTTTTTCATTGCCCAGCGGAGTCGTGCGATATCTCGTATAGCCTACCGTTCTTTTTGAGCCTTGGTGTTGAAAGCGCGAACGCTCTGGAGGGCTCTGGACCAAACTGTTGCGCGAGTGATACGAACACCGAGTTACCTCGTGGTGTTGTTGTGTATCGCCGGCATAGCTTTTTCTCAGAATTCAAGTCTCACCTGTCACGTCAGATGTCGAACACGGCGTCTTCTCCGCGCACCACTATTTAAGCGTACAGAAATTTTCGCGGGACCGCGAGCGGAAGGCCAAACAGTTGGAGTCGTGGATTACCTTTTCCTCGCGAAACGCATGGCTTGAGCTTCCGAAACGGATCTTCATGGCTAAGAAATGCCGCGGAAAGCTTGTGGTTGATAGAGGTCAGGATTGAGGCATGTGGTGTTTCATCTTGGTGGGGTTGTATACCGGTTAGCAGCATGCGCGGTTGATATCATATCGCAAAATGGCACGATACCTATATCTT
Organism: Alternaria alternata; assembly: GCF_001642055.1. Classification (NCBI taxonomy): domain Eukaryota; kingdom Fungi; phylum Ascomycota; class Dothideomycetes; order Pleosporales; family Pleosporaceae; genus Alternaria; species Alternaria alternata. Next base: position 414,732 of record NW_017306190.1, on the reverse strand, counting down.
GGGCGAGGGCCGCGGTAGATATCGATTATGAAAGTGGAAGTAGTGGATGTTTTGAGTATGTCGGCAATGGAATCATTGTCTTTGTGAAACGTAGCGTAATATTGGAACCCCATACCAGCAGCCGTTGCTCAAAGACGGTAGGGTGCCTTGTGATAAGGTATCTCGAGTCCTTTACGCTCGCTGCCACTCCAGAATCGGATCCACGGGTCACTTTCTTCGTAACTGACATTCCATGGTGCTACTACATTGCAGTATTGCTTCTCAAGTCCTTCTTCGAGCTCATCCCAAATGGTTACACAGCCTGGATCCACCTTCAATACCTCCTCTCCCATAGAATCTATATGTTTCTGGCGTTCGCACTGCCCCAGAATTATCCGCTCTAACCTTCTGGTAGGAATGTCCTTCCACTCGCCCGTCCCTATACTTCCATTCTGCCTCTCAACACCTCGATCCTTCTGTCTGTCAGATTTTGTGGCCGAAAGCTCGACGTGATGTGCTCTTCCATCGTGACATTCTTTCGGGAGCGCCATCCTTGTAATATTGCTCTTCTCTTCCTTGAACCATACCATACTGCAGAATCAACATCAATTCTTTCCTGAGACAGGGTCCGGGCTTGGTGGTAGGTACACTGTTGATTCGGAGAGAGCTAACCGCTATGTTATATTGACTGACGGCTCGATTGGACCTTCTGAGAATCTTCCCCAGAGATGCGGTTGTGGTGTAAATTCGGTCAGCAATTCTTGGCCCTTCTTTTCAGTACAACATTCCGTTCTCGTGTCGGGAGCATCATCGGATCGGACGGCAGGACATTCATTTTTACCGCGGCCGACCCAAACTCCGAATGTCCATTGTACCAATTGAGCAAGTTTGGAAACACGAGAAGCACGGCAACCTTCAGTCATTTCAGTCCAGTAATTGCACATATACTGCTTACAAACTGTGCAATGTCTGTGTATGCTCGGTAACTCGAATCTGTCGACTTTTTCGGTGCGTAACATAAGCCATACAGCAAGTGAGGGAGGAGTATATGGCCGGTGTTCGGTTGCGTCACAGCGTGCTATACCTGCTGGAGGCAGTTTTGTTGCTTAGGAGTGACATAATCGGCTCGTGAGAGTAAATGAACGATGAACCGATAGCGGTAGCTTATTGGAGTTGACAGTGTGAACGAGCTGTGTGCCGATGATGCCATGGAGCGATACATAGATGGAAGGTAAGCATGAGGACATGGCTCCTCAATATTCAACTCCTAGTACCTCATCGAGGCAACGGCCACCGTGCTTCGGTCGGAAGGAACGACTTGTTGCTCACGGTAGTGATAAGAGACCTCGTTGCTATATTCGTACGATGTGTCGAGCACAACCCGTCAAACGCTCTGCAAGACATGCTTGATCGCAAAAGACAAGTGGTGGTGAATGAACATATTCAAACTAGGCACTGAATGCTTATGCTTTGACATCTCTGATATTGACGTTGTACGTACGCTAATCTGGCATGAAATTTTCTTCCTCTCCATCCGCTCTTGTGATTCGCATCCCACCCCCAGTATCCGCCTCTCGTCCACCTACATCATCCACCATCTAAGCACTCAAGCCACTCTAAATGACAATCGTCCCATTCTCTCCAGTGATGAGATCGATCTCTCCAGGAATGACCGTTCCGTTGTCCACAGCCGCAGCATGTCCCCTTGCCACCATTCCGTAAACCGGCAAGTACTTGTCCAGGTATGGCAGTACCTCCTTCGCACCGGGGGTGTTGCGCCAGTCCCTCATCAAGTCACATACGATGGAGAAGAGCGAGACAAGTTGAACACCTGCGGCTTGCATGCGCGAATTTGCTGTATCGCGCACGAGCTCCGAGTAAGTACCACTAGCTTCGACGTTGGCAAAAACAGAGTAGCCTTCTGCACGGAGGGCAAGGGCGAGGAAGGTGGTGCAGACGTCTGTAGTGATGCCTCCGACGATGATTTGGGTTTTGTTTGCCGCGCGGATAGCGGCCTTGAAATCAGCGTTGTCCCAGGCGCTGGGGATGTGTTAGCTGAATGCGCAGCGATGGACGTATTTTCGAGTGGTTAGGTAATAAGAGGAGGTGAACGAAGCAGAAATCACTTACTTAACCTCGCCTTGACGTCTAATGAGCGGCGCATCGGGATACATCTCCAACATCTCCTTGGGCAAAGGACCGTTGGGACCTTGGTCCGCAGACGTACTTAGGATGACGGGGATGTCAAAGACCTTGCCTAGCTCGGCATGTGCCATGATGTTTTGCTTGTAGAGGGTTGGGTCCCAATCTCTGGCGAGTTGGAAGAGACCGACTTGCAGATCGAGAATCAGGAGTAGCTAGGCTGGACGTCAGATTATGGTATAGGTTGAAAATTCGGATGGCAACTTACTGCGTCGTCTTTGTCAATGCGCTCCCATGGTACAGCTGATATATGTTAGCTATTGGAAGATATGTATTGTTTGACTATCGTACCATCACCGCGAACGGTGTTGAGAAGCGTGAGAGCCGCAAGGGCGATGGTAGAAGCGAACTTCATCTTGAGGGCTAGTGATGGAATTGAATAGGCAAGCTATGCTATTGAAGTCTGGGAGGTGTTCGATAGCGATGCGATGACTGATTGTTTACAGGCGGTGCAAACCTCCCTTTATACCTCGAAGTCCTCCTCTTCAGCCTGTCAACTCTTGCATCCCGCTCAGAGCCCAGTCCATGTATCCACTGCTTCGTGCCAATGTCTCTACGGCCTTGGCCCGCAAGCCTGGTCTCGTATACTGTGGTTCAACCCGACATCTGGGTGGAGTTTGCAGTGGAGTTCTACATCGCGCAGCTTGCTGACTACTATCTTCATCAGGGAATTCTGCAGCCTCAATGCTATGAAAGCCATGACTAACCAGTAGACCGGATTGCTTCCATCCCAACTACGACAAAACTGGTTACCTGCGCGGAGTAGCCCCGCGTTACCGCCCGTAGTCTACCCATCGTGCATGCCCGAAGTGGATCACCGTCGACATCGTTGGTGTTGAGACCGCACGCATGGAACGTGACCGGTATAATTTCGTCCTGAATAAGTCTTTGGTAACCAGCAATAGAGTATGCAGTACATGTAGGGCGCTGCTGCTAACGTCATGGCCCCATGTACTTTCGCCTCGGTTGAGGCTGTTGTGCATCCGGAGCTAACCGGTTACCACCTTAGAAAGCTGCAAGTCAGCAACAAGGCTCTTATTCATCAGCATTTGGTCACCCGCGCTTGCACTCAATCCTCATACAATTTCGACAGGGTCGAGGATCTGTGCTTCAAGCATTTTGGTCAGGAATTGGAAATTCTAGTCTCGCGTTTGACTGGTGGAAATGCCCTAGAGAGTACGTACCGATTGTGACTTCCGACAAGCACGGTCATGAGTAAGCAATAACAAAGACGTAGCGCAAAAAAATCATCAAACAATCATCGTATACATGAATTACAAGACATTACGTATTCATTTACTAGCCGCTAACTCAAGCTATGTTGTACTTTCAGAAGCTTTTAACCTGCTCGGAAGCGCAGCGACAAGTCAAAGCGACAGAATGCAAAGCTTGAGATGTTTACTGCGCAGCAAGACCATTGCTTGCCAAGAAGTCCTGCATGACTTGGTAACCAGCGGTGGCGTTGTAATGGAAGTTCAAGCCGTGACCAGTGTTAGGCTGAATGTACGCCTCGAAAGCAGAGGCTGATGGGTAAGCCATGGCGACACCCTCGGGGATGTTGGAGGTGTTTGTACCCATGACTTGACCGTAGCAGTTTCCTCCACAGAATGGTACGTCGTTTTCACCGGTGATGACAAGGACGGGGCCAGTAAAGGGAGATGAACTGGGCGAGCCACCGATGGTCAAGAGCTCACCGGTGGTGACGGGCTGCTTGGTCTTCTCGGCTACGAGAGCTAGGCCAACGTCGTAGTTGCCAGGCTGGAGGAAAGCGTACTGCAAGGCAGTGAGGTCGGAGTGTGCCAAGTATCCAGAGGGGTAGTTGAGGGTGTCAACTGTTTTGTTGTAACCGTTGATCAGGTCGAGGACTTCGGTGGTGGCGACCTCGTTCCATACCTCATCAGAGGTCAGGTCCACACCAGCAGCTGCGAGGATCTTCTGAAGACCACTGACGACGTTCTCGCTCACATCATACTGGTCGGCGATAGCGCGGACGACGGTGTTCGAGGAATTTCCGAAGCGCAGAGGCTGGTTAAGGCGAGCGCTGTGCAGGTTCCATCCGGCAGTGATGTAGGCCAGGAATTGTCCGGCTACAGAGAAACCAGTAAGGATAACACCGTCCGTGTTCTCAGGGTAGAGAGCGGAGAGCCAGTAGGACTGGACACTACCGAAGGAGTGACCAACGTGGATGACCTTGTCGTATGCGCAGCTAATCTCTGGGATCTCGCCCTTGCGCAGTTGCGTAGTGACAGAGTTGAGAGCTTCAACTTCAGCTTGGGCTTGGATCCTGATAAGAAAAGAGAATGGTCAGTAAACTATGCAGAACGAGTTGCGTTTCCCACTTACTCGTTGAATGGGTCTCCATGAGAAGATAGACCGATACCTAGACGGTCGATCGCGAGCGTACTGTAGCCAGCAGCCAGGGCCACATCGACATAGCTGTAGTTGTAGTTGTCGTACTCGAGGTCCCAGTATGTCTTGTCGAAACCAATACCGTGGCTCAAGAGCTGGATGGTTTTGCCGTTGCCACTGTCTGGCTTACAGTACTGTGCGGAGATGTTGTAGGTACCCTCCAACGTTTGGTAACCCTCAAGAAGCTCTGCTGTGTAATTCTTGCCGAATTGATTAAATCGAGCAACGAATGCGCCAACATCGAGGTTGCCTTCGACGGGCACTTCCTTGAACTGTCCTTGCCTCGAGCTAATCGACGTCTCAATCATGAAGGTCGAACATTGCCTCGCGGCCGCGAAGCCAGCGAGGGCAAGGGGTAAAACTGCTTTGACTGGAGCCATGGTTGTGAGTAACGTGAGGTTGAGTAATCACTATCCAGAGGAGGAGACAAAGAGAGAAAAGAAATATTCGCTCAATGGATTAGGTGAAACACGACCTGAACAGAGCTTACCTTCACCGCGATGCAATGTGGCTGCCTGACTATATAGTACGTGGCCGTGTAAGCATGCGACTAGCTGCCTTTCCCTTCCGGCCCTTCCAAATAGGAGCCATCAGTAAAGTCATAGCGCACGAACTCGTCGATCGGAAGCTTCCATAGCGTTATCCAGCGGTTCGCCATCCAAATTGACGTTGTGCAACCAATAGTCACTTACCGGCGTTTTGGTCAAAGTACCGTGAGAAACTGTTTGCATGTTCAATCGGCAGCTAACGCGGCAAGACAACATCCGAAACTGTGAAATCGTGGGGTACCAGAGTGTAAATTCTCAAATCGGGCGCAGCTTCGGCCTAGCAGCGGATATTCCTATGGCATCATAGGCTGAATTGAGTAATCGATGAAGCTCTTCGAGCGCTAGCTCTAGTATGTGGAGACTACTTTCCCACTCCAGCGGAAGCTACCACAAGCGGGTACATTGCGATCTTCCATTCTAGAAGACGTCAATAGCACATGCGTAGGACGTATTAAGATAACGGGAAGCCTCACCGGACAGCTTCCTCACGCTGCAGGTTGGTCAGCCACTTTCTGCTTTTAAGCGGTAGTTTTGGCGGACACGCAGGGAATCCTTGCAGCCCAAGTTATCGTTCATTGCCTCTGCCCATGTGCTCGTGGTGGTGTCCGGAAGTACCAGTGGTACACAACCTGCATGGGCATGTATAGTCGGAACGATTTCGAGGCTCGAGGATGACGATGCGCTGTGATTGGACACAAAGGCGTTATTTTCGAAGGTCTGGATGCCGAGATTGCCAAAACGTTGTTGCTTATACATTCACGTTGAGCTGTCATTGAGCACGGCTGCCGTGTCCGTGGTGTTGATCGTTGATTTGCGCTAAGAATTTGGAATTCCTACGCCTTGATCGCAGAAGGAGTCCGACCCCTAAGACGTCATCATTATTCCTAGACGGCAGCAAGGCTTCCGTGACGATCGCAATCGCGCGTTCCCATCAAAAACCCATTATTTGCAATAGAGAAAATGGGTTTTGTAATCGGCGGAAAGGGGGAAAGCAAAGAGTAGGTGAGGCGAGGAGAGATAGGAAAAGTAGCGATGCGTCTGAGGGATGGCGCTAACCGAAATCGTTCTACATGCAATTCTGAGAAACATACAGCCAACATTCAACCAGTTTCTCCTAGGAAACCTTCTTCTTCAACATGTAATCTCCGCCCTTGACCGCCTTGTAGATGCCATATAGCCCACTCAACAGGTCATTGCTCTTCACGATCCGCTTCAACATACCCTTCAGACCTGGACCAAATTCCTCCTTCCTTCCCCTATCTTTGACCTTGTCCCATATACTTGGCAGGGAATTTGCGTTGTACTTGCTACGAAGAGCATCGTACTCGTGCTTGTCGTAGACTTGCCACCATTCGTCTTCGGTATAGAAGACACGCGAGTATAACCACTTGAGTCCACCAAGCTCGCGCATCTTTGCTTCGATTTCGCGATTTGCGCGGACATACTCAACCTCGCTGGATGGATATGGACCCCAGATTCCAACACTGATATATTTACCGTCGTATGCACCCATCTGCTTTCCGCCAATCGGGCCCTCGAACGGCTTAGGGTGTCCCATAGAGCTTCTACCATCCTGTCGCAGTGGACACAACCAGATCGGGTATATATTGAACGATTGGTCCGCATAGTCCAAGAAGGATGCAGTGTTTGCCGCCGGAAATGCGATGTCGTGGATTATAAAACGGTCCGTATACCCAGAGGCATGTAACGCGTGATACATGATTCGTGTGTGCATGAAGTAGTCCAGCAAGAAGCGTGTGAACCGCATAAAAGGGACCATAAACTGCTTGTAAGCATACATGCCCATCCAGAACGCCCCACGATCGTAACGAAACAGGTAGTCTTCTACCGGAACAAGTTCCTTTGTAATAATACCCTTCGATGCAAGCGCCTTCGCGCGTATCCAAAACCATTCGTCCCAGGGTCTAGAGAATCGTTGAATAGGTAGCCCAGGCGTATGTTCTGCGTCAACGAGGCGACCTGTGACTATAACTCCGGTGCCTTTGGAGAATAAGACCCCATCAACGTAGTCGTTCCTTTGGTCGGTGGTGTGGTATTGCATCTTGTCTGTGGCGTTCTCAAAGGAAAACGTTGGGTGGTAGGTGACCTCGACTAGCTTTTGCAGAGGGATGAGCTGCAATTCCACCAATGTGAGTACCCCGAGAGTTCCAAAACTACCTCTCAGACCTTCGAAGAGCCCTTGATTCTCGCTCTGAGAAGCCGTGACAAGCGTGCCATCTGCCAAGACCACTTCAGCGCTTAGGACAGTACGATCGAAGAAGCCGTGCTTGAAACTGCTGCTTTCTCCTGCTGTGCCCACAAAACCTCCTCCTACGGTAATGCCTGGAAATTCCATGACAACTGGAGGCAGCAAGCCCGCTTTCATGGTTTCTCTGACCAAGGCATCCATGGGGACATTAGGTTCGACAAGCGCTGTTCTCTTCTCTCTGTCGATAGATAAAACGTGGTTGAGGGAGCTGACATCGACAATGGAATCTCGGTCGAAATTAGCATGGCGAGTGGAATTGGTGCTGCCATGGTAGACTCGGAACCCGGTTTTGGTGTTGTAGAAATGCTGTATGCGAGAGCGAACTGTCTCTACAGTAGCTTTGTGTTGCTCCATCTGGAAAGATAGTGTAGAGCCAACTGCAGCCATGCGATTGTGAGTGCAAAGCTCCTAGTATTGGCTCCCTGCTTGATGCGTGGCTGATGAGGCTGAAGAAGTTGCGCTAGCAGTGGGTCGAACTTGCCCCACGAATCCAGGAGGTTAAACCACCAGTCCTTGCTTCTGCTTCTGCAATTGCGGAAAAAATGAGCCAGAAGTCTATCAGCCACCTCCAGCCATCCAGTGATCGTTTCTGTCGTATAGTATACGCAAGCAAGACCCGTGGAACTGGGTAGTCGTTCTGAACGCCGTACGTCAGCGTCCTTAGCGAGTGGATCGTCTTCCGCGCTTCCGGTCACCATGGGGGCGCGCGATTCCATCGTCCGCGAGACGGAAAGCGACACTCGCGCGTCCGACTGCGATTCAGACTGCTCTGAATTACGTTTACCAAACTTAGATATCTCCAGTGATATGGAATCCCCAGAAAGCAACGTATATCGATCCTTTGCCCCGCACAAGAGTAGTTCTTGGCCCGGTGCGAGTGGTCAGATATTGACTTTAGCAGGATCGAACGGGTAGTGGAGAAGGCGCGGCGGCCCTACGCTTATGTATACATCAAAAGTAATGCGACGCCATGTTCTCTTCATCCTCGAATCGCCCAACAACATTGTTACATCGCATTGCATCATTATATTCACACCATGGATATACACAACTCAACAGTAGCAACACTCGCATCGCAGGTCGCCCGATTCAGTGCCTCGAAAACTCCGTTTCGCATATATCATGGTTCTACGCTGTCAACCCGGAAATCGTCTCGTGATCGCAATCAGATTATCGACGTTAGTTCCCTGAACCATGTGATAGAGTTCGATGAGCTTCAGAAGACCGTCCTCGTGGAGCCGAACGTGCCGATGGATAAGCTTGTAGAAGCCACAATGGCTAAGGGTTTCTTGCCAAAGGTCGTTATGGAACTTCCGAACATTACCGTGGGTGGTGGGTAAGTTACAGGGATCTGAACAAAGATTACTCTAAGTCAGAGGACTAACTAGTGTTGACAGGTTTGCTGGTACCAGCGGCGAAAGCAGTTCATATAAGTATGGGCTGTTTGACCGCACTATCTCGGGCATTGAGCTCATCTTAGGTAACGGCGAGGTAGTATGGGCATCGGCAGAAGAGCATCGCGATCTGTTTTTCACAGCAGCAGGGAGTTGCGGCAGCCTGGGCGTCATTACCCTGCTCAAAATGGAGCTTATTCATTCTAGTCGGTATGTTGAGTTGGAGTACATTCCAGTCGGCTCAACGAACGAAGCCGTCAAACAATTGCGACACTATCAAGATGATCCTGAGGTCGACTATATGGATGGCATCCTGTATTCGATGACGAGCGGAGTAATCATGATCGGCCGCTTGACCGACGCCCCAATGGATAGGAAAATCCAGAGTTTCGACAAAGCGACAGATCCTTGGCTATACATGCACGCAGAAGACATACTAAAGCGGACACAGAGCGAGAAGACTACATACAGGGAACTAGTGCCTGTTCAATCTTATCTCTTCCGCTACGACCGAGGTGTCTTTTGGTCAGGACTACGCGCATTCAAGTACTTCGTAACGCCTTTCAATCGTGTTACACGCTTCCTGCTGGATCCCTTCATGTATTCGCGGACAATGGTACACGCCCTACATCGATCGGGCCTCGCCTCCCGAACAATCATTCAGGACTATGGTGTACCATATGACGCAGCAGACGAGTTCGTTAGATGGACCGACGAAAGGACGGGCATTTGGCCGCTCTGGCTGTGTCCGGTGAAATCAGCACCTCTCGGGGAGCGAAGCTTCTCCCAAGGCAACAATGTCAAGGACGACATTCTGCTTGACGTGGGGATATGGGACATGGGACCAAGCGACGCTCACGCATTTATCAAGCTGAACAGGGATTTTGAAGCCAAAGTCACTGAGTTAGGCGGCATGAAATGTCTGTATGCGCATGCGTACTACACTGAGCAAGAGTTCTGGGACATCTACGACGAGAAGAAGTACATGGAGCTCCGGAGAAAGTACCATGCCGAGAGCTTGCCAAGTGTCTACGACAAAGTGAAAGTTGATCTGCAAGGCGTTGCTGGGGGAGCAAGCGTGAGGAAGACGGAAACGTGGAATGACTGGGCATACCGGCAATTTTGGGATACATGGCCTTTGGGAGGGTTGTACGGAGTTGCAAGCGCAACGAAGGGGTTGTTTTTCGAAAGTGACTTCCTGTTGAAGAAGTAACAGCGCTTCCGTGATAGCAAACGTGGCTAGAGATGTGATCGGAGAATGCATGGGGAGATCCATTGCATCGGCCTACCCCTCAAAAGCATAGTAGTCCATGTCCGGGCCGTCTGTTGCCCTGACAGCTGCCTGCACGTCTAGACTCTAGTACAATGAAGATCAGCTAGCTCGAGGTTCGAACGCGCACTGTAGTACGTGAAGAGGCGGCGATGACGTCGGGCTCTTTGTATAACGACGCGACAGAGGCTCGTCTGCGCAGCGGATCCGAAAGAACAAACCGGTTCACGGCCTGTTTCAGATGTTAGATTGCTAGTGTAGTGAAAACGCGTAGATGGCGCCGGTAGTCGCGTCGACGTCAGTGGAGGTTAGCGTGAAAGCTGGACGACTAGGGGCCTCGACTCACCGCAAGCTCGCATTGACGTAGCAAAGAGCTAGCCGCGACCCCAACCACCCCATTTCGCCCACTACCCAACCCACTATTGCAGGTGCCCGTCAACCACTTTTTGATTATATCAAAACTTGGCCCTGCCTTTCTCTCTCCATATACCCCCACTACAACCATTCCCACCGCACTCTCCACTGGCACCAGCTGCAACCGTTCGCTGTTGTCAATCACGGGCCATTGGACGATCCTGCCCTGTTGACGAATTTTTGGCCAGGTACGCGAGCTCCAACAACACGACGTGTCGCAGCAATTCACCGCCGCCGCCGCCTCGCAAAGCCTTTGTTGTTTGTTTGTCAGGCACCGTGTACTAAAGGCAGTCGCAGCTCAACCTTCTTCAACCCGCTCAACCATGGCGCGCCTCAGTGGCCTCCCATCCGAGCACCACCACGAGGGTCCCGGTGACGCTCCTCGACGCAAACGCGGCCGCCCGTCCAAGAACCAGACAACCGACGACATGTCATCTGTCGGCAAGCGAACCGCGTCGCCCTCAGCGGAGCTCTCTCAGACGAAGCGCACCAAGCGCCTCCAGACCATCGAGGACGATGACGAGGACCAGATCGCCGAAGAGATGCGGCAGTCCTTCTCGCGCTCGCAGCGGGGAGACAACGTTCACGTCCAGGAGCAGAGCACCAGCACCACGCGCCGCTACAACCGCCGACACTCTGAGCCTCCAGTCGCCGCCGATGACGAGGACGACGAGCTCATGTTCAACCGACCCGCCTCCACACAGCCGCTACCTGGCCTGACACCCCATCTCGACCGTGTCGGTGCCTCCCGCAGCCGCTTCACCAACACCCGCCGCGCCCGCATGTCCATGCCAGCTCAGCTGCACGTTGAGCGTGTCGACGAGGTCGAGAACAACGGCAACCGCGTTCAGTTTGCGCCCCTCACACAAGTCCTGGATGGCCGCGCGCGTCGCCGCCTCCGCCGAAGCCATCTGAGCCAGGAGGTAAACGACTTCGAAGACCACCAGAAGAAGGACAAGAGGATGTTCCTGGAGCTACGTCGTCAGCTCAAGGCCCAGGATGACAAGATCAAGGACCTGGAATACCGCCTCGAAGCCCGCCGGTTAGGTGAGATCGACATCGCAGACGCAGACGCCAATGACCTGCAAGTGGAACTAGACGAGGCCCGTCAACAGATTGACGAGCTACGCGCTTCTTCCCTGTACAATGGTGACGACAATGAACCAGTTGACATGTCCGACGACGAAGACGGTATGGTCATGGTCAACCCTGACGACCTGAACATGTCGCAAGATCTTGACATGGAGCCGACACCCGTTGGCAAGTACTCTTCCCGCGCGCTAGAGATTTCCAGCCAGATGACACTCGAATCCTTGCCATCTCTATCGCAACTCAGCCGCGACAATCTCACCGAAGGCGAGGATATCATAATGGACAAGATCGAAGACGAGGCCGTCGAGCGCTACGAGCGGGAGCTGAAGCAGATGAGCAAGGCCTTGGGTGAGTCTCAAGGTGCGCTGCGCTTGATCACCATCGAGCTTCAGAACCTTCGCTTCATTGAGGCTGGTGCTTCTTCGAGCGAAATTCTGACCGACTTGCGCCATGGTTTCGAGGACCTTCGCGCTGAGATTGAGAAGTTCTTCCCCGGTACCACCGTTGGTCTTACCAACCAACAACTTCTTCAAAAGGTCCCTGAGCTCTTCAGCGGCCTCTTCTTCGAGCTCAAGCAGCAGCTCTCTCAAATCACCATCTCTCAAAAGGCCGAAGTGCTTGTCCGACGACAATACGAGGGTGTTCTCGACCTGCTGGGCGAATCAGACGAGCGCGTGAAGCAGTTAGAGTCAGACGTCTTCACACTTGATAAGGCAAATGAGGACAAGGCGCGCGCCATTCTTGATCTCGAGGAGCGCAACGCTGCCCTGACGGAACTTTCTAACCAACAGGAACTCACTCTCGCCGAACAAGATAGCGCAATCGCTGGTCTGCAAGATGAGAACCAAGACAAGGACGTCTCTCTGGCACGACTACGCGAAGCTCTCGAAAAGTATCGTGTGGACCTCGACAACGTCACCGCCGCCGCAACCGAATTCGAGACAAACCACCACGAGACGATCGCACGCATGGAACAGGAATACACCGAGCGCATCCAGGCTCTGGAGGCAAACCTCGATGCTGAGCAGGAGGGTCGCGATGCTGCCGAGGCCGAAGTAAAGCAAAAAGATGCTTACATTGAGGAGTTAGAGGACAGCATTGCGCGCATGGAGACCGATGTCGATAACATCACCACCGACATGACTACTCTCAGAGAGCGTCTGGCTGCGCAGACCGCCGCCCGCGAGACTGCGGAGGGCGAGCGTGACGACCAGATCGAGCAAGTCTACCAGCACGCCAACACCATCGAAAACCTCAACGATGCCATCGTTGAACTCAAGGAACAGCTTGCCAACACCCGAGAGAATCTAGGTTCTGAACGTGCTCAACGCGAGAAGACCGAGGCTGATCTTGACGAGGCGAATGACAAGATCGAAGATCTCACCACCCGCCTCCATGACACTGGCCTTCAGGCTAATGAGCTGCGATCTAAGCTTTTCCAACTCCAACAAGAGAAGGAGACCGCTCTGGCAGAGCTGCAAGAAGACGCCGATGAGCGCGAGCTTGAACTGAACAACCTGCTCGATGCAGAGACTGAGCTTCGTCAGACTAAGGAGAACACACTTGGTCAGTTGGAGCAGCAGATCCTCGGCCTTGAGAGTGATATCGCGACACTTGAGAACAACCTGTCTGACATGACCGATGCTCGCGATCAGCTCGAGCAGGATCGTGACGTCCAAGTCGCCAACCTTGCTGCTCAGCTCGCTGACCTGAAGACCAAGTACATGGCGCTGGAGAACTCCACCAACTCCACCATCACCTCACTCCAGGCCAACATCACGGACCTTAACAACCAGATTCAACGGCAACAAGCTGAGATCAACGATCTCTTCGATCAGGTCACTGAGAAGGAGCGCATCTACCTTGAGGATACGACTGCCCTCCAGGGAAGGATCGATTCTCTTGAGGAGGATCTCACTGTTCAGAAGGCGGAGAACGAAGGCTACCGCAAGGAGAACTTGTCTCTCTCAAGGCGTGTTGAGTCCGAGGCCAACGAGCTTCTGAACATTGTCGACGCCCACGCTAACGAGGTCAATGCCCTTAATGCTGTCATCAAGACACAAGAGGCCACCATCAAGAGCCTTCAAGATGCCTCTGCGAAGCGCACTACGGAGTACGAGGAGATGATTGAGGAGCGTACAACTGAGCTCACAGAGATGCGTCTGCTAGGCGAAGCTCGCCTCGAGACCATTATACTTCTGGAGGCCCAGATCGAGGAGATGAAGGAACGCTTCCGTCTTGCTGAAGAAGACACTCGTGCCACCATCGACGCCCTCACTGCCTCGCAACGTCAACTCCAGGAGCAGAATGAGCGTCTTGCTGATGACTTGAAGCGCCGCAACCAGGACGCTCTCCAAGCCGTCCAAGAAATGAAGCTCAAGCGTGTTGAAGTTAAGACCCAAGGCGTGGGCGACCTCCACCGTGTCGCTAATGGCAAGGTCTTGAAGACCAGCGAAAAGGTCAAGATTGGAAAGAAGGGCAAGAAGAAGGTCTCTTCTAGGCGTCAATGGGACTCCGGCTTCGGCGTTGATGAGAATGTCGAAGACGAGGAGCTCAACGCAGAGGAGCCACTTGCTGCATAGAGTGCAGTAGCTGATGATGATTGCAAGTTCGCTTGACTTTGCAGGTTCAGATTATATTTGGGTCCTATGTTGTTGCTGTCACTGCAGAGCAGTATTCTTGTTTTTTCTTCTCCCTTATATTTTTGGACACATTACTTTGGGTAACAGATTGTTTCGTTTGTCATGATACATCCGGCGCTGGCATTTGCTATCTTACGACTCGACGACCTGGCTTCAACGCTTTGTTTGATAGGATAAATGGTGGTAACGATATCGCAGTGTATTGCATAGCGCACGGTGCCTGGGTTCCAGTTACGGTCACGGGGAAAAGAAGTAGTGTAATGACCCTTGTTCTATCTTGTACAGATTCTCCTTTTTTATCATCAATCACAACAACAAGATCAGAACTCCTTCCTCTCCATTCGCATCACTGCATCCGTAAAAGAACCTTGTATGAGCATATTCTCTCCCAGGATGCTGGTTAAACGTTTTGGAGCCTTGCGTGGCCCCAACGTTGAACGCTGGACGGGAACTGTCAACATGGGTCTTCCCGTCGTGTTCTCGTATCCCTGAAACAGATCTGCAACAACGCGTTTCGTTGCCTATCAATCGGTCCGCACCCCACCCAGCAATCGGAAGTTTAGCAACTTCCGAGGACCAAAGGCAACCCAAAATCATTCAACTCCTTTTCTTTTCTTCCCTTCCCTTTACTCATCGCCGGCTCCACATATTCACGCCTAGCAAATATCTCCCCCCTTCTCGTCGACAACACAGGCCAAGCACAATGGGTAGCAGCAGCCTCAACCCATCCTCTCCTCGCGACGATGAAACCGTGCTCTTCCTCTTCATCGCCTTTGCTATTCTCATCGTCCTTCTACTCTTGCTGGTGTTGATCTCGTGCCAGACGTGGATGTTGTGGAAGATGGCAAAGGCGGTTGTTGAGCAGGACACTCAGATTACACAGCGAGGGCGAAAAGGGTATGGATATGATAGTAGTGGAGTAAGTAAGAGCAGGAGTGTCAGAGGTAGTATTTATACCGATGGCGAGGAAGAGAGGAAGTTGATGAGTGGAGGTAGTGGTAATGGACCAGAGGGAAAGAGGAGGACGGGGGTTTGGGGAGTCGGAGGGTGGGTTTGAGGTGGATGAGTTGTGCACTTTAAACTAGGAGGGATTTGGGAAGGTCGTAGGGACGACAACTTTGATTTGGTACGTTACAAGAGGACGAAAATCAAGGATAGACAACAGGGGCCGAAAAATGCTACGCAACGACACGCCCGCCTTTTACCTCACACCACCAGTTCCGCCTTTGGCTTCAACAACATATCCTCCAAAACCCGATATTCTTCCCTCAAAGCCGCGACCTCCTGTCTCAACGCTCTTTGGTCCTCAGACAAGCATTTCATCTCCTCTGCTACGGACTTCGCCTCCTTGCTCACACTGGCTAAACCTGTTCCATCCGACTTCTTCACAGACGGTCTATTAACAGCATGCGAACGATCATGAAATATACCCGGTGGAGCGGGTGAATACAAAGTACTTGGCGAGGTGTTGGATAGTGGGGTATCCAAGGCATGGATACTGAGTTGATGATGTTGTGGCAGTGATGGAGTGGGTGCGTTGGAAGAAGTTACCGATTGATCGGTATTTTCGGCAAGGCCAGCATCGACAAGATTCGTGTCTTTGACCGCGCCTGAGATGGAGCGGGAGTATACGCTGCTAGGTGAATTTGCTCGCGTGTCAAGCGAGTTCGTCATGGGCTGCCGTGGTAGAACTGGTGTTAGGTTGCGATGGTTGTAGTTTTGGAAAAGACTACTTTTAGCTAGGAGGCCGGGTACGGGGTAGTAGAGGCTTTCGAGCGAAGATGACGAGTCTGCTGCTGTGGTGGTGGCGGCGGCGAATGCGTGGTTTCGAGGAGCTTTTGATCCAGCAACTATATTGCTCGGGCCTGCCATGTCGTTTACGCTCTCATCGGCAACCGATTCTCTTCTCGTGCTTGGCGTTGAGCATGAACATGCATTGCTGGGCCATTCTGTCTCTGAGTCGATTCTTCTGAGAGCAGGCTTCAATATTGGAAGATTAGGTCTATCTGGGAGGGTAGAACTCAGATCCAATTCAAGCTCTCGTGCTTTGCTCAATGAACGCCTCTCAAACATCTGGGCGGTGGGACGGGAGTACAGACTGCTCGAGCTACCCAAAGGAGACGACGATCCTGGGTCGGCTATAGTTACGTGTCGCTGAGCTTTTGGCATGACCCGTAACCCGCTCGGTGCTTCCGCCACAGTCTCTTGATGCTCAACAGACTCCTCCTTCATCATGCCGGATGTTGGACGAGAGTACAGACTGTTGGGTGTGTTGAACGCAGTGGGAGAGGACTGTGGGAAGGGCACTGGACAGATCGTCGTTGAGGTTGAGGTAATCAGTGGTGATTCTGAACTCATATGACGCTGTGACGCCTTTGGCTTGCGTCTTCGCGTGGAAGGAGGTGTAAACCATTCTTGATCCGAAAAGTGCGAATGATCAGACGAGCTGAGCGACCTATGAGGAGCGGAAAAGAGCTGTGCCCGTGACGGGGCTGGTACACTTGGCATCTGATGTACTTCGGGCCATCTCCGACTTTCTTGTGTTGGAGGATCAGGTTTGGGTAGAGACTTTGCGGCGCCGACATGAAAGGGATTGTGCGGCGAAGGTTCCGGAGGCGACTGAAATGTCTCTGTAGAGATGCGCGGTCGTACAGATGACATTTTCACGTGTTTGTTGCGCACTCTCTCAACGCGGAGAGGCGAGCCTCTCAACACATCCGAGGCTCTGCGACTAGGAACTCTCGACTTGAACTTCCTAGGCTCATCGGAAAGCAGATCCGGCGGTGGCCCAACAGGTACCGGTTTTCTTGTTAAAGCTGACTTGCAGGGTGATCTAGTCTTCTTGACAGTACCGGTCTCCTCGTCAGAAGGAGTCGATCCCTCCGCATCCACAATATCGACGACGGAACGAGGCTTGGGGGACGGCGATAATCCGCGAGTCGGAAGAATCGAAGGCGCGGTCATGTTGCCGACCCACTCAACAGCTGTGATAGACACTCCCACAGTGATCTCATGTATAAGTAGGCCCAGGGCGTTGAAAACAAGAACTTTTCCAGCCTGTGTACCAATAGCAATCAATGTCTCAAAGCCCTCGTAGACATCTCCGGCATCTTCTGCCGCGTCGCCTCCTAGTAGCACCATCCCGTCTACTCTTCCCTTTGAGTGTACAGAGCCTTTCGTGGATACCGACAAGCAAGTAGCGGGATAAGAGACATGCTATGTC
This sequence comes from Alternaria alternata, assembly GCF_001642055.1. NCBI lineage: Eukaryota > Fungi > Ascomycota > Dothideomycetes > Pleosporales > Pleosporaceae > Alternaria > Alternaria alternata. Next base: position 397,290 of record NW_017306190.1, on the reverse strand, counting down.
CGGAGTACTTCTCCTCCCCTTTCAAAGTCAACAAGTCGACATTTCCCATCATACCTAATGCTAACAACACGCGATTTGTAGCCCGGTATGAACTCCGCTGCGAGTACACCACCCATGGCCGGCTTATGGAGCTTCTTGATGACACCTACTCGGACAGGCTGTAACTGGTAGAACTGGAATTGATTTATGTGCGAATCTTCGGGCCGCTTTCGGAGTGAAGGCAGGAAAAGACGATACATCGCTAGTAATCCGTCCTGGAATCCGATCACAAAGTTCGTATATGATGGCTGCGCGGGACTATCCAATTGTTGGAACGCAGCACAGGTCGCAGAGTAGCGGGCATCTGTTGGACGAAAGTCCACAGGCGCGCTGTGTCCCCGTCTTTGGTCTTGAAGGTATATAGTCATCGGGTTTGGTGATGCTGAAAGAAGTACGGTACCGTTACTGGATATCGCGATCACATTCGGTGGAGATGGATGCGATGGTAAGGAAGGCAGAAGCTTGTCATCTGGTATGGAGTATGCTTGAACTGAGTTGTTCAACGTTGTCGTGAAATACAAGGTGCGCGAGTCGGGTGAGAAGAGAAGAAGACGTGGCTCGCCCTGTGCTATCGTCAGTTTGTAGACCGTATCGTCGTTAGGGAAGATGCCGTACATCACCACTCTTCAATTTGTATTTCCTGTCCTTGGTTCGCGAAGCATCGTGTAGTATCACAACCTGACCATCTGCTATAGCGAACAGGCTGCTGTTATCTTTCGAGGCACGAGCGTTGACTATGCCGTTAGCGGTCTTGCACTCGAACAGCGTCTCGCGAGCAAGCTGTGTCCTCAAATGAATCTTGTTCGGTGTTGTAACAAACAAGCTCTGTTCAAACGGTAAGCGCTGGGATTTTGCCATTGCTGCAAGTAGAATAGTGATAAGTTTAGGGAGGTCGTTGCGATGAGGTGGCAAAAGAACGATGTCTGGATTGTGCGGTATCATGATCGAATGCGCTGCGGCAGGTGCTACAAGTCAACACGTGGAGTTCCAGGGTAAGCACAGCGGGAATCAACCTTCATACGAGCACTGTGCTACCATAGGTGCCATGAAAACATGCCTGATTATAACAGACATTTTCTGAACAAACAAATGGATTCTGTAAATCGAGCAGTCCTGGTCGAATTGCTAGTCCAATCTACTTCAGCTTAGCGTACTGCTTGCCCCATTTCTCTGCAATTTCCTCCTCCGAGAACTTTCTTGTCTTGCGCTTTAGCATCTCGACTTTCTCGTCGAGCGTAAGCTGCATCTGATCGCCCATAGGTACAAGACATTTAGCAATGTGCTCATAGTTCTTTCTTAGCAGATTGACCGTAAGGAAGAAGTAATCGATGTTATAGAAAACGATTGCGTGCTCGTCAGAGTACTGCTTCTTCTGTGAGAGGAACGCAACTGGATGCTCCCGCCAGTGGCGGAGCGGATTGAGGTGATGAGATGTGTGATAGCCATCGTTGTAACAGTGGCGGTTGCTCTGTTATAGTGTAAGTGGTGCGTTCGAACCTAATCAAGCAAGAATGATTGCAGACTTACGGGTACGTCGATGAGTGTGATGCTTGACCTGAAGTCAGAGTCCGGCTCGACCTCGTCAACGAAAGCGTGCTGGCCCCAGTTGCCAGTCATCAAAGCCAGGCGCATGAATGCCAGAGGAATCAAGAATACAAACGTCGTTGCACGAGCGTTGACGAAGTTGTACATCATGTACAGGAAGACGTAGTTGCCAACTTCGCAAGCACCCGCTTGGAGCGCGAGATTAGGCTTGCGATTGCGCAAGAAGTACATGGGCAAATCGAGCCAGATCAGAAAGTAGAACCGGCCAACATATTGCGCAAAGTCCCAAACACTGTCCCGCTGGTATCGAATAGTGGAAGACAGGTCATTAGGTCCGTTGCCTTCAACGTGATGGTGCTTGACGTGATGATAGTAGTATGAGTTCCAGGTGTGGCCCATCATTGGATCGAGAATGTATGGGAATAGCCGGTCGATGAAGCCATACTTCTTGCTAAGAACACCACGCATATGAATGTGCTGATGCTTCAGGAGCGTGAATGGTCCCATGTAGTAGCCTTGCATGACGCAATGAAGCACAGCGTGCCACCAGTGGAAGTTGACGTACAGATAGATCGCTGATGGGACGCTGGTGCAGAAGTAAAGCAGCAAATGCGTAACCATAATGACATCGGTCTCGACTCGCACAATCTGCTTTGCCCATCGAATGTAGGGATCGATGATCCATTGACGAAGAAGAGGGTTCTTGATGTCCGAATCATCGACAGTGCTGCACACAGTGGTCTCGAAACTGTCAGACTTGGGGTCATTCAGCTTCTTGAGGTAAGCGATTGCTTGCTGCTCCTGGTCTTGGAGATCTATGAGATATTAGTTATATGAAACAGCCATGGTGGTTCAAAGAGAGATTCACTGACCCTCTGGTGATGGCGTCACAATCTCGGAATGTTTGACACCCGAGTCATCTGAATCTTCTGCTGCATCTAGCGTTGATTTTGCAGGCCTGGTCTCATATAACTCGTACTCCTTCTGTAGGATTTCCAGAACAATTCGGTCCGGACCAGTTAGCTCTTTATCGAGAGGGAAAGCCAGCTTGCCCATCTTGCCGATGACCTGGTAGGATCGTTGTTGGGTCGTGCCGTGATGGCGTGATGACTGCGATAGCAAAAACAAGTGCCCGCCGAAGAGATTGGCAACAAGCGCCTTGTGCTGCCGAACAAGTAAAGAACGAATCAACCAATGTGAAGATTATGATGGATGTCAATGGCAGAAGCGCATGATGGAGTTGTAGCGAGCTAGGTATGAGGCTGTCGCTGTGAAGCCAAGTAACTGGAAGCGGTGACAAAACCGTTTAGCGCGCCCCTGGTGACCCACACAAGTGGCGAACGAAGACCGAACGCGTATGTATCATTTCACGTAGCCAGTGGACTAGAACACTGGACACGACGGATCGGCCTTTGCTTCATGCAGCAGCGAAGGCAGGTAGGGGCAGTCTGATAGATAATTGACATGGCCGCGAATCACATGCAAAAGAGCAGTCGCGACCTTTGTGTGGCAAATTCAGGGTCCTCAACTACCCCGCATTCGCCCAAGCGCCCTCGCAGAACATAGTGGGGCGGACATTGAGGCTCACAGTCTTCGTGCAAAGTAAACAAACGTCAAGTTCATACTGATCAATGCATTTCGCCATGAAGCGCTAGATATAGCGTCTTCGATAGTTTATAGGAAACTGCGGGCGAAGAAGACGCTTGACATTACCACCTAGTGTTCCTTTTCCGCCCAGAACTGCAAGAACCGACTCACAGTCCTCTCCTCCCAATAATGGGCCTCCCTAATATAATCCGGCTCAGCGCTAACGTTCTTGATACCATAACTGTCCCAGTGATGTCCGGCTCCCGCAATCAGGTAGCTCGGGTACTTGTCGCTACTGATCCTGGGTTGAGGAGCCAGATTCGAATGGTAGCATAGATCAAGCCAGACATCGGTATTGCCATCAATCTTAGCGAGATTCTCAGCTTGGACATCCCAGCCTCCGTACTTGTTGTAGTAGTGCAACTGGGGAGTTGCAGGGATGCTATTATGCTCGCCAGGTGGGAAGGCCCAGGTGCACCACTGCTGCGTGTAGTCAATTTGGAGGACGCGGGAGATGAGAGATGGGCCGTTCGTAGGCGCAACTTGGTAAGCACCAGACTCTGAACAGGTCGAGTAAAGGTATGAGCGTGCTGCACCGTTTGAGGGGTCGGCGTAGTATGTCTGATTTTGCGTGCCGAAGCAGCCCTCGTCCGTGCTATCGATTCGTCCACTTTCGCAGTTCGGGATAAGCGTCTTCTTCACATAATCGGCATAACCACCTAATCCAGTCCAAGAATCACCCTGGGAGTACTTGGCAAGCGCCATATCGACGCTGCTGATGTTTGCCGGCGGGTTGATGTTCGTTACGTTAGAGCAGAAGTTGAAGAAGTCTTCAGAACCATATTTGGGAGACCAATCTAGAGCGTGATTAGCACACATCTCACAAAGATCCTGAAAAGCACCATTACTTACTGAGTTCTTGCCATGTGTTGGTGGGATAATTCATCGGACCACCGATCGGGAATGCAATCGTCATGGCAAAGTCTCTCAGATCTTGCAGCGCGCCGAGACCAAAGATCTCCTTCAATTGCTGGATGCCTTCTTTGTTTCCACTCCAGATAAGTTCATCCATCTTGTCGACAATGTCAATAATCCTGGATACGCAGTCTGCAGGACCGAACTTTATGATGGGATCGTACCACTGAGGGTATTCGAGTAAAGCCTGGGTAGTGGCACTGCTACCAATGCCTCCAGCAAAGATGTCGTTGTAAGTCTTCATGGTGAACGCAGTGTGAGCACCAGCAAGAGAACCGCCATACATAATCCAAGGTGTGTCAACACTGTTCAGACTAGCGTTAACACCTGGGAAGGTAGCATGCTGTCTAAAGTAGGCATTGTCGGCAATCGCTATTCAAAGTCAGCTCATTTGCATCATGGCCTGAATACTTGCATCACTAACTCTGCTCAGTAGTCAAGAATCTCAGTTCATCTGTCGTACTAGAATTGTACGGGTAGCTTTCACCATAGTAACGATTCTCAAGAATGACACCAAGACCGTTGAACTTTTCCATGAGAATCTGGATGACTAGAAACCCGGTCAGTGATTTGTGCGAACGTATCGATTGGGTTTTGCTGTAACCGCTTACTTCCAGTCTGCAAGTTGGAGAAACGCGACTCTCCGCTCGTCTCTCCACCGATGTAGAGAAACACTGGTCCCCCGGACTTGTAGTAAGAAGAGTCGAAAACTGAATCAAATGTTTAGTGTATGCTGAGTATGCACGCAGTAGATTTGTACTTACAGTACCGCTGCTTGAAGGTGGCATTGGTGTGTGGAACATAGCGATCGCTATCCTGGAAATGATCAATCTGGCGCAAAGGTCAGCTAGAGCACAATAACGAGAAAAAGCGCATCAACGAACCGGTTGATCAATCGTATGTGCCGCATAAGCTGGCGCATCAGCAGCCTGTCTCTTGCCCTGCCATGAAGCCGAGCGCGGAGCCGGAGTTGCAGACCCCAAAGCCACAAAACTGTAAACCAAGGTCAGGATCTTCATGTTGATGGTTGCTTCTCAGCGGACGTACCGGGATACTTCGGGAATACCGTACCACTCTTATACAGATCTCAAGCTCGGCTTCCCGGATAGCAGGACGCGAAGCTATACCATCGCGTCATGTTCGTTTGTACCTCAAAGCGGGGCAAGGCGTGCAGCGGGCGATACCTATACAGGCAGGTAGATGCAAGGCTTGTGCAGGCTTGGAGAAGCTTGTCGCTGCTTGGTATCTGCCTTCTGCTTTAGAGCTCTTTGCTTACTGTCTTATCGTGCGGTGAGGCTTTTTGAAGGATGGGTAGTGTTGTGTTAGTTGTGTTCGTGCAAGTGAGGTACGCGCGGACCCTAAATACATCGCATTATGGAAGGCGTCAACGCGTCTGCTCACACGATGTAGCAGATACCTGGGAAGTATGGATGATTGGTATTTCTGGAAGTAAGCAGTGCATGCAAGTTAAAATGTGCATATGCTTAGGCAATAGAGCTACCTAGGTATGGTAAGCTCAATGACCGATCCCTGCCATACGAACTCGTATACCAAACTCCAGTAGCCTTATCTGACCACAGATACAGAAATGATGACGCAACACTGCATCTCCGTCTCCAAAATCCTCACCACCTACTCCATCTCCTTACAAGTAGGTCTAACCAACATACCAGCTCTCTCGTAAGTTCGATCCGTGGCTTCCATTTGTTTAATACTCTCCTCGCCATCAACCCACGCACCACTCCCATCTCTCCGCTTAACCTTATTCACAAACTCCTCAAGCATGTACCGATACGTAACCCACCAGTCCTCACCCTTTTTCTCACCACCCATGCCCTCCGGCCACTTGTACGCCTTCTTGTACTCCGTCTTCTTTTCTTCCTTGACAATCTTGCCAGAAGAGGGATCGCGCAAAGTAGTCGTAGTGGTGATATCGATGCGATGGTAAGAGTGCGGGCCCATGAAGCCCCAGAACATAAGTGACTTTTGGCTAGACTTGTGTAGACCGTTGTCAGTGGTTTCAAGGTTCTCGGAGCGCAAAGTTACAGAGAGCGAGGCAAGCAGGTCACTGAAATTTGGCCAGTTTGATGTGAGCCACGGAAACCAGTACCCGCCTCGAGCACCTAGATCGGACAGAACGTGACCACTACCGCCGTTGGGGAATGTGTAAGTAGCTTCCATGGCTCGATCGCAGAGCTGATGTTGTGTTGGGTGAAAAAAGCTAGGTGTTGCAGAAGTGACATCTGTAGGCTCAGCCCCGAAGACACCTCGTAGTGCGGATAGGGTGTAATGCCCTATGTCCATTGCAGCGCCACCAGCAAGATCGTAGTCATATCTGATATCCGTGTCGGGGAAAGCTCCTTTCGGTGCTCCCGCACGAACACTTGCTTTCTCTACATTTGCCTTTTCGAATTGCGCTAGAAAGACGTACCAGGCGGGGTGGAAGCGATAGTGACTTGCTTCAACAAGTACAGGAGCATTTGGAGCCTTGAGAACCTGGTGATGGAAGAGAGAGCGTGCCTCTTGCGCATTGGAGACGGAGGGTTTCTCCAGTAGAACGTGTTTTCCTGCCTTGAGGGCGGCGAGCGTCCATTTATAATGCAATCCGTTTGGCAAAGGGTTATATATACAGTCGATTGACGGATCGTTGATCAGCGCTGCGATGGATCAGCATGATATCACAGCAGTATGAAGTGGCCGTAATTGCTGCTTATGGGCTGCTGCATTGTCATCACCTGGCTCGCTTACCTTCATAGCTATCATGAACAATCGGAACATCCCACCTCTTCGCATAGGCTTCTGCTTTCGTCCTGTCTCTTGCTGCAACAGCAGCGACTATGACATCTGCATGCGAGCGCGCTGGAATGATCAAAGCCATCGGACTGTTCAACGATTCTATTTAGCTCCAAGACCCTATCTCAACTTCCTCATGTTGATAAAGAGAACAGGGCGTGGACATACGCAATTTTGGCAGCTCCTAAAATACCGAAACGTAATGCATCCGAATTCTTCGGTACTGGCTTGCGTCCAGCGGCCCATTCGGTAAACTCAGCGCTGGAGTTCAACCAGTCGACAAATCCCATCTTCGATCGGTTGCGTGATGTAAAAAGTGATGATTTGGCGGTACGATGCTGAAGAAGAGGAAATACATCTCCGTCTACAGAAACACAGGATGTTCCATTGCTTACTATCAACTCGTAACGGGGCGTTATCTAGGTACCTTAAACTTGCGCCTCGCATGCAGTGCGCTTGGGGTGCGGGGCCAAGTCAATGATTGGCGCCCGCTCGTACGCCCGAAACAGTAAGATACCTTCAACTCCTAAGTAGCATCTGTGGCTGATTGATTCCATGGTCAACATGGGAAAAATGCTGAGGGGAGGCAAGAGGTCTACATTTTCAATAGTTCATATTGATATAATACGAGCAAGTATGCCGACAATCGATGACCACCATAAGCACTTGGTGTGTAGTGAAGTTAATATACTACAGTTCAGCCGGACACAGCATCTTGCGTCTGGAGCGTGAGGTGTTAGTTGCTTACGTTGTCTAAGCCGCTTCGATAGCGTATAGTTCAACTAGTTGAACTTACAATGTGGCAGTCATGCCCAAGAGACTGCATGTTCTGATGCATGAAAGATAGGCTGAATCTAATCTCGCACGCCTCAACCTCGCTGACTCGGCTAATGAGTATAAGCACCGCCTTCACATCTACCGAATGCCCGAGGCACCGTCTGAAGCGGAAGATTTCCAATTCTGTAGATCATGTAAGTCAGCAATGTCCGAGGCCAGCGGTAACAGCGGCGATAAGAAGTGTGGCAAATATTGAATCATGGCATCATGGCACGAATAATGGCTAGGGTTTCAGATGTCAGGCGTGGTGGCGAGAGAATCCACTTTGCCATATCGGACGACGTGCATGAACGGCATGTTCAGGGCGCTGCTGTTTGATCGACAGGGTAGCACACACGACTGTGTGGGAAAGAGTGGGTGTGGAATTGTATTGTCCACGAATGCCTGAATGCCTACGAAACAGATTGCGCAAGCGAAGTGTAGGGAGGACACCCATCCTTGTTGTCGCACTATATCTTGCAGGCATTGCGTATCACACACCGCAGTAGGCGGGTAAGAGAAATTTCGTCCAAGACTTGCTTCAATGATCTTCATGAAAACAACGGAAATTTGTCGGTGAGGGTTACGGTGACGGAGGTATTACAATGACGACCGGTGTCATTCGGCGAGGTAAAAGAGAAGAAAAATAATTGCGCCGAGCTTGATCAACCGGGCACAACGTTTGCCGTGCTGGGGTCTTCCTTTGAAGTTACTGCAACGCGGTTCGCTTACAGCCGCAATGCTTGGCTGGTGGTGACTATGCGTAATGATCACCAGTAGGAGTGTGATAGGCGAACATCGCAATTCCCACACAACAAGTCACGAGATTGAAAATCCTCCTTACAGATGTTGCGTCGAAGACTCCACATGACCTACTGCGTACACAGCGGTGAGAAATGTAAGGGTTTTCAAGCGGCAACCGGCAGTTACAGAATCAACGGCTTTTCCCTTTTGCGCGACAAAATCCGAGGACCTGGTTATAGTGACAAGGGACAACGGTCAAATCGCAACGGCGTCCGTGTCGTAACGGTGACAGCTTGGGTACACCGCTGAAGGTGACTCACATCGAGTGACCTAGTCGCCGAAGAGGTTCCCAAAAAAAGGCCGTCAGCGTGGATGGATTGACAGCGGGCTTTTCCAGCGCTGGGATGTGATAGGCCCCAGCAAAGTAAGGCTGCATGCTCTGCCCGCGGACCCACGATCTGCGAAAAAGGAACGTGGTTTGTGGAATTGCGGACGTGAGTCAGAATGATCTGCCAGGGATTGAGCAGCATGCATGCACTCGGACGCACACAGAAGAGTTGCGTGGGCATGTGATTGATGCGCGCTGGCTTGCGTAAAGTTGATGTATCGAAGGACGACTGCAGGTTTCCACACGTTGTACGCACGGTAACGCGCAGCCTGCGTCAGCCGATGGCGTACATGGAATGCCTCGCGTCTTGCAGGATGAATTAACGTCTGACAGACGTGGCTAACTGTGTACTTCGCCCTACCTAGCACGATCGGTGCTGAGAGAGTTTTGATAGCTAAGCGATAGGTCTGTGTGCTCGTGGAGGACCGATTGCATGGTTGTTCAAGTCCGTATTCATCAGACCGGAATGCAGCCTTGTCGTCTGGGGCCAATAACTCAAGCTTCAACAGCAGAGGACGAGGGACAAAGGCGCAGTTCGAAAGTCTAATTGCTTACTGAGCGCCATCAAGGCGCAGGACTCTGGTCGTCAGCTCGGACAGGCGCAAACTATACGTTGCAAGCCGAGCCGTGTCTGTTCGCCTACTGCGAACATTCGGCATGCTCATCCGAGTATCAGAGATCGAGCACGTTCAGGGTGCTGCCACTTTTGGTGAGACTGCCCCCAACGTGGTGTGGGCGGACCCGCTCAGGCGAGTGGAGATTGGCGTCAGATTGCGGCGTAGGCACGACAATGGTACTTAGTGCGCAACCGCGGGATGCGCTGCTTGATGTTGACGATGATGATGTTTGAAGGAGGGGTACTGTCCTGCGGGAGATAGTGTATTGCAACCTGGCAGACCGCTAACGGCTGTGGAGTTGCGGGCACGTCTTGCTGAGCGGTGAAGTCGTGCAACATGCAAAGCTGTAGTAGTGAAGGACGGTGTTAATCTAGCGTCTTAGTGGTCGCACGTCTGCGTACGACTAGCAATGCAGCTGGTGGTTGGCTTTGCGTATAGAGGAGTCATCTGCCTCAGCTGAAAGCAGGGCATGGATTCCTAAGAGCATGCACTTGTGCCTGAACGGCTACATGGCCGTGGTTGGAGCTAGGTAAGCGCAACCGAGCCAAACCACCAAGAACGGCCCTGCCAATATTCGCATTCGTGGTGTGAGGCCGTATCCGTCTTGCTGATTAGCGTTCCAAGTTGAAGCTGCGGCAAGTATCGACGTTCCTGCACATGCCGGGGTGGTGCCGTGATTTCCAACGTGAACCGGTCACACGGAAGGTTTCGGTAGCTGCGGGACACTTGAATATGCAACACGGTTAAACGAGTCGACTTATTGGCCCTCGACTCAACTTGTCAAGTCTACGTCACACAGCCCACGTGTGTGCGGCCAAGCGCTTGCAATGTACAGGTGCCTGATTGTGGAGGAGGCATACCTGATCGCTCGAACATGCTGCAGCGCTTGTGAAGCAACGGTGGATCCTATCACAGCCATGTGCCTTAGCGGTTAGCTGAGGTGGTGTGCAAGGGAACTATCGCGCGCGCGCTGGCAACCTGGCGGCGTCTCTAGGCAAACGTCTCTATCGGAAGATGCCCTGGAAGATGCCTTGGAGGCTTGCCCTCGACTGAGCATGGCTTTTAGCCCCCAAATGGAAAGGGAAAGCCGAAGGATTAGTGAACAGGGGACTTTGAATTCAACTGCATGCGAGTTTCACTGTGGACGAGAATAGAACAAGTATAAGCGTAATTGATCTTAGATCAAACAATTAATGCTACGAGACGATATTGGGTATTCCTCCTGGCTATGATGCCGCCTAACCAGTAATAGAACTCCAAGAACTAATGATGCTATGATGCCACACAACCAATCCCAAGCGCCAACTAATGCAAGTCTAAAGCAAGTAATACGCTCAATATTAGAAGGACTGTGATGTGTATATGCCAAAGTAAAGTAGGCGTCTATAGAGAAGGATCGTTCCGGACACCCGAACCAGCGTGTGTGGGATATGCAATCGTAGCCGGAAGTGAGACGAGCGGATCCTGGTACATGCAGCAATGCCACATGATAGCAGGGCGTAATAACGTGGAGGCTTGCGATGCAAGGTAGACTGGCGTCGAGTCGCTTTCCGAAGACAAGCTTAGTCTGCTTTTAACCGGAAATCGCGGCGGATGTCAGGTGAGTGACAAGGAGTTGTTCTGAGTCTGAGGCACAGAGTGCGCCAAAGATCAGGTAGTACTGGATGCTGCAGATGCACTGCATGATGGCGGCATACCAGGCGGCAAGGTGCAGATCGATGTCGGATGATAGAGTAGTAAGGTGGGTCGCGTTGAGGATGCTCGGTTAAGGATGCGGAGTTGATATCGATGTTGAAATGCGCCAAAGCCAAGTGTAGGTCGAACAAGACAAAAACGAGGTAGAGAGTTCATGTCCTCTATTTCGATGGGACAGGAGGAAGAGGGCGGGTTGGTGGTGGGCCAGGGCAAGGTGGGAGGTTCTGCGATGCCATGTTGGACTCGTCGTAGATAGTGGCGGCCATTGTGTTGGTTTGTGAGGATGAGCTGTTAGGCTGGTGTTGAGCGGAAGTGTTGAGTTGGTTGTTGGAGTCTTCGTTGGATGACGATGATGTTGTAGTGGTAGTGGTAGTAGGCTGTAGAGATATACTCTTTGTGTTGTAGTCTTCGGCTCTGGATGATGAAACGAACACTCCGATGGTGGGGGGTCAACGTATTTATGTTTGTGCTCAGATTGCAGACCCCCAAAATGTCGGTCAGCTACGTACTTTGACGATGTGTGTAATAATGCTAGGCAGGGCATGGCACGGCCCAAGCGGTGAAAGAGGCGTTGGGCTGATGAGCAGGAAAGGGGTGGCTCCTGGCTTGTGCATAAGCTAAAGCACGCCGAAACATCGCTGATCCTGGTCACTTAATGAGCAGGGGGGAGAAGAAACACGAACTTGCGCGTTACCGCCTTGTCGTTTCATCGGCCTCGTGACAGCGTGAAGATCGTGTTGATCCAATCCTGTCGCAGTATTGTCGCCGTCGCGGCATGTCGTTCATACAACACATCATCCTCCAGGCAAGGCAGCAGGCCCAGCGAGGCATGATTGACCCACGGGAAGTGTCTGCGCTCATCTGACATCACTTATTCCCTGACCACTACCGTGCTCTTACTAGCAGACATGCCTAGTGCGAACGGTCGTGAGGAATGAAACGTAGCCCTCCTTTTCATCTTGACGGTGCGCAGGGCTGGCATGCATCAGTCGCCGCCTTGGGGCCGCTTGTAAGAGGGTTTGCTTGCGAGCGCATCAGGAACAGGCATCGCTCGGTTCCTGTTGCCGTGCGTGTCAAGAGCAAATTCTGACACATTGACAGTAAATTTCCGTCACACAATTTGCGACGTCGCCTATTTGCCAACGTCGGACACACCCACCGACCTCCAGCGCAGGAAGATCTAGCGCCTATGCCGACCTTCTCCCGTGCTTCTTTGACGCTTCTACCCAATTTCGAAGCCCCCTAGAATTTTCCGCTCCACAATGTCCACAGCTGCTGGCGCCCGTGCTGGCGGTGTGAGGTCAAGGCATGACTTTGCTCTTGCTATCCTGAATCAGTTGGCCGGGGTATACACGTTTGTTCGTGGGCAGCTAGGCTGAGAATGCAAAGCACCGCACAAAGGCATGTCATGATTATTTTTGTCTTTTTGGTTTGCCGTCTTCGCGCAACTCGTATTAATCCTAGCTCGCGTTTGTGTCCGAGGTAGGAGTAGTTACCGACGCCCAGTGTGCCCTGTTTCTCAAAGTGTTCCGGCGACCGCAACTGGCTGGTAGTGGCTGCTCGATAAAGGTTATCACAGAAGCTCGGCTGGTCCGGAAGGAGAGAGTTGAACGGGCGCCATGCAGCCACTTGGCGCAGCTGTCAACCAGTCTTAAGGGACGGAGGGAACACCGCTGCTCGCTTGTTGCAGCTGGCCAAACTCCACGTGGACTGGTCAGGGTTTACGTCTGACTTCAGATAGGCGTTTGTTTGATTGACATTCGCAATATGCCACCTTTTACCCCTGCGACCTGCGAGATGAAAATCACGATTATCGAAGCGTTTACAGTACCCTGAAAGCCTGTGCGCAACAAGCAAAAAAGATTTCCCTTACCCACCAGGACTGGGGAGAAGATTCTGGCGATGCGCTCATCGTTGATAGTAAGCGATCAGATTTACAGGGGCTGCTGGTGCGTCAAAACCTAATGCAGAAAGCATCGTCCTCACCATCGCCACCCCCTTCGGTAGTTCATTAGTTCAGTCTCAACGCTTCTCAAAAGCTGTCGTTTCAGCACAGTGGGGAAGGATTGCGCATATGTTACAGTCCAATGCGAAAGACAAGGCGACATGGTGTCAAGCTACAGAGCCAAAGATCTGGTCCCAGGAAAAGACGTTTTCGGCTGACAAGCGTTCCAACCAACTGGCCAGCGCGGAGAGACGAGAAGAGACCGAGCGTTAGTCTGTCTGCCGTTGATTGACAGGTCATCAGTTTGAAGCCATGCCCCTAGAAGGGTCCCTTGAAGCTGCAGGCACGGCTGTCTACCAAGTAAAATTAACGGCGGTTTTTGACCGACATGCTTTTCATCTCATGTTGCTTGAATCAATAAGCCTCTCGCAATTCTCATGCAAGCCTGCTCACAACAACGATCACGATGTTCGCGTTGGCGCAAAAAAGTACGTAGTATTGGCATTGAACTCTATCCACCGGCTCCGTATTCGTAGTGGTGGCTAGTCGATCACAACGTCATTGTGAATAAAAGTCTTGGTTTTCCCGTGTTTTGGCAGCCATGGTCCGAGAACGATGGATTAAGCTGATCGTCATCAGCAGATCAATAGCTTGGTGCGGAGAACGATGTTCAGGCACGTTGCTGCAGGTACGCGCAACATTCTCGGCGCCGCTACCGCACCTTATGTGGCTTACGCGCCTTCAATCTCAGGCAAGAGCGAGCATGCGAGCACGCTGCGCCACCCATTTTGGGGCCGGCGAGTCCGATGCGCTACTGGTGAAGCACTCAGAGACTCAGAGGAGACAAAGACGAGAATCCAGATGGGTATTCGCCGGGAAAGCACCGAGTCTCAATGCGCCAAGGCAACGGTTCCCCAGTGCTGTTTTCGATCAACGAGCTGTCCGACGCAGAACTCAGCGTTGCGATCGAATAAGAAAAGAATAGACCCCGGTCATAGGTGCAGTATGTAATACGTCTAGTCGTTCCGAACAGCCGACTCTCCAACAGTGAACACATCAACCCTCCCTATATGCTCAGTTTCAGGTTCATTGTCCTCATCAAGCCCCGGATGCGATATGGACCATGTTTGCAGCGGAAATAAGAAAGACGCGCACGCACAAAATGGTGCGCGAATATCGTGGCGTATGTTGTACTCCTCTGGGAAAATGGTTCACTAAGCCACCTAATGCGCAGGGACTTCCTGAAGAACCGCGCATTTATCCGGTGTGATGGTTCAGCACAGTGCGTCCACGTGGATAAGCCTGTCAAGAACCCATCGTGTTCAGGGTCGGCGAATAGTGGTCGGCGTTGTTATTTTCGTCCCTGTCAGCTCGCACTCGTGTCAGTCGGCAACAAGATCCGACTGTCTTAACTCGATGGCGGTCATATAGTACAGTGATGCTAATTCTATTCACATAGTGTCCTCATCGTCGTCGAGCTGCTCTGCCACAGCTTGTGTCGAAACCCAATTCTCTAGCATAGCCTGGCTTGAATTTGCACCACTTGGTCCTGCCACGTTTCGTGCGCCACGGCGCTTAATGACAAGACACAGTATACGGCCGTAGATACTGAAGCCATCATATGATGTGTTGAGACCAAGCTTCTTCTTATCATCCGCATGTGTCTCCTCGTCACTATCCTGGTCTTCGTCCTGTGTACGAGCCTTGGTCCGACGTCGATTGGTGGGCTCAGGGACAAACAAATCCGAACCTTCGCTATCGCTGCGATTGCTGAGTGCAGCATCCTCATCCTCGTTCCTTCGGCGTCTTTGACGTGCTGAACGCTTAGGCTGTTTCCCAGGTTGGTCAGCTGCCGGGATGTCAGCAAGATTGATGGGCTCGTCATCGTCTTCTTCTCTGATAACGATCGGATCTGCGCCATCTTCGTTGATAACGACAGGCTGATCGCTAGTTCCACTTGTCAGCCAGTTGGTGAGTTTCCCGGAATTGCTTTGGATGCGGGCCTTGTCTTTGAAGATCTTTTGCTTGGTCAGAACGGAGTGCCGGGAGGATAGGTCCGTCAAAAAGATGGAAACCTCGAAATCATCTGACGTGAGGTTAGCCGTCTGAGTAAGACTGCAGCATCAATGCGGGGATGCCTGTACTGTGGATACGATATCAAACTTCCATGCAGCTTACCTTCGACGACGACGTCCTTTACTCCCTTCTTTTTAGATTTGGCACTACCTCGGCCTCTACCCCGCTCGTTTTCCTCTCGGAGCTTGGGCAGTACAAGCGGTCGTATAGCCTCAATGACGCGTGGTAGTGCTGGGTCGTCGCGCTTCAACAGCCATGCCTCAGCATCAGCGGGTCGGTCAAGATAGATGCGAACCTCGAGAACAGAATGCTTTGTAATCCGTAGGTATCGTCGAAGTGGTGCCATATCAAAGGACTAGAGAGTGTAGCGTTGATTCCCGATGTTGACGATGTGAGTAAGTGATTGCAACTGCCAGCATAGACACGGGCGATGATGATGCGTGTTCACGTGCGAGCGTTCCGACGCTAGTTCCGATCGGCATGCGCAGAAGTTGATCGGAAAGTGGGCGTCAGCGCATCACAATCACACACGACGCACCACAACACAGCACTAGATATGGTGCTTGAGCTTCATGTATGGGGCCCAGCCTTTGGGCTTTCTTCAATAGAGCCCGAATGCATAGCCACAATCGCCTATTGTCAGCGTGTCATCCCCAGAGGAGAATGGTCACTGGTGGCCGAGCACAACCCCACGATTGGCACCACAGGTACGTGATCCATGACTTATCGTGTCCAGAGCAGGCCCTTACACACTCGCAGAGAGCTTACCGATACTCTTTGATGACGACGTCGCAACAGCCTCCGGCTTCGAGGACATTGTCGCATACCTTCGCAACCACCCTTCAGTCACCAATGACCTTGATGTCAACTTATCAAGTCGACAGCAGACCGATAGGACTGCGTAGGTACCGATCCATGAGTTGATATATGTATTCTTACACGTTTACAGTTTCATCACATTTCTACAATCTACAGCAACCCCTCTGATCGACCTGTCCCTCTACGTCTCTGCCGAAAATTACAACACTATAACCTCGTCTGCGTATACTGCCATCCTCCCATGGTATGCCAACTACACCGTCCCTCCGAAACGACGGGATCTCGCTAGAGCTAGGACGGCGCACATGGGATTGAGTAGTCTAGATGTGGATACCACAGCCGAAGAGGGGTTTGCGCCAGGTCGAGGTACCGCTTCGTCCGAATATGAGGCTGCCAAGCGGGCAGCCGGCATACCTACCGAAAGCCAACCAAATGCCATGAGCATAGGGCGTGGAAAGGGTCTTGGCGGCCTCTTAGGTGGTCAGGTGTACGCCGCACGATTCAGACTTGATGCTCTATCAGGCGAACTCTTGGACCCGTTGTCAGATCTACTCGGAAAACACGACTACCTCTTCCGTGGGGACAAGCCCTCTAGTCTGGATTGCCTTGCCTTTGGATACTTGTCCTTGCTGTACTACCCGCCAGTGCCCCAGGCATGGCTCAGAGAAACTCTCCAGACCAAATACCCACGCATTGTAGCATACATAGGTAGGCTGCATGAGAACCTATTCCGCAGTGAACAGGTGAGCTCTGCAGATATCTGGTCTGTCTCCGCCGGTGTGAAGAAGACGCCAAGAAGTACATCTTTACCGTGGACGGCAAGATCAGGAACTCTCGCTTCAAGTACGCTAGCCGGCGCAAAAGAGATCTTGGGGAACATTCCTGGATTGTCCATGTTCTCACAGCGAAAAAATGTCATTGTCTCGGAGCCGCTGGCATCATCGAAGCGCATTCGATCGGAGCTGCCCTCTGCGCTGTTTATCAACACCCTCTTGGGTGTGACAACCGTGTTCGCAATAAGCTTAGCATCCCTAGCTGTGCACCACCGTCGGTCACCTCGGGAGGGCGAACTCATCTTTTGGGCTCTGCGTCCTAGCAGTGGCCTAGGCGAAGCTGGAAGTATACTCAGCGTCTTCGCCAATCAGCTTCACGATGGAGCATTGTATTCCCAGATTTGAGTACGATGAGTTGACGATATACCCCAATGTTTTATGCACGCTTTATACATGGTCAGTTTTGGACCTTGGGAAAACCAAGATTCTGCCACTGGTCAATGCTTGCTATGGCATGACCTAGTTTAGAACCAAGATAGTCACTTTCCCACCAGCGTTGTTCAAACAGGTCGCGGAACGCCCGGCTTTCGAATCACACACCCCTCTCGAGTTGCCTCATCGCTTCTATGGATTTGCCACATCGCACAAACTTGAGATGATCGTAAAATGAGATGGCAGGACCCTTAGTAGATACACAACGTGGATGCCAATTGACTTGGATGACTGCTTGTAAGGGTCTAGGGAAAATGCATTCTTGGTAGCGTGGTTGTCATGGCGCCCATTGGGTCCCGGAGCCAGGCACACATCAACGTCACATCAGCCGGAGAGGACATAGCCACTGGCGCCAACTGTTCTAGCCTTAGCCTAGATCAGCGCAAGCAGGGCGACTGCTGTCTGGCTGTGTATGCAATGTGGCATGTATGCGCGTACAATTCGCAGAGAAGGGTCGCAATTGAAGCATTGAAGTTAAGCAAAATGCAAGGATACCCTACGCTGATCAAGGATTGCCAATGTCGCAGTGTGGAGGATGTGCAAATGATTTGAGGGTAGCGTGTCCGGGAACATGATCGCCGCGGGAGGGTGGGGCTAAGCAAGGTCTACGTCATTGAACTCCCCTAAACAAAACCTCCGTCATACTGCGACATCTCTGCGCCTTCCCTATCAACACAACACCTAAAAAACTTCGTACCCGGCCTCACCCTTCCAACTCATACTCGATATATCACTACAACACCGACGCCAACATGCACCGAACATACAGCATGCGCCAATCTCGCGCGCCCACGGCGTCGCAGATTCAGAGCCCCCCGCCACCTTCGTCCTCGACCAAGAGCGGGCGCTTCTTTGGCAAGGCTAACATTGGTATGTCTTCCACTTTAGAGATTTTCTGCATTCGCACCGTTTTTGTTTCGTGCGAAAAATGAGCTATAAGGACTGCGCAGTGCCGCCTTCGCACACCGCGTGAATAGCGCCTTGTCGCATAATGCAGCAACAGCACGTATTCCACGAGTGGATCTCACCGGATGGTCACTACAGTGTTACAAATATCATTGTCTATGTTATAGTTGCTAACTGATTCTCTGCTGTGTAGGCCACACCTTCCGCCACAAGTCTGCCGGTGCCTTCGGACCTGACCTTGCGAAGAAGTTGTCACAACTTGTAAAGATGGAGAAGAACGTCATGCGCAGCATGGAGCTGGTTTCTAGGGAGCGTATGGAGGTCGCAGTAAGTTTGCACTGCCCCTGTGCAACCCTACGTAGTACTGACTAGTCACACAGCAACAACTCTCCATTTGGGGCGAGGCTTGCGACGACGACGTCTCTGACGTCACTGACAAGCTCGGAGTTCTCATCTACGAAATCGGTGAGCTCGAGGACCAGTATGTTGACCGCTACGACCAATACCGTGTCACTATCAAGAGCATCCGCAACATTGAAGCTTCCGTTCAGCCCAGCCGTGACCGTAAGTTAATCACATGTGTACCACCAGAAAGACGCTTACAGTCGTATAGGCAAGCAGAAGATCACCGACCAGATTGCCCAGTTGAAGTACAAGGAGCCCAACTCCCCCAAGATTGTTGTCCTTGAGCAGGAGCTCGTACGTGCCGAGGCCGAGTCTCTGGTCGCCGAAGCCCAGCTTTCCAACATCACTCGTGAGAAGCTCAAGGCAGCTTTCACTTACCAATTCGACGCCATGCGCGAGCACTGCGAGAAGCTGGCCATCATCGCTGGCTACGGAAAGCACCTCCTCGAACTTGTCGACGATACACCAGTTACTCCTGGAGAAACCCGTCAAGCTTACGACGGCTACGAGGCTAGCAAGGCGTGAGTCAACTCTCCTTCCTTGCCCCAAGAAAAACATCTACTGACACACTACAGCATCATCCAAGACTGTGAGGATGCTCTTACCAACTGGGTGTCCCAGAATGCCTCCGTCTCCTCCAAGCTCTCCCAGCGATCGCGCACCCTTTCTCAGCGCCGCCGCAACCAGAACCGCAACATGGGTGAGGGTGTCGACCTCTCTGGCCAAGACCAGGCTCTCGACAGGGAGTCTGGCCTATGGATCCCCGCCGAGCAGCACCAGGGCAACGGTTACGACGACCGTGAGGACCTTGATGACGATGTTAACTCGACCATCGCTAGTGAGCATCAGCGTGGTCGTGAGGACGAGAGGATTGTTGCTGCTTAGATGTACCACTGATGATTTGAGCAGTGTTTCACTCTCTGTCAACTAATAGTCCGTCTTCGCAAGGACTGGCGACTTATACCCCTGATGGAATGAGCGATGGCACTGCAGTTTTGGATCCGATATATCCGTTCCATGCGGCTTGGGCGATGTGATTGAAAGCTTTCTGGTTATCAATCTCACTGGAAGCTGAGGTCTAGTTTTGCGTATACGGATTTCATGACTTTTTGACGATTTTCAACGCGTGGTACGTTTATAGGAAGTTTGCAGTAATATGATAATGAGAATAATATACACGCTTCTCTGAAGAAACGAGTTACATTTGCAGTCTTTGGTGTCAATTCCGTCCTCTCAAGTCAAGACCGGCTTCCAGTAACGGCGAATGTTAACCCGAACGTAGACTAGGACCACAAAGATAACTGTCATATCCAAGAGATGCGTCCTCGAGGCGGCGCACACGCCGAAATTCCTTGTGCATTCTCTGCGCATCCGGCTTCCCCAACATAGAATGCCATCGGTCATTTGCCGACGACCCACTTTCGGCGGGTGAGCAATACTCCGCCTTGCCGGTTTTGCTCATAGTGCGGGGCAACCAGGATGAATATCAATGACCGAAGACGGGTCTTTTGCCGGACCAAGGCCACTTTTCCTGGGGAACGAGAGTAGTGCGTGACGTCGGGCCGGGTGGGGTGATATGAGAGATGTACGTGGTCGATGTTTTATCTTTGATATTGTGACTCCAAACCTTAACTTCATGATCTATATCTAATAGACCTTACTTGAGAAAGAGCTAGACATTGGTTGTAGTGGAAGAAACAGGAAAACGACAGTTTCTCACTCCAGTTACTGAACACGATTCCAGCACAGTGCTCGTTGACGTTTAGCAATAGAATTGCTAGAGATTACCTTGGAAATATTGAACGACGAATCCGCTAAAACACAACAACAATGTCATCCAAGCCTGAAATCGGCTTCTGTGGCCTGGGCGCCATGGGAATGGGCATGGCAACACATCTCGTCAAGCAGGGCTACCCTGTAACCGGTTTCGACCTCTACCCACCTTCGCTCGAGAAGTTCAAGGCCGCTGGTGGCACTCCATCAACTTCACTCTCGGAGTCCGCAAAAGACAAGCCTTTCTATATCGTCATGGTCGCCGCTGCTTGGCAAGCTCAGCCTGCGCTTTTCGATAAAGACGGCATTGTGGGTGCGCTACCAAAAGGTGCTACGCTCTTGCTGTGCTCGACAGTACCCAGTGCATACGCGAAGAGTGTAGAGAAAGAGCTAGTAGATATCGGCCGGGACGATATCTTATTCATAGATGCGCCTGTTTCTGGTGGTGCAGGACGAGCAGCAGACGGCACTTTGTCCATCATGGCTGGTGCTTCGTCTGTGGCTTTTGAAAAAGGCCAATGGTTGCTAGAGGAGATGTCCGCACCCTCCAAGCTCTTCATTGTCGATGGCGGTATTGGCGCAGGTAGCAATATGAAGATGGTTCATCAAGTCCTTGCGGCAGTTCAGATTCTTGCTCTCAGCGAAGCATATGGTTTCGCTGCTAGGCTGGGCTTGAACGGCAAGGATGTGTACGATAAGGTGCTGGGGAGTACTGGGTGGAGCTGGATGTTTGAGAATCGCAGTCAAAGGACTTTGAAAGAGGATTATTTCCCAGGGGCAAGTGCTGTGACTATCATTCTGAAGGATACTGTGAGTAACTCCGTGTCTTCCAAAATTCCATTTTCGGAGAGACGAGACGACATGACTACGTGCTGACAAGGAATACAGGGCATCATCACATCTACAGCTCGCAGTGTAGCGTTCCCAGCAACCCTTTGTTCAGCCGCAGAACAAGTCTACTTCTCCGCGCTCGACCGAGGCTGGGGAGCTAACGACGACGCTGGCATCGTCCGCCTATGGACTTCTGAACCCGTCACCAGCATCCAGAGCAATCTCTCAGCCGAAGACAAAGAAGCAAAACTCCAGCTTGTCGTCAACCTTTTAACCGGTATTCACCTCGTTTCTGCGGCGGAAGCCATTTCCCTAGCCAAACACGTTGGCATTCCTCTGGCACAATTTTACGAGTTGGCCTGTGATGCTGCAGGCGGAAGTAGCATGTTCAAGGACGCAGGTGCGAAGATGATTGCGGTTTTGGAGGGCAAAGAAGATGGCAAAGGGAAGGCACTTGGAGGGTACGCGGAATCACTGAAGCAGGCTGTAGATGAGGCACAGGCGATCAAGTGTCCTGTGTATCTTGGCACTGGCGCCTTGAATCTTTTGTTGCAGACAGGGAGCGAGTTGAGTTTGGGCTCGTTGCTCAAGTGCTATATGCCTTAGAGCTGGAAGAAGCATTGTGCACAGAGATGTCAACAATCAATCTGGATTGATTGGCTTGATTGATTCGAATCAATCTGCTCATTCAATCAAGCCAATCTCAAGATTTTTTTGCATCAATCAAGCCAATCCGGATGTTTTTGTAGATCTTTTACTTAGTTAGGCTAGCTAATTACCTATTTAGGAAGGTAGCTTCTATCAATCCTATCAATTCAATCTACTTATTTTGAAAGAGCTATCAATTCAATTCAATCTGGGGTGCTCAGATTGATTGGCTTGATTGTTGACAAGTCTGATTGTGCAGCCGAGCGACACTATCAAATTTTCTGCGAGATGAAATTGAAAGCATGTCTACATCTAGTCTTTTGTGGTGATGGTGACAGTTCCCACCTCTAGACCCTCTGCCATAGCCGTGATTGTCAGGGAGCCTGGTTTTCCCTTCTTCGCCTTCACGATAGCCAATGCTAGTCCGTTGAATGAATCTCTCTGCAGAGACTGGAATGGAACAAAATCTGCTTCGAACCCATTGTCCGTAGCAGCAATCTCTCCCGGCCCTTCGATTGCGAAGTCAATTGTGTGGTGAGCATTGCGCACAACATTCCCTTCACCATCCACCACTTCCAACGTAACGAAAGAAAGATCCAGCCCGTCAGCCGAAATCTCATCTCGATCAACCGTAAGCCTTAATGCGGCTGGTGGCCCAGTTGTGCTCACACTTTCCGTCGCCCATTCCTCTCCACCCTTGTACGTTACCACCTTGACCTCACCAGGCTGATACACAACCTCATCCCATCTAGCCCTATACTCGGACGCACTGAGGCTTTTCCTCCCTAGAGACACACCATTCACCCATAGCTCAGCCTCTTCAGCATTTGTAAACACATGCACAGGCGTCACCATGCCCACTCTCTCAGCCCAATTCCAATGCTGCGGTACTATATGTGCGATTTTGACATCTGGTCGCCACCTTGCCTGATACAGATAATACCGATCCTTTGGAAATCCAGCAAGGTCAATAACACCAAAATAGGAACTGCGAGCGTCGTAGTATGGCTCCGGCTCGCCTAGGTAGTCCCAGCCTGACCATACGAATTCACCGGCGACAAAGGGATTCGCGTCTTGCGCGGCAAATACTTTGTCGGCCGAGGAACCAAAGTTTGCGGTATGGAGCTCGTAGGCGGAGACATAGTAGAGAGACGAGTTTCCACCGCCATTTGTGTCGTTCACGGGGGCGCTATTGAGGTCTGTGACGGGGAAGAGATAGGTACCTCGTGAGCTTAGTGCAGCCGCAGATTCGCTTTCTGCTATCAGTTTGTCCGGGAAGGCATCGTGGAAGGGTTTGTACTGCGGTGGGGTCCGCGTGCCGTTTGTGAAAGAGTACTGAGGTGTATCGCGGATACCTTCTCCCTGGTAGTTCAAGCTCAGGATGTCGAAAGCCTGAGGGAAGGTCATGTTTGGTTTCGCTACATTCATGGACGCCGTGACGGGTCGGCTAGGATCTTCAGATTTGACAATGTCGTTCAGTAGGCGACCTATCTCGTAGCCTCGGTCTCCGCAGCATGTTTGCTCGCCGACTTCGTTGCCTACGCTCCAAGAATAAATGGAAGGGTGGTTGCGATCCCTTCGAATAAAGGACCGAAGATCAGCTTCGTGCCACTCGGGAAAAATAAGGTGGAAATCATTGTCTGTCTTCTTTTGTTCCCAGCTGTCGAAGATTTCGTCCATGACTACAAAGCCCATGCGGTCGGTCATGTCGAGAAGCTCTGGTGCCGGTGGATTATGCGCCATGCGGATAGCGTTCACTCCGAGTTCTCGCAGAGCCTCCAATTGGCGTTTAGCTGCACGATCGTTCCACGCGCTCCCGAGAGCTCCAAGGTCATGGCAGTGTTGGTCTACGCCTTGGATTCGTAGGCGTTCCCCGTTAACGGAAAGCCCTTCTTCGCCACTGTAGGTAAACGACCGGATGCCGAAGTGTGTCTCGTACGTGTCGATTGGAATACTACTGTTGTGGCTCAACAGGCTGGTAACAGCGACGTACATATTCGGCTTTTGGTTTGGCGGAGGTCCCCACAAATGAGGGTCTTCAATTGCAACTGTAGCGTTCGCAGATTGTTTGCTTCCGGACAGCATTAGACTTGTCCTAGGAAATTCTACCACCTTTTCTCTCATCTTCTTCACCTCCGCATCGTAGATGTATATGTCGGTAGCAACTTCAACCTCTTGACTCGCATTGTCTTTGGCTTCCACATGGACTGAGATGTCGACAGTCGCAGCTTCTGCACTTACATCTCGTGTCGAAACATGGACCCCCCAATTGGCAACGTGAATCGGCTGGACCTTAGTCAACCAGACATTTCGGTAAAGACCAGCACCTGGATACCATCTCGAAGAGTCTATGGGATTGTCGAGCCGGACCACCAACTGGTTCTCGTTGCCTGGCTGCAAGTGAGGCGTGAGATCAAGACGAAATGAGTTGTACCCATATGGCCAACCGCCTACCAAATTACCATTGAGCCAAACCATAGCGTAAGACATTGCACCATGGACATCAAGGTAGATCACCTTTCCCGCATCTTCATTGAGAATTGATAGCTTCTTTCGGTAATACCCTACTCCTTGCGACGGTAGCCTTGCCATGCCACCTGTGATAGGAGTTGGATCTCCGATGTAGTAGGGTCCTTTGATTGCCCAATCATGCGGCAACGTAACATCCTCCCAAGAACTGTCGTCGAAGGAGGTTTGTATGTACGGAATGTTGACGATAGGGCTGGCCGTCGGGGCTTCATAGTGCTTCGACACATCTTGTATGAATTCGTTGGCGCCTGGGAGAATCCATGGTCTCAAGTATGTGACATTCCCTTGAGGCGTATCGGTGCGGTTGTCGTACGTGATCCCATCCGGGTTCTTCTCGGATCGCCAGAACCGCCAGTCTGTATTGATACTCACGCGTTCACGACCGGTAAATGATGTATCGTAATTTCGTGTTTGTACAGCATATGCTCCCACTAGATCGTTATATAGGGATAAGAACCCTAAGCAAATGAACCTAGCAGCCATGCTAGCCGTTTAGCGAAGCTTTGTTCGCCTCAGAAGCTATTGGCCATGCCCAAGACCTTATAGTCCCTTTGATAGCGAGAGGACCAACTACTGTAAGAGGAGCTGGAATATGGTCTGCTGCGTCACTCCCCCTCATGCGTAGTCGGTATCTTCCGCGACGGTTATGAAAAATACTTGGGATGAGATATTAGCCTGAGGAGCCGCAGATCTACCTCAGAAACTACCCTGATCAAGACCAGGTCTTCATCTTTCTCAGGTACGGGTACTTCCTCTCCGCATCAAAGGTAGCAATCCTCTCCACAAATTATCCTCCAATAACGTTGTTTTCCGCTAGAGCATCATGATGGGCGCTCGTAGTCGGAATACGATACCATGTAGAGAATCTGACTACGTAATTGTGTCGGCGACACTTCGTACAAGACCGTTGTTGATGAGCATATTCGAGGGGTCGGCTCGGTCGAACAACCTCCGGCTGGAACTACCCCACACATTCCCCAAAGCTAGGAGCGACTTCCCTGCCCTATGTCAACAAAGAATCTCGACGTCTGTGAAAAACGCTGTGAACTAAAACATCGAAGCATTAAGAACTCCTTTATCTGCCATTAGGCTTTGCATCGACATCGCACTCAGTCCAAGTTTGCATTCTTCAGCATCTCTCGCGTCTTGTTATACTTAGTCACCAAGCTGTTGGAACAGGCAAGTGCATATGGTGACGGAACGAACCGCGAGAGCTCTCGCAGCGTTTCATCGAGTTGAATTTCGTCTGTCCCAGAAGGTTGACCGAACAACCGGATCAGCCCCTCTACACTCAGGTATCCACATCGAAGACCCGCCTTCTAATTAGGCTCGCGGACGTTGTTTTCCACAACTTGGTGCTTCTTCTTTGTCCTCCCATCCATAGCGACTGCTATACGACGGCGCTGCGTCCGAAATCATGCTTCCGTTCCACCACGTGTCGCAAGAAGCCTTCTTCAATCCTATGCCTATTGAGTCAAAGCATATCCCATGCAAACTAGCTGTCCCTGACTCTGGTGAGAGCCCTATCTATGTAGGTAGGGGTATATTCGAATCCGGTGCTGGCACTCTGTAGCTGATGATCTAGCTCGTGGCGCACTCGGGATGGGGTCGTGATGGGTTTCGACGTATTCGAGGTGGAAAGGTCTACGGAGTCTTGAAGTCACTGCGTCTTCTCCAGCATCATGTCCGCATATCCATCTCAAGATCTCTGGTCTCTCTGCTCAAGTCCTGCACATCGTCTTGAGCCATTATTTGTGCGCTGGCGTCTAGATCTTGTATGACGTTCTCTAGGCCTCGTACTAGGGCTTCTATTTCGGCACGCTGTGCAGTAACAGTCGACAGCAGCTCGGTATTCGACTGCTGAGTCTCCACGAGCTTAGTGTTCATCTCTGTCGCTTGCTTCTCGAGGTAAGGCATGAGGTGCGCTAAGTGTATTTCGGCCGGGGTAAGGGTATGGGGTCTTTGATGATGGGTTAGTATTTAATAGCGACAGTTAATGGTGCTTTTGCAGGACTCACGGCACAGGTGTCTCAACGGGTCCACCGTTGGCGCTCGCTTCGGCGCGCCTCTTTCTTAATTTCGCATCTTCTATGCACTGGTCTAGCGAGTTGAGAAGCTTAACAACATTCCTCCTCTCCATGATGTCCTCGAAGTTGGTCTTCCATGTCCGGTCCAGCTGATCCACGATCTGCCCTCTCAAGTTGTCTAGTACCTCTGGGCTATACTGCGCGGCCGTAGGGAAACACGAAGCAAAGTTCTTGGCCGAACACTTGTCTAGGGTCGCTTTTGAAGCCTGATTGAAGACATTGATCAGACCTTGTGCGCGCGGGCCAGGAGCATCAGCAATAGGTCGGGCAGGTATGGGAGACGGAGAGCGTGACTCTGGGTTCGTAGCGGTAGGCATAGTGGTGTAATCGTGAATCAGTATGGCGGGTGGCAGTCTGGCGTGGAGCGGTCCAGTGAACGTTATCTTTGTCGCATTGCCCTCATCGCAACCCAAGCGTGTTTACCTCGAGGCGCGCTAACCAATACACGTGATGGCGTGTCCCGCTAACCCAGCCCCACTTCCCCACAACCATCTCCAACAACTTTTTGTAACTTCCCTAATGTGTCTCTGTTCCTGGCATCGATTAAGGACGATCAACATGACTTTTACACAGTCTTCGGATACATCCGGTAGTTTAAACTATGCTGGCAGTGGTACAGACCTAAAACGCGTCATGCCACGGCGAGGTTATGGACCCAAGTTCATCCACAAGCCGACAGCATTGCGCGAGTCTGGCAACATTGCCCGAACGAGCGCCAAACGCAGAACAGACACCTCTGGAGCTCTATGTAATACACTGGATTTGTACAGGAGAACTCTCGAACAAACCTAGCTTTCTTATTATCGACTAACCTCACTTCTAATATTTTAGCAAAGGGACAAGGTTGCAAATCACGGCTCCCTTCAGACCTAAACATGGGGCCGCTCATTACGGACATGGCTATCAGAAACCAAGCCGTCGAATGAATACAAAACCACTAATGAGCGCGGCTGGGGTTCAAGATCCTAAGGAAGTCAAACAACCGAGGAGCTTACCGGATCAACCCCCATGTGTTTATCGTGCAACTATTCAAGACACCGACCATCGGACCATACCCTCACTCCCGTCACAGATACTCCACTTCCAGAACGACCAAGCTGAGCCTGCGAAGATAGATCATGCAGCTGAGAAGGAACCAACCATTAAGGAGTCAGGCTCAGTCCTAAAGAAGCGGGCTTTCAAAAAGAAAGAGGCACGCTCTGAGCGAAATGCGAAGAAACGTATCTTTCGGGAGTACGAGGAGCAAGTCATGAACGAAGAGCGCACAGCCAAAGAGAAAACAAACATCAGGGTGACACGCTCAGTCACGAAGAGGCGGGCCGCCACAAGGGAGGAGATGAAGCTCGGTGGAAATGTCATGTTCACCGTACAGCAGGCTATTACCGTATACAAGAGACAGAAAAAGGATGGTTTTCCATTGGATCTACAGGTAAAAAGATTCAGGATAGGATGAAGGGCAGAAAGAGAGGTGACAGTGACCAGCATGAAACCTGGTAGAATACCCCGACGGGAGTCTTTGCAACAGAAACCGATAGCCCAAGGAAAGGAACCAGGATGAATTGGGTGCTTGTCAGGTACACTGTACCGCGGGGGGGGGGGATTCTCGCTTGTCAACGCACGCAAGGCAAGTATGACTACCCGTTAGACATAGGGTAGCAAGCAAAATCCCTTGACTGGAAGCTTCAATCTATCAGTAGCATGATCTCTTGACCCACGATTGAAATCGTTCGTGTTTGCAGACGTGATGGTAGACATAAAGAACACCATTGTATGCAAGAAAATCTTTGTTATGATCAAGGTCAGGCATGTGATCCTTCGTCAGCGATGGAAAAAGAAGGATTAAATTTTCTCCCTAGCATGTCGCTACAACGAGACACAAGGATGAATCGCAACTATCAACGATGAATCGACCATGTTCCACAAAGCAAAGCGCTAATGTGCATACATCTACTCTTCGAGGTAAGAAAGCTTACGCATCTCACCCAACCTCGTTCTAGCCTGTGCAAGCGAGTTCTCGAGTTGCAGAATCTCGACCTAAATTGATCTGTTAGTACATGTTCCTCTTCAAACAATGTTCGGTGTTCACATACCTGCTGCTCCATCTGGCGAACCTTGAATTCGTGGTCGCCCAACTTGCTGTAGTCGACTTCCTGGCCTTCGTCCCTGTTCTTCTGGGCGATAATCTCCTGTACCTGCCTGACGAGCGACCTGCAAGCCGCCGTGACAGTCTTGGATGCACCCTCGAGCCTGTCTTGCGTCTTGCTCATGAAGCTGGCCTTGACACGACTGGCAGCCACCAACTGAGCGGTGGAAGCAGCGACGTCGTTGGAAGCGACAATGAGCTGCTCAGGCGAGTTGCGACCGGAGATGACACCGTCGGCGGTCTCGATGAGCATGTTTGTCGATGTGGCGACGGCCTTGGCAGCACTGATGAGACCTTCGGTCCAGCGGTTGTGCTTCTTGTAGAACTGCGTCTTGGACATGCTTCCTCGGCCTTCGCGAACAATTTCTTTCTGCGATTCTGTCGCTGCCTTGATGAGCTGAGCAATCGCATTCGTGACGGCGATGGCGGCTTCGAGGATGGAGTCGTGGATCTTGAGCTCGTAGGTTGAGTACTGGTCCCTTGGCTTCTTCATCAGCTTCGCCAGACGCTCGGCCGCCGCGTCGATGGCGTTGGCTGCCTTGGTCAACTCGTTGTCAACCAGATCGCCAAGGTCGCCAGAGGCATTGGTGATCTTGCTCTTGGGCGCGAACGCGTCTGCAAGCTTAGACAAGCTCTGCAGGTTGCGCACAACCTCGGTGCTGTTGTTGATGACAACGTTGATCTTCTGCTCTGCGTCCATGTCGTACATGCGCACTGACTGGACGTTACGGAAGAACCTGATGGTTGACATTGCAGAAGTCCTTGCACCACCAATGAGCTGGTCGGCCTTGTTCTCGTCAGAAGCGAATCGCGTCAATCCCTTGGTGTTCACCAAAACATCAACTATCGCGCCACCAAAGTTGTTAACGGCGTTAATGACCTCAGCGTGCTTTGCGTTCGGCCCGTCAGCGATGAAGTTGTTGAACGCGGTCGAGAATTCCATGGTACATGTCGATGCCCTCTCAATCTGCGAGAGCACATACGGACCAGTAGCGTTCTGGTTACCAGCCTGCATAGGAGAGTCCAGTTCGTACAACGCATCGTCGACACGTTGCACACCACTTTGGAGGACCGAGTCGATGATGTCGTTGATCTTCTGAAGACTGTCTTGGATAAGGGTATCCAAGTGGCCGTCCAGGACATCATCGTTCGTGCCGGCATTGAGCTTCAGCTCGTTGAGTTCGAGCAGTGTCTGGTCCATACCGGCACGGAAGATCTCCAGCTCCTCCTCCTTGTCACGCAGTTGACGCTCCAAGTCAGAATCACCTTCGCGGTACTTCATCTGGAACTCATCTAGCGTACGGGTCTTGTTTCGCAGCGCCTCCTCAAGATCTGCAATTTCTCGGTTGTGTCTCGACAGCATTGCCGAGAGTTCTGAGCCCTTGCCGCGCTCGAGGTTGTCGGCTCTATCCAGAGCAGCGCGGAGTTCCCGCTTCAGTTTCTCAGTCTCCTCGCGGTGACCACCAGTGTGGCGGTCCTTCTCCATGAGTGCTCGGTCGCGCTCACGGATCATATCTGCCAGCTCCAAGTTCTTGGTCTTCAGTTCGCGTTGCAGCCTGTCCCTGCTATCAATGGCTTCCTGGGCTGAGTTTGCCTTGAGCTGAACTGTCTTGAACTTCTGCAGCAGTTGAAGATGCTCATGACGCAGTTGCGAATATAGCTTAGCCAACGACTCGTACTTTGATCTCCATGTGTTGAGCTGCTCCTGAAGTGCCCTTATCTGATCGTCTCGCGAGCCCATTTGCTGTTGGAAGTTTTGATTCATTTGGTTGATCTCGCCTTCTAGAGCCTTCATCCTCTGGTCGTATTGTTGTAGCATGAGCTGGTCGCGTTCGTACTGTGCGCGCGCATTCAGGTTTTCCCGCTCAAGCTCAGCAAGACGCCCCTGTGTCTGCTGTTGATACTGATCGCGCATGAGTTGCTCTTGCGCCAACCGAGCTTGTTCTGCCTGGAGCCTTTGTTGCTCTTCGAAGTCACGTTGTGCTTGCATCGCTTGCTGTTGCTGCTGCTGTTGAGCCTCCTCCCATTGTCGCTGTAGTCGCTGCTGTTCGGCTTCGTATTCCTCTTGCTGCCTACGCTGGTTGTCTTTCCAAAACTCGTTGATCGGCTCTGGGTCGACCGAGGGAGCGCGTGTGGGTTCCGCAGGCTTTTCGTTTTGTGGTCGTTTAGGTAGCGCCGGCGCACTCTCATCTTCAGAAAGTAGGTTTGGTGGTTCTTGTGGCAGCTTTGGTACTGTGATGAGGTTTGTCAGGTATCGCAGATTCGAGCATTCGTAGTAGAACTTGACGAGACGGTAATGCTGCGCATCGTATCGTCCGCGTAGAGGCGAGAGCGCTTCATCGTCACCGAGTGCTACACTGGTTAGCTGGGTTGCAACTTGGCCGAAGTCCTGTCACTTACTTGTATGCATCGCGCGCAGCATGCTAGTGATGAACTTGTAGATACCATACGACTCCTGAACCAACGGCACTAACGCCGCTATCCTGCACTCATTGTTCGCGCCGCTTCGGAAGTGAGAGAAGATGAGCTTCTGGAAAGCATCGATCTGATCCTGTAGGGTCATAAGGTCCGAAATGGTTTCATACCCCTCGTTGGGGTCGTTGATCGACTTCAAGCTGATGTACTCCTCGTATTCGAAGGTTCCTGTTCCAATCAGCCCAATGCTTGTGCCCTGCTACCAACTTTCGTACCATTGAACTCCGGGTGTTGTCGGTGGAAGGCAAGCTTGGCCATGAGATAGTAGATGTACTCGGAGATAAGCGGCGCATATCCTCGCATGCCTTCGCCGACTGAGGAGCCGCGTGATAAGCTCTCAAGCCAGCTGGTGTTCGATTGCGCCTCCTTGAGAACGATGGGATGGCCTTCCTGTAGGACCTTGTGGACCGTAATGAGCGCTTTGAATGTTTGCACCTCGTCGGCGAGAATTGGCTGCCTGGAATATGCTATCAGCATTGGTCGCAGTTTGGACACTATGGATGCGCCTTAGTTGACCTACACTTTCATGCCCTGCCAGAAGGAGGCAGAACTCTTGTGGTCCCACGTGTAGACAATGCATGCTCGCACATGTTTTCCTGTGCCAATATAAGCCTCGCTCGCGATCTCGGGGGGTTCGGCACGTACTCTTGGGTGAGACCTCTTCGATGCTTGTGGCTTTACGAATGTTTATGGCAAGCTCCGACTCCTGCCTGTGGTATTCTTTAGCCTGTACTCTGAACAATGCAGCAACGGGTTCCTATGTGTGTCTGGCCCAGTCCGGCATGATGGTGATGGTATACGTACTTCCCCATGTCCACGTTGCGCGAGCTTCCGTAGAGCGCCATCTTGCTCGCCGTAAGCCCCTTCTTGGTTTAGTTGTTGGTGGTATCAGGTAACTGTAGAAATGAAAGGCTGTGGGTCCGTGTCGAGAAGGCGCGCAAAAGTAATGCGCAGGAATGAGGAGGTGTGGGGATGAGTTAAGTGGTTGCGCTGTTGGGGTCAGTCAACCATCAGAGGAGCTCCTACTACCTACTCGACCGACCCTGGGAGGTGGTTCGTGCTGCTTGGCGCTTCGTCATCGCCTTCACCCGCGACGAGGCATCGCACGCGATAATTGGTTGCTGCCCAACTAACCTTCTTACATTTCCCATTGCATCCTAGAAGTACTTGCAGGTAAAACCTCTTTACTCTAGCCATAATCCCCCTAAGGCGTGTCTTGCGCAACCCGTGCCGCGAACTCCTCCCCCCGGGCTGTGCATCCTGGCATAAACTGTTGCCTTCGCCATCGACTAACAACGCATACGCGGCTGCATGCGCAACCGCCTCGGAGTCTGAGTTGGCATTTGTGATGGAGGGTGAGAGGATGCATCTTCACTAAATGGGGCTGCATGGCTTCGCTGCATGCACCCTCGAACCGCGAACTGTACCGATCACGCATGGCCAGCGCAACGATCATCAGGAACTGCTATGTCATTTTACATGATATGCTCGGATGCGACTCAAGGGTATAAACGCCATACAATGCTACTAGTAATACAATATTGATGCCCTATGACGCCGTGACGAAAGGCTGGACAACTTAAACCGCCTCACTTTTACCTCCCTTGCTGAGATATGCTGCCATAGGGTCGGCAGCCATTGTCCTTTTGCGGCGATACTCTTCCATTTCTTCTTCATTTACGCCTCCAGTCATCTCGTCGAGAGCTCGTTTCCGACTGGCAGCATCGCTTTTCTCTTTCTCAGCGCGGTCTGGAGCATTCGGTACGTGTTCCTCGAGAGCCGCCTCTTCTTTCCATGCAATCTCTTTGGGAACTTCGTCCAGGTCAGCACCGGTTCGCATCCGGTCTGCTAGCTCAAAAGCCTCCTTGCCTGCCTCGCCTGTGCAGTACGAGTTCTTGACGGTGGAGTGACAGCATGCAAAACCCCATTGGAAGTTTGACCACCAACTGCCCCAAACTGATGTGTGGTTGTTTAGTAGTACATCCTCTGGATACTTGGACTTTGCCTTGACTTTTGGTGCACCCTTGATGCCGCCCCGCTCGTCGTACTCGACATATCGCTCGTTCTCTGTGACAGCCGTCTTGCGGAGTGTGTCGTCAGTGAACTTTTCCTGGGTGCCGTACTTCTCGGCCAGGGCCTTCTTCCTGGCTGCGGCCATCTCCTCAGCCTCCTTCAGCTGTTTCTTCCGCATGACCTCGCCAGATGTAGGATTGGCCTGCAAATGTAGTTTGTTTTTGTCTCCGCGCTCCTGTGTCTCCCAAGCATATCGCTGCGCCTTCTCAAACTCGGCTGCATCTCCAGAGGCCTTCATGAAGCCCTCTTCTGCTACCAATTGGGCTGCGTTGTCGGCTGTTGCACCGCTGTCAACCATGGAGCGTGTCTTGGGGTCGTATTTGGCCGAGTCTAGATCCAGGTTGAGCAGGTACTTTGCAGTGTCTTCTCGTAATCGCAAATTGCGCGTAGATGTGGCTTGCTTCCTTCCCATGTCTGTCTCAGCGTCGTATTTGTCGCCCTCGTCTTCGTCGTCAGACTTGTCACCCTTTTCAGCTTCTTTTGCCTTCTTCCGGATCTCCTCCATGGCGTTGTATTCCTCAATGACTTCCTCAAAATGCGATGCATCGTAGCCATTCCATCGATCGCGCTTCGCATCGAACCCTAGTTGCACGTCCTGGATGACCTCGTCTGCCTCGATGTTCTTGCCCGTGAACTTGGCGCCTGCCTTGCGTGGCCGGCTTAAGCAGTCCTTCTTCTTGTGCGTCATGGCTCCGCAGTTCTCGCATGCGCCTTTGCGGAATTTGGTCGCAGCCGGCCCTACCTTCTTCCCGCGATCGTACCATTTTGAATCTTGCTCCTGCTTCTGTAGACGCTGATGCTCGAGGTAATCGGTGTTGTCCTCGCCAGTCTCGTCGACTGCGTAGAAGGGCTTCTTGGAGATGAAGGAGGGGATGTATTCGTTGCGCTCTTTCGCCGCGGCAGACACGTCGGGCTTCTTGGGTTGAGAGGGCGGCATGTTGGTCTTGGTGTGATGCCTCGGTCGCGTTGAGTGGTCAAGGTTGTCAGTGTTGGTAGAAGCTTTAGGTTGGCGGCGAAAGTGGATCGCGAATTAGTGGCGTAGGGCTGCAGCGTCGATCTCGCGTCTCACGGGACCACGCGCATTCCCGTCGCGACTTGTTGAGCACCGCGTCTCTTTCACCTTGCCACGCCACCGGTCCCTCCTGAGTGCGATGCGCGATCTCGGTTTCGAATAATCTTCAGAACATGATGCGAGTCTTCCTCCTCGCACACACCTCCTGGATACCAGCTGTGCCGTCATGGACCGTTTCCGCTTTCGCCTGAACTGCATCGACAATTACCAAGCGGCACCAACAGACCTCGACCCTCCTCTACGGCGCAAATATGGTCCCGCGGGTCGCTTGGACGCGCCACAAGTCCCGGTAATTCGAGCCTTTGGTGCGACCGAGACTGGCCAAAAGGTGTGCGCTCATATCCATGGAGCGCTGCCTTACCTGTATTTGGAGTACAGTGGCAGTTTGGAGAGCGAGGTTGGTGGGTGCAACATAGCCCTTGGATAGGAACAAAACTGATGTTTCTTAGTAAATGCGTACATCCTCGACCTTCGTACCTCTATTGACCACGCTCTCGCCACCGCCTACCGACGTAACGCATACGATGGAAAGTCGTTATACGTTGGCCATATCTCCCTCGTCAAGGGCGTGCCCTTCTTTGGGTACAACGTCGGGTACAAGACTTTTTTGAAAGTCTACATGCTCAATCCTATGCATATGACGCGATTCACCGATCTTCTGCATCAGGGAGCAATCCTGAACAAGGTGTTCCAGCCATACGAGAGCCACCTACAATATCTCCTGCAATGGATGTGCGATTATAACTTGTACGGGTGTGACTACATCAACTGCGGCAAGGTACAATTCCGAGGACCCGTTCCAGACAGTGACGAGGTAGATGTCACTGTGCATAAGTGGCACGATGCCTCTATTCCTGATGAATTCATGGCCGATGAGGATCAGTATCCGCGTCAAAGCCACTGCACCCTCGAGGTCGATATATGTGTTCAAGACATCCTGAACCGGCACGAATTACAATATCGACCCATCCATCATGATTTTCTGGAACGTTCAAGCCAGCTGCCTCGCAATCCAGACGATAAGTTTGTGCCATCAATGGCTGGTCTATGGCGAGATGAAACTCGTCGGAGAAAACGTCGCATGGGTCTTTCGGGTCCTTCGAGCAGCCCATTCCCTGCCGAAGTTCTCGTGTCAATATCAGCGGATGAACGGGACACAAAGAAAGGTGGATGGATTCACGAAGAAGAATATCGAGAAATTGTCGAAAACTTGATTGTCGAGGAAAGACGAGGACAAGGAGAAGCAAGACTGGATACCTTCGTGAAGCCCGTCGCTGGTCAAGAACACATTAGGACTGCTGTAGAGAGCATCGAAGATCTCTATCCCGAGATTCTTTCTACACAACAACTCCCAAATGATGAGAACGAACTAGATGATGATTATCTGACAGAAGACGATGGTGCGTCTGTTGGTGTTGGAGCCCGACCGGCATTCGATGAACCGGGACCAAACCAGCTGCACAGTGACGCCACTACTGGCGACGAGCAAAATGAGAATCCAATAGACGCCGGTAATCAGTCCAATACTGAAGAGCAACAATCACTGGATCCCCTGACTGCATCATTACTCAAGGGCTTTAGCGACATGGAAGCTGAAGATGTGCTCATCGACGAAGGCATTGATTTGGTCGATCCGAACGATGATGGCGAACCACCCAGTAGCCCGATAAACACACGGAAGCGCTCTCTTGATTCTATAGACGAACAAGACAAGAAGCGTCAACGAGTAGCGGCCGTAACGCCAGGTACCAACAAACGCGTTTCGTTTCGCAATGCCCTTAACAAGGGTGAAGAGTCGCATCACCCTGTTCAGGCTTCGCAAGGAAGTACTAAAGCTCAGGGCCTGGGAGGACCTACTACACTTTCGTTTCCCGTAGTGAAGAATCCAAATGCACCGGGGACGATACTTCGCTTGAGCCAATCGAGGTATTCAAACTCACAAGAAGGACCAAAGACACCCGGACCGAAGTATCTTGAGGCGAAAGCCTTGCAACACTCCCCTACGACTCCGTGGACGCACCAGAAGACTTCGCCTATGATGCTCAATAGCAATACCCCAAAAGCTCGCACTCAAGCAGCCTCTCTAGTGCAGCGATTGGAAAAACTACAGAAGCACATACATCCTACTGTCTACTATGGCTGTCTACCTCCATCGGTTGAGGTTGTTGAAGGTACTTGGATGCATGCTGGACTCCCGCCGGTAATCTATCAGGATGCCTACTACAGCGAGGACAAGGATGTTCCGGATCGACCGAGAAATTATGCGGGTAAAGAGTTCATCCTACAGAACACTACGTTACCGTATCTTCCTCCGTTCGACCCCACCGGTGCGTCTCTTGCCAACATCGGAGAGTATCCGCTTGCTGTGGTAGACAAAAACAAGGAGACTACAATGAACCAAGCAAGGTCACGTCGTTGTGGCCTGCGTCACTGGGAGCTTGCTACACCTCCACCTACCTTCAAGGAGGTTGAGAGATGGAACAATCGGCGACCGAAGCCACGCAAGGTAGCGAAGTCCAAATCCGAAGCAGACGAGCTGACGCCAGCAACATCACGCAAGTTCAAGCCCATGAGTCATCTTTCACAAATCGAAGGTCCAACACAGAAGAATCCGCATGGCTTCAAATACTCTTTGAAACAAGATACGACCAGCGTCAAGCACGAGTCTCAATACATGAGCATCATGAGCTTGGAAGTACACGTGAATTCTAGAGGTTCTCTTGTACCAGACCCGGCTGAGGACGAGATCCAATGCATTTTCTGGAGCGTGCAGGGTGAGGAAAATGCGACTACCGACCGCCCACGTGCCGGCATTTTGTGCTTCTCTGACGAAGACGGCATCGCTCAACGAGTTGCTAAGCAAGCCCCAGTAGAGGTTGAATACGAGGAAGATGAGTTGGATCTGATCAACCGCGTAGTTGATATCGTCCGCCAGTTCGATCCGGACATACTCACTGGATACGAAGTACACAACAGCTCTTGGGGTTACCTCATAGAACGTGCGAGGATGAAGTACGAGTACAATCTGTGCGATGAGATCAGCAGGATGAAGTCGCAATCCCATGGCAGGTTCGGAAAGGAGGCCGATCGATGGGGCTTTACACATACTTCGACTATTCGAATCACTGGCCGCCATATGATCAACATTTGGAGAGCTATGCGAGGGGAGCTAAACTTGCTTCAGTACACTTTGGAGAACGTAGCCTTCCACTTACTCCACAAGCGCATACCACACTACCAGCATTCTGATCTTACGACTTGGTATCTAAGTGGCAAGCCACGAGATCTGGCAAAAGTGATCGATTACTTTCTAACACGCGTACAACTCAATTTCGACATTCTGGAAGCCAATGAGACTGTGCCTCGAACTAGCGAGCAAGCTCGTCTGCTTGGCGTGGACTTCTTCGCAGTCATCTCGCGAGGCTCTCAGTTTAAGGTAGAATCTACCATGTTCCGTATCGCAAAGCCCGAGAACTTCATCCTTGTTTCACCAAGCCGAAAGCAGGTCGGTCAACAGAATGCGCTTGAGTGTCTACCTCTGGTGATGGAGCCGCAGAGCGCGTTCTATTCAAGCCCGGTGCTTGTCTTGGACTTCCAATCGTTGTACCCTAGTGTGATGATCGCTTACAACTATTGCTACTCAACATGTCTTGGACGTATTGTCAGCTGGCGAGGCCAGAACAAGATGGGTTTTATGGACTTCAAGCGCGAGCCGCAATTATTGGAGCTGGTGAAAGATCACATCAACATTGCGCCAAACGGTATGATGTACGTCAAGCCAGAGATGCGGAAGTCGCTATTAGCGAAGATGCTCGGTGAGATCTTAGAGACTCGCGTGATGGTCAAGAGTGGGATGAAGCAGGACAAAGACGATAAAACATTGCAACAGCTGTTGAACAACAGGCAGTTGGCATTGAAGCTACTAGCAAACGTCACCTATGGATATGCGTCTGCGTCGTTCTCCGGTCGCATGCCATGTTCAGAGATCGCGGACAGCATCGTCCAGACTGGTCGCGAGACCCTCGAGAAAGCTATTGCGATCATTCACGCAACTGAGAAGTGGGGTGCAGAAGTCGTCTACGGAGACACTGATTCACTTTTTATCCACCTCAAAGGACGCACCAAGGACCAGGCATTCACCATTGGCGAGGAAATTGCTGCAGCCATTACCGCAGCGAACCCACGACCGATCAAACTTAAATTCGAGAAGGTATACCATCCTTGCGTTCTACTTGCGAAGAAGCGCTACGTAGGCTTCAAGTACGAACACCGGAACCAGAAGGAGCCGGACTTCGATGCAAAGGGAATCGAAACAGTCCGTCGAGACGGTACACCTGCGGAGCAAAAGATCGAAGAGAAAGCCTTGAAGCTTTTGTTCCGCACGGCAGACCTCAGTCAAGTAAAACGCTACTTCCAAGAACAATGCGCGAAGATCATGGAAGGTCGCATCAGCATCCAAGACTTCCTCTTCGCAAAAGAAGTCAAACTAGGCACATACTCTGATAGAGGTGCTCCACCACCCGGTGCCCTCATTGCCACAAAACGAATGCTCGCCGACCCGCGTGCGGAGCCTCAGTATGGCGAACGTGTGCCCTACGTAGTCATCACTGGCGCACCTGGAGCCCGCCTTATCGATCGCTGCGTCAGCCCCGAAACCCTACTGCAGAGCGATCATCTAGAGCTCGACGCGGAGTACTACATCAGCAAGAACCTTATTCCACCACTTGAACGCATATTCAACCTCGTTGGCGCCAATGTACGGCAATGGTACGACGAGATGCCCAAGACACAACGCATCCGCAACGTTTCAATTCCCATGGCTCTCAGAAATGATAAAAGCAATGCTGTTCACGCTGGTGGTAACACATCTCTCAAGAAAACACTGGAGAGCTACATGAAATCCTCACATTGCATGGTCTGCCGTTCGAAACTCACTACTTCCGCACCAGCACAGTTTCCACGTGGCGAAGTCAAACCATACGCCATGCTGCCACTATGTGTGAGCTGTCTCAAGCGCCCGGCGCATTCGCTACTATCGTTGAAGTATCGCGTCTGGGATACTGAGACACGTGTATCACAAGTTGACAGTGTGTGCCGGCGATGCTCAAACCTAGCCTGGGGCGAGGAAATCAAATGTGACAGTAGGGACTGTCCTGTGTTCTACACGCGCATCAAGGAACGCTCAAGATTATCGGCATTGCAGGATAGTGTCTTTCCTCTCATTGAACTAATGGAGAAAGAGGATGATGAGACATACCTGGAAAGGGAAGAAAGCAGAGTGAAAGATGCGAGTAAAAAACTGGCTTGGTGAAGTTCTCGCCATTAGCTTGAGTATTGGTCACATACATTGATTCCAGTGCGAGCTACTTCGAATCCAAAAACGTATAACAAGTCTTGATCTTTCCACCTATGATAGTCAGGATATCTTCACCCACCAGCCCCATCTCCCCACTGCCAGGTCTCTTGATACCCCATTTCACCTTCGTCACCCATACATCATCTTCATCGTCATGTTTCAAGCACTCGACTTCATCTAGATATTTCATTAGTTCTTCCGGTCGTTCAAGAAGTCGTTATGACCCAAAGTTTACCTAGAGCAACAAACTCATCGCCTACTTCACCCATACTTTGTATCTTGTTCACCATTTCACTAATGGCCTCGTGTGATTTAAAAACACCTAGCGCGTCTACAAAGAGCACATCTGCGCTTGGTACCCAGAGATCGGTGATGGCTTGCATACGTGTAGAAACGTCTTTCTGACCGAAGATGGATGAGAGGTTGAGGAGTGTTAGGGATTTGGCACGGGATTGAGGGGTTGACATCTCTGTAAATGACGAGGTAG
Organism: Alternaria alternata; assembly: GCF_001642055.1. Lineage (NCBI taxonomy): Eukaryota > Fungi > Ascomycota > Dothideomycetes > Pleosporales > Pleosporaceae > Alternaria > Alternaria alternata. The sequence goes on along the minus strand of NW_017306190.1, from coordinate 357,201 downwards.
AGAGAAGTAAACGATGTGAGGGAGATTGTGTTATGTGAAATGGTTTACAACTCGAAACGAGTGAGAGACCAGAGGTTTATGGCTTGATGGTATATTATATTAAGATGAGTCGTGAGTAAGCAAAAGCTATATGCACTAACGGAAATGGGTAGGAGAAAGAACCCTGCTCATGCAGCAGCAGTTCTGACATGGGTTAGCAGCCGCAATTGTAAGGATAGAGAAGCAGTTGATTATAACCAACACAGAGCAGGTCTCGATTGAATGCAAGGTCTACTGGCATATCAGTAATGTAGCATGAACTCTTCTATATATTGTCACCATCCTCCAGCTCTACAATGAGAACATCCAGACCATCAACATCTTTGTAAGGTGGAGGCGGTGGACTCATGTAAGGTGGAGGTGGTGTTGAATCCACCACATAGGTATCCAGGCAGGGCTCGCCTTTAGCAGTAACGGGTAGCCATGTATCAACTTCATTGCGACGCCCAACATCGATCTCACCTAATTCGCAATCGATCTCTGTGTTCTCCAATCGTTGAACAATATGATACGCTGTTTCGATTGCGAGGTAGACGATGAGGAACTGGAGAAAGATGGTAGCCATGATGATGAATGCAATCGATGACAAGAATGCGTCGTCAATGTCCTCAGGGGAGGACTCCATTATGATAGGGAGTTCGAACTGGGGATCTCGAAATATATCGGACATGTGGATATCGGGTTTCAAAGTTAGTTGACGCGGTGTTGGTTGACGGTCCTTTCCAAGTGGTGCTAAGAAGCATGAGCTGATTCAATGTATACCTGGACGCGGCATTGTGAAGTAGGTGCTGTGCAATTTTGATGCGTTTCCTTGTGAAAAACGCGGGATTATTACCATAGAAGGTCTATATATCATGCTGAATGTGTGCTGTGACTACAGAAGTCAACACAGAAGGAGGCTTTAGGATGGAGTTGCAGCGACAGGCGGGGGCCGGGCAGTGCAGGATGTGGCACTAGTATGAATGAGGATTAGTACACACCCTTGACCGTTTTCCTACCTAGGTGGCCAGCCGGAGGACTGATCCGCGCCCTCTACAACTTAGCCGCCATCAGGACTATCTCCCCTAAGACTCTTTCCTTTTCTTATCGCTGGTTTCAACTTGATAGGCCTCTGCCGTTTCTCGAGTCGTGTGCTACCGCTCAGTCTTTCGTCCTTGGCAGTGTTTTATCACTATACCTTCAGCGAATCGCTGAGCGACCACGGAAGCGTAACAATTTCAAAAAGCACATAAGTGGCTTAAAAAGGTATTGAAAACACGCATAAGCACTTGGGGAGTTAGCCTGTACGATGACTGCATTCAGTTTCAATTTAACATACAAGGGACTATGACACCAAGTCCACGCACGCACGGAATAAATCTTACGATGTTGGGGGTGGGCTTTTGGGTCTGCTAGAGGCCTAGATTCATAGGGCAACAGTCACTGGTCTGGCTTTGGCGAACAGTAGGATTGAATCGCTCTAGTTGTATTTCACTGCAGGCCCTATGATCGTCGTGGGAATGAATCTCACGCAAGGCGGGAATCCTGCTGATAGCTGCCATCGAAGCTAACATGGACTGCCAACGGATGCTGACGGAATATCAGCATATCAGCAAGGTTGATTTGCCGCTCGCTGTATGCATTGAGAACAGGCCGCATTTGGGGTAGCTGACAGCACCTCGTATGTGATTTGCTAGTGGCTTCCAAGCATGTTCTATGACCTATCGCAGCAGGGTGATGATGTCGCTAGCTCTTACCTCTCTCGCGGTCACCTATATGAACAAGAAGGCTCCCGAACACAAGCCTGATGGGCAAATCGACTCTTATCTTCAGTAGTGTCAACGCGCAGTTTTCGAACAGCCTTGCACATTCCTGCAGCATTGCATACGTTACTACCACATCTGTTGGAACAACACAAAGCCTTTTGATTCAGTGCATAGTAGCGGCCATCGCTTGCGACCTTGTCATATTGTTTGTCCGTACTTAGGCACCCAAGATGGCGACTTTCGAGAAGGGTAGCGCAGCGCTTCCTAAGGCCCTTCAAAACCTCACGGCTTTACAGGTTTCAATTACCGTAATCGTTCTTGTAGGAACATAGCCGTGGCTAGTGATTTGATATAGTAGTCTGATATAGCAGTAGTTGTTCACAAGATGGATTGTCCAAGGCGTATACCGATTATACTTCCATCCATTGAGCCACTTCCCCGGCCCAAGATTTTCCGCTTTCACCCGCATACCAGTAAGTATGCCTGTACGAACCGGATGTGAGGGGTATACTAACCTCATGCACTTACACTTAGCAACTCTACGCTACGTTTGCGGGTAGATTGCCGTTCTACGTTGCTGACTGTCACAACAAATATGGACATGTTGTGCGCATATCACCCTACGAGATTAGTTTTACCAACTCTGAAGCATGGCGGTAAGATCTCAAAGCCTACAGAACATGTATCTCACTGACCTCGTACCTTAGTGACATCTACGGTTACGGGTCCAAAACTGGTCTTGGTTCCGCGCCTCCAAAGCATTGGCCCCGCTACGGTACAAATCCTAACGGCGTGCCCTCCTTACTACAAGATTCAGACGACACGAATCACGCTCGCGTACGTAAGATTTTCAGTCCGGCGTTTTCGGAACGTGCTATCAAGGAGCAAGAGCCATTGTTCATGAAGTACGTCGACGATTTGGTACAGATTCTCAAAGACGGAACCGTCTCCAGCACTACCGGCACTGCAACATACGATGTGGTCGACTTATACAGTTTCACAACCTTTGACGTGATGAGTGATCTTACCTTCGGAGAGTCCCTCCATATGCTCAAGACTGGCACCTACGATCCATGGGTGGGTACCGTTCTCGGCTTCATGAAAGCAAGCTTGCGTATTAACCTCATCAACACCCACTACCCGCTCGCTGCTAAGGTTCTGAAACCCATCATGGAATTTCTGTTCTCGAAAACGCGATCCCGACTCTTCGACACGAACAGCAAGCGCGTCACAAAGAGATTAGAGAAGGGGAGAGAGAGTAAGGTTGGGGTTGACTTATGGGATCTAGTGCTGAATCAGGAAGAGAAGGGCAAGCAGGGTCTGAGCAGGGGGGAGATGGACAGCAATGCTACTACATTCATGGTAGCGGGTACAGAAACTACGGCGACATTGTTGACCGGACTGACCTACCTGCTACTGACGCATCCAGAATGTCATGCGAAACTTGTCAAAGAGATCCGAACCACGTTTCAAGAAGAGGCAAACATCAACATGGAAGCTATCGCAAAATTACCATACCTCAAAGCGTGCATCAGCGAAGCTTTTAGGCTGTATCCGCCCGTTGCAGTAGGGTTATTGCATCTGACTCCTAGCGATGGATCAACAGTATGCGGACACTTTGTCCCACCAAATGTAAGTTCATTTAGATATCATGTCAATCATGTGAGCATAGCTAATTCAAATACCCCATAAGACCACCGTCTCAGCAACGCACTACGCCATGTACACTTCCGCCAGAAACTTCACCGACCCCCTTTGCTTCATTCCCGAACGCTGGACCGACGATGCAAGATTCGCAAATGACGATCGTGCGGCTGTGCAGCCGTTCTCTGTAGGCCCAAGAGATTGTTTGGGAAAGAAGTAAGATTTGCAACAGATATGATTGTGACGTCTGACTGACTGCTATCATAGTATGGCGTACCATGAGATGCGACTGATTATTACGAAAGTACTGTGGAACTTTGATCTGGAGTTGCCTGAGGGGAACGGGAATTGGTTCGACCAGACTGTGTTTACGCTCTGGCAGAAGGGACCGTTGAACGTGAAGGTGAGGATGGCGCAACAAGCGTGATGGGTGGAACGTCTGTGGTGTACTGTCTCTAGTGACGAAAGTCGTTGTTTGTATCATGAAATGGTCATACACGTTATCAAAACATAGCCTATTTACACTGTTGAAGATATGATCATTACCATCCCCACAGCGTCTTTATCGTATCACCGAACGTTGCTTGACCAGCCTCTTTTCTCTTCATACGAGCTACCCGTTCTTCGATGAATGTCTGCTCTAGTTGTTTTGAGACACCAGTCTGCGCCCGGATTTCACCTACTATGGCCATCCTCTCAATCTCTCGCTCTTCTGGTGTCAAACTTTGAAGCTTCTTTTCGTACTCCTTTCGTACATCGGGCTTGATCTGGCTCCAGACCTCTGTGTCGTCCAAAGTGGTACTTGACTTGCCAATCTCAGCTACAGGTACAGCTTTCCGTGGTGTTGACGATGCGCCACCCACTGCGTCGACGACATTTCGTTTCGACAAGATGCTTTCGAATTTCGGTACTGGTCGGCCCTCTGCTTTCGCCTTCTCCATCTCCTCTTCTTGTTGTATCATGCGCTGGTAGAGTTTATCTGCGTGCATTTGTATCCGCTCGTCTTCCTCCGGTGACCGCTCGTCCATGGTCATGTATCCCAGCGCCTTCAGAAACTTGGATTGTGTATCATAGCAGCGGTTGAACTTGCGCGACTCGGCGATACACATGGTTCCTGCTGACCACCACGACTTTGGATTCCGGAAGCATTCAAATTGTTCCATGTACTCGAGTGCACAGTTTTCCATGGCTACTCGTCCAATTGAGGCTTTGCGGTCGTTGTAGGCGTCTACGAGATCTCGTAACCGGTCTTGCTCCGACTTTCCACGATCATCGATGATATTTTGAGGGGTATAATTCTTCCATAAGTCGGCATAGCGGCCATCCTGGAATTGCGATTGCGGCGGTACGACGGGTTTTTGGGCGTCTGTTTGTGTTTGCGGTTGCGATTGAGATTGTGTCTGAGTTGGCGATTCGGTGGGCTTTTCTTTGGGAGCGGGCGGCAGTGAGGGTTTCGGGCCAGTGGGCGCTTCTTTTTTGAGGAAGTCGCGGAGGGAGGGATCGAGTTGGTCTTGCCCGTTGGAGCTATCGCCGCTTCCCCAGAGCCAGCCCATGGTTGCGTCGGAGTATGTCTTGGTTCGTGTTGGCGCGGTGAGCAGGTGAAAGTTCCCAAGTTGCGGGGACAGTGAACATGGGTTCGGCAGTCCGAGCTTTGGGACATGTTCTAGCGCGTCTGTCTCACAACATCGACTCGATTACGCGACGAGACGACACCAACCCCGACAATTGTTACGACCGACATTGTTATGGCGCCAGTCGGTATGTCTTGTTGTTCCATAGTCGTGGATTTGGGACCAGTGCTTACAAGCTCGTAGATCGCCGCGAACATCGACAACAACGCGTGCGCGGTGCTGGGTAAGACAATCTTAGAGATCTTGAGACACGCAAATGCTGACAACCACAGACCCTCATCTGTCCAGGCTTCTTTTGGCTTCAACTTCGGCGCTCTTGGCTCCCAACCAGCCAAACAACCCGCTCCTGCGCCTCAACCATCACCGCGTCGAACACCAGCCCGAAGTACCCCTCGCGCTGCAAATGGCTCAGCACAGCGGCAGAGAAGCGCGTCGCTCCAGCGCAATAGTGCTTCCAAACGGACAAGCACGCCGAAAGATAACACTGTAACCCCGCAGTTAGGCAAGAGGAAGCGGGGTTCTCCAAACGCGCAACCGGGCGCAGACGATGGGGCGGAAGATGAGCTGAGTCCTGGTCGGGAGCAGGCCGTGCGCTCCATCGAGAAGAGCAGGAGAGTCGTCGGCACGGTTCCACTTATACGTGAGGAGCAAGACAATGTACCAGACGAGTTATCTATATTGGACGAGGGCACCAGTACTGTACGCGAGACAGTCTTCGCCAGATCTACAGTAATCAAGCGGACGCCTCCACAAGCATCGTCGCAAATACGCGCGTCCCCTGGAAGCTCCCGCAAAAAGACGCCCGCTACCGAAAGAGTCGAGGAAGCGTCGGTCGCATCACGGCCATCGACAGCAAGACGATCCAAATCCACGGATCCTGGCCCAGCCACACCCAGTGTGCTTCCAAACGGGCAACCGAGATCATCGTCCGCTTCACAGTCCGGAACTGTTCTTGAAACACCAACCGCAGCTCCAGCGCATGAAGACGGTGAGGATGAGTTATCGCCACAACTCAATGAATCCACACCACGAGTGGTTGGTAGCGAACCGCGGCCGCAGCCAATGACACAAGCAGAGACAGAAATGCATGTAGACGAGCTCTCTCCACCCAGCCAACCGACTCCAATCCAGATATCACCGATAGCAAACGGCATATCAACGCTACAGATAAATGAGCATGAACCTGTGGAGCAAACCACTACACCGCTGCTGGCCAAACGCGGAAGACCGCGACGTGTTTCAGAGAATGAAACTGCGGAGCAGGAAGCCCTTCCGGAACCCGCTACGGCGAAGCCCGCCAAACGAGGAAGGCCGCCACGAGTAGCAGAGGATATCCAGAAAGAAGAGACACCTCAAGCAAAACCTACTAAGCGTGGCAGACCAAGGAAAGAAGTTGCAGTCCAGCAAAGCGAACTTCAAGCAACGCCAGACGTGCACAAGTCAGACCAAACAAATGGCGTGGATCCTACGGCGAAAGAAGCAGAGGTTGTCGACGAACTCTCCCCTTACCATGAACGGACGCCTATACATCCTCCGAATTCGACCACCCGGAAAAAGGATGTTGTAGAAATCTCTAGTGCGGATGAAGACTCGGACGCATCCGAAGAACCGGAAGTCGAAGAACCGGAAGTCGAAGAACCAGCTGAACCTTCTCCACGACCTAAGACAAGCAAACCATCTCCCGAACAGATGCGGCGCGTCAAGTCTACGACGGAGAAGCCCCCTCGCAAACGCCAGAAATTTGAGGGACCGAAGCATGCCATCTCTATCATGCGTATCAAAGGCTCTACCGTTCGAGGCATCACAGTCGCAGACACTACGCGTACTATTCTAGAAGGAACAATCGACCAACGTCTCAGCCGTATGGCCGAGAAGTTGCAAGCCTCACAAGACTCCGCTCGGCGCAAGGAACTACGAACAGAGATCAACCTCTCATTGTCCTTCAAGGAGAGCCTTAACGAGAAGCTGCTAGACTTGCAGGATGCTAACGATCTCCTGAGCGCCAACTTCAAGAAAACCAAGTTGCTCAAACGCGACAATGCCGAGCTACGCAAGGAAATTCTCAGTCTCCAAGACAGCAGGCAAGAGATTGCCATCGAACACGACAATATCCAAGCACGTTACGACGCAGAGAAAGCCGAAGCCGAGGCCAGAAATACCCTGAGTGACAACATGTTTGAGATTGAGGCTGCAATAAAGAATGGGCGTGATAAGGCACGTAAGGAAGGTAGAGAAAACGAGGGTCCCCAAATTCCACTTGGCATGCTACTGGAAACAGTAGGAAATGATGTTGCCTCGCGTGGTGGCGGTCTTCTTGCCAATATTAAGGGACTCAATGGGCTCTTGGAGCGAGCTGCAGGCTGGCTCGAAGGAAGAGCCTGATTGCACAGCGAATAGCTGGATGGCGTTTATTCTTGTGTACTTTCGGATACGATACCCGGCAAAACCGCCACCTTTGATATGATATTTGTCGTTCTTACATCTCACTATCTTCATCTTGCACTGCCTCAGCGCGATTATAGCGAAATTTGAAAAGCTATTCACGAGGTCTAGACTGCGGATAGTCCTGTTTGCTGCAGTGCTACCAGGAGTAGTCGCGTGTCTGCTTTCTTTCGGTCTAGCGGCCGCTTCGCAGATCTGGGGGCATCGGATCCGCTTTCATGCACATTGCGTAACCGTGCATCATCGCAGCAGACAATGACCTTGCTGTGCGCATCACAGGGTCCAGAGAACCGTTAAGTTAACAGTCCAGCCACCTAGTCTACGCTCATCTGACAGCTCCTTCTACATCTCGTGGGTTTCTGAGGCTCCGTCTATTCCCGTGTTGACACTCGCGCTTTGCCCTTCTCAGATTTTGACTTCCAAAGGCCAAAGCTTCTCATCCTCCTCGTCTGCAATTGTACAAGGTGCATCCAGCATAGACCCTTCCTTCCAGAAAAAGCAAAAGTCTTGTAATCAGCCTTGTGTTTCGCTTTCATTAAGGACCCCATCATTGTGTAGGTGGAAAGGCAAAGAGCATACGCGGACGAAGAGATTAGCTTCTGCCGACCTCGGGAGTATCACCGGACCTATCCCACCAAGCCTACTGTTTCTCCGAAGTTCACCGGATTGATACACGACCCAACTGACGTAGATTGGTCTTACATCAACTAACTCCAAGATGACTCGCGGACCTATCACCTGCGACACTAGCCTCCCAAAAACACCGAAGACGACTTTAGCACCAGCCACGCCAACAACCTCGGTCGCACCCCCTAAGACCCCACCGTCGACGAAATTTCCTCGCAATCCGTCGAACAAATTCTGGGCCCAGGAACAGCAGAGAAGATTATTCCTGGAACACCTGAAACGATGGTCCTTGAGCCACGACTCGAGCACTTTCTTCCAAGGCAAGATAAGTTTGCTTCCTCCTGAGCCTGGTGTGAATGAGGGTCTGGCGCTGGGCAAGACTGTGACCTGTATCCTGACCGACTCGAGCTTTACGGATTTCAGGAAGACTGTTGCTATTAGACTTTTCAACCCGCAAAAGAACAGTAAGAAGGGCACGACAGGCCATTTTGAACGGAATATGAAGAACAAGAGCATGGACCTATTCAGAAGCGATATGAGGCTCGCTGAGCACCGAGAAGATTGTTATACTAGAGAAGAGGATGCGTGGCCATTGTCTCCGTCAAAGCTGAACCCATCGACCAGCTACTACTACAAACTCGTCATCCGTTACGGCTCTGGCTGGCTCTCAGCACGCGACTACCTAAACAAACTCTACTTCTCGCATTTCGCAGCTCGTTTCCCAGGCCGGAATGTCAACTGCGTCACGGGCACGGCCGACCACTTTTTTGGCGTTCGTTCCAAAGCTCTTGGTCCACCACCCTGCGATAGAGACACAGTACCCATCCAGCCGCTCTTTCATCCCTTCCAACGCCTACCCACTGAGCTACAGGAGATGATCCTCATGACAGCCGTCGGTCTGACACGCGATTGCGATCTCACCAACGACCCGCGCAGAAACTGCAGCAACAATCCAAAAGCTACCGAGAGACCAATCAGTCTATCAACCATGCTACGAATCTCACGCCATATCTACACCACAATGCAACCGTATATATTCCATAGCACGACTTTTCACTTCGGCCTAAGCGGCACTACAAACTTCCTCTGGCAATCTGGACCCGTTCATCGCCCTCAGATACGGCGTCTGGCTTTCCATTTTGGGAAGAATGCTTTACTCCACTGTGTGCGTTGGTTAGCCGCAGATCCTATCTTTGATCTCTTGGAACCCCCGCAACCGAATGGTGGTTCTGGATTACCGCTCTTCTGGCGCTGTCAGTTGCGCGCTCTGGCACAGGAAGTGCATCTTTTGGAACTTGTTGTTGATATTGAGGGGATACCGAAAGCGGATATTGCCATGGTGGTTAGGATATTAAGGGGTGTGTTTGGCAGTGTTGAGAGAGTGAAGTTTGTGGATGGTGCTGCGCGCGGTAAAACAGAGGTTGTTGACAAGGGAGACGAGAGGTTAGCTGGCCTTGGGATAGGCTCGTGGAGGGACATGGTGAAGGGATACATCGAGAGGTATCGCCGCCAGATTGGCTGGCACAATTGGCATTTCAAGATGGACTTGGTGCCGCTGAAGGAGGAAGAGGTCGATGATTTGATGGATAAGGAGATGGAGTTTTTTGATAATTGATGACTGTGAATCGATGCTAACGATACAGGACGGGCGTTTCTTTGGGTAATGATCTAAGGGGAACGGGCTACGAATCATGAGTCATGCATTCAAATTCTCTGTATATATTGCTAGAAGTTCTTAGAATGTGTGTTATAGTTCCAGCACGATATGAGGGGTCCTTAGAACATCATATCGAAGATAAAACAGGGCGGTGACTTAAACACTGCTATTGATGCTCTACCGACAGGGTGGAAATGATAAAGCTACAGCGATGTTACAGTAAAATTGTCGGGCTCGTTTGATGTTCTAACGCCGCTATGGCATCGCTTTTATGAGAGGCTTTCTTCGCCCTAGGCTTTACCAATTCATTGGCTATATGCAGAGTTTACACCATCGAGACTTGGAATATGCAGGGAACGTTTTGTAGGATGAAATGAAAACACCATTGAAGGTGGGAAAGCTTTAATTGACATTACGCCTAAGTATGCCCAGCCTTTTGAACCCATTGTCCAAACGCCAGTAGCAGAAGAAGTTGACATGACAGGTATCCTGTAGCCCATACCAAACGCCGTGACTATGCAAACAAGACTAGAACAGGAGTAGAACAAAACGCTCACACTATACAAAACCATTGTCTCAGTAACTAAGTACTTCCATGACTCCTCAGTTTCCTCCCTGCTGCAAGTCCAGGGCCGACGCTATTGCCAAAGTTTGTAATGTTCTCTACATCACCACGGTCGCCAGCAACGCCGACCGTCTTCCTCGTCACCTTCTTCATGGGAAGCTTACTTCCATCATCGCCGTTGGTTCGCATCTTTTTACTTGGAGGAGCGCCATTGTTCAGCGAATCGCAAGATGATTGGGATACGAGACGGGGAAGAGGCTGAGTATGAGCTTCCTGCGCCACCACGTTAACATCTAGCTCCCGCAAGGAAGTGGGGTTGCCTGTTGGGATGTTTGAGATGGTGTGGGCGTGCGCACTGATGGAGTGGGAGAAGTTGAGTTTATTAGCCGTGAAGGTAAAGTCGGTCGGAGAACTGAGGGCGTTTGTAGCGTCATTGAAGATAGGTTGCTTGGAGGGGCTGCGCGCTGTGGAATCGGCGGTTGTAGGGCGGTCTCGAAGGCGAGAGAGGATTGTCTCGTGTGCTTCGGTGCGTGGCAGAGTTGAGGGGAAAGTGTACGAGACGCGTTGGGGTGTTTCGCCAGTGGGGTTGTACTCGATCAAGTTCTGCGAACCAACGACCTCGCGAAGCTCTTGGAGCGGCGCACGAATGTCTGCGTCTGCAGCAAGTGCTGGCAGGGTCTCTTTCAGAGTACTTGCTTGTGCTGACATGTCCGATTCGAGAGATTGAACGCGATCAAATGATGAAGATAGATGATCGCCGATGCTAGAGTAGGAAGCTGCCACTGTCGACGACAAAGCACCCAGCGACGCGATGTGAGCCGTGTGGTGGGTGTTGTTTTGTTCGCGGACTCGGGCCACGATGTCGTCTAGAGCCTGGAGTTGAGTGTCCAAGTGTGCCATCTGTGCCTCCACTGTCTTGACAGTGCTTTCGTGAACAGATGTAGTCGTGTCCTTGATCGAGGTGGAATGCTGAGTTGCAGCTGCAAAGTCTGACTTGATCTTGGTCTTGACAGCATCTCTTGACTTCGAGACACCTGCGAGGATGTCTCTCGATTTATCTGACCACGCAATAACACCATCGGCATAGGCATCTTGCTTCGTTTCGAATACAGCATTTGCAGTATTCAGCTCCTCTCGTACAGACTGGAGCTTCTCTTCCAGTCTCTTCTCCTGCGCATCAGCATTCGCGTTAACGATCGCGGTAATCTGCGACAACAGCTGTTGGCGGTCTTCGGCCGACCTCTGCTTCTCCTCATTCACGACCTTCTCTAGCTGACCCTGAGAAGATTTGCTCGCTTCGACCAAAGCTGCGTTGGCCTCGACCACTTGCTGGTGGAGCCGTTCGTTCTCAGTCTGCTGCTCGCTCAGATTCTTGACTAGATCGTCAAAAGTCGTCTTGAAGTCACGGCCTAGTCCAGCATATGATGCGTGAACCTGGGTATGGAAAGCATCCAGTTCTGTAATGATGTTGGCAGAGATTGTTTCTGCCGCCGCTGACAGCTCATCCAGCCCTGCGCCAATCTTCGTCTTGACATCTTCACGAAGAGTTTTGATCTCTTCTAGAACTTCATTCATGTGATCACGTGCTTGTGCAGTCTGGCCATTGACTTCCTGCTCAGATGTCTGGTATGCCTCCATCTTTTCCTGTAGGAAGGATTGCGAAGTGCCAAGCTTCTCAAGCTCATCTCTGACGAACGATTGCATACGTTCTGATATGGCGTTCATCAGTTGTTCTTGTTGCTGTTGGAACTCTTCAATCCGATCCTCCACCATACGAGTAGTATCAACAACCTGGCTTTGGGAGGAACTCCAATTCCGTCGGTTCTGGGATTGGAGTTCTGACTTGCGCCGGATTTTTGACCGCAGACCATCGATGGCTGATGTAGTCTTGCCGAGCGTTGAGATCATGTCTTTTCCAACTTCTGCCAGCTCTTGCTCAGTCTTCTGGTGCGCCTTCCGTAGCTCCGTCTCTTCTGCCAGATTTTCACGCGTGTGCTCCAGAACAATCTCTGTCTTCTCCAGTATACCCTTGGTGCCGTCCAAAGCCAGCTGCGTTTGTTCGTTGTCTTTCTTCAAGGTTTGGAAGTTGGTTGTGAGCTTGAACAGGTCTTCCACCTTATTACGGAGGTTGACCTCCATGGTTTCGAGCCGGTCGCGTTGCTCTTCGCTAAGGATTCGTCTCGATTCGCTGACTGTGGTAATCTCCTCGTAGTTCTCCTGCGTGAGATAAACACCATTGCGTTGCCGGGTCGCTATCAGTTCGCTCTTTAGCTTCTCGATCTCGGCGGTGTATTCTTTGAGTAGAGTCTTCTTGTTGATGGGCTGGTTCATTTGTGGCTTGTTTCGGATGTTCTTCGCGCGGAAAGCGTAATCGAGTGTGGATATCGTTTCTTCGAGATTGCTCTTCGCGGGCGACAATGTTGCGATGATACATGTTTTCGTGCGACCACCTAGTGAGTCTTGCAGCAAACGGGTCAGTTTTGATTCCCTGTACGGAATGTGAGAACTGCGCTCCACGAGTGCGTTGATAACACGACCCAATGTTAGCAAACTCTTGTTAATAAGACCGGCCTCTGCTGCGCGCTTGTTCTCAGCACCACTGCGTTGAATATTCTCACTACCCGCAAGATCGACAAGGTTGAGCTTTCCGGCGCTCAAATACTCCTGGCCATCCTCTGTTGTTCGCTTGATGTAGACGGTGATGGTGAAGACTGTGTGACTTCGCGAACTGAGGTCATTGCACTTGGTCGCAGCTACCTGTCGCTTGTGACTTCCGTTGCGCAACATTGTAATTCCTTCAGTAGCAGTCTTAAGATGGCACTCTTCCATACCCTGAACCATAGTTGTGGTAGAGCCCTTCTTGCTGTTATCGTCGTAGATCTTGAGTTTCGTCGCGTCGTCCGGGGACAGCAGATCACGGAGTTCTTCGTTGTATAATTCGATGAATGAACATTTGACCGAATTGTCGATCTCGTCGGCTTCGAGGCGTTCAAAGAGCGCGTACAGGACGCGTGGTACGATACCGGCGGCATCTGGAAGGGGGAGGACGTTTGAGATGTCACCAGTCATGGTGTAGGTTTTACCCGTACCGGTTTGACCGTATGCGAAGATTGTGCAGTTGAAGCCGTTAATGACCTGCAAGCTTATTAGTGAAGTTCATCGTACTTGTCTTGTCCCAACTCACTTCGTCCAAAATGGGTGCCACAACTTCGTCGTAGATCATGGCCTGGTCGGCAGCCGGGGAGAAGACCTTGTCGAATTGATATGTCTTGTTGCTCAGCGCACTCGGACCCATGGAAAGGTCTACTGCTGTGCCTCTGATTCCGTTGGTCGATACCACGACGCCGCTGTTTTCGCGTACTTCGCGATCATTGCGCCCTCTACACCGGACCACGACGTTGATGTTTGTTTCCTCTCCTCCATCGCCGTCGAAGTCAATTTTTCGCTTGAGAGGTGACGATCGTGGTATTCTCGCGGAAGCTACTGATTCTGCTCGCGAGGAGCGGCCGTCCATCGCAGGTGTTGCCGAACGGCCACGCGCCAGATGAGGGGGGCGCGTCGTGGGAGGGCGCATGCTCGTATTCCGCTTGACCGGCGGTCCTGGTCTTGGTAGTCCAGACATATTGACGTTCTGGGTAGGGTGAACGTGTATGTGCTGGGTTAGTATGTCATGCGTCTGGTGTTGCGGAACCTGCAGCAAAGTAAACAGTCGGTAAACACATGCACGCAGGGATCCGTCAGGCACGGACTGCGCGCTATTAGCCGTCGCGAACACCTCGCGCTACGTCAATGCAGCACGACTTGCATATCTCTATTACACAGTATGTTTATGCCTTGATCTGATGTGATACACCTCATCTATTAATCACTGGTTCCATGTTATGCAGCATACTGAGGTTCCTTGACGGCGCAAGAGACACGCTGTATACCTCAACGTTTGCCCCGCCACCCCTCATCTATCGCCGCCGTGTCGCGGATTGTACCCGATTGTATAGCGCATTGTGACAATACCGACTATCCTATTATTCTGAGTCGACTGCGTTGATCTTCGTTGTGCGTTCCGGGGGTTAGAAGGATATACCCGTCGCCCTGTCCTCGTGGACATAGCACGCGCGTGCGAGCTCCCTGTTATCTACAAGCTAGGCAACACATCGACTAGCAAACACATCGCGATTACTTACTACACTCATACACTTACCAAATACTCACCATGGAAGATGGAATTATGCAGCTTCAGCCAGGGCGCAGTGTAGGGTTCATGAGTCCGTTGCGACCATCGTTTGGGTTACCAAGCTGACTGAAACACAGCCCTCGGATGCTCCCTACACGAAGTACTGACGACTATCAAAGCCGAAGTCAAGGCCTTCCCACGATTTCAGCTCTACCACGACGAGTTGCGACCTATCTCATCCCCCGTCCAGGTCGTTCTTCCAGACAACGGTCTGCGACTACAGTTCGACGGCCCTGACCAGCGGCTGCGCCTCATCGAAGTGCTCGATTTCGCAAAAGCCAAGTTGGTATACAAGGACATCGAGGTGTATAAGCCTGGTGAAGTAGGCTTCTCAGGGGGCGTGTCAGGACCGAGGTTCCGGCATGTTTACGACAAGCTTCTGGGACCGACGTATGGCGGAGAGTACATACCCCCGAATTCAGAAGACCCAGATGCCAGAGGTACCTACAACCTGTCGTATCCGGGAATAGCTTTCAACTTTTCGGTTCAGCACTCTGCGTACTCTCCGAAGAAGGACTTCATCTCGCTTCTGTCCTCGTCGGCTACAGGCCCCGCGACTTCGATGGCAGTGTTCAATGGTGAATCGTGGCAGAAAGCTCGTGGAACACTGTTCACAGCAACACCGCCAAATCCGAGATCGCTAGCCCTAGGCAAAGCAAAGGATGGTGGTCCAGACGAGATTGAAACGGTCAAAGTACACGGAGAAGGTAGGATAGAGCTTGTCCGGCGGTCTAGTCCTCCGTTCTGGATTACTCTTAGCGAAACAACACCACAGGACTTGATCATGGAGCTTGGCGCCCCCGACTCCATCTATCGTAAGAATGATCATCGGCTATCGATACATAAAGATCGGAGGACGAGCGACGCATCGGATCTCTCGCCTGGTGGACTTACTCCAGACGATGACTCAGACCACGGCTCGGTGATCAGAAGCGATAACGAAGATGCATGGGAGGATGATGACGAAGCCGCACTAGAAGCTCAGGAGCGAGAAGTTGCAGCGGCCGAGCACTTCTACAACTATTACCACCACGGCTTCGACATCTTGATCTCACAGCCTACGCAGATCTCCCCACCCTCTCCTACTGCAGAGAGACGGGAGTCGGAGCTGCACAGCCAAGGCGAGCTCAGTGCGCAACCTCTGAACCATCTTACTGCAACAAAGATCATATTCCACGGTAACGTGCCTGGTTCGTACCAGTTTAATCGACATAGACGAAGCAGATGGACGCTCGAGCATGTGCCCTCAGCCATGTACCGTGATCCTCTCAGTTCCGAAATGGGCTTTGGAGACATCTCAGGCAGATTAAAGGAAGTCTTCAAGCCATATTACGAGAACGAAGAGCAGGAGAGGCTACAGCAACGTGGCATGGCCCTGAACAGAGGCTGGGGTGACAGTCCAGGTAGCAGTTGTGAGCTACTTGGAGGATGGGAGGATAGCTCTGGGAAGAAGAGCAAGTTTGCGAATGCTGGCAGTGTCTTGATGGAGGGTGCTGCGGATGTTGGAAATGTAGAGCTGTTTGGCTTTCCGGGCATGGTATTCGAAGTATTGAAGAACGGAGCCGTGAGCTCGTTAACTGTATACTGAGACGGCTTGCCATAACACGTAGTGTGGTGAGGTTCCGCACACAAGCCATTCTGCTCGAGGCATAAGTGCTGGATATGTAGCACGAGTATCAGACTGATACACGGTATGGTCATCATGGGTTGCTATTACTACATCAATCGATCTGAACCAATCTTGACAATCAAGTCTTGGAATACTTCACATACAGATGTTATTTATGCCTTCGTATTACTTTAGGAGTCTATATAGTCAACATTGACCTACTGCGGTATCATGAATTCCAGCAGCATTAGACTCTATCTCCGTGCTATCGCCGAACCGAGCCGAACCATCACCAAATGAGTGGTCGATCCAAAAATATTGGAACTCCAACCACCACTTCCCCGCCGATTTGCCCGCCCAGGATGCTATTATGCTAACCCCAACACGCATCCTCCGCGCATCATGGTCAAACACCCTCCGACTACCAAAATCTAGTTTTCCGCCGCGACCATTGGCGTCAACGAACCCAACCTACCTGAAACGATGCACCGATGACCTGTATGCGTGGCAGGCGAGCCCCGAACGCGTTATACGTTATGGACATTTGGAGAAGCAGTTGAATGAACAAAATGGCGAGAAAGAAGGCAGTGCGCCGACAAAGAGTTTTACTCTGCATGATGGACCGCCATACGCCAATGGCCCGTTGCACATTGGCCATGCATTGAATAAGATCACCAAGGACATCATTTGTAGGCACGAGGTTGGACAAGGGAAGAAGGTGTCGTACATTCCTGGCTGGGATTGCCATGGTCTGCCTATTGAGATCAAAGCTCTGCAGGCGCAAAAGAAGGATGCGGCGCAAGCGGACCCTGTAAGCGTGCGGGACGCGGCGCGCGAATTGGCAACCCGGACAATTGAAGAGCAGAAGAAGGGCTTCAAAGAGTGGGCTGTTATGGGCGATTGGGACAATGCGTATCAGACAATGGAGCGGGGCTTCGAGATCAGACAGCTGGAGGTCTTCAAGGCCATGTTCGAGAAGGGTTTGATCTACAGGCAGTTCAAACCTGTATATTGGAGCCCAAGCTCAAGGACGGCGCTCGCGGAAGCTGAATTGGAATATGACGAGGGGCATAAGAGCTTGGCTGCTTTTGTGCGGTATCCTATACACCTATCGGAGACACTGAAGAACGGGGCGCTAAAGGATGTTGATGGCAAGGTCAGCGTAGTCATCTGGACAACCACACCCTGGACGTTACCCGCGAACAAGGCAATCGCGGTGCACAAGGACATGCAGTACTGCGTAGTCAAGGACGCTGAGAAAGATGGTGAGCTGATCCTTGTTGCGGCTTCACGAGTAGCGGAATACGAGAAAATCCTTGAAAGGAAGCTCGAGATCGTTGTAGCAGATGTGCGCGGATCAGACATCGCCGAACAGGTGCAGTACGAGAATCCATTCCAGAAAGCAAACGGACTGCAGCCTATAATCCATGCGGACTTTGTCACTGACTCCTCGGGTACTGGGCTGGTTCATCTCGCTCCTGGACACGGTATGGACGATTACAACGTTTGCATGTCGCTCAACGTTCCAGCTTTTGCGCCTATAGATGATGCTGGTGCTTTTACAAAGGACGCTTTCCCGGAACAGCCCGAACTTCTAGAAGGACTGCCTGTCGCTGATATCAAGAAATCGGGTAGCAATGCTGTGTGCAACTACCTCCAGAAGCTCGACATGCTCCGAGGCAAGCAGAATTACCGCCACAAGTACCCCATCGACTGGAGGACCAAGGAGCCTGTCATCACGCGAGCTACTGAACAGTGGTTTGCGAACGTAGAGGGTATCAAGGATGCCTCGATGAAAGCAATTGCTAATGTCAACTTCATGCCTGCGACTGGTAGAAGTCGTCTTGAGAGCTTTATACAGGGACGAAGCCAATGGTGTATCTCACGACAGCGCGCTTGGGGCGTCCCTATCCCTGCTTTATACAAGGTCGAGGGAGACACTCTGAAAGCGACTATGGACTCTGAAACCATCGACCATGTCATTGAAGTGATCAAAGAACGTGGCATCAACGCGTGGTGGACGGATGCACAAGATGATCCAGCCTGGAAGCCGAAGCATCTTACCGGAACGTACGTGCGTGGTAGAGATACCATGGATGTCTGGTTTGATAGCGGTACCAGTTGGAAGCTTCTTCCGGAGCAAAAGGACAAGCCTGTTGCCGATGTGTACCTTGAAGGCACCGATCAACATCGCGGATGGTTCCAGTCGTCACTTCTCACACACGTCGCTACCCAGTCTTACTCGACCGAGACTGTCAAAGCACCATACAAGACTCTGATCACTCACGGTTTCACGCTCGACTCCGATGGTCGCAAGATGAGCAAGTCTCTTGGCAACGTCATCTCTCCAATGCAAATCATGTCAGGCGAGCTCCTTCCACCAGTCAAGCGAAAGAAGCAAAAGGGCGTCAAGCAAGATCCCGCAGCAAAGAACACGCCAACATATGATGCGATGGGTGCCGATGCGCTTCGACTCTGGGCCGCAAGCAGTGACTACACGCGCGATGTCACAATTGGGCAGCCCGTCTTGATGTCCGTAAACCAGGCCTTACATAAGTATCGCGTTACCTTCAAATGGTTGCTAGGCATCTTCTCTCTGCCATCTTGCCCGCCGCCCTTCACCTCCTTCAACGACCTCACACCCAGTATCACCGAATTCAAAGAACTTACAGACCGCCTCGCAATTCACCGACTTGTACAGGTCAGTGCAGAAGTGCACAACCACTTCGGGAAATATGAGTTCTTCAAGGGTGTCAACGCGATCAACAAGTACATCTCCATGGATCTGAGTGCTTTCTACTTCGAAACGCTCAAAGACCGCGTCTACACTAGCGATAAACCCGATTGTGAAACGCTCCAGCGTGTTTTGGGACTCATTTTCTACGAACTTCTGCAGATGCTTGCCCCAGTCTGTCCGCTGCTTGTAGAAGAGGTTTGGGATCATGTTCCTGCTGAGCTCAAAGAGAAGAGTAGTCACCCCGCACGCGCGGTTTGGTCGCCTCTTCCCACGCTCAAGGAGTCTGAATCGGCTAGTCTGGAATCCATGAACGAGACTACAAGTACACTGGGAGCTGCTATCAAAGTCGCCCAGGAACGTCTCCGCGCGGATAAAAAGATTGGTTCGAGTTTGGAAAGCGCAGCTACGGTCTATCTACCAGCTTCCAAAGCCGAAAAGCTGCACGCGGAGTTCTCAGCGTGCTTGCAACCCTCCGCTCCCAAGGCCACGGACGTTGAAACTCAGCTTGCTGGCCTTTTCGTCATTAGCGAGGTTAACCTTCGTACGCTGTCTGATTCTTCTGCTCCTGCAAATAACATCTTTACGGCGGAGGATCCCGACGCGATAAAGCAGCAATCGCAGTGGTATGAGGAAGAAGTGCTTTCGGGCGACAGTGGGGTGCTGGGTGAGGCGAAGGTGCTCGTGCATCCGCCTAGTAGAGAGAAATGTCCGAGGTGTTGGCGCTTTGTCAAGGAGGAGAAGGAGGATGTCTGTGGAAGGTGCGGGGATGTTGTTTCGCAGCAGAGTGATGCATAAATGCGCTTGTCAGGTTCTCCGAGTTGTAGCTGCAGAGCTACGTTGTATATTATTGTACCATCATGAGCATTACGGAAAGCCCGAGTGTACCATCAATTGCATATACAATATGAAATGGACGCTGTGTACATAAGTTGAAAAGAAGCATAACAGAGGTATGCATGCTGTATCACTTTCGCTCTTCAATAGTTTCACGTATCATGCCGTCTCTTCCTCGCCAGATCCTCCCTCGGCGTCAGGTCTTCGTTCTTTTTGGGCAAGGAGCTTATCGCATCTTCACCGGGGAGTTCTGCAATTGGCGTGCGCGGTGCACCCTGGCGTCGCGTCCTACTAGCGGCGAAATAGTCGACAGTTTCTCTGCCTTCGGGTGGAGGGCTGTAAAGCTCAGCAGGAGTGGTGTCGGGCCACAGTTCGCTGATAGGAGCTTTGGCTTTACTTATTATTTCAATTGTTGGACTCCATTCAGGCTCGTACAACGCTTCCATCGATGCAGATCTCTCCTTCGGTAGGTAAAACCCATCTGCAGGCTGACTTTCTTTTCGACTACGGAAAGGGGAGAGGATATTTGAGGTAAAACGGCCAGCTCGCTGTCGAAGAGACAGAGGGGGAGGTTTTGGTGCACCGCGAGATTCTTCGCGACGCTGAAGAGTAGGTTGTTTTTGGATCGATTCAAGTGAGGACGCAGGTCCGCTCTGCGTTTTGAGCGCCTGAGCGAACTTCGATTGAACAATTTCACCTCCGCTCGGGATACTTGTTGTTGAAGCATTGCTGGGTGCTACTCCCCAAACGCCGCTGGGCGTTTTATAGGGCTCGGAGACTCCTGCTTCATGCTCGTTATACATTGCATGTCGGGCTTCCTTGAACTTCGGCGTGATCTGGTCCCAAGAAGTATCTATCCCTTCTCCCATATCATCTTCGAGGTTTTCCGGTATTTCCTTGTAGTACGATTCGTGTCGTTGCGCAGTTTCCGTGTTCTCTATAAGTGGGTTCCCATATTCAATACTAACGCTAGGCACTCCAGAACTGGGCTCAAGACTCGAAGTTTCTGATGCTTTCCTCGCTGATTCCAGACTAGATGGAGCTGGAACACCTTGCCGTGCAGCGTTCGATGATGTGTCATCTTCCTCCAGATCAGCCATATAATCTGTTTGAGGGATTGCAAACAAGGCGAGTTGTTCTAAATGCCGTGCAAGATGAGACTTTAGTTTGTTTGCATGTTGACCACACAATGTACAGGTTCCCGAATGCGCATTTGAAGGTCGCTGAAAGCCACGATGAAGACTCAGAAGCTGCGC
The DNA here is from genome assembly GCF_001642055.1 of Alternaria alternata. Classification (NCBI taxonomy): domain Eukaryota; kingdom Fungi; phylum Ascomycota; class Dothideomycetes; order Pleosporales; family Pleosporaceae; genus Alternaria; species Alternaria alternata. The sequence continues at coordinate 336,184 of NW_017306190.1, read as the reverse complement.
TCCCTCAAGAGGTTCTGAATGAACTGTGTGCATGTGATCCAGGAATTCTTGCATATCGACAAAAGACTTGTGAGACGCCGTGTTGCAGAACCACTCAACGCGGTGCGTACGTGACTCATGGTTATACCAGTCGTCCTTGTTCTCGAAGAAGTAGTCGTTGAGTTGGCAGTCTGGGTAGGTGCATATGTATGGCTGAAGGTCTGATAAGACATGCTTTCTTGGGCGCATGTATCAGCGATATCCCAAAGATCTCCCAATGGGTTTACTTACTTCCATCTACGTTCCGATGTAGTTATTTGGGCAGTGGAACAGTAAGGACATATGTACCGTTCCAGAACTCGTCCTTCTTTTGTCCTGGGTCGATTTGGAAACCTGATCGTAATCGCATTTGCTGTCTGCTCAGATGCAATGGAAGACCCGGACTCGGATACTGACTGAGCATAAAGTCCAGTCGTTGGCAAAAGTGTCGCCATGGGAGCGTTGATTCTTAAGGTTGTCGCTTTCGTAAGCTCTGTACGTTGACTTGGGGCCTTCAAACTGGGCGCTGGCTCGCTGGCCATATCGGCTTCAAGAGGGGAGGGTATATTGTTATTTTCAGATTTGGGGACATCAACCACTGCAGCTTCTTCCACTTGTAAGCCATCGGTGTGGTCTTTGCGATACCGTATCAGTTGCCTGCGCCTCGATATCATCTTCGCCAGGCGTGCAGCGACTGTCTCGTTAAGGCCGGGGAACTTATCTCTTACGTAAATGAGGTCAAATGGCAAGTATCCGGTTATATCAGCAACTGTTTTGTCCTTCATACGATCGGCTGGCGCGGGACGTCGGATGGGAAGCCTCCAAAGACATTCAACAATGAAATCGGTGGAGTCCAGCAGCCCTGGCTTCGCTGGATATTGAGGCCGACCACTTTTCCGATCTGCATCTTTTCGACGCAGCTTCTGTTCTGGTTGCTGCTCCACCTCAGAGTCAGAAGAAACTTCCCATGGGGAATCAGACTCGTCTGATTCGTCCGTATTCGCACTTGACGGCTCGGAATCTTCATTTGAGTGATAGAGAGCCGCTCCATGCTCTTTCCGGAAGATGAACAAGGCTTGCAGAACTCAGGTTAGCAACCTCTTGATTCATATGTCTGACGTGATTACCATACCTTTGTTCAACTGAGTCTCAAGTTTTCAATTAGTTGTTGTCCTTAATTTGAGATATTGCAGAAGGCAAAGGGAATGGTAACGAAACTCAAATTTCTTACACAACTTTGCAGGTCCTGCATCAAATTCAATACCTATGAATGGGTTAGTATTGACTTGTTATATGCAACAAGTTATTAATACCTGACTTTTGTAAAAAGACGCTTCTCTCAACCGGTAATCAAGAGATAGTTTGTACTTATTAGCACCATGTATAGCGCCGACGTTTCCTGCCCAAAGCTTGTATCTATCGAAGACATCCTGCGCCTCATTCAGAAGTTCCTTGTGAGAGGGGGAGTGGGATGCTTCGATGAGCGTGAGGAAAACAGAAACGCAGTTAGCGTGAGCTTGTGAGATAGACAAATCCATCTTCGCAAGACAACATCTCGTTGTTGAAATGGAAGAAGTATTGCGCTGATCAGACGAGAAGGCTGAGATATGATGACCAAGGTTGTAGACGAGACCACGTGGTTCAGCTGAAGACTAGAGCTTTTCGAGCCTAGCAACAAGGCTGAGAGAACACACCTTCTCTCCAGCCTCATCTATCCTCTGTGCATCCTTTCTGCAATCAAATACTCGGCACTATCTGGGCCTTTTGGCTGTATCGTGCGTCTTATACATCGCTTATACATCCCACCATTATCTTCCCGAAGTTAACAGTCTGACCGATCAGCGGCGTCACAAGCTCCCTCACCATGTCCGGATTTGAGATAGCCGGGATAGTATTGGGATCGATTCCGTTGGTTATAGTAGCTTTGGAACACTATGCTGAAGGGGTACGTAGCGCAAAAACTTCACAGATCATGACTGATACCCTTCCAGCTCTCGACCATAAAGAGCATGCAAAAGTACGAGGAGGCATTCGGATATCTTCATGCTTCTTTCGTGACTATTGCTTGCATCTACAGAAACTCTTGTGAAGAGCTTTTGAGTCCATTAGCTCTTTCTGATGCTCAACTATCCCAGCTTCTTGAGAATCGCGAAAGCTCAGCATGGGAGAACCCAGAGCTGAGCGATGCTTTGCGCAGTCGATTAGGAAGCAATTATCTGCCCTTCAAGTCTTCTGTGAAGCAGCTAAACAAGAAGATCAACCTTTTCGGGCGCAAGTTGCAGCTAGACAAGAATTTCCAGGTGTGTACGACGTGGTGCAACAAAGAAGGAATACCTGCTAAGGGATAGTAGCCACCGTGGACTACAGCAACAGGATGTGTCGATACGGCGGCACGAAGCAAATTCTTCAGTGATCCCTGAATCCGCATAAAAGGAGGGTTCAAATCGAAGCACTACAAAGAATTGCTATCATCTATTGAAGAGGACATTAGCCGTATATCCAATCTTACGGCGGGGGCGATTGCGCTTGAACCATTGCGACTTCAAAGAAGACGTAAAGCCAACACGGAGTATCTGATCAGATTTCGTCAGCAGGCAGAGAAACTATACGACGCTTTCAACACACGATGGTCGCCAAGGTGCATGTGCCAATGCACACATCAAGCAAATTTGCGTCTTGATATACAAAAAGACGACGAAGCAGGTCAATCTTCTACATTCAAACTTGTATTCACTTTTGGCTCATTACACGCTGGAACAACCGCCCCCTGGAAGTCGATTCCAGTAGAAATCGAGGCTGTTGATGTCATTGATACGCCAAAACCATACAACAGCTCACCGCTTCCCAGTATTATAGTCCATTCGAATATCAAAGCACACGACCACTGGAAGTGCCTGAAGAGAGCTCCAGACATAGTCGATTTATGTGCGACACTGCAACGCTGTCCAAGTCCAGACTGCATAGGGGTGATGAGCAGCAAGCTCGCCAAGCACCACATCCACACTCTCCACTTACCCAGCGCAAAGACGACCGACAAGCGAGTCACTTTGCAAGAGATTATGACGACACAAGGTACAATCTTTCAGATCAAGGAAAAGTGTACACTAGCCCTCACCCTCGCTTCCGCAGTCTACCACCTTCACAACACACCCTGGCTAGAAGAAACCTGGGATCTCAACGATATATGCATCCTAAGCCAATCCTTACTATCCGACCAGCCATACATATCGCGTGAATTTCCTGCCACAGCTGCATCACCAGCACAGAGCCAAAGGATGCGTATCATCAAGAATAGTATCATCTTCGCTCTCGGTGTCGCCTTGCTGGAGATCTCGTATGGAAAGCTTCTAAAAACGTTTGTCACTCCAGAAGACCTCGACGCGAATGGAAACCGTACAGCTTTCACCGATTATCTCATAGCGGATCGTTTGGCAGAGGGCTTGCGAACGAGGGAGTTGCCGAACTATGCGGATGCGACGCAGAGGTGTATACATTGTAACTTTGAAGCTTCGGTATATAGTCTCGATGACGACGATTTTAGTGAGAGGTTCTATCAAGGGGTCATCGTGCCGTTGAGGAAGGACTACGAGTATGTTGTTAGTACTGCTGTGGCGTAAAGTGTCTGGAGGATAGTGTACTTGGAGTGAATCATAACTGTTCAGGACATCAAGGCATCACTGTCCTGTCGCTTGATCTACAGCTATACCAATCGAGAACTCACAAACATGTGCACCATGTACAAGAACTCGAGTTCGAAGAACATGAGTAGATGACACCTGAGGTAGGTATTCAGGAGCTATGTGAATTGGCCACTGCTCCACTTAGTGGGACCGCGGAGCGTTACTCCGCATGTCAAGCGCTTCACTTGTACGCCATCCCACCATTTCCAACGTTCTCGTTTCCATAGCTAGAACCATCAGCATCACCTATCGTACTGACCCCTACTATAAAGACTGCGCTGCTACGTAGCATTCGCATGTTTTCCCTCTGATGTAGCACAAACAAACGTCCGGAAATCTTGGCGGCAAAGCGGTTAGCCTCCAGATACCGGGCAAGTTGCGGTGCCGACATGGAGCGATTTTGAAAAGCATTCCCCGCATCCGTGATGATAGCACTAGAGTTCTCCCACATCCGATCATGTCAAGTGCCTACGTGAAGACGGACTACAGTGTTAGATCACTGAAGTCCCAGTGTATTGACTTCGGCTTCCGGGCTTCACAGAGTCCGTCAAGAGCCAGGCTGGAGAACTCCGAGTGTGGGACCGACCCTTGACATGGATATACAGAACCGACAGGGTACCTGTCTTTGGGTATCAAGAACCTATTGTGAAGTCTTGGATACGAGCAATAGATGAGATGATGACTATATTAGCGAGTGTTTCTAGGGCGTCAGGCAGGAATGTCCCTGGATGGGTTCGCGCTGAGGCCCGATGAGTAGACAGGTAGCTGGCTGAGCAAGATTTATCTGTGCTTCTGGACGGCTCCAGGCCGTTCAGCTCTATCAATCTCCACGTATACTGTGTAGGGGTTAAATGAGACAGACATGGAGGCAAAATAGGCGGCGCCATGGCAAAGGTAGTGAGCCATGTGTTTGGTGCGTGCGACGAAGACTCCGGAGTGTTCGATTGGAGGTTACTCTCTATAACGCGCAATCGACCCTGCAGCGCGTCAGCTGAATTGGGTACATTGCAAACCTCAAACATAGTCAGCGATAGCTTGTAGGCTAAAGGGCCGTTGGCCGATCTGGAGTGCGAACGATCGGAGTGGTGCTACGCATCTCTTGATTTGCAGGGTGGTGCGGTATACTAATGGAAACAAAGCCTATTTCTTGCAGTCACCTACTAGCTCGCAGTATGCTAGTAATTGTAGTATTGGTTGGAGGGTAACAGCGTTGCGGACTTGGCGCCGGGATCGGACTGAATCGCGCAGGCAGCGGGACGAGAGCTTGTCACGATTTGCCATGGGACAATTCATTGCCGTGACAGGTGTTGACCCCGGATTCGTGCTTACCAAGACTTAGATCAGCAGCCTTGTCACGGCCTTATCTTGTATTTATGAGGCAGGGTCGAAGTCTAGAGAGCGAATAGCGGAGGGTGCATCGATGTTATCCCTATTAGCGGCCCCTCTTAGTGTAGTCGCAGCTCCTTGCTAATTCCAGTGTATGGAGCGAGTACGGCTGCGTGGTGGTCACGGACCAAGCTGCTTACGTGTAGCGTGCCCGAGGGTTCGGCATAGAGCAGCGACCTGCCGCAATCGTGTTAATGGCTGGGTGAGGCGGCTGAAAGAAAGCGACTTGGACATGGAGAGTCGGACAAGGTAACGGCATATGCCGTGTGCCGCAACTCGCAGTCGTAAGACACGAGGGCAGACGGGCGGGGATCAGCATTGGTTGATCAGCAAGCAATCGCCCGCAAGCGGACCGAACAGGGGCTCTTTGTTCCCCCCCACAGCGTGCAGGCACTGGCGAATTGTGGGATCTGCAGGCAGCTTCACGAGTCGCCACTTCCAGAATACTTCTGAACTGGGTTCTCTCGGGCAGATGACGAAGCTGCGTGGCGACATGTTGCGGGGGAGTTTGGGCGCTTGGTGCAGGCGTGCGATGCAGGCGACGGCAGACGGGCATAGGATAGCAAAAAGGAAAAGTTGGAGCTGGTGCCAGCGCACAACGAGTAGCGGATGTTAGCCAGTCATAGCGCAGGCAGCAGAGGCAGGCGTGCTGTATGTAATCTTTGCAGCTGTGCGGGAACTGGGCCAGCGCTGGGATGCGTTTCAGGACCGAGGCCGTCCTGCAGCCAAGCTTCCCCGAGCGGCTCTCTGGGTTCGTCGCAGCCCTGCCGGGGCACGAGGGAGGGCGGGCGCGTGAACGTCTGGCTGGCAGCGTCGCGAGCGTCGCGTTGCAGAGCCAGACGGACGCGCACACGGTGAGACGGCCGCCTAATCATGGGCAGTCGCAGGGCGTGCGACGGCGCTGCGGAGCATTGGACGGATAGAAAAGCTTCCAGAAGGCTTCGAGGCTTCGACGGCTGCTGGTCGGTTTCGACATGAGTGGGGATTGCCCACCAGTGCGCCTTCCTCTTTTCGTCTCGAGTAGCCCAATCACGCAACGCCTGCACCTCTCCTCCACCACACTCAATCGATTCCTATCCCCGACCTCTGTCCTTGCTCAGCTCGCCCTCAATCCACCCTCACCATCTTGCCCGCGCCCGATGCTGCTCAGACTGCAGCCCATACTGCGAGTGCGCTCATGCGACACTGACGCCGAGGACCACTAGCCCCTGCGTCTGCGACCAAACCACACCACGACCCTCACCCGCAAGCCCTGAGCACTGCGCTTCGTGTCGAGGACGCTCCTCAAACACGCTGCAGTCGAATCCGCAAGAGACGCCTGTAGTGCGCTGTGCATCCCGAGTCTCGCCCGCTGCCTCGTCCCGCCTGCAGCTGAGTGTGAGAGTGAGAGAGAGAGAGCGCGCGAGGCAGCTGCGTCCTGTGCCCTCCCGCCATCGCACCTCCCATCCCACGTCGCTACCCGCCTTCCTTGTCGCATCCGCCCGTTGCGCCTACCTCGTATACAATAAACACAGCACGTTAGTCTTGTGTGCACTGGCTGCCTCTCTCCGCATCGCTAGGTTCCCTGGAGCTCACACAGACGTCGTCGTTTCAGACTGCATCTCAGACCAACCGGCGCACTCCCGCGATCCCATCTCTGCGCTCCCCCACGCTTCTAGACGCACCGCACCGTCTGAAGCTCTCCTGTGTTCATTCCCACCGCGCTCGACACCTGCAATTGGCCATCGCATCCACCACGCTTCCGCCTCACATTCACCCGTGACTCTACTCGACCCCCTTCAGCCGCATCATCGCGATCCACCACCTTCCCCATTTTGCGACTCCTCTGCAACATCCTCCCCTCTGCGCTGGAGACCAGTGCTGTCTGGTCGCCGCACATAGGTGGAGACAATGGAACATGGCGCGTGCAATGTTGTCTACATTGACCGGCGGGCCAACGATGAGCATGTGCGCAAAGAGACGCTGTCCAAGTCGCTTGTTGCGAGGACCACCACCACAGGGAATGTAGGACAGAGCTACTTTGCGCTCGGCAAAACATCGCCGCGTGAGGTACACGACAATGTTGAAGCGATATTATCCATCTCCTCAGAAGGTAGTCTGTCCGCCATCTGCACTCATATCCTTACTGACGCGTCCAACAGTACACATCTGCAGCACCGGCCGCGCCTGCCTACAGAAGATCCACCAGCTCATCGACTCCACCAAATCCAGCATTCCCACCTTTGTCATAATAGACATACCGTACGATGAAGAGCAGCGAATGAAGCGCCTGTCTCGGGAACCGCGCACGCCGTCGCCTACCTCATCGCGTCTCACACGGATAGACACCAGTGAACCCGACGACATCTACGCCATGCACCTACTCACCCACATATCCTCCGAAATCTCGTCGCGAAACTTCTCCAAACTCGTCGTACCTGTCGTTATGCTCTCGGGCTTAGGTACCGAAGAGCCTTCTTCAGCTGGCCCGCTCCCGTCGCCCGGTCTACAGGTGTCGTTTTCGATCGGTGACACGGTTCGGTTGACTCGATACCTGGATGCCGGTGCCGTCGACGTTCTGACAAGTCCCATGTCAAGAGATCGCATGCTTGGCTTGGCCGTTCACGCCTATCGGTTACAGAAGGAGTTCTCAAGAGAAGAAGCAAGCTTCCTGACTACTAAGAGAAACCGGAAGCTGTCTTGGGTTGGTGTCGATGATACTAAGCCATACGCCTATCTTCGGGAGGCCATGGTGTCCAATCTGATGACTGGTATCTGTAATCCCGAAACAGTAGGCGATTCACTCGAATCTACGTAAGTGCACACGATGAAACGAAGATTCGCGACTAACGACAGCAGGGATTTCCATCTTGATGAAGATCGCCAAATGATTGTTGAAGCTGCGGTAGGCACTTGGGCCTTCTCGGCGCACGACTTCACCGACGATGAGCTTCTTTATGGCGCCTTTGTCATGCTGAAGCATGCACTTCAAATGCCTGAATTGGAGAAGTGGGCGATAACTGAAGGTAAGTGAAGCACGTGCCAGTACCCTCTTCTCCGCTAACGGATCTCTAGATGAGATGATCGTCTTTCTCTTGGCCAGTCGTACCGCCTACAACGAATTCGTCAAGTACCACAACTTCCGTCACGTTGTCGATGTCCTCCAAGCTCTTTTCCACTTCCTCGTCCGAATCGGCACTCTGCCTCCTTACCCATCGGCCTCCTCCAGTATTTCCGCTCCGAAATCACCAATCGCTGAGCTTCTTAAGCCTTTTGATGCGCTTACGCTATTGATATCAGCCATCGGACATGATGTCGGTCATCCAGGAGTCAACAACGCTTTCCTCGTCGCATTGAACGCACCACTCGCTCAACTCTACAACGACCGCTCCGTCCTAGAATCCTTCCACTGCGCTGCCTATTCTCAGATATTACGCCGCTACTGGCCAAGAGCGTTCGCTGATGCTGCGATGCGCAAACTCATGATCAACAACATACTTGCGACCGATATGGGTCTCCATTTCAAATACATGAGCGACTTGGGTAATCTACAGCAGAAGGTTGCGCATGACAAAGGAGTAGTTGACGGATGGAGCGCTAAAGTACAGGAAGAACAGAAAGATTTGACCTGTGGGCTTCTAATCAAGTGCGCAGATATCTGTAATGTGGTAAGTTTTGCGCCAACACTCTATTGGCGCACGTAATCTAACTTTCCTAACTTAGGCGCGGAAGTTCGAGACCGCAGCCAGATGGGCCAATATCCTTACGGATGAGTTCAGCAACCAAGGACTTATGGAAGAGGAGCTGGACATGCCGTCTTGTTTGTTCGGTGGCCCACCCGTACGAGAGGATATTATCAAGCTTGGTGAATCCCAGATCGGCTTCATGAATATCTTCGCTAGGCCGCTGTTCGAGGCTGTCACAGACATCCTACCTGCGATGCGCTTCGCTGTCGACGAGATCCTGACAAACAAGGGTGTTTGGGAGAGAAAGATTGATGAAGAACGTCAGAAGAAGAGGAAAAACAAGAGTATGAATCTTGGACTACTCACACCTGGCTTTGCCGTCGACCCAACTCCGAGTCCACTGTCTGGTGGGGGTAGTGGACACACTGTGAAGATACCGCTGAGTGCGATCAAGACCATCTCTCCAGAAGAAGCCGCCCGCCGAGGGTCGACTGGCTCTATACGCTCCATTCCAGTCGCGTCTGAGTCACGAAGATCCTCTTCAATCATCGACAAGAGCTCACGGCGATCTTCGACGACCGCTGTCCCTGGCCAAAGAGCTATGAGCTCTGCTGAAAATGCCACATCGTCAAGACGAGGTAGCAGAGACCCCAGTCTCACTGCAATTCTGGTAACACAAACACCAAATGCATCGGACCCAAAAGGACAATCTCCAGGTTCCGAGGATCGGTCAAAGACTGATCGTAAGGACACTTTGACACGGTCGTCATCACCAAAGAAGGACGGTGTTAGACCGGTCACAGCTCCTTCCCAGGCCAGACGCAGTCAAGGTGAGTAAACGTCACTTTAGACCCGTCATGGCATTTGAGCTAACTGTGGAAAAGTTCTTGATCCTTACCCTGCGCAACAACCGACGTCGCAAAGTCACTCCCAGGTCGATCTGTCGCAAACTGCCAACGGGAACTACGATGGCTCAAAGTTGCAACAATGGGACTCACACAACAAGTTGAGCGCTGACAGTAACGCAACACGCTCCGATGTGTCGCGTGACTCGAGCTGGTGGCGACATGTGAGCACAAAGCGACGTACTCGCGATGTTAGGAACGGCGATGCAGATGGACGAGCTCCGCTAAAGGAAGTAACACCCGATTCTCTGGCGCCTCCGAACCCCGATTCGACTACCACATCACCCACTTGCTCTAGTCCTGGCAGGAAGACGACAACGGGCAAGATCATGAGCTTTTTCAAGCGAAAGCCTAGCCACAAGGAGCCGGAGAAGCAACTTTCCAGCTTCGGTAGCTCTTCTCAGTTGCGAACACCACAGACGAGCGATCCCGGGCGATCACTCCACAGCGACGATTGATTTCACTAATACCTTTCTACGCCTCTATTGACCTTACATTAATGACCAACGCCGCATCCGATACCACGGTATTTCCTTTAGTCTCAACATACCACTTCAAAAGCAGTCCTTGGTCTCTGCGACACTTGCTTTTGGGTCTCCTTCATCTCTGGCACTTCTAGGATTGATACCTCTTATGCATGGTATGCCAGCGGAAAGCAAGGGTACAACACTCGCACTGAGGTTCACTTGTTCTACCTTCGGGTATCTTTAGGCAAGCCTTCATCCGTGTTCTACTTCAGCGCGCTAGCATTCCTGAAATATCAGGCTTGTCTCTGCATCTTCACTCTTCCTTTGTCGGTTATCTTCATCTCGGCGGGGCGCTTGGTTGCGCGCATCCAGCGTGCTTCGTGTATACCGAGGGCAACTGCTGTTTGTCATGCATTTTGGCCTCTATAGTTAGGGAGGCTTAGTTCTACTGTCTCTTGCGCGACCAAGAGGACGCATTTGTTTACGCGACTTTGCAGTTGTTACGACAAGAGGACATTCAGACACTGGGTCGGGCATGGACCGGTGCAAGCATGACGCTGTCGCACAAGGAGGACATTGGCTGAAGAGCTGGCATGAGAAGAGAGTGTATAGCTGGCTCTTGTCCGACCTTTTTAGACGTGGATGCAGCGGCTACTACTCCAAGCTTGGCATTTGCCGCTCAGCGAACTGATGATAAACCCCGTAATGAAATGTATATTCTCAATCTCTGCTCACTCGCAGCAAGCGACTTTTCAAATGCAGCATCAGTCATACAAACCTCGTTTACAAACATGACCGTCGGCAAACGCCGATGCCCTTATCAAGGTCACGAGCGGCCTCCGCAAAGTGGGTTTTTGTAGCACATAACTACCTAATTTGGGCCAGTGCAGTCGTTGTAGTGCGGCGCTAAACCCCACTTGCTTACCTGACAACACCTACTCTTCGACGTACAGCTTTGTGATCTCTATACACCTTTCTCAAACACACAGCAACACAAAGATGGACGACAAAGTCAAATACCTTCTCTCACTCAGCGCGGTGCGAGAGCGTGCTAAGATTGTGGGAGAGGCCGCTGAAGCAGGCAAACTGAGTCACTTTGATGTGCACGAGGAGCGCCTGGGCGAGGCTGCGGATTATGTGACATCTGTCATCAAGGTTCGTTGTTAAGCTTCTCAAGCTATTCGATGATGAAGACACTGATTTTGAATCCACTAGCGTGACTTTGGTCCAGACAAATTCCACACCATCCCACCTCATGGTCGCTGGCAACACTTTGAAGTTGGCGGCGTTCCCCGCATCGCTAACTTGCTTGATGAGTGGAAGAAATCTGGATGCGACGATTTGGAGATTACTCGTCGTTTGATCGATCTCTTCTTCGTTTCGGTGCTGTTGGATGCTGGTGCGGGAGACCACTGGCGGTATGTGGAGCCAGGAACGAAGACGGAGTACGAGAGGAGTGAGGGTATTGCGGTGGCGAGTTTATACATGTTCAAGAGCTGGGGATTCGCTGCGAAGAAGGATGGGGGACCGATTGTTGATGGTGAGTATACGCTTTGCGGTTGAGATTAAACCGTGCTGACTGTGCTGCGTGTAGGAAAGGGACTACAAGATTTGAAGACGGAAACACTGGCAGAAGGCTTCCAAATCTCCGAAAGCAACCCCATGCTAGGTGTTGATTCTCGAGCCAACTTGCTACGCAGTCTGGGGAAATCATTGCTTTCCCACCCTACTATCTTCGGCGAAGAAGGCCGTCCAGGAAACGTCGTTGGTATGTTTATCATTTACACAATCACTATATCAAGTACTTACCACATAATACAGACTACATGAAGACCACCACTTCCGACCCCTCAACTTTGGATATCCTAACGTTCTGGGATGTCCTCCAAAACCTACTCATCCCCATCTGGCCCCAAGACCGTACCGTGGTGAACGGCCAAGCCCTGGGTGACGCCTGGCCTTTGTCTACGCTCAAAACGCAATCCAAAGAAGAAACCTTTGATGAAAGCACCTTCATCCAACCCTTCCACAAACTAACCCAGTGGCTTGCTTACTCCCTCACCGTCCCCTTCACCCGCATCCTCTCCCTAACATGGAAGAACATGTCCTCCATGACCGCACTCCCCGAATACCGCAACGGCGGTCTATTCGTCGATCTCGGCGTTCTGACTCTGAAGCCTGCGTCTCTGGATCGTGGTCTAAAGGCTACTTCTGACGGAAGCGGTCTTCCTTCTTTCACCGCGGGAGACGATGCTATTGTCGAGTGGCGAGCAATGACGCTGGTGCTGGTAGACAAACTGTACAAGCTGGTCTTGCAGAGGATGGAAGGGGTAGATTTGAGCATGGCGCAGTTGCTTGAGGCAGGAACGTGGAAAGCAGGGAGAGAGGTCGCAAAAGAGAAGAGGCCTCAGACGAAGAGCAGTCCGATTGTTATCTTGAGTGATGGGACAGTTTTCTGAGGGACTTGTAGGATTGAAGGTTGGCCCATTAAGAAACACGACCGACTAGGAAAAAAACCTACATTCTTCACAAAATCTTGCGTTCAACCCCTCATCCCCCTTCCTACATCACTTCTCTCCGTTCCTTTTCCATCCGTTCTATATCTCTCTTGCGGCGCATCATCCAATACACCCAAGCCATACGGTCTCATTCTACCCCCTGGCTCGCGTTCTTCTCTCCGTTCTTCAGGTCCTTGCTGATTAGAGGCCGTAGGTTTGGTACCCTGAGACGCCCAATCCTGAGGCGCCATCCACACTTGCGGTGGAGTATCTGAGCCTGTGACGTGTCTATCTCTAGATCCCTGGTCACTCTTCCACATACCACCTAATACTGGCGATTCCGGCTCTACTTCTCCTCCACTGTCCAACTCGCTCCTTAATCCGTCGCCTGATAGTTCAGACGGGCCCCTCAAATGTCCGTACATGGATTTGTGGGCACGAAATTGTGCTGGCGTAGGATTTGAAGGGGTGGAGTTGGGGAGTTCTTGGGGTGGAGTGTGCCATTCGTGTGCGTGACTATGGTATGCGGGGTTATCGGAGGCGTAATTCGGGTCGTGATGGGCGTAGGCTATGTAACGCGGATCTTGAGGATCATAGGGGGATTGCGAGTGCTGATTGAGAGGGGATGGATGGCCGTAGAAGGTGTTGTCGAAGCCTGGGTTGGGAGATGTGTAGGTTGGCGGGGCTGTATCTGTTATATTAGTATAACATTTCAAGCCGTCGGTGAAAAAGATCAATTTGACTTACGGTCCGTTGGTTTCGTTCGTATGTGTATATGATGTCGTTGCGATTGTTGGTCTTCCGTCATCCCACCGATAGGTAGGATGTCTTGTCTCTGCTCCATTCCCTCTCCACTCCCATCGTTCTTTCCTTTCTTCCTTCTGAAACAAAGACACCATACCACAAATCCAACGACCACAGCAAGTGCAAAAGCGCCACCCGCTGCGCCACCTGCAATAGCAGCGACCGGTGTTTTCTCTCCGGCTTGAGCGGAGGCAGTGGCCGATGTGGACGTCGTGGTTGTTCCAGGTGTAGTAGTAGATGAGGATGCATTTGCCACATTGACAGATGCATCGCTGGTAGATGAAGATGGCGATGATGTAGCCGTAGCGCTGGATATCGTGGTGGATCCGCCAGTGGCATGATAGGCGCTGAGCTGGTCCTGGCGATTGAGGATGGCGGGCTCAAGATCGCCGTCCGGACAGCCAGACTGGGCGCATGCGTTCGTTTTACAACATCCCCAGAACGTTTCTGCACTTCATTAGCTAGTTCTCTAGAAGTCCCAATTCAGGTGTAAGTTGAATGAAGGGCCTTCAGTGCACGTCTAAGGGCGACCAGTGTTGGTTGGTGACTTACCACCAGCAGTGCACGTGAAGAACTTGCTCCCAGTTCCACACGTAGCGTCAGGAAATGTTCCATACGCGGCTGGATCAAAAGCGCCCGGATATAGGTTACCTTGTGCACAAGTGATCTCACAAGGGTCTCTTGCGCAGCAACCTACAAAGAATCTGGAGCTGTGTTAGCGATTGGAAATACTAATGAAGACGGATCCTCACGTTCCATAGCCGCACGACCACCACGTACCTCCAGCTGGGCAAGAAGGAGAGAACGCTTGTCTGCTAGTGAGGTTGGTCGACATCATTCGAGATGACGAGGCTGCGGTGCGCCCGTGGATGGCAGATGAAGCAAGTGCGACCAACGCCGAGTAGCAGCAGGGACTGAAATCGAAGAAGAACCCTTCAAATAACGCAACCCTCGATAGATAATAAAATTCGAAGGGAAGTGAAACTGAAACTCGAACTCAGCCCTGGGTCAGCATATCTAGTGGGCGATGAGCGCATATACCTGCGAACAAAGGGCAACCCTGCGGCTCAACCTTCCCTCTGCGCGTGCATCATCACTACCGAATTCACGACGCACCTTCTCTCTAGTCTTCAGGCTGAGAGATTCCAAGAACGCCTGCGTATATGGCCACATGATGGGGGCCAGCCTTTTCGGGTGTTACCTGCAAGTAAGAAATCTGACGTATGTTGTGCATATCCTCTCAGCACCACGAAGACGCCGGTGCTCTATTTTTTCTTAGATAGTAGCATCATCTAGAAGGTTTACATGCTCTGGTATTCGAGTGTATCGACTGAGATGCAATGAATATCCCCCCAATGTGCTTGCTGTGTTCTAACATGGAAAAACGAACATATTCGTACCATACCGCTAACCACCGCGCCACGGCGTAACGCTGACCGATAGGAGCTGTAAGAGAAAACATTTGGAAGACCAGAAACATGCAGATCCCGGGAGTAATAATTGTCACAAAGGGTGTGAGGTGGTGTGAGGGATTGCCGGAATAAGCCAATGGCTGCCGCGTGGCGGCGCAGTAAGATGCATCGTGGAAAGGCTGACGTTTGGGTGGGCCTTGAGTCGATGGTGGCGGGTTTTGGTGGCACTGCCCGCAGGATTACGGACAAGTTCGTGTGTTCTGATCTGTGACGCTGACGCAACAATATGGCCCAATAGTATATATTCTAGTCTGTTAAGTTTGAATATTGTCGTGAACTACTGTCAATACATCAGAAAAACGGAGGGTATTCAGAATGAGGAAAAGGAGCAGCCTGGCCGAATCTTCTGATAGGGTCCCGATTCTATGTGAACATCCGATATTCATCTGTTATATTATACATTTTTGCGCTCGCTGATAGACTGGGTATGATATGCAAGTACAGAATGAGGTCCAATGAAACAACCCAAATACAAGAACCTAAACGGAAGAAAGAAAGAAGAGTTTTCCATGAAACGATATGATCTTTGCGCAATTAGTTCCTTTGTGACGGTCCCTCCTCAGTCATCACTCCCAACCCTCGTCCTTGACTCGCTCGCTTAGCCATATCATTCTGGAATTCTGCTTGTACAGGTCGAGGGGACACTTGCGGTGACTCCAACTCGGAGGGGGGTGCAGGTCCTGTAGCCTCGACGGGAAGTTCAGAAAATCGTCGATTATCTGCACCAGCAGGAAGTTCGGAGTACCGTTGCGTGCTAGATTCAGGGAACTCTGCCGGCAGCTCTTGGGGTTCGCTTGCGTGGCTGGCGTATTGGTGGTATGATTGATGGCCCTTGGTAGGGGTATTGTCGTGGTAGGAACCCCCGATAGGCGCAGAGTACGTAGGTGGTGCTATCATAATTGTTAGCTTACTGTTAGGTGAGTTGACGAGATAACGTACGTGATTGGCCGTTGAACTGTGACGAGTGCCTGTTGTGGTCGTGCTTCTCATTGTTCATCATTGGAACCATGGCCGCTGCCCCCATATCGCCTTCGGCAGGCTTCTGGTTGCGTCTCTTGCGAAGGACGAAGAAGATAATCAGTCCAATTATAGCAAGGCCGACGACACCTCCGACTACTCCACCAACAATAGCACCAGTGTTGCTCTTTCCGTCACCCGATGAAGAGCTTGCGCTTGGGGTTGCGCTCGCGGCATCAGGGGCGTATTCGTCGAACTGCTCTGGTAGAGACAGGAAGGCAGGAACTAAGTCTCCACCCTCACATGAGGGCGCCGGTGTCGCTTTGCATGCATCATGTTTGCAGCATCCCCAGAAAGTGTCTCCAAAGCCGCATGTATAAAACTGGCTGCCTGTTCCGCAAGTGGCGCCTGCGAATTCTCCGTGATGTGAAGCGTTGTATCCACCAGGGCGGATGTCTCCTTGTTGGCAACCAGTGGTACACGGATCGTTCCCGCAACAACCAACAAACTTGCTCTTACTGTCAGCATCACAGGCATACCTGGAGTTGGTTTAGTATCCGCGTTGCTCTTGAGTTCTAGGATTTGCCTTACCACTTGCCTCCCTGCGGGCAATGAAAGTCGTAGAATGATGAATTAGACATGATGTTGATACTTCCAATAGCAAGGAAAAAGTCTTAGATGGGTAAAGTTTACAGTGAAGTATAACGTTGCAAACCAAACGGCGCAAAAACAAAGATGGGACCAAAGCGAGAGTAAGTACAGCAAATCCTAGTAGAAAGACGGTAGATATGATAAAGAACGGGGCATATGTCAGCTAGATCAGAGATGAACAGCACACGGACAAACATGTATCTCCATGTCTCGAAGCACGCGCGAGGAACGCCTGAATGGGGCGTTACCTGAACGGTAGCACTGCAGGAAGACATTGTGCATAGCACCCGCCAATAGAGGACCACGCGTGATCCAATGTGGTATAGTCGCCACTCCGCCGTATGGTGGCTGGCCTTGTGTGATGTATTTTGGTGTACTGTCAGAAGCTTATCCGTACAATTCGCGTTAGTAGCTGAAAGGAAGTAAGCGAAGGATTGACGAGCCTAGAGCCCGACCCGTACCCCGTGGCGGGATTTGATCTGAGCGTGAAAGCCTCAGCACAGCCCTCTTCCATCGCGGTAGCAACGGCGTGTATAGCGGAAAGTCGACGCGATGCCACGATGGTCTTGTTAGGCATACTACCAACACATCACGAAACACAAGCCCATTGTGCTCCTTCTCTTGACTGCACTTTTTCAAACGACCCACAACAAACCTCAGGCCTCCATAGGGCGGTGTGGAGCAGTGTCAATCACAACTTCGTTCCTTTGGTGGCGTCGTTAATCGAAATGACATCCAAGATGCGCTTAGGGATGGGGCCATTTCTCAACAGCGCGCGCGGCCCCACAAGATGTCAGCATGAGCCAACATTACTCCGGCACCGAGAGGATTGTAAACTCAGGCTGTATGTCTCAGAAATCGTGCTTATAAACACCCGGTCGCCACATTGTGCGACAAAATCCGTGTTCGCCGACCTGAGGAAGAGATGCGGCTGTACGGGTGTGTCAGCCATAAGCAGTTGGCTTGGCGTCTGCGTTCCGCTCTCGATTTCGCTTGTTGCGCGGCTGAAGCCAAGAAGAGGTTGTATTTGTGCTACAGATGCCACCAGATGTTTAGCACTATCACGCGGCTGGATCGTTCAGAGCTCAGACCGATATGTGGACATCCGAACAGACGAACAGCGCACCGTACTTGACTGGAACAGGCTTAGAAAGCCAAGCTCTAGAGCTCAAATTCATGAGTACAGCCTGGTTGCCTTATTGCAGCGCCTGAGGGCGAGGCGGCGGTGCTTAAATGGTACAGCCTTCGTTGGGAAAAGTGGAGCGTGTTGTTGTGGCTATATACTAACGGCTCGAAAAACGCTGCTGAAGCGGATGCGGTGAGCGATGTTAAACCAACGCTGTCGCTTCAGCATGAACGTCTGAACTGAGAGCTGCACGTTCTGCAAAACTACCATGTGCGTCGCAAGTAACGCGTTCGTGGGTCCATAAGCCAAGGAGTTCGCGTAACTAGGATGCAGCGATAAGGGCGGGGATGAATACAAGAGCGTCCAACATCACGTCGAACCACGGTAGACGATAAGAAACATGGTTGGAAAGAGCAGGCATGGTGACTTTAATAGTTATGGTCGGTTCTCTCCGTGAGGAGAGGGCGTTGGAAGATGGACGTGTGGTGTGCACGAGCCTCTCAGGCTGGGGCTAGTACATCATCATCGCGGGGAAGCTATCGTAGCTATCTCCAGTGACAACACAGCAGGCATACCGCAACAATATCCGGCGAATGGCAAGCGGTAGACGCGAGAAACTTGTTCATTCCCGGTTCCATTGATGAGTTGATACATGCGTCGCGCCAATGTGATCCCAGCGGTATTGGGACCAGCCTCCCCAGCGTAATTGGGTGGCTGGCAGACAGTTTCAAGCACCCGCCATCTCGAGTAGAAAACTTCTCCACGCCCAGCTACAGAAAATCCTCACAATGCTATCATTCTTGAACGACTCCACTTGATTAGTGTACCGAAGAAGATATGAATGTGGAGCCTGGATTCCAACTCAAGCAAACCAACGGTAGGTAAGCTGCACCGGCTATTCAAGACGCGCATCAGGCTGACCGAGGTCCCAGTCTCTCAACCTCAACTATCCCACCAAACCTCACAGCAGAGCGTTGCTGCTTCATTAGCTGCTTCGGAAGGCTACTACAGCGCGTCAGAACAGGCGTCTAGTTCGAGCGAAGAAAGACAGCCTTCCTACCGGACGCCGCCCTCTGCCCACCGAACACCAGCGCAAAGTCATGAGCAGTTGGTGCCACACACTGACGTCCCAATAACGTCCCTACGAGGTATCGGTATCCCCAGGCAGCAGCCTCAACGCCCTCAGTCACCCGCCGTCTCTACCATTGCCGAGGAATCGAGACCAGACACGCGAGACGCGAGACGCTCCCAGTTACTATCAAACATGGACGCCGAATCGCAGGTAACCACACCAGGCCAAGACACTACGCCATACATCCGCTTTGCTATCGACCAGCTTACTCGGGATGAGGAGGTCAGAGGATCGAGAATATACCCAGAGGTTCGGCCAGAGGACGATGAAGATGATTATCCCGTCGATAGGATCGTTCACGACAATGGCTTGGGATATATGGCCCAGGAACAGAGGACACAGCAAAGGATGTCGCAAAAGATACCACGGAAACCTTTGAGGAATTCATCAACACCGCTTGCGGAAGCCCCAGCACCTATGGCTACCACGCAACCTTACAACCCGCACTACCAATCCCAGCAGTACAGGCAACAGCAGTCGCCCTCGCCTCCTCGGTCACAAGATGACGTTTTCGTAGCTCATACTCAGCACGCGCCACTCCACTTCCTCCCAGCCATTCTTCGCCCATTTTGGCTTGGTATCTTCATCTTCCTGTGCATCCTTATGATCGCCGCACTGATCTTCTCCGCGGTTTACTCCAACCGCAACGACGTTGGCGGCCTATGGAACTACAACGCTTTTGGCGACAACCGCTATTTCGTGTTCGAATACCTCCCAACCCTACTCGGAATGCTTTTGCTGCTTTGGCTCATCCAGGTCCAGACGGCTCTCCAACGCCTCATACCCTTCATCTCAATGGCTTCTGATTCTTTCCACAAGCGATCTGAAGCTGTCTTCCTCCGACTGTACCCCATGCAGTTCTTGTTGCCCAACTTTGAGCATTTCCACTCTGGACACTCCGGCGTCGGAGTTTTCTTCCTCGTATCATGGTTGTTTACTTGGACGATACCCCTTCTTGCTTCTGCTTTTAACGTACGTTATGACCTAGAACGTAGTGTTTGGCGATGGGTAGCCGTCCAAGGCATCGTCTGGACCATCGTTGTTCTTTACATTCTTCTTGTCATCGCCCTGGTCTATCTGCTGGTTTTCCTTATCCGCAACCCGACTGGCCTGAAGTGGGATCCTCGATCGCTTGCCGATATCATCTCGCTTCTCGAGCGCTCGAACAACCTCACCGACTACAACGGTTCCGAGACATTTGAGAAGGGCGATTGGCACCTTGTCAGCAACCGCGCAGATCGCCTTGGATACTGGACGACCACCAAAAGGCCCAGCGACGTCTTCTATGGCATCGGCGAGGAGGGTGCTGGAATTCGGAGGTTCTCAGTCGAGCGAGGGCGTATCATGGAGAAGGGAGCAGAGCGCACCAGTTCTGAGCTAGCCCAGGGCAACGATTTCACTATCCGCACCGACATCCGCAACCCGAGCGTGCGATTGCGATACCTTCCATGGTATCTGAAGGACACTTCAGTTATTGCATGGATCGTCATCGCCGGCGTATTGCTAGTCGCCTTCCTGGTCGTCAGTTTTGTAAATGACGCTGTTCGACTTGGATTCCTGCCCCAAGTCTTCGCCCGTACAGACTCAGGTGGCTTCTCGGCTTCAAACTTCCTCTACTCCTTCATCCCAGCACTGATTGCCAATTTCCTCTTCCTGGCTTTCTTGTCCTTGGACTACTCCCTCCGTGTACTCCAGCCCTACATTGCGCTGTCCGCGAAGGGCGGAGCCACCGCCGAAGCCTCCCTGCTAGTCGACTATGCCTGCCGTTTACCTCTCTCGGTTACTTTAGCAGCGCTCGAGAACAGACACTGGCAAACAGCAGTTCTTTCTTTTGTCTCGTTGACATCAGCCACCCTTCCTGTTCTTGCTGGAGGCTGCTTCTGGACGCAATACTACGGCGGCGAAGATGTCGTTCGTGTCGCAGCAGAGCTTGCAGGATACTACGCCCTCTGCTTTTTCCTCGCCTTGTACGGTATCAGCCTCCTCGCTCTCTTGCCAGGTCGCCGCCGAGCCGCCCTTCCTCACCGCAGCAACACACTCTCTGAGATAATCAGCTGGGTATACCAGTCTCCAATCCTCGTTGACCGCGCCTTCTCTCGTCCACAGACAAAGCCCGAGCTTGTAGCAAAGCTAATGGGAACCACCTACGCCGAGCGCACATGGGCGCAATCGGCCCTCTCCCTGGTCCGCCCGTCGCGCAACAACCTGCGTAATGACGAGGCTGCAGAACCGGCCCTAGGCGACAAGAAGAAGGGAAAAGGACGCAAGAGCGAGAAACACAATTCTTACACCGATCCCCATAAGATTCGCTATGGCTTCGGCATCCACGTAGGTCGCGACGGCCTCGAGCACCTCGGTATCGATCGCGTCCACCGTGGTGGAGAAAGGAGTGGTCGCGAGCTCGTCATCTGGGAAGAGCAGCAAAAGAGCAAGAGGAAGAGCTGGACAAGCCAGGCTTAGGCTTCTCACACGAACGTAACGCAACGTACCTTTACGATTACAACCACACTCGCATATGCAATATCGAGTTTTTCACAGCACCATCACACTTTTAGCATCGGCGTTTTTTGGGGAATATTATGGAACTAACGGGACTCACGGCATTTTGGGACGACTGGCGCAATGATCTTGGAATTGAACGAATCTTACGCAACGTAAAAGGAATTGTATAGTACGACATGGTAATGGTGGGAGGAAATCTTGGATATAGAGTGGGAGTCGTAGACAGACTACGCTTCCCATGTGATAATGACGTGCAAACGGAAAGGCAAGCAAATAGGCCTAGTAATTATGAGAGCTGAATAGCAGAGATATGGACGATGATGAATATGGAGAATGACAACACCAATGCACACCATCATGATGCGATTGGAAGTTAGTTCTTTTGCCTCACTTGTACAGTTGATGCATCTGAAGTGTCAAGTTTTTGATATTTGTATCTCGAACGACTACGCGGCAATAGCCGCCTCAGTAAGTCTACTGATCTCCAATTCGCCATCCCCACCCAAATTATCCAGTCCATGGAACCCTTCCTCGACAACCCATCTTTGTTCGTACTTCATAAGCACTTTACACGCGTTACCCACGACCAAGAGTCCAGGAGGTCTGCTGCCCTCTTCTTCTACAGCAGCGCAAACGTGTTCCAGAGTCGTTCTAATGACTCTTTGATCCGGACATGAAGCTCGTTCCAGTACAGCGACGGGCAATTCTGCAGGGTACCCTTTGCCGACTAGACTTTCGACTAGTGCGGATAGACGGTGAAGCGACATGAGGAGGACGAGTGTGCGGGAAGCTACGAATTCTGGTGGGTCGAGGGGCGCGCCTTTTCTACCTGTGCCAGTGCAAATGAGCACTTGGTCTGCGATACCACGGTGTGTGGCAGGTATCGCAGCGAAGAGGGGTGCGCTTAGGGCACTTGTGATACCAGGTAGGACACTGGGTATGAAACCATGCGCGCGGAAGAAGTCGTACTCTTCGCCGCCACGACCGTAGATGTATGGGTCGCCCTGCTTTATCCGGACTACGACTTTGCCGGCCTTGAGTCCTTCCAGACCTAGCTCCAAGAGCTCTTCCTGCGCTTTATCTGCATTTCCGGGGAACTTTCGTGCGATGTGGACGGTGGCGCGGCGGGGAACGAGGTCGAGAATGGGTGCGGGAACGAGTTTGTCGGCGAGAATCAGATCGGCAGAGAGAATGGCTTTGTGGGCTGCGCGGGTAAGGAGGTCGGGATTGCCAGGACCAGAGCCTGCGAGGATAATACGGCCTGCACGTCTTCCGGGAGTCGTGGCAGTGGGCCCGACTTTCGAGGGGCTACTGCTGGCGAATTCACGGAATAACATATCGACGTCTGCATCCGTAATACCCGCAAGACGGCGTAGAGGCCAGTATTCGCATATCTGTGATAGCCAGCGCATGCGACGTCCCCGTGCTGCTTCTTTGCTTTCTTCCAGGATCAATTTGTTGAATGTCGCTGGCTGGCCACTGTCCTCTTCCTCTGCTTCTAGGTCTTGCGATAGTTCCGCTGCATGATCTTCCTCCCATATGCGTCTCCGCAGTGTCCCCAGCCTCTCAACCGCATCACCCAGGCGCGGTGGGAGCGACGCCGCAATCTCCCTCCTTATTCTTGCAGAAAGTTTGCATCCCTTTCCAGATGTTGTGATACCAATCTGTAGAGGACCATCCGAATGTGTTGAGAGGAGGGTGAAGGAGCAGAGATTCGGTGCATCGGCGACATTGACTGGTATGCGTAGTCTCCGGCAAAGACTTGAGATGTGGGTCGCTGTGGCGAGTTAGAAAGAAGCCTGGAATGTAGAGGTATGTCGCCTACCTGATGTATGTTTACCGCCCGCGGTAACAAATACGGCATCCACTACGCCGTCTACCTCTGGCCTTCCAAGTGTGGTCAAGTCTTCCTCGACGAAACTCCGCTTTAGCCATTTTACTTCGCCCACTTCAATGCGCTTGACGAGACCATAGTGAAGTGTGGAGTCCTCGGGCGCAAGCAGTATTGGTTTCGCACCGACCTCTATTGATCGTGCGCATCGCGCGCCTGCAAGTGGGTTGGACCCTACTACAAGGTGGATGTGGGATGTGGCGTCAACCGCGGTAAGAAGTGCTGGAGCCATGTTGAAGTGTGATGTAGAATAAATCGCAACAACTTGGAATGCCAGAAAGGAGGGGCAATAATATGAGTAGAAACAATCGCCGATGCGGTAACTCCTCGGCGGCGTTGATAATGCGAGTGCACATTATTTGTTCCGATAGCGACGAGCCGATATGGCGCGATACGCACTAAGGGCATCCCCGCGGAAAAAGGCGACATGTGAGTGGTGGTCCCGCCCAATGGTCGATGGTGCAATTGACTGCTGTCAAACTTGCGCGGAGTTAGTCTATTTGCTCGTCGCGGCCCATTACAATGTTGAGCGCTTTTCGGCTCAACATTACACTGTGTCCAAGAGCGTTAAGTTTTGCTGAGGCGGAGATCAGAGCGGGGTCTTGGCTCTCTACCCGGATCTTTTCCTTGACGCGAACGTCGTGGTCCTTGTATTTGAATGTACGATCGGCTTCATCGTGTGCAGGTGCTCTTGCACCGCCGAGCGCGGATGCAAAGGTGTTGCGAATGCTGAAGCCGGTGAGCGATGTGCTGTCCCCAGCATTATGTGGTTCGAGAGTGCGGATTTCGAGCACAAGGGCGGCATCGAAGACGAACAGATGGAAAGACACGTTCGCTGGCAGTGGAGGATCGAAGGTCTATGAGTCGTCAGTAACGCCCGCGTGTGTTCTACATGTGAAGCCTACCTTGTCATCTACAGGATTCTCCCACCACGGCGGCTGCACGTCTGAGTAGCCTTTCAATGCGGCTTGCGCCTCCAGGATATGGTCGTGTAGCAGCTGCAGTTGGCCAGAGACAAAATTGGCGTTGGTAGCATCGCCTCCCCAAGTAGCCACGTCGATGACGTCGAGGCAGCTGTTGATGGACGTTCGGATTGCAGTAAGCTGGGGCACGACGAGTGTAGGCGCGTGCGGTGCAGAGGATATGGCGAGGTCGTAGGTCAGAGAGCCTTTGGGTGGTGGGAGGCTTGCCAGACGGAGCTTGACATTCTGCGCCGTGTGAGTTGGTGCATCAGAACAGACAAGTAAGGACATACGCCTTTGGTGATGCGCGTGCCAATGCGCGTAATGAGGCCCTTGAGACTCTCGGAGCGCACCGAAGTCAGCACAAGTGTCGAGCCGTTTTCTGAAGGCGCAAGCAGAGCAGCGCACTCTTCCAGGCCTGCCTTGAGCGACTGCAGCGTCTCACGGAGCTGCACAAGCAGCCATTCAAGCTCTCGCGCTTGCGACGCCGCCTGCTCATCAGCGAGGCGGGCATCATCGATGGGCGGCCATACAGCGGTGGACATGGTGATGTGCTTCCAAGGCACGACGGTGCAGGTTGTTGTTGGCTGCTGCCCGGGCTCGATGGCCAAGCTCCACAACTCACCCAGGAGATCTTCGCTACTATCCGAGGAAGGAAGCCATCCCTGCATCCCTCACCCATCTCACCATGTGATGCCGCACACCTCAGACACTTGCCGACTCATTAACTCGCACCGTCACGATCCGTCGCATCCGCCAACATGCTTCCAGGCAAGCCGCGGACCCTTTGGTGTGTCGACGAGCCTCGGGATGATGCAAAGCGCGCGCGATAGTGTCGTAACCCTGTGCGATGATGAAGCTAGTCGACGACGCCAATAAAGAGCCCGATTCACTTGTGTCGAGGGCTACGTCACCGCTGGCCAGCGCTCATAAACAAGCTCGCCAGGCCTCTTTTCACTGCGCGTTGGACACGCAGCTAGTTACGTCGAATCATCCCACTGTAATAGCACCATTATCGTGCATCCTAATCTTAATAAACACTCACCCTTGCGACAACCTCTCCATTGGGCGACTTTTCAAAAATGGCAGTGGCTAGTACGTCGTCCGTCGCTTCCTGTTCTGGCTGCGCGCTTGCTGACACGCTACTCAGGACCTATCCTCGCCTTCAGTTCGCTGATACTGGTCGCTGGTGGCCTGCTCTTCCAATTCCTAAACATCCTCACTGGTGGTGTCAACAAGAGTCCTCTTAACAAATTCTACTTCCTCGAGGCATCCACCGACGGCATCCCCAACGCGCGCAACCCATCGCGATGGACCTTCTTTGCCATCTGCGGCTCTGACCCATCATCCGGCAACAATGCCAACTGCGGCTCACCTGTCCCGGCGCTGCCATTTGACCCGCCCAGGAACTTTGGCACCCAGCAAAACATCCCCGAGCAGTTCATCGGTACACACCAGTACTACTATCTGTCTCGTTTCATGTTCGCTTTCTACTTGATCGCCCTCTTCTTCGCTGCCATCGCTCTCATCTCCGGTCTACTTGCTCTCTGCAGCCGCCTTGGAGGATACCTCTCCTCTTTGATGACATTTGTCGCTCTGTTCTTCCAGACGCTCGCTGCAGCTCTCATGACGTAAGCATATCCATGGCGAAACTTCTTACCATTTATACTAACTTCACCAGCGCATGGGTAGTCAAGGGTCGTGACGCTTTCCGTTCCGCTGGTTTCGAAGCACGCATCGGAAGATACCTCATGGGTTTCACCTGGGCTGCCGTTGCCTGCTACTTCCTAGCTACCGTCATGTTCTGCCTTGGTGGCCGTCTCGGAGGCGATCGCTCTTCCAGCATGCGCCGAACACGCTCTACCAAGTCAAACCGCAGCCGAGGTAGCTTCTTGGACACTGAATCTCAACGCAAGACCAGGGATTACTCTCCTTAAACTGGAACCGGATGTATAGGAGGACCATGAGACTGAAGAATGGCCATGTGGAGGAACATTGATTTTTTACGCAACGATATCCACGATTTGATTTTGTAATGCACGAACATAATACCATGTTATAGCGCACAAGCGAGTTAATGCTATCAATGTACATATGCCATATAGCAAATGTAACTTGATATACAAACAGCATTCCAACGACTATCTCTTAAGCCTGCTAAGGGTACATAGAAAAATATCCCATGCACCTACACATGCATAAACATGGTAACGCCTCTAAAGAATATGTGATTAAACATGTACTCTTCCTACTGTGCCGGAATCCTTTCTGCTATGCTATACACTTGTCACGCAGCACTAATCTAAGATCAGATGTCTCACGACATACTTATCCTTTTGGTTAGAGGCAATCTTCTTTTCGTGGCTTTTCGAGTAGCTTAGCATCAAATTATGTATTGCGGGAAGGATTCTTGCACGAGATCAACTCACCATCTTAGGTCTAGTTGAGTACCTACTCAATCAGAAGGCACCAAGATAGAGTGTATTGAGAGTTGCGTCACTATATTCAAATTCGACGTGCTGTGGATACTTGAGGCTGGGATGAAAGTTGATCGAGCTATATCTCCATGAGCAGTAAACAGCGTGTTCGATGCCTATAGCATGATCATTGTGATTACAACCATAGTGTGACGAATAACATGCTGTGGAGATGATGTTTAGACAACGAAATCTTCGAACAACAGGGTAAATGAGCATCAGCATGTTCTGCAGTCACGATGTTTGGCTGCCACAATGCTAGCATGATAAGCTTTGTGTCAAAACAATGTTGTGTCTCGCATAATGACCACGAATAACATGATTCTTTGTCGTCTTAGTGTTGTCCGCTCTAACACGTGCAGATACCTATGTTGCACGTATTAAGTCTACCCAGTTCTCTGTTTGCTTCGCATACTCACAACTCTTTCACACTCCACGGTCCTCCACATACAAGCTACAGTCTCATTGTCATTAAAATGTACTTCTCTTCTGTCTTCGGCTTTGCGGTCCTGGCATCCGTCATGTCTACTGTTGCAGTTCCTGCAGCTCTTCAAGCGCGCGGCCATTGTGGTGACTTCTATGATAATCACCTCGGACCTGGCACTGCAGGTGCTATCAATGGTGGCAAACAGTGCCAAAATTTCAGAAAAGCCGGAGAGAGTCCAAATGATCAATCAACCTACACTATGAGAACGAATGGCGTTTGCCTTCACTGCGACTTTTACTTGTAAGTATATAAAAGGAGGCCTAGCGAGAAACTGTCTGACAATCTTGTAGCAAAGAAAACTGTAATGACGCATCATACGGCATGGGGAGCACTAGAGGACTCTCTGGAAACGAGCAAAAAGATTATAGGATTGCTAAGAGCTTTCGGTGCTAGTCAGTAAAGTACTACTGCTGAGTTTAAGCTATATGCATTACTTTGTCTTAGATTACTTATCTGCTTAGATATAGTATTTCGATTTTAAAGGTTGTGTAGGGGGTTATGCCTAAGTACTGCAAGAGACTACGCCGAAGAACTTTCTACTTGTCTATCTTTGTATCAGTGTACAGTGTCAGACCTGGCTGGCGATATATACTATCCTGCGACATGATCAGTGCTTCGCTGATCATACGTACCTTTTTGGTTGCATAACGTAGTGGTGCAGGGCTGCGTTCTGACAGACATTCAAATCTCGTCAACTCCACACCATGTGTCAAACATGTCCCTCAAATCCAACGCTTTACTACCCTCTTCCGATGTCCCTCTCTCAATCAAGGTCCACATGTCAAACCCATCCTCTTGGTCTTCCTCATCACCATCCTCCATATCATCATTCCAACTACCACCACTAAACGGCACGTAAGCGTCCACTCCTCTACAACTTGCCACACACTCATCTAGTAAACTCCAATCCGTCACCCCTTTCAGCACCATCTGTGGATCACCCAGCCCCTCATATCTCATTACAGGCGGGGCGCCATTCGACAAGGTATAACTTGTTTCCAGGCCCGTAATCTTCGAGATGTACGAATGAGATTCGTTGCGTGAGACAGGCATCGGTAGATCGTGCGCGTCGAATTCCGTGAGAGAAGGGGTAAGGACATCGGGGTCTTGTTTGTTGAAGATTTGTACGGCTAAGTCGCGGGCGCGTTCGGTGTGTGATTGTATGAGGCCGAGGGCTGGGAGGGGAATATATCTTGTTGTTGTCCTTTGCTTGGAGACACCTCTAGTGCCATTTCCGTTATCCTCTTCCTCATTCGTAACATCTACACGACCATTGGACGGCGGCGCAACGCCCACGCCTCCATCCCCTAGGAACTGTGCCCAGGGCTTCAGCCCACTGACCCAAGGCCCCGTCTCATACTCGCCCACAGGACACCACGCCTCACCCCTAGGGTCGTAAATGACCTGATCACCCGTGGACTCCCTCCGCCCCCAGATCGTAACCTCGAATAGGGAAATTGTATCTCTAACGCTCTTCTCAAATGCCCTAGCATGGTTCGCGCCCGGAAGCTCTGCTCCAATGGCTGCAGCTGCCTCGGCTGCTTCCAGCACCGCTTCGTACGGAAGACGTGACGCGTTTTCTTGCCAGATATCTAGGAGATGGAACCATATCGACTGCATGAGAGGAGTATCGTCGGGATAGAAATCGGCGAAGTAATCGAGGAGGATCGCGGCGCAGGACCAGTACTTGGTTGTAAAGGTGGATTCGCAGGAGTGACAGGACCAACTGTATGACCTATCGCGGTGCGGACAGGCTGGATGGGAAAGAAGGGACTTGATCTGCGTGTAGGCAGTTGGGAAGACGATGTCGTTATTACCGCAAATGTACCGGGTGGCTGTTGGGGGTAGCGTGGTGTGGTCAGTTATGAAGATGACGGGTGGCGGTGGCACTACGACAGATTTTTGAGGGTGAAAAAGCATGGCGTTCAAAACCGGTGCTATTTGATTCAATTTCAGTTTGGAGTTTGAGTATTGGTACTGAAGTGGAGTTTGAGTTGTAGTCTAGATTAATGGACTAATGCCAAGGCTGCAGCCTTGCACAATACACTTCTTGGGAGTGGCTCACAATAAGAGTCTTGATAGTAATAGACGAGAGTCTATTCAAAAACCGAGATACTGCTTTTTATACTCTTCAATCTTCCTACCACTTCGACATGCGACTAAGCGTGCTCATTCTCCCATGTTGCATGTTACTCAACAGCGCTTCCTCTAGGGCTGATTGGCTGATGCCCGCATCTATCCAATGTAAGTATACGTATTATTATAAAGGAGGGCAAAAATTTGACTCACCATCGATATCGCTGAAGCTGCTGCCCATACTAGGTGTGCCTTCGCTGCCTTCAATCCTGGATCGAGGTCCTCCGCGCCGTGGACTGCCGAGTCGGCCTAGTGCTGCACGATGATCCGAAGCCGGACTCATAGGGCTTTTTGCTGCTGATGGAGGTCCACCAGAGCTAGTCATTGACGACGCAGTCTCGGTGGTCGCAAGTGACTGCACGTCGATGGACTTTGGTCTTGTTGGCGGAGCATTTCTCGTGCGGTCAGCCTGGAACACGTTTTGCCCGGGCTTACTACCGGCACTAAAACGTGCATCTTGTGCATACTTGCTATTGCTGGGTCGTGGTCTAGCTGCCGTCGCAAAGGGTAGACTTGTCTCATGTGAGCCCAAATCATCAGTCTCTTGAGTTCCATCACCCTCCTCGAACGTGGAAAGTTCTCGAGGTTTCTTCTGTTGAAAACGTGGAGGACGCTTAAACAGCTGGCTTCGATGGGCTGGATGATCAGTATCCGACAACGATGATGAGCTCGAAGACGAGGAATCTGGAATCTCTGGAGAAGCAGCTTCGTCATTACGATAGCTGGGTGGTGCGGCTGGGGGATTTGCGCGATCATCAGACTTCCGACTGGTCAAGTTGGGGCGTCGGGTGGAGCGTGTTGACAGAGTTCGAGCTGGCGCCTGAGTATCTGCTCGAGATTGGGTTATTGTGGTCGTAGATGGCGTCCTGGAGAGGGGAGGCGCTAGACAATATCAGAAGATGTACTTACCATCGAATCCACCATGTTCGTTGAAGTACTCACCTGGCGTCGTTACCTCTGCACCACGTAGACTTGGACTGTCCTTCGATCGTCCAGCCAACGCAGACGTGGTTCTACCAGCTACTCTTTATTAGCAATACCAAATGATAGTGAACACTTCTCCTACCTCCAGATCCGGCACTGCCACCCCTCCGCATCGCAACACCACCAACACCAGTCATAGTGCTTCCACCAGTCGGCGATGATGATGGAACAGCGTTCGAAATGCTGACCTTCTTCATCTGATTGCGAACATGATCGAGATGCCGCTCGTACAACCACGCTGCTTGCTGAAGAAGAAAGGTCGGAGGAACTTGAAACTTGTCGGCTCTGTTATGGTCAGCAAGGCTGATACATGGCTGGATCGCATGTACATACAGCTCGACCCCTATAATATGTCAGTACCATTGACATCGCGTTACATAGAAGAAAGCTTACAGTTTAAATCACTAGTCTTTGAGGACTTTGATATAACCTTCCATAATTGGCGGTCCCTCTCGGCATCCCATTGTGCCTGGGCGATGGTCAGATGAACGCCCAAGACGCAGACATAGGTCACTTTACCTGTGGAGGATCCTCAAAGTCACCGCGGATGAACGGGAGACGTATCAGTGCTGTGAACTGGACTGAAGACATTTAGAGATGATCTGATGTAGATACAAAGGTGTAGTTTGATGGAGAGATGGTCAACGGAGGTGTGGTGATGCGACTAGGCTGTCGAATGAAGTAAGGCGTGAACTGATGTACGCATGTGGCTGGTCAGACAGGAGCAGCAAGCTTTTGAATAGAGCGCGAGTCGAAGGTTACTTTATTTGACTCAGGTCTATCCTGTGTTCATGTCATACAACTTCGCGATCGGTACTGTGTTGTTCAGGACTACTCGTAGGCCAAGGTCGCGTGCACCCTTGACGACGCGAACTCCGCACCGCCACACTTTCCCCGTGAAAGCCACAGCGGCCCCGCTACAGGGCATAAAATACTCGACACAGGCGCATGCATAAATCTCCACCAAACACAGTCATTCCACCAACATCAACTCCAGAAAATTAACTCACTGGAACAAGATGTCGACTCAAGCAATTACCAACATTGACATTCAAGGCAAGTTGCCTAAGGTCGCCTCTGGAAAAGTGCGCGACCTGTACGCAATTGACGATGACACACTGTTGTTCGTCGCCAGCGACCGTATATCAGCATACGACGTCATCATGGAGAATGTAAGTAGTATAATCAACAAATCCCAAAACCTCCCTTTGACAAAAATGCTAGGGCATCCCAGGAAAAGGCGCTCTTCTAACTGCCATGTCAATCTACTGGTTCCACTACCTCCCCACTAAAGTTCCCGGCCTCAAAACCCATTTCCTTTCCCAAGACCTCCCAGCCGCCATCCAGGACCAAACTTCCCTCAAGGACCGCAGCATGCAAGTTCGTCGTCTGTGCATCCTGCCCATTGAATCTATAGTCCGCGGCTACATCACCGGATCAGGCTGGTCCGAGTACACCAAGTCCGGAACCGTCAACGGAATTAGTATGCCCAAGGGATTGATTGAAGGTCAGAAGCTACCACAACCATTGTGGACACCGAGTACCAAGGCGGAAGTAGGCGGCAAAGACGAGAATATCAGCCCCGAGGAAGCTAGACGTCTGATTGGTGATGAGAAGATTGCGAAGCGCGTGGAGGAGCTTTCACTGGCTATCTACAGTGCTGCTGCGGACCGCGCAGAGGAGGTCGGTATTATCCTCGCTGACACCAAGTTCGAGTTTGGAGTTGATGAGAAGGGCGAAGTGGTGCTCGTTGATGAGGTTTTGACACCGGATAGCTCAAGGTTTTGGCCAAAGGAGTCATGGGAGAAGAATTTGGGAAAGGCGCAACCTAGCTATGACAAGCAGTTCCTCAGGGACTGGCTGACAAGTAACGGGCTGAAGGGCAAGGAGGGAGTCGCAGTGCCGGCGGAAATTGTGGAGAAGACAGCCGCGAAGTACAGGGAGGCTTGTGAGAAGCTTACAGGCAAGAGTGCGTAAGATTGTGCTGAGGATGGGAGGGTTGAAGAATACGATGCGTAAGGCGTAGCTGGTATGAAGCCTTGGTAATGCCAGACTTGAAGATAAGGCATATCCAAGTACCATCGAAGTCACTTCCAACATATGCTGCATGAAGACCAATCATCAAAGTATTTCTTCATTCAGTTAATCTATATACCTCATTCTAGCCTTCTCAACGACACATTCAGGCTAAGCACTAATCCCAGCATATCGCGTTTCCGTTCTTAACGCCATGCTGTATACATCTCACAGCAATGCAAATTCCAAACAATACCCTATGTAGTCCCATAACGCTATATGCAGATAAACCCTTCCCACTAGAAACTCCGGTGTGATGCAATGTCATGAACAGATCATAGCAGTAACCCGGGAAAACGCCTCGCTTCATGCTTTAGAATAGGAATAGAAGCTTATGTGGGACCCAAAAACATATGAGATAACGAGTGGAAGAAAATACATAAACGAAACGAAGGTGGTCCACAAAACTGGTGGATGTGAATGCGAAATAGAAGTAGTACAGCGCATGCAGACTCATACCTTCCGCGCACCAAAGAGACTCAAGTTGATTGCAGTCTCATTGCCATTCGGGTTTCCAGAGGACTCAGCTAGAATCTCCCACCTCGGCTGCACGAATGGGTAGTGCCGAATCTCCCTGTCTTGCCTGATTTGCAGCTTGCCTGGCGCCTGCGTACCTGTCTGGCCTTGGCTACTGGTTTGGCTCTGACTCGCTGCAGGAGTCGAACGCTGCGAGTAGACAGGCGAGGGTTGCATGGCGCGCTGTTGCATTTGCTGCATCTGCTGCATTTGCGACATTTGCTGGAGTGGAGAAGGAGAGGCTTGGCCCGACGGTGTTCGTTGAAGCTGAGCAGGCAGCATCTTGTTCTGCGGATGCTGGTGGTATTGCTGCTGCTGCTGTGCGCGCATCTGCTGCGCTTGTTGAGCTGCCTGCATTTGCTGCTGTCTTTGCTGTTGTTGCTGCTGAAAGTAGCGTTGCTGTGGCGTGGCAGAACTATTGGCGGGTACCTGTGGGCTCTGATATGGCGATTGCTGATTTTGAAGGGGTGTTGGCGTTGGTGGTTGCGAGGACGCTTGGTTCAGGGGGGTGTTGACTGGTTTGGCCAGAACAAGCCAGCCGTCGACTGGCGCTGTCACTCCCAGGATGAAGACACAGCGTGCATCGCTTGCAAGCCTGGCACCTTCCAACCGAGTAACGTGAAACCGGACGTCATCCGAGATATAGTCCGAGAGGAATACTGTAACGTCGAAGACATGCTCAGTGATTGTAGGGTATAGTTCCAGAGACGGATGAATGAGTAGAGCAGCCATGGCACTCATCATAGCGGTCTGGTGTGGATGGGTCGCGTCGCTCAGCATGGCCGATGCGTGAGACACTACCAGACGGAGGAGGGCATTCAACCAAGAATATACCTCTAGAACCGAGAGTCTGCTGTCTTCAAGAGCCTGGCTTATGCCTTTGAATCTCTCGATCAAAGCTTGAAGCAGAGCAGTCTGTTCCGTGGTCTCCGAGCGCTTACTTGAAGTCAGGTCAATAACCGTAAGATATTTTTGAACTACTGCTGGCGAGACCTTTTCGGCCTCTTCTGCTTTGATTGCAGGTGACATGCACAAGAAGGCAGAGGCATTGATGATCTCGCGTTCAGCATGTTGTCGTATCTGGTCAGTGAGAGCAGCATCCAAGCTTGCGAGAAGCTCTAATCCTGAAGGTTGATCCTCTTCTACCGCTGTCTTGATAGCGCTCAAGAGAGACGCAGAGAGTGCCTCACCAGAGTCTCCCAACGAGGCTGCGCTTGACGAGAACAGCTGCTCGATGGTCGCTTGGCAGATCGGCAACGACAACTCGCTGGCAAGTGCAAAAACTGCGAGTACTTGCTGTCCAGGGCTCTTCTCCGGTAGTTTCATGTGGCCTCTGGGATCCAGGAGGTTATCTAGTGATGGCTTGAAGTAATGACTTGAACCCTCCTTATTCAGCTTGGACAAGCATCCCGGATCGCTGACGAGGCGATGTTTCAGGACATGCAGCATTGGCTTGCTACGCAGAAAGTCTGAAAGCTGCGCTTGGGTCTTCTGAGATGGAATCATGGAGCCAAGCCCAATTACCTCACCAATACATTGCGTAAAGCGACCTTCAGTTTCTAGGCAGAGCTTTCGTTGCTCCAGGCGATATCGATATGCATCTTGTGGCGAGCAAGACTGAACCAGTGTATCAGAAGGCAAAGTAATCAGCATGCCCTTGAGGGCGCTCTGGAAACCACCTTCAGAAGGATTAGTCTTGAACTTAGCGATACAAGCTCGAAGAGTGTCCAAGAAAGCTGTCAAAGGAACACAGCCGGAACCAACAAGAGTGGGCAAGGCTACCCGCAGCGTGTCGGTCCTTTGAGCCATCAGGCTTAAGATCAGCCATTCGTTCACGACCATGTCGAAGGTCGGTTCGTCGAAGCAGCGTAGCCGATGGAACCAGGCATGGTGGCTGTTCAAGTGGAACGAGCCCTTGGCTAGATGTTCTTCTAGGTTACTAACAATCTTGCGAAGTACTCGTCCCATCATTTGCTGATCCATGTTGGTACCACTCGAAAGAACGCGCTCAATATCGTCATCCGAAGATGATCCTGTTTGCATGACCTCACCCATGTTGTCAGAGGCTGGCGAACAGGCCACAAGTGAGTTCCGCTGGTTCAGTTGACTCAGATCATAGTTGAGGAACTGTGGAAGTTGGCCATCAGCATGCGCCGTACGAGCCAGGCTGGCAAGACTGAGCAATAGTTCTCGATCGGGTAATCGGACCGTTCGCAGGGCAGCATATCTCGTTGCGATCCTACCAAACAAAGGGTCAAAAGCACCTATAGCACGAAATGCTTTGGCATGGTAGTTGATCGTATCCGCAGCAGAAGCAAGAACACTAGGGTCCAAAGATGTAGTTGCCACGCCGACAATGTCCGCAAGTATAGCAAGGTCTCCAAAGCGCTCAAGATAGGATCTTACAATGTGGAAGTCCCATGGCGACAATAGAGATACCGCAGCGGTTTCTTCGACAGACGAGTCCTTGGTAGGTATGCTATACAATGTAAGCGGAGTCGCGGCCAGTGTGCTGGAAGAACTTACTGCGTGCTGACCTCAGCATACTGAGCGACGTGTTGACGTAGCCAGATACCCAGCTCAAGCTTTACTGTCGAACTAAGCTTGTCTAGCTCTACGTCGTTTGGCTTAGCTGTGTCGGTGTAGATACCGAACAAGGTAGGTAACGTCTGGGATATTATGTGCTCGGCGTAGCTAAGTGCTCTTTGCTCTAGCTCGGCTGAATGCATAGTTCCACGTAGGAGTGTATTTCGTAACGTACGGATTTGGTCTGTTAGTCCACTGAGGGGTATTTCAGTGACCAGGCGCAACGGCCAGGAATGTGGTGAAGATAGATCCGTGCTGTGTCCGGTAGACCCTGTAGCGATGAGCCACTGTAGATAACGTCCAGTAGCGAAAGTCTTTGAGCGAACCAACTCGGCAACGATTCTAAAGAGAATATTCGGGTCGCCGGTAGCCACCCAGGCCATGTCACGAAGATACGAAACGATCCCGTCGTACACATCTGCGCCAAGATGGTTCCACCTGCGGAGTAGTCGGGTCGCCAGATAGATCCTGTGCGCTCCATCTCGGTAACACGTACATGCCCACTGAAGAAGCATGCTGATCAACCGTGGAGCGTCGGCGACGATCTCCATACAATCACACGACAGGTCCTCGATGCGCACTGGCTTGCTGTAGTCTACAGAGTCCAGTATCCGGTAGACGCGGCCAGCCGGTGTCTGCGAGGCGGAGGGAGCTTTCTTTGGGGATTGCAGGAGCCTAGCATTTCTCAGCTCGAGCCTCCGGACGGCTTGCGTTACATGTGCATGGTTCTTCCTGTCGGCAAGTTTCTGCAGAAGGGGGCCATATCTGGCCCACGCAGTCGGAAGCAGCAGACAGGCAGGTCGTGTCGCGAGCAGTCGAATGACAGTGTTCTCTAGATATTGTAAGACGGCCAAGTAAGGCCTCAGATCCTCAAGTCGATAGATCTTATCAAGCTGATTGAGCAGTGACTCAGCAAGAGATTTGCCGCGGCGTCGACAGCAGGTTACGGCTGTCCAGTAGTGAGAGATGGACACAACCAGCAGCCAGATAAACAGGCGTTCGGAGGGACATGTGTCCAGGCCATTAACTATCCAATCCAGGAAGTGGTCATCGTCGAGGAGGTGCTCTTTGTAGAGGTGGGTCGCAAGCTGCAGGGCATACGTGATTCGAGGTTTCCAGTCACCCTGCCCAATACTGCCAATGACACCGTCTATAAACTGCTCGACCGAACTGGTCCAGCCTCTGCCCCATGTCACAGTGCCGGCCTGGCCCTTTCTCTTGTGGGCGCGCAGTTCGTTGATACCCACGCACTTGGCCAACCACAGGGCTCTCGGAAGGGGGATGTTCTTGTTGAGACATTGTTCCAGCAGCACTTTGCCTGTGAGTCCGTGGGGGATGGTGCGGCTGAGTCGGCGGAGGCCTGTCGTTGGATTTGCCAAGTCGTGCAGCCACTGCTCGCGGGTCGAGTCTCTCAGCGTCAATCGTGGTGGGGGCTTGAAGGTATTGGGTGTTTGCAGGCGACCGGTCTGTTGTCTCTTCTCTAGTACGGCGACGAACAGGGTCGACAGCGTGCTGAGCCCAGACTTGTTCTTGAGGTTGTTGATGAGCGACGGGCGGGCAGTGTTGGACTCATTCATAATCTGCGGCTTGTTACTGACGCCTGCCTTGATTAGCGCTTCAGACAGGTTGTCCTCGGGATTGTTGCCGGTCCATGGAAACAGATCGGCGGCCTTCCCACCGGGAAAATGGACGGGTGGAACGACAGCTTCAGGGCCACCGGGTTTGGGCGCGTCTTTGACTCCTGTGCCACCGGGCAGTATGCGACGCTGGTGCGGAGCATCTCTCAGGTGCAGGGAGCCCGGGCGTGGGGGCTGGGGCAGGTTCGCGGTCGGCTGATACGGGAAGGAGTGTAGGGGCAGCTCGACGGGGTGGATCGGGGGGATGGTGGTGTAGAAGAGCGGCGGGCGTCCTCGCGGGGGAGGTCTCGCGGCATCGTGGGCAGCGCTGTGTACAGACGGGGGGCGTTCGTCCTCTAGGGCCGGATCGATGCAGTCCGGCTGAAGGAGCGTATGGGCAGGCTTCGAGGGCCGGCGCTGCACCTGGGACCGAGGAGGCAGAGCGCTGCCACGATTCTGTAGAGATTCGTGAATCCCCGGGCCAGGTCGAGAAGTCATCGCACACACAGCGACTTCATCGTTGTATCAGGCGCATGCAGTTGTTGGGCCAAGGGAGCGAGCGAGGGCTGGGCGAGGTCAGGAGGCGCCGATGTTGGGGCGGCAGCATGTGCGAGCAACACACTCGGGGATGGAAGGGAGGGACTAATGTGTTGCTCGGATGAGGGCAATGGGGGCCGACGCAGAGGGATTGACGTGAGGTCTGAGGTTATCTTGGATTGCGAACAGCGGAGACGATCACCCGGTAATACGACAGAGCGACATGGGTTCCACACTAAGACGGGGCCAACGACATCCCGGACCGGTACCATAGAGAGCCAGCCGCCGCTCACGCCTCACGCTGCAACAAAGATCACTCCATCAATCTCCACTCCGCCAGCCTACGGTAGATATCTCGGCCACCGACGACACACCGCCCGACCACCAGCTCCACGATGGCTTCCAAGAAGGACATGCGCCGCGCCGACCTCAGTACGTGATGCCGCGGAACTTTCCCGCAAGACACGTCCGTCATAGGGGTTCCAACGGTTTAACCTTCCACCTGCAATGCCTCTAGTCACGTGTCTAACGCGCTTTCACCTGCAGTCGTGCCCTACGCCGAGCCAGAGAAGGGCAAGGATGACAACGACATGGCGAGCACGCTCTCGAGCACACTGCCCATGGCTGCCGTGAGTGCCCTCCGCTGTCCCAATCCCACGTTACACGGCTGATATCGTGTCCCAGATCTTCACGCGAAACAAGTAGGCACTACCCAGATACGTGTCTAGCCGTGCCCAATATCAATAACTGACATCACGCGTGCTGCACAGAATGATCGGCTGGTAAGTTCCCTCATCTTGTGCCACGTCCCTTATTGACTCGATGCAGGGTTGCTGTAGTATTCGCTATCCAGTCGTGGCTCGCTGAGACACCCGAGCAGAAGAGAACATCGTCTACACCCGCCTACTTCCAGGTGGGCATGTCCAGTATGTATTACCACTACCTGATGCTTAATCATCAAGCTAACCAAGATACAGTCATGTCGCTTCTAGTTGTAAGTTTGGCCCCCGGACCTGACTCTGACTGTGACTGGTTCCTCTTATTGATGCTGTGCTACAGAGTTACTCGTCCATGTTCCTTCCGCCCCCGCCGGTCAGGCCTGGGCAAGCATCTGGAACGGAAGCGTTCCCTGCTGCTCCGCCATCGTAGGCTGCCGTGCGAGAAAATGGTGTGTAGCTGGTAGTCAGGTAGCCACTGTACCATGTAATTGTATAATTCGACATCCTCACCGAGCAAGCGACGATACTTGTCGGCTAGCTCGTAATGCCCATATCACTTGCTCGCCCCATGTGTCACCATGTCATCCTCGTCCCTTTTCATTCGCGCCTTACGCTCGCCATACCGATCAGCTTTGAAACGGCGAGCACCACCCAGCACCCTTCGCCATGCACAGACCACGGCGGGGCTCGCCTTCCTCTCCCGCCGCATTCCCCACCTCTTTCTCTCAGCCTGCTCGACCCTCCAAACACACACTTGCAGCCTCCCGACTTGTGCACCACCACGACCAAACCACCCAAACTCCACTCTCAGCACACGCAAGTAACTCGCCCGCTACCCACGGCAGTCACACCCCAACAACCCCCCACCTACACGCGCGCTCACCGACTGTCGTATGTCCATCGAGAACCTTAAGACCTTCGGTAAGACGTCACACCTGAAGCGCATGCGAGGCAGCTACTGACCAAGTGTTTGCAGACCCGTTCGCGGAAGCGGATGAAGATACCGGCCAGGTCAAGCAGACTCAGCAGGACTACATTCATATTCGTATCCAACGTACGTCCCTCACCGCCCTTGCACACTGATGCAAAGTCCTCACCACGCACCCAACCCACTTGCGCACTTGCCAACATGTCCCCAAAGGCTCACGCGTGTTGTGTGACATTTTCTAAAGATCCCCCGGCTAACACAACACAGAGCGCAATGGCCGCAAGACCCTGACGACCGTCCAAGGTCTTCCTAAGAAGTTTGACCAGAAGAAGATCCTCAAAGTGATCAAAAAGAAGTTTGCCTGCAATGGCACCATCGTAAGCGACGCCGAGATGGGCGAAGTCGTCCAGCTCCAAGGCGATCAGCGCAAAGACGTCCAGGACTTCTTGACCGACAAGAAGGAGGGACTCGGTCTCGATGCTAAGACGATCAAGGTGAGTCACACAGCAGCATGAGTTTCGTATCAAGACACCAACTGACAATAAATCAGGTCCACGGTTTCTAGTCTTCTATGACTGCTGCCTTGTGCCTCTTCGTTATGCCGGCTTCCTTCGTCTGCAGCACGGCTAAAGCGGCACAGCTTTTCGTAAGCTTGAGTCATACGCCCTGATTCAAGTATGAAGAGAAGGACGGATTTCGAGGTCGAATCGAGCATGTGCGCGACAGTAGAATGCTGGGCGCCGAACGATTGCATGTATCTGGGTTGTCGTTATTGCTACTAGCAACTAGAGCTCAAATGACATGACTATCCTCTATCCACCGCACTTCTTCAGTGAACACTTTTCCTGTATGATACACACAACGTGATGTCAAGTTTATTCACACTTGCAACTTCGATGTCGCGTCCCCATACCACGTATGATTACACCTGAAGTTTCTGGAGCGCGACCACACGCTCTCATCACATCCATCATATATACAAATATGGTTACAGTCTCTCTTTCGTTTCTCGTTCTCTCCCACACCACGGGTGTCGAAATTAAGCAGGGCCAAGCTGTGTATCCAACATCTTAGCCCAATACTTCTCGTCGCTCGCAACCACACTCGGCGTCGACTCCTTGGCAAAGCCCCAAACCTTCCAATCCTCCTCTACCCCTCTGACAACCCTCTTCTGCAATACGAGATACTCCACCACTGTCTTGGGCACTCCATTATCCGCATACTTGTCGCCGCTCTTGACAATCTGGTTCACATTCTCACCCTCGTCCTCTAGTTTCTGGATCCGTTGGCGGGCCTTTTCAGCTCGTTGGCGTACGGAATCCGGGACCCAGGGGAGAGGAGGAGCGACAGCGCGTGGCGAAGAGGATGGCTTTGCAGATCTAGACGAAGAAGAAGCGGATTTAGACGAAGAAGAATCGGATCGTTTGAGCGACTGAACGGATTCGATTCGTACAACGACTTGTCTGTAAGCTGAATCTGGTTGTTCTTCGCCCAGAGGTGCGGCGCGGTGCGAGACTACGCGCATGGATTTGACTTTGTGGAGGTGCCAGGACATGTTGAGTTTGCCTCCGCGGGCGGCGACACGCTGTTTGAGCTTCTTGACGAGGGGAGGTAGGCATATTTGCTCGAGGGGGCCTATGTTGCCTCTGTTGGATTTGTTAGTCCGTCGTGTATATATGGGGCATTATCGGGACTGGAGGGAAAGTGCAGAGACGTACTTGGCAAAGCATTGCTGGATTCGCTTGTAGTGTCTCTGCGCTAGGACTTTGTATTGTGTGTTGTTGAATGGATCGACGGGTAGGTATTTTGTCCAGCCGGATTTTTGAATGCACGCGCGGTAATAGTATCGTCTGGGTAATCATGTCAGCTCTCAACATCAAAGTTCCTGTGCAGCTCCCCAACCAAGTCTGAACCTGTTGCC
Source organism: Alternaria alternata (assembly GCF_001642055.1). Taxonomy (NCBI): domain Eukaryota; kingdom Fungi; phylum Ascomycota; class Dothideomycetes; order Pleosporales; family Pleosporaceae; genus Alternaria; species Alternaria alternata. The sequence continues at coordinate 295,085 of NW_017306190.1, read as the reverse complement.
CCTCTATTCCCTTCGCTGAGGCTCTCACTCAGGATTCAGCCCAAAGAAAGTCCAACTTACGAATAAAGAGCCGTTGCCTTGTGCTTGACCATGTTCCAGTAATATCCCATGACTTCTCTAACATGGTCTGTCTCTTCCCACACGTCCTTAAAAGATGCTCTCACAATTGTATTCTGCAAGATACCAATATCCTCCGCCATGGCATCTGCATCCCGTTGCGCACGGTCAAAGTTGACCTTCGGGGAAGGCGCAACTTGGGCCTCAGCAGCAGATCTTGTTTGCGCCTTGTCCTGGCCGAATTGGCTACGCTTGTTCGGGCGTGAGGGAGTGCTGGAGAAAGTACGGCGAGATGATGGATGGGTTATGGCGGGTTGGGCGGAGCGGAGGAGGATTTGGTGGCGTTGAAAGAGGCATTGCCGTTGCAGCGCTGGTATTCGTATACTCCGAAGCGGTAGTTGTGAAGACATCGTGGGCGGGACTTGTGCTCGGGGCGAGCGTCGGGCGTTCGCGATGAGGATGTTCAATATGTCAAAGTCGATGTTCGGGCGGGAAGTCCGCGCTAGTGAGGCACATAGTACGATTGGCCCTGCGCTGGTGCCTTTTGAAACTACGTATTTACTGCAAGCCGCAGATTGGAAGAAGAACAATAATGTGCAATGCAACATGTTCGTTGTAATTACAAGAGATATTCTTCCAGAGAAGAGCTGCGCACGTTTGCTACTGGTCTCAAATGTCTACCACAAACCGTATCCACAGATTTCATGTCGTCGTATATGCTCCCGTGTAACCAACATTATACAAGTACATGCTCAATCAGAGCTGAGTGGTGATACAAGACGCCATATATGCGTCCCAAGGTCCCAACTTTTCATAACGCCGTTTCTATGCATCAAAACCTGTACTCATCTACACCTGTATGCCAAAAACGTCAACTCATCACATGTTACTGCTCTCTCCAAGGAACTTCAGTACACCTTCGTAGGTACCGAACATAATAGCGGCACTGGGTACCACACGGAACATGTGAGGCACCAGACCGCCGTAGAGCGCCGCCATGCCTTCTTCTTTCCAGATCAATCGGAAGCATTGAACGAGGCCTGTGTACTTCTGTCGGCCGTCTTCCATTGGTGCCTGCCTTAGACGTGTTCGGACGACCTCATGTGGATATGTGATGAGCGCAGCGACGAACTTGGCTGATCCGGCAGCCGTCAATTTGCCAGTCCACGCCACAGTCTGGTCCCAAACAGTTGGTGGTTTTCCGCTAGCGATGACACGTTCTTCTCTCCGTGCCAGCGATAGCTTCATCTGCTCGTACAGCATCCATTGCAATGTGCTCTCAGTAACACCCAGGTAACTGGCAGTCAATCCGCGATACAGACCGCGAACACCCTCTTTCCGTACAGTTTGCATGGTGCAGTCGAATGCGTTCTTGTATTGGCGCCCGCGGCCATCCGCGTGTGTGTTCTTGTCAAGTTGCAATCTCGTCTTGACAAGCCAAATGGGGTTGGTGGCGGTTCCAGTCACAATACCGGCGGCAGCCGCACTGCAGAGATGCACCCATGCTGCCTCCTGGCCATTGTTGAAGTGTGTGCTGATCAGCCGCTTGCCGTTTCCATATGCGAAGAAGTTGATTGCGCGTGCGGGGACTACGCCGATAAGATTGGGACCCAACCCTTTGAAAAGTGCCCGCCATCCCTCTGCCTTGGGAACCTGCCATAATATCTCTCCAGTTTCTCGGATGTGGAGGAGCGAGCTGCGACCGAAGGACATGGTTTCGATTGGGGGTAGGCCACGGGCGGAACGCATTGCGGCGAGATGCTGTTGGTAGAAAGTAGATTGCAGACGAGTCTTCAGGACATCCAGCGGGGCTGTCAAAGTCGCCGAGGCCATGCCACCGAGGCTGCTCAAATGTTAGTCCTAGAGTCATGATCGAGAGTCGGAGGTGATATTACCCTCCAGCGACAAAATGCGCCCATGACTTTCCAGACTTGGGATCTTGTTTCGCTACCGGTGCGCCATCTGGCTGTTTGGGGGGAGTGACTTCTCCCAACTCTCGCGACGACGGGGGGAGGGGCTGCAGCGGTTGGGTTGTGTCGTCTCGAATACTTCGAGGCCTGGAGGCTTCTTGCAGTGTCATCGAGGCAGAGAAGGCGCGTGGCGAAGTATGGCAGTGTGGGTTGAGGGAGGCACGCGCAGATGAATAGTTGGAAGTGTCAGAAACGCCGGGTTAATCGTGTATCATTGGAGGGGTTTGTCTCGTCAGTCAGCAGAGGTGGTGGGATGTATTTGCCCATGCAGCTGTCCCCAGATTTTTGGTATGGTCAACCAAAGCGGCTAGCCTCTGGCGAGACTACCGCGGCGTCATTTGCAGTGCGTCGTGCGCTCATCGAAGTCCAACTGCCATTGCGCCCGCAGCTTTCACGGACTGTCCCTTTAGATTCCCCACACCTTTCACGCCATCATGCGACCAACCTCGGCCTGCCTCGCGCCAGGCTTCCTGAAGCGGAGTCTGGACGAATTCAAGCGCCTCTCCAACTTTGGTGAGCTCTGCAGTTGCATGTGCTGGATGCGCCGCCACTAATCTCCGCAGCACTCAAGCTCGAAGGCATTAGGTCACCGTCCAAGCCCTTCCCTCTGATCCACTTCAACCAGCCTGAGGACCTGGAACGATGCAAGCGCATGAGCGACAAAGACATCGGCGGCTATTCCACCGCGAACTTCGACTACCATCCTGTCACCCAAACCGAGCCCTCACACGTCCGCTTCCACGGTACCATATCCACACAACTACCACACAACCAACCACACATTCAAAGAACAGGCTATGCGGGATGGAGAACACTTGACCGAGGCTCAACTATCTTCGGCAAGTCATTGTGGGACGTGACCATGTACAACTTCCTTGCAATTCAGTTCAAGTCAGACGGTCGCAAGTACTTTGTGAACGTGCAGACCGAGTCCATTGTGCCCACGGATATTCACCAGCATTTGCTGCACTCCAAGACACCTGGCGAGTGGGAGACGATTCTGATAAAGTGGAACGAGTTTGTGCGGACGAACCATGGGCAGGTTGTAGAGCCACAGAGGGAGATGTTGACACAAAAGGTAAGGACAGTGGGTATCTCATTGATAGACCGGATACCCGGACCATACGATCTGAGCATCAGCAAGATTTGGGCAACCAACGCAACTAGCGAGGATGAGTTCTTGAACAGCGCTCCAGTGCCGCAACTGCAGTCTAGTCAAAACGATCTCAAGAACATTACGAGGAAAGACTCTGGATTTGGTGAGGGGTCAAGACAGAAGATTACATAGATGTATATATTGAATACGAACTTGCACAGTCTTTTGCACAACCTCCTGGTAATTCTGCGCTATCGACTTCTATGTAGTATGATTGTTTGGCAACAGCATCCTAGACAGAGCTGTAAATGGGACTATATTTGAGGCGCATGACTTCGCGACAGGTACGCGCTGCGCGCCTCGGCTGTTGACACCCTCCCACGACTTCCAACAAACACTCCATCTTAAACCTTGCAGCCTCGACAAATAGACCAGCTATCGCTTTGCTTGAGTGCAGTGCAGATGTCGCGCGAACCAACACAACAACAGTTTTCGTGTCGCCGATAAGTGCGAATACTCACATCTTCTGCGCCCAACGCTTTGTTCTGCTACGAACTTCAAGCCTCACCCACCAAAGATGGCTACCCCGCGCTACCTCACAGCGCAGAAGATCAGCCTTCTTGTTCTGACTCGTCTTTACTGCAGTTCAAGTCTTCCTTATTCCGCTACGATACCCATACTTTCCTTCATCTTGTCAAACAATCTACCCCCAGCACAATCCAGCGCTCGGCCACAGCGCTCTGCCACTTCCAATCAACAAGATACATCTTTCTCAATCGATGCCTTTGAAGATGTGCTGTCGGAACATGCGTCAAACATGCCGGGCAGAACTCTTCTCGATCTCTTTCTCAAGCACATGTGGGAAATGAACTCCTTCGATGCCCTCCACGCGCTGTTCGACAGTATCCTGGATCTGGTTACTCCACCGCCACCCGGCTCACAAGACGAAGAGTCGCTAGATCGGATCTATCTTTCCAAGACATCTCCTCTTGGAGCGTTCGTCCGTAGGGCACATCTGGAGTTTACAAGGCTACAGTTTGATGATTCGATGAAGCTCTGGTCTTCGTTCATCAGGTACAGGGCCCCAACAGCCCAATGGACAAAGAGGTTGGCTGGCCTCGCGTCAGGTGGCGTGGACATGGTGGTGTCTGAGATGGGCCTGCAAGGTGGCGATGATGTGTATGAGATCGCGTACGGACATCTGGAGGAGGATCAAGAGCAGGGTGCGGGTATGAGTCTGAATGATCTGGACCGGATACTGGATTTCCAACTCGACCGACTTCAGAGATTTGGAGACCGCGTTCCTGACGAGATGAAGGGCCAGCTCCGTAGTATGGTCAGCTCGTCGGGCATAGTGCATCGGCAAGCGCATCTCGTGCAGTTCTTCGATGCCTGGAAAGCAGGAGACTACACGTCTGCGTTTGACAACCTACACCGATACTACGACTATGCCATGCAGACGCGAGAGAAAATTCACTACCAGTATGCGCTGCTACACATGGCTATCCTACAAGCCGACTTTGGCTGTTTTGGTGAAGCAATTGCTACCATCAATGAGACAATCGCCACAGCACGAGAGAATCAGGACATGACTTGCCTGAGCTTCAGTCTTAGCTGGCTGAATCATATGGCAAAGGCCTACCCCAAACAGATGAAGGGTGTTGGTTACATGAGTATGCTGGGAACTGAAAGGGATGCGTTGACATTTCTGAAAACCAAAGCCAAGGAGGCCAGAATGTACAGTCTGCTCAGTGCAACTTTACTAAACGAGGCAAAGTTATCTCTAACAATGGTACGTGGTTCTCCTTCGAATGAATGGATCATCGGAGCTAACATCAATAGGGCGATTCTATACCCCGAGCACTAGAACACATCTACCAGTCCTCACACCTTAACATCAAGGAGAATGTCAACAGTTACGGTAGTCAGATGCTGCTGACAGCGACCCTTTATCAGCGACTCGGCATCCCGCATCTCGCCAACATCCATTGTGATCTTCTTCTCGATTGTTACTCACACTCCTGTCCGATCGAAGAACGTCTCCGTGCTATTGGTCGCCGAGCTTTCGTCATAAGCCAGAGCGGCCGCTATGATGAGGCCATCAAGATGCTCGAAGCTGTCGACCCCTCAGTGTACAAATCACTAAAATTCCATCAATTCCTGGTACTTTGCATTGGTCTTATCAAGCTCAGGAGAGCTATCCGAAGGTAACGTCCTCTCTACATAGATTCAAGTCCCAGTTAACAACTCTAACCTTTGAAGCAGATCCGACTGGTCAACCGCTTCCCATCTGCTTGAGACACTCAAGCCTTCAGCCACACCCTCCATGCCCTCTCTCGACCCGGAACTCTCCTTTCTTCAACACGAAACCTATATCGACTACCTTATTTCCACATCGCAGTTTCCTCTCGCCTACCAATGTATTTCTTCACTTGCTCAATCTCTCAAAGAAGACAACGCAGATGTTCAGCAGCGTATCTCGGTTCTTCTAATGCAAGCAGAGCTGTGGAGAAGAGTGGGTAGACCAGAGAGGGGCTTCAGTGTAGCGCTCCGAGCGGCGAGTGTTAGTTTCAGGACACGACTTGCAAGCTCGCTGTGGACTGCGGTGGGATGTCTAGGTGCAATATTGAATACGTTGGGAGAGTATCGAGAAGCGAAGAGATTGATCGAGGCTGTGTTGCCGCAGGTATGTTGATTTCTCATTTCCAGACACCGTGCAGTTACTTACACTGACGTCTATGATAGGCATTGGAAGGCGCAGATACTATGCTTACAGGCACTCTCTATTCACACCTAGCAGACTCGTGTATGGGCCTTGGTAATCCCGACGCGTCGCCGCCAACTTCTAATACTGGATCCCAACGCCCCTCGACACCCAAAGCAGGCGAGCAAGCATCAAATCGCACTTGTTCTGGCAATATTACCAAAGCGGAACTCTACGTCGATCGGGCGACGGAATGCTTCAAGAAAGCGGCATATTTGGACGGGGAGTGCGATCAGTTGATGAAAAAGGCGATTATTGCAAAGTTGAGGGGTGATGAAAAAGTGGCAGAGGAATGGGCTATGAGACATAACCTCGTTTGGGATGAGGGTTATGGATCGCAAGAGATGTGAGATTGACTACCAGTAGAATTTGTGTCACAGTCAACAATGCAGACACAAAGGAAATGTATTGCTGGTCTACTCTCAGCTTGCGCTCGTTGTGCTATATACACATCCAACCCCACACTTGGTCTAGATGCTGGCTCGACTGTTTCTTGATATCAATGTTTGAAAGCGTGCCGAGTAAGCGTTTACTCGTCCTTCTTGTGGTAGTTGACCTTGTCGTTCCAGAAGAGGGTCTATTTGCATGTCAGTACATATATATGTCATCCTGTGCCAAGGACATGTTACCTTGTCACCGTCTCCCCAGAAGTAGTTCTTGGTACGGATGTTCTGGTACGCGTACTCGGGCCTCTCTGCGCGAGGGTTCTCGTGCTCCTCGTGGGCTACGTGCTCCCAGTGAGCATCCCACCTGACCTTGGCGTTGACACTGGCGACGATGATGCAGGGGATGGCAACGCTATCGTAGAATTAGCATGTTTCCTTGCTCCATCAATTTCTCGTTTCAAGGGGTAATTCCAATGGCGTGGTCTTCCCGCGTGTCTCCCTTCGTCCACAATCCTCCGTCTCTCCCACGTTCCCCCCTCCTCTGAGTCCACACCCGCCTCAAGTAATCGTGTACTTACTAGAGCGACAACTTGCGCCAGAACTCGCCAGACTCGGCAGCGTGCTGAGCAATGTGGGCACGCTCGCGGTTGAACTCGTTGTCCTCGGCTCCGGCAAACTGCTTGGGGCTCTCGGAGCTGTAGTTGCGGCGGCCGGCGCGGGCAGGGGCGCGGGCGAGAGCCTGACGAGGCGCGGCACGGGCGAAGGATCGAGCGGCGAACATGGCGACGATTGTCCGGCGTGGTAGAGTGGAGATGGGGTGCAATTGGTGTTGGCGTGAGGTGTGACGGAGGGAGCTCGAATTGACGAAACAGAGGCTTGGCGGATGGGCTGATGCGGAGTTTCCCGATTGCTGTGTTAGCGTGGGCGAGCTCGGTTGCCGGGTAATGTGACGTCGTGTCGGTCGCGCGAAGTCGCGTTCTGTGGCTTGCATGCCCCGATGGGATTCCGTGTGAGTTGAGATTGTGAAGTGATGACGGTCTTCGTTTACATTCGTTGTCGCCCTCCATAGAAATACACGCCACCATGGTTCGCATCACCACCTGGAATGTCAACGGCATTCGCAATCCCTTTGGCTACAAGCCATGGAGTACGAACCGGACATTCAATGCCATGTTCGATATCCTGGAGACGGACATCGTCATCATGCAAGAGCTGAAGATCCAGCGCAAAGATCTGACAGATGACATGGTGCTTGTACCCGGCTGGGACTGTTATTTCAGTCTGCCAAAGCACAAAAAGGGTACTTCCCCATACTACGAGACGCTCGCGCTGCGACCTCCTGCTAACGCGAGTGAGGATACTCGGGCGTTGGTATCTACACGCGCCAGTCCGTATGTGCGCCTGTACGCGCAGAAGAAGGCGTCCTAGGCGCCCTCTGCCCTCCTGGCTCGACGACGTCGTACCGCGACCTCCCAGAATCTGCCAGCATTGGCGGCTACCTCAGCTCATCACAACTCGCCTGCCTCCCTCCCGATCTCGACGCTGATAGTCTCGATTCAGAAGGACGGTGCCTGGTGCTCGAGTTTCCAGCCTTTGTCCTTTTCGGCGTCTATAGTCCAGCGAACAGCAATGGCCTACGAGACGGCTTCCGAATCGGCTTCCTTACAGCGCTAGAGACACGAATACGGAACTTGACGAAGATGGGCAAGAACGTGATACTCACGGGCGATCTCAACGTCTCCAGAGATCTTATCGATACCGCTAGAGCACAGGATAACATGCTGGCAGAGGGAATGACGCATGAGGAATATCTGAGTACGCCGAATCGTCGAATCTTCAATCAGCTGTTGCTAAATGGAGTGGTGCCGGGCCAGCGAGATGAGGGGCGGGAAGAGCCAGTACTATATGATCTATGTCGAGAATTCCACCCCGACCGTGAAGGCATGTTTACCCACTGGGAGCAGAAAATCAATGCTAGACCAGGCAATTTTGGGTCGCGCATCGACTTCATATTGTGCAGTATCGCCATCAAGGACTGGTTCAAGGAGGCGAACATCCAGGAGGGACTCATGGGGTCGGATCATTGCCCGGTGTACGCTGTCACAAAAGACGTGGTGCCAGTGTCACTCGGACCAACAACAGGAGAGGAAGAGGTTAAGGAAGAGGTTCATATCTTGGACTTGATGAATCCAGCAGGCATGTTTAAAGATGGTGTACGACAACGAGAGTACGATACGGTCAATGACGTTCCACCTCTCAGCGGAAAGCTACTAGCTGAGTTTACGAAGAGAAGGAATATCCGAGACATGTTCAGCAAAAAGCCCGCTTTACCGAAATCTACGCCAGCACCGACGCCGACGGCTGTCGACAAGGAAAGTCCACCAAAGACGGATGTTACGTCGTTCACTAGTACGACCGTCGATGAATCGGACAGAGACCTGGAACTAGCGATCGCAGCCTCTATGGCAGACATGTCCTCGTCAGTCAACGGCAACCCCATATCAAGCCAGAGCCCGCTCAAGTCGGCTGAAAAGCGACGCGCTTCAGCATCCGCATCACCCAAGAAGCCAATCAAGAGAGGCAAATCCAGTGCCCCAGCCACTACTACCAAAGTTTCTAAGGGCCAGCAGTCGCTGAAGGGCTTCTTCCAACCGCAGAGTAAACCTACAGATGCAGAGCCACCCAAAGACTCAGTAGCACCTGCCTCTCCGGCTGCAACTAACGATGCACCTAGCCAATCCAGCACGGAAATGCCTCCTCCCCAATCGCCCATACTCTCTGACTCCTTTGACGCCGATCCGCGCGCCTCCCAAGAAGCGTCAAAAGAAGATTGGACAAAACTCTTCTCTAAGAAACCGGTACCGCGGTGCGAACACGGTGAACCTTGCATCTCGATGACGACAAAGAAACCTGGTATGAATCGTGGAAGGCAATTTTGGATGTGCCCTAGACCAATTGGGCCGACAGGGCACAAGGAGGTGGGTACGCAGTGGCGGTGTGGCACGTTCATATGGTGTAGTGATTGGAAGGGTAGCTGATGTCGAGAATGATACATGGACATGAAGGATAAACACTTAAATTTGAGATATGTTGGCATGCGGGTCACGGGAATTCCTGCCAGGAGGGCGATACGAGAACCCTAAGGGCACTTGCAAGGGCCGGAGGTTGCTGTGAGAAGGACAGGCAGAGCCGGAGACACGGATAGGCATCGCGTATATGGTATAAAGATGGGTATGGGGGTCACGTATGGGGCGAAAAGAAATAGGCTGGAAGTCAGACGACTGCTCATTATGTCGTATCAAGGAATTATACATGAATATAGGAAATAGGAAGAACATGTCCAGCCACGCATACTCCACTTTGGTTCTTATTCTTGTCTCCTCACATATATGCATTCTACCCAGACACAGTAAAACTAGAAATGCTGCGATGTGAGCTGTATTGTCCGGTCCTGAGTGGTATTAGGTGGGCGTAGGGAAATGGACATATATCGCCATAAGGCTTCACCAACACCAATACTACATGAAGATGCTCGAGTTAGTGAGATATACTTGCTGAAATTATCATTGAGAGATGTCAGAAGCGTTATCACGCTTGTGGCCATATTGAGGATGATGTGTTACCTGTCACAGAAAACATTCTATTTCAATTGTCATCTTGCAAAATCTTTTCGAACGCTCGCAAATCCTTTTTGATGTCTTTAAAATCATCTTGAGAAACGCTTGCCAGGCTTGACACAATGTTGCGCTGACAATGCTCTGGTCAGCGAACGAACCCCCTTTCTGAGCACCCAACCTAACACCAAGCTATGTTGTATGATCCATAGGTCTCATAAGACTACCTCAGAGTTTCAGAGTATCTGTTAGTATCTTATGAGCGGTTCACGTGCGTATCTGCGCACAGAGATGCTGCTCAACATACCTAGGTATGCGTCGCCTCTGGCAAGTAGCGAGACCATTCAAGGACTCGAGACACTAATGCGCGGCCACAAAGCACTTGATATCAAGATTCATGGCCACAGGGAGATATACATGTAATCTCTTTGCATCTAACAAATCCCTCAGTCTCACGAAGGGCTATTTCGGAATAATCTCAGGGGCAGGGTCAAAAACTCTCCTTGCTTAAACGCCACCGCCATGCAAGCCTATCACATCCTTCCATGCAGCCACATACGTTACCATCACATATCACGTAGACCTCCTTACAGTTCAACACATGTTCAAGTGATCAAGTAGATCAAAGCAAGTAAGCGAGTCACACCACATCACATCACGTCATGATCAAGCAAGGGCAAGCAGGTGAGGGGAAGGTTCGTGAATTTTATCTAGTTTCCATTTGTCTCTTTTGGAGAGTGATATGTTTGCCGGTTGCCAGGCACTTGCGCTGCATAACCGACTGCTATCTAAAGTACATCGTTTGACGAAATATACGTCCAAGGGGTATCTAAAAAGGTCGTTGGGGGAAAGGAAATAGTGACCGTCAACCGCATGGAGGACTTTGGTCAAGAAATCGTATGTTCCATGCCCGTTGTTCCATCATTGAGACCCATAAGCCTCTTCTTGTGGTATCGTGCAGCCGTGTGCACAATGCGGGGTAGTACAGGTCGTGAGTCGTGATCGTGAACGGGGAAAGGGGGAAAGCGCGCTTGATAGTTGGTACTGCTTCGTAGTCTCCCATTGAGAGTCTAGCAGGATCCATCATGAACGAGTGTTCTAGATCGACTGGAACCAAGTTTGTACGAAGGTAGATCAGTGGCAGACAAGAACTTTTGGTTGGGGCGAAACCAAGGGGTGCTATCAAAGCAAGGGAGTTGCCCGATCCGTAGAATAGTTGCAAGGTATGTAGGCGAGTCGAATGCGTTGCCGAATTTAAGTCATCAGCCTCTGGGAACATCGAGAAGCGAGAACTATACGCAATATGTGGACGGGAAATGAGTGACGACGTGTGGAGTTCACTAGTCTCTCAAGAAGCTCGAGTCATTGATGGAATGATGTGCGTGCTCTTGATAGATAATTTATGAAGACACAGTTCAGGTGACGGAGATGTTAAGCGTTGAAAACATCGTCGAAGGTGGGAAGGGTTGCATCCTCGTTGGCGCCGGGGCGGAAAGCATCGAAGTCGCTTTGAAAGAAAGCCGCGTTTGAGACGATGTCGTCCATCTCGCCATGAAGGGTGTCGTCAGAGACAGGTGTAGCGTCGATCAAAGTTGCGCCAGAAGACATGGCTGCATCGTCTTGGAAGTTGGGAATCGGGCTGTCAAAGTAACCGACAAGCTGATCGTAGAATGGAATGGGGTCGTAGTTGACAGCGGCAGGAGTGGGGTAATGGTCAGGCATGTACTCGCCTGCGCGGCCAGGGTCAACCCTATGCGCGTTGAGGATATCTTGTTCAAGGTTTGCCCTCAAGCCAGTAACCTTAGCGAGCTCTCGCTTCGCGCGGCGCTTATTGCGTGCAGTTATGCGACGGTCAGTTGCAGGCGCTACGGCGGGTGTCGCTGCCCCGGCGAGATTACTCTTCTCCGCAGTGGAGGTGACCGAATGTCCGAGGAAAGTTGGTGATGTGGTGTTGACATCAGCGACATAGGTAGATGCGTATCCCATTGACTGAACATAGGCAATAATGTCTTGAACAGATAGCGCAGTGTCCGAAAGTCCAGCACCGACGCAGGCAGACCTGGAAGAGCCATCATGGGAGATCGTGGGATCGCCCTCTTCGTTGATTGAGACAGACCATCCAAGAACCGCAAGGTATGACTCTGGCGCAGGCATGTTGAGGTGAGGGCAGATGAGTGAGAAGAACTGGTCAAGCGGAGCTCTGTCCTTGCCGATTTGGTCGCGAATGGCGGACCAGGCTTTCGTCATCAACGACCATAGTGACTTGTTTGGATCGGTCTCCCATAGGAGTCCGATGAGGTTGGAGAGCTTCTTCATGGGCCATGACTTGAAATGAGGGATTGAGATGTAGTAACCTGTAAAGGTCAATTGATTTCGCTGCGGTGGGGAGTAGTGTACTTACACCGAAATCCAACAAAGGCATTAAGAGCTTTCTTAGCTTTCTCTGGGGCAACGAAGCGATGGCGACCGCTCATGACTTGGGGAGCAAGCAGCAGCAGCCTCGCTGTAAGCGCAGCCTGTGCTGCGGGCTCTGGTATCAAACGGAACAACTGAACCATCTGCTTGCCACTGCGAGTTTGGAGAAATCTGTCGACCTCCGCCTCAGCAGGGTTGCGCAAGAGCCGTGAAACGAAACCTGCAGTGTCCATGGATGCGTGGGGTACTGTTGTAAGGGTATTGTAAATAAATTATTCAGAAAAGAAAATTGAATGGTTGGTGTTGGTGAGTGATTGAGAGAACAAAGACAGCAGTAGGGGCTTAAGGGCTTGGCGAGACAGGCAGCCGGCCAGAGCGTCAGTGTTCACCTTCACCTCTAGAAGAAGAAAAAAGATCGCAACTTGCGTTGTCTCATTGCCCCACTATATGCAGGTGACAGTCATTAATTGTCTCGAAGAACTCCGGGTCCATGTTCTGGTATGAAGCACTGCCGACCAACATTGGAGCGGCTTCTTACCTTCGTGTCCCGAGCGATACCCACAACAATGATCATGATGACACGCCGTTGGGCCTAGAATCTTGCGTGTTATCTGAGAGACTCCAATCTCTGACTTGACCTTTCCAATCTGCGATGCGTCCGTCACGAACCTTGACCACAACAACCCTGACCTCTCCTCCTTCGACGTAGCATTTGGTGCCTCCGTCACCCTCTCTTAAAGTTTCATCTGCTGCAGCTGTTTGCGAGCCTAACCCACCACCACCCCACAGTCCCTCTCCAACGGGAGAACTTGAGTACGTATCCTCACCACCCTGACCGAAGGTATTGTTGGCTAGGTGCTGGGCTTTGTACCATGTCTCTTCTTCAGAACCAGAAGGTACAAGCTCAGCAATTCCATTGATGGTGGCACTTATACGACTTAGGGACGCAGTGTTCATGCCAAGGAGGAGCTCAGCCAATGATCCAGAACGTGGCGCAGGACCCGATGGTGAGGGTGAACGACCTGACTGGTTTAACGTTGGAGGCCGATGAGATATCCAATCGTGTACCAGAAGAGAAACTACGGTATTCGCCTCGAGATTCTGTGTCTTGCGAGACGTTTTAGGTGTTGTCATGATAATGATGGGAGTTTGAGAATAAGGGGTGTTAGGTAGGTAGGTATAATTCATCAACGAGACATGAGGAATGTTGTCCGAACATGTTGCAAGATGGAGCTGTCCAAGTCTGTTAGAACTGGGCACGTACGTATAGGATGCGCTAGGGATGCGTTGTGAAGATGAAGCACGTGCCTGCATAGCGGATATGACAAACAAGACTTGATTGCATAGGTCTCAGAGGAATTAAACAGGCAAACAAAGAAAAGTAGCAGTATGCAGAGATGAGACATGGCGTTGAAAGTAATTTCCAAGATGGGAACATGAAGATGAGATGAATGTCTTTGGAGAGGACTCACAAAGCGGGCGTTCTGGAGGCAGGTAACCACCTCATCTGGCAAGCCGTTGGACATTGCGAAGGTGAGCAATGGATGGACGGCAGTGGTAAATGAAGAAAAGGGCGCTGCCAGAGGTCGACAGTGCTGCAGTGCTTGATGGGTCGCGTGTAGATGGTAGGCAGAACTTGACGGCGGGAAGGATGACGTTGCATGCTTGCCCCGTGCAGCATCTCCACCGAACCACCCGGCATTGCGCAGTCCGACCACAACACGACTGACTACGTAGACAACGGCCACTACGATATCTACGCCTACAATGGCTGCCCCGCCCACAATTCCGCCTATGGAAAGCACCGATAGCTTCAACCCCGATCTAAACAACGCATCGTCCCCTACCCAGGACGGTGCCCAACATTCGCCCATTGAAGATGCAACTCCCGCTTCGCCCGAACAACGGACTGCGCCTCACGATGCGCAAACGCAGCAGCGCGTCCACGATATCCTGCACTCTGATGTGGGCGTTGCGACCCTTCTCAACCGCCTAAAGGCTAGCATCGCGAGCGCCAGAGTCAGTGACGGCCTAATCGACTCGACTGCACTCGGATGCGCTAACACGCCCGGCAGGACTTCGCCAGCTTCCTCAAGCGCCGAGGAGCCTTAGAAGAGGAGCATGCCGGCAGCCTCAAGAAGTTGAGCCGCTTGACCCTCGATGGCGTACGAAAGCCCGATACGCGGCACGAGAGCTACCAGACGCAGTTCGAGCAGGTTCTCCATGCGAACGAGCGCATCGCCGACAATGGCACCCAGTTCGGCCTTGCTCTGCACGCCATGCATGAGAATCTGCTGCAACTATCCAACAAGATGGATGCGAGCCGCAAGACGTGGAAGCAGCAGGGTCTCTCCGCAGAGAACAAGGTGCAAGACGCCGAACGGCTGGCCGAGAAGGCCAAGGCCAAGTACGACCAGCTCGCTGAAGACCTTGATCGCGTCAAGACAGGCGATACTGGCGCAGGCAGAAAGTTTGGCTTGAAAGGACCCAAGTCGGCCGCTCAGCACGAGGAGGACCTGCAGCGCAAGACACAGGCGGCAGACCAGGACTATGCCAGCAAGGTGCAGACGGCCCAGGTTTCTCGTAAAGAGCTCGTCGCGACTCTGCGTCCCCAGGCCGTCACTGCACTGCTGGATCTTATCAAGGAAACCGATGCCGCGCTCACAATGGAGATGCAGAAATACGGTAAGTCTGTTGTACCCCTACGTAAATCGTCACTAACACTGCGGCAGCCTCGTTCAACGAAAAGCTCGTCGTCAACAACGGCCAGGTTGTCAGCCCACAGCCGCTGAAAGGCTCAACCGCTCAAACTCCACCCAGCATCAACCAGTTAATCTACCAGATCAACAGCGAGCGGGACTTTGACGAGTACATCTTGAGCCATGCATCTAAAGCACCTATGGCCAGATCGGAGCTACAGTATGTGAAGCACCCAACACAGGCGGCGACACGGTCACATCCAACACCACCAGCGGCTTCAATTGGTAACCGTCGTGCCTCTATGCAGCAGCTGCAGAGTCAGCCGCCGCCCTCATTCTCCATGCCACAACCGGACGCGAATCCTCTGTCGCCCCAGGGCCCTCCTCCTCATGAGCCATTACAGCAACCCTCATTTGGAACTACCTCACAGCCGCCGTCTTCGTCACTGCAAACGCAACCATCGCAGCCCCCAATACCACACTTCACTAGCTCGCCCTACTCACCTGTCACGCAGAACCCATACTCCCAGCCAGACTATCCTCGTGGACCCGTTGGCCAGGCTACCGCACAGCAAACCAGTGGCGTTCTCTACAATAATGCTCAACCCCCAGTGAATCCTGTCTTTGGCGTGACTTTGGAAGACCTTTTCCACCGAGATGGCTCCCCTGTACCCATGGTGGTTTACCAGTGTATACAGGCCGTGGATCTATACGGATTAGAGGTAGAGGGTATCTATCGTATCCCTGGGACTTCGTCACACATTCAGCAGATGAAAGCTCTTTTCGATAGTGGTACGTTATGGTGAAGATCTATTGGCGATTTTAACTAATGCTGTGCAGATGCTTCCCAGGTGGATTTCCGTAACCCAGAAGCGTTCCAACACGACGTGAACAGTGTGGCTGGATTGCTGAAACAATTCTTCCGCGAGCTTCCTGACCCTTTGCTTACTCGCGAATTCTACGGCAAGTATATCGATGCTGCACGTATCGATGACGAGACCATGCGCCGAGACTCCATGCATGCGTTGATCAATGCCTTGCCTGATCCGAACTATGCGACGCTTCGTGCCCTGGTTCTGCATTTACATCGTGTGCAGCAATCTTCTGAAGTTAATCGTATGAGCACTGCAAACTTGGGCATCTGCTGGGCGTAAGTTGTCGCCCATCGAGATTTACGTGCATCAACTGACGTTATCTAGGCCATCCATAATGGGACCTCACAAAGGCAACAACATGGCCGACGCCGGCCTCCAAGCCCGCGTTATCATAACTATTCTGGATAACGTACTCCAGATATTCGACGAGGATTAAACATTCATGTTCCCAGGGACACAAGTTTTTTTCTGCCACGATGCCTTGGTACCTATCACATTCTCATTCAATCTCGAGGTGTGCAGTGCGTAGCATATTGTGGTCTTTATCTTTGCGGGACGGTTATCGTATTCATAAGTGGCATTCCACATACGGTCGTAGTAGAGCATGGGTATGTCAAAGACGATGTGGTAAGAGAATATGGCAGTTGCTGTAATTCTGGAAGCATTGGCTGTGGCAAGTACGATTGTTATGATTGGAAGTAAGATGCAACGACTCTCGTGCTGAGTTCGTGCACACATCTTTGACCTTTAGAGCTATATGAATTGACTGTAAAAGAAAGTTCAAGACTCGGGACTTGAATTGCATGACCAAAGTTAGTGGTAGCAGCCGTGATGCTTTGCAGTAACCTGCTAAGGCACCGTGTTTGTAGGTATGAATCGTCTTGGGTACTGTAGTGGGGAAAGCTTGCAGTGTGGGTCGCGCTTACCCCAGAGCCCCATCTACACAGCGGCACGCTAGCGGCTTGACAGGGAGAGCTGCAGTTGATTGAGGGGAAGCTTCCAAGCCACCCACCCAGACCGAGCCAAACACGACCCTCACCACCATTACTCCGCTCTGCACACGCTGTCAGAAGCAATACTCAAGTTGACCTCGGCCCCGAGCTCGAATTCTGACACCACCATCATGCTCACACGTCGTGTTTGTGCCAGCGTGCGCGGCGGCATCCTCTCCCCGCTATGTGCCACAGCTGTCCGGTCTCAGGCATTCGGTACCGGGCCTCCGACACAGAGCCCAGTCAGAGCTCCTACTCTGGCAGACATCACGCCTGATAGTGCTGCTAGCTTCAATGAGAAGCAGAAGAGCTTCCGTGACGGTCTGGCCGCAGCTCAGAAGCGAAAGGAACAGGAAGAAAGTCCGTCGCCTACCACCCACTTTGGGCGACTCAAGAGCGCTAACTCGATCAACTATAGAAGAGGCTCGCGCCCGTGAGCAAGAGAACGGCAAGAAGAAGGGCGGTGCGCTGTCATCTCTCATCTACGGTACCCCCGAGGGCCGCGAACTCGACAAGGACATTGAGCGCAGCTTTTCTCAGGTCCTGGCTCGCGGTAAATACGTCCACTCGATTGTGTTCCACGAAGTACAGCCAGACAAGGTCGAAGAATACACTGAGCTGGTTGGAAGTTGGTATCCGAAGATGGCTTCTATCCCCGAGAACAAGGTCCATCTTGTAGGTAGCTGGCGGACTGAAGTGGGAGACTGCAACACTTTCGGTAAGACTGCGATTCGCTCCCGGGGCTGTAGTTGTCACGTGTACTGACTATGCGCTATAGTGCACATCTGGGAATACCAACGCTACGAGGGTTATCACGAATCGCTACACAACATCCAGTCTCACCCAGAGTTCCCTGAGTTCGACGCCAAACTCAAGAAATTGATCATGTCCAAGAAAAACTCTCTCATGCAGGAGTTCTCCTTCTGGCCAACAACACCACCCCGCCAACTCGGTGGCTTATTCGAACTGCGCTCGTATACACTGCATCCAGGCAACCTGCTAGAATGGGAGACACATTGGAGACGTGGCTTGAAGGCTCGGCGGGAGGTCATGGAGGGTGTAGGTGCTTGGTTCGTTCAGATCGGCGATCTCAACACAGTACATCATCTATGGCAGTTCGCGAACCTAGAAGAACGCAAGGTTCGCCGCGAGCAGAGCTGGAGCGTGGAGGGCTGGGGCGAAACAGTGCACAAGACAGTGCCGCTCATCCAAACCATGAAGAGCAGGATTTTAATTCCTTGCTCCTGGAGCACTGTTGCTTAGGCTTCGATCAGACCGAGCTGGCCCCACACACCGTGTATCTCGGTATACAACGCGACCATACACTGCCTACAGTAGGTGATCGCGATACATGCCTAGCCACAAACAAGAAGGAAATAGGTTATGATACTCCAGAATGATGCTAGTCTGATTGGCGGAGTTGGAAGTGGTTTAGCATGTGATGCTACTTTTCAGCAAAGGGTCATACCAGTGCTAGTTACAAATTTGCGAGATAGCCTCTGACCAATATCAAATGATGATAGCAATCCTGCTTTTTTGTAAAACACCCTTGGATCGTGTATGACAGGTATGCTCCTTGCTCAACACATACGGTTTGCGCGCTACCGTAAAGGGTTGGCAAAACCGGGCGGCCAGACGCTACGTCATACGATGTTGCGCTTGGCACTCCACCCACAAAGCAACAACAAACGCCGCCCAAATCGTTTTCGCTGCCAGAACCCCACAACAGCTCGCCGACAGCTGCTGGTCAAAAGAGGAGCTACAAATCATGGTGTACATACGACAGGACAAGCTACCGAAGCTCAGGGAGTACAAGTACTCTGGCGTGGATCATAGTCTGCTTTCGCAATACGTTCTCAAGCCCTTCTATAATCATGTGGTCATAAAATGTTTTCCCATGTGGATGGCGTAAGTACTACTGGTGTCTCATACAGAGCAATGCTAACGTGTATCAGACCCAACCTCGTAAGTTTGGCTTGAAGCGAACATTATAGTCCCGCTGCAAATGCTTGCTTTTCCACTTACACAACTCCACAGATAACTCTTTCTGGTTTCGGATTCGTCGTAGCCAACTTTCTTACTCTGCTCTGGTATACACCAACTCTCGACCAGGATTGTCCGCCTTGGGTATACGCCAGCTGGGCGATCGGACTCTTCCTCTACCAGACATTCGATGCTGTAGACGGAAGTCAGGCCCGAAGGACCCGCCAGAGCGGGCCTCTGGGCGAACTGTTCGATCATGGAGTCGATGCGATCAATACGACATTGGAAGTTCTATTGTTCTCTGCAACGATGAACCTTGGCCAAGGCTGGAAGACAGTTCTTACGCTATTTGCATGTAAGCTAGCATAGACCCGTTACCCGCCTAGTTTTGACGGTCTTGTTACTAATTACTGCAGCTTCGCTGACCTTTTACGTGCAAACGTGGGATGAATACCACACACATACGCTGACTCTCGGAGTAATTTCCGGACCAGTTGAGGGTATCATAACGTTATGCATCGTGTATGCATTAACAGCCTACCTTGGTGGGGGTAGCTTCTGGCAACGCTCCATGATCCAAAGTCTCGGAATCAAAGAAGGCATCATCCCGGAAATTTTCTACAACATGGCATGGAATGAGTGGTATATGGTCTATGGAGGTGTCGTGCTCGTGTTTAACACTGTTTCGAGGTATGAACAATCGAGTCAATACGGAAGAGCAAACTGACAACCAAACAGCGCACTAAATGTAATGAAGGCACGTCGTGCCCGTGGTGAAAAGACACGCGTTGCTCTCCTCGGTCTCCTCACCTTCGGCTCCGCCTGGGTCCTTATCGTTGCATACCTGTACCTGCAGCCAATGATCCTGCACCACCATTTGGTACCTTTCATCTTCTACGCGGGTCTCATCAATGCGTATTCGGTCGGTCGCATGATCATCTCTCACCTCACGAAATCACGTTTTCCGCGAGGCAACGTGCTCATGTATCCTCTGATATACGGAGTCATCGACTCGCTCGGACCTTGGCTGCAGGAGCACATCGGAGTGGGCTGGCCAAGTGCCCTAGGCAACGATGTTTACCAAGTCGCCTTTGTGTTCATGTGCTTAGGCCTCGCTGTAGGTGTACACGGAAGCTTCATCGTGGACGTCATCTGGACAATCTGCGATTATCTGGACATTTGGTGTCTCACGATCAAATACCCTTACCAGCCAGTAGAAGAGAACATGGAAAGGAAAGAGCAATGATAGGCAGGCATGGAGCCTCACACGAAGAGAGGCATCGAAAGGGCAAACGAGGCCAGACTGGTTGTACCAACTGTTCAATCTGAAGTTCTTCTGCACGCCTGCTGGCGTTCACACTGGTCTTCGCGTGGTGGAACGGTTGGCTGACATATTCCTCATGAGGTCTCACAGCCGACCATTGTATCTATGATGATTAAGCTTTAATATCACGTTTCCAAGGACGCGATATTAAAGCTATATTATCACAGATACAATGGTCGGCTGTGGAAACTTAGGAGGAATATGACAGAATTATGCGATAACTATATAGATTAATTTCATGAGATAAACTACTTATCCTATTCTGACGAGTCGTTGTGTTGATGCTGGTAGCTCGCGGCCGTACCTTGCATTCCCTGCAAGTGCGACGCTAGACCGATGTAGCTCACCTCCGCGTTGGTCTCCGCAATCACTTGTCAACTAAAGTCAGGACTGACTTCCTCAACGCAAAGATGTCAAACTTGGGGGTCAACCTGGCTGTTACTAAAGACGGTGAGACCTACAACAAACTACAGCGCCCTGACGGTTACCTTATATCGACACAGCCACCTCCTACAAGCCCTCCGGCAGCTTCTCCAACGACATACAGCGGCAAAAGGAAATGCGCGCAAGAGGAAGTACCTGAAGTTAAGCGCGCCAGGATCGAGCGCAACACAGCGCACTCCAAAAGACGACCACGCGTTCTGGACTCATACCAAGAGTATGGAACACGGACGGTGCTACCCGGGCTCGATGGCGAAGAGCAGTTGTCCGACGAGTCTACGAGCGAAGCATTAGCATACCTTCACAGTGTCCGGTGAGTACTTGTTTCGTCGCTTGAGAGTCGCTCTTGCATATTTGGCATATTGAGTATATTGCTTACGTGTATGACAGGTCCGAAGCATCAGCGATTCCCACGTTGCTCGTGGCGCCGAACAATTTCAACGCCGGTGATGTTGATTCAGATGATGACGAACCGCACTACACAACTCCTGCGCACAAGCAACGCGTCATATATAAAGAGGGAACTTGGATTGCTGTGGATAGAGAACACGATGCTGCTAAGTGGGAGGAAGACCCGTCCGTTGTTGATCCTCAACAAGGTTGCAACAACATGCTTCTTCAGCGCTTTCAGAATCTCCGCATCAAGCTCGCTGAGATCCGGAAGCATAGACAGGTATCAAAACCAGCAAAGAAGTCTACAAACACATTAAAGGTTGGAAAGTACCAATGGTCGGAAATCATAGAGAGCAATTTCCCAAACTTCGAAGAGGTCGCCGACATGGATGAATCGACGCTGTATATTGCTCTCCAAGGATGCACGTTAGCCTTGGGACGATCAGTCGAGGTATCTCGTCAACAGAGCTGTTGGATATGGACTTTGTTAGCCCTGGTCGGAGATTTCGGAACTTTGGACCATGAACGCGTCAGCAGGATCCGGGATTTGGGACTCGGTGCTGGTCGACTAACGCGGCGACTCTGCACGGATCAAGCGAAATCGACGCGCAATGTACCAGAAGACAGAGATACCAGATCAGACGTTCCCGATTTCAATACCCGCAACGAAGAGGTTTCCACGAAAGAAGAGGGATATAATCCAAGCTGTGTTTCTGACGAGAAAGATGTTGTATCGCACTCTGCTCTTCCGAAGTCTGACGACGTCGTGCTGGCCCAAGACACAGTAACTGAAGAGGCGGATGATTCTGGCGCAGAAATGATCATATCCGAAGACGAACAACAAACCGAGGGTGTATTGGATGACGGAGGTCTTGAAAAAGCTCGGGCACGTCTTCTTGCACAACTCGGCGATCGCTTGGTACACTCCCAGATGCCCGTACCTGATACGCCGCCAACACAAACCTTCCACCATCTCTCGCGAGCCGAGGCTGAGAGACAGCGGCAAGAGATACGCAGAGGAGTGAATTTATGCGATATGACTCCTGGAAAATCGACACCCGCTTCCGGACCGCCAAAGACAAGATCACAGGCCATGACTCCATTGACCGAGAGTGACTGGAACACCAAGGTAGCCATCGACATGATTCTGACGGTAGTAGCAGAGTGCTACGGACAGAAGGACCTGCTAGAATTCCGAGCAGCATGGTAGCTGCAAGCACAGCCATCATTAGATACCCATGCATCAAACTAATTATTGTAATTCTATGACTATACTTTTGCTATGGCTGTGACGTCGGTACGTATATGCACGGGCCAAGTCGCGGAATAGAACGATTCTTTGCACATGCGCGCTTGCTCTTGGGCGATTGAGTCACTTTCCAGGTCCATGCAGCGCACTTCACCCCACTTTGTCTGCCCCGCGCTCTTCCAAGACGCCCTCCGATACACTTTCGCATTCCGCAAAGTCAGCCCAAAACCTATCCGCCTTCGCGTTCTCGCACCCCGCCGCCGCTTCTGCACACAAAATTCGCTTATAGGCTTCGACGATATGGGCAAAGAAGACAAGAGCAAGTCGTTCAACCTGAAGGTGCCCAAGGGCACACGCGACTGTATGTCTTGCTTCTATGCGCGCAAATGATTGACTGACTGTCCAAGGGACCGGCGAGGATGCCGCACTTCGCGATCACCTGTTCCAGACCGTGACGGAAGTCTTCAAGCGCCACGGAGCCACGACACTCGACACGCCTGTCTTCGAACTCAAAGAGATCCTCAGCGGCAAATATGGAGAAGACTCGAAGTTGATATACGATCTACAGGATCAAGGTGGTGAGCTCTGCTCACTGCGTTACGATCTTACAGTCCCGCTTGCACGATGGCTCGCCATGAACCCTAGTGTGCAGAACTTCAAGAGATACCAAATCGCCAAGGTGTACCGTCGTGACCAACCGGCAATGACCAAGGGACGTATGCGAGAGTTTTACCAGTGCGATTTCGACATTGCGGGCTCGTACGACGCCATGATTCCCGATGCGGAAGTCCTCAAGATCGCAACCGACGTCTTCGAAGCGCTCAAGTGGGACTCATACACAATCAAGATAAATCACAGGAAGATCCTGGACGGCATGTTCAAGGCAGCTGGTGTCAAGGACGAACTGATACGGCCAATCAGCTCTGCAGTGGACAAGCTAGACAAAGTAAGAAGAATAACCATAGTATTCTGTCAGTTGCTAACGCGTTGCAGCTACCATGGGTTGAGGTGAAAACAGAGATGGAGACCAAGGGACTGCCTGCGGACATTGCGGACAAAATTGGAGAGTGGGTACAGCGCAAGGGTGGAGACGATATCATCGAGTATCTCAAGACGAACGAGACTCTCTCCAAATCAGAAGATGTCATTCAAGGTGTTAAGGAGATGGAGCAGCTCTTCGCATACCTCGACGCTTTTGGCGCCCGCAAGAATGTCTCCTTCGATCTCTCACTCGCTCGTGGTTTAGACTACTACACTGGTCTGATCTATGAGGTTGTTACAGAAGGCTCGGCGCCGACTGGGAAAGGCCAAAAACAAGAGATTGGTGTAGGAAGTATCGCCGCAGGTGGTCGTTACGACGGGCTGGTGGGCATGTTCAGCGGCAAACCCATTCCCTGCGTTGGTATCTCTTTCGGCATTGATCGAATTATCAGCATCATGAAGGCCCGCGGCCAGTCGACACAACGCGCCAAGGACGTAGATGTCTTCGTTATGGCCTTTGGTGGCAAGGGCTTCACCGGCCTATTGACGGAGCGTATGCAGGTTGCTCAAGAGCTGTGGGCTGCAGGCATCAAGGCCGAGTTTTCTTACAAACTGAAGCCCAAGCTTCCACAACAATTCAAGCAAGCTGAAACAGCAGGTGTTCCGCTCGCCGTCATTCTTGGCGAGGACGAACTCAAAGACGGCAAGGTCAAGATCAAAACCCTCGGAATCAAGGACGAGAACGACACTGAGAAGAATGGTGTACCGGTCGAGCGGAGCAACATGATCGACGAGATTAAGAGGAGGCTACCAAGCGCGGCTTGATTGTCTTTGACGGGCCGGACATGCGGACTGAGAGCGCACTTATAGATACCCATACATAGACTACTTTCTACCGGTTCACTTAATCGGGTGCTCACAGCAGTATCCGCGAAGGACTAGGCATAGGGATAGCCTGCGACGACAAAAGCCTGGACACTCTTGTCCTATGGTCTCTGGCATGGCGTGTATCTCTCTACTTGGGTGGGGCACAGAGTTTCCTAGCATTACCTACGTGGGTCATGATGTACATATACGCATTCGGGGTATAGTGAGCTACACGACTGTAGTGCTTCCCGATAAAAATTCGTCTGGCGTTCTTGCTGCTCATGCGTTGCCAATGGCACCGAAATTATGATGCACATGTATATGAGGAAAAAAGTAAAAAAGATTTGTTTAATCTATGCAGTGGCATCAATGGAGTTCTTATATACAGATGTATAACGAAAAGAGAATTCCGTACCCCACTGCCATGGGTCTTCACTTGGAAATTGGGTAGTGGACAGCAGTTTGCATGTTTAGTAGCCATCCTTGCCCCACTTGTTGTATGTGTCGTGGAGCTCCTGCAGTCCTCATCAGTACAGTCAACTTTCTGGCTCACAATTGGCTCCAGCTTACCTTGGGGAGAGTGACATTGGGGATGACAACGACGTTAAGAGCGGAAGGCGCATCCTTCTTGACGCTGGTGTCACCTCCAGGGTGGTACTGGTAGGGGCCTGCTCCGCCATCCTGCTTCCAGGGCTCACTGTTTGAGGCCTTGGCGACGGATCGTTCCGACGAGGCGCTGGTGGGAGAGCGGGCTTGCAATTGTCAGTATGCGAAGGTTGGCGCCCGAGGCACAATCGAAATGGCAGGGAGCTTACAAAAGTGCCATCCTGCAAGACCGAAAACGCCGCTCATGATAGCAAAGAGCACCTGCAGGAAATCAGCTGTCCGTCTCATATGTTCCGGCGGGCGTGTCGGCATCGTACGTAGAGCTCCGGGTCGCGCTTTGCTCCTGTCTTGAGGGCATCCTTGCCGGCCTGTCTCTCGCCCTCAGCGGCGGCGCTGGCCCATCGTCGGAAAGCGGGCGTAGGGCGGACGACACGCGGGGCGGCGCGGAAGGCCGAGCGGGCGATGATGGAGGACATGGTGGGGTGCAATTGGCGTGGGTGGTCTGCGAGAAATGGGTTGCGTGCGTCGCGGGAGCAGTGGTTCGATGTTGAATCTCGCGGACGCCAAGCTTCGCGGCTGCGTCACAGCGACGGCCATTCCGGAAAGAGACAGGCGGACCTTGCAGTGCGCCGGGCAACGTCGAAGGGTCGAGCATCAACTTTATGCGCCCCTTTCAGCACAATCACACGTCTTAGTCGACTTTTCCATTAACCTTTGGCGCCGCCGCCCTTCCATTCACTCACTTCCAGTCGCTCCTTCCCCTTCCGCCTGCCGTCTTCGCCCACCTGCGCTCTCCGTACCCGTCGCGACGACGCGCTGAAATCCGGTCGCGCCTCCCCTCCAGCTCCAAGTTGCAACGATTTGATGTCATGCTGCGTGTAGAGATAGTGATAGCGCCGGCAACAACAACGACACCATGGCCATGACTCCGTCCGAACAGAAGCGCAGCTCCACTGGCAGCCGCGTGCTGGGCATGACGGGCCCAGCAGGAGAGCCCGGCCTGCCGCCGTCCCGGCCGTCGTCCATTGCGACTGCAAACTCGGGCAGCCAGAACAGATGGTCGCAGGCCAGCCCCGCGCGACGAGGCGGCATGAGCGTCGCCGGCAGTATCGGACACCAGAGTCGCCCAACGACATCGACGAGTAGAACTCATGTTCCGCTGGCCGCCCACGGATTCTTTCGCCCCATGAGCTCGCAGCGTCTCCAACAACAGCGCAACCAGCGCCCCACCTCCCTCCTCGGTCACAGCTCGCTCTACTCAGAGGCTACACACGAGGAGGGTAGCAATCCGTACCGCCAAAGCACAGGGTCGACACAAACAATCCGGGGTGCCCCGACGCTGGGCCTCCACCACGAGCATGACCCGCAGTCTCCGCCTTCGCGCGGCACAGACATTACCGACAGAGACATGCCTGACCGCACCACTGCCAACACCACGCCCACAGGCGCGGAGACAGTGCGTAGTCGTGGCGAAAGTATTACACCTCTGCAGCGGCCCAGGCCTCAGCATCTCGACCTATCCAACACCCATGGCCATAATTCCAACAAGGACCCAACGCCCAACAAATCCCCTCGTTCTTTTGGATCCAGCTTTATGCTATCTAGTCGCGATGGGCGCTCAGCTCAGATGCGACCCCATCAAGGACATGAGAAGCTTACGTCCGCCGAATCCTCCCCTAGGCTAGCCCGCAAGGAAGCTACCAAAGAAGCAGTCAAGCGGGAGTTGGGCAAGAACTATCAGTACTTCTCTGGCAATACTGCGTTTTGCTGGGGCGGCAGGCTACAAAATACGCGAGACCGGCCGGTTAACGTAGCCACGGCTATATTAATCATTTTACCTGCTGGTCTCTTTTTCGGGTTCTCGTTCGTACACCGTTCCCTGCGGCTGCTGTCACCTATGCTAACTATCATTACAGGGCACCTTGGCTATGGACCCACGTTTCTCCTTCGATACCCATTCTCTTTGCATACTTGCTTCTAGTTTCCATTTCCTCGTTTTTCCATGCGTCCGCTTCGGATCCCGGCGTATGTCATGCACCCTCTACATTCTGAACATCACTGACTCTTACAGATACTGCCCCGGAATCTACATCCATTTCCTCCGCCTAATCCTAATGACGACCCGCTCAATCTCGGACCTCCCACCACTGAGTGGACCATGGTCGTTTCCGCAACCGGCACCAATGCTGCTATGGAAGTGCCGACGAAGTACTGTAAGAGTTGCAATATCTGGCGACCCCCACGTGCTCACCATTGCCGTGTGTGTGACAACTGCATTGAGACGCAAGATCATCATTGCGTCTGGCTCAACAACTGCGTGGGACGCCGCAACTACCGTTACTTTTTCGTCTTCGTCTGTGCCACCACCTTGCTAGGGCTTTTTCTCCTAGGCGCTAGCCTGGCACATCTCTTGGTCTGGCGAGCACAAAATGGAGCATCTTTTGGTGAGGCTATTGATCGATGGCGTGTGCCCTTTGCCATGTGTATATATGGACTCCTGGGATGGTCATATCCCTTCAGCCTTGGTGTGTACCATCTCTTCTTGGTCGGCAGGGGCGAGACGACACGTGAATATCTCAACTCGCACAAGTTCCTTAAAAAGGATCGACATAGACCTTTTACACAGGGCTCAGTCTTGAAAAACTGGATCGCTGTATTGCAACGACCGCGTCCGCCGACATATCTGCACTTCAAGAGAAGGTACGAGGAAGGCGATCAGAGGTTTGGCCCGCGCAGAGATAAACGCACTGCACCTTTGGCTCCAGAGCAGCAGGGCGGCGGAGTGGAGATGCAGGATGTTCGCGGGTCGGAGGCGTTCCAGGGCCCAAGTAGCAGGTCTGGACATGACGCTGCAGATGCGACTGTGGCATGAGACGACGGTTCTGATCAGCTTAATCATAGATTAGCCCATCTTAAGTAATAACTCCTTCATGATACGCGATTGCATAGCAAGGCACCATTCGACCACTTGTATGCATGGACTGTGGTTTTATTTCAATGTGCCTATTTACCTAGAGTGTTTTTTTCTTCAGTGAACTTGCACCCAGAGGCGTGCTTATATGTGCTAGGGTTGAGACGGAGTGCTAGGGGTGCTGGTGCTGGTAACACTGGATAGACAGGGACGGCCTAATTGGCTGACTGACTAGCTACATGTGTTTACCTCCAATCCTCCATCCGTCCATCCATCTCCTAAGTCCGGCTCGCTGCACCTGCCAATGCATGCTCACCTTTTCTACTGAACCGGATTAACTGTTGTGCACGTTTCTACGCCTGCCCTCTGCCTACTGCGCGTAGACTTTGGCAGTGTTGCTTCGTGAGCGCCGTTAACCCGCCCAAACCGTCGACCTCCTTCGCGCGTCAGTGCCTCGCCCCTCAAGACAACGACCGCGACGCGTGCTGCAACCCTCCTTCTCCGCTACCATGGCCGAGCGCGATCACTCACCCACTTCGACATCCTCTACCCTCTCCAACATCACGGTGCAGACGGACAAGCACGGCGATGCTCGCGCCACGTCCAGCGCGTCGCCCTCCATCTCGACGCCTCCTACCAGTCTCGGCGACGAAGCCAGCGTCATGTCTGAGATAACCAAGATCGAACACGCTGTCGAAGTGTACGAGGAGGCTCCTGGCTTGCAGATGACTAGCGACACAGCAGCCCCCGCGCAAACCACTGCGCCCGATGCCGCCAGCAGTGAGATCCGCCGGCCCGCGAGGGCCTCGCGCAAATCCGTCACCACGTACAATGTGCAGATTCTCGCCGGAACAGCCATCCACACGCCGACCAAGTACCTCGAGAAGCATCACAAGAACGTCGTGCATGGCTCGCTTGAGAGCATTGCGAAGGCGGAGAATGCGACACCTGTACGGAAGAAGATGCTGAAGCGGAAGTCCGAGATGACGGATGCCAGCGATCAAATCGAGGAGCAGCTGGCTACCGAAGCTGCCCAAGCAGCACGACGTCGCACTTCCTCGCGCGTGACGGATCTTCGCAAGGAGGCCTTCCGCAACATAACAGGCAATAGTTCGGACGGAAGGGCTTCCAATCAAAGCACTCTACGACGTAGCACTTCAGAACCTTCTTTGAAATCCAAATCAGCTGCTTCCGCGGCTTCTTTGAAGCGCTCTCGCGCAACAATGGAAGATGGAGGTCGCCAACCTAACAACCAAGCGCAGGAAGAGAAAATCTTCTCGAAGCCCAAGTCGAAAGTCTGGCTCAAGCAGGGTCTATATGTGGGCCAGGATCGCGACTTTGATCCTCGCCTCTCAGAGAGCCAGAACCGCGCGAAGAAGAGAGCCAAGAAACCAGGGAAGGCTCACAGTTTACCCCTCCCGATGTTTGCTTGCGAACGCCTCTTGAACGAGGACCCCAAACTTGTGTTTCGCGACTTCAAATTGCCATTCGACACTTACAGCCCTCTACCCAGGAAAGTCAAAGTCGACGGCTGGGTTAAGCTCAACAAAAGTAAGACGACCGCGCTGTCAATCTGGTGAATGCCACTAATGCCTTGTAGACAGATTCATTGGCGACGCGTCTGCACTGTGGAAACGCGACAAGCAAGACTCTTCCCAGTGCTATTGCGATGCCGAAGACGGCTGCGGAGAAGCCTGTCATAACCGGATCATGGCATACGAATGCGATAACACCAACTGTCCCCTTCCTCCGGAATTATGTAACAATCGGCCATTTGCAGAGCTCAAGCGACGTGCTAAAGGCAACCGTTACGATTACGGCGTGGAGGTTCTCGATACGAAAGACCGAGGCTTTGGTGTGCGTGCTATGAGAACTTTCGACCCCCACCAAATTATCGTAGAATATGCCGGAGAAATTATTACCCAGACTGAATGCGAGCGACGCATGAAGCAGGTTTACAAGAAAGACAAGGTGAGCTGTCTATATCTTTGCTTGCCCACTTCTACTGACCCGCTACAGTGCTATTATCTTATGAGTTTCGACAACAAAATGATCATAGACGCAACCCGTGGAACGATTGCGCGTTTCGTCAACCACTCATGTGAACCTAACTGTGAGATGATCAAGTGGACTGTGGGCGGAGAACCACGAATGGCACTCTTCGCTGGTCCTCGAGGCATCATGACCGGCGACGAGCTAACCTACGATTACAATTTCGAGTAAGTCATTTTTCACAGCATACTCGTTGGACCAATCTGACATTCGCAGTCCGTTTTCGCAGAAGAATATCCAGGAATGTCGTTGTGGCACTGAGTCGTGTCGAGGTGTCCTCGGTCCCAAACCGAAGAAACCCATTGAGGAAAAGTCCATAGCTTCGGCTCTCATCGCTGGCACCAAACGCAAGCTTCAAGATCTGCTGGGTTCCCGGAGATCCGGTTCTGAAAGCACTCAAAGCTCCCCCAAGAAGCGCAGAATGCTTCTTGGTAACTCAGTTAGCACAAAGGCAAAGAATGCCCTTGCTCGATCAGAGTCTGCTCGCGAGCGAGCTGAAAGAGAGGCAAATGAGCTGTCGCGCCAGAATGCGTCTCGCGAGAACCGCGCGCTCAAACGCTCCAGTTCTGGTAACATTGATAAACGCACACGATCAACCAATTCGCGGGCGGTGCAACCGTCTACTGTCATTCATACCCGACGCACAACTGTCACCTATCAAAGGAAGGTTTCTAGGCCTGGTGCATTGAAAAAGGTTAAGCCCTCTCGACTACAATCGACGCTTAAGAACAGAAAGGCACTTCGTTCTCAACGACCAAGCACGCCTACTCGTGATACGGACACGGACATGCTGGAATCAGAGGAAGATGCTTCACCGAACATAACTCCTGCATCTTTGCGCAGTGCAACGAGGAAATCACCCCTTGCTAGTCCCATCTCCCAAGAGGATATGGCTGCAGTGAAAGGCCGTGTGTCTCGCAAATCTTCGATCCGGAGTGTACGGGGAAGGTGAAAGATCTATTATCAACTTCCCGTATACCGCAGACTTGTACCAACCTACGTTCTGCGGTAGTACTTGTCCAAGAGCATCGATTGATGTACTCTTACTAGGCTCTTTCCAGTGTTTTTCTAAAGGATGTGGGTAGATATATGTACAGATAGTTTTTTCCATTATCAACTATGGAAAGTGGAGAGAGACGGCTTCTTGCCTCAAGTAGCTGTTGTGATACGTTTTAACAATACTATTATTGTGTTCTGTTTACCTAGAATCTCGTTCTCAAAGCTGGCTTCTCTTTTGCAGATAGAACATTCTGCTAGTAAGAACTACAATGAAAGCCCGAAGTGATTTCTAACGGAATCAAGACGCCCTGTTCTCTGACTTGGCTGGGGGGACGTTTCTGGAATTCAATGTTCCTCGCACGGGCCCGCAGTATGCAACGGCGATTACCTTATCACTCTACCTAATAAGATGGCAGCTTTAATCTGCCAATCAAAGCATTCGCTCACGGCCATACGTTCTGAGTCAAAACACCCTGCTTCGTGGGGCCATGACAAGTGATTATGGTCGTACTCCGACATGCTTTGCCTATTACAGAGGTACTAAGAGCTACCTAGGTAGGCTATCCATCACTAACGTCTGCGAACCTTGCTTTTCCTTCTCAATAATTACCCCAATCACCATGTTGTCAGTCAACGATATTGTCGTTCTTCCCGTCTCCTGGGATCATCAAGATAGTGTTAAACTCCGTACCACCCAGCGAACCGAGATTACCACCCTCGGAGGTGTAGACCCCGGCACTCCACCATCAGCCGCTGACATTCCAATCTTTCTGGTTGCTTATTGCGCTGGCGTTCCAGTCGGCTGCGGCGGCCTACGCCCACTGTCTTCATTAGATAGTGCACTCAGCAATGCTGCTGAAATCAAGCGAATGTTTGTTGACCCATCATACCGAGGGCCGATAAGTGGGAACAAAGGCTTGAGTCTTTCCATTGCGGAATTGATACTCAACAGGTTGGAAGACGAGGCGTTAGAAAGAGGCTGGTCGACGTTGCTATTGGAGACTGGTACCTTTTTGGTGAAAGCAAGACGCTTCTATGAAAAACGTGGGTTTATTCAACGCGATATGTTTGGAAACTACAACGAAGCAGACAACAGTGTCTGTTACGAGAAGCGGCTTGATCCAAACCTAGTGGCGCCCGTATCCTCGTAAAGCTGCGATGGTTCGACTTCTGCATCGGCATAGGGTGTTTGCAGGATAGTCATAGATTCGCGGTAGTATGGTAGTGTAAAATTAACGTCATGCTCAAACAAACATTCAAGTAAGCAGCATCGACACATGGAGGCACAGTTTTCACGCTTTGATCCCAAGCATTCAGAAGCAGAGGACGTTTGAAGTGGTCAAGTATTAATATTATCAAGCTCTATAGGAAAATTACTACCGTCAAGAGCTCAACTCGACCCGCTACTAATTACATGAATCAAAGTTTGTAAGAAGAAAAACCATGCTGTTCGAAAACACGACTCCGATCGTATAGCCGCATGTAGTGTTGATCATTGGTGGTATCGAAAAATAGTCGTGTTTGTCGAACCGTTATCGGTGTTGCAGCAAGGCTGTGAGGCATGTTGTCTCCAAGTACCCGTCGATTGGCTTGAGTACTAGACATAATCCTCTGTTGTGTCGAAAAGGGTGGGAAGAATCGAAGTAAGGGGGCAAGCCAGAACCCGTTAACATGTAGTTGTTGCGTTTGTCCAACTACCATTGGTCTCTCGAAAGACCGTTTAACGGCGGCTAAC
This sequence comes from Alternaria alternata, assembly GCF_001642055.1. Classification (NCBI taxonomy): domain Eukaryota; kingdom Fungi; phylum Ascomycota; class Dothideomycetes; order Pleosporales; family Pleosporaceae; genus Alternaria; species Alternaria alternata. The sequence goes on along the minus strand of NW_017306190.1, from coordinate 262,676 downwards.
AGTGCAGCCCCAGCCACCGCCGGGGATGGGGTCTCCACGTTGGACTGTGCAGCCGCCGCCAGGAATGATGTCGTTACGCATGACGGTGCAACCACCGCCGGGAATGGGGTCGCCACGCTTGCTGACAGTGCATGAAATACCAGGGATGGGCTTGGAGGAGAACATCATGTTGACGTTTCGATTGATTGGTTGGTTGGTTGGCAACTGGTCAAGAAATGTTTGGAAGGATTGGAGTTGCTAAATGACTGAATGTTCTTATGGCCTGGAGTCAGATGGGAGAGGACAACTGCCTCCTTTATACATCGTTTGCAGCGAAGTACACAGGACGAAACAATGAAGCTAACCTTATGGCTATCGATGCGAAAGGTCCAGAGCTTGCTCGCGATAAGAGAACACCGAGTCCTGTTACCCTTACTATTGTTCGTAGATTCGCCACTACTATTGTTCTTATACATGACCCGTTGTGCCAAGGTTTTGGCTTGTCATTGTACGAACACCTCCCTTCCTGTTAGCAGTGATAACAAAGAAAAATTAGCAGCAGAAAAGCGCCTCAATGACCTTTGTATCGATGCTCCGGTAATGACGTGATCTGGATGACCGGCAAAACATAGTAGTGCAGGCCTGGACGCTCAACGACCTCAAGAACGAGTCAGTTGTGGTAGGTTTCGATGCCCTAGGTATACCGATTTGGCTGTCATATCTAGAACTGGCCATCATGTGCGAACAGGCAGATCGTAAAATCTTCACATACTGCATATCTTACGAGTCCAGGAAAGCGAAGGAATAATCTCCGCACAGGGAATCGTTAACAATATGGCTTGTAACTTTGAGCGAACCCAAGCATGTTGCCAGCAGATTGTTCAGCTCAAGGAACAATAGTATAGTACCTTCAGGTAGATGCTTCTTGAAGAGATGTTGAAGACAGATGAGCGAGTGTTCTGGCAAGTCATTCTCCCGTACCGTTATGTAGCGCTTGATGCTGTAAGTCTCCGGTGCTTTTGGACAGAAAGCGAAACCCCTGCATATGCATGTTTTGCATGCCAAGAAGATGATCGTTAGTTCGATGGGGTCTATGCTGTTGAAGGATTATTTGCTCCGATATGATATGCCGTAAGTCGTGAGAGAGCCTTAGGGTGCGTGCGACTTCCAATGGCGGGTAGCGGGATGATGACTAAAGATTCCACGTCATGCTAACTGCTGCAAGTTAGGAAGACATCATACCTCTACAACGAACTCTCAGACGACCAACAGCAATGTACGCGACGAAATTACTTCCTCGCTGCGGCTACCGCCTACCTCTACGCCGCGCATTCCAAACCGCTGCTGCCCCTAACAGCCGTGCCTCCGATTTTGCTTTCGCTTTCGAGTAAGGCGGCACGCCATCGGCCTCTCAATACAGCAGCTGACGGCTGTCAGTATCGACGGAGTACTCCTGAGGAGTTCGGACGCATTACCGCGAGCTCGAAAGGCCCTCACTTATCTCCAAACGCAGCGCATTCCCTTCATACTCTTGACCAATGGCGGCGGCAAACATGAATCCGAGCGCGTGGCCGAGTTGAGCAGTAAACTGGACGTGGCTATCGATACGTCCATGTTTGTCCAGAGTCACACCCCCTTTGCCGACATGAACGACCTAAAGGATAAGACAGTCATGGTTGTTGGTGGAGTGGAGGATAAATGCAGGAGAGTTGCCGAAGCATACGGGTACGATAACATGCAATTACGTTGTGCCGCAACATTCTAACGAAGTCGCATAGCTTCAAAAACGTTGTCACCCCTGGCGACATTCTAGTTGCTCATCCCGAAGTATGGCCTTTCTCCCAGCAATTGCTATCATACTACAAGACCTTCACTCGACCGCTGCCGACCCCAATCGATGTTACCACACCATCGACCTCGCTTCGCATCGATGCTGTCTTTGTGTACAATGACCCGCGGGACTGGGGTTTGGATGCGCAGATCATTAAGGATGTTCTGTTGTCAGAGCGTGGCATCATTGGGACTCTGTCAAAGAAGAACGGCAACCCTGCTTTGGAGAACCGTGGTTATCAGCAAGACGGGCAACCACCACTTTACTTCTCGAACCCAGACCTACTGTGGGCGGCGAAATACCACTTACCACGCCTAGGCCAAGGAGGATTTCGCGAAGCGTTCGAAGGCATCTGGGCTGCAATAACCGGTGGCGAGGCACAAGGTGTCAAGCTGCAAAAGGTCGTGATGGGTAAACCACACCAACCTACATATGAGTTCGCAGAGAAGCGCCTGATAGCGCATCGGCATAACATAATGCAACGCTACGGTAGTCCTCTCGGGCATCTCAAGCGTGTGTATATGGTCGGTGATAATCCGGCGAGTGATATTGCTGGCGGTAATGATTACCGGAGCCCGTACGGCACAGACTGGGCTAGTGTGTTAGTAGAGACAGGTGTCTATCAGAAGGGCACAAAACCAACACCTCAGCCTCGCAAGATCGTGGGCGATGTCTGGGATGCCGTTTCGTGGGCTGTTGAACAGGAAAACTGGGTATCTTCAGCTAACACTCCTTGATGCTATGCTACAATACAAAATTCCGCCATGCTATGCACAAAAATAGGGTTGAGAAATCTCCATATAGAACATGGGTGGAGTAACCCGCTAAATATCAGGTCTACTGCTCATCTGCTTGAGCTTTGAATAGAATTTCAATCATGATCTATTGTTGCCCCACCCACTGCACGAACCTATGAAGCAGAAATGTCAGTACTCAGCACACAAGTTAGGGTGTTTAACTTACATCAAATCGCCGGGCCCGAGATTATTAGCTCTTGCCACCGCTTTGCTGTCTTCGATGATTCCAGTTTCTAGGTTACGGGCATAGATGTCGACGTTTTTGCTGAGTTGATTTGCGACCGCAATCAACGATCCATTCTGGTTCATACTGAAGTGGCGAGGGTACCATCCCCCTGATTTTGCAAGCTGGACAAACGATAGCTTCCCGTCGGCTGACGGTTTGAACGTCACAAGTGAATCACTTGGAACTTGAGTGCTGTTGGTTGGGTCCGAATTCTCTACTTTGAAAACTGTGCCGTTACGGTTTGCTGCGATCAAGAACTTGTTATCAGGCGAGAGCGTCATCTCCGAAGCGAACGTCGCTGGTGGGACGGTTTGATTGCCGTATGTGCTGACCTCGTCGACTTCGGTAAAAGCTAGGCCACCCTGCTCCAGATAACAAACTTCGTAACTAGTGATTTTGTTGCTCTTCTCATGGACTACAAAAAGGTACGTCTTTGTAGAATTGGAACCTGTCCAGAAAACTGCATGTCGCGGACCGTATCCTTGCTTGGATTTGAGTGGCGCATGCTCTGTGAGCAAGTGGCTGACAGGATCGATGCAATAGACGTGGACTGTATCTGCACCGAGACTGGGGAATATCATGTATTGCCCCGTAGGATCGACGACCGCTTGATGGATTTGCTCAGGCGCCTGGAAGGTGATGTTTTGCAAAGACGAAAATTTGTTTTCCCCATCGATAGTAAACAGTGATATGGCTGGCTCGGGTCCGTACTGTTAGGTTTACCATAAAGTGAGTACTTGATCGGATAAAAATTTGAGAAGAAGGAAAGTTGTACGTACGTGAGCAAGGGCTAATGCGGATTTGTTATTGTAGGACGCCGAGGATACTGCTCCTCCCAGCACACTGGTATTGGACACCTTTTGGAGGCTGCCGTCATCACCAAGGCTCAACATTGTGAGACTAGCATTGGCAGCTGATTCGTCTAGACAGACTATCCTATCCAGGCCAAGGGACGCATCCAACCATGTAGGCAAAGTTCCACACTCGTGGTTCTCTTGGGTAACTTTCATCGCATGGCTAGAATTTGCGCTTGTGCTAGGCAGTACTTCGAGCGTCTGGATGGCGCCAGCATGAGTTTCATTTCCGTATGAAGCCACCAGCAGCCGGTCGGCAGCTGCTTGCCCTATAACTGACAAAGCGATGAGTAAAGTGTTCATTGTTGGTAAGAAAGAAGACTCGGAAGTGTTGAGGTAGCCAGAAATAAGCAAAGTAGTATTGTTTTTCAGGGGCCGAAATTTATGTGGTAGTGATCAGCAGAAGGAGCGTTGTCGTCGGTGAGATTTTTATTGTATGCGAGAGAGATATGAAGAGACTATGACACGCAAAGAAACACAATGTAAGGGAGTGTGAAATAATTCTTTGTGAGAATTCATGAACATTCACAGCGTATGTTTCCATGCATGTGTATATGGTGGTGCTCCTTACATGTTTCACATTGATCGCTATCAAGCATACCAGTGGTCTTAGGTTTGTAAACGCGGCTAGTTCTGGTTGGCATGTCAGATTTGAAGGAGCGGCTGTTACATGTAACAGAGTGTGACGGCCCTTTGCTGACGATTGGCAGGGCGGGGGTCGAACATCATTTGTGGTTCGGCCCTATTCGGAGATAACAGGCATTATAGTTCGGCGGCGAACCAATAGTCGCGCTAGTGCGTCATATTCCATCTCTGCGCGGATGATGGCGCGTGTATACTGGCGACTTTCCTCACGAGCCACGCATTCCCACACGCGACCGTGCTAGATATGCCTGCCTCCATTACCAGTTATGCAAACTATCTCCCCAGCGAACTACTTCTTGAGATCTTGGCTCATTTCGAAACGCTGGGCAAGCTTGAGAGGCAAACGACGCTAGCCCGCTTCTCAGCAGTCAATAGGTAATCGTTGCACTGACAATTCAGTCACATAAGCTTACAAGACCAGACAGTGGTATGATGTATGTAAATGTCTATCTATTGGACATTAGATGTACCGTAACTAATCTCGCTGCCCGAATAGGTAGCAGTTCAACCGTTATATGAATCACCATATCTGTCTGGAAGCGCATACGAACTCTTTGTTCGCACGATATGTCCTTCTGTACTAGCTCGCATCAAGGTAAGTTGCATCAAAGGTAATCAGTGGTATCTGCTAACTTGTTATAAGCCGACAGCGTTGGCGAGTTTGGTGAAGTCCCTTGACTTATCCCACATCGTACACCAAGGCGCCAAGTCCACAACGGCTAGATTACTAGGCCGAACGAGAGCATCTCTTGAAGTCTTTGTAGCACCCCAAGCTAGCTTTGCGATTAATTGCTGGGCTAGTCTAAGCAAATGCACTCGACTGCGCGTTCTTGACCTGAGCCTGTCAGTAAGCCCCAAGTACATGATGCATTCGGCTCGTAGACTGACGCGCAATTTCAATATCAGGGTGTCAGAATGTATCAGCTTCCAAAGCCTGAACCAAACCATACGGCAGTTGGGAGATTTGCGTGAGCTTTACTTGCCTCGCTGTTCGTCGAGATACGAACCACCAGCGACACCAGGTGGTCCCAGCATCCGCTGGCCACCCAAGCTTGAACATCTTGCGTTATCCGGATCAGTCTCGGGTCAGTTCCTATGGGACATGTTACGACAACCAGACAACTTCCCACCGACGTTCTCCTCACTAGGTATCTACCATAGTCCTGGGCTAGATCAGTATGTCAAAGTCACGCCTCGAGAAAGTCACTGGTTGACTGAACCTGATGAGCGCAATGCTGATTTTCAATTCACAGACAAGGCATCAGGCCGCTGCTCAACAGCTTAGCTGCGTCGCTGACTGTTGTCGAACTGCGTGATTTGCCAGCCGTCAAGCAAGGTCGACTGAACGGTGTGCTAGACTGGCTACCTAATTTGGTATCTCTGACTATTGCGCTCGACTATATTGACAGTCGGTTCGGAAATATGCCACCAGACTTTTCTCCGGCGCGATGGCAAGAAGCCAAGCCACTGTACAGCCTCACCCTTGTCGCCTGTGGACGAACTGGCGATCCGTCACGCAGCTTCACCATGACCGATCTTTTTACCATGATAGACGAGCGTTTCTTAGGCCGTCTACGCTATTTGAGTATAGGATGGAGTACTGAGTGGCAGAGTGAGGATGAGGTTTTGGGTGCGCTGGATTCTAGCATAGATGACTTGGACAAGGAGAATTGGTTGGAGCGCAGATGGCACTATCAAGATTTGGATTTTACGGATACGAGAGACATGGAATACGAGCAATGGAGAACAAACACAGCAATGGGTAGAAGGATGAGACCGCGATTTCGACTTTTGAAAAATCGATGACTGGACTACTTGGCACGTTGGATTGCGGGTCTAGATAATTTTCATTGCAGCCAGCTCAAAAGTTTAAGCCTTTCAATAGGCCTATACAAGCTACTGGTAGCGGTCAAGTAAAGAAACAAGCTGTCTATGTCGTTTACATCGCATATGAGGAAGGGCTCTCGTCCAGCGGTTGGTGAATTGGTATAGTGGAGAAGTCGAGTCCACCTTAGGCGCTGCCGTTAACCTTCTTTCCTTGGATCATACCACGGACACCGCCCTTGCCGCCAACTTCACGGATGATGGCGTTTATGCTCAGGTCGGCGCCAATGTTAATTTGCACTTCAACCTTTCCTCCCTTCTTCACTCCACGGACCGCAGCCTCGCTTAGCACTTGGCCGACCTTCCATGTCTTTTCCCTCAGCTCTTCCTCCTCCTCTTCGCTGTCGTCATCGCTATCATCGTCTTCCGAGTCGTCATCTTTCTTTTCAGACTTGGGCTTTGGTTCTGGCTTCGTGACCTTGATGTGTCGTGAGCCTTCGGCAAGTTTGATAAGCACATCACCACCCTCTCGTGGTGTCGTGATGGTTGCAGTGCGTCGAACGGGGAGTTGTGTCTCAGTATCAACAATGGCGTGGAAAACGCCGGAGGATTCGTCACCCGAGATGCACAACACACCAACAGCGGTAGAAAGATGGGGCGTAACGGTGACCATGGGGTGAGAGCTTTGTTCAATGTCCTCAAGCTCGAACTCCTGGATGAGGCTGGCCTGAATGGCGGCACCGCGGACTGCCAGTTCCGAAGGGTTGATGGCGGATGGGGATGTGGAAGGCGCGAGGACAGTCGTGGAGTCTGGGAAGGCTGATCGTACTGCCGAAGCAACCTTGGGGGTATGTGAGTTACCACCAGCCAATACAATCTCAGAGATGTCGAGAGGGTCCAAGTTGGCCTTCTCCACAGCTTGCGTTACAAGACGAGTGAAAGCGGCGAACAGCTTGCTTCCCAGGAGATCATAACGGGTACGGTTGATGGTTGCGGTAAAGTCAGTGCCGCCCACTAAGCTCTCTACGGAGAAGTTGGCGGTGCTACCAATGGATAGCGCCTTCTTGACGGCTTCGCACTCGAGCTTCAGCTTGGCCAACGATCGGTCGTTCTCCCGGGGGTCACCTGCCGACTTGTGTTTCTTGAGGAACTCCTTGGCAAAGTGGTCCATGAGCACTTGGTCGAGCTTGAAGCCGCTAACATCATAGTCGTGTAGAGTGGCCAGGATAGTGTAAATGCCACCACGGGATGCGACCACGGCGACATCCGAACGAGTACCACCCAAGTCAGCGACAACGACGATCTTGTCGGCTAGCTTCGCATCAGGTTGGGCATCGTAGGCCAGGACAGCAGCCGTGGGCTCGCTGATGAACTGCAGAACCTCAATACCAGCATTTGTTGAAGCCTTCTTGAGAGCCTCCTTCTGGGCGTCGCTGAAGTTTGTGGGTACGGTGATGACGGCGGCGTTGACGTCCTTTCCGAGGTAGTCAGAGGCAGAGCTTCGCAGTCTCTTCATGTGGCGTGTGGTGATATCGATAACGGAAACGGTGTTTTCCTTCTCTTCTTCGGTGTCGCGAATGGTGAAAGCCACGCTGTCTTCATGCTGTATGGGGTGAGCCGACTGGTGGCATGGCGAGGGGTCTATCGATTTGAAGCTTCAGAGCGTCAGTCTCGTCGGACATGGAGGGTTGATCAGGCTGCCTACTCTTGTCCGAGAAAGTCGCGGAAGTAGGCGACTGTGTTCTTCGCATTGCGGACGAATTGGCTCTTGGCCTGTCCACCGTGGAGTTCCTCTCCTTCAACGTAGGACAGAGTGGAGGGGATCTGGCGATCTGAGGACAAATTAGCAATGGAGGGGATCCAGGGCGTGGGGCAAGCAGCATACCTCCGTCTTCGTTGGCGATGACCTGTGCTCTGCCTTCCTGTTATGTGTCAGAAACACTCAGAGAAAACGGCTATAGACATGCATTACGTACACCGCTGGTAAAGGCAATAGAGCTGTATGAATTGCCAAAGGATATTCCTATCGCGACTCTCTGCGCGGGGTCCGCTTGCGCACTCATCTTGCGCGGGTATACGTCGTTTGGTTACGTGAACGGGTTTCGAGTTAGAGTGAGACGATCGGGTATTGACGAGAAAGCGGTAAAAGTGGAAGAATTGAGGATACCCGACTGTGGCTGCGTTTGTAGCGCGTGTGTTTCTGCGCGGCTAAGAAATTCAGAGTCGTGCATTTTTCTCGGAAGCGCACGGGCTTCTTCGGAATGAGCTCACTATACCTAGGATTGCACATGTTACCATGTACTCTACCAACAACCAAGGAAACACGACTCGGCAAGCACCACCATGGCAGCGTCAGCCACAATTGTCCTGCCGGGCGACGACATCGCGAAGAGCGCCCTGCCTACAGGCACAGGCAAAAAGAAGACGCTCACCCTCGGACCAGGTTTGCGACACACGCCGCCAGACACGGTCACTGCTACAATTGCGGGCGCGCTCGTGACAGACAACAAGAAGAATGCTGCTTCGGTTGAATACAACACTGGAAGGGTTAGAAAGCTCTTGTTGCGCCTTGCTTGCTCTCGGCCTGCTAACACTCGTCACAGTACCTTCCTTTCGCGGGCGACCTCGTCATTGCGACTGTCAATGGTTCTGCCGCAGAGAACTTCAACTGCCTCCTTACCCCGAACACACCGCCTGCGACCCTCCCCCATTTGGCCTTCGAGGGTGCGACTAAGAAGACACGACCCCAGCTTCCTCCAAACTCTCTGGTGTACTGCCGCGTTGCCAGCGCTGGCAAGGATCTGCCATCAGAACTCACCTGCGTCGATCCTTCCACAGGCAAGAGTGAAGGACTCGGTCTTCTGAAGGGAGGCATGCTGTTCAAGGTGAGCCTGGGCATGGCTCGACGAATGCTTGCAGCACGTGGTGGCATAACTCTACTGCAGACCTTGGGTGCCAAAATCGGCTTCGAGGTCACAGTCGGTCGAAACGGACTTGTACACGTCGACGGGGGGAACATAAAGGCGACATTGGCAATAGGGCAGGCTATACAAGAGGTGGATGTTGCCGCCCTCGGAGACGAGGCACAGAAAAAGCTAGCTGCTGCGACTTTGAAACAATGCTGATGGAGAAATCATGGCTGTCATATCAAAATTCGCAATCGCAGGATGGATGGGTATCGCGATTATTACGCACGTCGGTCCATGCATGTTATGACTGAACACATGCAGGCTATCAACCGTTGGGAACAATCATCTGCAAGGGGTATCAGTGTGGTTTTGCGCCCAATACAGTACGCATAAAGGACGGGCACCTCTGGCACTGTAAACATAGAAATTACAGAGGCCGTACGTCACCGGATCACGTTGACTGCGACGTCCGGCCGCACTCGATGAAAGTGTGGGTTCTAATGAGCGAAGTTAAATGGGGGCAGAGGGCTTCACTGGAGGCATGTCTGAAATATTCCGACCATGCCCCCAAAGGCGGTATGCTCCATCGAAAGCAAGTATGCATCGGAAAATAGCTACTTACTTGAATAGTCGCATCCACAGACTAAACGGCGAGTATGTATAATATCTTCATTGTCTCTAGTGTACAATTGACTCTGCTGGTCGTTGACTCCACGAGACGCGACATTGCCCTTACATCAGCCCTCAGTATCTCCTCCATTCCACAACTGTCGGATTTTCATGCGATGTGTGAAGATCTGGACCAACCTTTTACTGCGTTCCGCGTACACGTGCAGTATCAAGTCCATGTCCATTCTGGTAACCCGTGTCTGCCAAGCATTATCAAGCAGGAGTTTTATCACTTCCTACAGGCAGAACGATCTTAAGGTACAACTCGCTGTGGGTCTCTGGGGAAGAGACTGCACATCCGAATGTTGGGCAGTCCGAGCCAGAATTGAACAATCCTCTCTAGACCGAAACCTCCTCCAGCGTGCGGTGGGCAGCCATACTTGAAGCAGTCTACGTAGTCCTTGGTTCCAGCACCGGCTGGATCAATTGGAGGATCATGCTTGCGCATCTGCTCTGCGAGGAGCTCCGAGCTGTGGATACGCTGCGCGCCAGAGAGAATTTCCTGACCCCTCATGAACATATCGTACGAGTTTGAGAGAGCGGGGTCGGCAGGTGATGGCATAGTGTAGGCGGGACGGATAGCGAGAGGGAATTGGTCCAGGACGTAGAAGTCGGTGTTGTACTTTTCCAGGACGAGACGGCCAAGCAGCTTTTCTTGCGGGGTTCTGGAAACGTTAGTCGAGCCTTGGAGACTTTCTTCACCACACTTACGTTAGATCGTCGTAGTCGCCCAGCTCTTCTCCGGCTTCGCGAAGCATCTTAATACCTTCTTGGAAAGGAATTCTAGGCACGTTGCCAGACTGGGGAAGCTTGAACTCATCGACATGGTACACTCCTCTTACGAGTTCAGTCTCCTTCCGGTACCGTGAGTTGAGCTCGTTGAAAATGAAGAGCATAAGGTCCTCCAATACGCCCATGACTTCGTGGTAGTTTTCTTGGAATTCCATCTCAAGATCCAGTCCTGTGAATTCGGTCAAATGACGAGCGGTGTTAGAGTTCTCGGCGCGGAACACAGGGCCAATCTCCATGACTTTCTGGAAGCGGGAGGCGATCAGCATCTGCTTGTAAAACTGTGGTGACTGAGCAAGATACGCGGGACGACCAAAGTACTTCAACTCGAAGACGTTGGCTCCTCCTTCAGAGGCAGCACCACTAAGTGCCAGGTCAGCATCTGTATTGAGCTTTCGTAGAGATGACCTACAGTATCTTTGGGGTATGCACCAAGACGAAACCCTTCTTTGAGAGGAATTCCTGGAACAAGGCGCATACACCGCTCTTGATCACGAAGATGGATTGGTTGATCTTCGCCCGAAGATCAATCGTCCTGTTGTTTAGCCTCGTGTTCAGACTGACGAGTGGTCGCTCGCCACCCTCCTCCTCTTTCTGGTCTTCTTCGGTGGCAGCCTCGGTTGGCATGGGCCGTTCAGCATCGGACACCTGAAGTGGTAGCGGAATCTCCGCAGCAGCCTCGACGAACAACTTCTGGATGTGAATCTCGAAATCGGTGATACTGGCGCTCTTAATGGGCTCCTTCACACGCTTGACTATGCCCGTAACGACAAGTGTGCTCTCGGTGCTGACGTTGCCACAGAACTTGACCATCTGCTTGCTCAGCTTCTCGCTGGCCGCAACAACAGCCTGCACAGTGTTGAGGTTCTGTCGCAAGTTCAGGAAAGCGAGTTTCGCAGACTGAACCCTTGCATTCTCCACCCAGCATCTGAATGTGATCTCCTTGTCCTCATTGCTGGCGACATCGGCAAGCTCGGTGCGTGGAGTTCCCGTAGGCTTGTGTTCTTTGGAGCCAATGAGGGGAAGTTCGCCGTATGCGCCTACAGAGACGTCGGCGGCATCGTCGGCCTCCTTCTTGGTACGCTCAGCAAGTTCGCGGGCTTTGGCTGCAGCTTTCTTCTCTGCCTAGGCTATCGTGAGCATTATGAACTTGAAAGGAAGGGGATTCTACTGACCTTCTCTTTCTCTTTCTGCGCCTTCTTCAGCGCGTTCTTGGAAGGCGGCTCGGCGCCAGTAGGTGCGGCGTCACTCATTGTGGTAGTGTTGGGGATTTCAAGTCGCGTTGTGCAGTGGTCAGTCGTATCGTGCGGACGACTCACATTTCCATAGTGGGGCAGTCACAGCCCCGCTACCCCCCGCGGCGTCATAGCCAATTAGTGGCAGCCCGCCTGGCTAACATCATCGAGGACGTGTGTTTGAACTTGTGTGCAATTACTAATTGATGTAGCCTGGGTATAATAGAAATTGACAGTCCTGCTCGAACCCAATGCATTCCTGACGCCCAGCAACAAAATAAACTGCTGTGCTCCACCGTCTCAAAAAAAGTCAGGTCATTGAGACGACTTCACCAAAGCGACTGCATTCCTTTCCCTCAATCTCGGACTCTGCGAGGAGTCGTCAGATCACCCTCAGCCGATGATAGATGTTCTGCTAGACGCGGCTGTACTCGCGTTCCCATCCCAAAGTTTCACTGTTTTATTGACAGCTGAATGCTTTGGTTCGTGACACGAGAAGATATTGACGTGGGTGTCGTTGACGGCCGCTGCGGCAATCATCAGTCGGTGGGGATGGAAGGCAGTAACAGAGATGGGAGCAGATCGATCCCGAAGGAAACCCGAGTAGGGTTCAAGGTGAGATACGGGTTGACCGTTGTTTAGGTTGAAAATCTTCACACGGTGTCGTTGCGTGCCGCTATCGATGTCAGCATGTTCCAGTCAGTTTACAGTTTATGAGCACTTACGTAGCGAAGACCGGAGCGTGCTCATGGACGCTAAGTGTCCTGAGCGTGTCGGAAGTCGCTTGTATAGTTTTTACACTGCGGTCCCAGCGGATATCCCATAGCTTGACCTCACCGCCGCGACAGCCGCTCACAAGTTCACGCTGACCACCACGCTGTAGATGGACGTTGGTGATCCATTGCTTGTGCTCTTTCCAGACCTTAACCATGGCGGTGGCAGGCTTTTGGCGCTGATCATATACTCGTATGGCGCCATCACCAAAGCCAGCGACGAACACATCTCCTTCGACTTGATCAGAGGTCAAGGATGTGATGCAAGAGCCCGAACGCGCCGGGAGATCCTACTCTAGTCAGCTAAGATTTCAAGAGACGCAGAGAGTGTAACTTACATTGGTGCATACTTCGGTCCCTGCGTTCCATACGCGGATGACCTTCACGTCGCCAGCGACCAGAATCAGACCTCTACCCTGCTGCCAATCAAAGACTAGCCCGGCATTCTTGTTGCTTGAAACAAGATCGGTGAGGGCTCGGAATCCAGTCACTAGTTCCGTCTCTCCTTTACGATCATAGTTGCGGAAGATCTTGATGACTCCATCCGAAGACCCAGTCATTAACAGGGCCTGATCGTCTTCGTTGATGAATCGAACGTCCGTTATCTTCGACTCGGGAGGGTTCCCGTTAGAAAAAGAATTGATCCTGCTAACCGATTTTGAGTAATCAAAGATATTGACGGTGTCCCGTGTATCTGTCACGACTAGATGATCTTCGAACTGATGGAAACACATTTTCGCAGGTTGGCTGAGATTGTCAAAATACCCTCGGGGCACGTCCCAGCGGTTAGAGACAGCAATATCCTTCAACGGCTGAGTCTCGGCAATAATCCTGTCGTTACGGTTCCTCCGCCAGAGTCGGCCATTGTAATCGGTGCTTCCGGGCTCGTCGGCCTCCGTGGGCTTCATTTGGGGCTCACGGAAGTACTCGACTGACCATTCGAAGAACACACTCTTGAGTGGAATCTCTGGCTTTTCTGACAGATTCCTGTTCTTGAAACCTCTTGAAGTTGGCTGCTCTACGGTGTGGTATTTCTCCGGAGTCTGAGGACGAGACGCTGACGGGACAGTGGTGTCCTCAGCAGCAGATCTCCCGGATGGCCTCTGTCGAGGGCTTGCTGATTCTTGACCTGCCCAGAGATTCTTCAGCGAAGCACCAACGCTGGTGGATTTGCGGATACCACCGAAAAGAGACAGATATGTCGAGTCTTTCGTCGGTGTTGGAGGATTGGAAGTTTTTTGCGGCGCAGAGGTCTCCTCCACTGCGCGGCGCGTGGGACGAGGAGCAGGCGCATGTTGGAGGGCTTCATCTAGTTGGGGCTGTACGAATTTTCCTAGGGAGGATTCGATGAGAGCGATAAGAATGCAGTCAACGACTATTCCAGCGTCTTTTGCGATTTCCGGGTGCGGGTCCACGGACATGACCAAAAGCTCCTTCCATATGGCAGAATATATGGTGTTCTGTGAACAAGACGTCGATTCCGAAGCGCCGTCTGTCGCTCCTGAACGTGTCTTCATGTAGAGCATTTCGGTGCTTTTGTCATCTGACTGCTTTGTGTCCATGTTGGCATGATCCTCGGATAATTGTTCGAATGCAGCTACTATGAATCGGGCCTTGTAGCGAGCGACGAATGTTGAGAAGAATATGAGCAATTCTTTGCGCACCATACTGTTACCATCCATTGTCATGATAAGAATCATTGACGCGATAGACTCCTCAATGTTAGCCACTTGGGGAGTGACGTCGCGAATCCCAAGGAAGGACGCCAATGCATGCAGCATCGCAGCTCTAACTTCGGCAACAGGGTCCACGATGAGCTCACATAGCCGCTCGTGTGCCATGCATCTAATTCCGACCCACTTGGCTTCTTCATAGTTGACCCAAAGCTTGCTTAGGCAGAGACATGACCATTGCCTGAGCAGCGGGTTCTGCATATCCTTGAGATGATCTAGGCAGCTCTCGACGAGTTCAGTACTCAGTGAGGCGCGTTGTCCCTGGTTGTAGTCCTTGCAAAACATGGAAACAATGAAGGCGCACATGGCGCGGTGTTCACTTGCGTTCTGAATAGGTATGCCTGTGTAACTTTAGCCAATGTACAGTTTTTTTTTTGGAGACAAGTTTGTATACCAGAATTAGGATTGAATATATTGATGAAGTATTGGTAGCCATTGTCCTTGAGAAGATCGGCTTGGCAGGACTGGTCAACTGCGAGAATGCGAGCCCAGATGAATACCATGACAGGCTTAAGCTCGTTTGCTTGAGACTGAAGTAGTTTGAGGACGTATGGGAAGATGCCGATACTGAGCGCGAGATTTACAGCCCAAGGGCCGTGATCTAAGAAACTCGATAGCAGGATAAGCGCACGGAGACGATGGACTTGACTGAGCAGTACTTGGAGCACTATGGGAAGTTGTTCCGGTACCTTTTGCTCCGCTGCGCCCTGTGTCAAGTATACTTCGAAAGCGGTCAACTGTTCGGAGAAGAAGTCGGAGTGCTTGTAGTTAAAATCCTTCTCGCCCCGAGCTTCAGCCTGCAGGTCCGGAAGCTGGGCCAAGATCAGCTCTACCGCCAAGTCCCAGCTGCGCCAGAGCGGATGATTATGTGTTTGAGGAATTTCGGGATGCGAGACAGGGTTGCAGTGATATGCGCGCATGATGCGCTGTGCAAGGAGATAGTTGCGGAAGAGGGCAGCGACCATCAAATCCTGACGGAATAGTTTCTTAAAGAGCGGCTTAGAGAGAGAATTCCAAGCAATGGTATCAGTAATGGCCGTGAAGATCCAGTTCAGCTCACCAATAGGCGTTCTACGCTCAGAGACCTTGCCTGGAATGTTGTGGGCATCTCGTAAGCTAACTTTAGTTGGAAGAGGGTTTTGCAAGATGAAGAAGCGTACCGCCATGGTTATGGGGTCGGTCAGACAGGAAGTAAAGATATCAGCAGGCAGCTCTGGATTAGTGGGAAGCGATTCACGCTCTCTACATGCAGCCAAGTGGATGCAATCACTGAAATCGACATGCTCGACGCTCGGGTCTCTCCGGCGCGCCTCCTCAAACTCAGCCTGATGTTTCTCAGCGAAGCGGTTGAAATTGCTGATGATGAGCCCAGCATCGGAGCAGTCATAAACGAATAGACTTGGAGCACCAATCCAGGACTGCAAGTCGTAGAGTGACAATGGAATGTACTGGGTATAGTTCCTGTTGAAAACCCAGATTTCGCCGGAAGAAGTGGGCTTGGGTACGCCGTGGCCGTTGTAGTGGAACAAAACTCGCTCGTTGCGGGCGTTCCGCCGGAGAGTGGAAGCGTACTTTCTTGTCTCTTCTGTTGTAGGGTCCAGCAGCAGCTTGTAGCGCGTGCGCATGCTCAGCTGCTCGTACTGAGTCTGCAGAGCCTTTCCAATCTGGTTCATGGGCGTGTGACCGGGCGTCTGTGAGGTCACGGTCGGGTCGATCCAGCACTCTTCCTTGGCACACGGGTTGGTTTTGATGACGTCCGGGGGGTCAACGCCGATGTTCAGGCACAAGGCGAGGACAGCCGAGACAGTCTTGAGGCGGTCTCGCATGCGCCATTCCTGGACAGGGAAGGCACAGTCTTCGTTTTTGGGGTGGCCGCCGGTCTCGTGTTTCTTGTCGGTGTAGTACATGAAGAAGTTGGAGGTGAGCAGGTTGCTGTACTCTTCCGAGTTCAGTTGGTCGTCCCAGCCATGACGGATCTTGAAGTGGCCGTCGACGCTTCCCTCATCGGCGCTCTCTGGTGGTAAGACAGGATGGCGGGGCCCAAAGTCGCTCTTCGCGCGCAGGAAGCTGGGACGGGCAGACTGTGGGCCTATTGAAGCAGGACGGGCGGGCGGCGCGTGTTCGTCCATGTGGGAGGTGGGCGACGCATCAGCGGCGGCCGCAGTGCTGGGGCGCGAGGCAGCGGCAGCAGCGTCAGAGGGATGGGAGCCGTTCATGTCGACAGGCGCGGGGGCGTGCGAAGCAAGCGGATTGGGGTGGGTGTGGCCGCTGACAAGAGGTAGTTCGTTGGCTGTTCTCATGGTGAGCTTCAGCGAGCAGTGACGGTGTTGACGGGGCCCATAGCGCGAGGCGGGCGGTGCGCGTGGCAGAGAGACGCGTTTCGGTGAGAGAGAGTGAGAGAGAGCAGAAGTCGGCAGTCCGGGCGAGGGAGGGCGGTGACAATTGCACGTCTATCAAACTTGTTCTCGTGGACGTCGGGCATAGGTGAGAGCTCGACAGTGCATGTCGTCGGCGCTAGGCCCGAAGCAGCGCCGCGGTGAGAGTCGAGCTCCACCGCGAATTGACGACTCGGCCATGGGAGCAAAAAAGCAACTTGGCAGCACTGATGCAGTCTCGAATGGTTCGGGTAGGGATGCTGGCTGGCCAACGGTGCATACGCTCGCTAGCATCTGCACACATGTCAACGCGCCCTCTTATACAAGAGGTTCTTTTGCAGGCCCTCTGCATTCTCCGGGCGCGACGCAGCCAATGGCACTCCTAGCCTTGTCGGCGTCCGCTGATCTTCCCGACACTGCTCAGGGGCGGCGCGCAGAGTGAACAGGGCTGGGGGAGAGGCTAACCATCGTTGTCCGCCTGGTCGTCTTTCCCTCGTGCATACATCTGGCCTGCTCAACCTTGGAAGTGTCGCCCTTGGAAGTGCTGCGCCGTCTGAGTCCCGACGGCATTACGCCTCTCTGCACCCGTATCCCCAGCATCGCGCTGCCCTGGTCGCCGCCATAACACACCATCCCTCGCTCCCACCCATCTGCCGTCCTCCCCCAGCCGTACGACATGCGCGCGCGCCTCATCCATTGCTTCGCCTGATCACTTCACCCTCGCCAGCCCGCCTTCCCTCTCCCAGTCTGCGTCCCAGGCCGAATGAGTGCGCGATAGGCCCCGGCCGCTACTGCACCAACGCCTTAGCAGCACCACCGCCGCCGCCATGTCTTTTCTCTTCGGCAAGAAGAGCAAGCAGCAGGCCAACAACGCGCTGCCCCCAGCCACACGAGACATAACCTCATCGGGAGGCCAGGGGCAACCACCTCCAGCCGTCAATGGATCCGGCTCTCGTGAGATTGAGAAGACCCGTGGAGGCCCCCAATCCCAGACACCCACCCCCGGAGGCAGCGTAAACAACTCGTTGAACTCTCTCCAGAACGTTGGAAATGCGCCTACCCCCGAGCCCAAAGCGCTGCGAGAAAAGGCCGACACCAACATCCAGGTGCGTTATTCGGCAAACCCATTGCGCTTGCACGTGTGCTGACTTACCTGCCTCAGAATACGAACCCCAGATTTGCCGGCAACTCGCCAGACTCCCCGTACCCGTGGTCCTCCCGACGCTTGAACTTCACCGCAGGCAATCCCTTCCCCCGATACGGCGCTGCTATAAATGCCACGGCTAGCAAGGATGGTACGATTTACCTCATGGGTGGACTTGTTGGCGGCGCAACAGTCAAGGGTGATCTGTGGTTGACAGAGATGGGCAACGGCAGCATGGCCTGCTATCCCATATCCACAACTGGAGACGGCCCTGGTCCTCGCGTAGGTCATGCTAGTTTGCTCGTTGGCAATGCCTTCATTGTCTTTGGAGGAGACACGAAACTGGCTGACAACGACGACCTGGATGATACTTTATATCTCCTCAATACCTGTGCGTACAACTCGGAATCACCTATGACCTCAACTGACACTCCACAGCCACAAAGCACTGGTCGCGCGCTCTACCACAAGGACCCCGTCCCACTGGTCGCTACGGACATACCTTGAACATACTGGGTTCCAAGATATACATTTTCGGTGGACAGGTCGAGGGCTTCTTTTTCAATGACCTTGTAGCTTTTGATTTGAACTCGTTGCAGTCATCGGCAAGCCGATGGGAGGTGTTGCTACCAAACACAAAGGAGCAGGCTTCTCCACAAGGCAGATCACCACCAGCACGTACCAATCATTCCGTGGTAACGTGGAACGACAAGCTCTACCTGTACGTGTCACAGCCCTTTGTCTCCTCCACACTCCAACTTGCTAACTATCATCAGCTTTGGTGGAACCGACGGGATTACTTGGTTCAACGATGTCTGGACCTATGAGCCGCGCTCCAACGCCTGGACTGAGCTTGACTGTATTGGCTACATTCCCGTAGCTCGCGAGGGTCATTCTGCCGCCCTTGTAAACGACACCATGTACATCTTTGGCGGACGCACCCAAGAAGGCGTCGACTTGGGCGACCTTGCAGCCTTTCGGATCTCGTCACGCCGTTGGTACATGTTCCAAAATATGGGACACTCCCCTTCAGCCCGGTCGGGGCATAGCATGACCGCCTTCGGAAAACACATCGTTGTTTTAGCTGGCGAGCCCAGCTCTTCTGTCAGTGACAGGAATGAGCTCAGCCTCAGTTACATTCTGGACACCTCCAAGATAAGGTATCCGCCCAATGAAAGTGCTCCTCCACCACAGCCGCAGGGTACACAGCGGAAGATGAGTGGCGGTGAGAGAAGCAATGTGCCTCCCGCTAAGGTCGGCTCCCCTCCAACGCGCGAGAGTATGATGCCTGCTTCACAATTCACGAGAGCCCCAGAAAACATGGGGAATGGTGCGAACGCAGGATCACGTTTGCCTCGTGCAGCGGGTCAACCACCAGGTCCTCCACCACTTCAGCAACCTCCACAGCCCCGTGAGAATGGTGCTGGCGTACAAGGTGCCGCAAAACCTAGAAGCAAGACTCCTACCAAAAATGAACGTGGATACGGCCCGCCTATCGACACTGGAGCTGCATCCGCCTTGGATAGAGAAAACATGTCGCCTATGACCCGCGAAAGTCCATCTACGAACGACATGCAACGAAAGATGTCGTCGGACGCTGTAAGCCAACGGACCCCGAAGGAGTCCATGGACACTACTCGCTCTGGTAGCATTTTGTCACGAAACACGTCCAAATCGCACCGCCCGCAGCCTTCCCATGATAGCACAGAGCAGGCAACCAGACAATCTTTAGAAACACAGCAACAACGCGGATTTGCGCGTGACGTTGAACAGTTACCTAATGAGGGCTTGAAGAATGCGTCACTGGCGAATGATCAACGAAACACCGAACTTATTAAAGAACTGGAGCACGTCAAAAGTCGCAACGCATGGTACGCCTCGGAGCTCGCACTTGCTCGTCGAGCAGGCTACAGCTCTGGTACTTCCACGAGTCCAGTATTCGATGAGCGGTCGGCCGACGCGTTTCGAGACGAGGATAGACCCTTGTTGGAGGCACTCTTGAAGATGAAGACCGAACTTGAACGAGTACAAACCTCCATCAAAGCCCAAGGTGACGATGCTGCGAAGAGAATCGCTGAAGTTGAGAGACAGCGGGACGCGGCTGTCAGCGAAGCCATCTACGCTAAAACCAAATTGGCTGCTCACGGAGGTGGTAGTCAGAATGGAACTCCACAGCCAGATGGGACTCGAAGCACAAACACACCCGACGCGGATCGCCTCCAAGATGTTAGTCGGCGACTAGCGATGTCTTTGGCGGCTCAAGGTGACCTGGCTACTAAAGTGGAGCATCTGACCCGTGAGATTGATGCCGAAAAGAAAGCAAAACAACTAGCGGAGGAGACCGCAGAAGCTGCGCAAAAACGTGTACAAGAACTGGACTCGACCCGACAAAAAGCTACAGCTGAATCAGAGAGTCTACGCGCCGAATTACACGAGGCTGAGCGTGTCGCAAGGGAAGTATCTACTAGCGCTGCAGAAGCAGAATCGGCATCGAAACTGTTGGCGATTGACAAACAAGAGCTGAGCGCCAAGGTTGCTAAGGTTTCCGAAGAGCACAAAGCTCAGTCTTCTATTATTCAGTCTCTACGCGATGCTGTCTTCGCGTCCACGGAGAAGTCAACCTTGCTGGAGAAGAAGCTCACTGAAGAGCGGGCTACGAGTGAAAACCTGCGCCAGAAGCTGGGTCAGCTTCGTAGCGAATATGAGGCACGCGTACTGGAGCTGGAGACTACTTCACAAAAGCTTCGTGATGCGGAGGAGTTGGCGGAGAGCCATGCAGAAGAGGCACGCCTTCATCGAGCCACCGTCTTCTCTGGTCTTCAAACGATTACAGAGCGCTCCGAGCAAGATGGTGCTAACCATGATGAGCGGGTTGTAGTACTGCAGCAGCAAGTCGAAGCTGCAAACTCCATGGCTCGCAAGAATCAGACAGCTGCTGACCAAGCATCGGAAAAGCTTCGCCGTGCTGAAGAACGAATCGCCGGTCTCGAGGCCTACCAAGAGCAATCCAGTCGCGAGGGGCTGACCATTCGTAAACAGTTACAGCAGGCTATGCGAGATGTACAGCTCTCCGAGGCTGAACGAACCGAACTCCGCCAGCAACACGAGCGTCTGCGCCTTGAGAGCAATGCGTTCGAAGTTCAGCTTAAGACACTTCGCAATCTTCTCGACGAAAGAGGTGTAAACCCTGTCGACTCACGACGCTCAAGGGTACTGGACAGTCCGAACTCAAGGTTCGGCACACCGGAGTTCAACCGAGTTCGCGAGCTGGAACAACAGGTAGACTCTATGACTAAAGCACATGAGGAAATGCGTTCTATGTTTGAGGAGCGTGAGCACGAGGTCAGCAAGGAGTGGGAAGAAAAACTCCAGGCACTTCACAACGATCACCAAGCTGCTGTCAAGTACCTCCGGGGTACCGAAAAGATGCTTTCGAAGATGAAACAGGAGCTCGATCGTTACAAGAGTGCAAATCTCAAGCTAGAGGAAGAACTCACCCAAGCGAAGCAAGACAAGCGTAGTCCTACTGATGAAGCCGATCAAGCTGAGTCGAACGCAGAACGCGCGGCACTTCGCTCTGAACTGGACAAGGCACGAGAGGAGATGGAAGCTACCGTTACACGTTTCGAGGCCCAATTGTCCAAACTGCAATCTGATCTGGCTTCTGCTCGCGCCGATGCCGAAACAGCAGCGAATGCTACAAAGCAGGCAGAGCATCAAGCAGCCCAGTTCCAGACAGATCTTGACGCGCTCCGTCGTCAGCATACACAGACGGAGGAACGTGCCCGCGAAGCTGAGAGTCGGGTCCAAATGTTCCTTGACCAGTTTGAGTCATCGGTCGATAATTACCGCCGCCAGTCCCAGGCACCAACCGAAAACACCCTTCCTGAACACAGCCGCCACCGTGCCCACGATAGCATCGCATCCGCTGAATCTCTTTACAGCCGCAATGACGGCTCTAGTACCCCAGAGGCCGTCCCCCGCCCTTCATCTTCTGCTACGCGTAACTCCATGGCTCTGGATAACCTTGCCTCTGAGCTGGACGCTCTCAGGAGTCACTGGGAAACTACCAACAAAGCCTACCGTTTGAGTGATCGCTTTGATTTCGAACGCATGCCCGACAATGATAACACGGATCTGAATGAACTCTCGCAATGGAGGAACAAGGTGGAGAGCGAGGATGGGTTCCAGGCCGCGGCAGGTAGTCACGATGCAAAGTCCGCACAGCCGGCTGCTACCATGGCCTCGCCAACACAGCTCCACGGATCTTCATAAAGGTGCATACGAGCCTTGAACCGCTTTTCTGCTGCTTAATGGATTGGACACGTGTTCAGCGATTTGTAAGGCGTAATCTGGTTTCTAATTTCTCTTCATTATGGTACCATCATTTTCTGATGGGGTTTCGTTTTATACCATTTGTTACTACTGCAAGAGGATCTATGACTGAAGACTTTTGAACTTTCTGCGTCTTGTTGCAGTTTCTGGCAGTCGTTTGACGTTGCTCGTCTTTCGCACGGGTCATATAGCAGTCGGCATGTCATGTCAGGGGAGTTTTTAAGATTCGAGAACAATCACAGGCAAATGTAGGACATCAACACACATTAATGTATACGGATCAATTTATCAAGCAGTGGATACTACACATGCAAATCTGAGTTGTTGCTGCTGAACATTAGGAGCTATTGCATCGATAAGCCACACCTTTTGGGAATAAGTGAAGGTGAAGGCGGCTCGAAACTACTAGCGGGTGAACCTTCTCGCTCCCCACCTGGTACAATAGAAACGACTGAATCTGATTCGCCGCATTTGTCTAAACAATACAGAAAAATGAGAGTTGCGAGACCTTTCCAGCTTTTAATAGGGTCATCTGCAGCGAAGAGTTGCGCGCTATTGTCGTACGTCTCGACAATGGGAGTATGATATGCTTGGGCAGCACATGGACCCAGTACAACGTCTTGACAGCTTCTATTCTTTTCCTCTTAACAATCTACTTTCTACTCATCAATTCGGTCGTCGTCCAACTTCTCTCTTCTCTTAACTTTGCTTGCTTCTGACGCTGGTCGTCACTGAACACTTTATCCTTCCATTCTACATTATCATCGGTCTGGTACCACTCTTTTCAAGCAACAATGTCTTCATCCCATGCTCCAAACTCTCCCGCTCGGTCAGAGAACTCAGATTGGCACATTGATGTAAACGACGCCTTCGCAAACCTTCCCACGCTACCTGTTGAAGGCCTTGGAGAGCACGACGACATCAGTACTCCTTCGCTCTCTGCCCCATACTCACCTGTTCTATCCGAGAGCTCGCCATCATACATTGGTGTACGCGACGTGTTTGCAGATCTCCCTGAGTCATCTGTCGACAACTCTGTTCAGCATAATGATGCCGGTCATCATGAACACGCCGACGATCACGACAGCTACAGTGACGTACGTGACGCCTTTGCAACGGTTCCTGCAATACCCGACAACGACCTTGAACACGACAGTTTTGGCCATATCGACTTTGGACACGACGACTTTGACGGCCACTACAACAATGCCGACTATATTCCTGATGACTTCGATCAGGTTTTGGGGCTTGCACTCGGTCCAACGCAAGACCGTAACGAGGCTTCAGCGACTATGTTCAATGACTTTGCCGCAAAGCTCAACGATGAATACCCGATGCCAGGTAACGACGACTCTGACAGCGAGGACGACCCTCAGATTGTCGCTGCACGCATACTGTCGGGGGCACTCAGTCCAGGTCAACAGGCTGGGGCCATTGGCCGCATGTCTGAGCTCGACATGGACAAGATGTACCATGACCTGATGCGTTCCCACGGGTTTCGTCCGGTGTCCTCCTCTGCTCCAACCGCCACTCTGCTCGATGATGTAGCCGCCGTGCCATCCAACATGCCATCTGGAACTCCATCTGCCATCCCTGTTACCGGTCCAACCACCATTCCATCCGAGACCCTCAACGAGAACAACTACACCCCCATCGCTTGGGAGCCTCAGCCGGATGTAGATCCTAACGCTCCTCCACCCCCTCAACCGATCTATCCAGCATACACCGGACAGTTCCAGTCTGGCCCAGCTGCTAGAGCATACCGGAAGCGCAACCGCATAGCACCCAAGTCTCTCGCATCGGATGTCGAGCGTGTCAAGCGTTATGGACGTAAGTAGCAGGAGAATCACAAGCTTCCCAACATGAACTGATTGAATTTGCTTTCTAGGCATGTACTGGGTACGCCGCATCTACGAGTCTATGATCGACATCTCCAACGTCAGTGACAGCGCAAACTCCATCCACCGAACGCGGTTCATGGTAGAACAAGCATTCAATCCCTTGGATCTGGAAGCCGCAGCACACCATGTATTCGATGAAGCCTTGGCTGTGCACGAGCGGGGCTGGGTCCGACCTACCATCTACCACAAAAAGGTGGTACGTGGCAAACTCACAGACGTCAGCGAGAAGTGCTTGGAGAGGCGGCTGGCTCGCATCTGTCTTTGTCTCCAGCAGAAGAAGGCGACGGTTGATGACGCTCTCCGTGGAGGTGTGACTCTTGCGCTTCTGTGCGATAACCCTGAGGCGAGGGGCTTTACTAAGCTTTCCAACAACGCCGGTAACGCAAAGCGTGGAGAGCGACTGAGAGCCGCAAAGGAGGCGGAAGCGGGGGCGGAAGCGGGGGCGGAGGCGGAAGAATCTGAGGAGGAAGAGGCATGAGTGTTCTTGATGATGGAGGCGAATGATGACGGGTTGGGAACGAGAGACTGGCCTTGGCTGGATGCCAGATCTTCACTGCTGTTCGATACTCATTCCTTTTAGAGCTTTGTGCTTTTTCGCTTTGGCGGCTGGCCCGCGCAAGTATGAAGCTTTTATACCAGTTCAATGTCAACTGTCATGTCACCTACTATCTCCAAGTTCAGTAAAACTTGACTCCGCCCACGCTCTCCACCTGTTGTTTAGTGAAGTTACGCTTTGCTGTTTCCTGTTGGTCCTTGTCCGGCGTATTGGCGACATCTTGCATAGCAGCATCTCTCAGGGCCTTTCTCTTCTTTTTACTCTGGAAGAGAGCCTCCTCGTTCTGGATATCTTTGAGAACTAAGACATGTCAGCTTTCAACACATCTTTAGTATTCGTGTCTCAGAGTGCAGACTTACCCTCCGCCCATTCTCTCTCATCTGCTGCGTCGCCCGTCCCCAAAGCTGCTTCAACCGAGACGTCTTCGCCTCGTTGTACACGCTCAATAACTTCTCTCAATACACCAATCTTAGCCTCGGCTCTGCGAAGGTTGTGTGTTCTCTCCTGCTTCAACCATAGTATCTGAATGGCCTGGCTGCCGACGAGCAGTCCAAGAATGATGTATGGGGTAGCGGGGTTCCACTCTTTGCGCCTAGGTTGCTCGGAGCGGGTCTTGAGTGGCTTGGGTATCATGGAGGCCCAGAAGCTCGGCTGGATGATGCGGGGGATAGACATGAAGCGTGAATGCGGCAGCGGGGGTGCGAGCATGGCGAAAGCGCGCGCATGTGGACGCGTAGGCGCGATTAGAGCAGTGCGATGTACTACCGGCATGCGTAGTAGCTGACGGAAGAGACTGGACGAGTCCATGATTAGACGTTGCTTCAACAGGCGGGCTTGAGGCGCGTGGGATGGAACTTTTGGTCTTATTGCTCTCCGGGGATATTTTCTGATTTCTGATACAGTGGCTCAAACAAGTTAGCGCTGCTGGAGATGCCGAGGTCCTAATGCATCGCGCATACTTGCTTGATCCGTACAATGAATGATCCTCTACATTGACAAGACTCGAAGATGGGCAGTCTTGCACGGAAGCACAGCGCGAAGATTGCAGAGAGCGGAGGCGATGATGACCTGTCACCGTTTCAAAAAGTCCAACACTGGGTTGGTGACCGCCGTGGATACTTTGCAGTAACACCCAGACTAACACGAAGCATTAGTTCGACGCAATCAGCTCCAGCGACTACGATGCAGGTTGTCTTTCAAAACCGATGATGCGGCTCTGATATTTTGCATAGGGCCACGATGCTATCCTTGGGCGAATCCTCAAGCTCGAATCAGTGACGTTTGCGCCAACCAGCAGCAATCCTCACAACTCGCGCAATGTTATAAGCTTCACTGTGCCCAGACAGTTGTGCAACTCGACTGGCATGCTTCATGGCGGCGCCGTGGCCTTGATCTTTGACATTACGACGTCAATGGCCATTACGCCGTGTATGCGCGACGGATTCTGGGATAGTGGGCATGTCTCACGTACCCGGTATGGTGATTCTGCAAGAAGACTTGAGACATGATTGCTAATGCTTTGGCAGTAAGTGCAACCTTGTAGATAGTGTCGGCGTGCCGATGACTTGATTGACGCATTTGAAGTGAACACGACCTACCTGAGGCCAGCGGCTGAAGGTACCAAAGTCTTCGTTGAGAGCTGGGTCGAGCATCTTGGGAAGCGACTGGGTCAGACGAGGGGTTTGATGAGGCTGGAATCTGAAGACGGCAAAGTGTGCTATACCTGCGAACATGGGAAAGTGAGCCTGGGTAGTGCTGGTCTGTAATTGTAGTTGATGTTGTGAAGGAATGGGCGTCTCGCGACTAGTGGACCCTGTATGTCATAGCCAACCCAGCGCCAATGCATAGCTGCCATGAGCATGCGGCTTCCTACTACTACACCCGCGACTTCAACTCGACCCACCCCCGCACACAACCAAGCATTGCGCCAATGGACCTTGGAGATGAAGAGAGCTCCCCGTGGGGAGGTGCGTGTCTACTGTCTTGTCGACGATACTGCGCAAAGCTGACAGGCTTCCAGATGTGCCCTCACGGTCGAGCCCTGCGCCGAGTGCGTCCAAGGTAGAGCAGAACGACACGCTCGACACCGACTCTCCCGCGCCCTCCACCAAGCCGTCTGCAGACCCGGCCCCTACTGCTGCCTCTGCTCCGCGCTCACCCGCTGGACGCGGTCCCCGACGGCGGCAGTATGGCCTGCAGTCCACCAAACTCGAGGCTGTCGATGATCCCCTGGGCCCTCTAGGCGCTCCCTCGCCGACGACAGGCACCGAGATTGCCCCTCCAGCGCCGCCTCAGAAAGAAGCCGCTGCGTCGCGCAACACTCGTCCCGCGCCGGGCGGCGCCTCTACGCCTTCGCTACGCGGCATGATGGATTCCGTCGACCTCGATGACGACAACGACGAGCAGCAGCCCTCCTCTCAAGCCAGAATACCGCCTCCAGTCCAGGCGCCGTCTTCCACCGCACCTCAGCGCCAGACACAGCCGAGCGTCAGCGTTGAGCAGGCCGCTAAGCCGTCCTTTGCCATCTCTGTAGGCGACCCTCACAAAGTCGGTGACCTCACGAGCTCGCACACAGAATACGCCGTCACTACCAAGACGACTTCCAAGGGCTACCGCAAACCCGAATTCACCGTCTCGCGCCGTTACCGTGATTTCCTCTGGTTATACACACAACTGCACAACAACAACCCCGGAGTTATTATTCCTCCGCCGCCAGAGAAGCAGGCTGTTGGTCGCTTTGAAGCTGATTTTGTCGAGTCACGACGCTCTGCTCTGGAGCGCATGCTTAACAAGGCCGCTGCTCATCCAGTGTTGCAACATGACAGTGACTTGAAGCTGTTCCTTGAAAGCGAAGCCTTCAGCATGGACATCAAGAACAAGGAGCGCAAAGACCCCGGTCTCACTGAGAGCAAAGGCATGTTTGGCTCCATGCTCTCTGGTAGCAGTGGTAAATTCGTGGAACACGATGACGTACGTATATTAGTTTCTGTAACAGATCAATTCGCTAACGGTGTTGCAGTGGTTCCATGACCGTCGAATCTATCTCGATGCTCTTGAAGCGCAGCTAAAGGCTCTTCTCAAAGCTACAGATGCTGTAGTCACACAACGGAAAGGTCTAGCCGAGGCTTGTGGAGACTTCTCGGCTTCTCTACATTCTCTATCCGCTGTTGAGTTATCGCCATCTTTGTCCGCGCCGCTTGATAGTCTGTCCGACATTCAGATTCGCATTCGTGAGCTTTACGAGCGTCAGGCCCAGCAAGACATACTCACCATGGGCATCGTAATAGACGAGTACATTCGTTTGATAGGTTCCGTAAAGACCGCGTTCCAGCAGCGACAGAAGGCCTATCATTCCTGGCATTCTGCTGAGCAGGAGTTACAGAAGCGGAAAACGAATCAGGACAAGCTTTTGAGGCAAGGCAGATCGCAGCAAGATCGTCTGAACCAACTCAGCGCCGATGTTGCAGACGCTGAGCGAAAAGTTCATCAAGCAAGGTTGCTCTTCGATGACATGGGTCGGCTGATGCGTAGCGAACTAGAACGTTTTGAGAGGGAGAAGGTCGAAGACTTCAAGTCAGGCGTCGAAACGTTCCTGGAAAGTGCTGTAGAAGCACAAAAAGAGGCAAGTTCATCTATCGCATCAAACCCTATGGCTTACTAACTTGCGTGTTAGCTCATCGAGATCTGGGAAACTTTCCTGATGCAGCTAGATACGGACGAAGGCGATACTTTCGTCCCTCCTGCAGGTGTCGTCGCTTCTGCAAATGCCGACCAGACAACAAGTCACGATTCTGCCAACAATCAAGACTCAGAAAGACGAGAAGTAGGTAACGAAGGTGTGTCAGAAAACCAAGACTAGAGAACTTAATTGAACACCGAGCGGTTCAATTTGTGGCAAGCATGGGAGCGTTGCAAGGATTACCGCTTATGTGAACGGGACTATAAAAGCCCGATTCTGGTATCTACTGCACGAGGTAGAAATGCTTGCTAAATTGTGTCAAGTGAGCCGCATGTGGGTCACTAGGCAGCTTGTAGCGTGGCATTTCCCCATTTGGAATTGGTACGATCATTGCAAATACTCTGACTAGTATTGAACTGCCTGATGGCTGTTGGTGATGTATCATTATGCTTTGACTTCGTTCACTTACAATTGAAAACTGAACCGGTTCGCTCTTGGTCGTTTTACGTTCTTTTGCACCCCTCGTAACAACATGCTTTAAGACATAGCTATAAGCATGCGATCACCAGCTCCAGTTTTATGCTTCCTTCTGCGTGACGTTGCATGTCGGCTCAGGCGCGGGGTTGAGAGAACACTGTGGCCAAGTAGGCGCCGGCAAAAGAGGCGGTTCGCAGCCGGCTAATTCGTTGCGGGCAATCGCCTACATCTCTTGTCGTTCAAAAGCCGCATATATAGCTGATCAATCGTGCAAAGAGTGTCGCAACCTAAAACTGAGAAAGAAAAGTCTGTAGCCATCATGCCGTTGGTTCGTAATCCTATTCTTCCAGGCTTCAACGCGGATCCCTCCGTTCTACGTGTTGGCAATGACGGTAAGACATCGCAATGTTCTGCTTGGGTAGTGTAAGCTAATTGGACGACATAGTGAGTTTTACAGTCTTTACATTTTGTTCCGTTTTATAGCCACGGTGCCATGAGAGTCATGGTATGGGCTATTCTGATACGATTAAAGAACAATCCAACTTTGTATATCGAGACTACCATGTGACATCAACTGACAACGTCAAACTAGTATTATATTGCAACGTCCACGTTCGAGTGGTATCCAGGAGTACAGATCCATCACTCGACAGATCTCGCCAACTGGGAGCTCCTATGCCGCCCTTTGAATAGGAAAAGCCAACTGGACATGCGCGGTGATCCCGATAGTTGCGGTACGTACTCGATCAAGATTGACTGTAATTGCGCATTGTTGTAACGAATCTTCAAGGGGTGTGGGCGCCTTGTCTTACACATGACGGTGACAAGTTTTGGCTGGTGTATACCGACGTAAAACGCAAAGATGGCTCATTCAAAGATACGCCCAATTACATTGTCACTGCTGATCGCATCGAGGGTCCGTGGTCTGACCCTGTTTACATCAACTCCTCAGGATTTGACCCGTCCCTATTTCACGATGACGATGGCACGAAATGGTTCGTGAACATGCTACAAGACCATCGAAGGCGTCCGCGGTTCTTCGCTGTTAGTATATAATTATCATGGTCAATCGATATGACAGACGCTGACCTCGTGTATCTCTATTCAGGGCATCAGGCTACAGCAATACGATGCTGAAGCGAAAAAGCTTGTCGGCCCGTGCAAGACCATCTTCCCCGGTACTGATCTGGCTCTTGTAGAAGGCCCACATCTACACAAGCGGAACGGATGGTACTACTTGTTGACTGCTGAAGGTGGCACAGCATACGAGCACGCCTGCACTTTGGCGCGATCCCGGGATATCTGGGGCCCATACGAACTTCATCCTCAAAAGTACATACTTACTTCCAAAGACGCACCACTGGCATCTCTGCAAAGAGCTGGTCATGGAGATATAGTCGACACCCCAGAAGGCAAGACATACCTCGTTCATTTGACCGGTCGCCCAACTACCCAGGCCCGCCGCTGCGTTCTTGGACGCGAGACAGCGATTCAAGAGGCTTACTGGGACAAGGATGACTGGCTGTATGTCAAGAATGGACCTGTTCCGTCTCTCCATGTCGAACTGCCAGCACAGCGCGACGACAGCTCCTATTGGTCTGAGCAGCGCTACCTTTTCGACAGCAGCGACGGTATCCACAAGGATTTCCAATGGCTCCGTACACCAGAACCAGAACGTATCTTTAGTACTAAAAATGGTCTGCACCTCGTTGGACGCGAGGCGATCGGATCCTGGTTTGAGCAAGCTCTTGTTGCACGTCGCCAAACGCATTTCTCGTACGACGCCGAAACAGTCGTTAGCTTCAGTCCAGACGACGAACGCACTTATGCAGGCCTGACTGCTTACTATTGTCGATTCAACTTCTTTTACCTGACCGTTACTGCCGACTCTGACGGTCAGCGCGAACTCCTCATCTTAAGCTCGGAAGCTTCATGGCCGGATGGAAATCTGAAACTCCCCCTCGCAGATCCGGTGCCGCTGCCGCAAGAGGGCAAAGTTAGATTGGCGCTGAGCATTCGGGGTAAAGAGCTCCAATTTCGCTACGCTCTGGAGGGACAGGCGGACCTGACAGACATTGGACCTGTCTACGATGCTTCGATCTTGAGTGATGAGTGTGGCGGTCATCAAGCGTTAGTTCATTGTCCCCTCTAGCCACACTACATGCGTATGCTGACTTTGCGAAAACAGACACGGGAGCTTTACTGGCGCATTTGTGGGCATGGCAGCATCTGATATCAATGGCACAGAAAAGGTAGCGTCATTTGATTACTTTCTATACACGCCCGTAAAGCATAGTACAGACCGCTACGATATGTGATAAGACAGTATGTCTCGGTTCAGATCACGGCGTAGTATAGTCATATTAAATATCGAGAATGGTCTGCTTGACATTGTGCACGCACAAGTCCGTAATCTCATCACAATTGTGTGCCTGCAGCTTGGCTGAGGCATCCATTGCAAGAGGGCGTGGATACGAGTTAGACACAATGTGATAACGGGTAGTGTTGATACAAGATCGCGGCTCCAAGTGTTTCAGACCAGCATCCGTAGCGCCCCACTCCTTCTAGTTTGAACTGTTGGAAAACCGTAACATGACTCGCGCAGTACTTGATGTTACACCAGCGAGAGATAGGGCTTGAAGTGGGGCCTTTTCGACGTACGGACTTGACTTGTTGTACCAAGTGCAGGCACGATATGTCGGACTCTTGCAATTCAAGGCTGAACAGCAATTTTAGCCTGATACGGCTGTCGTTCATATGTCTGTGTCGCAGATATCTGTGTTCTGACCCCTACGTCTCAGCATCGTTTCAAAGCATGGCCATGGTAGACTACATAGAGGTAGACTCGAACCTCAACTTTTCAAAGGCCATCAAATTCATTCTGAATCCGAACAAACCAAGCTGAACCCAGCTTCTTCGTTCCGTCCCCCTGGTCTCGTCATATACGCAGACGCTTCCCAATAGCACTATCCCGACCACAGAGCCAGCACAGGATGTGGGCACCGAACCGCGTACACCCAGGTGCTAAACGCACTTCATCAGTCCATTCGATCGTATCTTTACAATCAGGGAGCCGCCCCGTATCGATGAGTTCGCCTCAGATGCAGAGACAATCGAGGAGCTATGAATCGGACAACTACTCTGACCTAGGTTCAGAAGACGAACAGCCGTACACCCGAGGTCCACAAAACACCTCAATGTCAGCTATGTCGCAAATGCAACGACAGCAACCTAACTCCACAGCGAACCTGGTCCCTCAAAAAGTAGGAAACGACGTTAGCTATGCTGCCCCCACAAACAGACCGCAATATCAAGACCAGAGAACTTTTGTTGAGCGACCAGTGGACGACGATGCGACTTCGCGGTCCTCTACGCTGGATGGCAACGAAGAGGATGTCCCGTATCCACTGAAAAAGTCATTGGCGCATTCTGCCATCAAAATGAGCCTCACAGGACAGGAACCGGCATCTCCAGCACCCGCACCGCACATTCCCGGCCCTCTAGAGTCGCAGCTTGCTGCCTTGATGTCCAAGCTTGTCTATATCGAACAAGCGAACCCTATCATAACGGTCAAGCCTGAGGAATATGAGCAGACGATGGCGCGTTTGAAAGCGCTGGAAGAGGAAAAGAAGCTGTGGTGGAAGCGACACGAGGCCATCTGGAGCCTTCGAGACGAAGACGTGGAGAACAACATCAAGATTCGCGTAAGTGCAAGAGACAATGAGTTGGCGAAGGTCGTGTGCTAATATGGTGCAGGGATTGTTAGCTAGCTGTCGACGCGAACTAGACGCGACCAAAGCATTACGCGATGAAGATCTTCTAAACGTACAGATTGTACGGAGCAAGCTTGCGGAAAAGACCAGAGAAGTGGAGCGACTGCATGCACAGACCGGACGTAGCAGCCCGAGCCGAGGGCGTCCAGGCAGTTTTCTCGAACGGCGCGATACAACAGATCTATTCACTGCGGCCAAGGTGGCAGCTCTTGAGCAACGAGCTCTCGAACTAGAAAAGAGAAACTCGGACCTTGTCGCGCAGTTGGCAACGTCGGGAGGTGGTAGCATCGATGACCTGAACCGGGCAACAGCTCACCAGGCATGGAAAGGGACAGTTGCCGATCTGGAATCAAAGATCAAGGCCAAGGATGCTGAGATCTCGCGTCTAAGGGGCCAGGGTGCTTCTGCGGGAAGCGGGCAGATGGACTGGTACCGGATTGAAGCGCTACTGGAGGAACATTCAAGCTACCGTGAGAGCATCGGAGGCAAGCTGCAGGCTCTCCGGTCAGAAAAGGAGGGACTCATGAGAGATCTACACCGCAAGGAGAACGAGTGCCAAGTGTTGGAGCTCAAAGTGCAGACGCTGCAGAGACGCGCAAACGTAGTGTGATGGAGGCGGTATAATGCCAGGATTGAGTTTGTTGCCGAATACCCATGAATGAATATTTTTTTGTTTGTTTGAATGCATTGCGGAGCCGGAAAGCCTAGGTGCGTCAGCGTGCATGTGTGGAGACGGTGAGGCGGCTCTGAATGGTGGCTGACGTGGCTGGTGTAGTCAAAGCTTAGCTCGCTTCCTTGCTTGGTACCTGGCAAACATCGTCATATCATTCCATAGCCGTCGAGCGCATCCTGCTTTGGGCTGTCCCCACAGCGTACGGCAGGCTCAATCCGGACAATGACATCGTTTGTTGCTTCGCGCAGTCTTTTAAAGCCGATGATGTCTCCCTACTTTCTCAGGTACGGCTTGCGATCTAGCCTTCATCGTCCACCATGCAGTCGGCTCTCGTGTCTCTCCTCGCAGTTGCTAATGCGGCCACCGCACAGGCGGCCTATTCATTCGACCCCTTGCAGCATCTTGCCGGCATTGCCCCTTACTTCGAAGATCCGCGCCTTGACCCGAAGCCACCTCAGGGTTGCAACGTGACGCGCGCTTCGTACCTCATCCGTCATGCCGCCATCTACGCCAATGACTTTGATTTTGAGGAATACATTGAGCCCTTCACAGACAAGCTGAAGAACACGACAGTGAACTGGCGAAGTGCTGGACCCCTATCCTTCCTTTCTAAGTGGGAGACACCCATAAGCGATGAAGAGCTAGAAGACCTCACTTCCGTCGGCAGGCTTGAATCCTACAAGCTGGGTGTCGACGTCCGTCTGCGCTATCCCACCTTCAAGGACCCTGAGCGTGTATGGACATCAACTGCTGAGAGGACCGAGCTCAGTGCATCTTCATTCATTGACGGCCTCGTGGCTGAGAGCAACAACACCAAACGCGTTTCCATGCGCGAAGATGCTGCTCGGGGCGCGGATTCTCTGACACCCTACAAGGGTTGCCCCAAGTACAGCTCTTCCTACGGTAGTGACCAGTCATCTGTACGTATCCCGAGTGACAGAAGATGACCACGACTAACACTCCTGTAGCAATACCAAGAAACGTACACCAAGCCCATCGTCGATCGTCTGAATGCGTATGCCCCTGCCTTCAACTTCACCGCCGATGATGTTGTGGGCATGCAGCAGCTGTGCGGATACGAGACTGTCATCCGTGGCTCTTCCCCATTCTGTTCTCTCGACCTCTTCTCCCAGGACGAGTGGCTCTCCTTCGAGTACATGAATGATATCATGTATTTTTACAACACCGGTTATGGAAGCACGCAGCTGTCGGGCGCCCTTGGCCTTCCTTGGCTCAACGCTTCCGCCGTCGAAATGCTCTCCGACGAGGCCGACCAGGATCTCTACGTCTCCTTCACGCATCGCGAGTTGCCTCCTACCGTCGTAGTCGCTATGGGCCTGTACAACAATTCTGCCTATTCCGGATCGAACGACCCTAACGCCACGATGCCGCTCGACAGGCCCAACCACTCGAGAGCATGGAGGTCATCAAGAATTCTACCTTTCTTGTCCAACATTGCCATTGAGAAGATGACTTGCGACAGCTACGGATTCTCTGCCGACGAGTATTTCCGAGTTCTGGTTAACAAGGATCCACAACCGCTGTCTTGTGCTGACGGCCCAGGAGAGAGCTGTTCCAAGAGCGCGTTCCAGGATTTCATTCAAGAAAGAGCCGCACTTTTTGGCGGATATACTGAGGAGTGCCAACCGGAGTACTCAAACTCTACTGACATTCTTACTTTGTATAATTAAGACGACGCTTAGTGTCGCGATGATATAATACCATTTTTGTAATATGCCAATCATCGTTCCCGCATGATCCGTTCAGTGAAAAATGACGCTAGTGGGCTCGGCGATCGCGGGCACTTGTTAAAACGTTGACGATCATCATGAACTGGATAACGCTCAATATCACACCACTGGATGGTTGAGTAGTTGATTGTTTCTAATGGTGCCAAGTCTTGGGGCAGATCCATATTCCGCCGCCTTCCGCTCTACTGTAGTGTTGGCGCGAGTCGCAATATCTGATGTGTCAAGCTACACCCGCGTGGCTTGACAGCTACAACATCGTATGCAGGGGCGGAGGAGCACCTGGAACAATGCACATGTTGATGTTCGAACAGCAAGACGCGTTCACGTGCGAAACACATGTGCCGATGCGACTCAACAAGTGTTCAAGGTGCACCTAGCCCTATTGATTTTTGTAGACGTCATGACTAGCAGTCTTGGGTGCACTGATCCAGGAATACCCGAGTGTGGCGCGCTACAACGCGTCTTCTTTACAACGCTCATCGCAATTGTGCCGCTTCTCATACATTTACCAGTCTACCAAATGGGGGACCATATCGAGAACAAGGGCACGCGCCCTAGTGCGATCGTTGTCGGTGCTGGTGCCGGAGGTGTCGCGACTGCAGCGCGACTTGCAGCATCAGGCTACAAGGTTACTGTAGTCGAGAAGAACGACTTCTCTGGCGGGAGATGCAGTTTGATACATCGCAACGGATATGTGAGTTGACAAGTGTGCGGTGCATCGCACCCCATCGCTAATCGCTACGCAGAGGTTCGATCAAGGCCCGAGCTTGTTGCTGCTTCCTCGATTCTTCCATGAGACATTCGAGGATCTTGGGACCTCACTCGATGCCGAGGGCGTCAAGCTGGTCAAGTGTGAACCGAATTACAACGTTCATTTCCACGATGACACTACGTTCAAGCTCTCAACCGACATCTCCATCATGAAGGGTGAAATCGAGCGTTTTGAAGGAAAAGACGGCTTCGAGCGATACCTTGGTTTCCTGCAAGAATCGCATCGCCACTATGAAGTTTCCATCATCCATGTGCTGAAGAAGAATTTCTACTCGTTACTGAGCATGGTTCGCTTCGATTTCTTGTTGCATCTCTTCGAGCTACATCCGTTCGAGAGTATCTACTACCGAGCGAGCAAGTACTTCTGGACAGAGAGGTTGCGAAGAGTCTTCACATTTGCAAGCATGTATATGGGTATGAGTCCATTTGATGCCCCGGGAACCTACAGTCTGTTGCAATACACGGAGTTGGCTGAGGGTATTTGGTATCCCATTGGCGGGTTCCACAAAGTCAGTATATTCCAACGTGGGAACTTCTCTCGCTAACCTGATCAGGTGGTGGAATCTCTTGTCAACGTCGGTGAGCGCTTGGGCGTTGAGTTTAGGTTCGATAGTCCGATCCGCAACATACAGCTTTCAGATGATGGGAAGCGTGCCACAGGCGTTGTCTTTGAGGACAACACCAAGGAACCGCTAACCGCCGATGTTGTTGTTTGCAACGCAGATCTGGCATATGCATACAATCAACTTCTTCCCTCTTCCTCATTCGGGCGATCCCTCTTGAAAAAAGAGGCTTCTTGCTCCAGCATATCCTTCTACTGGGCACTGGACCGACAATTTCCTGAACTAAGCGCCCACAACATCTTTCTCGCCGAAGACTACAAGGAAAGTTTTGATAGCATCTTCAAGAAGCACCTGATACCAGATCAACCCAGCTTTTACGTCAATGTCCCGTCCCGCGTCGACCCTTCTGCGGCGCCAGAGGGGTGTGATTCTATCGTCATCTTGGTACCGGTTGGGCACTTGGAAGTCGATTCGACGAACTCGCACAAGGGCTCCAAGCACACGAAAGGCCTGACTCAAGATTGGGACTCTATGGTAGCATCAGCGCGCGAAACTGTCATCAAAACCATGGAAGCACGACTCAACATTTCACTTGGTCCCCACATCATTGAAGAAACCATCAATACGCCGCCTACATGGAAGTCCTCATTCAACCTCGACCGTGGCGCTATCTTGGGACTGAGCCACTCCTTCTTTAACGTGCTCAGTTTCAGGCCGAAGACCAAGCATCGCAGCATCGAAGATCTGTACTTTGTCGGTGCAAGCACTCACCCAGGTACTGGAGTTCCTATTGTGCTCGCTGGTGCCAAACTGGTTACTGAACAAATACTCTACGACCGGCAGCAAGAGAGTCGCATTCCGTGGCGCCCACTAGGCACCAAAGAAACCAAGGCGTCGCCAGGTCCTCTGGATCGGACACAAAACGGACCATATCTCAGTTGGCTCGTTTGGATACTGTTGAGCATCTTCCTCGTGTTTACGACTGTACCTGGTGCTTTGTACTATCAAAATCAAAAGGCTGGCAACGGGTTGATGGGCGATTGGTAATGTGCTGGTGCACAGTTTGCTGAGGTATGGGCTTTTAATGCATCATACCACCTTAACTGTATCTACATAGTTCAATACCCACTTTTTATCGTCAGCCTAGCATGGATCATGATTGTAGACGGCTATTGTCAAAGGAACGTAGACGGCGAATATTAGATGTGTTTCCATCATTGTTCAAACATGATGATGAAAAAGAGGAAGGATTTATTATGCTACTATCAGAGAGGGTATCCCACGCTTAATCGTAATCACAATCTGCGCCACACCCAATAAACTATCATTACCACATTACAACTTTCACCGTACCTGCGGTACATCTTCCCCGTTCATGAGAGATCATCTTTTAAGCAAAACTCAAACCTCGGTCTAAACAGTGTTGTCGACATGAGGAGCAGTGCCGTTGTAGCCATCGGGGTGGGTAGCGGTCTGTCCGTTGTTCACGGCATCAGGCTTGCGCTTCTCGTGAACCATGGCATCACCATCGTAGTCCTTGATAGAGAGGCCGAGACGGGCCGGGTCGATGTCCTTGTGGCCCCACAGGAGGAGGGCACCGAAGCATGGCTTGGCTAGGAAGTCAAGTACACCGTAGAAAACAGCTTCACTGTCAGGGGCAATGACGTTACTATTCTGATGTTAGCCACTGTATGGTTATATAACATTCGGATCTGAGTGTGACTTACCCGCCCTCGGCGACTCCCCATGCGATTGGGTACAGGATCCAAAGCAGAGCGGTCATACTTCCGCACATCATGAACGCCTTCTCAACATCGCGGCCGAATGCCTTGGCGTGGATGCGCGACTCCCAGACTAGTTGGTAGACGATGTAGAAAAGAGCAAAGCAGCCTACGTATTGTTAGAAAAGATCTAGCAGGATACTCGGAGACAAAGTGAGAAAAAAAGAGAATGCTTACCAAAAGCGAAGTAGGCCCACTTGTAACGGTTGTCGATAAGGGCACCGATCAGACCAGTGATAACCATAATCTCATCAACCATGATGACCCAAAGTATAGTCGGCCATGGCATGCCAGCAGTCAAAAGCAAGTCGAGGAGCAGCAGAGGCGTAGTGATGAACCAGTCGATGTAACGAGCATAGTAGATCGAACGGTAGTTTCCTGCTACCTTGGGGTCGCTGCGGTGGAACTCGACTGCGATTGGTGTAAAGCCCAGGTTGGATCCCATTGTGACTGTAAGGAACCTTATCAGTATATGGCTCGCGTGTTTATAGTGTGAGGCTTGGAGACTTACAGTAGGCGATGCATGCGACGAAGACTACAGATGCGGTGATGTAGTGGAAAAGACGGTCGCGACGCTGCTTGCGGTAGGCGAGACCTAGGAAAACAAATCCGGAGAATCCCATCGCAGCGCAAATAGCGAAGTAGAAGTCGGATCCATGTGTTGTGATGGCAATGTCTGCCGTTGCACCGTTGACGGTGTTGTCTATTACATGTTAGGAGGATGTCCAAAACACATCAAATCACCCAGGGAGGGAGATATACCATTATATTGGAGCACGTTGTTTCTACGAGCGAGATCCATTGCGAAGAAGGTTGTCAATTGCAAAATTGATAGCACAGGATGGAGATGTACCAAGAGAAGCTTATCGCAGCCATGTGGCTGCAAGCTCTGGGTTATATCTTGGAAGCCAGCCCACGAGATCCAAACATGCCGTCATGACGACATATCTCGCGCGCGGGAATAGAGCTTGATCATGCACATGTTCGAAACCTCGAATCGAGCAAGGGCCACGATCGCTGGACAAACAAGTAACGACCAGTCAGAACCATGCGCTACAGTTTAGCATTGCCGGTTTCTGATTCCTCAATGGCTGAGATCACTGACCACTTGCAGCTTCTCGGTGTAATAGAGATGTCACACTATGCTCATTACCGACGCTAGAGATTCTGAGCATAGCGCCCGGGCTTTCCGTCCCACCTCATGAGTGGAGGGCCACTAGGATTAAGCTTTATGACGTCGATCTGTTAAGCTTACTTTGACATCGACTTGCGTCAATCGCATGTCCGCTACTGTTAGGCTGGCCTCGATTTTACGGTCTGTTGAGGTCTGCTGGTGTTGACACATGTATTTCGACATGGGAACGCGTAAGCATAGTTTTCAAATGTGCCGCATAACGGGAACGATTGCGGGACAGTTGATCATTACCGCATCGCATGGTGGTGTGATCTTCTTGTGCACTTACTGCCCAGGCAGGCATCGATCCAGTCGGTGTTTTTTTACGTCAGTGCGATGGAGGGCGTTAGATATGCTTGCTGCAGGATCGACCGCTACGGCAAGGATCGGCACATACAAGCTTTCGTCAAAGCGGGGCGAATCTAGATTCTACAGCGTTGCTAGGGTTGTGCCTCACTCCATCAAAACAACGCACCGCATGTGTGACAAGTCTTGTTTGAATGCTTTGAATATTAATTAAATCTTGCTAAAAAGACTTCGTAGAGTACGTAAAATGATGATAGCGTTCAAGTCGCGAGTCCAACCGGTTTATTAGACATGTGGTTCAAACACACAGGCGCTGCTAGCCCAAATAACTAATGAGAGATTTCCGCAAATTGCTCGATCCCGTCTCGGACTGCACATCCGACTCGGATCTCACTGTCGCGACTTCTCGCTGATGAGCGATATCTTCCTCAGTGAACCAGTTTCCGTGTAGGCCGTAAGGTATCCTAGTCCCAAGTTGAATCTTGCAAATGACAGTCTGCATGTCGCTTGCATCCAAAACCCACAACTCGCTCTCTGCATCTGCTTTGCATTCTCCGTTTTCGTCTAGCTGGTCTTCGTTGAAGACATAGAAGAGTAAATAACCTTCTTGTTCGGTGGCGCCAGCGCCATCATCAGCTTCAGCCTCCTTCATCTTACGAGGCACGAATCTAGCTTCTTGGCCAAAGTGATTCGGCGGAAGTTGGAATGCTTTTATGGGATCGTTGTGGTCGTTTGACGCGAGTATCTCATCAATTGAGCGGTTGTCAACACAACCGTTGACAGCCTGTGGAGGTGATTGCTGAGCGCGTCTGAGTAGAGTCTGTACATCTACCCTAACAAGTATATCGATTTTGGTCGCCTTGCCTAATGCCGCACCAAACGATTCATCTGAAGTGCTACATCCATAAATGTATCGTGCGCGCGACATTTCCGTGGCAGGATGTATGGTGGGAAATTCGAAAGGAATGGCTGCTAATGCAAACTCGTGAGTGATGGTGTTAGACGAGCCCGGAGCGAGTGAGAACCGGTAGTAATACAATCGACATTGTTCTTCGTCGTCGTATGAGATGGGGATGTTATGAGGCGCCCTTGATGACTCTGGCTCATTGTGTTGTCCCAGCAAAGGCGACGTGTCGTCTAGGAAAGGCTTCTCAGGATCTTGAACCTGTTCTTCGTCATCGTACTTGGCGAAGAAGGACATGGGTTTACTGCGCACTATCTCCTTGTGATTCGGATGTGGGGGAGGCTCGATGTTGCCAGCACTAAAGACCAAGGATGCAGACGTCAGCCGGCAGGCTAACATGCTGACAGCAGAGATACCACCGGCGCTGTTGTACTCATCCCAAGTGTTGGCTGTGTGGAGGATCAAGCAACCGTCTGTCTCGAACCAACGTACTGACTCGGGATGATGTCGGGGAAAGATACCGAACCTAGCGGGTTTCTCAGGCTCGTAGAAGACTATGGGCTTATTCTTTGCCAGGTTCAAAGGAGTAAGAGAGAGTGGCAAGTCGAGTATAACAGTGTTATGTCGGGATACGCCAAAATCGTGCATGAGTCGTCCGCCAGAGCATCCAGGGACTGGTGCATTAATGATTCTGCTTCCTTCCGAGCTAGTTCTCTTCGCGACCGAGTTTTCAGCTGGGAGACAAGAATAGTGGACATAGGGTGCAACAAAGTTGCAATGGAAGAGAACCATCTCGTTGGTCTCTCTGTCAACCTTGGGATGACCCGTTGTCCACTCCTTCATCCAGCTCAGCAAGCCAGTTCCACCAAATGCTTCACGCTTTTCATCGGCATGGGAGTCTCGGTCGCCAGGTGCAGCTTCTCCTTCGGCACGATTTCCGTCAAACCAGCCTACTGTCTCGAGGCTTGGCAACGCGATGCGCATTGGCGGCCCACTCTCGCATGTTGCTAGTGCACGTCCATCGTGATATAATATGCTGGTGTTGGCCACGCTGATTCGCTTAACAGCACGTGCAGAACCTAAGATGTGCGTCCAGAAGACAAGCAGAACAGTACGCATGATGCGCCATAGAATGAGCAGCAAGCTGGATGCTGGATTAACAAGTGTCGCAATGCTAGGCAGAATAGGCGTGCGAAGTGTCGGGTTTTCGACGGCAGTACGGTACACGTCGGTGAGAATGAACTGGTTCACAAAGTTGACAATGGGTTTCGTAGGGTCGGTGAGAGAGCGGCTGAACCATACTCCCGAGAGCATGCCATCGCCGTCGAACCAATGCGCCTCACGTCCCAAGTCGGAATTGGTCACGGGATTACCGCCGTTGCGGACGTACATGCCGCCCAGCAGCTCTTCTGGGATTCGGCCGGTCCATGAGACGGGCGTGGGAGGACATGTTGTAGTGATGGGCGCAAAGTTGCCGGCGAGGTATCTACAAGGAATCAGTCAGGGCGATGCGTGGATTTTGGGGAGTCAACTAGGAGGGCATGCTTACGGGTGCTTTGGCGTCGTCGACTTGCTGTGCGGTCCAGTCTTGGACATTACGGCGGTGTTATTGTCTTGGCGGCATTGAAAGACGCGTGTGGGTTGGCTCAGGACAACGGCGCAGGCAATTCATTAGTACAGTGGGTTTGATCTGTCTTCACATGTCGCCGCGGCGAAAGCGGGACTGTGTCAGGAAGTGGTGGCATGATGCAATAAAGACAAGGCTGCTGCCCAGTTCCACGGGTATCCGGTTGACGTCTGCTCGTGATGGCGGCCAGACAATCGTGATGTCATGTTGAAGCTTGCATGAAGACTAGTCTGTTTTGGGCAGCGCGCATCCTCCATCTCCGCCCGAGCAACGCCGTCTCAACGACATTGCAAATATTCTATCATGGCCTCTTCCGCGTTATCTCTTGTGCCTGACGCCCGCCGCGGCCTAGTCTGTTCCCCTGCAGCATTGGGTCCATGAGTGACGCTGATTGCACATCTCTCCGGCTACTCCCTTCTGTTTACACGGTGCCATCATGGGTTTCGACTACGCGCTCGTGTACGTGACGCGCCCTCTTCCTGCGTTCCACCACTATGGCTGACATTAACGGCTAGTCATCTCAAGTACACGATCCCCCCAGCCGTGGGGCTTACCTGGCTCTATCGCCCTTTCTTCACCAAACTTGACGTGTACAAGGTCGTTTACCTGATATTGGTTGGTACGCGCATCCTCGCCAACACTTCTCGTGCTAACAGACCAGGTCGCTGTGCTGTCGACCATACCATGGGACTCGTACCTCATTCGCACCGGAATCTGGAGCTACCCCGCCCATGTCATTGTTGGACCCAAGCTGCTGGATATCCCTCTAGAAGAGGTCTTTTTCTTCGTCGTGCAGACATACAACACATCGATCCTCTATCTTCTCCTCAGCAGGCCTACCTTTCAGCCCGTCTACCTCAGCCCTGAACGCGGCGCATCCGGCCATCGATGGCGATACACCAAATTTGCTGGCCAAATCTTCTTTTTGGGCGTGATTGCGTGGGGATGGCGTTGCATCAAAGATGACAGCAAAGGAACTTACACTGGACTCATCTTGATATGGGCCGGCCCGTTTCTGCTGCTGCTCTGGTATGGCAACTATCACTATGCCTTGAACACCCACTAACTGGAAGCAGGAGTCTTGCATACCAATTCATCCTGGCGCTCCCTCTAACCAATACCGCGGCACCCATCATCCTTCCGACACTTTACCTCTGGATCGTCGATACCTTGGCCTTGCGTAGAGGAACATGGGTAATCAACACAGGTACAAAATATGGCGTGCACTTATGGGACGGCCTCGAAATTGAAGAAGCCCTCTTCTTCTTGGTTACCAACTCGCTTATAGTATTTGGTCAATTGGCGTTTGACAATGCTCTTGCAGTGCTATACACCTTTCCGGCGTTATTCACGAAGCCCTCCCTGCTCCCATCACCCATGGTCTTGATGCGCGCTTTGCTCACTTCATGCTCCAAGTACGACGATGCGCGTCTTGTAGGCCTTGGCGAGGCTGTGCATCGTCTCAAGCGAAAGAGCCGTAGTTTCTACCTCGCCTCCGCAACGTTCCCTGGACCTTTACGGGCGGATTTGTTGCTACTCTACTCCTTCTGCCGCGTTGCTGATGATCTGGTGGACAATGCTTCCTCTGCCGATGAGGCCAAGGACTGGATAGCGAAATTGCGCAAGTTCCTGAATAATACTTACAGCGATTCTGCATCTAAGCCTACTATACAAGCCCAAGTCCGGGAAGACTTTCCGGCCGGCACGCAATCTGCACTCCTACAGCTTCCAGCTGCTAAGCTCTCGCACCAACCGTTGGAGGATCTTTTGCGCGGGTTTGAGATGGACCTTGCTTTCGACAAGGAGCCTCTGATCAAAACCACGGAGGATTTGCGTTTGTACTCGGAGCGTGTGGCGGGCACTGTAGCTCAAATGTGCATTGAACTCATCTTCAACTG
Organism: Alternaria alternata; assembly: GCF_001642055.1. Lineage (NCBI taxonomy): Eukaryota > Fungi > Ascomycota > Dothideomycetes > Pleosporales > Pleosporaceae > Alternaria > Alternaria alternata. The sequence goes on along the minus strand of NW_017306190.1, from coordinate 218,724 downwards.
GTATCCTAGCGCTTTACCTGTTGAAGAGCAACGGACTATAGTTGCTGCTGGTAACGGTATGGGCGTGGCCCTACAGTATGTCAACATCGCGCGCGACATAGAAGTAGACGCTAAGATTGGGCGTGTTTATCTTCCTCTGAAGTGGCTTGCTGAAGTGGGGTTAAGTTACGACGAGGTATTAAAGAAGCCAGATCACCCGCAAATCGAGGCCTTGCGTAAGCGTCTTCTGAAGGATGCATTTTCTCTATATGAAGAGGCCAAAGATGCGATTGAGCGTTTGCCAATTGAGGCGAGAGGCCCTATCCGGGTCGCGGTTGAGAGTTACATGGAGATTGGAAGGGTCTTAGGACAGGCCAACTTCAAAGTCAAAGCTGGACGTGCTACTGTGCCCAAGTCGAGGAGGATAATGGTTGCTTGGAGAACACTTAATCGCTAATACAACTTGCGAGATTTATGCCTTTAATGCTTGTAACAGTACCAATGAACTGCCCTGCTTGCAGGATCTCCAAAGTCGTGATGCATGAGACGAAAGCGGAGAATGTGATTGGCCGGACCGGAAACGTCTGTGATTGGCGCACGTGCAGTATCGCGTCCCGTTTCTCCAACTCGCACCTGAACTGTCTCTCCATCATCAACCATATTTCCTAGAACCCTTAAAAAGCGTAATATGTATCAAAACCGGCTACTGGATCCAACGGGCGCGTCTCTTGTTTCCACTAGCAGGAAGAAGAAGGGCGGGCCGCGGATCGTAAACCGGTCGGCAAAAGGCAATTACAAGAAGCTACTTTGGTTCAAACAGCCTTGTAGGTACTCACGTAGGTCCCTGTGATAGGATATATCTGACGTGTACAGTTCCCGATAACTATACAGATGAGACCACCTTTCTTGACCACCTTCAGCGCAATCCAAGATTGCAGCCCTACGAATTTTGGTCACTGATGGGTGACGCCACGGTCATCGTGCAGCATCTTGCAACAGTGATCATATTTGCCTGCTGTTTCGTGGCCATCATTCATGATAGAGTTTCGCCTGTAGCCATAGTGGGGTGGGCCACTTTATGCACAGTTCTAGCCTGGTTCTTATGGGACCATTGGATGGGCCAGGAGTTCGCGACCGTCTCCAACGTGGCATCGACACCCACTTCAGATACGGACAAAGCTGGACCACAACCCTCATCAGCGCTCTCAGGACGAGCTCAACAGCGTCTAGCAACTGCCAAATCAGCCCTGTTGATTTATGCGGCTTTACTTGGGCTCAGTCCGATTCTCAAGTCACTGACACGCTCCACGACAAGTGATTCAATATGGGCGTTGAGTACATGGCTGCTGCTGATGAACGTTGCCTTCTTTGACTACAGTGGAGGTACAGGTGCACAGTATGAGGACCACTCTCCTTTTGAGTATACATGCGGCTAAGTCATGTGTCTCTAGATTACCAGCTTCGATATCCACAAATTCGGCCATGATGGCGTCGGCTGTTCTTGCCTCGCGTCTTCCATCCACTACGCACGTCTTCTCGCTGACTCTCTTTTCCATTGAAGTTTATGGACTGTTTCCAATATTCCGTCGTCAGCTCCGCGCTCGATCTCCGTGGGGGCACCTCGCCCTGACCATTACATTGGTAACAGGCGCATGGGGCGGCCTTTTCATCACCTTGACAGGAGGAGGCCGCGGCGCATTCTTGGCGGGTGCAATCGTAGGAGGCGTCCTCACTCTTTTGAGCATGGGAATCTGCAGTTGGTGGCTCATCGGTCTCCAGAAGTATAAGAATGAGATTCATGGTCCATGGGATCCGGCAAGACCCGTCATCCGGCGGCATTGGGATTGAGCTCTTTATCTTCGGACTCTTCTCGGTAGGAGTAGCGGTTCTCGCAAGCAAAGAACGAACAGACTCCGTTTGGTGGCCAGGTCTCCGTGCGACCATCGATTCCAGAAGCCTGTGCCCATCGCGCGGCAGTGCTACTTTGTAGACTCGACTTTGAGTGTACCTCTAGCTGTAATTTCCCATCTTGTCTTGTCCACCTGACAAGGTTGTCGCTAGAGTTACCACTGACACACTTGTTCATCCGAGCAAGCAAGTCGTGAGCTCCAACGTCGTCCCCGCCAACAAAATGTACAGGCGACCATGGCAGTTTCCGATCCATTGCTTTGCCTTTACTAGCTCCAGTCACTACAATTCTATCCAAGCTCTCGAGACCTGAAAGCATGCTCCGAATGAACTGCCAAAGCTCACTTCTGAACATAGGTACTGAAAGGTGAATCACGAAGTCAGCGTAAGTCTCATACAAATCCCTATAGGAAAACACCTACTGATAGGCCATGCCTCTAGGTTTACTCGTAAACACCGCAGGCCGACTGCATCGGCACGAAGTGAACCCATGGCTTCGTTGTTTGCCAGCGCAGTGTACTGTAGCCACTCACGTGCAATATGAAGGCGATCCGAGTTTAGTTCGCGCAGGTCAATCTCAATATCTTGAATACGCGTTCTGTAGTCGAGAGGGAGCGCATGGAGGAAGGTGCGCATTCCAGTAAGATTTGAGAAGCGAAAGGTGTTCTGCGCGAACAGTGGACGGCGGTCGATTTCGTGATAGGTTCTGCGACATGTTTGGAGCAGAGCAGCGCCTGGTGTTGTAAGAGCCGTGCCATCTTGTTGATCTTTCGAGCTGTAAATCTGGGGGTCGATTATGGGAGCTTCAGCAACGAAGCAAAGTCCAAAGATGATGTGTTTGATTTCTGCAGGCAGTTGGAGGAGTGCCGATTGTGGCTGAAGATTACTAGGGGGTGATATGGTAATAGCCATGATTGTAGCAAAGTATATATTAAGAAAGCTCAACCTTTGAAGGTGGTATCACCTCAGCTTTAACTACAGTGTGAAGCGGCAAGGCGTTAGCTGACGGTCACGGCCCATAAGCTACTGTCATGCTTTGTTTATCTATGCATCGTGGCGTTCCGCCGATTCAGCACCTCAGCCCGAGCTGAAATCTTTTCACAGGACGGATAGCCTAAGCATTAAGGTACCTAGCATTCCCCAGTCATGGCTTGTAAAAAGTGTGTGGAGTGCTTAGAATTTCCGTGGAGGGTAGCTAAAGCGGTGAGTTGAGACCCACAGTTTATGTCTTCGCCGATGGCGACGTTGATATCGGCGCATTACGGAACTGGAGCGGCTCAACATAAGTCTCTGACTGATGGTCGTCACCTTTTCCTGGCACTTGGCCGACGCTGTGACGCGGGATAAGAATCATGGCTGTAGTGCAGTGCCGATGTGCGTGTTGGCATCGGAGCAAGCCTCGCTCCCCGCTTCCAACACATCAAACCCAACGACACCAGTTTGCACAATAATGCTACAACATGAACCTACGGAGCTGCTCCACGATGTGCTCGGACGCGTGTCGGATTTCGAATTCTAGCGAGAAGTGCGACCTGAGCACAGATTCCGGCCCCCAACTTGAATATGAGCGAGGCTGAAAGAAGCGACTATGGTGTGCCAGTTACCCGCCATCGCAATTTTGGTCCTCGCGTGTACTGGACTGGACTGAACTGGGCAGCACGTAACTCTCGACCACCCTGAATTGATATCTGCTTTGTCAATTGCGAAAGTAAAAGAACAAAGCCATGTCTTTACGGCCAGACGACAGCTCCAGGCGTTCGCGGTCCAAGTCGCCTGGGCGCGGTCGAGAGCGTTCGCGCTCACGCAGCCATGATGGGCGCGAGCCTCAGCGATACGGTGCAGCTGACAACGGAGCTGCAACCCCGCAGTATGAGATTAGGCAGCCGGGTCAGGGTCAGCAATATGCGACGTGAGTACTGCGAGAATTGACTCTGCCAAATGTTGCGACAGACATCGCACGGATTAAACTGAGACATGGCGGCCAGACCAGCGAGCGAACCCATTACCATGGGGAACTACACCGATCTCCCTCCGCACGAGAGACCTGGCTATTCTCAACCCGCGTCCTTTGCGCGTCCCGCGCCCACGGCAGGCCCGTCGGCGGGCGTCTCTTATGCCCAGCCTGGCAATGTTCAGTATGCGCCGACCGCACACAACTTTGCCTACACCGCAGCCCCAGCTTCACATAACGCGCCTACGAGGACACCGGCGGCGACAGCGACTTCGAACGGGGGCCCTCAGTATGCCAATCCAACCCTCCAGTATACGGCGAAGCCAGTGGGCGGCGCCGGACAGCCGCCACACGTACGACACAACTCCCAGCCCATGAGTCCCTCGTACCCTCCGTCGGCTCAATTGCAATACACAGCTGCATCGCAAGCCCCTTCGCCGCAGCCCCAATACACGACCATGTCACACGCCCCTCCACCCCCGCCCCAGTATCCCCCCATGTCACAAGCTCCTCCGCCGCAGTCCCAGTATGCGACCATGCCACAGGCTCCTCAGCCGCCGCCAACTGATCAGTCCGGCTATCCACCTCCGCCAATGGGTCACCACGCGCAGCGTCCCGATCACCACCGGGCTGCTTCTTACTCGGGTCCAATGAGCACACACGATGGTCGCAATGTGGTCGAGCTGCGTCCACAGGGTCACCTTGGTGCAGGCGACAGACCTGATGGGCTGCGCATGGACAGGCTGTCGGTGAGCGGAAACCGACCCGACCTGCATACTATCGTCCCTGGAGGTATGCCTGGAGGATTTCCAACGGGACTACCACCGCCGAGTCCTCTGCTCGAAGCTTACCACGGAACCTATCAATCCATCAGCCCCATGCCTCAGGCGCTGATGCTAGACGACGATCTTGACCATCTGCCTGCCCTCGACACCCTCTCTCCTCGGGCTTCTGGCCATTCTATCCACGGCCGTCACCGTTCTCGTTCCACTTCGCGGCGATCGCCAAGTCCTTCGAGGTCTTCCAAGCATAATGACAAGCTGGCACTGGCGGCATATGGCCGCGGTGAGCGACTACCCGAGAAGAAGGAGCGGAGAGCAAGAGTGTATGACGCTACAGACGACGCTCTAGCGCTTGTTGACGCTCTGGCTGCGCGAACCCCCGACGTGGATGCTATAGTCGATATCCTTCCGGCTCTATCGCATGACCAGATGCTCGAATTGAGAGCTGAGTACAAACGGCACTGCAAAGTACAAGGCAGGGGTATCAACATCGCCAAGCATATCAAACTCAAAACGTCTGGCAATTTCGGAAAGATCGCCTACGTGACAGCCTTGGGAAAATATGAAGGGGAGGGGTACTGGGCGAACTACTGGTATCAGTCAAACTCGGCGCGTCGCGAGCTGCTCATCGAGTCGTTGATGGGCCGTCAAAATTACGAGATTCGCGAGATCAAGGACGCATTCAAGGACAAGCGTTACAGCGACTCTCTGACCCGATGCATGGATAAGGAGCTCAAAGCCGACAAATTCCGAAAAGCTGTGCTAATGGCACTAGAAGGTGAGCGGCAAGAGGAAAGCGATGTGTGGCCGCCCGAGTATCGCATGCGTGATGTCGACGCTCTATACAGGGCGGTCAGGGCTAGGGAAGGCGGAGAAAGCACCATGCTCAGCATTGTTATCATGCGAAGCGACGCGCACTTGCGCGAGGTGTTAAGGACCTATGAGAAGAAATACCAAGGCAACTTTGCGAGAGACGCTCTGAAGAAGAGCAACAATCTGGTTGGTGAAGTCATTGCACATATCCTCAATGGCGTCAGTAAGTTTTACCCGCATAAATTTGCGTCTCACACGTGTACTAATTGCCCACTCAAGTTAATCGTCCTGCAAGGGATGCAATGCTCCTACACCACGCTCTCATGGATCTCATGGAACCTGTAAATGATTCCCGATCTTCCAACAGCCGGCTGTCATCACGGGAAGCCACTTCTAGCAAGCATGAACGTCAACAAAGGGTCGAATTACTCATCTCTCGCCTTGTGAGATTACACTGGGATCGTCAGCATCTTTTCAGGGTCAAGGCAGAGTACGAAGAGAAGTATGGCCGCGTAGTCGAAGAGGATATTGAAGAGGCTACGAGAGGTGACCTGAGAGCATTTTCTATTGCCATCTGCCAAACGGCAAGATAGTTAGTTTCGTTGATGATCATCTGGTGCAGCGATACCCGATTCTCCGGAGCCGAGAGTGTGAACCATGTAAGCATAACACTTGTATACGTGTGTCCGTGTGTAGAGCTACGTTTTGACAAATGGTATACATTTGCTAGTCTGAGAGCTTGAGATTTCCAATGGATGATGATATTACTACCTTGCCGTCTCTTCTATCTTGCTCACGTCTATGTAGTTGCCTTGTGTCCTGTATCCTATAAATTACGCCAAAGTTATATAGGACGATAGAATAGAATGTGAGATAATGAGACATGTTTTATAACAAGGAAAAGCCTCGAACAAGCTGCGGTAGGATGCACTCCATGTCTATAATATATGACCCTACACAATCATACACAGTTAGTCTCTTAGTCCCCTCTTCCGCGCCCAAGGTGTCCTAACACTGGTAGACTAAAGAGGATCTACGTCATGCATCCTACACATAGCAGCACCATTGAATCGGCCACTAGTATGGACGAACAGAACCATCGTAGATCTTCTCCCCATTGACCTCCTTACCAGGAAGATCGATGACGAAGAACTTGCCGCTATCTGCGGCAGTATGTCCAAAGATAACGTTGAGACCCCCAATTACGCTCTCCTCAGCAGTCAAATGGCCCGCCTCAGTTCCCATGTCTGTCTTAACCCACTGTTCATGCACTATTAGCATACAATTCGCATACCAAGGGCAGATTGGGACACCTACACCAGGGCATACAGCAAGCACCGTAAAACCGTCATTTTCGAGCGACTCGGCCCATTGTACGGTAAGCATGTTAAGTGCGGCTTTTGATACTTTGTACGCAGGAGTAGGCTGGAACTTGCCCATTGGTGATAGAGTCATGGAGCCGAGACTCGAAGAACTAATATCGCGTTAAGTCTGCACGATCGGACAAGGGGAGAGAGGAAGATTACATGTTTACAATCTTCTTGAGCTGACCCTTTTTAAGGATTGGCAGGAAGGCTCTGGTGACATTGTGCACCCCAAAGACGTTGACGTTTAGCACTTCGGTAAGATCTGTCCTAGTAGGTTGTCAGTACATAAAGTATAGATGATGCCACAGCTTTCAATGACACACATGTTTTCAATACCACCTTCAGTGTGACTTGAAACGCCAGCGTTGTTGATAAGAATATCCAGGCCCTTTCCACCCAGAGAGCGCTCAACATGCTGCGCTGCCTTCACAGCACTTTCCCCGGACGTCACCTCTAGAGGGACAAACTCGATGCGACCAGCCGATTCAGAGATCAATCTCTTGAGCGCAGAGTTCTCGGAGCGAGCGGCAGCGAAAATCTTGCCAACTTCAGACGCATCTTTACGAGCTAGGATCGTAACGTAACCAAGGCCAATTCCTCGAGATGAGCCAGTAATGAGGTAAGAAGCCATTTCGGTCAGGGTGGGTATTGGATGTAAGGTTGAAAGATGTTTTGAATTTGTTTTCTCTTGATGATTTTGTTGTACTACCAACTATCTCTTTATATTCTCTCGAAGCTGTCGCCAAAATCAAGAGTATCCGGTGCCTCTTCGGCGTGGTCTTTAATTGTCTGATAATGCATCGCGGACTTTAGATTTCAACAATGCGATAGTCAAGATAACCCCGTTATTTCCTTGAGCTTCGTTGAACACGTATCTGATCTTTTCCTTCGTTTGAGGTTTGTGTGTATTGCTGAAGTGCTTAAAAATATATTGTTTGTCAGCGCTGGTCGTCGGCGAAACCGGAGGGTGTAGCATCCGGTCCTAGTGAAAGCCAAGTCTACCATCGTGACTAGCTTGAGAAGCTACTTACAAAAAGGTACATGCTGAATGCACGGGTGCCTTGTACATGATTTGCTAGGATGTTCAAGGCTACGTCTTCGAAGAACCATGTTGTGCTATGTTCCAGCAAACAAACGCACATTGAGTTGTCTGTAAATCGGGACGCTATAGCTGGACTGTACAATCGACTAATTGTGCAGCATGCGAGTTTGGAGTACATGCAGAAAAATGCGAAAATTGAGCAAGGCGAGATGTTTGTTGTGATCTCATATGCACAAAACTATACGTTACTGAAATTGACTTTAGTCTCGTTGCGTATATGGATACCGCCCCGTGCCCCAACCTTGTCTCCGGTATTATGGTGCGAGCCATGCTCGCACTCGTGTTCGCACTCGTTCCTATGCAGGACAGATATTCTGCCACGGCTTTCGCCTCTGTGGCCACGTAATTCACCAGCAAGCTCGATCGTAGACTCGTTATCTAGATTGGTAGTTGTCAAGGGTTGGCTGCGTCTCCTCTTGGGAGCACTACCAAATGTCGGAACGGAGTTTGGATTGCCGTGATTACTGGGACCAACGGACCTGTCGCTTGACCTCAGATAGGTGAATATGCCGCCGCAAGAACGAAGAATGGGGCGAATAAGAGGGAGGGATGCTAGTGAAAGGACTAGTCAGTCACTCCAATAATGAGGGTCAATATAGATGACTGACTTGCGAAAGATGCCAAGTTTACATCGCACACTGCCCATATCTGGTCGTCGATCCCATCGAAAGTGAGGTCCTGATTGTTCTTTCTACCTAGCGCGACAGTATGAATGATAGTGCCAAGTGCTGAGCCGCAGACTCTTTGAACGCGTCAACAAAATTCAAATGGTTTTGTGTGTGGAGAACTCACAGTAGCCCGGATGCGAACATGGCTGCCACGACGATCTTACGTGCGGCTGAGATGTGAAGTCTATAGATCTCGATGAGTGGACACAGCAGTATTGCAACTTCAAGAACGAAATGCGGTATGCTTGCTGCAAAGAGCGACAGCATCGGTGTCAGAGGGCATTTTCCCGGGACGTCTTTATGCCAAAATTTCCGAATCGGTTGACATTGCATAGAGATGAGTGTGACCTTTGGAGGTCAACGTGTTGCTCTTGGAGTCCGAGGTTGGTTGTCCACTTACTCTGACGATGATCCAAACTACCGAGCAGACGAACAGGATTCTAATAGGCTGCCTAATGATTGAAAGTGAAAAGGTTCTCCAGTAGAAGCCTAGTATCACGAACTTGGACAGCCCAACGGAGAACGTGTAGAACCACATGTCTACCCAAAGGTCCAAGAAATAATGGTACACAATCTCATCCTCTGGCATGTCCACGTCTTGAAGCGGCTTTCCTAGTCCCCATCGCATCTCTTGCTATTGTTAGTGCGCAGTTGGCTCGGCTGTGCGATACTACGTACTGTATATGCTAATGAAGGTAAAGGCGCTTCCGTTGGAGAAGGCAATAACAGCCAAAATATCTTCCCACACCAAAGCATGTCTAGTCTGACGGTGAGACGCCAGCCGAGAGACTAGTGCAATCGCAGCAGCTACATAAGGTATAAGCGCCGCTATGTAGAGTTCAGGTTGTCTGTTTTGTCCCATGGCAAACCGCAAAGTGGATCGTACGCCAGTGATATAGGCTATTGAAGGATGATGCCAGGAAGTAAAGCGCTGCATGGGCAGCTGAGACAAATGGTAAACAAAGTGGTACAATTGACGCGGTAAAAGCTTGAATTTGCGACCGTCACACCTTTTGCATCTCATAAGTGATGCTAGCAGCAGTGGTTCCAAGCCAGGACAACCCTTACTCAAGTCACACCCGCAGCGCCCGCCTGAGCGGTCGGTTGACAGTCGATAAGCGCAAAACGCTTGATAGGGTCGCTACAACCCAGTGATTGTAAGGCTGCACGATGGCATGTCTCGTTTCGGTGTAGGTCTTCTCGTATTCAGGCCACAATGCAGCACCACCAAACGTACATCCACGCAATCTAGAATGAGCGGCGCTGCAGACCTTATTGTTTCGAAAAGCAATTTCTTGGTATCCAGTGGAGATAATGTGCAGTAACACAAGCCATTGTACAGCACAGGCTTTCTCAAGGGCCTGGTCTTGTTTGGTCATTCGCGATCATTGTGGTCTACTTCTTTGCAAGTTTGCAGTGTACATTAGCCAATTTCCACAACGCGCAAAACACGGATCCTGATTCAGTGAGACTTATTGGACGGTCTTTTGTTCAATCGTTAATTCTCAAGTCTTGCACCCAACTCCAGATACTCGTAGTAATGCCCGTGATGGCTGCTCAAGCACGAAATTGCAAGGAATCTCCACTGTCGCTTGTTCGTAGACGCGGAATGAAAGCGCGATCGAGGAGTCCCGCACATAGCGATGATCCTGGACTGTAGATCAACGGTGCTGCATCGGAATATGACTGCAGTCAATGGGCGTCATGTGGTCTAGAAGCAATCCTGTTTGTTCGGATCCATCCGCAGGGCGCCCTGATGGAACAGATAAAGAATCGAAGGAATCAGCCATACTGGATGCTTGTGACAAGGGTTCGGGCCGAACGTGTATACCGGCTATGGTGCATATCTTCCGATTAGCATGACGTCTTTGCGGCACGGTTCGCGCCAGTGGGATTCCCTCATTCGTGCCGTACTGCAATCTGATCGGTCATCCTACAGGGGAACTCAGATGCCATCTAAGGGTCCAGGCGGCTATCATGGTTTCATGGTGAACCCGGCACGCGGAGATCTCCAGTCGTGACTCGTTGCTACTGGTGGACTAAAACCAGATGCATTTTGAGGTAATTCATCCGCGTATGTGTGGAATATGTGCGCGAGATTGTTCTGCTGCATTAAGATGCGTGCCCTTTCCAGTCCCCGTCGAATGAGGGGAAGGTGGGCCCATGGTCGCAGTACATCGTATCCGTTCCGGATATGCTGCTCCTGCTTAGTCTCTTCGATGAAGGCGAGAGCCGGGTGGTCGAATGCAATAAGGAGAGTTGCAAAGCACGCAAATGTTGGATATAATGTGAAGTGCGTTCCCATCTTCCTTCCGATGAGCTGCTCGTCTGCTATACTTAGAAGCAAGGCTGAACTCTTTATGCAGTGTCGCGCGTGATCCCTTGTGACCACTATCGTTTCGTGGTCTTGAGCGCCAGCCTCCTCTTCACTAACTTCCAGTATCTTGAGCACTGATGGCCAGCCAAGCACTACGTGTAAAGCGATATACTGAACTCGCAGAAAAGATTTCCTAGAGTCAAACAGCGGCGTCGAATCGATGGGGAATTGGACGACTGAAGGTAGATGATCGTACCATTCGCGTACTTGTTTGCGCAACTCGCCAATGACAACAGGTGCAAATATGACCTGTCCTGTAAAATACCCAACCACTTCAAGGGTCTGTGTCAAGAACTTTCTGAGGCTAATTTGCGCTAGAAAGAAATAGAAGCCCGAATCTTCCTCTTCGAACTGGGGAAGCGGAACTAATTCGTGGAAATGGCGCAGTCCGATGGGATGCATCTTACATGTTGCCTCGAGCTCATGGAGTATTGTGGAACAAGCCCAAAACGCTCGATTGAATGCTTCTTGATCGGAAGGATTGTATCGCTGCATTATTCTGGATGACAGGATATGCATGCAATCACGCGCTGCTTGCGTAATAGAATTCCATGTCTGTAAAGGTCTAATAGCAAACTTGAAGTACGAAGCTTGCAGGATCCGACACTGAAGGGTGGCCAGATTGCCGATACGAAGCGACAAATGCTCGAGAATTCTTGAGCCACGTGCAAAGTACTCCAGTCCAGGTGTGAGGTTGTCTGAATTATTATTTCTATCTTCAGAGATAGCACCAAGGGCCAAGATCAAAAAGGCTAGGCATGTCGGTGCATCGGATGATGCAAAACTATCCGAGTCTCCTTGTTCAAGCGCGCTGATACACGTTTGTTGGTCGAAGATTGGTGTCCAACGAAGGAAGTTCTCCACAAACGACTGTTGGAGTCGCCGGCAAGTTCGTCGCGATAAGTCCGCTGGACGCAATATGACTGCATCACATTGATCGGCTAGTCGTTCACCAGCCAGGATCTCGTCATCGTAAAAGTCAGCTGTGTAGTCCCAACTCTCTACGTGGATGTATGGAGGCGCGCGGAAAGTTGTGAGACTAGGTCTTGGGGTCTTGCCTTCGGTGCTTGTCTGCCGGTAAGCGAAGTCATATGACACTGGTGTGCCGACCGATGTAATGGACACGGTGGTATTGTTGACCATCTCGATGGCCATTCTATTGGCGCTTGAGTGTCGAGATGTAGGCTCCGGTGGAGGGTATATGTCGCTATGAGTAGACGTGTTAGGAGAGAGCGCGGCGGATCCATGTACACATTGCTGCGTAGAATCCAGTCTGGCTTCAACTTGTGCCAGTCGTCTTTCAATGCTTGACCAAGCTTCTGGTGAGGGACCAACTGGTTTCGTCCGGTCGCCGACTGTTGGTTTTCGATAAGTACATTCAATTCCAAGCTCAGTACAAAAGCCACATGACTATAACTGTCAATGAGCGGTACGTGCAAAGCAAATTTCGTCTCACTAACCGGTTTCTGAGCGTCACAGCGAGTCTTCCGGAATCTACAGACGTTGCACTAAAAAGTATGAGTAAACCATGTAACGAAGTAAGAAGCAATGTCGACCCACGGCTATCGCTATACGTTTTCTGGGGTAGTTCTCGACGATAGCCAGACTATCATCCACTGGGCTTGTGGACGGGCGGCCATCATTTGGTGGTAGTCGTGACTGGTCTGATCCAACCATTTCATCATGCTTCCGTTTCTCAGCCATGACAGCATCCGTTAATCGGATATTGTTGTAGGAAGCAGACTAGATGCATGGTTGTGAGTGGGCCGCATTCATAGGAAATGGCCGTCCGGAGTGGGTGATCCGGCTTGCGGGTTCCGTCCCGTGTGGAGACCCCGCATCTTTGTGTTGCCTCCTACTTCGAGCGAATAACCTGCATTAGACTTATCCTGCACAATTGACAGGCTAAATTTACGACGTGTGTCGGTTCGTTTTTACACGATAATGTACATTTATGTTGCTTCATACGGCAGCCCGTGCCATGTTCTCTTTGGCTTCTTTCTCTTTCTTGCGCGCTTCACGTTCAGCCTTGCGCATAGCTCGTAGATCCGGTGGCTTCTCAATGCCTAACCTAGCTCTTAAATCGTCAATATCTGTTTCTAGTTCTTCCTCCCAGTAGATGTTGATCACGTCGGCACTTTGTGCGCCATTCCTTGTAGCCCATGGTCCATAGACGTCCCAGAAACGTCTCCATTCAGCCTTCTTCAAGGTGAAGGCGCTGAATACAGCCAAGCCAGTCATGGGCAGGCCAGTGTTTGCGAATTCGAATGCTTTCAGAGCAACTTCGCCCTCACGGAAGACGGGTAGTCCTACCAGAGCGTGGTAGAAGTCATGACACTCGCGATATCGTTGCATGACATATGCGCACTCCTCGTCATCTATGTATTGTACTGCCGCCCGCGTATCTGGAGAGACGCCTTCGCGGTCAAGCCATGCAGCATACGCATAGCCCAGTGTGTTCGGCGGTAGGTTGCGAAGGCGGGGGATGTCAAGCGAGGTGGATGTCAATCGCGGTCGGTCGCGTAGTATTCGTCGGCCAGTTGGGTTCAGGAGCATGCGATCGCGAAGCTTGTATATGAAGTAGGGCTGTGCAGTCGCTTCACCAAAGGATGCGATGAGATCTGACTTGTGTAAGCAGCGCACGCTGATGTGAAATCTCTGGATCTCATCTCACCTCCTCTCCGGGGGTCCAAGAAGCTTCCAAGACCTGAACCTATTGCCAGCCCTAATCTTTCCACGCGTGTTAGTGGTATGTGGCCCTCATACTTGGGCGGAGGGCGATTGAGGACTGAAAAGCAGCGGGATGGCTGTACAAACGAAGACGCCTGGAACGATGGGTGCGACGTCAGCTTCTGGAGCTGATGTATTCGCACATTTCTTGCCATTTGCGCGTGTCTATGAAGAATTGGGTGAGGCGTAGGAAAGCTGGCTGGCATCGTTCTGAGCTGATGACATGATGCAATCTTATCGATACGCCACATGCCACCAGCCACACCAAAAGTATGTCAATCATGACTCTTTCTTTGACTTCTGAAAAAAGACAATTGCGCCATCCATTGCTACGCCATCGATGAGCTAACATACACTTGCAATTGCCACTGTCATCTACCGTCGTATTACTGAGGCTGCTTGTTCAACAGCTTAGACCTTGATCCGGCATAAAGCAATTTGTACCTAGGCAGACTGAACACTGGTTGTACAGCAAACTTTATTGGGAATCTTCAGTATGGCATTCCGTACTTCCAGTCAAAATGTTCCCTCTAGATCTGACCACTGACAATTTCCAAGATTGTATTCGCACATCAAGCTGGGAAGTTTCAGAATTCTTCACTGCAGCCATGACTGCAGCACTAGACCCTGGTGAACAACACACCCAGTTTGTCGACTGGGCCAAGTCGAATGGGGTTGAAATAAATGGAATCGCTCCAGCACGCTTCAGCGGACGAGGAATGGGTATCGTAGCAGCAAAAGACATCAAAGTCAGTCCCCCTTCTCGAATTATCCACCACTCAACTCTCAACTAAATCATCAAGAAAGGAGACAAGTTAGTGCACGTCTCCAACAAATCACTCGTTCATGTCGCCCTACCTTCCATCCACGCCTTCAAGCTTCCGGAAAATACCACTGTTCACGGAAAACTCGCAGCATCCCTATCCCTATGGTATAGTGGCCAGGAACCGCACTCCTACCACCTCTGGCAAGACGTCTGGCCCACGCAGCAAGATTTCAAATCCACCATGCCAATCCACTACCCGTCTTCCCTCCAGTCTCTCCTGCCACCCGCCTGCAAAACGCTCCTCGCCAAACAGCGTGCAAACCTAGAAAAAGACTGGGCCACCCATTCCACCCATCTACCTCCTTCCATCACCAAGTCCCTCTACACGTACACCTGGTTGATAGTAAATACTCGAACTTTCTACTGGGAGTATCCCGACCTGCCCAACGCACACCCTCGCTTACCTAAACGGCGCCCGAAATTGACCGCAGACGACTGCTACTGCATGTGTCCGCTCATCGACTACTTCAACCACTCAGACAACGGGTGTCATCCCCAACACGACAGCCAGGGTTACTCCGTAACCGCCGACCGACCATACTCTGCTGGCGAGGAGGTGTTTGTGACATATGGTCCCCACACAAACGACTTCCTCCTTGTGGAATACGGATTCATCTTGGACCAAAACGTTCATGACTCTTTGCCTTTGGATCACGTCTTGGCCCCGTTGTTGGACAAGCAGCAAGTGGATGCGCTGAAAGAAGATGGGTTCTACGGTAACTACACGTTGTTTGGTGCAGGGAAAGAGGAGACGGTGTGTTACAGGACGCAGGCTGTCCTTAGACTTTTGGTTCTGGATTCGAGGAGGTATTCGGCGTTTGTGTCTGGGGATGATGATGGAGCGAGGGATCAGGCGAGGTTGAATAAGTACCTGGCGGATGTGTTGACCAAGTACTCGAGGGAGATAGTGGATACCTTGGAGGAAGTTGAGGATCTGGATTTGGGTGAAGAAAATGAGCATGAGCTTGCGGAAGGCCAGAAGGAGACCTTGATGAAGAGATGGAAACAAATACGGAGTGTCGTGAACAAGGCCATCGAAGCACTTACAAGGTAGAGAATTGCAGAGGAGATTTAGTAGTTCAGGGCGCTTGTTGGTCGATCCCGTCAACATATAACATTTATGATCATTGAGCTGTGCATATCAAGAGTTCTACTAAGAAGCCCGTTGACCTTTTACGCTTTCAAGACACGCTACTAAACAAATCTCGGCCTACCATCACCTACGCCACGCTACCTACGACCAATGCAGCGACACCTTCTTCCTCGCTCCTTACGTCAATCTTCATCGTCACACCAGTCTTAGCACTGAAGGCCATCCGCACCATCGCAGCAACCTTGCCGCCTGTGATGGTCTTGCCGTAAAGCTTGAGAGTATGTGTTGAAGTTGACAGAGTGACGTCTGTACCTTCGAGAGGTTGGAGGGAGAGTGTCTTGGTAAGTTGCTCAGTTGCATCTGTAAACTGTCAGTCGTGTGCTCGCCATTAGAGATAGCTTGTAACATAAATGACGTACCTGATATGCTCTTCATGTTACCCAACTGCAATGTCTCGGTTGCCGAATCGCCATTCGACTGATCCCAAACGTTATCGAAGCTGCCTGCATATGCCGGAACAACGTAGTCAGCACCGGTGAGGTACAGATCCTCAACCTGATACTCGTCTGGGTATCCATCGCCTTCCTCTGGTTCGTTCGTACTTGGATCGATCTCCTTGCTTGTGAACTTGAGTACGTTGGTGAAGCTGGCGGCGATGAATTGCGACTCGGTCTCCAAGCGCTTGAAGGATACGTAAACGGTACCGGGCTCGTTGGTGGCGAGCTTGGGCGCTGGGATAACGAATTCTTCTTCTAATTGCACGTCTCCATCATCCTCTGGTGTGACAACCATCTCCACATCTGTCAATACGGTGTCCTCAAGAGTGTTCTTGATGTCATATTGGATGACAATGTGATCCTTGAAAATGTGCTTAATGGCAGTGACGACGTATTCGGTCTCGGATTCTGTAAGTTCGACGACGTCGCTTGATTTGAGCACACCACCGTGCGCTGCCAACTCTGGAATCTTTTGCAGTTCTGTAGCGTATTTCTGAGCATTTGATGCTGCGCTTGCGGCGGCATCGGCACCCGCCTTTGATGGTGCTTTGGCCGCGCTGGGCGCCTTGAGTGTTGGAGTAGCGCCTTCGGTCTTCTTGGTAAGATCCGCCGCATCTGCTTGTTCACGTGAAACGGTTGGGATCTTAGTGATGTCGAAGGCTGTCTCGAAGGTATCACGGGAATCCGAGCTGACGTACATAGCCAACTGGTGCTCTAGTACAGGGAGCGAGAACATCGAGTCGTTGCGAATGAAGCTGACAGCCATGTCGTCGTCTTCCTGGTCCATCAAACGAAGGCTAAGCGCAGCTCGATCACGGACCTCGTCATCAACATCATCGAGACACCTTGTGAGGAGAACGTGGACCGACTTCTTGATTTCAGGGTCCTTCTGTCCAACGCCAAACTTGGAAAGAGCAGAGGTTGCGGCAGCCCTAACGATGGCATTCTCCAAGACTACGCGGTTGTAGATGTAGCGAATGTACTTGGTGGGGTGGGGTGTTGAGGGGCCCTCGCGTCCAAGAACGAAAAGAATCCTGACGGCGAGCTTGGTGAACTCGCAATCTTCGATGAACTCGCACAGGGTAGCAAGCGCATCTTCCTTGGCCTCGGGTACGAAGCGGATGAGATCCATGATGGCCTCCACAACAGATCGCTTGAACTCGTAACCACCTTCGTCGCGCAGGATGCCACTGAGGAAAGCAAGGAATCCAGACTGCTTCGCCTTGAACTTCAGTGCCAGCGTTCGGACAGCTTCTACAATGGTGACTTTGAACTCGTCAGTAATCTCAGCCATGAAGCCTGTAATCTGCTTCATCAGTCTGTCAACTGAAGACTCGTTGCCCGTCTTGAGGAGTGTAGTAATGGCGAAAGTTGCGATACTGCGGTTCGAGTTTGTGATGAGCGATTCGATGTCTTGGTTGCATGATCGGACAGCATCCGGCTTGAAGGAAGCCATTTGCGACAAGATGCGAAGGGCGGCAAACTTGGTGACGGAGCGAGGGGACGTGAGGAAGAGCTGGAGGACGTGAACGGCTTGTACGAGTTCGGCATCGGTGACATCGCGCATGTCGCAGATGGCCTTTGCAGCTTCGAAGTTGACCATTTCCGACTTGTGGCGCAACCAGCCGTCGAGAAGTTGCATCATGGGCTGCGATGGGTGTTAGTAAGTCTTTCCCTATGAAGCGACTAAGATTTACCTTGCGTAGGTTCGGGTCCTCTTCAGCGAGCTTAGCAGCCAGTCTGACCAGCAAGACGGTAGCAGCAGGGCTCTTGACGACGCCAGCAGCCGAGTATTGCTGCACCATCTTGACCAAGCTCATCCTGTCGCCGGAGCGCATTTGGTAGAGGAGACCAATTGCATGGTACTGTGTCATGTAGTTTGTGCTGGCCTGCAGGGCGCTATGCGAGCCTCCTCCGAATCCTCCCAAGAAACCTCCACCCGACTTGCTTCCAGACGCAGCTTCCGCAGCCTCGGACTGCCATCTTCGAACGACATCCTTGGCGACTGGGAGAAGATGGTACGACGAGACGAGGGCGGCCGAGGACACGGAGGGGTTCTTGTCGACTATGCACGTCTTGACGAGACGCTCGATGGCCTGCACGGTAGAGGCGTCGATGACGCGGCAGAGGGCGCGGATGGCGTTGGGGCGGTATACGACGTCGCTGCCGACGGATGTGTCCTTCATTATGGAGGAGGTGACCATGATAACATCGTCGGCGGAGCCAGCGAGCTCCTTGATGACCAGGTAGACCATCTGGCGGAGCGAGGCATCCTTGTTCTGGAACAGCTTCGATATGCCAAAGAAGAGGGTTGTGGCTTCCTGCCGTCCCCAGCTCTCCCCGGTGAAGAGCAGCAGGGCCAGCTTGGTCAGGATCACTCTACATTTCCTGGGCGATATAGGGCTCTGGTTGAATACTCGTGCTGGACAAGGTCAGCTTTCCCCCCGCCAGCCTATGGTCTCAGTGACAGTCGCCCTACCTTCTTGGAACACGGACGTCTTGTCAATCTGGGCGACGCCGCCAGCATCCTCGTGCTTCTTGTCCATGGTGTTGTAGTGCAGCTCCGAACGGCTAGCTCTCTCCGCAGGTGTGTAAACTTGTCCCGCTCTTCCTCCGCCTAACGTGGCCTTTTGCGACGGCGTGTGTAAATGTGTCCAAATGCCGCCTTGCAATTGGAACTGGTGGGTGCGGAGACGTGGGGGTGTCGGGGGTAAGTCGCAGTGTTGATTGCCTGGCCGTCTTGAATTGGCGACGTTGAAGATGCCCTCGACCAGCGCGAGGGAGTCCACCTGCAGGGATGTCGCCGTGTGGGCTGCTCTTGCATGTTCCAGGTCTTGGCGCTCGGAATGCGCAACTCAATGCGGTGCGGGTATTCAAGGCTCTGCCCTCCAACATAGACTCGACACACTTGCTCACTCGCTCTCCCTCTTCTTCTTTTTTTTCTTCTTTCACATTCACACATACGCGATAATGGCAGCCTCAATACCACGCTCGCGATGTCTCTTCTCCCCGTCCACATTAAAGACTGTCCCTCGCTCCAGGACGCCGCTTAGAACTTTTGCCACGACCTCCGATACGCCGCAAACCGCAGCACCCGAAGCACCCACAAAGCGATCACGGCCAGCGACGTCTTTCAGCGATACACTGAATGCCGGCCCATCGTTCGGCGACTTTGTCAACCCCGAGGCGCCCCTCTCCCCCGCCGAAGCATACGAGATCAAGACGGTGCAGGTAGGCCCAGAAGGCCGCAAGAAGACCATCACACGACTTCCCGAGTGGCTGAGGACGCCAATACCCTCAAACGCAAACCAGAACTACAAGCAAATTAAGAAAGACCTGCGAGGGCTGAACCTAGCCACAGTCTGCGAGGAGGCAAGATGTCCCAACATTTCCGATTGTTGGGGCGGAAGCTCAAAGAGTGCGGCGACTGCGACAATCATGCTCATGGGAGACACATGCACACGAGGATGTCGCTTCTGCGCCGTAAAGACATCCAAAGCACCCCCACCGCTGGATCCCCACGAACCAGAAAACACAGCTGAAGCGTTGCGGAGGTGGGGGCTGGGTTACGTCGTCATCACAGTGGTTGATCGAGACGATCTTGCAGATTCCGGAGCGCATCACATCGCCGAGACCATTATGAAGATCAAGCAAAAGAACCCAACACAGCTTGTCGAGTTGTTGGGTGGTGACTACGGAGGCAATCTGGAGATGGCCAAGGTAGTTGCGCGAAGTGGTGTCGACGTCTTTGCGCACAACATCGAAACGACCGAACGCCTCACACCGTTTGTCCGTGATCGGAGGGCCAAGTTTAGGCAGAGTCTGGACGTGTTGCGATCGGCCAAGGAGGCACGACCGGAGCTTATCACCAAGACCAGTATGATGTTGGGCTTGGGCGAGACGGACGAGGACCTATGGCATGCGTTGAGGGGTATGTTCGCACCATCCAGTGTATAAGCAGACTAAACTAATATGCATACAGAACTCCGCGCAAACAATGTCGACGTAGTAACCTTTGGCCAATACATGCGACCCACCAAGCGCCATATGGCCGTCCACGACTACGTCACCCCCGACAGGTTTGAGCTCTGGCGCCAGCGCGCTCTCGATATGGGTTTCCTGTACTGCGCCTCCGGTCCGCTCGTGCGCTCAAGTTACAAAGCAGGCGAGGCCTTTATCGAGAACGTTCTGAAGAAGCGGAGATTAGGCAATGCGGGAAAGGGTGAAGTCGCAGATCTCAGTGCTGCAGAGGAAACTAGCAAGACATTGTAGATATAGAGGTGCGGGAATAGGTTATAGCCTTACTGCGACATTCAGGACTACCTCAACTCGATCCTGAGTAGGAGCCTGCTTCAACCAGGCTGTGCAATGTACAACACTTTACTTCGACCACGTAAATAATTTGGGCCGTCTCCAATCCCAGCATAGTTCAAATGGTGTTATACATGACAATGCATTCTTGTTGTCCTTCACGGTCAAGCTTTGACGTGACTAATCTTCGAAAACAATGGATTCATAAAACCGTATATACGAGCCATATTCTATTGGCCTCTCGCCCAACCATAAACCAGTCTCCCTCTAGCCCCACAAACGCCGTTCGGCCGTCTACCACCCTAAAGAAAGAAATGAACGATTGTCGTATGTACAGAAAGCTCAGAGCCTTCACAAAAAAAAAGAAGGGGAAGAACTAATCCAATTCCCTTTGGCCAATTTCTCACAAAAAGCGACCTTTCCGTATCTTGCAGACGTTGACACAGCAGCAGCACTACCGCCGCCGCCACCATCACGACCACAGGACGGCCCGCTAGTTGTTCGGCATGCCCTCGCGCAAATTCTGGTATTTACTCTCTGGGAAGTTGAGCAAGTTGGCCGACTGATCCAATCTATCGACACCACCAATTGTTTTCACAAACTACACCGGCCAATTAGTCCATGTCTCTCTATACACAGGGGCACATACAAGGGGGGCTACGAAGAATAAAAGAGACAAAAGACACTTACCGTCGAGATCAAACTCGCGTCTCCCGGCTTATCGCTCGAGCTCTCCCACCACATGCCACCACCGAGTCCTCTTCCGAGGATGAACTGGCTTTTCTTAGCGATGATGTCAGGCGTATCGTAAGTGACCATGACCCTCTTGGTCGGGTCGTAGCACCAGCTAGCAGTGATGCTGTCATCTGTCTTGACCTGGCAGCCATCTAGTGGAAGCTTCTTATAGTCATACACGCCTTGTTCCCAGGTACCTTGGCCGATGCCCGAAAATGGGGTGCCAGGGCCGTCGGTGTTTTCAAAAGAACGGCCGTACAGGGGCATGCCGAGGACGATTTTTGCAGCGGGTACGCCGGCGGCGACGTAGTCGTCGATTGCTTTGGCGGTACTGAAGGGCGTGCTGGTTGGGTTGGAAGAAGAAGGCTGCACATTAGCCTGGTGGCCAGCATTCGTATCCCAGGATCCAGCATAATCATAAGCCATCTAAACACTCGTCGTTAGCAATTAGCGCGACTGGATGAGTAGGGGGGGTATTTTACCAAGTTCCAGAAATCAAGGTACTGGTCCATGGCTCCAAGTTTCATCTTGTTGTAATTGGTGGGGCCTGCCGGTGAAGCAACAGTCAGGAGCAAGTGCTGCCCAGGGGCATACTGTGCAGAGTACGCATCGAGAGCCCGACGAGTTTCCTGGAGAAGGAGAACCATGTTGTTGGCCTGGGCTTCATTCGACGGGTACTCCCAATCGATGTCAAGTCCGTCGAAGCCCAGGTTCTTTAGAATCTCGACAGCGCTGCTCGCGAATGTGGCTCGGCCCTGGGCGGTCGACGCAGGCTGGGCAAAATGGGCAGAGTAAGTCCATCCGCCGATCGATAGTAGCACCTTTAACTTGCGGTTGCGCTTCTTCTGGAGGAACAACTGCTTGGCGCATCCATAGACGTTGGTGCCAACATCGTTCCACGAGTCATTCACATAGTGCTTGTCAGTGTCGGACCAAGTATCCGTCAGGAAGACCTCGCCAGTATCGCGAACATCGGCAAAGGCGTAGAGAACATGGGTAAGCTCTTCACCAGGAAGGTCCTGAGGGTTGTATGCGCGACCATAAATAGCCTGCACATGTTGTCAGACGAACCTCTCCTACATACACTCAGGCTAGCGAACAAACCCAATTGACAAAGTAGGCAACGTTTTTGTAACCTGAAACAGCCGAACTAGTCGTCATGTTGTAGTTGGTACCTTGCGGGATTGCAACGGCTTGTACAAGAGTGGAGAACGAGAGTAACGATGTTACTCCCGCGAGCATGTTGGCGGCGCGCATCCTTATGATGTCGCTAGTGGCGCGCTACTGTGCTACGTGGCTGTGGCGCGGGCTAGTGCAGGTACGAACGCGGTTTCGCTTGAGTGCCGAAAGTCCACCTAAAGTGTTTGGATAGAGAGGGAGAGGGGCTGACGATGTTGAGAAGGCTCAAAGACGTGTATTTATGCTCGAAAGAATGTATGAAGATGACTCGCAGTAAAAGAGAGTTGATCAGGAAAAAATGGGTCAAGGACTGTAAAGGATGGTCACTCGACCAACTGGCGAGTGAGTCGCGACTAGTGAATGCTACGAGAGCTCTCTGAAAGGAATGTAACAGTAGAGAAGAGAACTGAGGGCACGAGGGCTTGTAAAGATCCAGGGCCCAAGGATACATATCATCGCACACGCGCCCGCGGCGTGGGAGGCGAGGCTATTTGCACATGCACAATTGACAAGATGTACTATGCCTAGACCCAGGAACGGTTGTAGAGAGCGCTCTTAATCGACCAGGTACAGGCGGCTAGGATCTGGGGGCGACGGCTAAAGGCTTCTAGGGCGAACCGCTTGCAGCTATGACTAGACGACCTGTAGACAAAAACGACAAGTGGCCTTGGACGCTCGTTGAATACACCTGGTACTTTGAGCAAGTATATAACGTCTGAGTCTAACTGTAGCGGCAGTACAGACCGGATGTTCTCCATATCCACCTAACCGCTAGCGAGAAACAGAACGGTAGCTCGTCTGTTGCTCAGAAAGAAAGCTAGTACGCTTTTCAGACAGCAAGTGACATCAAGATTCTTGTTGTGATAGCTTCCTTTAGAAATGTGAGTCGTGTCTGAGAACTCCTACACTGCTCCATAGATGGTCTCGCGGTTGTCAGGATGTGTAACATCGAGATACAACATGACATCAGGTTGCGTTGCGACCCCAAACGGCTTGTTTCGCCCCTAATCCACGGCGGCATGGTCTCGGGGGGCAGCCCTGCGGGTGAAACCGCGCATCGGCACATGGGAACACATTTCCAATGCCGAGTGGAAAAAGTGAGCGTGAAGGCCGTGATGGTGTGTACTCGAGTACGCTCCACGGGATAGATACCACCTGAGCGGGAACGAGAGATAAGGGTTTGCACAAACCTTTCCGAAAGCAAAAGTACAGCTTCTAGTCAAAGAAAACAGTGTAAACTCTGCTCCTTACAATCCGTGGGTGACAGTTTGCCTTCATCTTTCACGCCTGCATACGTGTGGCAAGCCGTCGGACCGTCTGAACGCTTAGGCTGAGCAGAGATATTGTCAAAAGTTTGACAGCCCCAGGTGCAAATAGATTGTGAGTTAGCCGCGGCGTATCGCAGATGAGATAAGTGGAGACTGAGGCTGCACGAGGAGATGGTGCTTGACGGGAAGGATGGCATGCGGGACGGACGGCTAGCCGCATTGAGCTGCAATCCATACGCGAGGGATGAGCAGATACAGAAGTAAACCCGGCCCAGATGCAGCGATATTGTAACCTGCCACTCTGCATGGAAAGATGGACCTCTAGCGCTTCGAATGAGCCGTTCCTCGACGTCTGCTAGCGTGCAGTTGTTTAGATTTATCCGCGTTCGTGCACTGCTGATTGAAGACACGCGATGCTTTGCTGGGGTTCTTGCAGATTGAAGCAGCGCTATGGAGATAGCACGCGCTATAAAAGTCCAGGGCTGGATAACAAGTCGAAATTATCGGGATCAACACGCACGCTGCGCTGCATCGTAGGCCTGGAGCGCGGGAGGATGGCCAGGCAGAGGGTCCGCAGCCTCGGCTTCTCACACATCGGGCAAGACAGGATAACTGCAGTATTGCAGAGAGACAAACACAAATGCAGAATAGTGGCGAGAGGTAGGGCGATTTGGAGTGTGAAGTTTGCTGCGATGGAGATGACTGGCGAGAAAGGCGTGGTCGCGTGAAAGGTGGAAGGGATCATCCCCACTGGTGTTATCAGCCCTCCAAAGAGTGTGGCCAATGCGCGCTCAGTCTTTCACTGCACTGTAACACTTCCACACCACTTGGAGAATATTCAACGTCGTGAGCAAACGATGTACTGTCCGATATTCGCAGTGCCCTTGCAGCATTTGGTAACAGAAAATGAGCGATGCGCACCCGTAGTATGACGCTACCAGATCTCACAGCAGATAGGCTGTCTGTATGGATCGTTACGAAGTCGCGTGATTTCCTTGTCAGAAGTGTAGAACAAAAAGCCTGGGTTCGTGACCTTTTAGTTGAGAGAGCGCTTGATGAATATGATGAACGACTCGCTATCAATGGGTATCGTAAAAATCATGAACGCCGTGCCCAGCAGCCGAGCTTTCATAAAGGCTTAGAAGATCTGGTTCAGGCTTCGCTCGTCTACTCATGCTTGTAGTCTGCGGACCAAGCCACTGATGGGACCTATGGCCTTCCTGCTGAAGACGTCATCTCGGACTCCATCTCTTGTCCTGCACACAGCCCTCTCAATCCTCCCATCTTTGGTGACGGACATGACCGCTGTTCGTCTGTCGGACCAGACAACAGTGATTTGCCTGACAGCAGCATCGGCTTCGATGTCCAGTATGCGTACGCTATCAGTCTCGTCTTCGGCTTCCTCGACATCTGAGCTCGTCTCATCATCGCTCACGAAGGCGTTCAAGATGTTTCCAGTTGGTGCAAAGCCCTCAGTTTCGCTGTTCGGGTGTGGTTTTGCCAGACCAGCCTCCTTCTGTAACTCTTCCAAAGCGTTGACACGCAAGTGCCAGCTCACCAGCTCCTTCCGCAGCAGTCTCCCAAACTGCACCAAGTCCTGTTCTGGATCATTCTCTTCGTCTTTGCCCCCCGTGGGTAGCCACTTGTCGGACAATTGCTGCAGAGGTATACATGGTGGAATAGTGTGCTTGTTGATTCTTAGGATAGTCTTTTCATCCTTTTGTCTGACGCTTAGCAAGACGTGATATGTCTCGACGAATCTGCCTCTGAGTGGCACATCTATGCTAACGCCAAGAATGTTGCCATGGTTCAGCGCATGTGGGTCGGGATCTTTGACTTTGTATGCAGTAACGCCAGCACAGGCGCGATAGGTGTTCTCGAGGATGCGTTTCGACTGCTGTGTGATGATTGGACTCGTATCGTCGGCAGGCTTGTTGTGTGTACCGCTACTATGGAGACGCGCAGCGAGGTGGGGTTGCGACAAGAGGACGGAAGATAGGTTCGCGCGGTGGGCTTTCAAAGTGGCTATCCGGGTATGCAGGTCGCTGATTTCGTCGTCGAGTTGCTCAGTAGTCTCCATTGTGTAGTCGTCTGCCGCAGTGAAAGCGCATCGGTGTTGGTGTTGGAACGCGTGGGCGGGCAAGATGAACGCGCTAACACGTGAATAAGCGTCGGGCAGGGGGGTGGGGGTTAGTGCTCCGCCCTCGTCGCGAGCTTGAGACTAGAGGACACGGTTCCGTCCAGACGTTCAGGGCCCGCGGCCATCATCGCTGCATAATCATAGACTGGTGCCCGCGTTGTACTAACCCGGCTGTTTCTTAACACGTTTCTTGCCCTTCACTAGTCGCTCTCTAAACAACCGTCACAGCACAAAGTTCGCGTCTTCCTCTCGCCATCCCCTGTCCCTGCCATCGCCCAACCTTGTCCAAACTACACCACCGAGTTCCCACCCCATCCGCCACATCCCACCGACGCACCCAAATGAGCAAACGAGCCTCGCGATCCAAGAACCGCGGCTCTGTACTACGTGAGCAGAGCTCGACCGACTCGTTGCAAGAAAAGAAGAAGAACGGCAATGCAAATTCTACTGCTATGAACAGCGTCATGTTGGAACATCGGCGCAAACACTCGTCCTTCGACAGCACGTCGCCCTCGAGCCAAGCTGCATCCCTCATGGGCAACTCCAACTTCTCCCTAGACGATGAAGTGCCCAAGCTGGGCCACGACGAGGACGGGCCTTCCAAGGGCTTCTTTGAGCTTTCCAAGAAGGACCAGAGCAACTTTCTCCTCCTGGTACTGCTCTACTTCCTCCAAGGCATACCCATGGGGCTGGCCCACGGCTCTGTGCCCTTCCTTCTCAAGCACAACGTATCCTACGCCGCCATTGGCGTCTTCTCGCTCGCTGCCTATCCCTACTCGCTCAAGCTTCTCTGGAGTCCCATAGTGGATGCGGTATGGTCGCCCAAGGTCGGACGCCGGAAGAGTTGGATCTTGCCTATCCAGACCATCTCCGGTTTCTCCATGATTTGGCTAGGGAGGAACATCAATCGCATGATGAAGGAGGCGGGCGAGACAGACAGTGGAGTTTGGACTTTTACCTGGTGGTGGTTCGCGCTCGTGTTCCTCTGCGCTACGCAGGACATCGCTGTGGATGGTAAGGCGCCACATACTCCCCATATTGACTTGCTCCAGGCTAACAACAAGCAGGTTGGGCGCTTACTCTTCTCTCCAAAGAGAACCTCGCATACGCCTCCACAGCGCAAACTGTTGGCCTGACCGCAGGCCAGTTCCTCTCCTACACCGTCTTCCTAGCCTTCAATTCCAAAGACTTTGCGAACAAGTGGTTCCGTAGCACTCCTGCAGAAACTGGTATCATGGAGCTTGATGGCTACTTGAGTTTCTGGGGATGGGCATACTTGATAGTCACTCTTGGATTGGCAGTCATGAAACGCGAAGACCGCGATAAGAACGGCGATGGCATTGGAGAGGTTTACCGCACCATGTGGGGCATCTTAAAACTGAAGAACATCCAGAGCTTCATCATCATTCACCTCATCGCCAAGATTGGATTCCAAGCCAACGATGCTGTTACGAGCCTGAAGCTTTTGGATAAGGGCCTCAAGCAGGAGCAGCTTTCCCTCGTTATCCTCGTCGACTTCCCTGTCGAGGTCTTCCTGGGTTACTACATCGGAAAGTGGTGTCAAACTTACCCGCCTATGCACATCTGGTGTTGGTCCTTCATGGGACGTCTGGTTGCTGCTGGGTTCGCGCAATTTGTGGTGTCCGTATTCCCGGTCGGAGGAGCCTCGACTGGGTTCCTGCTGCTGGTCATTGCTGAGCATGTGCTTTCAACCTTCATGAATACAGTCATGTTCGTTGCGGTCAGCGCGTTCCACGCAAAGATCTCAGACCCGCTTATTGGCGGTACTTATATGACGCTTCTCGCTACGTAAGTTTCCTTCTTTCACAATTTACCTATATGTCGCTAACGTCAATGCAGTGTCTCCAATCTCGGCGGCACATTCCCACGCTACTTCGTTCTTAAAGCCGTCGACATGTTCACGTCGGCAACCTGCATACCGCCTACAGACATTCCAAAAGCAGACCTCTTGAAAGGACCACTCATTACACAAGCATTCTCTTGTTCTCTAGAGGCAGAGAAGCATCGATGCCAGCAAGGTGGTGGTATCTGCAGCGTTACAACAGATGGGTACTACATTGTGAACATTTTATGTATTGTGATCGGTGTAGTGACGTTCTGGGGCTACATCAAACCAGCGGTTATGCGGATACAGGCGTTGCCACTGAGGGCATGGAGAATTGCCGGGTAGATGGACGGCTCACGGATTGTACGATATAGATGCATAGTTCAATGTTAGATAAAGGCGTAGTGTAAAGCTATAGGCCATTGCTTAAAATTATTTTGGACACAACTCTATGCGACTACCAGCACCATGCCGCTTGTGCACGTCTGTGCCGCGCTGGCGCGCTCTCCCGTGACCAGGCGTGCTGATCGGCCTATAGTGGGCGGCCTTATGCACCTGCGTAAGCCACGCCGTCTCGAGCGCCGCATGCAGGTACGTTTGCGGCACAGCAAATGTCTCACGCCGCTCAAGGTAGTATCATCAACATACACAAGCGTTTGCTGGTGGACCGCCGATAGCAACTGGGTGGTGGCGCGTCGAGATTATTGGATGAAAGAGAGTTAGCGGCGCGCAGCTGTTAGTGATGAGATAACCTGGGACTGTTCTGTAAGCAGGCCAAGTCTCGACTTGACATGCCGAAGACGCCGATTAACAGGGACTTCGGAGTGACTACAGCACGTCAGGCCACGCGCAATGGCTGCGGCCCGGTAGACTAGCAAAGCTTTAAAGAATCTTGTGTCCGCGCCTGCTCCGACAGTCACACAAATTCCCGAAGTCGCCGAAGACACGCTGTGCCAGCTAGAGTGGCATACCTCGGAAACGTGCACAAGGCGTTGACGCTTACCTTCCTACGGCTAGTCACCCTCGACATCGCGTTTTGACATCTGTCGCAAATTATCTGCTGATCTTGAGTACTCTTTTACCTTTGTTCTTATTCGCCTGACCTGTCGCGCTCGTCTCCAACTGTCGCAGCATAAATCCGCCTAGTCTGATACCTTGATCGACGTCCGACCTTACACCAGTCCCCCAATCTCTACAGCAGCCGTTTAACTTCAAAGGGTCCAGCCAAACCTTACCCACGCCAATCCTACCGAAGTGTAGCATTGATAACGAGTCCTGCGAGATCGGACCTTCTATCCTTTTAGAGTGTTGACACAACCAAAACCTCCGACACTGTGTCGCATCGTCCGTCCATAGAGTACGAACAATCGCAATGGCTTTTCCAGCATACACACCCAAGGCGCGGGTCCAGAAGCCCGCTCCTCACTTCTCCGGCACCGCGGTTGTCGACGGCACATTCGAAGGTATGCGCTCATCTCACTATCCTACACTTTCTCCATTCATGTACCTATCCAACCACACACCAGTCAGACCAACGAACTGACAACTCTCACGCAGACCTCAGCTTAACAGCCTACACATCCACCAAGCAATGGCTTGTTCTCGGTTTCGTTCCCATGGCCTGGACCTTTGTCTGTCCAACCGAGATTATCGCCTTTAGTGAACGCGCTTCCGATTTCGCAGCCCGTGGCGCCAGCGTCGTCTTCTCCAGCACAGACAGCGAGTATAGTTTGCTCGCTTGGACGAATGCGAGCAAGAAAGACGGAGGCCTGGGCAAGATCAACATCCCATTGTTGAGCGATAAGAACCATAGTATTGCCAAGGACTATGGTGTCCTGATTGAAGAGGAGGGTATTGCGTTACGAGGGCTGTTCTTGATCGACCCTAATGGCATCGTACGACAGATCACTATCAACGATCTTCCTGTTGGAAGGTCGGTCGACGAGACGCTTCGCCTGATTGATGCCTTCCAATTCACTGACAAATACGGCGAGGTACGAATCATTTCTAGGCCCCTTAGTCTTTGCAAGCATACTGACGTTTATTAATTAGGTCTGCCCCGCTAACTGGAACCCTGGTGACGAAACCATCAAAGCGACACCCGCAGGCAACAAGGAGTACCTTGACAAGCTCCATGCCGACACCAAGATGTCGGACGTTGCTACAAAGACAAATGGTACAACTTCCTCGGCGCATTGAAAGTGAACGGCCAGGTGTCAATATGGTGAGCATAGCGCGCTGATCTTCCTTTTCGCAGGGACTTCTTGAATTGTAGATATCTTGCCTTGCATTGGTCGTGCGATATTAGCATATGCATCTCATCCGTCCGAAACCATTTGCATTGGTTGGCGTTGTTCTGGCGCAGCCGTGTTGTCTCTCTAATTGCGGTCCCCCAGCTCAACTACGCGCATCATACCACTAGATTCCTCTCTATAGAATGTTAAGTTTACAAATCATTGCAACCCTGAAACCAGTCATGTCATGTACAGCGAATGCTTTGTCACGCTGATGCGATGAGCGTAAACGGAAGATGAAGAATCCAATGATCAGAAAAAAGCTTTCGGAATGACTCCAACAAAGCTCCAAGACCTCCGCACTGGTGTTTTTGATTGCGACGCAACATGCTACGGCAGCTGAGTGGATGCGCGTTAGCTTCTGCTTGGCAGATCGGAAGCCACGCGAACGCCACGGACTTGTACCTCTTTCGACATAGCCCACGAGAGGGCCTCCAATCATGGAGCCACGACTGCATGCGCTACGGGATATGTCGAGCCAGAGTAGCATGCCGTTCATTACAGAGGCACCGAACATGAGCTCCTCTGGCTCGCAAAGACCATCGCACCATCCTGATCATAGCTTCGTACGCCCAAAATCGCTCATGCTGGCGAACACCTCTCCAGAAAACGCTCAGTTGAACGACGTCCGAAGAGACGGCCAAGAGAGGTCACATCCCACACGGTCGATGCCTAGTGCACCGATCGCACAGGTATTGAATAACGAGGCGAATGTGCTTGGGGCTGCACAGCCCGTACCATCGACATTTGCCTCATCAACGACGCCCTTCAGTGGAAGACTAGTTGACTTGCTTTTGGATAGTCCGGACCATGCGAGGCAAAAGTGGGATCATGAACACCAGTTTCTTCAGCCTGAAAATGCAGGAAGCAGTCCATCTGTCATCAAACTACCGAGGTTACCGCAACCTCCTAAGAGGACGGCAAAACGACCCAGAATTCCGCCATTGCTACAGGGCTTGCATCAGCCTCCTCCGCTCCCGCCTGAGGGCAGACTTTTCCCACCGATTACTGGGGAAAAGAATGCATTTGCAGGTGAGAGAGGTTATGATGCGCGTTTCGAAGAGTCAAGGAACAAGGACGTGGACGAACACGCTTTTCTCGAAGGCAGTGCGTTGGACTATAGCAGAACTACCCAAAACTCTGATCACCCATTAGTTTCTCAACTGGCCGCCCAGCCTAACGCACCAGACGTGGCCCATGAGACCAATGTAGCAACCAACAATACCATAAGCACCCAGGCACCGCCCCAGACCAAGCGTGGGAAGAAACGCAACAAATGGTCTGAGCAAGAGACCAAAGACTTGCTTGTAGGCGTCAGCAGGTATGGTATAGGGAATTGGAAAAAGATATTGCAGGATCCAGACTTTGGATTTAACAATCGCACGGCCGTTGATCTCAAAGACCGTTTCCGAGTGTGCTGCCCGGGTGAAGGTCTAAAGCCACGGCAGCCTAAGACGAAAGGAAAAGAGAAAGTGGACTTGGAAAACACAGCCTTTGATCTACCAAACCAAGCTATATATACCCACCAGCACTCTCTTCCTGTCGGAGAACACAACAACGACAATAACCTAGTTTCAAATCCTCCCAGTCCATCAGAAACTCAACAACGCGTGGCAACTCGTAACAAGACCACGACGCATCTAGACCTAGCCGAGCTTGGAATCCACGAACCATTCTCAAAAGCCACACGTCGACCACGCCGAGCCTTTAGCGCACGCGACGATGTCAATCTGCTGAAGGGCTTTGAAAAGTACGGATCTGTTTGGCATCTGATGCGTGACGATGAGGATCTGGATTTTGGTTCTCGGCACCCCACAGACTTGCGCGATCGTTTCAGAATCCGGTATCCGGACAAGTATGCCAAAGCAGGATACAAACTCAAAGCGAAAGAGAAGGAACGTACATTATCAAAACAGACGCATGTCCCAGAGCAAGAGCGACAAGATGGTCCGTCGCAGTTGGAGCAGGCTATTTTGGATCACAACACTCCACAGCACGCCAGAACAAGTCATGCGCAACAAGAAATGACTACTGCAGCCAAAGACATGCATCCTTTCCACAACGTGTCAAACACAAACACGTCATCCCATTTCGCTACTTCCAACAGCAACACCAGTAATCCAAACTCAGCTTTGAAGCCCTTCAATTCATCATCCTACCTCTCCGACCCCCTCCCCACACTCCCCTTTGACGAAGCGGATCCCGATCTCACACAGGACATGGCCACCGCAGGGGACGAGAGTCCCATAACACTGAGTCGAAATATCCTCCGGTGGGCCGATGCGAATCCCTCTTCGCTCTACGCTTTCACACCTGCTGTTTCTTCTTCGTCGTCGTCGTTGACGACGGCTGGGAATGTACATGGTGGTGGGCATGGCAATAAGGGGGAGGGAGCGGCTGGTGCGGTGTTGAATGGGTATGTGGGGGGTGCGGGAGGTCAGCAACAGCAGCAACAGCAGATGGAGGGAGCGAGGGGGATGGTGTTGCCGGAGGCGGATAGTTGGCTTTTGGGGGGTGAGAGGGTTCAGGCGTTTGGGATGTATAGGTATCGGTCTTGATACATGCGTATGTGTCGCTTACGGCCGTGCGAATAGTAACCCTATGACCCAGTAGGCTTTCCATTTCGCTAGGCTGCAGGATGGCTTACTTCCTCTTCCCTTCATAACTCTTAGCATGTAGAATCCAAGATTCCAAGGGTAGCATTGGTGGTCTAGCTCGCCCTGCTTGGATGTTCTGACGCTGCACAGATTCTTCGTGTTCTGCCTTCAGCCGAAGTGCTTCCCATTGAGCTTCCTCTTCCGGGAAAATGCGACCAGGGAAGTAGATTGGAAGTAAACTTCGTCCAGCATGAGTGTACTGAGCCTCCAAAGCTAAGAGAGCCTCCATAGTCGACATGTGACCGATGACTGTGCGGAATTTTAGATGAATTCCCATGGCGCTTGGATGGCGTGGCCAGCCAGCGACGAAAAGATTGTGCATCATTCCAATACCACCCACAGCGAGAAGATACCATGATGGCTGCGATAATCCTGCCGCCGCAATCAGTAATAAGATCCACGACCAACCCATGATGAATAGAAACGTTTTCGTTTTCCAACCTGCAGCGGCTGTTTCCAAAGTCTCTATACCCGCTGCCAAATCTTCAAGATCTAAGCCATGACCGTTGCCCAGGATGATCAATGCGTGCTGTGATCCATTACCGCGAGTAAGGGCATAGGTGTTCATAGCGTTTCGCCGACAGAACCATTTCTCTCTTTGCCACTGTGACAAAGCACCAACTAGGAACGATAAGATGGTACCCACCACGGTGATGACCATTACCGACCAGTCTCTCGAAGCCGAGAGTAGTGGAACAATAGCGACTGCAATCTGCGATAAAATAATAGGAAAACCACTCCAGTACACCAAGTCATGCCTAGGTTCTCCTGCGCGACTTCTTCGAGAAGGTTCGTATACTGCAATACAAAGTCCACTCTTTTGTGGTCTGGGTACTGGTGTACCTGGCTTGGTGTGACTCTTCAGGTAGTTATGACGATCATCCATGATCGAGTTCAGCTTTAGTCGGACGGCAATGTCCATCCATGATTCATAGTCTCGGAGTATTCGACTCAACACCCAACTGTTGTTTGGACGCGAGTAGCCATTCTTAGTTGTTATGACAATGCTGGATACTTCAAGCGCGGAAGGCATCAACTTCGCGTTACTCACACTCGCGAGCAAGGCTGAAAGGGCATATGACACCCATCCTAAAACCAAACTCAGTTCCACAACTTAGGAATATCGAGATGGTTCTCAAGTATCATCACTTACCGAAGGAGAAGGAAACTGGTGTAATGGTGCCTCCAGCTAGTTGAGCCAAGGCCTTGTTCACGATGTCACCGCCGAGAATTAGGAGTACTGAAAAGACATCGGTTGGCTGGCCCCATCGATTTGGCGATGGCGTACTTGAATATGTCGCATTTTCTCCCCGCATATTGATCTGTTGATCTTGTGTTTTGTCTTATCGCTCGATCCTATTTCTGGGGGGCATATAGCTGACAGGTCTGGGTATGAGGCTGCGATAAAAATATTGTGCATCTATCTAATATCTCCAACATCAGAGTAAGGCTAGGCAGCCTTGTTGTTCTGATCCATATCACTGATCAGCAATGCGTGATGACGTGGTACGATTTTGTCAGTGTCAGGCTGATAAAACCTGCCGTCTATTGAGATACGAAGATACATAGCCTTAACGACAGACTTCTCTGGCTCAACCTTAGAACGCATCGATACCACGCTAAAGACACCGCATTCCGTTCCTAATGGAGCACCTTTTCTTCCAGGTTGATGAGAATGACCCTTCCGAATTCCGTACAGCTTATCACAGCGAAACGCTGTCGATTGATTGGTCCCTATGCGACCAGAGAACCCTTATGAGGCACGTCGTCCCTCTAACACCTTGGCTCGGATTCAAACACGACGATGTTCCCTTAGCGCAATCTTTATCTCAATACCCTGGCTATTCTGGCTGGAAAGTAGAAAAGATATGGATTGGAGAGCTTCGTGAGGCGCATGAAGGCCTCGCCCTATCACCCGCCGCCACCATCGCTAAGCACACAGCCTCATTCCTTCAGGCCTGGTTGTACTATGGACTCCTTGAATCAGTGTTGGGAAAGAAGATCAAAATCTCATACATGATGAGACCCAACGAGAACGATGAAGAGTTGCTCTACAGTCGCAATCTTCATTTTTGCCTTCGACAGATCGTACATAAATGGAGACTGGCCGATGAAGCGACAAAACGAGACATGAACTCGCATATAACCAAAGAGCTTCGCTTAGTTGAGACATGGATATCCAGACTCGCCGCATGGAGCCAAGAATCCATAAGGACCAGGAGAGATATCCAATACCCTGGCTTCGTTGACCTTGTAGCTCAAGTCCTACCTGCTATTGTTCGGCTAGCGGAAGGGATAATTGAGACTGCAATCTACGCATACAAAGGCATGTTCGTCGAGAACATATCCGGTTGGCAAATTCCAGATAGCGTGGCGGTTGCGAGGCGACGAAAAATGCGCGAGGCGCAATGGTGTGACTTCCAGATAAGGCTCTTGGAAGAAACCACCAACGAAAGTACAATGGAATGGTGTATCAACCAAGACATAAAACAAGATCCCACAGGCCACGATGAATGCACACCACTACAATGTTTCAGGAATAACGTTCCCCCAGGAACCAACCCCCAGCAACATCGCGATCCGAGATGCCAATGCTCTCCTCTAATGCCAGACCTGCTCGAGCTTGAACGCATTCTTCTTGCAGGCGGGATTCCACTTGTATCAGTCTCATCTCGGGACGCAAAAATGGAGCTGATTGTGCACGCGTACTCGCAGGCCGATCCTCATGACTACACCGCCATTTCTCATGTTTGGGTCGACGGCATGGGAGGACTACCAGTTCAAGGACTTCTCGAGTGTCAGGTTCGATGGCTCGACAAAATAGTCGCTCAATTGCCTCAATCTACTGGAGGAAAGATGTTCTGGATCGACACCTTGTGTATACCCAGAACTGAGACGGTGTACTACCTTGCACTAGACCGTATCCGCGACGTGTATATCTACGCATCCAACACACTAGTGGCAGATAGACTGATCCGAACCTGTCCACCAGAAGCATCCACGGAAACGCTTTATGCCCATATCTATATGTCTGCGTGGATGCAAAGGATGTGGACATATGAAGAAGCTGTGTTGTCTCGAAACCTCATCTTCGTCCTAAAGGGTGATCATTTCCATCCTTACAGTCTAAAGACGCGTCCGAGTATGATGCGCACAGTGAGCGTAGTCTGGCGGGCCTTGGCGGCAGAACTGAATCGACTAAGGGCTAAGAAAAGCCGTCTCAACATTGGCCATATCTACCGAGCTTTCCGTTGGCGCCTGACTAACGCGACGCAGGAAGAGTTCCTGAGTGTTGCTGGCATGCTCGACCTGGACACTCCAAGTTTGATGAAAGCTGAAGGAGATGAAAGGACGCGAGACTTCTGGAAAATGCTAGGAAATCTTCCATTGGATATTCCCATTCTCAACGGACCAAAGCTACCGATTGAAGGATTCAAATGGGCTCCGAAAACGATGATGTATCCAAACAAAACGGAGATCTCTACTGATGTCAATGACCATCAAGCTTATTGTTACGAGGACGGGTTGAGAGGTACATACATGTTCATTCCTTTTAGTAAAGTCTTGAACGGTTCTCGCGACCGCGCCAATTCGATCTTCCTGATCTGGGTCACGAGAAGCGAGCAGAACAATCTAGTCGGCGAGGATCGGATGATGTTACGAGTATATTGTACTGAATCCTGGCCTATGAGTCCTGATTATATGCCTTTCGACAGCCTCATCATAGGAGATCCAAAGCGAACGATCCCTTCCACAGGAGAGTGGTTTCCGGCTGCGGCTCTCTTGCAAAAGCCTGATTCCGAAAACACGATTGCAAGCAACGACAATGTCGAGCTAAAGTGCGCTTACATGGGAAGAGTACTCGTGGAGAGGTTGCAAGTTGGAGAGATTCTTGCTCCAGAGCCGACAGTTATGTTTGAGGGTTCTGGTTATGCTAGGGAAGACGCCACGGGTCAGTGGATGTCAAAAAAGCTTTGTATCACGTAGATGTTAAGCATCATTCATTTGCTAGCTCGCAAACAAGGTCGCCCGAGAGGTCCGCATTATAAGTTCGATCGCGCAACAATAGTGAATAACCCCTTAGATCTCGAAAGACGTTGAATGGAAAGCTGAATGCACGACACAGGTACCGTATTACACGATGTCGTTTCGCCCCTACCTCTTTTTTAAGAGGCGTTTCTCCGATAATGTCCAACTTCTTGATGGGTTCCGCTGGAATAGCCGATACACAGCTTATGCAATCCAAAAGTCTCTCGTCTTGTAGGTCGGCGAGCTTTTAAGCCATTGGTCAAAGACTTGGGCTTCTTGATCTGACTCGAATGATTGCTGCCATAAACCAACTCGCTCCCAGTTGGTCCCCACTTTGGATACGAGGAGCATTGAGAATATGTTATGCACAAGACTAAAATCGCGGGCACTTCTCATTCTGTCAGCTGAGAACAGGTATATGGCATGACAGGTTCTGGTCTCTTTGGACTTGTAGGTGTCAGGCGACGACTCGAGATTTTCCAATGAGGTGTCAAGATAGGTCCTCTCCGACCAATAATCGTCTTCGTCTTCCTCACTTCGTACTACCCATCCGCAATGGCCACGTATTTCTCTACCGTGATAGGCCATACGAGAGAAGCCCTTGAGAAGCCTGACCTTCAAGGAGGGTGCCGAGATATGTATTCGCTGAGAGTAATCATGTCGCTGAGTAGATGCCGGACTAGCTTCCTCAAACGTCTTCCAAGCCTCGAAAAGTCCACATTGTTTCTCAACTCGAATGGCTAGGCTGGGAGCAATAACAAGCTTCGTATCTGCCTGTCTCCGTAGTTTGTAATATACACAAGGATTGTACGACCATCCAGCCCACGACCAGCTGGGAAAGCCAAGCCGACGATAGATCTTTTCATTCTGGACTGGATGGAACCAACATAACCCAATGAGCAGTCCATCCAAATATCCAGATGAATCCGATTTCATGACTATGCCCCAGTATGATCTAATAGGCGGCTCATTCTGCTCAAGATCCGCAAGAATGCCATCGAATGCATTGAGGATGTCATCAGAGTGAGTAAGTACTCTTCTAGTGTAATCCTCTATCAGAGATTGAATATCTTCTTCCACAAGACCAGGTTTCGCTCTCTGTAATGGGCGAACATACTGAATTTGGGACAGCTGTAGATCCTCGCTGATGACACCTCTTTCGCAATCAAATAGGACTTGTTTGTCGGTGAAGAAAAGCCTTCGTCGGGAGAAATAACCTTCCTGCAACGTCCATCCACGACCAATCCATCCTTCATTGTGCAGTACAAGGGACCATGGGTAAAGAGAGAATGTAGTTAGGCTAAGGTTCCCATATCGACCTTTTGTTTGCATACTCGCACGTGGAGTTGAAAATCCTACAAGCCCAGAATTGGCATCCATACCTCCAGCTGCTATTATTGTTATTTGAGCAGATCGATATATGAGATGCATCTGGCGAATCTGGCGCTTGAAATCAGATTGATCTGTTTGAGAGACGCAGTATTTATCGACCCATAGATATTGGAAGCCGAGGCTCCGAGTTACTGAGATAGCATCCTCTATCGTGGCAGGCAGATTTGCTGGCAGTATGTCCGTTTGTTCTTCCCGAGTTCTGCTGTGGTTTTCACCCCATCGATAACTCAATGCAACGTAAGGACTGTTGCTAGAAGGCGTGATGATTGATCGTGTGGAACAGTCGATCACTCGTAGTCGGCTTAGTCGGCTACTTGATACTTCTTTCTGTTGGTCGCAAGATGCATGATGGCGCAAGCAGTCTTGCAGGTGTCGTTTTGTGTTGTTGAGGTCAAGCCAGGCCGAAACCTCGTTTACCTGCAACGGGGATGGTTGGAAACCTAGCATCTCCACGTCCGTAGACGCACTGAAAGAAACGATATAGTCGGGGTGGCTGTATCCGTATCTGGAATCTTTCCGCCGTCCATCTGGAGTATCAAAAACGATGTTGACATGCGAAGATAAGTTCGGTAAACATCCCCAGCTGTTGTGATCTCTGTAAAAGCTTTTCCCGCAGTCAAGTTGGAGATATTGCGGACGTTTTGAAGCATCTTTGG
Source organism: Alternaria alternata (assembly GCF_001642055.1). Lineage (NCBI taxonomy): Eukaryota > Fungi > Ascomycota > Dothideomycetes > Pleosporales > Pleosporaceae > Alternaria > Alternaria alternata. Next base: position 180,124 of record NW_017306190.1, on the reverse strand, counting down.
GCAACAAATGGAGCTCTGCGGCTGAGACAAATTCACAGAATTCGCAACCAGGCTGCTCATCCCAGATCCAGATGGTAGTAGGGTCAGAGCTCCGTGTGATCCATACTTCATATCCAGATTCCAGTGGTATGCCTTTGTGGTCGCCCTTCAAGATCGCAAAGAGATCGATGTCTGAACAATTGGCGCACAACGTTTCAGTAAGGTCGGACGAATGCGCTGCACTTTTTCCATCTTTGGTGCGCTCCTGACGACCCTTGAGAATCCGCTTGAAGAAGTGGTTTACGCGCCGAGTCGTACTCATAACTACAGCAGTTTTCGGGGTGAACAGCGGCTAGCTGGGAAAACAATGTATAGTAGAGTGTTTGAAGGGAGATGGATCTGAGAAGGCTAGCTTTCCAGCCTGCGGTCTAGAGCTATATAAACCTGCAGGTTTATGTCGTAAGGCTGTTCAGCCTCAAGCGGGGTCATACCACGCGCGCCTGCCTCAGGCACAGCCTAGCCGTAGCATACCCTTGCACCAGTTTCACAGGAACACAGCATGTAAACAACATGGACAAGTTAAAATAATCTACACCTAATCCACCCTACCTCTGGTTATCCAGACCCTGCAACCCCATAGCCTCCTTCTTAACATCCGTCTTCTCCCCCTCGCCCTTCTCCCTAAGCGCCACCTTCTCCACCTCATCAAACGCCTTGAGCGCATCCCCATACTGTTCAAACACACCCTTTCTATATCCCTCACAAATCTTCTTCACAAACCCTTCCTCATTCCACCTTGCCTCGAGGAAATCTTCAAACTTCTCCTGGGGAGACGAACGCTGCACACCCCAAGCCGCTTTATACGCCGCACCAAGAGCGCAAGCATTTCCTCCAATTTCAAGCTTATACACGCCGTCGGAGCCACCGAGGACTTGGCCCGCGAGCTCGGCAATAGCGGGGTTCACAGCACCGCCACCAACCATGTAGATTCTGCGGGGCTGGGCGGGCAGTGAGCCCTGCGGTGAAACGAGGGATTGCGATCGCAGTCTGAGCGACAGGAACTGCGATTCGAGGATCGCGCGGGCGTCGGCTTGGGGAACGGGCCAGGACTTGTCTTCTGTCTTGGCCTGCGCGGCTTCTGGTGCAATGGGCGAGAGCTGGTTGTCTTTGGAGAGGAAGCGCCATGTTCCTGCTTTGACGTTTGGTACGATTTCTGGGCGAGGGAAGAAGAGGCCTAGACGCATGGGGTCGGAGGGTTGGGCTTGGCCGAGCGCGGGAGTCGTGAGGGCTGTTTCGTTGAACTTGTCCCAGGATTTGTCTGACGATGTGCCAGAGGCTTTGTTGATTGCGTCGCGGATGTGCTCGCGTGCTAGACCGCCGTTCTTGTAGCAGAGCATGAACATGTAGAGACCTGCTGTGGTGGGGTGGTTCATGAAGTGGTAGGCTGGGTCGGGCCTGTACTCGGGTGTGGACATGAGGAATGTTGTTGAGGTTCCGAGCGAGACGATGGCATCTGATGCGCGGAGAGGGAGGGCGAGGATAGTCGATGGGTTGTCGCCAGTGAAGGCGATGACCTGAGCTGACGATGGGAAACCGTAGCGCTTGCTGAAGTATGGCGAGACAGTACCGAAGCTTGAACCACCGTCTTCGGGCACATTGCCCAGCTTCTTCCTGAGATCTTCGACGCCTTCGCTTCCTCCAGCTGCAAGTGCCAGAAGATCCTCATGCCAGCGACCGTTCTTGATGTCCCACAGGTTTGCTCCAGTTACGTCTGAGATATCGATGGGGGCTACTTTGCCCAGGAAGATCGAAGCGAGGAAGGAGGATACGAGGGAGATGCGGGCGGTGGCCTTGTAGGCTTCGGGATATTTGTCGTGGAATCGAAGGATCTGGGGGCCACTGAAGCGCTATATGGTGTTAGTATCGACAGAGGCTGGGGAAGGGCAGGATCTGAGAAGAGACAGGACTTGAGAGAAGACAGGGCCCGAGGAAAGACAGGGCCTTAGAAAAGACAGGAAGCTTACATGGTGAGCACTGCTTCCAGTAGCCAGGGCCAGATTCCTGGGCTCTTGTAGTGTCGCATCGAAAGCATCGCACTGCTTCTGTGTACTTGCGTCTTGCCAGTTCGGGCTGAAAGGGTGACTGAAAGCACCCTTCCGCTCACCCTTGGCACCACTTTCCAGCTGCTCGAGCAGTGTCTTGCCAGCATCTAGACTGCCAAGTAGCGTCTCTGCATCTTTGCTCCAAAAGACAGTGCCGTGCTGCATGCCCGCACCCGAAATACCCTGCACCTTGGAGAAATCGGCACCTTGTTCCTTCAATCGCTGCAGGACCAGGTCGATGGCCTCGAGCCACAGGGCAACTGGCGCGAAGACCTCGCCTTCATCGGGGTTTGTGAGGACACCCTTCTCAATCCCATATTTGGCGAGATCGGCGTCAAAGTCGACTTTGGCCTCGTGGATAAGTTTAAGGTCGGAACCAACGATGATACCTAGAAAACCGCAGTCGCGTCAGTTCAGCCCTGGCAGTCGGAGGTCCAGATAGTGGGGTAGCTCCAGTGGGGTCTCCTCACCTTTGAGTTGCTGAGTGCTCAAGTCGAAGCCCAAGAATTGATCAGCCATGGTCGCGGTATGTCAATTCTGTGTCGAGCTGCAGTGTTGGGAATTTGAGTGTTATGGCTTGACAAGACATGGCTAAAATAAGCAGATCACGTCTCGTGGTGTTGAGGACCCTCCTTACACCCACACCCAAGATACGGGCACACTGACGCAAGACCCACATTGACGGACAAGCTACATCATAGGCAATTTTGCCGGCGGTGCCTGCAGCAGCGCCAGTTCTTTTGCGCGGAATGATTGGACAACGGATAAATTCGTGCCGAGACATCGTGAGTACAGCTATGATTTTCTGGAGTAGCATGTCGGCCAAACGCCGATGGCAGCTAGGAATTTTTGTTAGCGTGGGGAAGCACGAGTCTAGAGCGTGGGCTGAAGTCGAATTGAGGTGATAGATTCAATAGATATCCAACTGTCGAATATCTTGTATATGCCGCCGGGTAGTCCTTCTGCCCAACTCCGAACGCCCAGCCATGCTTGTCTATAGATATACACGAATCACTTCCTTCGCCTTGCGTCGGTATCGGTGGTCTCGTGTTTATGGTCGTGATTGTGGTCGTGGTCGTGATCATGTTGTCCTTCCGATGCTGGGTTCGGTGTCGCAGTAGGGTCGCCAGGTATGAACTCATCGAGAAAGTCTGGTGCCTCCGCCGAGTTGGCTACAAAGCGCACACGCACCTTCTTCACTCCGCGCACATTGGCACCGATGCGCTCCCGGATGAGGTTCTCGACGTCGCGTGTCTGCTCAATGGTCCACGCACTTGATACGCCAATTTCAACATCCATAAGATAGTTCTGCCCAGCCTTGACACCCTGAATTGCCCGTACGTTCACTGGCTCCGATGTGGTAGTGACGCCCTCGACAGCGCTAGTCGCGGCCTTCCGAATGTTGTCCTTCATCTCCTGGTCTACGCCGACGTCTGCCAGTTCTAAGAGCGCCTGCTTGGTGTTTCCCCAGCCAGCTTGGACGACCATGAGCGAGATGACCAATCCACCAACAGGGTCCAACCATTTTGCGTTGTTGAGCACGTTTGAACCGGCGATTAGGAGGAGAGCGACAAAAGCGGTGAGAGAGTCTACGCGGTGGTGGTAGGCGTTGGAAGCGAGGACGGTGGACTTGCGTTCTTTGGCGATCTTGAGAGCTAGAATGGTTGTCAGCGCGCGTTTCTTGAATCGATTGGGGTGTGCTCACTCGCTCGGTACAGCCACTCCTTGATGACGATTGAGCCAGCAGCGAGCCAGATAGCATTGATGTTGGGGCCCATATCCTCGATGCCGTGATGGTGGTGATGATGCGGTATAAGCCCCCAGTGCTCAGCTATCTCGGCGGCTTCGGGGAAGAACTGCTTGCAGAGGGCAAGTAGAGCGGTCCAGCCCATGAAGAAGCCTCCTGCAAGCAGGATGCCGCTGACACCGAGCGAGCCCAAACTCTCCACCTTTCCGTATCCGCTGGGGAAGCGGTTGGTGGGCGGCTTGAGGGACCAGCCGACAGTTGCGAGCGTCATGATGTCGCTCACGAGGTCGGTGAGACTGTGGATAGCATCGGCGATGAGTGCTGGCGGGAGTTAGCTGGCGTTCATACACAACGCGTACATGCATCTCACCCTGGCTGTTGAAGACGTAGCCTCCAAAGCCCTTGCTGACGGCCATGCCCAAGTTGACGTAGAGGCCAATCTTGGTGATGCGCACGCCAGCGTCATTCTTGTTCTTGGACAGCAGGAACGTGTTGTCGTGGTGATGGTGGTGGTGGGAATGGCCAGCATGCTCCCTTTTCTGCGTGTCGCCTGTCATGGTGGAAGGGGAAAAGTGTGGTTTGCGGTGGATAGTGGAAGACCAGTTGAGTAGGGGCGCCGTATGCGAGGGAGACTTGAGGTATTGGGCGCCTTTAGTCGTCGTCTGGGTGCAGAGAACGCGCAATCTGGGCCGGCAAGTGGGAGGCTTGTAAGCGTATCGTGATAGGCCGTGCGGTCGCACTGAAGGTTGCGTAGAGTAGTAGTTGGATTGAGCACCCTGCAGGGTTCGGGGTGAAGGTAAGACGCGTCCACGCTGGCTAAACTGGACACGCATGCCATCTCCATTTCTGCAGGCGGTGCGCAGTAACATGGGACGTGGTGGCAGCGGTTGCGCCTTTTAGTTATGCGGGAATCCCAGATGCGACTTGCTGCGAGCCTCTCCAAGACTGACAATTTTGACCCTCTTCCGCGGTTGCTATCGGCCCTCGTTCCTGGCGTATCATGGCGCCTTTTGCGTCAACACACGGCAATTGTGGGGGCAAGCTCTCTACCGCCACATCCGTCCCGCCTCGCTTCAGCTCACATCACCACTCTCCACATTCTACACGGTAGACTGGAAAAGTTGTATTCGCTAGACTATGTTGATTTGCAGGCGTTTGTGTTTTCTGCTATCAACGATGACGATGGTGGTGCGAAGTCACAATTCAATTTCACAGCTGAAATCATGAATAAGTCTGAATTCGACGTCTACTACTATTTTGTCACTGCTCTTGTGTGGCTTTTCTCGAAGCGTCGTCATCTTCACAGGGAAATGGACCTGAAGATCCTCCGCGTTTCATACTTTGGGCGGACGCGCGTGTCAATACGAGTAGAGCCAAGAAACGTCATGGCCATTCGTATCGTGGTTACGTCGCCCAGTTTGCTTGTTGCCTGTTTGAGAAAGCTTCTTCAAATATTTATAGCCTTGGCTTTGCACTATCTTCGCCCGCAGGGTCTGTCGCGCGAGCAAGTATCCAGTTGACAACGTCGTCCCGGAAGGCGTCTTTATCAGGACTAGGCTCGTCATGTACTGACTAGGTTAGTTTGAACACACTCGATTGGATCAAATACTCACAGCGATGGTAGCATCCCGCGTACGACTTGAACTCCTTATCCTTGACTTGCAGGGCACTGAACAGACGTTTAGAGGCAGGATAGCTGGTGATGCCATCTTGTTCTCCATGCGCGATCCAGATCCTCGTCACGCCACCCTCTCCAGCATTGTCAGGTATCACGACCTTGCCGCTAGACAAAGCATTGGTTCGATCGAGCAGTCCTGCAAGCCCCTCGAGCGTGCCCGTGTCATGGCAGAGCTCATCCTCGTCAAATTGCTTGCAAACCGCCGGGTCTCGTGAGATAAGTTTAGGATCCAGCTTGTTGGTCAGCTGACGCTTCGCCATGAGCTTTCCAGCGACTCTGCCAAAAAAGACTGTGACGGGAGAGGGCTTGGACTTGGGATCGAAGTCGACAAACGGTGACTCCAGGAGAAAGCCGCGAATGTGCTTGCGGACTTCCTCTGGACCTTGTGCAGCGTAGCAAAGGGTCTCACCGCCGCCCATAGAATGACCCATCATGAAGAGCGGTACCGGGCTCGGAATCAATGTCTTGATGAAGGAGGTGATATCGTCAAGGACCTGACTAGTTGGGCCCGTGTCTCCTCGCTCGGCGGGTTTCGTTACAGAGCGGCCCCATCCCCTGCGCCTCGTCAGTATCAAATATTGGAAACAGTACACGCACGCACCTCTGGTCGAACGTGTAAACTTCAATGCCTCTAGAAGCCAGATGGGGAAAGAAGCCGCCGTAGGTGTTGACTTGATATATGTTAGAGGCCGAATACACATGTGGTAAGTGCAATCTTACCGTGCTAGAGACAATGTTAGTGATGCATTCCATATTATAATTACAAGAACCATACATCTGAGAAACCATGGATGAATACAAGTCGGGCTTTTGCCGGTCCGTCCGTCTACTCAATGAGTTAATGCCGATCTTATTGATCTGGTTCCACCATACCCTGAATGTTTTCGTATACAGCTGCTTGCCATCGGGCAAGGTATGGGTGCCTTCCTCAACGGACATGGTGACGCTATCAGGCGAAAATTGGGGAGAAACGGAGTATGCTTGGAGTTGAGATTGGAGCTATTGGAGGCCTAGTGCGCTTGGTAATGCAGATCTGGTTGAGATCAAGCGATGAAGGAAATAAGAGTAGTTGACACCTGAAGTTGTTCAGCTCTCCGATGACAGCCGCGGCTCCCGCACGCGTCATAGCTTTGTTGGTGCCACCCACCACTTGCACATGTCAGACACGACAACTCAGCTGGCGACATGGTTATCGTCAGCCCATTCTCGGAGACTCGATGGTCAATAAAATTTGGCTATATTTGGAGGCCCGAAAAGGCGCCGATGACATGATGAGGGTGAAGTCAGCTAGCCTTAACGGCTGTCGTCCAAGCTCCCGCCCAGTGGATCATCCTGCATAACGCATTGGACCCCTCTACCCGGTGTCCCCACTTACATTTTCCTCGTGGTAAGATACTTTCTTCTTGCTATGAGCATTCTTGCCCGTCGACTTTTGTCCCATCACTCCTTTCCGAGACGACTCTCCTCCCAGAGAAGCATGCTGAGCAGCATGCCACAGGCTCGCTCAGCAAAAGCGATCCTTAGCCATCAAGAGCGCACCGCGACGGAACCACGAGAGAACGACGTGCACACTGCCACCCTCGCCAAAGTGACGCCTGTCAACGACCGGATCAAGCGCTTTAAATTCGAAATCAAGGAAAAGGACGGCTTCAACGTATGACGATCTCCATCTCGCTCGCGACATGCGCTGATGGATAAGTCAGTTCCTCCCCGGCCAATGGCTCGATGTCTTTGTGCCTGATGTAGAAAAGGCCGGCGGGTTTACCATTACCTCGTCGCCTTCAGAAGCCCTGCCGCGGTCAGATCCCGACTTCGTACCATACTTTGAGCTAGCCGTACAGAAGAGCCCTGATAATCCGCCGGCAGCATGGTTGTGGCAGCCGGTCGACGACATTCTGGGGAAGGAGGTCACTGTGCGTGTGGGTGGAAGCTTCGTCTGGCCTCCTCCCTGTCTGGATATGAAGAAGATCAAGCGCGCCATCTTCATCGCAGGAGGTGTCGGAATCAAGTGCGTCCAGCTACGCCATCACCGATTCGCATGTCTCGACCGCTAACACCCCCACAGCCCTATGATGTCAATGATGACCTACATAAACCAGAACTACCCGAACCTCGAAGTACGCTTCTTGTACTCTACTAAAGTCCCATCGCGGGAGACCGACCCCAGCGAAGTCCTTTTCCTGCAAGATGTGCTCGACCTCTTCCGCATACCCAGATTCAAGGTGACCAAAGACCGCCTTGAGCTTTTCTTCACAGGAACTTGGGACGGGTCTGAAATGGGCACAAATGATGGTGACTTGATACATCCACTCATGTCTCTGACGCTGCCGCAAATTGACTCGGCTACCGAAGTGCCAGTGTGTGCCTGGACGCATCGCATTGACGACATTGCCCTTTCTAGCGCCGTCGGCAACAGAAAGGAAGCGCAATCTACCGTCTTCTATGTGTGTGGGCCTCCAGACATGACCGACGACATGGTGAAGTTTATCAAGGAACAGGATAACGTGGCACCGGAGAGAGTGCTGTGCGAGAAGTGGTGGTAATGGCAAGGTTAAGGTAATTTATCATTGGATAGTCCAAGACGATCAATACTAAGTTTTGCACTCGAAAACCGTGCCGTCGCTGCGGCAAGCGCTGTTGTATGTACGATGCTCACACCATTAACTGGAATTTACGCGCCCACAAAGGCCGTAAATTCGAGACGGCTCGTGGTAGCGAGCTCCACCAGACTAGCTCCACCTTCCAAAACTCAGTGCGGGACCCATGGCCACCATCGCTTTTTGTGCCTCAAGCCATCTATCGTCCGCAAGCACTTTACGAGACAGCAAGCGATCGCTTATATTGTGCGACCCCGCGATAAGGCCCTCCATTTCATCCGGCCTCTTACCTCGAAGTTCTATATTGAATTACCCGATTCGTCGATATTAACCCACATTCTCCGGTACAAACTGCAGGGATGGCGCAAGGAACAAGCCGTCTAGCTCCCGCATGCAGCGCCTTCCTGCGAGTTTGATTCGCCATCACACTTTACAAGCTGTGTGATCGCGCAGCATGCGTGTGCCACTCAGCGCCTGCAATGCCTCTTTCGCCCCTCAGTTCACTCACTGGCGTCGGCTAAGATGGGGGCTTACATGGCTGTTAAGAGCGTGGAAGGCCCCGGAACGCTGGATGTTGATGCTTCGTTTGTGCGTCTGAACCTCGAGCACGAACGACGACCGCTTACGACCACGAGAGGCTCTCGGTAGCATCTCCAGCTATCGACTTCGGATTGCCGACAATAGCGCAACAAGAGCGCCCGGCGCAGTTCAACCTTATCTCCGCAATCGCGACCCATCCAGGCGCAGCATCACATATACGGCAACGCTAGCCACCAGACACTACCATTGAGTGTGACGGTCTCAGACATTCATCATGGGCTTCTTTATATCACGATCATGGCGCCTGCCGAAAATTATCTACTTCCTCATGGTGTTTGAACTGCCATTCACCGTGGCCAACCTTGCGCTCTTCGGCATCGCATCGCCAAATCTATACCGCACAATCTTGTGGAGAGTAGGAGGCGAGTTGGGCTTCAACTCGAAACCAAGTACAGTCCTATATGCGGCTGCGAATTATCGACCTGTGGATACACCTTTAGTATGGAGTAGCTTGTAAGTAGCATCTTCAAGATCGATGACGGATGCGCAAGAACCAAAACTACAGTCCATGGACCTTGCTATCATTCTGCGAAACCTCAAAACCCAACGGTAGACTGACCATCGCAGTAACACCCAATACCACCTCGTAATCGGCGTAGTATGCATGTTCTTCTGGCTTGTCAAGGTGACCTTATGGCTCCTTAAGGTCTTCTTCCCGATCCTATCGCTCCTCCTCCACATCGCTCTCATGACCCTATGGGCCTACGGCATTCACATCCAAACCGCGCCCGACACAATCGACCCCAAGCACACAAACAACGGAGCGCCCTGGTACATAACCAAGAGCTGTAACATCGTGGACGACAAGCACATCAAGAGTTACTGCATGCAAGCAAAGAGCAGTTTCGCCGTCAGCATCATCATGCTGTAAGTCTCATGCCACCTGCATCAACCAAAATGAAAGGCGCTAATCATGCTCTATAGTGCCATCTACGCTGTCTTCGTCGTCCTCTCAGTCTATTCCCTTATCCCGACCACCGCCCAAAAACAAGCACACGCGGCCAGGAAAGCGGAAAAGAAAGCGGAGAAGGAGAAGTGGGCTTCCTCACCTTACGACAACGAGATGACCGCCGAGGAACAATGGCAGCACATGTGGGAACTTCAACAACTACCTCGTACACCCGGTACTATTGGTGGCATGAAGTCACCCATGACGCCACGGACACAAGCATTCAACAATCTTGGTGGTGAGGAGGCTGGGCATGGAGGCTATTACAGCAACGTGCCAACAGGAGGTAATGCGTGGTACGGACCACCGCAGACGCACGAAGGGACTATAACGGTCAGTCCAGTAATGGAGCAAGACGAATACTACTCCTCGCACGAAGGCAAGGGGAAAGCACCGGGCTGGGGCGGTAATGCGTACTAAGCGCACGCACTGTCTATGGTTTCGTAGTCTTTTGATTGGGATTGGCGTTTGAGCGAGTGTGATTTTCAATGATACCAAATCTGGGAGCTAGGATGTTCGCTCATTACTGGATAGGAGAAGAGGCAGAATGGGGTCGCTCCTTATCTCAAGACTGAATCTAACAATTTTCATATGTATTTGCAAATCGTGGACTGTGTGGATGCCTTTGGAGCGTGTGAACTGACATTTTGTTAGGTGAGACATGTGATGGCGCGCAATCGCGTCGGAATGGCACGCGACACTTGACGTAACCTCTAGCACTTGAGCTCCACAATGTCAAACTTCTAATCTTCGACTAATTATCTTCCTTCACCGTCTCCAAACTAATTGCAGTCATAATTTTACGCAGTAAAATGTCTGGACATGCCGTAAACCATATTGTATGTGTCGGTGCCGTTTACATCGACACCATCCTAACGTACGTACTTGCTCATTGCGGCCTCGCCGAGAACAAAGCGCCCACTAACCGTCAAACATCCAGTGTTCCCCATTTCCCCATAGAAGATGAAAAGCTACGCGCCAAATCCATAACACGAAGAAGAGGCGGAAACACAGCAAACAGCTTAGAAGTGTTATTGCAACTACAACAACATGGTCCCGAGACAGCGCGGAATCCTCGATCCACAGACTTGCATCTGCTCGCCGTACTTCCTAATGAAGATAGCGCTGCGTCGAAATTCATCTGCGAATCACTGCCCCAAGTGAAGATATCCGATGTGAGTCTGTTTCGCAAACAGCACAAGGAAGCGGCATCTAGCTATATTATCCAAAGTGAGGAGAACCGGTCGCGCACGATTGTCAGTCTCAATCAGCTACCTGAAATGCAAGACAGCGAGTTTATGCAGCAGGTCTGTAGCTTTACTGGAGGAGGAGGTGGTGGTGGTGATGGCAAAGAGCAAGGTTGGAAGAAAGCGTGGTTCCATTTCGAAGGCCGTGTTCCAGAAATCACACACTTGTGCGTCCGCTTCCTGCGCGAAAAGTTCCCTCACTTTAAGATCAGCGTCGAGTGTGAGAAGCCAGAACGCACGAGTATGGCTGAGGTCGCGCAGTACGCGGATGTGGTGTTTTATTCGAAACTCTGGGCCGAGAAGAATGGGTATAAAGATGCGAAGAGTTTTCTTGAAGATAGGAGGAGTGAGACGAGAGATGGTGCAATGTTATGTTGTACATGGGGATCTGGAGGCGCGGCTGCGGTTCAGAAGGGGGATAATGAGGTTTGGGCGGATGTCAGGGCGTGGCAGGCTGAAGGAGATGGGCAAGCAAAGGTTGTGGACACTATTGGTGCTGGGGATACTTTTATCGCTGGTATGTTATTTGCGATTAATGAGCATGGAGAGTGGTCGTTGCAGCGGAAACTTGAGTTTGCGAATGAGCTGGCTGGAAGGAAGGTTTTGCAGGAGGGATTTAGTGGCCTAGGGAAGAAAATGTGGTAACAGGATGATCATGAGCAGGTCTCGTTCTTCAACTACCGTCCTAGGTACTGAACAATACAAACTGATGTATCAATCGTCCAATTCTACTACTCTTCACAAGCTAATATACCCAAGCGCATCTATGCAAACTTCAAGTTGACTGGCAGATCGTGATACATCTGGTAATCGAACTCGTTGCTCCACTCCACGATAAACATCTTGGTGAGTGCAACGACTCCTACGAGATTGAGCTCCTTTTCCTCATCTGGTAAACGCCAGAAATGAACTTCATCCAGTTGATCCATGGTCCAACCATCAACCAAGGCAAGTGTTATGTCCGTTACAACGCGTACAAGATCGCCTGAATTACCCTTTCCGAGAAGAACAGCGGATGCTGCCATTTCACCCATGCTATTGCGGACGAAATTACCTTCCCATCCTTTGCGTTCGAGAAGATGCGGCGAAGAGGAGACAGTCCGCTTAAGAAGATCGGCAAGTTGAGATCTGAATCGGTCCATAGTGGGCTTCGAGTACGCTAGGAGGATATCACGCATCCCGCGATGTATACTCCATGAAAGATGGTTCCAAGGAAGACAGTCAAGTGCTTGTGCGATAGCCTCCTGCTCTCTTTCAGGAACCAGTAAAGTCGTCTCTTTCAAGGGATCTGTGCTCGGAACTTTGAGCTCCAGCCAATCTCCAGATACTTGATTCGACTCTCGAGCGAAGATATAGTCAACTTCGTATACTTTTCCTCCCAGCATATTATACAAATGCCGAGACCCGTGCGCACCAGGAAATCCCTTTACTGCATATTCCAAGACGTAAACGCCAGGCGGCTTGCGGCCGCAAAACGCGAATTGTACACCAGAAGGGGCCGCGATGACCCCGGCTACCATTTGTGTGCAACGGTTTGTACGTTGCGTGAAACTGGGAGGATATACATCGGTAGATTTCTTGTGCGAATCATGAGGTGAAAATTGCACGACTGCATCTTGACCGATCGGCCAAGTAATGTACCACTGCCCATTGTACGAAGCGTACCCGGCTCGGAAACCAGAGGCATCGCTGTACGAGAAGGCAGCTCTTGCGTTCGTTAGCACCAACATCGTTATGAGTGTCGTTCGCGAGATGGATACACAAGCGTGTGCTTGGTAGCGAGAGAGTGGCATCCTCTCCAAAGATTTCCATTGTGTGCGCCTGTCTCGAGTTCCGTGTGTATTATCTTCCGTTGTGATGACACTCTTTTCGTGAATGGCCCCCGCGGCCTTCTCTGCTTCGTCTATCTGCAGACTTGTTGACCTAAGCGAAAGCAGCTTCTCTGGATGAAAGATGGCCAAAATGAGTGCCCATCCTGCCTTTCCGGGAGGTGTGAACAGGGGCAAGCGCGTTAGATGGATAATCTGTCGTCCACAGAAACCGGTCTCCAGATCTGCAACTAGAACTGGACCGTATAAAGGCGGCTTCCTTACGGTCCACCATGACGCTTTTTCCTGATGGCCATACCAGAAGCCTAGGTATGCTGGGGTGCGATGGCTATGGAAAGGATCGAGCTTCTCATTAATAGCGCTAGCCTGTGATAAGAGCCCACCCAGTCCGACGGCGGTGACCATGAAAGAAAGCCATGTCGCAACATCCGCGGATGTTTCCATTCTCAAGAATCTGATAGCCGATAACTCCATTGCATATAAGTAACAGCACGATGGTGGTGGATGGGTGAGCTTACATGATGCGGGGACGCGCTTATGTATATGTGCAATACTGACGAAGTATATTAAACGGGTAGCATTGCTGAGCCAGATCGCCTGTCTAGGCGCAGTAGGTAGAAGGGCCGTCTTTTAAACTGTAGACTAGGAGCGGGCATCAGACGCCTTCATAGGCTTGAAATATTGTTACCCCTTCGCCTCGCAAGGCAACCCGTGTTCATGCATATCGTGCAGCCGTGTCACATTCAGCCTTGCAGCTAATCTGCCATGAATCTGGCGTTGTGTGTAAGAACGGGCGATTGGGAAGCTCTTGCAAGACGGAAATTTGTAGTGAGCTCCCTACGACATTCGTACTTTTCGTCGTTGAACAATCGCAGACCATGTTTGAAAGTCAGTAGAACGCCACTTTGCTCGTATCTAGTTATGGTAAAACAGAGTGGGGCAGATAGGCGTCCACAGCGTGGCTTGCCCCTCTTCTAGCAGTAATTGGTCTAGCTGCTTACTGTAAATCGTGTACATAATTGGTCACTCAGACAGCGAATTGATTGACTTAATCCCCAACATGATAGCCAGTTCTTCACACATACAACCAAACGCGGAAACTACCCAAATACAATGGCATCGCACGACGAGGCCCAATCACCGTCGCTGCTGAGCTACGAGGTAGTTTACCATCCGCATTCCGTATAAAAGGTCTGAAATACGGCTATGTTAGGAGTGACTGCAAAACTTCCTCCATGGAACACACCAATCTTTACCTACCTGTTGTAGTTCTCCGCCGCCACATCCACGTATCCGTCCTCCTCATAGCCCTTAACGATCACCGTCGTCTCGCAGCCCTCTTCTGCCTCCTCACAGACTGCCAGATGCCTCGCGACCCTCGGGAAGATGTCAACGTGCGCATGCTTTCCCATCCAACAATCCAGATGCCCATAACCATTCACAACAACCCTTTCGTACTTTACCTCCGGAAAACATTCTCTTAACAGATCATAGCTACTTTTCGTGCTTTGCTGGCTCCAAACAGCATTCTCAGCCCCACTCAGCAAGCAAATACTCAACCCCTTCAACCTCTCTAGATTCGTTTGGGTAAGCAGATCCTCAAACACGGGCCTATCGCTGCGAACGTGGTGAGGTGGCATAGCACCCATATTCGATAAGTGCGAGAGGAAGTTGGTGTGGATGCCATCGAACCAATGACCAAGATGCTCATGTGTGGCGTGGTTGAGGTTGGTGTGCGTCCAACAGCGGCCAAAAGGAACGTCGCATCTGTGACAGACCGCAGAGTTGCACATTTCGCTTCTAGTGCCTACGGGGTAGAAACGTAGTATTTGATCCAGCAGGAACTGCACCCATGGCGAGGACGAAGAAGAGTGGCACGGGAACCAGGAGCCTGCTAATGTCTACCCGGCTGTAAGCAGAGAAATTTGGTAGATGGAGAGGACGGGACTTACTTCATATGCCTTTATGAGAATGGGATGTCGCGCCTTGAAATCGTTGTCCGGGCTGAAAAGTAGGTTGGTGAATACTTGACTACATGTCATTCCTTTCAACCAAGAAGCTTCCACGTCGCCTTTGAGCAAAGCAATGCCTGTTGCTATGCTTCCTAAGCAATGAACAACAGCGTAGATCTTTCTCTCTTGTTCCCTCTCTCGAACGTATTCCATGGCAGCTCGAACGTCCAACCGAGCATCGTATACAGTATCGCCCTTTCTAGCTTCTTCTCCAATCCCAAAACGGAGGATGGGGATGTAACACCGGTAGCCAAGTGAGGTAAAGTAATCAATGGCGTTCGTGGGTACAGTTGGCAAGGAAAACATTTGATCGTCTACAGACGCACCGGGGATGAATACGATCGGCGTATGCTTCTCCAGCGTGCCGGATGGAGGCTGCCACAACTTGATGGGAAACCTGACCCCATCGTCGGCTGTAAGCATCGTCACAGTAGGAATCGCCTTCTCATAGTAGCCCGATTTCCCGGTGGGCGGTGTTGGATACTGGAGTCGACGAAAGGGACTGAACACGTACGATGCGATGTTAGTCGTGAAGAACTTGAGAAACCTGGCCTGCGCTTGCATATCGCTCATGCCACCAATAGTTGTACGAGATCGTAGGGACTGAAGTTCCGAGAAGAAGTCGTGGAGTGACAAGTGTAAAATACCTCGACCGACCACAACGCCATCGTAACCAGTGATTGTTGTGTATAAAGTTGTTGTCGCGCCCCAAGTTCTCGAGACTGAGAATGCAGCAGTCGAGTTAAGTCTTTTGTAACCGTGAAAGCCGTATCTCGCACCATCTGTACTCAAGAGGTCTACCTTGTACACGAGATTTACTGCATCTGCGACTTTCTCGTCGATTGTAAAGAACTCGACTGTGCCACCAGTAACCATGAACGGTTCTTGCGACAATGCGCCGCAAGCAAATGTGCCAAATGGCACACCCTGATATGAGCCATTTCGGTTGCGGCGTGCGTCCACCGTGAGTGCGAGCTGAGCTGAGCTTGAAGCCTCCCTAGCAACCTTTTCCGCAATACTAAAATCTGGGACGTTGTTGCCAAAGTGAATATGACCTCGCATGACTTCCTCAAATCGGACGCCTTCGATCGAATCCTCGATGGTATTGAGTCTAATAGTCTTTGTGGATTCTGGTAGTACAGGTACGAGCGGATGTTTCGAGGTACTTAGTCTACCATTTGAACTATCGTCGGTTTTCCAACCACGTTCTTGGGCGATCAGGTCACAGCTTCGCTCAGCCAGTGCAGTGATTGTAGCGCATGGATTCACACCTTGAAACTACCATCAGCTGTCATCGAATCAGTTTGCATGCTTCAACGGAGCGACTTACCGAGTGATGTTGGGATGATTGAACCGTCTACGCAGACAATCCCCTCGTATACTTCATGTCCTTTTCCAACAAGAAGCTGGCCGCGATGATTGACCACGCCTCCAAGTCCAGTTCCGTCATTACTCATAACCGCACCTCCGAGCGGGTGAACAGTGATACATGGAGCCTTGACGAGTTTGCCGCCAAGGTTCTCAGTCATCTCAAGAAGAACGCTGTCAAGATGTGCACTTCGCTTCTGGCTCCCTATGCCCAACCATCGCAGAACCACTGCATCATCTTCGAGTACCATCTGTCCTTCGTTTTCGTCGTGGGACATGGTGAGATACACTAGCGTCCGGTCCACGCTGCCACCTCTAGCATATGGTCCAAGGATCCAATTCTTCAACCTGGCCAGCAAATTACCTATAGTGCTGGATGATTCAGACGGCACAGCGGTGGTTTGGGTTTCGAGCAAACTCTGAATGACTGGCGCTAGAGCTTCAGGGATCGCACCGTCTTGGATAATGTACCTGTCCCGTACGTTTTTGGCGTGTGTGGAGCCTCTCATGTCGATGCATGCAGTAATCGTTGGGCCGCATGATTTGGAACTCATTTTACCCAGGGCTTCACGACCAATGCTACTGATGTCGTGCTTGCAATTATATGCGAAAGCCAACATGTCACCGTTGCCTGTCAACCTTTGACCCAACAAAGGTGATGTATGGAGGCCATAGCGTTGCGATCGCAGCAGTACCTCCGTCGTCCCGAGTGCACCGGCCCCAAGGAAGACAACCTCCCGCTGTGTCGCGTTAGTGTGAGCTATACTCGAAGAACCTCACACTTACAGCTCTGACCCACTTCTTTGTCTTTCCTCCTCTCCCATTGGACACCTCATAGAATACTAAGTACCCTTTGCCTCGACCCTCCTTTTTCACATGTCTGACATCAATTCCACAGAAGAGTTCGGCGCCTCTTGTCCAAGCATCATACAGGTATGTTACAAGTACTGAGTTCTTTGAACCATCGTTGACACCTGTGCACTCGTTGCCAGAACCCGTACTTTCGCTCATGTGTATTCCAGCTTGGTTGGTGCTGGAGCAGAAGGTTGTCGTCAACGGAGGACGGTAAAAGTTTTCATGCAAGCCAAGACTATCGGCTTGCCGTTCAAAGACGTCTAGTTTGCGTGGTTTTGGGTATCTTGTTGGAAATGCTGTTGGTTGGAGCATGCGCTCAGCTCTCACGTAGACTACATCGAAGTGTCAGCATCAGCACTCTTCCTTCCATGACCTTTCAGTACTCACATTGCTCGAGGTCTGCAGGATTCTCTCTAATTTCATCCGGCCACTCTGCTGCTTCCAGTAATCTTTCGTTTGGTTTGAGGAAAACACCAGCATTGATCAAGCTCGTTCCCCCCAGACCACAGCCTAGAAATACGTCCTGCCCTTCCCCTTTGACAGTATGGTACAACCCTGCTGCTTTACCGATACTAATCATTTTACCGAGTATCTTGCCACTTAAGCTATATTCTCGCATGGCGTCTTTGAACGTATGGGGATACTCTCCGGGCCAGGTTTCTTTTCCAAGTTCTAGCACACAAACGCTTTTCCCGGCTCTTACCATGCGTGATGCTGCAACGCCACCGCCATATCCTGAGCCAACGACCACCACATCATATTCGGTTTTTATCGAGAATGGATGGCGAGCCAGGCGAGGATACGCTCTGTTGGTCGACGTGGCATTTGCGGATGGGATCGGTAGCTGTGGTTTCTTGAGGCCAAGTTTTACCGGCATAGACTTCGCAAACGTGAAAAAGCTCTTTCATAACTTCGACTGAAGGATATGGCTACATGTATGCCAAGATAAGTAGCAAAGGCAGCTTATGAATGCAATCAGGAAAGTCGACTCGAGCATACTTACTTCTTGCGAAAGTAATCACTGGACCATTTGAAAGAAGGCACAGTAGATGTCAAATAATTTGAGACACTCCACACTGCCGGAGCTTCGTGTAGCATGGACGAATCGCCATCGCCGAAGTTCGGTCCACATCAAGAAGCGTTGGAACTCGCTTGGGGGCTAGACACCGCATCTGAGCTTCCATTGTTACCCAATTGAGCTTACCTATGTATGTTCCGAGCGCGCCACTTGTCACTATCACCGGGAATGTCTGATTCGGGTGCACGTCCGGTAAATAGTCGTCATGCGATTCGATAAGATCTTCGAGGGTCGCGCCTTTGCATCGGAACAATAAGCAACATTGGGGGCCACTATTTGGTCGACAGCAGTAGCGGCCAGCGCGGTAACAAGAATGTCGAGAAGCTGCTATGGTCTCTGGAGGGATGTATTCAATCTGGCCTTTTACTGGTCGCGTGAAACGAGAATTGATGCCGACCTGGAGAGAGTGGGTTGAAAAGGCAAGGGTCCTCATCCGCGTAGGTGGAACTGCATATTTCCGGCGCGTCGCTACTCCCAGTCTGCTGACCTTCAGCAAAATATCGTTTCACAGCTCATGGCCCATCTTTTGCTATATGCAGTGCATACGCGCGTTGTTTTCCATATCCAAGTGATGGGGAGAGGTCGTCTGGACGTAGATGTGTTTTCAAAGGCGAGAAGTAGGATGACGCGGTCACTTCTTCCACCTCGGCACGCTCGTTTGGCTTCAAACCACCGTGCACCTCCTTTCTGCCACGGACTGAAAACCACCAAACCACCTAGGTGAGCTAGCCTGTAGTGAACACAGCCAGCAAACTTCCTTCAAAGGGACGACACTGCCAATATTCCTCAGTCAGTCGGGCATGCTGCTAGTGCCCGTGCACCTGTTGACCATACCCGAGTTAAGTGGTTCAGCTGCTTCATCGCAGCGGGTCAGCACGAACAGTACGCCACCACTCGGCTCGGCACGAACGGCTTCCAGCCCTAACTCCAGGGTAGGAGAATCCTGCTGTGGTTTCACGTAAGACTTTCTACCGTATGTCAATGTTACTAAACCAGCTCTATGTGTAAGTATCTTGTTGACAGGTGAAGTTTATTGGATGTTCGGCAATGGGATTGTGTACCCAAGTTTTCATCGATTTCGCTTTCTGCGGAGACTTTCATCCAGCTGCACCGGATACCGAGGTACTACAACAGCGTCAAGAACAGAGAGCGCCAGCAAATTGAATGGTTTTTTGGTGTCGAGCGTAAATTTATGTCATCTCTAGCGGTTTTCTCGTTCTCATTCTTCTTTATCTGTCCTCACGAAGCTCCAGATCTCTCGCCAGACTCCGCGGCGTAATCTCTCCGGCCTTCTTTCCAGAATCTGCCTAATTCTTGCTCGTTCATTGCTCCTTGCAGCTTCGGCCTCGATCTCCTCTTGCATGTCCGGGCTCATGTCAGCGTACGATTGATCCTCCTTGAACGGATCTTCGAACATGACGGAAGGACCGGCGATGCCATCGTTCTGGCCGTCCATCTCATATGATCCGAAGCGGGGTCGCGGAACAGGCGGTATGCATGTCGGGCCCTCCAGCTCGATGTTTGATAGATCTTGCAACACATAGTCTTCGACTGTGAGGTTGCGAATGTCGACGCGAGACGTACGTGGGTAGATGAACTTGTACGAGAGGTAGAGGATGGCGAAGATAGCAGGGCCGATATATGCTCCGATAACGTCAAAGGCAAGGCTGATGGTTGACTTCAGATTGCCAGGAGAGGAAAGATTACCCCTAGCAATTAGAATGATAAGTGGCGGTATGCCGGACCATATAAGGACGAATGTGCTTCCTATCATACCGATGTATGCAGGAAGTGGTTGCCAGCGAGACTTGAATAGTCGAGACTTGTACAGCGGGTGGTTTCTTCCAAAAATCTTTCG
This sequence comes from Alternaria alternata, assembly GCF_001642055.1. Taxonomy (NCBI): domain Eukaryota; kingdom Fungi; phylum Ascomycota; class Dothideomycetes; order Pleosporales; family Pleosporaceae; genus Alternaria; species Alternaria alternata. Next base: position 160,225 of record NW_017306190.1, on the reverse strand, counting down.
CTTCGCCAGACGATCGAGCCCAGCTTTGAAGCGCAGAAAGGTGATGCAAAGGCAGATGTTAATGCAGGTCGCAGTACCAGTGTAGATCTCAGAGAGTGTGATAGTTGGTTGTGAACTCGATCTGTCGGCCAATCCAACGAGTGACAGGAACCCGAGGGCTGAGCATAGCAAGATAGCTGCCAACGGCGTGTGACCGTTGTTAGTCCTACCAAATACATTTGCGACTTTTCGTGGGAGGTATTGTTGGGATAGCATGAAAACACTCCGCGAGGCGGCATACAGATCAGTGTTTGCAGTCGTATATGCCGAGAGTATGAAAAGCGCATTCAGTACTTTGGGTAACGCGTCGAGCGACAAGTTTTCAGCCGCGATCACGAAAGGCGATCTTGTCGGACCACTGCCTTTTGTCCACAATTTGGACAATTTCGGATCGAGGTAGTTGACGTTTGACCCAGCAGCAAACATCGCAAAAGGGTACATGATGACGGGAATGACGTATACGAAGGTCATTGTGGCCGGTACATCCTTCCAAGGGTTCTTCGCTTCCCCAGCAGTCATTGCGACCAGGTCTGTGCCGAAGGAGAACATGGCAAGCGTGATTGAGGTACTGTGTATCCAATAAGCTTGGCTGTGTTCAGCCCGATTCGGAATACTCACATAAATCCAAACAAAGCACCTCCTGTCCCAGGTATGCCGAATTTATCGTCAGAGACGCTTGAAAGGGAGAGACGTTTGTCAGTGACGTTAAACCCGGATGGCTTCCAACCTGGAGTAAACGCATCGTGTGTGTAGTCTGCCTCGTAGGTTAGCGCAAAAACGTGGTCAAAAGAGACTGAAGCTCACTGTCGTTGTATCTTCCCTCTTTTAGTCCACCATCTGCACAATGTTAGATAATTTACTGGCAAGTCGGTGCACGCATGGTTGCATACATCCAAAGTTCAACACCACCATCATGACGCAGACAAGCACGAGCAGGCTCAACTTGAACCACATTACTACCTACAACCACCTTATTAGATCGAAAGTTCTCGACTTTCTTTTCGCTCAACTCACTCGTTCAATTTTACCGTATAGCTAAGAAGAAGTAAGCGGCATGTCTCCTGTATTCTGACCATTGGCTTACCTTGACCCCAAGACAGTGCGAGAAAGTCGTCAGGGCTATGAAAGCGATATTGATAGCGGCTTCTGTGCCAGGTGAATGTGGCTTCTGATCATCTTTCAAGAGGACAGTGAGCTGTGCCGCGAGCGCAGTGAGAGTAGTCATGGCGAAGATCTTGTTGAGTCTGTAGATTTGTTAACGTGCTGCTCTTATTGAGGATGAAAAAACATACCCATATACTGATGCGATAGCAAAGCCACTAGCAGGATCCAAGAATGTGTGAGGTAGATCAATGAGAGCTCCGGTCAGCGGCCGGCATGTTACCATCTCAGTAGTAGTATACATGACACAAGCAACGATCCCTCCGGCTACTACATAGCTGATTGCAGCTCCAAGTGACCCAGTTGTAGCTATCAGCGCACCCGACGTGATGAAAACGCCTCCACCAATGCAACCGGATATCCCAATACCTGTGTTGTTATTCAACCGACCTCCACTGCTACTGGCCTACTGACTTACCTGCAAGCTGAGGCCTACTCAACACACGATCAAGATGTTCGGAATGTGTTACATAGTATGGCGATCGATCTAGCGGTCTTTGCTCCTCGTCCATATCGACTGGCATTACATTAAACAAAACTGGTATCAGACTGGTAGTATCCAAAAAATGAAACTCTTTCTTCTTTTAGTAGTTTGGTGTAAGTATTCTAGGAATCTTAGTGTGCTGCGAAAATGCAAGGGCAACACTTAGATGTAGACTGCGCCCTCTTGTGACCCGCTTCTGGGCATCTCCAGCCTAATGTACTTAGGCATGCCCTGTATCCAAGGCTGAACCCACACCGGTTTGCTTCTTATCAGCCTTGACTTCTGCTTGGAAATGATGCAGAAAACAATGACCTAGGACGGGATGACCCCTTCGACAAGAGATAGTTGGCGTTTTTGCCACCATCAAAGTCGACAACCTGGAAGCGATAGATATCGTAGTCAGATCTATGAACCACACGTAGAGATCAAAATCTAGGCAGCAAGGGTATAATCTGGCGACGAAAATATCTCATGTCCCTGCGAGCGGTAAAATAGTGGGAAGATGATCGGGGCGAAGCATCTGGCGTTTGGTGATTGGCTGAGACGATGAGCTCTTGGGGCCAAGATCAGCGAGGCTACGTCTCGACATACCGCCCTCTTACATATGTGGCGAAATGCTAGAGTACAGAGCAGGCGCATGATAGATTCCGGTACTCTGGCTGAGTAAGGAGTATTAGTACTGATCTGGACATGCAGGGGCACCCTTAGGTACGGAGCCTTCCGAACTCAACGGTGTTATCAAAGGTGTGTAGTATTCGCCCCCTCGCAGTATAGAATTAGACAGAATGAGCTCGGTTCTGAAGAAAGGCTGTCAAATGTTAGCTCAGGTGCTTCAATACAGTCGCGAGGCTACAAAATAGCATCAAGAGCGCCACGTCCAGCGTCGCGCGCTCTGCGATAACGTTCAGTAGTACAGCCACGCGTCCCACGTACTCTAAGAGTACGCTCTGGCTGCCTCATATGGCTGAACACCCTATGGGATTGTGGCTTGGCTTTATTGGTATGCATGAGTGAGACACGGCCCCCCAACCACCGAGTGTCATATCTGTCGTATGTATGCTTTTTGACGTGGTGGCGCATGCAAGACAAGATCAGGCTACAGCTATCGGAGTCAATAACCGGCGCCAGCTGACCTGTGTGATGGCTCAGACCGTCCGTTCGTTCAAAGCAACGGCATTATTGCTGCTTCACAAACATACTTTCCGTCGCTTGACGACTTATTGACTGCAAACTTCTCTCGTCATTATGATATTCTTGTTTCGTGCTCTTTGATGATGTCTATCTCAAGTAGCTCTTCGTATCCGTCTGCGCGACGCTCTTCTTCAGCTGTAGAGACTTTCCCAATATTTACAGCCTCACTTGGCAACTGTACAGAAACTCATTTGCAGAGAAGTGGACAACGTTTTCTCAGGAGAACTCACGATGTTGCGACATCGATCTCGCCATCAGGCTGGGTTGCTGCTTGCTCGGCAAAGCAGGTACGGCTATACAACGTGGGGAGCGCGAACAAAAGTCGCCAAATTCCACTTCACGTCGAGCTGAGCATACCACTTGGTAAGAAGGAGGAGATTCGAGGTGTCGCGTTAACAGAGGATTTGCTTGCTGTAATTACACATATGCAACTGTTGGTCTACGATGAATACAGCCGCGAGACACCAAATTTAGTGAAAGCCCAACGCGTCGATCAAGATGAATGCTGGATTCCAAGGTCGGTATCAATTTCGCAAAGTGGTTCCCCCTCTATTGACAGAATCGCTACTGCGAGCGTAGCAGTGGGTGGGGAAGGAGAAAGCGGCGTGAAACTGTTCAGATACAAGGTGAGATTCAACCCTACAACCCGAGCGTAAGACATACGCTAACCCGGTACCTTCACATCCACAGTACACCACAGGCTGGAACGCGGAGAACAACCGCACGACCTTGTCATGCCCGAGAAATACTGGGGCTATCAAGGTTGTCGGCTTTTCGCCTCACCGTAGCGATATCCTGTATGGTCCTATGGCCTTTGCTTTGTCGACAGGAAACCGATTATATTGCTGGAATGTGGGTCGAAGCTCGTGGCCTCGGTCGCCCACTCGTCTGGGCCCGAGTTGGTACGTCGACTGCAACTCTAGTGGTAGCGGAGGCGTGAGTAGTTCTCACACATGCTTCGATACCCAGCTGACTTTAGATAGGCTTTGCGCGATGAGATTACAAACGCGGCGTTCGTAATATCTCCAATCGGCAAACCTCACATACTCTGCACAGTAAATCATAGACCAGGATCGCATCTTCCCCCGACTTTCATCGTGCCAGTCGACACCCTCGAATATAATCCACAAAGCCTTCGCCAGCAAATGAATCCAATACCAGACAGTGTGGTTGGGTCAAGCGTTCTCGCGGGTACCGCATCTCGTAATGGCCGGTTCTTGATCGTTCTAGAAGAGAATGGGCACAACGACTACAACATGAAATTGTTGACCATTCGCGGGGCGCACACGGGCGGTTTGACTTGCTCCGCTACTGGCATGCTATCATGGGCGGTCAGGCTGCGGGTCACCAACACTCTCGCTACCAAAGTCTCGATCTTCATCCAAGAGCAGAATGCCGCACTCGAAATCATCGCAATAGATGGACAAGGACATATCGTACATTCAAGGATCAGCGTACCGGAGATGCTGCAAGACCAGCCGCGACCTCTTCCACCACTCATACATGAGGCGCCTTATGAACTTGCAGTCCCCGATTGAATGACCGATGACATCTACTTTGTCTACTATTAAACTCCAGCAAACTCAACGCCAATAAACGGTCCGAACGCTTGTCGACGTCACGATTGAGGCCGATGGGCTACTTCAGATCCAACGCAATATATTAGACGTATGATGCCATTGATATTGAAGGCTTTCCCTGAAATGATTAGCGGTCATAAGACGACAGTACGCAATCTTCAGGAGAAGAAGAAGAAGCGGGGTGGAATCGAGGGAACTACAACCAGAAGCACTCGTAAGAGCTCGCCAGTGGCGCGTCTTACCCTCAAAACTCAGCGTTTGCAATCCTTGCATCGACACCGTACTCATGAGGTCACAGAAACTCTCAATCTAGCTTAGGAAGGACGAAGGGCGAAGTTAAATGACAGTGACTAATATCTGGCTAAGCATGTTGCGTTGCTTACATCAGAGCTTAGAGCTGGGCCCTCAACTCGAGCTGATGATCCAAGAAAGATGCGATAGTGTCTTCCATCCTCTTCCACCTGATGCCTAGGATTTCCTGAGCGCGGCGTGATTCGACAGGTGGAGGCGCATCAAATGAACCTTCCAACTTTGTACCCAAGCCAGGATATTTCTCTTGTGCAAACTTTGCTATGTTGGTCCAAGACCATCCGTCCTTCTCACTAGCGCTCAGCACAAACTCCTGAACTTCGTTGTTTCCATTAAGCTTCGTCTCCAAGGCGCGCACGTGCGCAAGTGCAACGTCTCGAACATCCACTCCAACTGCGGGAATGAAGGGCTTTTCGGAGTACAGGCAGCCCCAAAGCATAGCATTAGTACCATCGACTCCGTCAGGAGATGTCTGGCTGAGGTTGCGACCAAAGACGAAGGAGGGATGTAGGGTGATGACAACGAAATGTGGTTTGTTCTCTGCAACCCATTCGAGGGTGGCTCGATGGGCTAGAAGTTTGGAGGCGTGATACTTTGCTCCTCCGCTAGCCATCGGATCCGCGGGAAATTCCATGTCGGGATCCACGGAGATCTCCTGGTTTCGTCCTTCTGCAAGAATGTGTCAGATATATGTCATCAGAACGAATGTACATAGAAAGGATAGACCATGTTCATAAAATAGAAACGTACCTCTCGGTTCAAATTTGCCTCCCGTCAGCGCATCTAGTTGGACCAAGGCAAGTATCGATGACACGATGACGATGCGTTTGATGGTGCTGAACTTCTTTGCGGCATTCAAAACCGATGTTGTACCTTGCACTGCAGGCTGGAGGTACTCCTTCTTGAAGTCTTCACCTTTACCAGGCATCGGTGAAGCGAGATGTAGGACGTAATCGACATCTTTCAAGGCACTGTCGAAAGCGCTTGAGATGGACAGATCCGGAATGACGACAAAGTCGACGTTGCTGATATGCTTGGAGAAGAGCTTCTTGAGACCTTCGATTTGAGGTTCCTTGCGCACGCTTAGGCGAACCTTGTAGCCTGCTTCGAGCGTTTGGATAACGACATGAGACCCAATGAAGCCTGTCGACCCGGTAATGAAGACAAGAGATTGAGACATGGTCAAGACAGTGGTGACGAGTGGTTCTATTGATTGTTGGAAGTGTCAGTGGTAGGTATTTGCTTTCTGTTCGAAGAACATCAAGATCCTTTTATATTCATTGTAGTTCCAAACTGTAGGGGTACATGTAGTGACTTGTTCTCTCAAATACAAAATTGTAAGCAATCTCAGCCATGCGTGTTTTGTCAGCCTACGGACGGAGTCAGGTCATAACCATGTCGGTCCCGAATGCAACAATGGCGCACACAATACGCGGCGTGATGGCGAAGCCGAGCGTAGCTGGCTAGCTAGGTGTGATGTGTGGGTTTCCTCGATTATTAAACATGATGCGCTAGCCTGATTTAGTGTTTCTTGTATGCCTGTCTTTCCGGACTAGGGACTAGCAGACCAATGATCAGGATCCTTAGCTCAATTTTTAACGCACGTAACCTGACACTATTGGGTCTGTCGTCTCGGGAGGGCATGCGGTGAGTTCTAAGGTTGATCTCTCTCAGTTCACCACCTTGGCCCCGACAACGCTAAGGACACGTAGATTTTATTGGGCTGCGGAAGGATTGCAATGATCGGCCGTAGTGCTTTAGCAGGTTTGTTACGTACGTAAGAAGCGGAGAGGCCTAGATGTTGTTAACCAATATTGATCTATATCAGAGGCATCAACCCGAATAACGACCTTCCTCACCACTGCTCAACAGTACTTCCAGCTCTACTTTCCAATCAACCTTCCCATCAACTTTCGAACCCTACCAAAATGCCACTCTGGGTCATCTACCATCCGGAAGGAACATTCGAGGACGATGCGTCCAAAGAAGCTCTCGCAGCAGACAGCATCAAGCAATACACCAACATCGGTCTTCCAGCCTTTTACGTTGTCACAAACTTCATTAAAGTGCCCAAAAACAGTATGTTCATTGGAGGCAAGCAAGTCGGCAAACAGGATACACCTTTCATCCGCGTTGTCGTCGAGCACATTGCTGTAAGGCTTCCAGACGAAGACAAAGTCTACAAGGGGGCCGCAAACGGCGTAGATGCTGTTTTGAAAAAACACTGTGGTGATAAGGGTTACAACTATGAGTTTCATATCGATGAGACGGAGAGAAGACTTTGGAAGATCAATGGAATCTTTCCACCAGCGTTCGGAAGCGAGGAAGAGAAGATATGGGTCAAGGAGAATAGAGCCGTGGATTTTGGAAAGCCCTCGTCTTTGTAGTGTAGTGATGGCAGTCTAGGTCGTTAAATGGTCGACACTTGGCTTAGCGATCTGCTGGAAGATGAAATGATGGACCTGTGACATCATGCCTTGTATTTGGTGACTTCCGTCAACCTGTTTGTGTAAAAATGGCTTATTCCATCTCTTTCTTTAGCACCACTGGCAACTCAGCTGGGTATGTGGTGCTGTAATACAATGTACTTGGTGATCGATTGATGATGGAAGTTCGTCAGCGCGATACAAGGCTTCCTGGTCAAATCTTAGTTGATGCGACGTATGATCATCTAATGCGCAGCGACCAATACGCAATAATCCAGAGTCGAGCGAGCCAACGATGACAACATCTTTCGTAGCACAATATGCGGAGTTCACAGTCCACCCATGTCAGTTAGTAATCTGCAATCCTCCACGGTAAATATCGCGCATATAAACCTAACGGCCGTAAGGATCTACTGCTGAGCGCATCTGTAATGCTTGTGACCGGATTCATAGATACAGTTCGTGGTCACTCTCTTGATGACACCATATCCCAGTGTATTGCGCAAGGCGATGTGAGGACAAGACCACAACCATGACGTCTCAAGCTCCACGCGTCGCGACAGCGCAACCCGATCTGTCCAGTGCGTACTGTGGCGTGTGCAATGATAACGTACCAAGTGCCCAGACTGATACCGGGCCAAAGAGGGCGATTTCGTTGGAGTCAATGTGCTGGGTTTCAGCGACACTGAGAAGGATTTGAAGGGAGGGATCAGTTGACAGGTCAAGTTCCGGGATCGCGCTAGCCAGATACGCTAAAGACTATTACACATTGGTGTTAGTGAAACCGCGCAACATTGCACCTTCGAAAGAAACACATCTCGTGGTGAACACCGTTCAACATTTTTATACGTCGTTTTGTTTCGAGTAGCATTGGAATCAAACTTGCGCGTCTAAAATGATCGTAAGCACGTCTGTATGGTTCGTAGTAAATGATTGCTAGCAGACCATGCTTGACGCTACCTCGGGCCTGAGCTTAACCCCCTTACTTCCATTCTCCAGCCTCGTCATTCATCCACACATTGCCTGTCTACTCTTGACTCCTTCATTTTGACTTCCACGTTCAACCTCTGCAACGTAATAGGGACCGACACCGCCCAGCTCTCCAGACAGATAAGGCGCACGCCTGCAATAACACAATGTGGACATCCTTCTCAAATCAAGTCTTAGCAGCCTCTGACCTTCAGACCGAAGTGGCTACTGCACTGCTGGATTTCTACAACTTCCTTGCTCGACTGCCATGGCTTGAGCCATCCGACATCTTAGAGCCGCCAGCGCGAGGCTGGCCTAACATCAGCAGCGATAATTTTGCCCCACTGCACAAGAACGACACAGTGATCGAATTGCTCAAGCATCTACCATATCTTCGTATGGACGGCCCATTTGAGAGAAATACGTTAGCTTGGTCGACATATCCATGTGATTACCGACGTGACTACTTCCAGAAAGTAGGGCCTGGCATCAATTGCTGGGAGATACCGGACACAAGTGAACGCGACTATGATTTTCCGGAATGGGTTGTTGCCCTCACGTATGGGAAAGTACACGGGCAATACATCATGCTCGACACCACAGATGGTATTTACAACCAGCCCTTAGCTGACGCCTGCTTCCTTGCAGTTCTATCGATGACTGATCTTTCTCTTGTTCTACAACTAGGAACGGCGATGAGGTACCAAGTGCAAACGCTTTACGACCCAGTGTTCGGAGCCGATGACCCCCGAGCCTGGCGCAATGAATGCGCAAGTCCTGGAAGCACTGCGCGTCTCAGCGATATACTCAACGAATGGAAAAATGATTATGCGCAACTGCATTTGATCGGCCAGACCAATGGTAGGGGACCAGTGCATGCTGATGGTTCTGGCGACGAGTACAAGGTTCGGATAGACTTCCGCCTTTTTCGATGGACAGCAGGCTGACTTACCATCTTCTCTCTAGGAACTGCACGCACTGATGCTGAGTCATGGCTGGCCAGATAACTTTGATCGTGAGAGCTGTAGGAATGCTATGCTAAAGCGAGATGAAGAGAAGTTAGTGCAATACTCTAGTGAGCTCAAGAACCAACAACTAGCTTAGAACACATGGATGCGGTATTGAAACAATCTGCTGATTACTCTAGGATGAGTTCCTTCCCATATCTTTCCCATCTAACCTCACCCTACCATTTCCTTCCTTACATCTCACTGTCTACCCACCAATAGTCCGCCTATCAGGCACATGCATACCCCGTTTGCGTGTCCTTGAACGTGTTACGTGATGACACAGGGCAGGTGTATGGGATGCTTATCGATTCGAGTAGCAACTAGTCTCCGACCCTCACATCTTCGCGTTATGTACCCTTTGGCACGTGCAGTTCCTCTTCGTCGATAGCTCGCCATTGTCATGACGGATGAACATGGCACTTTGCTCCGCGGGCCCCTCGGCTAGGAAGCGGTCCATCGGATTCATGTTGCTTGCGTACGTGTTGGAGGTCGAGGACAAGACGCTGATATGGTATGAGCAGAGTGTGACGGTATCGGATGACCTCTGTTGAGGTGAGTTGGTAGCACCACTATGTATTGGTCAGTAAGATAAGGCAGTGTGGTTGTCAACGGCGAGGGTCGACTAACGACGAAACTTGTTGCTGAGGCATATTGTATGGAGAAACTGAGACTGCAACGTTGGGAGAGACAGAGATACAGGCTTGATAGTGTCAGAGATGATGGGATGACTTGAGGAGAAGAGGCAGAAGGAGAGGATGTCTTTATACATCTCGAGGGTGGAAAAGAGATGCGCGTCAAGGGCAGCTCAGACTCTGAGTTCTGGAGCAAGTCTTGGTGAAGGCCCCAGTATGCGGTCTGCATTGAGAGTGACATGGGTCATGATGTGTTAACACACTCTGGTCAGGTTGGCGGGTGTCTCGCATTATGGTCCCGCTGTCTAAAACGGCATGAGCCCAATGTTGCTCGAAAAATATTGGTCTGTCGACTTTTGTTCGTCTTGGTAGACTGCCCTTGCAGGAACGCCAGAAAATCCCAAGCCATACATTGGACAGACAACTTTTGTTTAACTTGGCATTCGGATGGTGGGCCGGGATCATGACCTGGGAATGGCTGGGGTGGATACTAAGCTTTCACAAGCTTCGCCCTGATCGACACGTATCTATCGTAATCAATGGGCTTTTCATTGTTTTATCAGGAATATGGAAAGGATGCACTTGAGGCGGGTAGTGAGGTCTGTTATTCATCGGGCGAAGGATGGCGATGCTTATCTCTTTGATTCGTGGTACTCATGATTATACAACGGTGATAACGTCGGTGATAGAGCGCCTCGAACTGCTGCGTAGGCACTGATGTGCAGTGTGCCACAGCGCGGTGGCTGACGTCGTGTTGCGTCGCGAGGCGTTTCTACGCGTCGGTGGTTAAGGGCCGGGGCGATGTCGTACGGGAGATGGGAAACTCTCATTCGCGGAAACTTGTAAGCGAAGCGTAAAGCTCTGTGCGGCCACACCCGCATCATGCCTATTGGCCAGTGAACTTTTGTTCGACTTGGTATGGCCGCCGATCGGTGTTGTTTCAGAACGGAGGACTTATTGCAGGCAACAAGGCGTCGGCACACCGTCAGCATGCGCAACGCCAAAACAACTATGCGCAGGAAACGTCGTCCTGTTGGCTGTCGAACCTTTGTTCGCCTTGGCTGTGTAACGTGTCAGGGATTCTAGACAGGGTGCCAAAATGCCATAAGAAGGGGATAGCCAGCCTGCCGCAGTGCAGCCAACTCAAGGTCTCGAAAGCCTCTCTTCCCTGACCAAGGAGCGCTCCTTACTAAACCTGTGTTATTCTTCTCAGCGCCTGACTTGAGTGTCGCACTATTACGTGTTTTGCCCTGATTAATCGGCCTGCGTTGGGAACCATGCATTCTTGGGAGGACGCAAAAGAGACTCTGGAGAAACTCTGGTTGAAGGACAAATGGAAGCTTGATGATATTGTCAAAGAACTGAGCACTAAGCACCGTTTCTACAAGGTGTAAGTCAACCATATCCCTCTCCATTGCAAGTAAAAGAGTTCACCAGCTGACTTGTCTTTCTTATAGTGAGAACCAATACAAAGCCCAATTTAAGAAATGGGGGTGGTCAAAGAACTTTAGCAAGAACAAGATCACCACAGTTGCGAAGCATTACAAGAGTCGTGCCGCAGTCGGCAAACCCTTTACTCGAGTCTTCATTGATGGGAAGCAAGTCGAAGGTCACAAAGTAAGACGAGTAATGAAGGATCAGATGCGGGAGGCTACACGATTGATATACCTCAATCGGAACCATATTACGAACGTTGACGGACGCGTGCTGCCGTTCGCCGACAGTTTGTAAGTAACCAAATACCGGAGTTAGACGATCGTATGCTAACATCTAAGCTTCCTCAAATGGAACCTACCCTACGCTGCTATGCGTCACTCATACGTACGAACTTCCGACCATTCATCGCCTTTCGATCAGCCAACGCCTTATAGCAACATCGATGTCACCACCCCATCATCGGCTACGTCTCCGAACAACGCACCCTCACCGACAATTCAGATCACGAAAGATAACATGCTGATCGATAGAGCGTGTTTGTTTGCACAGGGTCATCATGAGAAGCTTTTGAAGCTTCTAAACGGACAAGAGAGAAGGTGAGAACGAAGTCGCGTTCTAGTCCCCAGTTAACGATATAGTAGGACCTTGTCCGACTGGCTATACCAATATTGGTTCTTTTGCTTCAAGACCGCCAAACACTGGGGCAAAGGACCAAGAATATGGACGGCGGAGCTATTGAACTTCGACCAATACCTTCCCGCTGCCCGTCCTAGTCTTCCAGGAACACCCCAGGACATGACACATCCATCCGCGTCATATAACAACGATGAACCGATGCTGCCCTCGGATCTCTGCCGGTGGTACATCCACGTGCGTCAAGCGAGATATGAGGAAATACCGGAGGAAGTATATGAGCCTCCAGCGCTTGCCCAGCCTGACTCTAGCGACGAACGTACTTGGACATCATGGTCGCCAAACGAGCAGCCAGCTTCATTGCAGGCGCATCTGCGAGATGCACTTGAACACAATGATTTCAGCCCTACCCCCGCTACGGATCTTCCTGTCGCCATCCCACAGATCGCGAAAGCTGCGGATGAGGAACGCTCGAGCGAGTTGCTCGTTGAGGCTCTTGGTTTCAGCATCATGAGTCGAAACGTTGATCAGATGGTAGAAATATCCCGACAGCTTCGTCGAAAAGGCATCGATCCAGTATCGTTGCATCCGTTTCATCTAGCAACAAGTTTCCTGGACGGCTCTAAGACTTGTTGCGATGCAATTTTCTGGCTTACAGTTATGTATAGGGGAGCCAAGACCCACGCAATGTACCTCAACGAGCACGGTCACACTATACTGGACAATCTGATGATCGCGATCATCAAGTCTCACACAAGTGCGAGGCCGGTAGATCTGGACGACAATTTCAGGGATGTCGAACGATTTGCTGGAGAAGAGGTCGATATTTGTGGCCGCTGGGATGCAGACTCTCCTTGCGTACGCCAGCTTTACGCTCGGGGCCATACATCGATACCTCCCAGCTGGAAACACAAGTTCTGCAATACTTCAATCCAGGCAATATGTCACTGCATTGACAGAATGTTCTCTCACATGCCACGACCTCTATTGCTTCAGACACCCAGTGGGTTGTACGTTCGCCGATGTTTCAGCCCTGACTGTGGCAAAAAATTGCAACTGCAACCTTTGCATAGTCTAGTGATGACGGCGTATCATCTCGCTACCCAAGGAAGAGATGGTGAAGACCTTTTTGGTATAATAGCATGTGCTCTCTGCCTTATCTCTCACAACTTCAACCCTTCCATAAAGGCAGACGTTTCAGTCGCTGCGTTATTGTCAATTGACTCATTCGTCGAGTGCGATCACGTGGAGCTAACAGCTGCCGAGCTTGCAGAGGAGATTATGGCTCTACCAGCATTCGGAATTTGGAATACCAAAATCAAGACAGGGTGGGCTGTACTGACTGGCATACTACGTCGTTGCGAGGCAGCGCATGTCGACTGGGCCCGCAAGGAAAACCTCAACCCAGAATCGCATGATTGCATCGCCAAGCCACACGGCGAAAACGAGTTCATGGGACCAACGGAGCACGGCGAAGACGACTTCATGGGATCAACGGAGCCGCATGATATGCTACAAGAAATGCATTTCGAGGATCTTCACTCGACCTGTTTCACTGGGGAAAAGAACATCGGTACATTATGGTCTTCGGTGCAGGCGGAATTCTTATCGTATCGACGTCTGAACGATGGACTTGGCTGGATGTCTCAGTATTTTTCGATGGAGAGTCTGCGAGAGAAGTTGGAGAAAGGCGAACATCTCGTGGTGGGATACACTGAGCATAATCTGTTAAAAGCTCACTGTGCCTGCCATAGCTTTGGATGTTATCCGCTGGCGTTGCTGTCCGACGCTATCGATCCTAATCTTGCAAACCTCGATGTTTGGGAAAGAGCAACATATGGGATATTGCTGGAAGAGTAATTGTCTACTTTTGTATCTAGGAATCTGGGATCGATCAAAGTATCGAAGATGTTGACAACCGAAAACTTCGTTCCTGAAGACTATCTCAAGTCCTTTATGTCTCTCCAGAGTATCAGACCCATCAATGTCTTAGCTGCCATGATACCAGTATGGCAATCTTCCGGACCGTTCCCGATCCACCACCGATTATTCAAAAATCCCCTTACTCTTTCAAAACTCGACTTATGATGAAGGAAGCGACTCCAAAGCTCCTGCCACGTCGTAAACCTTCCATGCAGACCCGAATCATCATTACAGTCCACATCGTATTTACCAAGCATTACTCTCATCTTCCGGCCTGCATTGGTCGACGTCTGGGTAACGTGGCTTGTCGTTGGAAAATACCCTTGCTGTAGTAGTCAAGCTGTATATTCACGAATATCTTGATCCAGCTCCGGTAGTCTGTGGTCGCTGATGGCGGACAAATCACTCCATGACGCACCACCAATGACGACGACTTCTTCTTTCCCTCTCTTATCCTTGATCTCGCTCTTCAGCCTCTCAATCGCCCTGCTTTCCAGCGTGTACCAATCTCCGTCAGCATATATAAGCGTCATCCAGACGTCGTAGATGCCAAGTAGACAGTATGCCATGTCTTCCGGCCGAGTTGTTTTCCGACCGTGCGTCCACTTGAAGCGTTCTTCTGCACTGAAGGTGCTCAAGGAGCTACTGTCTCGGAGAGCTTTGGCGGGGATCTTGGTGATTTGATGGATTTCCTTCTCAAGACTTCGCTTGCTACCAACGTATGTCCCCTCGCGAGAGTAAAACACAATGGACGTTGGCGCTATCAACTCTTGCAGTGTCCAACCACGTTTGAACCACTGACTGTTTTCGAACGTCATATTTTGAATAGCTTCTCCACCTGTTGTGCATGCGACATCGCTCATGTAGACGTAACATCGAAGCGCCTGTTTGTACCAGTGGAACATTGAGTTTAGTGCATACGACAGCTCAGACTGATCTTGTTTGTTGATGCAGCATGTGTCTATCCAGAAGTAACGAAGGCCTTCCTTGGCAGCCCGCTGCTGGCAGAATTGAAGCTTGCGAAATCCAACACGCGCAAGGTCGCTTTCGCGTATAGATCTGCGTTTACCATCCATCAGTTCTTGATACGTGATCTCGTCTCCGGCAGGACCCCATCTGTGCGAAAGGATGCCATAAAATGGCTTGTCATCTAGAGGCTCTGGAGAGATCTCTGAAGGGCGACTCGTAAGGCAGTAATCACCGTTGTCAAAGAACTGTATAAGTCGCATGTTGAAGGTGTTGTGTGCTACGGATTTTGTGGGAATATAGATGCGGGGTAGATGGATGTGTATCGCATTCAAAGTCAAAACATACCTAGACACGTATCTGCCCAAACCACACAACCCATACCAACCACAAAACCACACATACACACATACACAAGCGAACCATAATTCTGAACATATAAACAATCAAAAACTGCATTCATGAAGACTACACACTGTAGGTCCATATTCGTTACCGCCCAGCTCTGGAAAAAGGGTAAGAAAGAAAATAGGAAGAACAAGCAAAAACGCCCCCCGCTTCCTATGCCATCATATCTTCCCTTCCTATATAACCCCCCATCGTTGACCATGTCGTCAATCGTAGTGAGAAAGGAAAGGAAAAAGAAACGGGACGCCTTGCTTTTTTACTTCTTCTGTACTGGTCGTTCGTGTCGTATGTACTAACTCTACTGCCTGTCCCTCAAGTGACGAGGAACGTACTTTCCACCAGCTGGTGCTTGCGCAGCAGGTCGTTCACCCTCACCCTCACGAGGTGGTGCGCCGCCGCGAGCACCAGGAGGAACATAGCCACCGGCGTTAGCGGGGGATGCAGGCTTCCTGTCTGAACCCCATCGGTCTCCTCCACGAGCAGCCTCGTAGCGACCGCCTGTAGCAGGAGATTCGGTGCGTTCGGGACGCTCGGCACGGGCAGGAGGTGCCCGACCGCTGCCGCTAGCCTCACGTTCGCGCCATCCACCTCCAGGAGCACCTCCTTGGCGGAGAGCTGGCGGGACGTATCCACTCCTCTTGGGAGCTTCGGCCTCGGGGGCGGGAGAGGTGGCTGCAGGAGCAGGCGCTGGTGATGTGCTGGCAGGGGGAGGAGCCTGTCCAGCGGCCTTCATGGCCTCACGCTCACGCCAGCTGGGCTTGCCGCCAGGAAGGGCGATCTTTGGTGGGCCAGGAGCCGAAGAAGGCTCCGCAGCTGGCTCGCGAGAGAAGGTTCGGTCTGGAACAGCACGGGGGGCACCGGCACCAGCCTTCCGCCTGGCCAACGCCTCTTCCTCGCGTTGACGCTGGAGACGTGCTACTTCATCAGCGGCCCTGTGAAATGTTAGTGTGTGACTGGATAAGTGCAACGGGCAATACTGACGCTCGTTCTTGCTCCCTCTTTGCCTTCAATTCGGCAATATGGGCCGCCTTCTCCTCCGCAGCCTTGGCCTTGGCCTCGGCTTCTTCCCTCTCACGCTCTTCCTCCTCACGCTGGCGGCGTTCGGCCTCCTCGCGTTCCTTCTTCTCCCTGGCGATACGCTCCTTGACCTCCTTAACGCGAGCAGCCTTCTTGCTCTCAAGTTCCTTCTGTGCAATCTTCTGGCGCTTCTCGAACTCAGCCTTGCGCTGTTCCTTGACGGTCTTGACGAAAGTCTGGTAAGGAGATACCAGCCTTGACAGACGATGCTTGAGCTCGACATCTGCCTTGTGCCTCTCCTCGGACTCCTTGAGTTCCTCGGCCTTGGCCTTTTCGTACGCTGCGAGGTCTTCTTCCTGTTGCTTCTCATAGTCGGTCTTGAGGTGCTTGATCTCCTCCTTGCGGTAAGCTCGCTCCAAATGATCGATGCGCTTGCCAGCAATGCGGAGTTGTTCGCCGAGTTGGTTCTTCTCCCTCTCGAGAGCCTGAAGCTTCAAGATACGGATCCTCTGCGAGTCGAGATCGTCCAAGTCCTCAGGAAGCTCAATGTCAACCTTGGTGGTCGCCTTGAGCTCCTTGATCTGCTTCTCCATCTCCTCACGCTGAATGCGCTTCTGCTCAGCCTTGATGCGCTGGTCTGCACGTTGCTTCTGCTCTTCGGCCAGGCGGCGAGCCTCCTCATCCTTGATTTGCTGCTGGCGGATGAGTCTCTTGGTCTGCTCCTCGTTCTCCTTGGCCTGTTGAGCCTTGAGAGCAGCCTCCTTCTTTTGCGAGATGATGTCGCGGCGAGTGAGAATCTCCTGGTGCTCCTTCTCGGCGCCTTCCTTGGCACGCTCAAGAGCGGCCTCCTTGTTACGCTGGCGTTCGGAGTTGAACGAAGGGTCGACATATTGGCAAGTGACGAAGAGCGACTTGGCAAGACGGGTAAGCTGAGATCGTACAATCTCGGCCGGGGTGCTCTGGAGACGCTGCACAGAGCGGGACTCAATCTCGGCGGATCCAGCACCCGATCCAGGGTGCATAGCCTTGGCCGATGAGAAAACGTCGGAGTCGAAGGTGAGCACACCAGTGGCGTGGTCGGTGCGGATGGCGAGATCGCCCTTCTTGCAGCCGTTCATGATGAACTTCTCAATGGTACCTGCGCTGACGTGGAAAGGCTCAGGGAACTGGGCAAGGCCGAGCACAAACTCGATCTTAACAGAGTCGTAGACTTGGGACAACTGCTGGAAGAGGCGAGTGAGGATAACCTGCTGGAGCGGGCCAACGTACTTTTCCATACCCTCATCAGCACCAATTTGAGACAAGATGGGGGAGATCTTCTTGCAAATGGAGAGAGGATGGAAATCGACCTCAAGGATGTTGTAAAGATCGCGGATCTCAGGGCGGGCACGCTTGAGCAGACCCTTGCTGAGAGCATCCTTGAAGAGGATAGCACGAGTAGGAGCCTGCGACATGCCGAGCAAGTTGGTAAGGCGCGAGTTCTTGTTCTTCCTCGCCTCATCAACGTCGACAAGGGCACCGCGGGAGCGGGAAGTGCTGATGACTGGGATGGCAAGAGCGGAGAGGAGGACAAACGACGCAGCCTTGGTCATGTCGGCTTCGGTGACAGCGGGGTTGTCCTTCTTGGGGCTCTGACCCGATGCGACGGCCGCTGCGGACTGGCGGAGGAGGTTGTAGTACCGGCTGTATGCGGCGGCGTGGAAGAGGTAGTTCTCGCTGACCAAGAAGATGCGGGTGAGCTTCTCGAAGTAGTTGGCCATCATGATGTTCTTGGCTGGGCGCTTGCTCAAGGAGAGCAGGGTGTGGATGTCCTCAACACTGCGGAAGGCCTCCTGCCACAACTCGAGTTCCACGGCCACGTTCAGCTGCTGGAAGCGGGTGTCGAGGTGGCGCTGTAGGGTATCGGGGTCGGACAGGTTGATGGCGTGCATTTGGGAAGAGAACTTGGCGGCGTTCTGCAAGTGGTTGCGGAGCAGCTCGCAGAGACGGCGGAACTCGGTCTTGCGGGCATACTTGGAGCAGAACTGGAAGGCCTGGTGGGCGGTCGACTGGTACATGAGCTCCAGACGGGCGTTGTTCTTGAAGATGTCCAGGACAGTGCGGTATGTCTCCCACAGGAACTTGAGCCATGGCGTGACGATGGCACGGTCGGTGCGGTCGCGCGATTGCTCGCCGGAGACGGTGGAGAGGAGGATGGACTCGGGCGTCTCGGTAGCCTCCAGGTCGTCGACGTTCTTGTCGTCAGAGGGCTCAAGCGAGGACTGGACCTCGTCTGCCTTGGCCTGGGCCTCTGTAACCTTCTGCTCGGCGAGTTCGATGAAGCGCTTGAAGACAGTCTACAGCGTGTTAGCCCGGGGGAGTCGCCATGTTTCCCTTGGTCTGCCCTACCTCGATAGTGCCGACGTTTGTGTTCTGGGCCGTGTTCTTGTACTGGTACAGACCATCCTTGGCCAGCTTGCCCTTGCGTAGGTCGACACAGAGTTCGACGAACAGGATCATGACGGGCTCGAGCGAGGCGATGGGGCTGTTGCGGGTGCGCTTCGAGGTGACATGTTCGTGGAGCAGCTGGAGGGCAGCCTGCTGCTGCTCGACTCCGATGAGTTCTTGGGCACGTTTACTGGGCGGAGTTAGTGGGTTTGTTGCCTCTACGGCTTCATCGAGGCGGGGCGCACAGTGTGTTCTCCGGCTTGGAGTGCGGTGGAGGCGCCATGCTGGGCAAGTTGAAGTCGCGGATCCAACTACGCGAGTCGGATGGGCTTTATAGCAAGCAGGCGACACAGCGGAGGGCTTGGTGTTGGGATGTGGGTGCACGTCTCACACGGTGATGGAATCACTGCTGCAAAAAGGTTGTGGTATTGCCTTACTAAGCGAGCGTATTCCCAGTTCCCGGCTCGTTCGCGCCCGACTCCCCGCAGATGCACGCGGGCGCCAGAGGCGGCGCAGGAGACTCGAGCGGGGCGTAACATTATGTATGTAGGCGACCTCGAGCCCGACTGCTGTATTGCCAGTCGCCCTCACGTTGCTGCGTTCCTGTTGCGTCAATTACAGGCGGCATGGAGATTGGCTGCATGTTCGGGGGGGAGTGAGGACAAAGCGCTCGTTAAACCCAATATGGCGCTATACCACAAGCGTCGGGGCCCGACGAACTGACCCATCAAGGGGAGGGCCCTCATCTTCCAACCACCTCTCCTGCTTCGCGTGCTTCACCTGTCGCCCCATCTCAGCAATCCGTCGTCAACGCCCTCGCAACAGCCTTGCTCTCGCGCTGATACTCGGCGGCAGGCTCACCCGGCTGGCCGTCTTCGCTCCTTACTCTCCCTTCTCCCAGCTCACCCTATCCACGCCGCACGCCCGACACGCAACACTCACGTCGCACCACGACGCATCCCCCGTAATTACACCCACCACCACCATCACAACAACATCACGTCCATCGCATTCCCCTAATATACCACGCGCACCATGTCCGCCATGATGGTTCAAGCCCCTTACGAGATCCGGACCGGCGGCGACGGCAAGAGCAAGAAGCAGAGCATGGCCGAGCTCAAGCTGCGACGCCTCACCGAACTCAACCAACGCCTGCGGGAGGACCTCGAGCGCCGCAGGATACCCGTGTCCGAAGCCGCATTAGAGTACGTTTAGGACCAAGTCGCATTGATACCGCGAACAGCACGGCTAACCACGACCGGCAGTCTCATTGCATTCACGGATAAAGAGCCAAAAGACTGGATGGTACCGTCACGATGGGGAACGGTCAGTATACGCGCGCCTCTTGTTATTTGTTCGCCGCTCTAACACACACCCAGATTGACAAGCGCGACGACCCCTACGCGCCACAACAAAGCAACGGCTGCTGCATCGTAATGTAAACGACGACGAAGATGCAGATGGTCATGTCCTTTACCGGCGTTGTGCGGGGCCCTTTTGACGGCAGAGTCTGTTTTCTTTTACCCTTTAGGAGGAGGTTGATTAATACCCAAGGACCCGGTGTGGCCAAGTCTCGCGCAGTAGTCCTGGGAGCGAGGCAATCGGACGGGCCATGTACTTTTCAGCAATGTGTAAATTACTCGGATACGGAGCTCGCTGCTGTTGATGTTTGCAGCGCAGCGCGCGGGGGTTTTCAGTCTTTTCTTATAGTCGGTCACGGCGGCTTTCTAGGTTCTACAATCACGAGATAAAAGCACTCTCATAATTCATTCTCCATCACTTCTTCACTTTGGACAATGAGATATTTTCTTCAATCGGTTATCAATTCACACACGATGCATGGCTCCAGTAAATCAGTTCCTCTCTCCAACACAAACAATTGCGAGAGCCTCGATTCGAGCAGTCGAGGCGATCTGGACAGGCGGGAACTTGCTGGAAGGGGTAGGTGGCTACATGCTGCTAGGGCAAACGAGATTAACAAGGCGCATCACCATGGCGTCGCGCTCCACCGGCAAACAGCCGTAGTCAGTCGCGCTACAGCCCAATCGACCTGGCCAAAACAAAGGTTCTCTCCATCCAACCAGACACCTTCACGTGTGGCTGCAGGACGAAGCAATCACCGTCTGCTGTTTGCACGACCAGCTGACTGGTGCGCCCATGTCGAGGTAATGTATAGCGTACCAGGATGCATGTCAATAGCGAACGAATGCGACGCAGCTGGCCTGCTCGCCTACGCCTCCCCCGGCCGAATGTATGCGGGACCGCACTATTGGCCGACTAGTTCTGATGTCTACCAAAATACCGCCCATCTTTGCCTTTTGCATCCAGCCCGTGCCTAATTCATCGCTGCACCTGCGCAGACCCTGAACCGCGGCCCAGCACTGTGAATCGAGTGAATGACGAGGATATTGCGCAGTAGCTTTTGTTGCAGCTGTACTCCAGGGCACACTTCAGGTTGCTGCATGCATCCCACGCGCGCGAGTCAAGTCATCTGTGAGACTCTGGTCAACACCACGCGGCCAACATGACGACCAGAGTGAAGGCTGAACGTCAGGTGGGCGGGTCTGTGAATGCTTCGGCGGCACATGATAATAGGCTGAGGACGCGAGGCCAGGTTTTGCAAGCCGCAGTTGGCTGTAACCCGCGCTGAATTCGACGTGCGCGGGCGAACTGCCCCCCCAGTCTTATCAAATCACCGTGGGGGCCTACCACCCGGGCTCTTCTCGTGCAGTGCCTCGTCCTGACCCCGACGACACTCTCTTCAGTATTCAGTGGAGAGAGCGACGCCAGAGTCACTGCCAGCCATCTGCACTGTCGCCAAACGCGACTGCACCTTGGACGCGCACCAGAGAGAACACATGTAAAGAGACGCAGCAACCCGGTCCCAATTCCGCGTAGCCCCACCCGCGCCCATCTTCGCGACGGCAATTTTCTCTCTCCCCTCCGCCCGGGGTCCTGCGGCGACGATATGAACAGCTCGACGGCTCAGTCCTGGAGCGCTGCCGAGCATTTTCAAATGGACCCGGCCACAGAGGACTTCGCCGGCGCTGAATTCATCGACTTCGACAATCTAGACCTGCACTTCAACATTGACGGTTACAGTCACGAAGGACCCGCCTCTAATGGCAATCAACTCGCCGATCTGACCGAGTCGCTCAATGTCCACCATCTCCAGGGCCAGTATCCCCCGCAACTTCCCCAGGACCACCGCGATGGCGCCAACGGAGGCCAGCAGGTCCAGAACTTGGGTGGTCATGGCATGTCGCAGCCCACCAACAATTTCTTCGACTATGGCATGCCCGCGTACAGCCAGGCCGGAACGCCAGCTTTCACACAGACCCAGGACCAAATATATCGCCCACACCAGGGCGTCCCGCCCACGCCTAATAGCATAGAGATGCATGGCGACCCTCATCGCTATCTCACGCAATTGGACCCTCACCAGCCGCTATTCGACCAGAGATACCATATGCGCAAGGACGATGCGGTATGTCGGATTTGGAAGCTACCACAAAACCCCACTGACCCATATAGACCTTTACCCCACTAGTTTCGCCCGCAGTGACGCCCCACGACGCGCGCTTCCAGATTCCTGACTTCACCGTACCAGGAGCCTACTTCAGCCCACTCACATCACCCGCCCTGAATGCCCAGAGCCATCAGCATGCGCATCAGCAGTCGCAAAATACGACGTCTGGGAGTTCCACTGGACATTCGCCCATCGATGTGGATATGGATATGTTGGGTGAGCCTGCCATGGTTCCACAGGAGCAAGGACGGAGGAGTCTACGGAGTACCAACAAGAGGAACGCACCACGGGCAAATGCCAACGGCCGCGTACGACAGTCCCCCATTGTGAAACCTAACCGGCGAAAAGCAACCGTTTCCTCGCTCATCCCACCCAAGGAGGTCACCGAACTCATGCAGGAAGCGCGGTCAATACGTCCGTCCACCAACGGGCTGGATGTGCCAAGGACTCGTGAGAGCTCAGAGACGGACTCTATATCTCCCGAGCCTATGCTGTCTGAGATGCGACCGCCACCAAAGCCCAGTTCTTCAACAGCTTCTCCTGCTATGCTTGCCCAACGCAACAGCCAGAACGGTACTCCAGCCACTCCAGCATCCCTCATGCGGATACAACCCTCGCCCGACTTTAGTGGCTCTCAGGAAGCACCACCAATGCTGGAAGATCTTACCCTGCCAGAAGCTTCTCTAGACCGGCCGGGCCTATCAAGATTGGACACAGCGATACGGAATGAGGATGGTGACACGTCCCGTGTACGGAAAACGCCCAAGTTGAATCCTCTGAGCACACCTGGAGCCTCCATGTCAGCCAGGCCTAGCCCGATGCTAGACGCCATGTCGACCCCGACAAGCCCAGCCTTCTCCATGACCAATGGCAAGAAAGACCTGAAGCCAGCGCGCAATCCCAAGAAAAGGAACAGCGTGAGCTCGAATCTTGTCAGCCCCGCTCTAAGGCCTAAGATCTCGCCCAGCATAAAGCCTCTACTACCCGATGGTGGAAGTGGTAAGTATCTTCTTAGACCCAATTACTTTATCTAATCTGACTTTCAGCAGGCGTCACCGACAATACCCACGCCCTTCTTCTGGCATCCAAGTCAAACTACCAGAACATCCTCGATGGTACCACAGTCCCCGGCGTTGTCTATCCCACATCACTCTCCACCAACCTCACCTCCAAACGCACGTCTCACAAGATCGCCGAGCAAGGCCGCCGAAACCGCATCAACATGGCCCTCCAAGAAATGCAAGCGCTCCTCCCTTCCCCGCAGCTCGGTGCCATCCCAGACGCCAAAAGCCCTGAGACCAACGCGCAAAACTCGAACAACTCCAAGGCAGCCAAGGTGGAAAGCGCCATAGAGTACATTAAACAGCTAAAGCAAGAAGTATCCGAGCGGGATGACTTGATCAACAAAAAAGATCAAGAGATGGATGCACTGAAGAAAGAGCTCGCGGCGCTGAAGAGGACAGGGTCAGAGGCAGCGACACCCGAAGCAGCTGCCCAGCTAAAAGCTGAACCGTCTTCCAGCCCGAATACCGAGAACGAAACTTGACGAAGATTTATGGGTGATGAAATGAGTTTTTTCTTCTTTTTTCTTCCTCAATTGTTCTATACCTTGACATTTGATGCTCAGGTTTTGAGCATCTGGTCTACTTATCTATTCCCCACATGCTACGTTACGGACGGACCACTTTTTGCTTCCGTTTCAAAAACAGCAAATAGCTATAGTCGACGCAATTTACCGACGTCTCGGTTTTTGTGGCGTAGCATGAACCCGCGACGGGGCCTATGTTGCATTTATTGTAGATGCTACATTGTTTATTCGATGGTTTAATCGGATTATGGGGAGTGAGGGAAGAGTGTGGTAGTAGTAGTATGCGTAAGATGGGCATTCAATTGTTTGTTTGCTTACTTTGCTCGCGGGCTTGCTTGCCTTTTTAGGAGGTAAGCATTATATCTTGTCTCCACCTTGTTGTGGGTGGTGGGGTGGGTATACGAGTGTTTGTTTGGACGGTAGAAGTCATAGTACAATACACGAACAAAGTACATTTGAGCCAGAACCGTGTAGCTTACGCGGGTTCTGGGTAATATACTGAAATGTTTTCGAATGTCTTGGAATTATTCGTCAACGTCTTTTTTCTTTTCCACCTGCTTGAGAGCTCACTCTTGAGCAACTTGGTTGTTATTGATCAGGAGGCTGATGATTGTCTGTGTATACGAAGCCCTGGCTGTGTTGATGTGCATTCGACGGGCATCGTGTTATTTTATCAAGATGGGAGTTACTACGGATGTTGTAGTCAACGATATTTAAAACCACGGAATCATCGATTACCTACGTCATCCCTTATATATCAATATTCTTCTCTACTTACTAGTCGAACCATGTACTCATTATTCAAAGCCCCCGTGTTATTGTACCTATCTTAATATACATATACTTAGAGCGAAGGTAAGATAAAAAAAAACTAAAATCATTATCTGTTCTTACGCTTGAGGAAATAGATGGAAATACAGCGTACACATACAAAACAGCTTCGTTGACTTACCCTCTGTTAACCTCTTCTTGCAAACAAGAGAAGATTACTTAAGATAAGGTCTTGTTGTTTTGAAACAGAAAAGTGCTCTTCATAACAATAATTCGATAACATAATACCAACACAATCCATCCTAATAAAAAGGCGTCGTTACCTCGCTCGTATTTATCACTAAACAATTCTGCTACTTTACTCTCTGTACCTTCTTTTCTACTCTGCTACGCAACTTACAATTCTCCAATTTACTTAATGTATATGCTTATCTCTACACCTTAACACATGTAAACTCAACATAATACAGCAAAATGACAATAACACCCACAAGAGCCGTTGAAAACATAAACCTCATTCACTACACACCCAGCCTACACCACCCCTAGAACATACTCTATCGTCTCTCTCTCTCTCTTTCTTCCTCATCAAACTAGCCCAAGACAGCGGCACTATTGATCTCTCTCTCTCTCTCCTCTCTTCTCTCGATCCCTCTCTAAATTCACACATACACTAAGTTTCACCTGGAGAAAGAAAAAAAGGAAGCAGAGGTCCTTAAGATACATACACCTAAAGTAAGAGAGACATCGTACATCGTCCGTCTACGCCCCCCTCACCCTCCCAAAAAAAATATCCACTAACAACTTCATGCAATGTACATGCTCCAACGGGTAGTGTGTGTGTGTGTGTGTGTGTGTGTGTGTGTGTATATTCGCATTTTAGTAATTGATTGCGTGGTCGAGACAAACCTCTCAAGTACCACGCTGCTCGAACCAAAATGCAACGATATATCCAAACAAGCAACTTGGTTCAAAAACCTCCAAGTGAAGCCCAAGGAGTCGTATTAATTCTGTTAGCTGCAAATCAACATATGCAAGACATAGCTACTCTCCGCATTACTATAGGGAGCATACCAACTACCACCTCAAACCGACGACAGTCACATCACTTTATGCCACATCACATCACACAACACGCATCCAAATCACCAAGATGAGAGAAAGAGAGAGAGAAAGATTCGCAAAAACCATATATTTCCAAAACACACAAGCAAAGCAGAAAACAAAACAAGAACGAGCACACCACCATCACTCATCCCAACCCTTCCCCCTCTGTTCCCCGTCTCCAAGCGCAATGGGCGTGATAGCGAACTAGATAATTGTCTCGTCCCTTTATTTTTCTGGTTCGTCCCCGGAAGTGCGGCCTCCTTGGTCGAAAGAGGAATACCGCCATCCCAACACAGAGACTGAACTAGCCGCACACCACCCATCGCAAACCCTTCGAGTCTAACCAGCCAAGCTTCAGCCACGTACACACACTCTCTCTTTCAGATTACAATTTGACAAATCGTCCCCTTGTTAAGCTTATTTACCTCCCCACAAGCTGGCAGACCATATCCGAAGGGGGAAACGCAAGGAAATTTACTAAAAACCGCAGGAAAGCACAAAAAGGGGGGCAGGAGGGGTAATTAATGCGAGGTGAAAGCCGTAAAATGTCAAACAAAGATCAGTCATCAGCTGGAAAGCTGCCCAGTAAACGCGAGCCGTGCAAGACGTTCCAAGATAATCTGTTGGCTGTTGATCCGGAAAGAGTTGAGATGTGTTGCTTGCAAACCGAACTGTTATGCCAATTTGAGATACCGTGTAGGTCGAGCTTCCAGTGATATGAGATAGTCGTCAGAGACCCTTGGCCGTAGTAGATGCAAGACAGTAAAATGTCTTTCTAGGTCCGTATGAGGTGTCTGACGAATGGATCCCACGAACTGATCAAGGAGCGACGCCGTCCAAAATGTTGCCAGGACGGCAATGCCGCATTTCCCATTCGTTGTGAGTGCGGAGCCGAGTCAGAAGAAGCGGTCACGCAAGAGTTGAGATGACGAATCGAAAGCCGCATCAAATCAGTAACCAGATGCATACTGGTCCCCGCCACGCTTATTGGCCGAACGAAGCTGCCTGAAAGAAAGAAGAAGGTTAGTAAGATCTGTATCTGGCGTCCCCCGCGCTAAGCGTTCTCAACACCAAACGCAAAGGAGAGGGTCCCTTACGAGGATCAGATATATCGAACTCACATTCCGGTGCCCTCCTGGCGTGCGTTGACCGGACCGCGCTTGGTGCCAGCTGCTGTGCCAGCGTTGGCAGCAGCAGTGGTGGTGACGTGGCGTCCGCGGCCCTTGTCGTCTTCCTCGCCCTGGCCCTGGTTGGCAGCCTGGGCGATGGCCTGGGCGTTCTTCTGGTACTTGTAGACGGTCCAGTCGAATACGTAGTCGTACTGGAAGCCTTCACGGACGAAGAGATCGCGGAAGATCTTGCGGAGGTACGAGTAGTCGGGCTTGTCATCGAAGCGGAGGGAGCGGGTGTAGTTGAGGTAGATGGCGAACTCGTTGGGGAAGCCACGGCAGAGGACCTCGGTGGGGGTGGTCATCTTCTTCTCCATGATGCGGTCGTATTTCTGCTTCTTGGTGGCCGCCTTAAGACCCTGCCAGGGAAGGGATCCACGGCAGAAGTAAAGCATGACATAGCCGAGGGACTCCATGTCGTCACGGCGGGATTGTTCTATAGACGTTAGTTTGTGAAGTCGAATGAGATGCGGGATACATACCGACACCCAAGTGAGTGTTGATACTGGCGTAACGGGCGGTACCAGTCAAGTTCTTGTTCTCTCTGTAAGGGATGTGGAAGTGGGTCTTGGGATCGCGGTACTTCTTGGCCAGACCAAAGTCGATGACATTGACCTGGTTGCCGCGCTTGCCAATGCCCATGAGGAAGTTGTCGGGCTTGATATCGCGGTGGATGAAGGACTTGGCGTGGATGTACTCGATGCGGGAGATGAGCTGGTCGGCAAGGAGCAGGACAGTCTTCAGGGAGAACTTGCGGTTGCAGAAGTTGAAGAGGTCCTCAAGGGAAGGGCCGAGCAGGTCCAGGACCATGGCGTTGTAGTCGCACTCGGTTCCGAACCAGCGGACAAAGGGAATGCCAACACCGCCGGCAAGCGACTTGTAGACGCGGGCCTCATATTCGAGCTGGGGGTGCTTGGCCTTGACGCTCTCGAGCTTGATGGCAATCTCCTCACCAGAGATGATGTTGGTACCTACACACGTCAGCTGGGCTGGTCATGGCGACGGTGGGCGGTTAGCGACAACGACGTACCGAGATAGATGTCACCGAAACTGCCGCTACCAATCTTGCGGCCGATTCTGTATTTGTTGCCGACACGGAGGTCCTGTTAGTGTGTTAGCCCAAGGTGCTGCAGAGACGAGCCTATCGGCCGCCATGGGCGACAGCAAGCGGGGTCGGAGCGTACCATTGTCGTCATGCTTGCGGCCGGTTCAACCTTGAGGAGGCTGGCCTGTGGTGGTGGTGGAGGAGGTGGTGGTGTTGAGGGGGGTGGGTCGTCTGTTGTGACGATGGGGGCGCGGCGGTGTTTTGAGGATCAGCCTGCTGCAGTGGACCGGTCAGTATGAGGCTTTAGCCAACAAGGCGGTGAGTAAGCGGAGCGGGCAGCCGAGAAACGCTAAGAGAGACAGTAGAAGCGTGTTGACCGACAGGTAAAGGAAGTGCCAGCGATACAGGTGCGTGGTGGTGGTGAGAGACTGCGTCGGGCACGGGAAGCAGAGGGCGGAGCCGAGTGATGAGCTGGGCAGGCAGGACTTACTGTAGGGCGTGAATGAGCCCAACGGAATCACGACGCCAGGGGGGGTTTTGTGCGGGCTTGAGGGGTGTGGGCGAGGTTTGCTCTTATGGCACAGGATGCTAAAAGACAGCTGCAGGGCACAGAACAGCGGAGAAGCCTGGTCAAACAAGCACGCTGCGGTCGTGGTGCTGTATCAAAGGAACGCAGACGGAGAGGTTGCAGAAGGACCACCTGCCTTCCAAGGTTGTATTCGGCCACTTTGCTTGGCGCGCTAGACGAGCTCTTTCACTGCTGCTGCCGCTGCCCGCCGCCGTGTATCAAGCCTGCGGTCCGCAAATCTGATCCCTGGGCCGCTCGGAGGAATCGCTACCCAGATCAGCGCCGTTTGCGTCTTGGGATTCCGCACATGTCCAGGGTGTCACTGTCAAAATGCCACTGCCCGTTTCAAATGCCGTCGCCTGCTGCCCCAGCATGCGACTGAGCCACACCTCTGCCCCCTTTATGCATTATGCGCCAATCTGAAGTGCTTCTCAAATACTTGTCGCGTCCATGGCGCTAGATTCAACTTTCACCACCAACGTCCTGCAGCCGCCTCTACAAGACTGGTAGCGACTCGCGACGTGCTTTTGGATACGAAGCAAAGGAAAGCATCGGTCCCAACATTGACTCCCTGCTGTGTCGTCGTGATGTCACAATTGCGAGATGCTTCAGCACCTTTTACATATGCAGGCTGACCGAGTGCGCTATACTGGGCGAACCACCACGTCACACGTATCTGGCCGCTTGTATTCATCTACACTTTCAACCTCTCACAGCAATTATGAACGTGCGAATCCCTAAGAGTAAGCTATAGGTAGACCGCAGTGTGGCAGAGCTCGCGTTGCGTCTGGAGGTTAGTTGACTAGATTGCATGGATCCAGTCGCATCTTTGAACACTGCCTCGGACGCTTGTAGAACTCGGCAACACGGTCTGCATTCGTGCTGCGCTTCAAGGCAAGCTTAGACACCCGCGCGTGACCAGAACAATAGAGCAAGAGCAATGCTATCTTCGTGATGGGGTTGATTTGCCAAAGTCTATACAGCCATCTCAGTAAGAGATCTTGATTGATCTTCCGTCCCCGCGGCTATTGTACACTGCCTCCTAAGGCACTCGCATGCCCAAAGACCGCTCCCCATACGATGAAGTATCACACTTAGTGGTTCGGCGCCTGGTTCTTGACGGCTGGGTTGCGCGGGTCGTTCTTGTACTCATCGGCTGTGCTGGTCAGCTTGCGAACATGGACCAAGCTGGCTGGCTGCGTCTTTCGGATGGGGATTACGCACACTGGGCCATGGCGTTGGCGGCAGAGTTGACACCGTAAAGGATGACAAGACCTGGTACGTTTGTTAATCTTATCCTCCTACAGCAACCCTTCGCTTCTTCATGTTCTCCAACTCTTTCCAATCCCACACGGTGTGATTTCCCCAAATCTTGTTAGGTCCAAACAAAGTCGCGCGACGTACCAGAGACGTAGAAAGGCCACATGGGCTTGGCTGTAGGACTTAGGTTAGCCATCTTTTCGAGCTTCACTCTCCACTCTTTGCGTGGTGCAGGCTAACATACCGATCTGCGCCGGGAACTTCCTTCCGAGAAGAGGCATTGTGACTTGTTTTGGAGGGGCAATGGATCGATTGACGGTTGCGGCGAGGGATGACGGTGATGGCGGTTGAGCTTTCAAGCCGAACGACCGGAACTTCGATATCCTTGGCGTCTGCGCACGGATCCTACAACTCGCAGGTAAACAACCCCGCGACATTCCACTCCACTCACCACAGTAGACCCTTGCTTGTGCTACTGAAGACACACTTGCTATCATGGCATTGGAGGGATGCGTGGGCTCGCTGCGCAGTAGCATGCAATTGCTCGATTCATCCATCAACATACTAGATCAAGGTGTGAGCGACTTTCCTCGACTAGCCAAAGTACTGCAGACAACACGAGTGAGTACAAGTCAAAGTATCCCGATGCATTCGCCCAGCTAACCTCGTCGCAGCACTTTGAACTCATCTCCGAGTCAGATCTCCAGACCGCGCAATCAGCACTCCTCTCAGAGATCCGCCCTGAAGTCGACAACCTCCTCAAGCGCGTTGAGAATTACTTGGACAAACTGGAACGTCGTGAACAATCCCTTATAGCCAAGTGCGATCTGAACGAGGGCAGACTTGGACGTGACAACAATGGTGGATCGGGTTCTCGACCGGCAAGTAGGACCGCACAGAGGAGTGGGGGCAAGACCATCAGCGCGCAGCAGGAACTGAGGATGAAGACATTGAGGGCAAAGAAGGACAGGCTTAGCTATGCCGTGGAGACGCTGGAGTTGCAAGCGAAGCAGAGAGAGAGGCAGTTGCGGATGAGCATGGCCGCACCACAGCAGTTTTATGACGATTAATGTTCGCCAAGTTTGAGCATCAAGAAGCATGAGTTTCGTCAAGCGTAACGGGCTGGACATGTTCTTGGTTTTGCGATTAAGATACCCCGGAGTTATTGAATACAGGCACTTCATTGTACTACACCCGACCTTAGAAACTGAGTGAACTTTGGTATCTCATCAACCTCTTATCTGCGAAGGGATTCAGGTTTTAAAAGCTGTGTCCTACAAACAAACGAACTTCTCCGTGTTATTACCGTGTTCAAGTTGAAATGGTCACTGGGAATGCTAACCGCCTTGGCGGTACCTTTTCGGCTAATCCCGAGAAGAGCCCGGGGCCGCAGAAACTCAACCTCGCAGAACACCCAACTTTCGACACGCATTGCCATTGCCCCACCACTTCGTCCATCATGAGCTCCCTCCGCATCGCCCGAGCCGCCCTCCGCGCGAGGCCCGCTGCCATTGCCCGCCCCATCCAGCGCAGAGGGTACGCCGAAGTCGCCAACGACAAGATCAAGCTCTCCCTAGCTCTCCCGCATCAGGTACGCCATACCAGCCGTCGCGACGTGTGGGGGAATGCATCTAGCTGGAACTATCGTTGGAAACCAAACGCTAACTGATTATCGACAGTCCATCTACAAGTCCCAGGATGTGTATGTCCCTCGAGACCCCGGCCGATCCCGCAATGCGAAATCGCGAAAACTGACATGAGACTGTTTGTAGTGTCCAGGTCAACCTCCCTGCGGAAACCGGTGACATGGGTGTTCTGGCAAACCACGTTGCCTCCATTGAGCAGCTGAAGCCCGGCCTAGTCGAGATCATCGAGGAGCAGGGTGGTAGCAAGCAGTTCTTCCTGTCTGGTGGATTCGCTACCGTGCAGCCAAACTCTGTCCTCAGCATCAACGCCGTCGAGGGCTACCCATTGGAGGACTTCAGCGCCGAGGTACGAGCCATCACGCGGCTTTGGACAAATAGCGACTGATACGGGCATAGGCTGTCAGGAACCAGATCGCCGAGGCACAGAAGATTGCCAGCGGAAGCGGCAGCGAGGCCGACATTGCTGAGGCCAAGATCGAGCTTGAGGTGCGTATCGTGGGCGCAGCCACACAGCAAGCACTGACATGACATAGGTCCTTGAGAGCCTCCAGGCTGCGTTGAAGTAAATGTGTCAGTAACGTTCCTTGAGCACGGTATGCGTGGTATGTATAGTAGCAATTGCAGAGCATGCGTGCTTTCCGCGCCCAAAGAATAGAAGGAGCTCCATGAGGTGACCAAAACACCGCGAACCTCTTCCAGTCCCGTTCTCTCTAACCGTCTTCCACTACAACCTGGACTGAGTGCACTTGGATCCACCAGCAACCCTACGAGCTACAAATTACCTTCATTGCTATCGTCTCATCTGTTTGTCTTACTTCTTTGCACTCTATCTTTGCCCTATCTCTAAAAGCGTGTCTTACCTTACCACAGTAATTCCAGTTCTCTTTACATACAGTCACCAATCAATCCAAACACACAGCATTGCCATTCCCGTATCGACGAAGTATAGTACGATAGCTTAGCGTCCCATGCCCCGAGGCTTCGACCAACCCACGTCAAGTTCTGCTTCCCGAGCTGCCAATGCGGGAACGCGCGAGCAGAGCCAACAACAATCGAACATAAGGATTAGACAGGGTAGATTTGAAGCTCCTGCCACAATACCCGGAGCTGGAGAAGCAAAGCAGCCATCCCTCACAGCATCGAGACGCAAGTCTGTTAACCCGATAGCTTCGCCGCTTCCACAATCTTCGAGAGAACCTCCACCGTTTCCAGCTGGCCGCAGATCACCTGCCTATCTACAAGACAAGAACCCCCACGGCCAGGTCTTGGACAGGATCGAACATCCCTATCGTGAGCCCAAAGCAGAGACAACAATAGCGGTCCCATCTGCCCAGGCTGGCTCCAGTAGCGGTGAACGATCACGCGCGTCTGGTCCGTCTGACTCCAAGACACGACTTCGGGCTTATGAACTAAAACAAAGCGATCCTATGATAGCACCTTCATTATCAAGGCCGTCCAATGTTCCCCAATCAGTTCGTTCTGCCAAGGACTTCTTCGAGACGAGAGCCTCTCACTACCCGTCAACACCCCTTCCTCCACCTTTAACAATCGGCGTCACCAGGAAGAGCTTTGCGCCAAAGAGTCAGCCTCCGAGTGGTGAGTGTGCTCCCACCATCACGATCGGAACAGCTACACCCCCCGTGGACATGACTGATTACAAGGAGCAATATGACCATGATGTTGAACAAGAGTCCATGGGTCGCCGAAGGTCCACAAACATCTTTGCGGGCACATCTGAAGACGCCAGGCCTTTCGACATCGACTTACAAGCCGCAAGTGACAGCTCTGCGCAAGAATGTATACCTGAGGAGCCGCTTGCCGGCAACGTAGAGCAAAGATTAGTTAATAAGTCAGATTCCTCTGACGAAGTTGTGAGACGCCTATCCACTCGCAGTTCAGTACCAGCTGCTGAGACCAGAGAAGCCAAGAATCCGGATCTTCAGTCGCAACAGGAGGGCAGACGTGCGAAGTCTGGTCGCAATCTTCGAAGAACTTTCGAGGAAGACCAAGGAACTTCCCCCAAACGGCTTAGGCGCAGTGGATCATACACTGCTTCTTTAGCTGAGATCAGCGATTCTTCAAAGGAACCTATCGATCGTGTCGCTGAGTGGACTCCGAGCACGGATACTGAAACTTCTAGCCAACAATTTGGGAAGTCTGTCAATGTTCGCAGGCGAGCCGAGGAGATCGTATCAAGGAATCTTGGCCACGACGGAGCTAGTGACGTCAGTTCTTCTCGACGAAGCACTATGTCAGGTCCGATCCCAACAGCCAACATTGGTGTCGAAGAGAAGTATCATGAGATTGAAGTACCGGACGACGTCGACAACCGACAAGGTTACGGACGTCGCGTCACGCAAGACTTTGGTTTTCCGGGTGCAAGAATCAAATCACACGGCACGAACAGAACTAGTAAACCACTTCGAGACCCTGGTAGTTGGACTAAGCGGGCGTGTAGTCATTTCTCATACATGGGTAAAGGCGAGCATCGCGATCATGCACAGCAGAAGATATGCCGGCAATGCTCAACTCGAGCACCACCGCCAAAACAAGTGCCAGCTACCCAACGGAGAGAACGCAGACGCGCCTTGTCTGAATCCTCAACCTCCACAACCTCTTCTTCGAAACCACTCAAAGATGATATCTGTCGCAAGCAGAGACGCCGTAGACATCACTCTGAATGTATACCATACGACAAGTGCGGGGATGCATTCGCTGACGAGTTGGGCTACATTATCGACAATATCCTCGAAGAGCATGCAAACACCTTGCAGTCTATCATCAGCAACATCAAGAATAGTCAGCCCAGTCTTAATCAGCTTCGACGAGTATCTGGAGACCTTGTTCAGCGATGCCGTGCCAACAGCTCCTGGAGACAACGCTGTCAATCATCTTGCCAAAAAGATGATGATTGGCTGCTCCTTTGTCTATATATCCCACCCAAAACGGCAGAAAAGCTTAACGTGGGATCTACTGGGCAACTGAAGCCGAACCTCAACGACCCTCGTTCCAGTTTGCGCGAAGCATTACAGTCGATACCTGACCTTGTCGACCTGGTCAATTCTGCAGCCGATGATCTTGGCATCGATCTCGAGCGAAGGCCTGCGGTGACCGATGACGACTTGTTTCGCAATGCCCCTTACGAAAGTACGCCTCGGGAATCTGTCTCGTACCATCCAGGAGTCTCTTTGGAAGCTACAGAAGACAAGACGGCTGATGAAGAGCCGCCCACCGAAGACAGTTGGCTATAGCAAACACGGAGACATCTGTCCGAGCTTCCAGAGGCGCGAGAGCAGCTTATGGACGAACTAGATTCGATTGCTGGAGATCTTGACGTCCGGCTCCAGGATCAGCAAGAAGGTGAGCAGGGGGAAGAGCTCATCGTACATCCTGTACAACGTGTACTCAGTAGAGCTTCTGTTGGCGCCTCGCCCGAATCTACTTGGCATGAGAATCCACCTGCCGATTCCAACACTGCTCACGATTACTATGACGACGAGTCATCTGTCGAAACTGCGCAGCGTATGCTTGAGAGAATCCCCACGCGTCTCTCTAATGCACCTACTTGGCAGAGAAAAAGATCTACCGGCGCTACCATCGAGAATTTCGAGGTGGGTCGCCCAAATGATCATGAAGAAGAAGCAGTCGCAAACCTTATACAACTCGTACTGAGCCGAGAACCCACTGGTGTGTCCAGCAAGGTTAGACTGTCGGAGTCCAAGCCGGTCGACTTTGTCAGCGGAGATGTCCTCAGCACGGTCAATGACAGTATTGATCAAAGGCGACTTAGCCGCGCACTCACCCGCATCTTCAGCCAGTCGAAAGAATCTCCATCTACCACTCGAGAGCCTTACCAAGCCGAAGACGTTTCGCCGGAGGAGATCTAGGAGGTGCTTCGAGTGGCGAGAGACGAGCTTCCAGCTGCTGTTGCTTCCATCACCGCCGTTCTACAGACATTACCAGGTACTAACTACGAGCCTGCTGACGAGGTCAGAGATGGTCCAGAGCTGAACGAGCCTGCCGAGTCGATCAACGAAGCACAATATAGCCCGCAGTATGAGACAAGTGAAGATTCTCAGATCGAACAGCAATATGAGACTCAGCTTGACCAACAACGCGACGAGACTGCGTCTGACACTTACAACGACGGCCGCGGTCTGACTCCATCGCCTTCCGGGTTTAGTGTGCCAATTCCAGACCCGTATGATCAGGCACATGAGCCTGAGAATTACTCAAGCCGAGAATTGGATGCTGAAACTCCTACCACGCACCAGGCGGACACTTCCTTCATGCTAATGGAACGCGCAGCCGTCATAGAAAGCTCTGAGACAGCTTCACCTGTTCGGAGAATGACTACAAAGCGCTTTGAACTCGAAACAGAGCACCAACGCGATGCATTGCCGCAACGGGATCCTTATACAGCGGACGAATCAGATACCCGCGCCACGGTGGTGGGACGTTCAGCCGTTTCCGAAAGGACTGATTCAACACCACTTTCGGGAAGGGTGACTGTGAGGGACTTGGCCGCAGAGTCGGAGCAGAGTATCGATGATGATGAACCTGTGTTTAAGCACTCTACTATACCACTGTCGAGACAACCAACGGTCCGGCTGGAGTATGGGAGCAAGACCAGTGCCACACCAACGGTTATACAAGACGACAGAAGGTTTTCCTCCCTCATTACCTCAGATCGTCTCCCAAGCCCAGAGATCGAAGAATCTCAGGAAACACAGCGCTTCGCTAGCCAACAGCGCTATCCGACCGTGCAGCCCATTGCTAAACTTGCGGAACAGGCTACAAGAACGATTTCTTTCGTGTCTTCTGAGCCTACTCCGCCTGAAGATCTCGCTTCTCAACTGCGACGAAGACTTTCTGAAATTGAGATTGCAATGCCATTGAGTGATTCTGCAAGTCGGCCGATATCACCAGAGTCACCGTCGGCGCCACGCATCATCACAGGTCTATCGCCCACAGACTCGATTAAGATACCTTCCATAGAGACTGTAAATCGCATGTCTACTAGGAAGGCCACTCTGATGCGCTCCCGACAGCCGACGTTTAGAGAGCCAGCACGTGAATTTACACCTCCAGCACAGCGGTCGCCCGATGAAGACACGCTCACAACACTACCACAAATGCAAGTCGAGGAACTGGTTCTATCACCAGTCACTTCAATATCGAACGAATCAGAACAAGTACAGTTTTTGTCTCTTAATGAGCCGACAGCAACTTCTTTGAGAAGACTGACTACAAGAGAGTCTGATCGCACAGCGACTCCACTAGAACCAGCGCCTCACGAGGAATCTCTCCCTGTTGTTGAAGATCAAGAGCCCAATTTTCTTCCCCCCGTACAACGGATTCGCAGGATGACTACAGTTCATGCTGAGCCGACCAACGTTTTTTCGAGAAGAGAATTGGCGAAAGAGTTCAAGCGTAGTGACACTTTCTCACCAATACAGCGGGTTCGCCGGTCGACTACTCTAGTACCGTCTCAGCAGCGGCGAGCAAGTACACAGTCACCACTTAACCAAGGGAAAGAAGATACACTGCCTTCACCGCCAATACAGCAGACACGCCACCAAACGACTGCTGCGCCATTTTTTGAGCAGCGGAGGACAAGCACGCAACCAACACTGATACCAGAGCAAGACCAATCCGACTTCTTACCTCCGGTACAACGCATCCGTAGGAGTACTACCGTGTTGACAAAGCCTGAGACGGCTCGCGAATCATCACCGGTAGTGCAAGAGCAAGATGACTTTGATTTCTTATTGCCGGTGGAACGCATACGAAGAGTTACCACTGTCTTGCCAGCTGCAAAGAGGCGCACGAGTACGGTGGCGGAGCGCGCGATGTCCCCCGAATTGTCACTATCTTTGGAAGAACGTGGATCTGGTTTTTTTAGGACTCTCACAACGCTTGTTGAAACAGGCGGACTTCTGTCCGGTTTTCCATCTCATGAATCGTTACAAATCCTCGATAATGATGAAGATGAGAATGAGAATGAGTCAGAGTTCTTACATCCAGTAGAGCGAATCCGCAGGGCAACTACTGAAGTACTACACGAGCAGACACAAGGAACAGAAGAGCTTGAGCATGACGCGACATTCTATGAGTCCGAAGATCCTGAGCAGCTGCTGCCGGTCGGACGAGAGGAATCTGGATTTCAAACTCTAGTTGAAAGGATACGTCGAACCACTTCTCTTTCGCCGGCCTATCAGAATGAGCTGCTTCCATTTCAGCAAACCCATCGAAACACTACCGTGTCGCTAGCGGAAGACGGGGAACCGGCTTTCTCGCCTTCCGTAGAACGAAGCCGTCGAGCTACTACTGGTTTGGCAGCCGAGCAGCAGCAAGCAACGGTAGCCACTGAACAGGATGTTGTCTTACCCGAGTCTGTATCCCGCAAACAGTCGCTAGTTGGAAAAGAAGAAGACTCTGAGTTTGCGCCTCAGGTACAACGCATTCGCAGAATGACTACTGTGGCGCCGGCCGAACGGCAGCAAAGTACTCTACAGCGTAGGCATACCGAATTTCTGCCAGAGCTGGAGATTACTTCAGAACCATCTCCCAGCGATGAGGATGAATCAAAGTCGCGACTCCAACCGGTTCGCCGAATAACCACTGCGCCACCGGGTGTACAGCAATCCATGATAGAGCCAGAGCTCGGTTCGTCAGCAGAGCTGGATTCTCAGTCTCCAGTAGGACGAATTCGCATGTCGACCACTGTACAACCAGCCATTCAGCGACAAGTGACAGTTGACCCTGGAGCCGATGCTCTGCTAGTAGAGCTAGGTTTCAATGGTGCGTTCCCAGCCATCGATGAAGTGACCGAGCTTCAACCCGCACCCAGGAGCATTCGTGGATCGACTGTATCACCAATTCAGCAAATGGCGGGGGCTTATCCTGGCACTCCTACTTCCAAGTCTGGATCTCAGGAGGGGACTCCGGTTGTCGAGGAAGAGTCCGAAGTCCAGCTTCCGGTTGAACGCGTTCGGCAAGCAACTGATATACAGTCGGTCGGACGGCGACAAGAGTCTCGCATAGCGTCACCGGTCATTGAAGAGCCTAGACTCGAACTTTCAATAGAACGAATACGCCGAACGACTACTGTACAACCGGCTTTTCAGCTGCAAGACTCTTTCAGATCTACTTCCGAGTCTTCCACATCTTCTCCAGTAGGAGTTGATAGATCCGAAGAGGCTGAGTTCCAATTTCCAGTCGAACGTGTTCGCCGGACAACCACTTTACAACCAGGTGAACAACTACAAGAGTCTAGAACAGGTTCACTAGTACCTAAGGACGGCTTTGAGTTCCAAAAGCCGGTGGAGCGAATCCGCAGAACAACCACCGTGGAATCGAGTGGAAAGCGGCAAGATTCTTTCAAACCTGCTTCCGTGTTTCCCGATACTTCTCCTGTAGCAGAAAAGGTGCTTGAACAACCCGTCTCATCTCGCGCAGCTTCACGCCAGCCTACCTTTCAAGCTCGCCGGACAAGTACGATGCCGCCAGCTACCGATTCTCATCATCTGGCTAGATCTATCTCATCGCCGGTTTTAGAGGACTTGGCAGAGGGGCCTTCTGCCTCGCGTATTGTTTCGCGCCAGCCAACGCGAGCGTCTCGTACAAATACAGTGCTATCAGCTGTACCGCGGAACGGCTCTGTTGAACTCGACAAGTCTCCCTTCTTGTCTCTGCCAGAAGAGGGCGAACCTTATCAAGCCTTCTCACGTCAGCCCACGCGTAGGGCAACCATCCGTGAAACTGAGGCGAAAGCTCTTCCCTCATCTGAGACCCCATTGGAGATAGAAGACGTTCCTGATCAGATCACCTTGTCGCGTTCTGCCTCACACCAGCCTACGCTCAGAGAGGACGTCCTCGCTGCATCCGAGACTCAACAGGATCCACCAGGAGAAGGGGAAGGGATCTTAGCAGAGCCTCAAATAGATGCAAGAAATCTAGATCACCCTTTCAGACGACAAACAACTGACCTAGCAGACGCGACACTTAAAGAACAGCTTACTTTGGGTGGCAGAACAACGACTACCCGTGTTCTGTCACGTACAGAGTCTTTGGCATACCAAAGCCCCGAGTACAACAAGGAAGTCCCGCTTGATGATTTCACCGAATTGGAAAGTAGAGACGTTCTTGAAACAACTCACGGTGTTGATCTCAAGGAAGAGACCGATCAGGTCGAGAAAGCACGCACTACAGATTTGGTGTCTGACACGGAGTCTTTCGAGCCTTCCATCTACCAACGGATTACTGAAGAGCCGCAGCATGAAGACAATGATTCTCGAAGTCAAAGCAAAACTGGATCACCCGAAGTTTACGGGAGCAAGGACTTGATTGGGCAGTCTGAGAGAGCACCGACCAACCACTTCAACCCAACTCTGGCGCCTATTGCGCATGCAGATGCTGAAGATCAGCTTGATCCAGATGTTCACTTCGAAAGACGCATGACGCAAGCTTCACAAGAGTTTCAAGCCAGCATACCACGGATATTGACGATACCTAATGGATCTAACCGTAAGCGAAGTAGCGACGCTAGAAACATCGTATCGTCTGCTACAGGCTTTGGGCCTGTGGTAAGCACTGAGGTTGAGAGTCAGCGCAATGAGAGCCCTCAGGTTGCGAGAAGAAAGACACAGATACCGAGTGAGCCTGGCACAGCAGATCGCAGACGCAGCAGTGCTGCTCCTGGGATCACAGCGCCCCCTCCAGAGATTATCAGTGAACAAATGAAAGTCGGGATGCAGTCTAGAAGCCCTAAGCAAAAGCCAAGTAAGGGCGCAAACTACTCGCCTGAGCAGCAATATCCACCGGCACCAGCATATCCATTACGCGAAACGCCATCATGGACGAAGCCGGATACTCGTACACCATCACCGAAGCCGAAAGTCGAAAGCCCGCCCAAAAAGCGAGGATGGCTTGGTCTAGGGTCTTGGCCCAAGGAAGAGCTTCTAGAATCAGAGGTAGAAAGCCAATCTCGTCGACCTAGTCAGCCTGCCCTCAACTCATCATCTGTCCAGCCCTTTCGGAATGCGGCACCTGGGTCACCAGAAGTCCCAGGGGGAACGCAAAAAAGGCAAAACAGTTATCCAAGCCAGCCCAGACAGTCTGTCTATCGTCGAGAACCAGATGTCATCCCTCTGCGAAGGGCCGACACTCGGTCAAGGCAAACCTCCGTCTACGCTCACAAGGACGACTACTACCCAATCACTCCAATCCTTCCAGACCGCGTTGACGACGATACGCGGCCACAGTCCTCACCGTCTCGAAGGACCAGCTACTCCGTCCGTCGAACAGCTTCAACGAATGAAACCTTCCGTCAGGACGAACCAAAGCGGCAGTCTACCCGTCGGTTTTCGTCGAGACCCTCTCAACGCGAATCGCGGCCTCAGCAAGCTCTTCGTACATGGACGGATGTTTCCACCCGCTCCCAAGCACCTGAGGTCCAGACTTGGCCGGATAATGAAGTTGAAGTCTCTCGCACGGCTCAAGGATCGGACAAAGAAGAGGTCCAAAGCCCAGTCCGTAGAGACGTCCGCAGACCAACCAAAACTGGAACCTCAATCGCAAAAGAAGAAACATGGCCTAGAGAAGGTACTCAGTCGCCGGAAACGCGACGGAATCTGTCTCAGGTTCCC
Source organism: Alternaria alternata (assembly GCF_001642055.1). Taxonomy (NCBI): domain Eukaryota; kingdom Fungi; phylum Ascomycota; class Dothideomycetes; order Pleosporales; family Pleosporaceae; genus Alternaria; species Alternaria alternata. Next base: position 119,280 of record NW_017306190.1, on the reverse strand, counting down.
CAGAAAGAAGGTCCGTCAGATGAAGGAGAGTCGAGTCGATCGCCAAGCAGGATGTTGGAAGTGCCTAGTGCTCAAGCGCCGCAAGAGCAAGCGCAAGAGTCAACAAGACGACCAACGGCTCAAGGAGGGGAGTATAATATCACTAGAGAGGAAACGAAGATGGTCTTGGGATCCAAGGTCTCGAAAGGCGAAGAAGACAACGCCATTCGCCGTAGCATTGATAGACCGCGTGAGCAGTCCGTCGACGACAACGCCAGATTTACCAGCACAGTTGACCTCACGCGTCCAAGAAAATCACCAAAACCGCCCACCAGAGATGAAAGCAACCAAAGAAGGCCTTCAGCATCAGATGCAGGAAAAGAGGCAACCATTGCGCGAGAACACATCCGTCGATCAACCGCAGCACGAGCGCGAGACATCACGGCCTTCCAGCCTGCAGAGGAGGATCCAGCGATCGCCACAAGAAGGGCTTCATCATCAGTCAAGAGAACGAAAACACGATGTAGATCTTCAGCAATTGGGGAAGATAGAGCGCCAATCCCGGCGCGAACACCCACAGTCACCAGAACATCAACGCGAACGGCAACAATCCCATCGAGTGCCAGACAAGCAGATAGTCGAAGACAATCCACCGCCCCGAGAGCGGGTACACCAGTCTCGCGTGCGGCCTTATTCAACAACGAAGCGGAATCAATCAAAGCAAGAGGAGTTGAATCACCACCACAGCAAGAAGAACGAGGCCCAGCCTCGTCAGCCGCGGCACAAGCAGATCGGAGGTCATCCGCTACGCCCGGAGCGCGTATGGCAGTATCCCGAGCAGCTCTACCAAGATCAGAGACAACAAGAAAAGGAGGGGATGGACCTACTTCGCCAACGTCACAAGGATCCCTCGGTACAATCTCGCCAGTTCCAGCATCCAACACAGGGGCCAGTCAATCCGGGCCACAGCCAACGAAAGGTTCATTGGCAACGAACCAGCCAGCCGACCGAAGCCCAGAGCAGCAAACTCAGCCAGGCGCGCGAACAGATGTGAGTGATGTCAAACCAGCTCTCCCACGCCGTGTAACCTCATATGGAATGTACGAATCCAGCTCGAGTGATCCATATACTATGCCCGCATCCGGACCACGTAAGGCAGCCGCTCTCGCCTCTTCAAACGCCAATGCAAGTGCAAACGCATCACCAATTACCCAGCAGGTCGATCCTAAATCGTCACCGCTTACCCGTCGAGATTCACTGAAGCCACGGCGCAGTCCCACGTCGAGGATCTCCGAACTCTTTGGGCGCGACAAGACTGGCCCTGGGATTGGAAGCCAGCAACAGCGACAACAGCAAGCACCAACACCTGCAGCAAAACCGCTGGGTGCAGTCACGTCTGGCTTTGGGCTTACTTCTAGTCCAGCAGTAAAGGGGGCTGGGCCGGATACGCCAGCGAAATCGTCGCAAGTGCAGCAATCACAGGCCAAAGTCCAGGCAAAAGCTACACATGGAGGTGGTATGACCAATCTACTTAGAGGACGTTGGGGGTGGGGATGGGGAAAATGATCACTTGATGTTGTGTGCGCTGCTTATCTGTGAGTGATGGGTGGTAGGAGAATGATGATCTACTGTGTTATTACTTGAAGTATGGCGACAAGAGAGAACATGGATACTTAGACCTTGAATCAAATTCTTTGTACGTTGTCTTGCGCCTCACACACATGTGGCTCTGTAGCAGCAAGTGATGCCATGCTGAGTGGTCTCTGATTTCTCGAGTCGGTTATTAAGTCATTGAGAAAACAAACGTTGGGTGTACCTAACCTTACCCACCCCAACTCGACACATTCACCAGCCTAGGCTAAGTACATGCTGAATAACCACCTCCTCTGAATGCTTTATCTAGTGTACTTGTTAAAGCAATGCACGGTAGAGGTAGTTTTGGTGGGGTCTTAGCACAGCTGGGCCGCGAAACATGCACGTATGAACTAGCGGGCCAACGTTATCAAATTGCGACCTAGATACCAACTACCTGCATTATTTTCTACTTCGGATTACCTACAATAACACCTGGATCGAAGTATGTAAAGCTATAATATTAAACTTGCTAAACAAGCATTAAACAAATATGGCTGGCAATGATCCACCAACTCCGCACTCAGCGGAATTCCGCACTTCTGGCAACGTTAGTGCTTTCGCACTATCTACATATCGTGCGAGCTTTTATCCGCGTTTTCGCATTTGTCAGCGTCGACTACGTGTTCTGTAACCTCGGTGATGCATGCTAGTATTGCAATATACACTCTTTGCTAACTTAGGAGAGAGTAGATCTTTGGCTGTTCATTGACTTTATGTCCACCAGATTATCAATCTTTTGCGCTAGTTAATATCCGAGGTTTAACAAGCACCCCCAACAGAATTCATCAGACCTGAGAAAGCATGATATAAACCGGTCAAACAGAATGGTACTTTGCTGTGTCTCTTTCCTTAGGCTAGCTTTCTGATTGTACAACGCAGGAGTCTTCTCTATCTCGTGGTCGTTCGAATCATGACAAGTCCGCAAAAGTTGATTGTTGTCCTCGGTGTTACAGGAACGCAGGTGAATATGATATCTTCACAACCAAGTCGCTAGAAGCTGACATTAGAAAGGGTTCGTCAGTTGCGGCAACATTTCTGAGCCTTGAAGATTGGAAAGTTCGTGGCGTCACTCGCAACCCAGAGTCTGAGTCCGCCAAGAACCAGGCCGCTAAAGGTGTCGAGCTTGTCAAAGGCGACTTGGATGACAAGGAATCCCTCAAAGCGGCGTTCATTGGTGCTACAGCTATCTTCCTCGCTACCGATTTCTGGACCATCTTCAAGCAGAAGGAGACCCACGAAAAAGCATCGGCAACTGGAACATTCCTCCCTCTCTTTTGCCATCAGCAGGAAGTACAGCAAGGATTGAATGCTGTAGAAGCCGCGTCAGACCCCAAGGTCCTCCAGTCTCTGGAGAGATTTGTCTTCTCAACGTTGACCCCGGTCACGAAACTCAGCGGCGGCAAATACACACATGTGTACCACTTTGACTCCAAGGCGAAGATCGAACAACATATCCGCAGCAATGTGCCAGAGGTCGCAAAAATCCTCGGCACCTTTGTCATGGGCGTCTTCACTGAGAATTGGACGGCACCAGGCTTCCTTTCGCCTCAAAAGCAGGCAGATGGCAGCTGGGCCATCAATGACCCACAGCTTCCAGGCCCGAAAGAATTCAGTACCATTCCATGGGTCGTGGCTTCGAGAGATACTGGAAAGTTTGTTAAAGCTCTAGTCATTGACCAAGAGCCTGGCACGCGCATCTACGGCGTCAGTGAATTCAAGACTAGAGCCGAAGTTGCGGAAATTTGGGGGAAGATCCTTGGGGCTCCGACTACGACTCGACCCATTTCCAAGGATGAGTTTGCAGAGTCTTGGCCGGAACTAGTCAGGGAGGAGATGATCGACAATTTCTCGTTCGTCAAGGAGTTTGGGTATGTAGGTAACGATCCCGATGTAAAGCTTCCTTGGGATCTTGGGATCGAGACTACAACAGTAGAAGAGTATATTAGGGCAGAAGATTGGTCTTCTTTAGCATAGATAGGCTTCCCTGTTGTAGTAGAGTATTTTGGGTATCCGCTGACATCGTCTGTCTTGTAAAGTCAACACATGACTTTGCAGCAACAAGTGACGCGATACCAAGTGATCTTCAGACCCTTAGGCTATCTCCCAGCCAAGTGTACAACACGTATGTACCCTTTTGACACTAAGTCAAACTGTCCCTATCCCTGTGTTGTGAGTTGTCTATCTCGAAACCGAGTTCCTTCTTAATCACGTCATTCAGCTTCCGTAGATTCGCGCTAATCATGAAGCTATTCCGCACTAGGAAGTCCGCTAACCATATCTACCGAAGCATGGTGATCGGAGCAAAGAAGAAGCATTGTGTATGGCAGAACTAACATGTCGATTAATTCTACCATCTGCGTCATACATGGTCGTAGTAGCAAGACATGATAGTATGTAAAACAGAGCTCACTGGCTTAATCGAGTGACAAAGTCGCATGCGCAATTACTGAATTCATTGAACCCATCAACGACGCACCTAAATTTGTGATATTTATCGCATACATTTTACAATCATGTTCACTAAACCACTATACCTCATCGCCTTCCTTAGCGTACTGACCACCGCGCAAGAAATTCCAGCTGGTGTTTCCAGTAGCCTTGGTGCGATCAACCCTACCGCCTTATCATCGGCTGCATCTGTTCTATCAGCCTCGTCGGCGTCTGTTGCTTCGGCTAAGGCGACAAGTACGGGCGGTGCGAATGCTCATGGTGAGTGATGTGCGCGTTTCCCGCCTGCTGGTGCAGTACACGGGAAAAATAAATATGGATATCGGAGTTTGAGAATGCTGACATATTACAGAAGTTAAATATGCTGCCTTGTTCGGTGTTGGGGGTGCGGCCCTGAATGCGTTTATGTAAGAGCGGTAGTATTGGATGTAGGTGTAAGGCTGTTGAGGTGGGGCGGCATCTCAACGACACCCTTACACATTACAATGCGATACTTACCACAATGTCATCAGTTATATCTTCGGCTACTGTAAGAGATAAATGGCGGAATCCGAAAGAATGTGGGCTGTGCCACCTGTAACCAACGAAGGCCTGCATCTTCTGATGTTTGCCACTTGCATATGCCACCATACATGCTCACCATTCGTCCTAAGCGTATTCCCCATATCGTTCGCAGTTGTGCTCGGCCGTGCAACACATGCCGCCCTTCGTTGGAGATTAGAATCCGGCGAGCGTTGCGGAACACTTGACGTTTTAGCTGGTAGCACCTCACTTACAAGTACGATTGTGTTCTCTGCTGCAACTGTGCATGGTCACTTTTCTAGGTTTATTCCTAGCTACAATCTGGACCTTGTCATCTGGTGATGGCCAAGCATCTTTCCGACACATAACCACGGGGAACATGACATTTATAGTAAAAAGCGGGGTTAGCGGACGCTTGGTGGCTTATTGATAGTGGTGGCGTTCTCAGCTCGACCTCGGGATCCACGAGTCGCCCTTTGGTTGCCAATAACATCCTGAACCTCTACGATCGCTTTTTAATCGCTGCTCACTAGCACAACAGGTACGCATTCTCGATTTTCTCATAGGCGAGCACCAGTCACACGTCCTTCTATCCGCCACAATACTACCAGTCCCTTGAGATCACACCATGATGTAGTTACATCATAGGTCTGCATGCGGAAACCGCGGCAGGACTGGAAAAAAGAAGCATACTGAAGATTCCACCTGAGAAATCCAAAAGGCAGTATAAACGGAGCAGTCTACAAAGCTCCTCAATCTGTTCTCAATCTTTGGTCTAACCCGTACTGTCAGCCGTAGTGAACATATCAATCACGTGCATCATGGTCTAACCCTGCGAACCCTGCGAACCCTGCAACAACGCTAATACTCCAATCCGACTTCAACAGCATGCGCAGTGATTGCCTAGCTTCCACATGCTAAATTCACGCTCTTTGATCGTACAGTGTTGATGCCAGTCCATCCCCTGCCGCCGCTTGTACAGTGTACAGTGAATGCGGTTTCACGCCCGCCTTCATTTGCAACAACACCCATGCTAACCCGCCATCGAGAGCATCAATCCTGCCCAGGTATAGACTACAGCAAAGCGCAACGGTCCCCACCCTCAGCTGAGGCTGAAACTATGATCGATGTTGAAAACCTTGGAATGATCCAGATCCACGCTAATTGGCCAGCACCAGATCGTGTTGCGGCTGACTGTAAGTGACCTCAGCCACATTCGCTAAGCACTGCGAACGATCTCTAACATCTGGTGTGGAAGTAAGAAGCGGAGTATCTCTCGCGAAGGGCGATTAAAATGCAAGAAAAAAGCTCTTGGCGTCTTGGTTCCATGTCCCCAGCAACTACATAAGCTTATCCAGCTCGTTTCATGCTCTAATAGCTGAGATGGACCGCGTCCTTCCTTGACAAAGAAATTTCAGTTGTTAATCTCGGCGTAGTCTTCGCTATCTGTACCTGGTCTTCGATACCATGGGCCAGAAATCATCCAAAGGGAAACGTCTTCGAAAGGGTCAGACTTCATACCAAGAAAGATGTAACCCCACGTATGCTACTTATTCGGCAGAACAGGGCAATACAACTGTATTGCCAACCAGACCAGGCGATCAATTGCGCTATACGACTCAACACGATCACCCTCCGCATCGCCAGTTCTATCGATCGCAGGATACATCTACCAGGAAGGGTCAGAACGCTGGCTGTTTACCACCAAAGCTAGCTAGTCCGGTATCCGGTACGGCTCAAGACAGCAATTCCCCGTATCGGCCGCTGAACCGTTCACAAAATGAGGTTCGATTGTTAAAGATTTTGCCACCCGTCAATAACCAACCAAACCCTGACAGAGTACTTGAATTTTCGAACGACATAGTTGAGTGCTGGCTTGAATATGAAAGTCTGGACCGTATTGTTGAATTGCGCAAGGGGGCTCTTGCGCGATCTGCTGCTAGGAAACATCTAGCAGACATGCTACTTTATGGAATAGAGGAGGGACTGCCCGATGACGACGGCACAGCTGGTCAAGTGGCCGAAGCCTTGAAGAAGACCATATTCGAGACTATGGATGTGGAACTTGATGAAGATGTTGAGCTACCCATTGATTCAACCAGGAGGAGACTGTTAGAGATGTTTTACGAAACTAATCCAACAATGAGGGCGAACATGGAGCCCCCGGGGGTCTTGTTGACAGGATCGGCAACAAAAGCAGAAACATGGTTGAAAACTTTCGTTTGGGCGCCCCTGAGTGGTAACGAAGTCCACCCGGAGAAGGATCAAGGGGGCTACTTCGCCTTGTCGTACGTCTGGTCCGATACCAAATTCTCCATGCAATTCCTGGAAGAAGAAATGAGCAGGCTCGTAAGAATTCACCAGGCTGGAGGCGAGAGTTTAGACCAATTTCTCTCAGATGTCGAGCTGCCCGAGGGCATTTCACTCTTGAAACCACAAAGAAGCAATCGGCCTATTAAGTTGAACGGAAGCATCATTCAAGTTGGGCCCAATCTCGAAAGTGCACTCAGATCGCTAAGAGAGATACCAGAAGTTCAAAACGGAAAGAGGGTGTGGATTGACAGCCTTTGCATCAACCAAAAAGACATCGAGGAGAAGAGCTACGAAGTGAAGCGAATGAGAGATATCTATTTTCATGCTGATAGAGTGATATCCTGGCTCGGAGAGGACACTGAAAGTGCGGGGCGCGTCCTAGAGATGATGAACACTATCGGCGGCAGCATCCTCACGGGGCAGGACTGCTCGAAGATTGCTGATTGGTTTTTCTCGTTCATCGAGAGCGAGATGGGCGTTTACGTTGCCAAGTTTCTTGCTCGTCCTTATTGGTCTCGAATCTGGATAGTTCAAGAAATTGTAATGGGCAGTGAAAAGAGCATCACAATATGCGGCACTAGGCGATTTCCCACGATACACATCCTGCGGTTTGCGAGTCGAATACTTGACGACGAAGTTGGCAGAAATTTCAATCCTCATCTTACCCTCTACACGCCGACAAACAGTTACTCAGACGCAGTGTCAGTCGGCCGCCTGTTGGCAGGGTTGCGAAAGCTTTCTGATCTGTGTACGTTGCAGAAGAACCTGGAGCTACTCACTAGCGAGTCTGGAACTGGCACACTATGGTTCCGTACCGCCTCAAACAACTTCGCAACAGATCCAAGAGACCTACTCTATGGGATGATGAGCCTGTTGCCGCGCGACCTAGTCCTCCTGATCAACGTGGACTACAGCGAAGACAATAGTTACAAAGACGTCATGATCGATTTTGCAGCTGCGCAGATCCACTCCACTCGAAACATTTCCTGGATACTCCATCGCCCGTGGTCGACTTTTCCCGGTTCGCAAGAGTGGCCTTCGTGGGTCCCAAATCTCGCCATTCCCTTCAGCTATCCTCATTTCATGTGGAATTACGGCACACATGCTCTCCAGGACAGCAAGGATTGTGAATCGTATCCAACACGCCGAGTAGGTAACCATGCCACGCTCACCTGTTCCGGCTTCTTTATCGACACCGTCAAACAAAGCACCAAAAGCGTTGCTGCTAAGCGTTTCGAAGAAAGCCAGTATCTGATCATGAGACCATGGCTCTTGGACGAAATTGCAGCACAAGCAGGAATCGACGAATGGGAGATTCGAAAACGAAATCGGTCTAACCTAGATCAGATCCCGGAGCATGAGCCATCGCCGGAATTGATCTTGACAAGTCGGCCCTATCACCGCTATGGCAACGTGCAGGGTCTGCGAAATGCGGTTTCAGAATGCTTCAAGAGACTGCACTTGAAACCGCACCATGAGCATGAGAGCATGTTTGATATCCCACTAGATATAATTGAGAACGCCGCGGTTGCTGTTCTTCCAGGACTTACTGTGGATAAACCGGCATTACACCTCTTGCAGCAATTATTGGACCTCTTTTCAGAGATTGACCTGTGGGACATGACGTTTCGCGACTTGTTTCTGCAACATGGCTCTGGAACGCCGATTCCACATTTGCGGCTGCAAGGTCGGACAGCTTTGCTTGGCCGTATCTTCACGACTTGCACGGGGTATGTGGGGGCTGCTTTGGGTAACGTGTGTCGTGGAGACCGGGTTTATCTATTGAAAGGGTGCCTCATGCCGGTTGTGCTGCGTCCCAGCTCAAGATTAGAAGGCGCGTATGAGCTCGTTGGTGGCGTATGTGTGCCAGGTATTATGGAAAAGAAGGAATCAGAACTTATGGCTGAGGGGATGGTGCCGGAGACAGTCATGTTGGTGTAGTTACGTTAGTTTGGTTGAGGTTGGTCACAACACAAGAGAAACAAGATCAATTGTCGATGTGAACACATCGGAGGAACTTCTGTTCCAGCCCCGAAAGCTCTCAAAATCATGAAGAAGGCCTCTAGATTATCATCAGATTATAGCCAGACCTGCTGAATTCTCTTTCCAGTATAGTGACGTATGAAGACGCGAAGAGTACCTCTGAGGTCGGCAAGCTTGCAGTAGGCTCCGTCGGAGATTCTGAGGGATGGACTATCGGACGTGTGAAGAGGCACCGACTGTGTGAATAAGCAAGCATCGATCGATGTAAGTCCGATGCGCGTTAGGCCAAGTTGCCAAAGCAAATGTACCCCAACGCCTTTGCAGCACATTTACGGCCTTACAGGAAGATGATATACAGGGCGAAACCTGGCAACATACCACTGTGTTTTACGACTATCAAATCAAAGTTCTGCATCGCGACCCCACGAAAAGAAGCAAACCACCCCCAGCTCTCCCGCGCGTTAGCGTCCGCGGACCCCTAAAACGTCATCATCTGCATCACGTCCCCGATCTGCACTGCACCACCACCCGCGTTATCTCGATCAGATCCTAGCCCGTCCTCGTACCCCAGGCCATAGAACAGCCTTGCATCAAAACATGTGCTTCCATACTCGTACATCTATGGCTGCAACCAACCCTCCGCCACGACCACGGAACCTTCCTGCCATAGGTAGATCCACCGCCCTAGAATGATTGCATGCTTGTAAGAGGTATTGTGGCTTGTTATCTACTGACGATTCGGGACAAGAGGCTGAGGGCATGCACACAGGTTGGGCGTGCTGAGTGGTTTGGTCTGAGGAACTGAGCGTCATGGAAAATGGGTTTTGGGCTTCTACCAGGGAGGTGGTGACGGACGGGATGAGATGGAATAGGGACTGGTTGTTCTTCTTTGGCGATTTTGGTGCGAAGGAATAGTCTGGAGGATATAACATGTACGTATAAGGAGACGATGTTCCTACGCACACTTTTTACTCAATCAACTCGTGCTCCCTAGGTGTATATATACACGCAAAATATCTCACATCTCCATCGACCAGACCACCAACACTACCATCTCAACACCCCCATCCCGTCTCCTCACCACCCACCACCGCGATGCGTTCTTTCAATATGCTCACACTCCTCCTCCCCATCTTCACCACACTCCCCTCGTCACTCGCCCAAGACCAAGCCATCTCCGACGCCGAATCAACAGCGTCAGGAAACACGCTAAACACTTCCACGCAAGCTCCCGCAGAAGCTACTTCGGCCGCTCAATCAGCCGCGTCGTCGATTGCTTCCGAAGCCTTTTCTTCGGCGTTGTCGTCGGCTGCGAGTAGTATTTCCGAAAGGGTGGCTCAGAGTCCGAGTGCGACGCCTACTACGGGTGCGGCGGGGTCTACAAAAGGTATGTTGTTTTTCCTTTTTTTCCTCTTCTTCTTCTTCGGATTCTCGTTCTCCGGATGATTAGGGCTGGAATGTATGCTAATGGTTTGTTAGATGCGCAGTTTGCTGCGGTGATTGGTGGGGGGCTTGCTGTTGCTGCTGGGTGGTTCGTCTGAGACAAAGGGATTGAGATAGAAAATGGAGGGAGAAAGATGAAGCGCGAATGGGATGTTAAGAACGGTATGCCAGACAGCATATTCAAGCTGTAGTCAGCGACAAGTAGTCGCAGACACTCCTCCAAACAGCAACATAGAGTCATCACGTCAAGGTTGATATGAACACCATTCATCGACTCCATCTGTATATTCCAGATACAGAAAGCAACTTTGCTGCTCTTCGTAACCAATCGTCTAAACCATATGTCTAGGTACCACATCATCTATGCCGTGTATTTTGAACCCCAGCAATTCGTAAAGCCAGGTCAACACAATAACCATCCAATCATAATCCGTTAAAAGAACAATGCAGCTCTCATCGCATCAATGCCAAAACAAGGGGAGGATAAAAAAAAAAGGAAAAAAGGAAAACCACTTTTTTCGCCAACCATCTACAACTGTGTCAGAAGACCCTGGCTCTCCAAGAGCAGGACAATCTGGTGAACCGCTGTCCTGACATTGGTAGTGGACAAGTCCACAGTCAAATCAGCGTTGGTAGGCACCTCGTACGGGTCGTCAACACCGGTGAAGCCCTTGATCTCACCAGCGCGCGCCTTGGCGTACACGCCACGCTTATCAGTCTTCTCCGCGTGCTCAAGCGGGGTAGAAACGTGAATAAGGTAAAAGGAACCGAATCGCTCCACAGTCTGGCGGGCCGCCTTTCTCGAGTCCTCGAAAGGAGCAATGGGCGCAACGATTGCCGCGGCACCAGCCTTGGTGAGCTCGGCGGCTACAAAGGAGATGCGGGCAATGTTCTTGTCACGGTCGGATCGGCTGAAGCCGAGCTCGCTCGAGAGCTCGCTGCGGATGGTGTCGCCGAGGAGGAGGGAGACGGATCGGCCTCCTTGTTGGTTCAGGGTGACGTTGAGAGCGCGTGCGATGGCGTCCTTGCCAGAGTTCTGGTAGCCGGTCAGGAAGACGGTGAAACCTTGTTGGCTGCGAGGCGGGTGTGATTCGCGGAGGACGCGGACGACTTCGGGGTACGAGAACCATTCGGGGATCTCTTGGCCGGTTCGGAGACGCTTGCGGAGCTCTGTTTTCACAATTTGTTAGTTTCGAGAGAGTTAAGACGGAAACAAAAAGAGGGAATAACGTACCAGTTCCGGAAATGTCAAGGGTCTTGATGCCCTGCTCAACCTCGTTCTTGGGCTTGTACTCGTCCGAGTCGGGGAGGTAGGTCATCTGGAGGAAAGGCACAACCTCGATACCGAGCTCATCCCTGTACTTCTCGACCGCGTCCTGAGCGTCGTAGGGGCCGTAGAAGTCGACGCCCTTGGAGTTCTTGCCTGGGCCAGCGTGGTCACGACCGACGATGAAGTGTGTAGCACCGTGGTTCTTGCGGATAATAGCGTGCCAGATGGCCTCGCGAGGACCAGCCATACGCATAGCAAGAGGCAGAAGAGCCAGGACGGCCATGCCGTTGGGGTAGCGGGGCATGAGCGCCTGGTAGACACGGACACGGGTGAAGTGGTCAATGTCACCGGGCTTGGTCAGGCCGACGACGGGGTGGATGAGGACGTTGGCCTGGCGGGCGCGGGCAGCGCGGACCGTCAGCTCACGGTGAGCGCGGTGCATGGGGTTCCTGGTCTGGAAAGCGACGACCTTGGACCAGCCAAGCTTGTCAAAGTGCAGACGCAGTTCGGCGGGCGTGTACCGGAGACCGACATAGTCGTAGTGCTCCAGGCGGTCGATGGCCTCGAGCTTACCGCCGACGTAGTACTCGTTGACAGTCTCGTAGAGGTACTTGATGGCGGGGTGGGCGACGTCGCCGTCCTTGTCGAAGACTTCCCGCGCCTCCTTCTCCTTGTCTGGCTGGTATACATCGTCGACGGTGATGATGGCGAGGTTGCGGTCGTCGCGGAAGTCGCGAAGGGCAATGCGAGCTCCCTGCTTGACACCGACTTCATCGATTGTCTGTTTCGAGACATCGAGCGTGATGGGGATGGAGAAGAGGTTGCCGTCGGCGAGACGGTTTTCGGCAACGACACCGTCGTAGTCCTTCTGGTTCATGAAACCTGCATGGTTGCTTGTCAGGGGTCGTGTTGCTGCAAACATGGCAAACACGAGGGGGTGGCTTTTCCGTGCCCCTCGCCTAGCGCGGGCGGCATGACGACTTACCCTCCAAGGGTGAAAACCCTCCGTTTAGGATGAGTTCCAAGTCGCAGAGCTGCCTCTCGGAGAGGACAATAGCGGGGAGCTTCTCGGCCTCGTCGAAGAGTTCCTTGCGTCGGGGCGCATCACGCGCGATCAGGTCCTTGAGGACGCCGCCTATCGTCACCCGCCGTCAGTGTCTATTACCAGCTTCTCAAGCTTTGCGAGGCAGTCTCACCATGGGGTGCGTTCGCCATCTCTACGGAATATCGTGAGGAATAGAGGATTTGTGTAGAAAGTTTTGGTGAATTATGTTAGCGAAGGGGCTTGACGTCGTTCCTGACTATGCAAGGCTGGCTTCGCAAAAAGTATGTTTTGGGTCACTCAAAAAGAAAGATGCGCGACTAAGTAACTACAAGGCGGGACCGGGTGGAAAGGGCTTTTTATTCCCCGGGTTCTGCGGACACTTCAGGATCCCAGTCCCGGTTGTTGACCATGGGCTTCTCTGGATTTTCTCTGCTTGCAGAGACTAGGGCACAAAGCGGGTTGTTGTATGGGTCGGCAGATCTTGGACGCGATTGCGCAATTGCACGCGATACCTAGAGCCTGTCTCACCCGGCTTTTCGTTGGGCCAAGTAACCACAGTGACGTGAGCGGAGCGGAGATGCAGTAACACGTCCTGCAGTATGTGATGCGCTTTAGCGATTTTCAGGAACGCATCACGTATATGACAGGTCTAGCGCGTTGGTTCATATTCGTTTGATTCATAATTGAGCTTCATTGGCTCGTACATCGGTGGCAACTCGGCCCCGTATACATCATCGGATGCGGCTTCCGCAAACCCAGTATTTCAATGTCCCAAACCCCATGCTATGCCTTGACCCGGAAAAAAACCCAAACGCCCATGCTAATGCGATGCAACTAAACGCGAATACGATGGCCCAGCAAACTAAATGTTCAACGAGACCTCCTGCAGCTTGTTGGCTAGGTCCTCGTTTTGCTGCTTCATCGCCTGCTCCTGAAGGAACTGAGCGTATCGTGACTTGGGGTTGTGGATACCGCACTCAGTCTTGGCCTTTCCCTTCCAGCGCCCTGATCGCTCATCCTCTCCTGCAGCTACTGGCTGTGTAGAGTGCCAGTCACCAACACTCTTGTAACCCCTGTTGAGAAGGTCGTTGTATGGGACGTCGTTGGCGTCAACGTATTCCTTGACCTGGGCAAAGCTCCAGTTGGCTAGAGGGTTGATCTTGATGAGGCCAGCCTCGTCGATCTCGATGATGTCTAGGTCTCCTCGCTTTCCACCTTGGCTGCGTCGACGGCCGGTCAGGACGGCCTTGACTTGAAGTTCAGAGTAGGCACGCTCAGCGGGCTCTACCTTCGCAACGTAGTCGTAGAGTTCGTCGTTGGTGTCCCAGAGCTTGTCACCGTGCTTGGCAGTAAAGTCGTTGACATTGTCGCAGCCAGCAGGCTTGTAGACGTGGACCGGTGTTCCGTATCGCCTCCTTACTCGGTCGACAAGGGCATATGTTTCATCGAAGTGGTATAGTGTGTCCAAAAAGATCAAGTCGATGTTGTGCTTCAGTGGTCCGTCAAGCTTCGAAAGCATGTCCACAGTGACGAGGCCAGTAAGTCCAAAGGCGGTAGTCTGGAACAGTCCAGGCAGAGATGTAATGCACCATCGGAGAATATCTACTTCCAGTCAATCCACGAAGCTTTCCAAGAACGAATCACTGCCACATACCTTGAGGCTCGAGCTTTTGTAGCTGTGCGTTGATGAACTTCAAGTGAGGCTTTGCGAAGTAAACTTCAGGCAGACTCTCCTGGCTGGATTCGGCTGAAGCGTAGCCCGACTCCTCACGGAGTGTAGGCTGCTTGAAAGAGTCTACACTTGCAAACATTGGTGACGACATGTTTCAAGATTGTGTGGCGGAAGTTTGGGATATGGCAAGCACGTGCCGAGAAACCAGAAGCAGAATGTCTTTGTGGTTTGGTGTATAATGGAGGTTTCCCGAAAGAAACTACTATTATCAATCGTTTGGATCTGGAGGTGGAAAGAGGGAGAGCGACCACGGCCTGGAGTATATATTGGGCGCCGCCATCGGGATCGCTTTGTAACCCATCTCCGCAAGGTGCGATAGTTGGGGGTGAAGACGTGCGATCACGCAATTCGCGCTAGTACATGGTGGAGCAAAACTCTTCCTGCCAGCCTTATGTAAGGCAGTCTCACCAATCATTCGGCGGCAGTAGACGTTTTACTAGATCTGAGGCTCGGACGACGTCTATGCTCATGTACTCCGCGGCTGTGCGTTGGTTGGAAATCGCCCGATGGTTTGAGGTTTTGTCATCAACGTCATCCCGTCGATGTCTGCCGAACAATGCGGAAGGTTGAAGTCATAGTGATCTGGCTTCGACTGACGGACTAGGCAGGCGGCTGGTGGGTAATCTCAACATGCAATCTTGTCTCATCTTGACCCTTCTCTTGATGTTTGTCTTTGTTGGCAATATGGAGTCGGTGGAGTGCCCCGGTCCATCGGCAAGCGCCGGGCGATCGCGTCCGGGGCCTCGCTCAGAAGACTTGCGACACGCATCAGGATTTTCTACAAAATCATCGATTAGTGCGGGTTGTTGTGGAACGGCAATTAGAAAATTTACCTATAGCTGTCTATGCATGAGGCTGAACGAATTCTGGCCTTGTGCACGACTCAGTGCAGCCTGTCGCTCTGTGGCGTGGGGATTGTTCCGCGTGCGCAATCCAACCTTCTCATCTGCAATGCACTACTGTATCATCTTCCCTGGTAGTTATGCGAGGTAGCAATGCGACGCAATCTCATCTGTACGCTTGGTGGCGAGTTGTTGTCGAGAATGTGGCGGATGTCACGGCGGGGTCGCTGCTGTCTTAACGAATTCGGCCTTTGCACACTAAACCGCCCCGCGGCTAATCGGTAAGGTTTGCGGCTCTGCATCAATTGGGTGGGACTTGTTGCCGCACTCAGCAAATTGTACTGCTGACAGTGAATTCTTACACTGATTTGAGCTGTCCAACTCCGTGGATGCGAGAAGCTCATCTACGTCTATTACTTGGGTATGTTCTCTGAGAACGTGACATGCCGCCAAACCCTCTTGTCCGGACATTATTGGTGGACCGATGTTAGGTCTTTATCGCATTTCGCTTGCATCATTCGTCTAAGATTAAACCCTTCTATCGCTTCGTTCTTATTCTTATACGCCCAGCTTCGCAACCAATGTGTGACTGCACATCACCGCAATTTGTAGCCGCCGCTCCGATGGGATCTGATACTGACACACCTAACTCATGTCCATCATTTCATCAACGTCATGCACACATCAAGCTTCACCAACGCACAAAGCCAATAGAACGAGAATCACCAACCTCAATCTCTACTTCTCCATCCGATCCAATACTCCAATCCTCCCACTCCACAATTCTTTCGCGTTCGCCCAAAACACCATCTCCTTCTCCTCAAACCCCAACTCGCCCGACCAAGCCAGCCCGTTGATATTAGCATCCACGTCCCAGAATCCGATGCCATATGGATAGTCCGTCCCAAACACCATTTGACGAATCGGGATTCCCATTCCATCCGTCAACCCTTTGATCTGGTTCGGCCACACAGGACCCGCACTATCGTACCAAAAGCGAGATTTGTATGCTTCCCTTGCTGCGGAGGAAATTTCAGGGAAGCCGAGGAGGAAGCGCTCGGAGATGTCGGGAAAAGCGCCTGCGCCGTGGGAGATGCGGAAGTGGAGGGATGGGTAGGTGACGATGGTGGAAGAGGCCGTTAGACTGGAGATTGCGCGGGCGGTTTCAAAGTAGAATTCCCCGAGACCGGAACGTAAAGGTGCTGTGGGTAGGTTAACTTTTGATTACCGTTTTTGTTTTTTGCTCTGGTTTGTCGTGCGACGACTTGTGGCTTTTGGAAGGGAAAAAAAAGAAACTTACAAGGCCGGGAATTTATCAGTCGGCCATCGTCGAGCTTGATGATAGGTTCGGTCGGATGCACAAAGACTACTTCCTTACCACTCCCCTCGGCTTTCCCCGCTCTTTCTTGGAGAAACGCCCACAGCGGATCGAAAACTGGATCGCCGGGATACAAGCCCTCATGGTTTGTCAACACGCCGACGCCCACTGGCTGTCTTCCAACCATGCCAAACATGCGCTTCAACTCCGTGATCGACTCTTGCACATGAGGCAAAGGCATGATAGCCATCCAACTAAACCTTTCAGGATATATTCTGCAAAGTTCCGCAGCGAAGCAATTGAGTAGGCGGGCGAGGGCAAGCGTCTTCTTCTTCCTTAGTACCTCGTCTCTCTCGGTCAGAAAAGCATTGGCTTGGGGCGTGGAGATGCAGAGTACAGAATGGGCAATGCTGTGTTCGCTCATGAACTTGAGATGAGAGGATACGTTCCAAGATGGTGTTGCGCGGCCTGCGGCGTTCAATTCGAGAGCACGGAACCAATCCGGAATAGGGCTGTAAGATTTCTGTTAGTAGGAACTCCCATCTGTACTCTGCTGGAGTGATCATGGGCTGGCTTGTGGGCTTACTGGGTATGCGTATCAACTCTTCTTGAAGTCGAAAAGTCGAATTCTTGCATGTCCACCGCATTACTGGCTAGCGAAGTGATGCTTGCAATAGCCTCTTTGGCAAAGGGTAGTACGGTCAGATCGATGCCGTCAACATATGCTTCGTATTGTATCTGCATCCAGAGTTTGTTCTCGTCATGTTGTGTACCATTCGAAGGCGTGGGATACGGTTTCCCATAGGGATATGCCTCCGTTGTGTTAGTCGAATTGCTTCCAGAACAGAGCACACGGAGCAAGCCAAAGCTTCATTCCTCCTTTGGAGCTACTCACCATCCTCTCAATCTCACTAGACGACATCCTGATGTGGGGAAAGATGTTGATGATGCTAGCGCTTGTGGTTGTTACGATGCAGGCTATCCCACACGTCAGTAAAGACAAAGAAGGGATTCGCATATTTGACAAGTGTAGCTCAACTCACAGTCTTGCACGTACAATGTTTATTATGCCTTGCAGATCTTTGTAGGCGACCCTGATCACTGTTGTTGTTGTCGTCGTCGTCGCTGGATCAGTAAGTTTAGCTCCATGTAACTAGTACCCGCATGTGCGGGGAGCCGCCACCCAGGGAAGTCGCACTTGTACCTTGTCTTTTGCTACTTCCTACCTATTTTTGAAGCTAAAAATGCAATCTAGAGTCCTTCAGCTTAGTAGACATGGTCATACATCGGGACTACTGATGCATAGGATAGACGTCACCCGAAAATGAACGCGCAAACATCCGGAACATCACAACAAGCGAAATAGCGAGAATGAGGGAGAGAGAGAACAAAAAAAGCAACGTTAAAATCTACAAACTACCCAGCAACCAAACTACGCAGCTCCAGCAGTCGTGACAGCACTCTGGTACTCCAAGTCCAACTGCGGCGCCTCCACTCCCTTTGCAGGCACATCACCCAGCCCTTCCGGCTCTACATAATCCCCCTCCTTGTACCCATTAACCTTGAGTCTCAACTTCCTACTCTCCGCATAAACAACCCTGCGCATCCGATTCGTGCTTCCGAGTGGCTGATGCTCCTTGAGCCCATGCCAGCTATTCACCGTGATGCGATCATCCCACCAAGTCCTAAACTCTGGTAACCACGAGTCCTGCGGCGGAAACTCAATGGTGGCGATCTGCTCGAACGGATACTTTTTCGGGTCCCATTCGATGCCAATGTCATCTACGGGCTGTTCAGTGAGGTCCTGGAGGAGCTGTGCGCAAAAGCTGTAGGAGATGGTGTTGTTAAGGTGGTGTGTGCGGAGGGTTTGGGAGAGAATGTTGATGGGGTCCGAGTCCTTGACTTCAGTGTTTTCGAGATCCTTTTGGAATTGGCTAGCGGGGAAGACGCCGTATTTGGCTACGTAGGCGCCGTGGCGGTAGGCAGATTGTGAGTACTCTGGCATGGCGACCATGTGCTGCTTTGGTAGTTGTCCACCCAGTGTTGCGACGTCTGCGTCTACTCTTTTGCTCTGCTCGTCGGCAAACGTGGGCAGGTCGTTCCAGTTTCGTTCCAAGGCGTCTGCGATGTCGTAGGTGGTTTGTGGATCGCGTAGCTCGAGGACTGGGTAGTTGTTGAAAGTCCAGTCTTGCGTCTTCTTGTCTTCTCCCCAAATCTTCTCGCCCTCGATGCCGAAGATCTTCATGCCGATGCCGCGTGGTGCTGCAAGATTGTCGGGTAGGATCTTGGGTGTTAGGGATGAGTAGCGCATGATCACGTCGTAGGTACCAGGTTTGGCAAACATGCCCTGGGAAAGATGCTCGGGAAGGTTATCATGAACTGTAAACTTGCCCATAACGCACTGTACTTACGATTAGCATATCCAATACTTGGAAGAAAGATCAAAGTGTACTTACACCTTGTGTCTTCAGATGCGTGCCTCTGAGACAATGCATATGCTCATTGAAGTTCATCATCTGGAACCGATTGAACTGAGCAGACACCTGCTTAATCTTTTCTTCTTCATCATCTGGGATATTTTCAACACCGGGCGCATTCCATTTGATGTATGTTCCGGGAGCTTTTTTGTCTTGCCCACCAGCTTTGATGGTACCGCTGGCTACCTTGCCGTTATGAATGTTCTCAATCCGATGGTAGCCCATGGGGCATGTTTCGATCTTGGTTCCACTCATATTGATGGATCAGTAGTAAATTCCTGACTGATGCTTGTATACGGACGACAGTCTACTTAAGCCACCAGCGTGGTCCTCGTTGCGACCCCGCAATGGGTAGCATTTAGCTTCCGCCTCGCCGACAGTGTCGACTTCTCCATGTTTCAGTCTGAATGAGATGGCTCTAGATGATGCGGGGTAGCACACAAATGATTCCAGTTCTTTGATGTTCACGCGTGCACTGTGTGGTCGGAAGCTGCTCCGGAAAGCTCTCCTGCATGCGTCGTCGATCTAGCCTGCCGCAATCAACCAATGGAGAGCATCGAATTGAAGATCATGATCGCAAGTCGCGCAGCCACCCGCAAATTACATATTTCTAGAATGCATGATTTGGAAGCATGGTAGTGTTCCAGGATTATGTCATGGGGGGGTATACATGCGCGTCTCAGCAGACCAAACATTATATTAGATTGAGTAACTTCGCAGCGAGCATGCGCCAGGCTGCGAAGAGTGATTGTCTATGATGATACTGGAAGTTGATAATACTCTAAAGCCAGGGGTTTGAGGCTTCTACAAGCAAGACTAAGAGACACCCGGCGACGGCTGGAGTTGGATGCAAGGTGCGGCAGCTCAGTGCAGTGATGAAGCGGACGATGTCAAGAAGAAGATCAAGCGACGACTCCAACGCAGAGGTTGGTGTTTGCCCACATCATTGTGCAGTCATCCTCGATGGCAGGGTCTAATCACGCACATGACGTTAGCCACCATCTTCAAAGCGATTTCCAGGACATGAGAAACTTACTCCACTTGGCAAGATCCTCCAGGCTGACTCCATACTCCTTCTGGATAGCCGGGCAGCTCTCGCCGCTCTCGACAAAATGGAACTTGTTGCAGTTGTCCACCATGCCTTCCTGAATAGGCCTCGGTGTCTCGATTCCGTTTGAGGGCTTGGTAGGCGTGGGGGTATGTCCGACTACGGACACACAGGCGTAAGTGTCGGCGAGCAGGTTGGTGCATGTCTCGCCGGCTTGGGGGTTCCAGGTAAGGAAATCGTCGAGAGTGATGCCCTTGGCGCTGGCAATGTCGATACAGATGTCGCCGGGCTTCACGAAGTAGTATTCATCGCAGTTGGACACGATGCCAGGCTGGAGAGGAGAAGGGGTAGTGCCTGGAGGACAGTAAGTTGGTACCGGTATACATGGTTCCAACCGGTTATCAAGAGAACCTACCGTTGATGGGCGGGGTGATGGTCGCGTTGGTAAAGACTGGGTCAGAGGGCTGCAAAGGAGCACCCAACGCCGCACCGGCGAGAAGCAAGCTTGACAAAAAGAGTGACATGGTGGGATTAGGACAAAAGAATGGAGTTGTGCGGTATGTACTATTAGATAGCCGGATTTGCGTAAGGTTTGGATATGGTAAACCTCGCGGACAAGGTCACTCTTATGTACTCGAGCAGAGTCTTCCTACGACAAGCTGTAGCCCCTGAGCTAGAACTGAACTACGATATTGCACCTGTGTTTGCTATCATGGCATCGGAAAGTGCTCGGCGCTGCTGCGGTCTGCGGGTGTAAGACGGTCGAGCAACAATACAGCACCTGGGCAGGGACGACAAGCCCCACCGGTTTTGGATCCAGATGGAGACAGAGATACTGTGACATTGGAGATGGGTCTGTAGAGTGGGGAAAAGAAGAGCTTGTACTTGAACCGGGATTGCATATCGAGCTTGGAACTGAACAATATGCTCGCAGCTAATCAGCGAAGATGTCTAGGTAAATGGCTCTGAGCGGAGGCCAAGGCCAACACCAACGGCATGACGTACAGGGCTCAGCGACGTGAAATGAACAACTGCAAGTAAGCACTTAGTACGGTTGACGTATTTGGACGACGGAGGATTAGAACACAGGGGTTGCTTAGAGCGTGAGATGACAAGAGTCGGCAAATCAGGCGGTCCAAGAAGTTGTGTCTTGGCAGGACTTTAGAACGGGTCGCGACTCGAGTGCTTGTTCGTGAAGATGCAAGAAGAGAAGACTGGAGCGTCCGGAGAGGTCGACTACCCCACGGTTGGGAGGGCGGAGTGTATGCATGCACGTGCGTTGAGATGCCAGCACCTTCTCCAAACCACAGCGCCGGGCCAGTTGGTTCGCGCCAGCCCCGCCATAGAGCACCGACTCTCGCGCAACCAACTCTCGCCCAGCTGCCCATATCCCATCCCCACACTCGCACACGCCGCCCACGATGCAGTCGCTCCCCGATGCACGATCGCAAAGCTTCGAGGAGCTCTACGGCCCTCCCGAGAACTTTCTGGAGATCGAGGTAGGCCCGCTAGACGCTTCCCTTGCCCTGGTCTTGTCCCGCAGCCTTGCTCACAATTGTCGCGTGCACAGGTCAGAAACCCAATGACACACGGTGAGTGCAGGCAGAGAGATGCGGCCTATCGCGCGAGTGTCAACTAACGCGCTGCACCAGGCGTTGGCCGTGGCATGTACACAACCTACGAAATCGTAATGCGAACCAACATCCCCGCCTTCAAGCTCAAGTCGTCGACGGTGCGCCGCCGCTACAGTGAGTTCGAGGCTTTCCGCGATATCCTCGAGCGCGAGTCGGCGCGCGTCACAATACCACCGCTGCCGGGCAAGGTCCTCACCAACCGCTTCTCCGACGATGTGATTGAGCACCGGCGCGAAGGCCTACAGCGCTTCCTCCAGATTGTCGTGGGCCACCCGCTGCTGCAGACGGGCAGCAAGGTCTTGGCCGCATTCGTACAGGGTGCGTGTCTATTAGGTGCTGGACGAGCAATGACTGACGACTGGCAGATCCCAACTGGGACAGACACGCATGGTAGACTGACTGGTCGGAGCACGTCAAGCGCACGACTTATGACATGACGGCACACTTAATATCAGATTGTCGCATTTGCTGCGTTACGGAGCGATAGGGCGTTTTTTTGTCGAGATTTCACTTGGGAGGCTTGGTCCCATGTCACGAGTAGTCACAAGCAAAATGTTAATGCTTCATCACCGTCGTCACATGTCACATGCATCAAGCTCGATGCGAGCCCGTTCACGCACCCCCACGAGCTTCTGCGTCCATGGCTGGGGACGCGCGCCGGCTAGAAGGATTGCTAACAAATTGACATCAGCGGCGAATCTCCTCCGCGCTGCGCTAGCGATGCAACAAGCAAGGCGCGGGGTTTAGTAGCAAGCAAAAGTTTTTGGTTGCCGAACCGTCTTAACCCTGCATGTTCCCGACCTCGTGGCCCCGGTGCTTCTTCGACCCATCTTTGCAAACGTCAACCACCAGCTCGTGCAGATACCATCTTGTCAGTCATGGGTATTCCGTCGCAACCAGCGTCCAACGCTATCATCTACCTCACCCTCGGCGCTTTCCTGTAAGTCAAGCCAAGGCTTTGCGGGCAAGACAAGTGGGAACGGTGCAACTAACGTGGTTGGAATAGGGTCCTGGGATGTTACGTTGCATGGCGATTGCGACACCAGTCCAAGACCGAGTGGCTTTCTAGTAATCGCACACAGAAGGGTCAGACACTGCCTCAGCGCCCAGTTGCAGCAATCTTTTCCCCACCAACTCTGCGCAACTTGCGCCGACATCAATGCTATCCAAGTAGGACCTGACTGACTTTGAGACAGGCGTCCCGCTCGCTTTCAATTTCATCGCTAGTGGTGAGTGCATTCGTGCACCCAGTGTGCTTCTTTGCACATGAAGAAAGGCAGCGGCAGTATCGATTTTTATCGCGACCATGTTCAGCGTTCGACGACGACAGGGAAATGCTTCATCTGCAAACAAGACCCATCTTCAAGCCTCGATGAAGCTTGATTGAAATCCTCCAGGTTCGTATTGAGATCTCTCACAGAAGCCGCTTCCCATCACCACTGCCGCGATAAAACTCATCGTAGTTCTCATTGCATGCAGGTGGCATAGGAAGCGGTCTTTTGTGCGGCTACACTGCGGGCGCTGAAACCAAAACCGGGCTCCAAAGACACGTGGTTTTTTTTTTGCCCATGTCGCAACTTGGAGCCTGGTGGTGGAGAAGCTGAGAAGTACCGTAAGAACTCGATCAAGATAATACTTGCGTGAGGAACGTGCTGCCGCTACTTTCCCCCTCCTAGAACTACCCCTCTCTCATTGATGCAAGTAGCTGACCTAGGTTGTTCCTACGCTCACAGCCCTCGGATCCGGTATTCTCTTCACATATCCTCAGATTGCTACGATTGCGGGTGTGCAAGGCCTCTTGGTCTACGCGCTATCTTCATCTTTGCCATTGTTGGTGTTTGGTGCGCTCGGCCCCATCATCAGGCGGAAATGTCCCGAAGGGTTCGTTCTGACAGAGTGGACGAGACAGCGTTATGGAGCCATCGGAGGATTGTTCCTGAGCATCTGCACGCTCATCACCATGTTCCTGTACATGGTAGCTGAGCTCTCAGCTCTCCAGCAGATCGTCACTCTACTCACCGGACTCAATGGCCTCCCCGTCGTCATTGTCGAATGTGCCGTTACCACCATCTACACCTGTAAGCCCCCAACGAATCAACACCTAATAAAGCGATAGGGCTCAGCTGACAATATCCAGCGCTCGGCGGCTTCAAAGTCTCCTTTGTAACAGACAATATCCAAGGCGTAATGGTCATCGGCCTCATCATCATGGGCGTCATCGCCGTAGGCGTAGAAACAGACATTGACCGCTCCCTCATCGACCAATCCGGATACCTGGAATCCAGCCTCCTGGGCTGGCAACTCATCTATATCCTTCCCGTCGCCATCTTGTCCAACGACTTCTTCCTGTCCGGCTTCTGGATGCGCACTTTTGCTGCCCGCACGGACAAGGACCTTTGGATCGGCGTCTCGCTTGCTAGCGTTGGTGTGCTAATCATCCTCACTTTGCTGGGCGTCGGGGGTATGCTCGCCGCATGGTCTGGCGCATACACCATTGGCGACGAAGAAACCGGTTCTTTGGCCTTCTTCCTCTTGCTCGAGCGGCTGCCCGCGTGGGTCGTTGGCGTCGTTCTTGTCATGACCATTTCGCTTTCGACGGCTGCGTTTGATTCGTTCCAGTCTGCTATGATTAGCACGGGGAGCAACGATTTCTTCCGCAACAAGCTTAATATCTGGGTCATCCGCGCTTGCGTCGTTGCAATCATCTTCCCCGTTGTTGTTGTCGCGCTGCGCAGTCCGGATATCTTGCAAATCTTCCTCATTAGTGATTTGGTTAGCGCGGCCGTGGTGCCTTGCCTTGTCATTGGGTTGAGCGACAAGTTTTATTTCTACCGCGGTTTCGACTTTGTTGTCGGTGGACTTGGGGGTATCTTCACCATCTTCTTGTTCGGACTCGTGTACTACGATGGCGATGTTACACTTGCGGGGAACTTGCTGCTACTGGAAGGTGGATTGTATGCGAATGACTGGAGTGCTTTTGGTAAGTCCATTTCCCATCTCTTTCTCCTCCCCCTAACTGCAATGATGAAACTCTGTACTCCCTAAACACGATGAGGGCAACAACAAATTTCCAATTGTTCCTACTGAACGCAGTCACCAACTTGCTCCCATTTACCTTCTTTGCCTTGGCGTGGGTGCTGACAATTCCTAGGCGCTTTCGTAGCGGCTCCGTTTGGAGGCCTGCTCTGGGCTTTTGCTGCTTGCGCTCTTCGCATTGGTTCCCTTTGGGTCAAGGCTAGGGTTCAGGGTCGCCGTTTTGACGCGCTTGATCGACCTATCCCGCGAAACATCGATAGGCCTGGTGCTTTTGATGACCATGATGGCGAGACTGTGCTCGAGCATAGCGTGGAGACTGGCAGCAAGGGCAGGTTTTTCTGAGACTGGAGTGACATGGAAGGGTGAAGTGGAGGAGAGATGGGGGTAAGCACGGAGTGAAGAAAATGAGCAAGCGTCGTTCGACGATCTTAGATATTGCACTGTTGGTGGATATGATACGTACATGCGAGGCGGGGAGAGATGCTTTCAGTGAGTAGAAGGATCAATGCATTCTTACGTCGAACCAGCCCTCAACCCTCCTCAGTCCCCATTGTTTGGGTCGCAGAAAGCAAAATGTACGAACAGACGAATTAGATGATTGATCTTGACTCAACACCGCAATGAAGAGGCTAGTGAGTTGGTGTCACATCGCATGAAGTGTGTCGCTGGTAAGGCGAGCATCAGCGCTAACCCAGTCGGGTTGTACGAGATCGATCCCACCAATCATACCCATTCAGCGCCTAACACTTCGCGCTGCACGGAAGCCGAAGCGTCTATATCGACATATATACTGTGGTGACTGGCCCAAGACCTCTCGAGAGAAGTACTTGCACCTGTCGAAGCTTCATCACGAACAGCCCCAGTGCGCCAAATCAAAACCGCTGCAACACTCTCAAAATGCCAGCTTTTACCCTATATGGTTCTCGCGGTTCGACAAACACCGATCGTGTTCGCTTGACTCTTGCCGAAGGAGGCTTCACGGACTACGAGCTTGTGCTTGTGGACCTGCAGAAAGGAGAGCAGAAGGTGAGTATACCGCGTTGTTGTTTTACAGAACGACATGACTTGTTGCCTCAGATGCGAGCAAAGATTGTCTAACGCTGACGATTTACCTGAACGGCAGTCCCAAGAACACATGAAGCGTCACCCATGGGGTAAAGTCCCCGCAGTCACCTTCCCCTCCGGCTTCGCTCTCTACGAAAGCCGCGCAATCTGCAAATATCTAGCGAGGAAGTACTCGTTCCCACTTGTGCCGCAGGGCGGCAGCACCGACGACGACATCGAAGCCGCCGCGCTCTTTGACCAAGCAGAATCAACAGAACTACTCTACTTTGCCGATCCCGCGGGTAAAATCGCATTTGAAATGTTTGTCAAGAAGAAGTACGCGGGACAGGCTCCCAACGAAGCCGTCGTGTCAGACGCACTGCGGTCGCTTGAAGCGTTCTTGGACGTGGCGGATCGCCTGCTACAGGATAGAGAGTACATGGCTGGGAATGACTTTTCGCTCGCGGATATCAACTATATTCCATTGATGCAAAGATTGTTTGTGTGCGGGTATGGCGACGTGATACGAAGTCGCAAGGCGGTGGGTGCTTGGTGGGATCGCTGCATGACAAGACCAGCTATACAGAAGATGCTGGCCGCTGATAAGGAAGCTGCGGCTGCAGCTGCAGCTATCCGGTAGATTAGAAGCGATCTAGAGGACAAGCGTCGTATGGACGCCTCAAGACCATCTCGCTGCGGTTTCTAGCTCGCTTGAATGATACGTTTATGCTTCTTTCTGTGTACAAGAACTTAGCGGTGTCGGATGACTTTTTGCACATGTTTCGAAAAGCTCCCGGCGATGGCCGGCCATTGCGCTCCGGAAAATACCTGCGTTGTTAACGAGGCTGTCGATCCGCGAGTTAGTCTGGGATACTGATTGGAAAGCACCAAGTTTGGGAGAGTCGGACGTGGCATTTATGACTCCGGCTTCAACAGGAGTCCTATGTATTTGGATGCTGTATGGGCTCGCTCAATTCAGATAGTCGCCTTGAGCAAGATGTCTACAAGACGTGTCCAACCAATTTCCTCAGCGGCGGCCAATACACCACGCCAGGCAACGATACCGTCAGGTCTGACGAGAACACCACCTGTTGCACCTACTCCGCGATACTGCTGCCATGTCCCATTCACATCGCGCCAACCTCCAGACCCAATGGTGATGATCTGAACCCTCTCATCGGCTATCCTCCCTACATTGCCACTTTCCACGAACAGCGTAAGCTTTTCCAGACTTAGGAGGTCCCGAATGGCCACGGTCTTACCATCACGTTCTAGCCATGCATGCGGGAGATGATGGCCTGGGATCGTAGACATGTAGTACGTGTGATGTACCAGCGTCCCATCCGGGAGCTGCTGCCCACCATGAGTCGCCCCACCTTCAGAATTGATATCTGCAGAAGGATAGAACCAACCGACTTCGTAGCCGGGGGCCTTGAACTCTGTATCCAGCTCTTGCGATGCCGCTTCGATGAGCATGCGCTTGCGTGCATAGTCTGGATGTTTTGGGTCGAAGAAGGACTTTGCGGCTGCGATGTTGGCTTCTGGAGTTTGCTGTGCGTCGACGCCGATTGCGCTGTCGATGTGGCCGGCGTGTGCGCGCATATTTTGGAGACTTGTTTGTCCGACTCGTTTTCCGACTTCTGATCGTTCAATGTAGTACGTGTCGAGTAAAGCGTTGTACTTTTGTTCATCTTTCAGTGCGAGGCACAATTTCCATATAAGATTTTGCGAATCTTGGATTCCAGTGTTCATACCGAGCGCTGTACAGAGTCAGTAATCTGTGATGATGACGCGGGCGCGTTCTAGTCTTACCGCCCCAAGGTGGGATACGATGGGCGCTGTCACCGACGAGGAAGCATCGACCGGTACGCCATTCCGAAGCGTACACGGCGTTCGCAGTCCAATGGGTGAGACTGATCAGCTCGATGTCGAGATCTGGAATACCAATAGTCTTCTTCGCCCGATCTAGTGCTGTCTCTTCGTCGAATATCTGCGGATCGTCTTCGGTGATGGCACAAACGAACATCCATTCTTCGGCCTGCGGGTTCGTCATAGCTTCGGGCCATGGGCCGAGTTGGTAAAGATAGCCTGTTCGTGTGCTGCCTCCCATGGCCGGGTTGGTAAACCAAGTGATGAAATTACGAGCATCGTGGTGAAGCGGTCGAATTGGAGCACGTATGTGCGCGCTGATCATGGTCGTCAAGTTTGCCTCGCCTGCCCAGCTGATTCCAAGCTTGTCAGTAAACTGCCGGCCACCATCGGAGATGATCACGTAGCGAGCTCTGCGTCGAAAGACCTCATTCGTATCCCGGTTTCGGACAGTGACCACGGTGAAATCCTTCTGGTTGTCCACTTCCAACACTTCGTGGTATGAGCGAATGCCCGTCGAATTCAGCTCGATAGCGCGGCGCTTCAGAATGGGTTCCAGACGAATCTGAGGCAAGATGCAGTACTTTGATGGACTGTGCGTGGCGTATTCGGATGCGTATTGGCCACCTCCCCAGGCATCTCTCGAGAAAACTTCCCTGCCCTCGTCGCCGAGAGACGTGTACCATGCTGTTCGTCCCGCGATCTCGGCTGGCGTGGCTTGAGCATATACCTCCTCTTCCACTCCCATTACGCGAAATACTTCCGTCGTTCGCTGGTTAATGCCACATGCCTTGGGATGTATCGATGTGGAAGCGTGCCTCTCGTATAATGTGTGCGCGATTCCTCGGATGGAGAGTAAGATGGAACATGTTAAACCAACGGGCCCGCCGCCGACAATAATGACTGGCTCGACATTTTCTTGTTCATTCTGCGTCATTGTGTTCGTGCGATGGTGGATTTATTACCTCTGGTGGATGCAAAGATAAAAAGATGATAAGAGGCTTGAGAGTACAACGGGCAGGGCCGCGCAAGGAAACTCTTGGCCAGTAATCAGAAATTTGTATCGTGTCTAGACAAATCGCTACCCTCATAAGCAAGTCCTCTCTCTGGTATATGCACTGCGGGGTCGCCTTGGCTTACTCCGCCTTGTGTGGGCCAGCCCTGGACTCGTTTCAAATGCTGAATGCTGCACTCTTCCAAACAGTACCTAGGTAGGATATACTCCCCGAAAAGAACCCGCTGCTCCATATTCTTGGCGTATCTCATGTACGGCAGTAAACGGTACTGAATCAACCTTCCGACGAAGTAGAGTCTGGACTCGCGGCTTCCCCGCACTAGCCCAATCGAAAGGGATTACCCCACAATCGCAAGCGCTCTCCAGGCTGTCAATTCGTCACTCCGTAATATTGTAGAAGTGGATACATCGTTATCATCATGCAAAGATGCCGGATTTGCTGGGATGGGAGGTAGCGTAGAAGTAGTGAGCAGTTGCTCGTCAGGCATTGGTTTTAAACGTGCGGACTCTACCGGACGTGGACAGCTTCTTCTCTGGCGGGTGGCCGACGTTTCAATTTCGCATAGTATCATAATGCTAGCACGGGTCATAATGCATATATTCATGGAGAAAGGTATGAGAAGCTCGTCGCGCGTAGTAGAACTGCGACGTAATCAACCTTTGCTTGCAGCGGCATCCATATGGCCATGCTTGTAAAACGTCTTCCCCTCATAACCGTCTTCGCTTGCAGTCTTCTCAATACGGTCGTAGACACTTTGCTCTAAAGAAACCTGGTCTTTATCGAGGAACAGTTTTGCAAGTCCTACCAAGCGGTGCTCTTGAGATGATGACGATATGACGATACCATCTAGGCGGTCGTATGCCCAAGCAAGAAGCAGTTCCGTTTCCGTGAGATTAGTCTCGTTCGATAACAGTCTTAACTCTTTTAGCAATGCTGGAGCTCCATCATGTGGCAGCTTGCCGGATAGAATAGACAAGAAGCCGTAGTCTACGCTCGTGATCAGCGATGGTATGTAACTTGATCGTCATTGGGCCCAACTCACTCATATGAACTATGCCATGTTTCATCTCGTAGGAACTAAGATCCCGTAGTTTAGGATCGGAGAGTAAGAACGGGTTCATCTCATACTCATTGATCTGCGGCTTGTACTTGATATCAGGAGCATCCATGAGATCTTCGTAGTCCGCAAGTGTCCTGTCTCGCGTGTTATCGAACGCCTTCTCTAACACTTTGCTACGAATTCACCTACCAATTAGACAAGCCGATGATTCTCGCCATCTTCTGATCTTTGAGTTCTTCGAGAACTCTCCATGCTTCTCGGTTGGTCAAATTTCCTGGATGGCCTCTGGGCGGAAAATGAAGTTGCAACAGATCTACATAGCCGTCTAGTCCGAAGCGCTCAATTTCCTTCTTGGTACTCTCCACCATACTCTCCTTGCCTCTACATCCAAGCGCAGCATAGGTGTTGAGTTTTAAACTGAAGAACAAGTCCTTACGGGCGATCCCGGACGCCTTGATGCTTTCTGCCGCGGACTCGTTGTTGGTGTAAATGTCGCCGGTGTTGATATGTCGGAAGCCCGCTTTAAGCGCCTGCGTTACTTCTTTACTACTGTCAGTAGGGAGGGGGTAAGCATGGTTGGGAGCCCATTGCATCAAAGATCCTAGTCCGAAAGCGAACCGCGGAACTGCAATGTTATCAACCAGTATCGTTGTCTTCCTTGGTGCACCCATTGTGGTACAAGTTCGTTGTAAGTGCTTTGGAGGTCTACCTGGCCTTTTTTGGGGGGTAAGGGGGCGCTTTAAAACGTATCCCACCTGCCTCTCAGTAAACCCTAGGTGTTCGGAGATCCACTTCTGTGTGTGGCCGGCTTTATATAGTGTGTGTACCATAAGTCTCTGGTCTCTGTTTAGTTGCTTCCTGTGCTTGGAGGTACTAGGTTCGTCAATATTGGCTGTGAGTGGAGAGAAAGGGCCCATACAACAGGGTGGTGAGACCTAAAAGTGGCTTGCAGATCACTAAGATAGAAGAGGTTTGGTTCCATCCGAAGTGACGCCGAACTTAGCGTCCCCACATACGAAACTTATGCCTGATACCACAGTAAATGAAGACGTTGGAACTTGCAGTCCCGCGCGACAGAATTGCAGCTAATGGTAGACCTATGATGGTCTCGAAGCCCTCGAATTGCCGACAGAGCAAGCGATTGGCGGGGCAAGGAACGCGCAATCCGTCAAGTCGGAGTTCCCCACCGCAACTACAACGCGTACGTGACTCCCACAATCTCCCCCACAAAGACCATTCCCATCTGAACTGCCTGACACCGTAGCTTACTACCGTACGAGGACTTCGTACTAATCAAGTCAATCTTGGATAGCGTCGGCGCGCTCGTGTCTCCCGTGGTCTCTACCTAGGCACCTTGATACTCCATTGCCAGCACGCATACATCGACTGCAGAGCGCCAGTCCTTCACCAAAACATGCTTAGATCTACCTAAAAACATTGCTGCTTTACTTGGCCACTAAATACTATTGATTCTTGATTGTTTGAGTAAATGACTGTCAACCCTCCCGCAAACTCACGAACAATTGCGATCCATAGTAGGGGCCTGTGTGCAACTTATGGCGCCCGACATTGAAGTTGACAAGCTTCTCTTCCAAGCCTTCAAATTCAGGCAAGATGGGAAGATGGCCTTTGATTTCTAGACTCATCGACTCCCCAGCGTCGAACACCATGCCTCCAGGCCAAAGACTGATCTCGAGCTCTACAATCTCACCAGGAAGCAACGGCTGCTTTGAAGTGTGAGGATGATATACATAGGCGGGACCCATGAGCTCTCGGTATTCGTCTTGGCTGATGCCCTCGATAGTTTCTTCAGTCACCTCTCGATGCGACGCACGAAGTCGGCCATTGGGACCGATATAGCGCCTGTAACGAGGCTTTCTTAGCTTTGCAAGAAAAGCTACCATACAGAGTACTCACCAGATGTTTTCTCGGGGTATCTGCTCCACTTTAGTTCCTTCGGGGAGATCTTCCATAGGAATGTTCTGATGCCAAAGGGCTTGACCATCATGATCCAGTTTGCGTATGACGATGTATACATCCTGCCAAAATCAGTGTGAAGAACTGGTTAGGGGTTCTGGAACTTACCATATCGTTATGATCATCTGTAGACATATATAGAGTAGCTTTGGAGATGCCGCAGAGTTCAGTATACCGATCGAATTTGTAACTGAAGGAGAGACCATCATCGGTCTGAGACTCCGCATAATACTCAGCAGAGCTCGAGTCGTTCGGTTTTGACTTGCTCAGAATCCTGGTCTTTGCGTCCAGAAAGAGTGTGTGATAATGGAAGTCCACCGGTGGGTACTCTGATGCTGGACGATTGATCACGGAGGGACGGTTGTAACCGAGCATCGACTGGCGAACTTTGGGTGTCTTCTCCCACCCGTTATCGAGTCCATACATATATTTGTCCAAGAACCTTTGTAGGTCATCGATATTTTCCTCCTGATAGATGTCATGCCATTCCTGCGTGGCTGTCCATCGTAACCTAGTCCCTCCCATGTCAACATGACGAAACTTTGAAGGGTGTTGGAGCATACCATTTCTCTTTCGAGCGACAAAGCTGAAACCCACGAACTGATCCCTCTGTATGTAGACCCGTAGAATAGCTGGCTGTGGCATACATAGGTACTGATATGTTCCAGAGCTTTGGTTTCTTGTCTTCCCAGTAATCATTCCAGAGTCCATATCTGTCGATCATTGCGCCTACGTCTTCTCGCTCATTTGGACCTACAGAAGGGTGTGTCAGCAGAGA
This sequence comes from Alternaria alternata, assembly GCF_001642055.1. Classification (NCBI taxonomy): domain Eukaryota; kingdom Fungi; phylum Ascomycota; class Dothideomycetes; order Pleosporales; family Pleosporaceae; genus Alternaria; species Alternaria alternata. The sequence goes on along the minus strand of NW_017306190.1, from coordinate 86,811 downwards.
AGACCAAAACACACCGGACAGGGAACTGACCGCAAGCCCACGCCATTAGGACGTCCCAGAAAGCATGGTCGGGAATACCACCACGGCAGATAGACTCTCTGTAATAGTCTCCTAAGCCTTCCCAAGGAGCCATACAACAAAGGTGTGGAGGTTTCTCAGCAGCAATGAACCATTGCGTCGTACTGAGCCATGAGTTGCCAGCCATGGCCACTTTTGTGTTGCACCAAGTCTGCTGCGCGATCCACTCAATGCTGTCGTAACCGTCGCGGCCTTCTTGAGTGCCGTAGACATGAAAGTCGCCACCTGACTTGAAACTGCCTCTCGCATCGATATTGACTATCGCATAGCCTCGAGGAATCCATTCAGCCGGATCAGGTGCTTCCCACTTCTCGAGGCCGCTTGTTCGGTTGCGAGGTATACCTACTCTCCAAGGAAACATGTCAAGCTGCTGCATACCAGATCCAGTCTTTCCATACGGACTCCATGGCATGATCGCGGGAACAGGTTGTCGATCTGACGACAAAGGACGGAACACATCGGCCAGAAGCTCGACACCGTCACGAAGAGGGATACGAACATCTTTCTCCCAAATCATGTCTTCGGACAATGGCCGACGACCTTCATCCTTGGTCCATCCCTTCGGGAGAATTCGCCTTTCTGCCTCACCGTACTCCACCCACGTGTTCTTAGGCTCATGGTCTAATGATGTAAAAAGTACCGGAACAGAAAAACGTCCTGAGCGTTCTGACATTACTTAATGCGAATGCGGTGATGGATCGATAGAGTTATTGTCTTTGGAGTTGGGCGTATCTCAGATGCTGTGCTGGGCATTGATTGTTGCCAAAGACCTCACTTTAAACGATCTGATAGAGGACAAATACTATTAACAGTCAAGAAAGGAAGATTTATTCGGGGTCGTAAAGCATACTGTCCTCATGATTTGTACCAATGCTAGCTCAGCTAGGGTCAAAAATGTGATCCATGGTGATTGAGTCGGCTTCCCCACCCCCACAATCGGAAGAAACTGGGGAAACGTAAAGTGGCTGACGTCCGAACCTAGCACGGCCGATACAAAGCCGGCGGTCATATTATCAAGTGATGGCTCACATGAACCGTCGCAGGGTCACGGACATGAGCAGGTCGAATCACGAAACATGGGAAAATACAGTGAAAGCAACTCAATCGATTCCACTATTTGTCTTGGAGGGCTGGCGCATTACCAGCGGCTTGTGATTCTAGCAAAGGTTGCAATGCTGCCGCGAAGCTTGATTTTGAAGCGCTCCTCCCCATGATTCTTGACGACTCTTTATACAATCGCGCCACGCTCCGATCTGCTCCAAGAACGCCTATTCCAGTAACATGAGGCAGGTGGTCATGTTCAAGGTTCAGCCAGTCACCTATCTGGCTAAGATCAGAGGCTTGGTCAACTCTGATCATTGTTCTTCCATGGATCACATCTGCTTGTTCGTTTCGGTCTGTTCTTTGTTCGGCCACAAGCTCGATGTAAGCATGGATATAAAGCGTACAGACGAGCAGAGCGATAGTGTCAACGTGTCGCAGCGTATTGGCGGTGCGAAAATACTGGAACAATTGCGCTGCCTGGTGTATACACTGCCTTGCTTGTCGGATCTGATGATTCAAGATACGTGATAACTCTTTTCGAGCGTTGCTAACACCGGTTTCGGAGGATTGCCAACGAGTGAACGAATACAAGAGTCGCAAAGGAGTGAGATCGAAAATCGTCAGTATGCGGGCGATGATCGGAAAGTCGTCGGAAATAGAGCGGGGTTCTGCCATTGTCGGGAACTGCGATTCACCATACCTGCAAAGCACATCGAGTGCTGCGCGCGAGATGTCCGCCACCGTACCGGAAGTCGACGCTGATCGTGTGGTGTTGGAATTCTCAGTATACAGCATCATTGCTCGCATCAAGTCTTGAGCTGCAGTGCACTGAACAAAAGCAGAAAGTAGCGTTATCAATCGAGCAGAACTGTCGAAGTTGTCCGTCACTTGACCTTGGAGCCCAATACTAGCAAGGGCGACGCACACTGTAGCTTGAGGTCGTGATGGAGCTAACTGCTGCCATTGCTGGAGATCAGCTTCCCAATGTGCTTCAGGTCCCGGTAGAGGAACTTGCAGTTCGGCGATGGTTAGCAGTGGTGGGATCAAGAACAATATCCCTTGTAGGCACTCGGTCACTGGTCTGATCAGCTCATAGACTAGTCATTCAATTCGAATACTCACTCCAGGTGAAATATAGGACTCGACGCTCGGCCTCAATTCGTACCCACTGCGACCAGGGGTCGGGAGGTATTTCGGCAATTTCGTGGCTGTTCAAAACCGAGCCATCTTGTGATAAAAGTTTGCGACAGAGAGTGATAAGCACACTACGATTGAGCTGAAGTCTTATGAACGTCTTACGGCTTCCATCAAACATCATACAGTGCTGGAGCAACAGCAAAGATTGCATGCAAGCTAGTAGGTCTGAATCGAAAAATTCATCGGACTGGTCGCCGTTGTGGTGTTGTCAGCAAGGTATCGCGGCGAGCAAGAGAAGGTACACCCACAGCTTTACCGAATATCCTTGGGCTGAGTTGGCGAAACAACGCCAGGTGTTTGTGCTTTTGAATCGCCTCGGAATTTTGGCAACCTATAAATGCCACAGAGAAGACAACATGCCACCTTTCAGGTGATACCTCGAAAGTTGGTACGTGAAGAACCGGCCAACGTCGGTGAAAGTGTTCGAAGTAGAGTTGTACGTATACGTCAAGATACTGTAGAGATGGAAATGTCTCTACTGTGTGGTTGAAGTCTGATGTAGGCATATCAGCGGTCAGCATCTTCAACATGTGATTACGGGTTTCTCCGTCAACGCGCGGAACATGAGGCACAAATTCAGCAATGAGAGTGTCTTCATCATCCGCCAGGAATTGATCTTGCCTGTTGCTGTTGTTCGATGACAGGTACCCAGGTTCTAATGGAGATGCTAAACTGTCGCTGCTGATGCTTCTTTGCTCAGGCAATAAGAACATCGCGTTTGAGAGATCGTCGCTACCAAAGTAGAATTCCGGTATACCGCCGAATCCATATGCAAACGGTGCATTGACGGGCGCAAGTGACCCTGACAAGAACATTGAAGTTTCTGTTAAAGGCTCTAGTTGAGAACTGAGCAGCGGTCCGTCTGTGTCTGGATATGATGAAACCTGGATACTCGCGATCGAAGTTTGCCTGGGTTCGTCCGCCGCAGATTCAGTGGAGAGGTCGTCCGGCACCATGGTAATGATCTCTTCCTCTTGGGATGATTGCAGAACGGGCGAGGGATCGCATCCTAGCCTGTCGTGGAGAACTCCATGCATACTAGTTGTCTCATCGAGAACCACATCACTCACAGACTCTGACGTTGAAGTGCGGTAAAGGCATCGACGTTTCCTGCTTGCGCAATTGCTGCACACTGTTGTTCCGTTGCCATCACAGCGTTGCTTTCCTTTTGCACACGCTTTGCAGGCGCGTCGGTGTCGATTTGAACTTCTGTGTACCCAGTCTGCCAGCGCGGCAGGACCGTGTATGCTCACATGGCGTTTAAGCGTGTCGCTTTAGGCGAGAGGGATTAGTGGCTCGTCATCGATGGAATACAATGGTACGAGCTCACTTTCGCGGGAATGTTTTCATACAGATGCCGCACTGATGAGGGCGGCTGCCAGTGTGACGGTCTAGGTGACGGCTAAGATGCTCGCGACGTCGAAAAGACAGGTCACAGTGGGGGCATTCATAGTCAGCGGGATTGCCCTTCCCAAAACCAGCATCATCAGCACCGGTCGACATACAGAACGAACAACAAAAGGTGGAAAAGCCACGAGACTTCTTGCGCGACACTGTCGGACTTTGTGGCGGGGGCGGGGAAGAGGACATAAATCGGATCTGGTGTGTGGGGTAAGCCTCGGTCTCGCCTGGTAGAGTTTCTTGGTTCCGGATGAGCCGGTGGTCGCCGTTCGCTCGTTAGCCCACGCAATACCTAGGAGTTCAGATTTAGTGCCGAAACTCCACATTACGGGAAGACACAGCTTGATCGTCGGGATCTATGCAACTGCGGGATCTGCCATCCTCATATCCGGTGAGTTCCAGATGCAGAAGCCACTATGCAACGCACGAATCAATCAGTAGGAACTACCTCCCACTGCCACGTGGTCTATGAATTTGAAATGGCTTCGGTCTGATCGACGTGGAAACACACAGTACTACAGTATAAGCTGTCGTCGCCGTGTGGCGCTTTCTCAGGCCTGCATGTGCACGCGTCGGCAGTTGCAGCGGTAGGCATCATCTAGAGTCTCCTTCCGACTTGCACAACATGATGAAAGCACACAGGGCCAAAGTCTGCTTCTTTCTAATATCATGCTGCATACCTTCGTGGACAATAAAGGCGCTTCAGTCATAGCACAATGGTATGTGAGAGATAACATCAACAGACATCACACGGACTCGCGTTCGCCAGTCACGATTGACAATTTCCAATGCCATAGCGCGGATTTTTCGTCCGGCCATTCGTCTGCCATGGCTGTACTATCCGATCGTTAGCTGCACGTCCCGTGGCGTTCGAGTGCTGTTGGTTGGTAAGATCAAGCACGATCGAACTTTGCGGGGTATAGCTGTTGTGGGGGATATCTGGGGTAAGGTAAATATGCAATATCTATATCTGGTGCCCCTTGCATGCGATGATTTGGCAATGATCTCAGTGCGTCTGTGCCTGAGCTGACACTTCAACTGATCAACATGTCGGATATGCGGAATACTCTCGAGAAGCCAAGCACGGAAGTTGAGCGTCATGAACAAGTCGACATAGTCCCTAAGAACTCAGCCGTCTATGCAAAGGGAGAGGAACAGACGATACACTTGAAGACGGCGATTGCTCTGATAGCAATGGGTGTCTTACAATTCACTACACTGTTAGCATTGGTTGGCCCACCTACAGTGGTAAGCTGAGTTCTATCTCATGGTCGTTATGTCCTTCGATAGACTAACCACTGGACTATAGCTCGACAATATTGCTTCAGCGTTTCCTAATCCGGAGTGGAGGTACTGGATAATCAATGCTTCCACGCTGGTTCAAGCTGCACTCGGTCCTTTCTTCTCCTCGGTTTCAGATGCGTTCCAAATCCGGAAAGGCATAATATTGGGCTTGGTCATATTGGCTATCATCGGTTCGGCTATCATACCAAATTCTGAGTCCATCTACCGAGTTGTCGGTGGGTCAATCATGATTGGTTTCGGACTCACGTCAGCTCCCTTGAGCTACGCTGTTCCTAGTGAGATCGTGCCGCGAAGATGGAGGTCAGGTCAGTCCCCTCTTGGCAACAACTGCAGCTGTACTGTGCTTATAGATTGAGACAGTCTGTCAGGGTTTCATCAACATGTGTGGCACTTTGGGGGCTATCACAGGGCCTCTCGTTAGTAAGTTGGCTTGCTAGGACCATTTCCTACATGGAGGTCTGACAAGCTCTAGTCGGTGCATTTACAAACAACAATCCAACTCAAGGTTGGCGTAACTTCTACGTGAGTTTACACTACTACCGGCATGAGCTATTGGGACCTCGTTGACCGATGATAGTGGCTTCAAACAGGGCTTTGGGCTTTCAGCGCCGTTGGCATCTTGATTGGCTATTCACCGCCGAAGAGGACCATGGACGGATCCACATTCCACTCGAACCTTAGACATATAGATTGGATCGGCTCAGTGATTCTTACTGCAGCTATTACATTATTCTGCGCTGGATTTAACTTTCAGTCCACGTATGGGTGGAGCAGCGGACAATTTCTTGGCCCTCTTATCTCTGGATTCGTGGCTTTTGTTGCTTTTGGTCTCTACGAGACATACGGTACAAAGACAGGCATCATACCACACGAGCTCTTCAATGGCAACCGCAAGTATGGCTGGGCCGTTTTGAACTTCGCAATCTTGTTCTTCATCGAAGGACTCACCTTCTTCGCCATTATAACGTTCTACCCAGCGTTGTAAGTATAGATCTGCTTTCACATTTTAGCATTACTAATGTGAGCTCACATAGGACGAGCGCGCTGTTCACTTCAAACCCGATACAAATAGCCGTCCGCCAACTTCCGTTCTACTGCTTGATCGGTGGGGTCACGTTGATCTATGGCTGGGCAAGCAGCTACTTCAGGGACATCAAGTACAATTTATTCGTGGCATACATCATCTATACTGGCGGCATTGTCGGGCTCGCCACCGTACAGCCTGGACAATCTGCAGTGGCACTTGGCACTATCGCTCTTGCAGGCGTCGGTCTAGCTGGACCCTTGATATTGATCATTACTGGTGTGCAACTTGCGGTGCCGCACCATCTTATCGCAACAGCAACAGCGTTGGTGGTTTCCTGCCGCACCTTGGCTGCATCCATTTTTGTTGCCGCGTATTCGACAGCACTCTCGTCTCGCCTCGGCACATACATTCCCTCGTATATCGCGAGAGCGGTCACTCAGGCAGGACTACCCGCTTCTTCCATAGGGCCCTTTATTGGAGCGTTCTCGAGCCACGATGAAGCCGCACTGGCGCGAATTCCCGGGGCCACACCGGCAGTTCTCGGAGCGGCTGGTGGAGCAATGCAACAGGCCTTTGCCGATGGCGTTCGCGTTGTTTTCATAATTGCCGCTCCGTTTGGGGCTGTTGCTTGTATCCTCTGCTTGTTCCTCCCCAGTTTCAAGGAGGTCATGGATCGAAAGATCGACGCACCACTGGAACATACGAAAAAGCACCATGAAGAGAAGGAGATTACTTGATGGCATCCCTCAGTCTAGACGACGTAGTAGCGCGTTGGAAGCTGCGAAACTGGCGTTTGCGACGGGTTGGAAGATCAAGATCGACACTGTATTTCTAAAGCAAAGCATTATGTCAGACGTCAAGATGGCTGTGCTAGGAAGACGTTATCGGCCCGATAGCGCATTGCGTCAGTGAAGCTACACAAAGTTATTGTGTGGGGTATTGTTGATAGCCCTAAGTAATTGGTGTACGGAAACGATAGTGTCGGTCTTTCGCTCTTATTGCACGTTTCCGACCGAGTTTCTTGCAGTCAAGCGTTGCGCATGTTGTATGCGTTGGAGATGTATGTCGGTCTTTCGCTCTTACCTACACCACCTCGGCCGAGCCTAACGTGCTCACGTTTCGGCCATCATTCGTTGCATACGACACGTAAAACAACGATGGAAGGATACAAACCACTGTATAGGTTTCCTATATATAGAGTGCATGGAGTCTCTCTTCCTACCTACAAGAAGGCTTTTCAACCACTTCCCAAACGACAATATATCATCATTCAACGACAGGAAGTTTAGCAATATAAAAAGTTATGGCGGCACCTGGAGGTCGTTATTTCATCCAGGAGAAGTTGAAAGATTCAGCTGTACATCATGAGAGTTACAAGCAGTTGTGGGAAACGAAGTGGAAACAGCTTGTAAGTCACACATGATCCCTGCTTCACACCATCATGCACTTCAGATATCAGCAAAGTCGTCATTCCAGCACTCATTCCAATCCCAGGCAGAATCTGGGATGTATCCATTCATGTTCAGCACAGCCAAGGACTTTGAGCCGATAGTTGAGGATCTGGTGAAGCGTGACTTCAAACCACCTTATGACTGGGATGAATACGCAAGAGCACATTTTCCACAAGCTGAAAAACTACTTAATGTGGCCAGAAAAGCGGATGCCAAAGGCGAGATTGAAAAGGCAAGCGAATATTATCTCAGAGCCAGTGCGATATACCGTGTTGCGCGCTTCCCTACACTGCGTTCTGACGCGCAAAGAGAGGCGTGGCGCCTACAGAAGGAATGCTGTCTCAAAGGCCTCAGTCTTCGACCGCACCCTATCCTGGAAATCAACGTTCCACACACACACGGCTTACCTATCGAGGGTGACAAGATTCCAATATATTATCTGGTTCCTACTGGAGCTAGCAAGCAAAACCGTGTTCCCTGCCTGATTTTTATAACAGGCCTGGATGCGTATCGAACCGAAGCTGCAATATTCATGGATGCATTCCGCAAATTAGGCATCGCTACCATAGCCATCGAAGTTCCGGGAACTGGAGACTGTCCTGCTTCACGTGCGGACCCGAAATCTCCAGATCGTCTGTATTCAAGCCTTTTTGATTGGATCGCCCAGCAGGACAGCCTTGATATAGACAGGGTCGGAGTATGGTCATACAGTACGGGCGGTTATTACGGAATCCGGATCGCGCACACACATCCTGGAGATCTGATTGGGGTTGTTTCTCAAGGAGGTGGATGTCATCACATATTTGACCCAGAGTGGCTCAACAATGTGAACCATCTCGAGTACCCCATGGACTTAGCAGGTGCATTAGCTGACAAGTTTGGTTATGGAACCGACGTTGAAGCCTTCAAGTTAGAGGCCTCTAAAAAGTTTTCGCTGCTTAAGGGTAAGTTATGACTATACGAAACACACGCAAAACAAACGCTGACTCTGCATCCCCACATAATCAGACGGCACCCTTGACAAACATAATTGCGCACGTCTGCTCTTGGTCAACGGAACGGACGACGAAGTATTTCCTATCGATGACCTTTATCTCGCGCTGCAGCATGGCGCAGCAAAGGAAGCTCGTTTTGAGACCGGTGCTATGCACATGGGAGGAACGCTGAGCTATTATATATCTATCAGGTGGCTACTTGATTTGTTCGAGAAAGACGCCGATCCGGCAGTCGTCTTGCAAGCTTTGTCATTCAAACCTATATACTAAAGCTTACCAAGGAGCTCATTTTCTCTTGCATTGCACTACACTTGCATCCCACTTGACGGTATATATAGTGCTCGAAAGGTAGGGTTGACTTCACCCCTGAGTTCCCAGCGCAGTATACCGAATTCAAGGATATTTGTGATAGAATTTATATCCTTTTCTTCTCCAGGACCTTTCTGTCAGTAATACTATCTTGTTCTCAATGTATGTACGCTGACTGCCAACTACAGTCGGGCCTCAAGTGCACGGACACGGTACGATAACAGCCTTAATTCCGTAAACGCCGCTTTGGGATACAAAACGGGACGATATTACTCCGCAATAATAGTACAACATACCGCGTGGAGAATGTCCGTTGTCGCGTGATGTTGTTCTTTGATGTGCGTATTTGGTCCGTATAGCCTACCAAGGTATTTAGTATGCCAATTCCAAGTTAAAAAAGAGGTAACAGCTCGTTAAACGACCTCGTTATCTCTCCTTCGATACATGTTCAGTACATCATGGCCTCGTGCGACCAGACGATGCTAATTACTGGTGCGAATGACTACGTGGCCGGTCATGTCGTGCGAGAGCTACTGGAAAAAGGCTTCAAAGTTCGAGGCACTGTACAATCCCAAAAAGCCGCATCGCAACTGCGGGATACATTTCCTGACTACATCGACGAACAACTCTATATCTTCCTCGTCACGGACCTTACAGATCTAGACTCCTTCCGCGACACCTTTGATAGCAGCATCACTGAAGTGATCCATACTTCTCTAGATTGTAGCGATAGAGAAAAGATTAGCAAGATCTACATGACGACAGTGTTCAACTGAAGTAGCTTTAGACCTGAAATGCTTCGTTTGTGAAGGATCAAGACTCTCGTGCTCGTTCGCGTTACAACTGTCCTTTCCAGGTCACCAAGTGACTTCCCCCAATAGTCGGAGGTGCAATATCACTCATTTCGTATTGACCCAATTCGTCCCAGAGATATGCTACGCTTCTAGGCTCCATTCGCATCCAGCCAAAGTAACGTTGTCCACCCACCCTTGGGTTCCACGAATTATAGTCCTCTGCACGGTAGTCGGCATCCACACATTTAACAATAGAAGCGGCAGGGTCTGACAGAACCTCGTCGTCGGCGAAAAGGAATATTCGGTGCAAGTTGAAGTCTGCGTTCATTGGTTGGCTACCCTCGCCACTGCTACTGTTATACAACTGGCGAAGTTGATCTATGTCGAGGCCAGCTAGGGCAGGGTCTGAGCGTGCATCGAGACGGAAAAGCGACCACAATTCCTGAAATTTAGGATCTTCTTCTTCTTCTTCAATAGAATCGGTTAAGCTTCTTGCTTCGTCGTGCGCACTAGTCTGGATGGTTTCGAGAAGTCGCTGCCATTGCTGGTCGGAGGAAGGTCCGTATCCGGTGCGGTAAATGGTAAAGCCCCAGTTTCTGTAGCCAACAAAATCATAGTCTGAAGAGATGGAAAGCCCACTCAACCATTGTCGGGCGAGTTCATTCATGGTGGTGGCGCGAAAAAAGTTGATCTGATGCCAAGTGCAATATAGAGGCCCGAACTTGACGAATGTAGTAAGGATGCGGTTGCTTTGATGTGAATAGCTCGAGCGTAGTCCGGCTCAGTGAACTTATAGTTCGGTCAACTACTGCAAATATGTGACGCAACCGAGAGGCACGGGCAGTCGCGTATTGTGCCGGCTCTAAGGATTCACTAAGGATTGGGCGGATGTTGCCTGCGCACGGACAGCGCTGCCAAGTCTGATGAAAACCTTGGAATCCTCGACCCATCGCTTCCTTCGCCTGCTTCACTTCCTCCATTCAGAACAGTGCGCTATGGAAAGTCTTCTGGCGATAGATTATCGCACGAATCACACGCTATCCATGCCTTTACCCGGCGGTACCTTACGACAAGCGGATAAAATAAGCAACGCTTTGTAGTACTCTGACGGCTCATCGCCTTACACGATCCAACTCAACCTAGACACCAAAAAGTTTTTGCATTCCAAAGAACCAAAGCTTGTCTGCGTTACTCAATATACATCCCTATCACTCCTGAGCAGTCTCAATCGCCATATAAGCTAAGCTAGAACACCTCAAATAATGCGATGTATACTTCTATCTATATATTCCAAGTGCAAGATACCCGTACCTCATAGTGCGACATGTTCACTTCGTACTTCTCTAGCTATGTTCAGTGACTTCCACTCTGAATATTCTTGTGATCTTGGTAGGAATTCACATTATTCAGCTTCTGTACGTCCTACACTATAGTTCATTGATTGTGCCTTCATAGCCATGTTTACTATGAAATACACAAAACGCGTTTATACATCAGCTAATATATCATCCAAAGCCTTCTCCCCAATCATAAAGGTCGGCAGGCTAGGTAACTCTCCCGGCTGTACTGGGAAAACAGAACCATCAACAACACGAAGGCTATCGACTCCACGAACACGGAACTTGGAGTCTAGAACTGCTAGCGGGTCATCATCTGAGCCAATCGCACAGGTACCAGTGACGTGGTGTGAATAGACGTTTGTGCGGTGGAATCTAGCCTGAGCGTCGTCGGAGCAAAGAGTGCCAGCGGCACATGGTCGCAACTCGGTGAAAGTGTTGTTGGAAAGTTCTTGAAGCGAAGGGCGAACCGTATTGATGGCTTCTACCATCGATGCGAGATCGTCGTCGTCTCCTTGCGAGAAGAAGCCTAGGTGGATATTGGGCATATCCCGAGGATTGGCGGACTTCAGAGTTACCGAACCATTAATGTTCCTTGGGTGAAGTTGCATGAAACCACATGTGAACTCGTTAGGGTTCCAGCCAGGCATACCAGGCCAGAATCCAATAAATTGCATGGCGCCGCAGTAGAAGTGTATATCTCTGGTCCTTAGCGCTTTCGAGGTTTTCGCGAAGATATCATAGAAGCCGTACACAGTGTTTGCGAAGGTCCCGTAGATAGTTGTCTCGTAGTTGTCGTGCATGTTTATCCCCACGCCGGGAAGATCCTTAACGATAGGAATGTTGAACTTGTTGAGCTCGTCTTTGGGCCCAATGCCACTCAACTTGAGAAGCTGCGGTGTGTTATATACGCCACCAGAGACGATCACTTCCCTGGAGGCAAATGCTTTGCCAGCAACGCCTTGTATATTAGGGTCGTACCTTGGATCAGCAGAATACATGCTTTTGCCTTCGAGAAACTCAACCCCGATGGCTTTAGGTCTCGAGACCTTTGCTCCCTTCCCCTCAGTTTTGGAAAACAATATTCTAGTCGCCAGAGTGTTTAGCTGGACAAATAGTGGGAAGCGCCTTGTGTCAGCCAGTGTTTGGCGGATGTAATTGTTCGGGCTCGACCGAACTCCATGGTCTGAATGGGTGAAAGGCCCGAAAACTCCGACGGTATCATCCCTGTTTGGGGAGTCCTCATTGATATCTCTGGTTACAAGATGCGTCAGATTCCAGGCACCTTCACCCGCAACTGCGTTCTGGTGTCTAAGGGCCAGTTCTGCTGCAGGCGTTGTGTTGTAGGCCCAAGATACATCACCCAGCGAGGTATCGATGTAGCCAGTAAACCCATGGGTAGGATTGCTTCCATTGGCGAGATAGTGACATCTTTCTAGTCTCACGAGATATTGGCGCATGTTCGCTGTACTCCACGAGTCGTCCCCAGTGATATCAACAACGTCTTGCCAGTCAACGTCGGCTGGAAGAGAAATCGACGCAGCATTGTGCATCGTGCAACCTCCAAGAGTTCCTGCTCTTGGGTAGTAGACTCCAAGGCGTTCAGCACCCGCTGGCGGATCCAGTCCAACATAATATTCCCCATTTGCCTGTCTCCAGGTGGTAAACTCAAATCCTTCATCGAATTGGGGCTCGTCGCGACTAACGAAGAAGTCCCAACGAGTTAGGGGATCATTTATAGCAAGTGTGTTGTTCCAAACTGTTGCCGAATTGGAGTTATTCCATTGATCGTCTCCAGCTTCGATGAGCAGAACGGAATGACCGGCCTTGGCGAGATTTGCTGCGAGTGGTCCTCCACCAGGACCAGATCCAATGACGATGTATTCATAAGTGTTGTTTGGCTTGGATTCCGCGGCCTTTGCCAAAATTCCGAAAAGGGGAAGGAGAAGGTGGTAATGCATGATCTTGATCTACTCTGTATATCCAGACTTTCCAAAACGATGATCATGCAGCCGTAACACGAAACAATATAAGTAAGTAATGGTTCAAAGGATATCTTACTGTCGTTTTATACAACTCAGTCTATCGGTGAAAATGTGCCTTGATGTATTCACTACCAAGAGTCCAACGGCGTTAAAGGTCGGCGAAAGCCCGAAACGCGAAGATATGCACTTCGTGTCTTGTTTGTTCGTCCGCTTTTAGTAGGCTTGGTGCATCTCAACTTGGGAAGGGAGGGGGCCGTGTCCCATGTCACAGGGTTCTGCCAGCTAATTACGTGAGTATACGTCGATTCTCATCTTGAATAGATACTTCAATACTACCTTTACTGTTAACACTTTCTATGTAGTCTTCAGTCCGTGTCGATAAATCATTCTAGTTCACGGTTGCAATGTACGTGCGAGCATTCAAAATTTGTGATCAAGCGACCGCAAGCAGAGGCTGACCGGACGAACATGTTGATAAAAAGTGACGATCGTTTGCTGGTGAGAAATTTGTTACTATACACATGTCGTAAAACGGGGGACGGTCTATTCTCTTGGACTAGTTGTTTTTGTTCTTAGGCACGACTAAAAACCCAAGACAACTGCGGCCGTACATCGAAAAAGTTAAAGCGGACATCATGGCATAACTCCGACACTAACGATCATTCGAGCATTTTCGTGGCTGGGCACCCCAGAAACTACTTCGCAATTTGTTAATGTCTTATGTCCGTATCGGGCTTGGCGCAGACCGAACTGCGATCCGGCGAAACTATTACCCGTGAGACGAGAGTCGGCCACTGTTTCGTCCATACCTAGTCACTACAACGCAAATACGGCCCAATAAGCAGATTATGGGCTACTGAACCATCAGCACCTCTAGAAGTCCAATTTTTGTACTCAAGTACAAATGTGGTAGGTTACCTCGTCACGATCTCAGTATCACACGTTGTCCAACAATTGACATCATGAAGCAGCAAATACTTCGACTCCTCCATCTGTTCGCTGCATTTTCTCTTTCTCACAGCGAGTCTGTACTCTTCGAGAATGGCACCATTATATCTTTCAATGAAACGAGCGGTTCCGTAGAAATACTACGCGACCACTCTCTCCTAGTTGTCAACGATACCATTAGCGCAATCTTCCCTACGAACTCAACAAGCTCAATTCCAGCGGAAACTACTCGAATCTCGGTTGAAGGAGACATACTGTCCCCTGGCCATGTCGACACTCATCGCCACGTTTGGCAAACCGCTCACCGCTCTATCGGTGGTACTGGTACACTAGCAGAATATCTCACAAGATGGACGAACACAACAATCGCTGCAAGAATCTACGACACTGAAATATCTTATTTTTCCAGAGCTGGTCGGACTCTGCGAAGCTGTCAATGCAGGAGTTACAACTGTCGTGGATCATGCATCCGGATCTTTCACGAGTGACATTGTCAATGCATACATCCAGGCTACCAAGGACAGTGGTATCAGGAGCATCTTCGCATACAACTTGGGAGGCTACGATACCGTATCTTTCGACGAACAGGTTGAGCATTTTAAAACATTGATGACGGATAAGACTCTGACTGGGAGTACTGTCAGTCTTGGTATCTCGTATGAAAGATGGACTTTTGGTATAGAATCGGAAATACAAGCCATTTCTGCGTTGATGGGGTAAGCGCTTTGTATAACACAGTTCGGGTATTGAACGTTTCTAATCTTTGACAGTGAGGTTGACATTGCTGTGCTCGAGACGCATGCGGTTGGCGGTGTATACGCAACAGAAAACAACCCGTCTGTACTGTCACAGATACAACTGGCCAACGGAACGCACCTTCTGAATACTACGGTGCCCGTCGTGTTCGTACACGGCACATCCCTCACGGCCACAGATTTGACGTTATTGCGCACCTACAATCATTACATGGCGTATGCTCCGGAGTTTGAAATGTCGCACTCCCGAGAGGTGGGCCAACAGCATCTCGCCATGGACCAAGCATCCCTCAGTGTAGGCACACATTATACAAACAGCGGCGATATGATCACCCAAGCAAGGATCTGGCTCCAGAATGTTCGCGAGCGTTTGATGACTCACCTTACCACCGAGGAAGGAATTGTGGCAAAACGCAATCCGATGTCTACCAATCATGGCTTTTTGCTGGCCACAAGGTCCGGAGCTCAAGCTATACGACGCGATGATCTTGGTGTGTTGCGTGTTGGGGCCAAGGCAGACATTGTAGTATACGATGGAAAGGCGCCGGGAATGCTGGGTTGGAGCAATCCTGTCACTGCTGTTCTCTTGCACTCCCACGTAGGACATGTCAAACATGTCCTTGTCAACGGAAAGATTTGGAAAAGAGATGGCCGGATTGTGCACCAAGGGTGTCTGAGCACCAATACAAGCAATATTGAAGAAGGGTTCCTCAAGGCTGCCAAAACGGTCCAGCAATTCTGGAATGAGAATCCAGTGTCACTGGAAGGTGCATTTCTGACGGGTTACAGTTATGGTGGAAGGGATGATATGGACGTTGTTCGAGGCCCAGCGACTGGGTATTGACCTTTTGCGACAATAGACACGGATGAGCCTGAACAGCATTGAAACGCAGTAACATTGGGCCTGCTTTGGTAACAATAATACAGCTTTATACAGTATGGCATAATTACCTGCTAAACAGAAGACTGGGCGACTTATTGAAGGGGTGAAAGAGTTACACGCGGATAAAGATGAGATTACAGTAAGCTAGGTTGTATGATTATATAGATCGGGAATGAAATACGGCTTTTCTAGTAGGTTCGGATTTATGAGACGTATCTCGACATGCTATGAACATAGTATAATTAATCGGATCTTTTATCTGATGTGGACGTACGAGAGCTAGAGGTTGTGAAGAGCATCAGTTCTAGTAGCGCAGATTGATTGTTGCTCCGCACAAGGAAGTAGTCCGTTTACCAAGGTGATTTCTCGCAATGGCGATACAAGGCTGCTTCCACTCTACGTCGCATTCTTGTAAGTTATAATCTAGCCGATGAAACGACCGAGTCCGCCCGGAGGCTTTGGTCGGTCGATTCGATCACTAATGAAACTGACTGAATCGGCAGGTTGAACCGTCCTTTTGTTGACGACACCGATGGGGCCTGAATGAACCTTGCATAAACACCATTCCTTCATCTGAGAATGATGCCAAGCATTTCAAAGCCGCATATCCCCTCAACTGGTACGGTGACCGCAAGGATGGTGATTTTTATGAGACAGGCCACGTACCCATGTGGACTACTCGGTGTCGGCAGTGCTTTTGTGCGAAGGTAAGGATTCTGCGGTATCGGAAGCCTCACTGCGCGAAGCCAAGGAATCCACTAGGCTTAGCGGCCTGCTGCACAAAGCCAAGCTTTCTACTTGATGCATGATTCCTAGAAATCTAGAGAGAAGACTAGGGAGACGCTTACTTGACTGACATCCTTGCGAGCTAACCTCATGAGGTCTACCACTGCACTTGATTCTAAACAAGCTTAAAAGCAAGGGACCTCATTCTATCATTATTTTTACTGTTTCCACTCAGAAATTACTTCTACTCCCAGTTCGATCCTACTATACTGCTAACTTTCTATCATGACTTCCAAAGACCACTCTCCTCACGTGCTCATTCTTGGAGGCGGCATTGGCGGCCTGACACTCGCCCAGGCCCTAAGGAAGAAAGGGATCCCGTTCTCGATCTTCGAACGCGATTCAGAGCAGAACTCGCGCAGCCAAGGATGGTCTATAGGATTACACACCATACTAGACGACCTTAAAGCCAGCATTCCAGACGACATGCCATCCCTAGAGACAGTATTCCATCTTCATCCGCTCAAATTTCCTTCGCAGCTTGCTGTCTACCAGGCACAGGATCCGAGCCGGCGACATGGTGTGACCGATAATGGGTCCGGCAAACTCCTCAGGGCAAATCGTAGGAGACTAAGAGAATTTCTTAGTACTGGTATTCAGGTTGAGTTTGGGAAGCAAGCAGCAGGAATTAAAGAGAATGATCACAGCGTAACAGTTTGTTTCACAGATGGGACTTCAGCCAATGGTGATTTCTTGGTTGGTGCAGATGGCGTGCATAGTATTGGTAAGCCTCACCCACATATCTTGGACACAAATTCGCATTGCTAATAAGAGACATGTTACAGTTCGCCGCCATCTACTCTACCCCAATGAGGACAAGCTTAAGCGACTGCCTATCGCTACTATTATTGGTGAAGTCACACTGAGAAACGAGGATATGGAGCGACAGCTTGAACTTGGCCATTCTTGCTACATTGTTCGCGCAGACGACAACATAACTGGCTCCGGGGATCTGGTCATGTTCGTGGGTGTCAACGATGTCCTCCCTGATGCCAAGTCAGGCCTTTATTACTGGTTTTTGATCTGGCCGGACGAGGCTGCGACCCAAGGATCCCACTGGACTGCTACTGCAAGTCAGCAGGAGCTTTTATCCGCAGCAAGAGCCATGACAAAGAAATTTGCGCCGGATTTCAAGGCCATTATAGAGAAGACGTCTGTCGAAGGGATGAGAGCGCCACCCCTCGTTATGCACGACGTTGAGCTGTCCCCGGAGGATATCAGCTCTGGCAGAGTTGCGTTGTTAGGCGATGCAGCACATTGTATGACGCCTTTCTCGGGTCAAGGAGGTGTCACTGCTATTCGAGATGCACTTGACCTGGCTCGAGCACTCTCACGCGTTGCCGAAGATGGTCTTAGGGGTGCGGATCTAGAAGCCGTTATGGCTAAGTACAGGGACACCATGCTTGAGCGTGGTGTTCGAGCTGTGCAAATATCACGGGACGCAATCACGAAGAGCAATCTGGTCAGGGAGGGTGCGCCTTTTGCTTACGGCCAATGTTCGAAGCCGATACCTCTGGAAAAGATTCGTCTGTGAAAATTACTACAAATTTCGTACTCCAAAGCCTTTTCAAACATGCTTGAAGGCCGTTACTCTATCTCTACTTGCTATTACCTTCTCTATAGCTCTACGTTAGCACATCTCCTTCTTTCGCGGCAGATCTGGCTGAAGTTGTTTCGCAAGGAGATGGATGCCATCACATGTTCAATCCGGTGTTCGACTTCTACGTAGATCTTTCATATTCCAACTCTTGCCCACTCAAAACCACGTCGTCTGATAGCATTAACAGTCATTCCAGACGCCCTTTCCTGAATACTTCTTTTACTGCGAGCACGAAAAAGCCATTTTCTTACAAGCACAATCACTTATACTGCCCTTACGAGAAAAGTGGCCGCACTGCCATTTGCCTGAAACCCAAGCCAATCGACGGCTAAAAGTCTGAGATTCGCCTTTCTTCCTAATGTTGTCAGAGTTCGCATTATCTCTTCTATCTGTGTCTGCAATAAAGCCTCTTCGCAAAACTCAAGTTCCAGCTTCAGATATCCCTTCCCCTTTTGCTTACGCCGGAAGGTCTGATCGGGCACTTTGCTTATCGGCGCGAGAAAAATGTATCTCTGGAGCTACGATAAAGTCCTATCATTGCCACGCACGTTCAGTCATCGTAGACTCTTTCACCTCCCCACTAAAATGATCGATCTTCATCGGTTGAAATAAACAGCGTCTATAGTGATCTGAAAAGTTTGACACAGATGCTAGAACGACCTGCAGACTGTTGCGCAACCTCCAGAAAGTTACGGGCTTCTTCATCCCGCACATGTATCGCTGGGTGGTGAGGTGGGGGGTTTACTTTCCAGTCCAAGCGCTTCCTTTGTTCCCCGCCACTCTTTCCTTAGGGTGTATTCTCTTTGGTCCATTGCCTCCTGTTTCTTTTTTGCTACGATCCTTTTCCACTGGTGAGCGGCCGATTTTCTCAATGAAAGATGTTCGGTAAACGACATCAAGGCCTCCTTACGAGGCTCAAACCCAAGCCAATCAATCCTGCGAAGGCCTATCAACTCTTTATCCAACAACGCCGACAAAGCTCCTGCAAGGTACTCTATCTGTGGCTCTTCCAAAGACGCATCCCTGATTTCGAGGCCGAGTTTTAGATAACCTCGACCCCGCAGACGAGCCTTACTCCTACGCGTTGCTGAAAACTCGAGAGGTGCTAAGAAAATATGGTCTTTATTTGGTAGCAGAGACCAAATCAAACTGGTTGTACCTGATCGGGCAGAGACTTTCTCGATCGACTGATGAAGCTTCTGGGTAGAGAATGAGGGGCAGCTGTCATCTTTCAAGAGTCGCATCATCCCGTCAATCAGAGCTCGTGTGAAAGATTGATTCTCAGCTCCCGAGGTCGTCTCATCACAAGCTGCCATCAACTGGAAACGTCTCGAAGTCCTCTCGTCACCGCCCTTGTAATTGTTTTCCTCGTTGAAAATATGGCCAACCTCGTTGTTACTTGCGTAAGGTGTATCCAGTATTGCAAGGACGTCTCCATCGACTTCATCTGAACGGAGCATATCTTCTGTCTTGTACCAGTTTATCTGACCACCAGTGAAAGCACCACGATCCGTTAATGAGCTCAATGACGGCAAAAGCTCGAGTCGACGGGTGCTCTGGTAGCGGACGCTACTGCCCGCATAGAACACGATTAACAGATTTTGAGGCCCGTCGTACTCCTCAATGAAGGTTATCAAAGATCGATCCATCTGAAGTTGTGGTTTGCTTCGGTGATTGAGTCCAACAATCTCAGTCTCGAATTGAAATTCATCGCGGAACACTCGTTGAAGTTCTGACACCTGCGATCAAATCAGAACCATATATTTTGATGTCTCTTTTGAGATTCAATTGATCAGGAGATTGTAAATCGCATATGAATGCGAGATCTCTCACCGTCACTGGAGTCGACTTCGAATCTGAGATCACTTACCTCGTTAGATGTTCGTAATTCATCCAATTCATCCGTCCATCTGAATAACAACACAGCAACCCGTTGGTAGCCACTAGGCAAGTCCATTCTTGCGGCAATCGCCTCGGTGAACCAATCCCGCATTGCTACCAGATGTTCCTCCGTCCTATCGCGTGCAGACTTTTCTGACTTCGCTTCGACCAACCTGTGCTTTGAATCGCTTTCATCGGGACCAGAAAGTGTGGCTCCAAACGCATCTGACGCGCTTCTTTTCAATGTCAGAGGGCCATTGCCATGCTGACCGTTCGAAGAAAAAGCAGCATCCTGCAAATCTGAACTACCTGTTCCATGCGAAGGACGAAGCGCTGACTTTCGCTGTATTTCCAAAAGGAGGCGATCATATGCGTTAGGTCGACCCTCTCCATAGATGGGTGACATATGTACGCCAAAAAGGCCAAGAAGAGAGTAAACAGCATCCTCTTCTCGTTTGGTTTCCCGTCCCTCTGCCCACGACAGCCGTTCTTTCACACTATACCCTGATGGACGCAATGGAGACTCTTCCAAAGCTTCAAGAGAGATTGCCGTGATCTGATGGATATCTTGCGACAAGGTTTGCTTGTCGCCTAGGCGCTCACCATTTTTAGCAAAGAACTCAACAGAAGACGGCGCAAGGAGTTCTTGCAGAGTCCAGCCTCTTGTGAACCATTTACTCAGTTTGAAATCGGATTTCCACGCGGGTGCCAACACATGTTCCAGCAATTCTCTATTTCTAAAGAGATCGAGGGTAATCGGAAGCGCATCAACGTCGGAAAGATAAACGTAGCATCGGGTCGAGTGCTGATACCACGAAAACATGGAATTGATCGCCTCTGAAAGTTTCACGCTATCTGTCTTATCAATGCAGCACGTGTCCACCTAAAGAGTATCAGCTTTCGTGCACAAAAACGTAACAGGAACGTAACCTCACCCAGAAATATTCCAATCCATCCTCCTCAGCTTGGGCAGCGCAGAAGCGCAATTTTTCGTAGCCAGATTTACGTTTGCCTCTGCTCTTTAGAATGTCCTTGAATGTCACTTCTTCGTCATCAGATCCCCAAGTGTGCGAAAGTATAGCATATGGTGGGAGCTGCCCGTAGTATTCGGTAAGGCTGAACTCGCCGTCACTCTCACGTCGCAGTAGGTACATGCTGAGACAATAGCGCAAGCGGAGCTTTTGAGTTGCCGTTAGATGTTGGTGTCATGAGGGTCTGTGTGTTGCTCGCTGGCAGCAGCTGATGCCTAGACGAGAACATGATCAAGTGATCAGGTAAGCAGTGGCGTTTTCCAAGTCAAAGACTCGAGATGCAGCCTTGAGAGTGACAAGGGTTGGCGGCGCGCGGAGCTGAGGTGGGGGCGGGGCAGATTGGCAGGGTCCATGACGGAGCTTCGCGTTCCTCGAAATATCTGACACTCCAGGCACCACACTTCTCCCACAAGAACATCCTCCCACCCAAGCTCTGCGCATCAATTTTATACTCAAATCATACAAGCGACTTCTGCATTCAAACCGCCATCATGCAGATGCCAGACATGCCCGTCAACGTCCCAATCGACGATCCCAACGCCGACACAGAATGGTGAGCCAGGCGACCACCAACCCCAAGCAAGAACCGACAGCCCTAACATGCGCGCAACAGGAACGACATTCTCCGGAGTAAAGGCATCATCCCCGAAAAGCCGCCATCGCCCACACCCATGATCCAAGAAGCACTCGAGCAAGCCCGCCAACTCGCCCACGAAAACCGACTAGAAGGCAAAGACCTCGACGAACTAGCCGAGCTAGAGGACGAAGAAGACGACGACTTTCTCGATTCGTACCGTCAGAAGCGCATGGCTGAACTGTCGTCTATAAATACTGCCTCGGTCTACAACCAAGTCTACCATATCCAGAAACCAGACTACTCGTCCGATGTGACCGAAGAGAGCAAGAAGGCATACGTGCTTGTCCTGCTCACGAGTTCTACCGGTACAAATACAGAGTCAAGAGTCATGATTGAGCATTGGAGGGAGCTGGCAAAGAGATTTGGAGACGTCAAGTTTTGCCAGATGAGGGCGGATCTGTGCATTGAGGGATATCCGGATAAGAACACACCGACGGTCTTGATTTACAAAGATGGAGATATCAAGAGGCAGATTGTTACGCTGATGCAGTTGAGCGGGCCGAGGACAAGTGTACAAGGTACGTCACGCTCACAGCTATAGATGCCAGTTTTGCGTTACAAAGATGCTAATTCATCATGATAGATATCGAAAGAATCCTCGTAGATGTTGGCGCGGTCAAGCTAGGAGACACCCGCCTCCAGAAGAAGAAAGAAGATGATGAAGATGTCAATACGAGCAAGATAAGACAGGGAACTACCGCTGGCGACGATGACGATAGCGATTGGGATTGAAACAGCCGCGATTAGCTGTCGTTCCTTGGCTGAATCATATGCCTCGTTGACACGCTGTATCACAGCAGGTGCATCTTCAAACTGAAGAGGAAACATGTTGCGAGGTGTGCATCACAGAGGGGGGCAAGCCCAACGTCGTCCCAGCGATGGGTAAGCTCCTGCCCCGACCATAGTCGTAGCGATACTTTGGAAGCACAGCCAATGACACCGCAGACGGAGCGCAATATAGCAGGTTTGGAGATTGGCTTCCTAGGCAACATCTTTTTCCTGAGACGTTGTGGAGAATTGCGCCAATGGTGTACATGCGAGATGTAGTCGTGAATCTGGGTCGTTAGCACGTTATGTATATGCACTCGTGGTACCAACGACGAACGTGGAAAAGTTCCCATAGAACGACCTGTTCTCGGCGTTCCAACCATGCAAGATGTTCATGCTAATTTCCCTGTACACATTCTCAGAGTGAAGTTACCACTCACACACGTCCATGTGTTATAGATGGCATCATCGACCACTAGCTCATGACTTGAAAGAGCTGTTGGACAGGGAAAAAGTGTGCATATGCTCTGCTGGATGACATGTTGACCTCCCAAGACTTCTAAGCTGCTTCAAAAAGGACTTTCGCGTCTTTGGGAACGCCTTCCCGTCCGAAGCTTCATGCATCGATGCGGGGAATGTAGGCTGTTTTGACACGTATTACCCCTTCTGAATATTGGTCAAGGATGACGGGTGATTAGCGAGCGTGGGGTTTCTGATAGGCTTTGGTACAGTATTCCTTGGCATGTTTGTTTAGTACTTGGAAATGTTGGGAGCGGGAAGAGTAGTGGGCGGTGTTGGTGAAGTGTGTCTTTGTTTCATTGTATTGTCTCGCGGCGATGAAGTCGCTACGTTGTTGTGAGGATAAACATGTAATTTGGTTCATAGAGATTCTGTTGTACTTCCTGTAAGCGCCAGCAATGGAGACGTGACGGATCAGGAACATGTTAATTTCCTAGATTTCGTTTTCCTACATCAAGCGCCATAGGATGACTACAGAGACACTGTATCGAGAAGAAAAAAGGTTGTTCGATACAGTGTCTCTGTTCTCGTTCCTTTGGGGAGCAAGGGAAAGATAAGGCTTCCGAAAAGGTCTCGAGTCGAGATTGTACTCTTACCTCAACTTGAGACCTTTTGGAAGCCTCATCTCTCCCCGAAGGAACGAGTAACAGAGACTTTGCAACAAATGACCTTTTTTTCCGCAAGTGCAAACACGTTGCCTTTTATCGTTGCCTCCTGATAGTTCGAGCGTCCTAATTCACAAGACTGCTCATCAGGCTACAGTGATGCCGAACGCCCAAAGCGCCCAAATCCCGCAAAGCAAACTTGCCAGCCTAAATGGTAGAGAAAAGACAGAAAAGAAAAGAAGAAAAAAACGGGGTATTGACAAGAAGAAAGAACGTGGCAGCAACAGCAGTCCAGCCATCATATAAGTTCATCACCGCCGCATCGACGCGACTCTTCGACTGCTTGCCAAATGGTGCTCTCTGCAAACACAGGTCCATGACCATCACACGTCGTCTTCCCTTTGAGCCGCTCACATACATCAGCCACATCGACGAGACCCTGCTTGACGAGCGTATGCGACTGTATCAAATCCCAGGCCTGTGCAGCGGGAATCTCTCTCCCCTTGGCCTTGGTGCGTGAATGTTCCCTACCAGCAGAATTCACAACGGAGCCGTTGGTCAGCGACTCGACGCTGTAATCCATCTCCTGTTCGTCGTCATCCTCTGCGGGCAGATGGGCGCCGGGCGAGGGATAGCTCGCAGAGACGGGGCGCGAGGAGGCGGGAGAATGGCCACTGGTAGCGCGCAGGATCTCGTTCTCGGTGCGGGCGCGATGCAGCGCGGCTTTCAAGCGCTCGTTGTCTGACTGGAGGGAGCGGGTACTGGATTCGAGGGCCGACAGCTTCGTCTCGAGCTCCTTGACGTGGCGTTCTTTGCGCTCGCGGAATGCGCGCTGGCTGTGACACCCAAGTCAGCATTCTTGCCCGCAAGACAACGGTACGGGTGGGACGGGAATAAAAACACACGCTGCCCTGTTCTGTGCCTTGCGCCTGCTCTGGGCAGGCGTCAGGTTGTCCTTTTCCTCGCTGCTGCTTCGCGTCTGGTTTGGCTGGCCATCTTCGAGTTCGGGGCCCAGTCCAGAGTCTACGCTGCCGACAGGCATGGGGGTGTGTGCTGCTATGTTTTCCGGAGAGCCCTGCTGGGGGGTGGGCAGGCCGTTGTTAAGGCTAAAGGCATCGTAGCATGTGGGATACAGTCCGGGGTCGAGAGGTTCCTGGTGCCGCGTCAGGTCACATTACTAAGGCTGTTTGCGGGGTCTTCCGGCACGCCCGCCGCCCCTACTCACAATGCTCTGCGTCGTGTCTGTGTCGAGTGCGCCGTGGGCGAACGAGTGCTGCATGCCCAGGAATTGGTTGTAGGGCTGCTGGGGCCCGCCAAAGTACGAGTAGTCCATGGTGGTTTCGACGTTGCTGGCTAACACGGCTGTAGCGCGACCGAGGAGCTCCACGCTACTTTGGGTTGCTAAGTACTGACTGAGCCCTTGCAAAGCACCGAATAGCCCCCGTAGCGGATTCGACGCAGATCGAGAGTCGCAGCGTCGAGGCAGCACCAAGGCTCAAGTATCTCCACGACACGCACAGCTGGACATCTGGGCCTTATAACCCAGCAAAACGGTAGGGGTGGAGCTTAGAGGTGCTCACTCCCGCTGCCATGACGCCCAACCGGATTGGTCAAACTAAACAGCCATGCAGATGGTGGCGCAAAGGCCATCTAGACGACCCCAATACACGGTTTGCGGCCTTCAACCGCTCTGCATTGCTGCAACCATGAGCACGCCTGCATGTGCCTGTTGTGTTACGCCGGCGACTCATCATGGACCTGGCCATCTCCTCACGTTAGACTTTTCAGCCTGCCAACAGTGTCTGCTTACAGTGTCAACCAAAACCGCGGATGACAATTCAGTCGCAACTGTGACGGACAACGGCCACATTGTTGCTGATGGCGGCCCTTATCGACCCGAACGCACGAGTTTCGCTAAGCAGCCCAAACGGGTATTCTCCAGCAGAAGCAATGCTGACTGCAGCTTCGCAAGCACGATACTGTGTACTGTTAGGGTAGGGAACGGCGGCATCCTGGCATGAAGTGCACCCAGACTCGCTACAGCCATGTCTCGCACGTGTACCCACTGGACGACGGTGCTGACTGAGTCCCATCGACACAGGCTGCATGCATTCTCATGTTCAGAGCATACTGGGTGCATTGTGAGTACCGTTTGCGTCTGGTAGTCTGCATCTTTTCTGAAGAGCATTTTCCTCAACTCGACGCATTTGGCAGGGTTGCTTTACCACCGTAAGCCAGCTGTAGTACCCTGGCCCTACGCATCAGCAACCCCGGACACAGATCGTTGCTTGATCTCCACAAGCCAAAGCTGAAGCTGAATGGTGCAGATGAAAGCGTAAGAAGTTTCCATGAGGACTCACAACATATCATCCCTCGGCGTTGTAAGCACTAGCCTCGCATCATTTAGTGTACAAAATCGTCGCCCGTGGCGTACGTTCATCCTCAGCAAATCGGGTCTCACATCATCCTGCAGCCACAGTGTACGCGAAGCTTGCAATTACTGTGTCCTTCTACTGCTCCGACTACACGACGGTATTTCCACTAGGATCAATCGATGAAACCTCCATGCATTTGCTTACGGTGTGGTTGTGTAGTCTCATTGACGCCGTCGACAAACTTCGCACCGTCATGCACTCTGCATTGCGGATTAAGCTGCTGAACAAGTTGAGATTGTTAGCAGGGACGCGGCAAGACTTTATAGTAAAGGACTGTAGCGACACTCAAGAGATGCGTTCTCATAATGCTCGAGCTCCCTTGTGACACGTTTCTAGTCTGCTTCAGGCTTCTGATAACTTCTCACCATGCTAGTTGCATTTGCTTCTGGTGAAAATGCACATACCTATTTTTCCTCTTCACTGACTGTGCGGAAGACTGTGGACACAACGACAATCACTACATTGGAGGTACCGTATGAAGCTGTAATCGACTAGACTGCGACAAGCTTCAAAATCTGCACAAGACCCAAGATCGCCACCTCATGCAGGTATCGCTAAAGCTTACTCGAAGTGGCCAAGATGATCTTCGTCTCTCCAGATCCGCCCCGGGCTCACGAGCATCCCCCAGTGTCGAATAGCGAGAAAGGTAGGTTTTGTCTAAAGGCTGTCACTAATCACCTCTCATGCTCTTTTACTTCAACTCACGCAAGTAAGATGATTTGGATGCTTGTAACGCACTTGGCTAACAGTAGTGCTATTTGTAGCAAGATAATCTTTGTTTCAATACGAGTACAAGGCGGTAATTTCGAGTCATTGTTGCCCTTGGTACGCTAGCAACGATACTTTCGAGGTGTGCGCCACGCGGCGAGAATTACATCGTTCCATGATGTATCGAGTTCAATCCGATGCTCCGTCCAGCATGATTGAGCTAAGTATCCGTTGTAGCTCCCAAAGAAAGACCGCCAAGGTCTCGACCAGGCTGTTCCCGAGTTTCGGATCTTCGGATATTGACGCCAAGCCAGCGAAAATTTGCATCTAATCTTATCAATCAGTCTTAGCTGGACGCTATATCTCATGCAGGGCAGCATGCACGATATTTCACTGGATCGCCATGTACGAGAAGCTTTCCGGTGGTTCGGGACATGTTCCCAGAGAGGAAAAGTGATGGTGAATGTACGGAGTTGTTTGCCAATTCAAACCATGTCAGGCCACCTGGGCATTCACCTACCTATGGTCGACTCGCGCAGCATTGGTACAAATAAGAAACCTCGCAGCACACGCTGAGACCAGTATACTCTTACACTGCAACCTCGCGTTCCAACCAGCTACTCGCCATGTCTCACCATAGCGATGCTGACGTTGACAAGAACGTGCAGCTCAGCACCACGGTGACGGGCCTCGACTCACGTGCCAAGCAAGAAAGCGACTTCACCGCCACCAACCAGAAGCCTCAGTCTCCAGCAGCACTGTCCGGTGCAAAGTCCCCCGGTGTCCTACGTATCGAAGCGCTCAATGCACACACGTCTTTCATCAACCGCTGCTGCATCTTCTTCGGCATCTTCCTCGTCGCGTATGCATATGGTTTGGACGGCACGCTGCGGTACACTTACCAGCCATATGCCACTGCGGGATTCCAGGAGCACTCGACCTTGGCCACCATCAACGTTCTGAGGAGTGTTATTGCTGCTGCTGCACAACCTACTGCAGCTAAAATTGCCGACGTCTTCGGCCGTGTCGAAGTCGTCGTTCTTTCTATTTTCTTCTACATACTCGGTAGGTCAAAGTGACGAGATTTCCGCCTCCTCCTACCGTTGTTGCTAACACGGAAGTTTGTAGGAACGGTCATCGAGGCTGCTAGCAAAGATGTCGAGTCTTTTGCTACAGGTGCCGTTTTCTACCAGATTGGGTACACAACTATTATCGTTCTTATCGAAGTCATCATAGCGGATATCACATCCCTTCGCTCTCGTCTCTTCTTCTCCTATATCCCCGCCATCCCGTTCTTAATCAACACGTGGGTTAGCGGAGACGTCAGCCAGGCTGTGCTCATCAAGACGACTTGGAGATGGGGTGTGGGCATGTGGTGTATCATCTACACTGTGTGCTGCATTCCGCTAGTTGCTTCGCTCATGTGGTCGAGTCGACAAGCCCGGAAGGCGGGCGCACTCGACAAGTACCAGACACCGTATCAGGTCCATGGCGGTAGCGTCAAGAATCTGCTAATGGCGCTCTTTTGGCAGATGGACGTTCCTGGCATTGTGCTGCTGATTGCTGTGTTTGGCTGCATTTTGACGGTGAGTTGGCATACCTTTGCACTTGTTGGATGTTTTCTTTACTGACTTGTTGAAAAGCCTTTTACCATTGCGGGTGGCGAACAGTCACAATGGGGTACGGCCAAGGTTATTGCCCCCCTTGTCATCGGATTCCTGTGCCTTCCCGTCTTCGTCATTTGGGAGAGGAGAGCACCGCATCCAATGCTTCCCTTCTATCTGCTGAAGGACCGTGCAGTCTGGGGTGCTCTGGGAATTGCTTGTACCCTGAACTTCGCATGGACCATGCAAGGCGACTTTCTGTACACCGTACTCGTCGTTGCGTTTGACGAATCTGTCAAGAGCGCGACTCGCATCAGCTCTTTGTACAGTTTCACGTCCGTCATCACTGGGCTGATACTCGGTGGTATTGTTTTCAAGGTCCGCCGCCTGAAACCGTTCATCATTGCAGGAACATGTCTCTTCGTGGTGGCTTTTGGTCTCCTGATCCACTACCGTGGTGGTTCGGGCGATTCGTCGCACTCTGGCATCATTGGCGCGCAGATATGCTTGGGTATCGCGGGCGGTATGTTTCCGTATCCTGCGCAGGCGAGCATTCAGGCTGCAACGAAGCACGAGCGTAAGTGATTCTTTTCCGTTGTAGCTTACCGTTGAATCAATGATACGCAATGCTGACCATTGATGATAGATGTCGCCATCGTCACGGGCATCTACCTCGCTACCTACAACATTGGAAGCGCGCTTGGCAACACCGTCTCAGGCGCCATGTGGCAGCAAATCATACCGAATGAGCTGGTCCGACGAACCGGCGATGCATCACTCGCGGCCACCGTCTACGGCGATCCGTTCACCTTTGCGGTTTCGTATCCCGTGGGTACGGCGGAGCGTACTGCTGTGATAGAGGCATATCGGCATGTGCAGAGGCTACTCTGCATTGCGGGCATCTGTCTGGCAGTGCTTCTTGTTGCCTTCTCGCTCGTCATTCGAGACCCGAAGTTGGGCAAAGAGCAGAGTTTGGAGGATGCGGAGGAGAGTGCTGATGTGGGGGGCTTCGATAGTAGGCACTGAGTGCCGTTGGGACCTAGAACGCTGCGTTTACCGTAAGCAGTATTAATGGATGTTTTCTGTGACTTCAGATAATGGGAGGGTGGTAGCTATGTGGTGCCTGTGGCTAGTGCTGTTGACACCATGACAATTAGCTGTTGGTATAGTCACGCCCACATTCCAAGGGCTCAATTGCGTCAGAAAACCATGGCGAAGCAATTCCTATTGGAGGGAGATGTGTGCACGTAACTATGGAAGACGTCAATGGCGAGTGTTCGAGTGTTGGAGTGTAGGAAGACACTATCACGAGAATGTCGAAGCATCTCCTCAGCACGACCAAGGGGATGAGGATGTACAGGTGTTGTACAGCTGTATTGGAGAAGCTAAAGGAGTGTAGTAGTGCCTCTGTCGGCTGCTAATATACAAGATGAAGTTCAAAAACTGAAAGACCTCCACACCTACAATCCACCTCAAAAACACTCTACCACTCGATTTTACTCAAAGTCGTCGTCGTCACTCTCGCCAGAATCGTCGCTCTCGCCAAGGTCGTCGTCTCCGCAGTCGCTGCCGTCATCATCATTTTGGTTGTCACTCTCGATGGTCCTCAACTGCTGAGTAAAGGATTGCGACTCCTGGGGGATAACGGCCAGAGGCATGCCCACTAAAGCCGCTGCCGCCTTGTCTGTTGCAAGTCTAGTGTCAGGCGTGTGTGGTACATGCTTGTCGTAGACGCCATCGGTGAATGTGCAGCATGGGAGACCAAGCAATGCACAGTTCGTACACAGGTCGGCAAAGAGCTTTACCGGAACGCATTCCCTGTCTGGAAAGGTTTTGGCCTTGGTCGAGAACGGGAGAAGCCTACAGGTATCACAAGAGGAGCCACGATTTTTACCGGCTACTCGGGTGAGCCCATATTCTGGTCGAAGCATTTGAGCGATGATATCGTCATTGGATCTTCTGCCACAAGACAGCATGACAATGTCATTCTTGGCATCCTGGAACCGAATGGTCTGGTTCATGAAGTCGTACTCGGTCTGTACGACAAGTGCTGCTCCATGAGTCTTGGGAATCCAAGCATAATTGTGGTTTGGTCGATCATTGGTTAGCCACTGGAGGAATGCTATGGCTTTAGCATAGTTTTTTAGTGATCCTGGTAATTGGGGGCCGGTTCGCTCCTTGTTGGTGTTGGACTGAACATACGCAAATTGCCACTTCCCAGAGGATACTGGAAAATCCCATTCGATACGGACTGCGAATGAGTTTGCCTGGTCCCAGTTTGTGAATGGACCAATGGCTGGAAGTCGTGCCCAGGCATGTGGGTGTGTCGTTCCATCCTTTCGGACCTCGATAACGAAGTTAACAACCGACCCAGGAGGAGGGAGGTGAACATCCCCCTTCTTGCCATACCTAGCGCGGAAGCTGATGCTGATAACCTCTTCACGCTCACCATTCTTGTAGACACAGTACTTGAACACGTTAACTCGTTTCAAGCCGGCCGGGATTGAGACCTGTTCGGCACATCGATATATGGCCATAGGTATGAACGAACCAGTCTTATTGTCTCTGATGTTCTCGTCGCTCCGAATGAGGAGTTGTTTATGTTCAAGCACTCCATACTCGTGTAATGGCGAGCTGCAGTTCGCTCCGTACTCAATGCCACTCGAAGCAAGTCCACGGCCGATGAAACCATGCCATCCAGTCATGCGAAATACTTCGTCTGAGATGTTGGTGTAGTAGTTCGCAAGTTTGCTAGATACTAGCAAACTTGAATCCGTAGTAGTCGGGCTTGTCAGGTCTGGCTTGTAGGTCTGCCAAAGACAGACAAATAGCTGCTCAGTAAGATAGAACATTCCAGGATTGGCTGTCGCAGAAAGGACACAGAGTGCGATCATATCTAGCGACTCGGAATTCCGGCTCAGATCACCGTACTTTGAAGATGAGTGGAGATGTGACTCGAAGCCCAAGCCAAAATCGGTTGACTTGCCAACGTAAGCATAGCGTGAGTGTGGCTTCCAGTGTTCGACATTTTGGGAGGACTTGTGAAACCTCGCATAGACCCCAGCCCGATCCGAAGGACTCCGGTCTACAACCCTAATCCGAGCGGCTGTGATCAGATCCACAAGTGTGAATTCCTTGTCCGCGTCTGATAGAACGTTGTAGAGACCAGCATCTTTGATACCTTTGATTATAATCATGGTGAGACTCGGGACGCTGCATCTGCGGATATAGTCTGTAATCTTTTCGGCATCTCCGGGCGCGGGGGAGTGAAGAAAGGCTGATATGAGGAGATTGACAGTCTTGCCGAGTACAGTTGTGTCGGTCAAGGGTGATGAAGTCCAGTCTCCCTTGTCGAATACTATATGACCTGGCAGTTTGACGTCTAAACGCCACTTGTTGACATCATCTTGCCACAAAGGGCCCTTATCGAGGTATTTGAGGGGAACATGGCGGTTCTTGAAGCCGTCTCCCTCAGTGACGCCGCGTATGAAAATCTTGGCCATTCCCTTCTCCGTCAGACCTAAGAATTGGCCTTGCATTCCCTTCTTGTATTCGATCGATTCGGACGGACTACTGAAGGTGGTGTTGAGGCGGAATGCATACGCGGTCTGCTGTTGGGAATGCCGCTGCGAAGCGATGTCCAAGGGAGCTCCGTCAGCCCATGCGTTCCACTGCTCAGCGGAAACACGGGCCAGCAGGTTCGGCGGCGCGTTCGGGGGAATCCAGGCCATCAAAGCGACAGCTGAAAGATGCTTAACGGAATTAGTGGCTGATAGATACACGGACGCATCCGTTCCGATCTGGAAGAGAACGTACACAATGGGAGTCGTCGGGCTACCTCCACCGATCGATAGTTGGAGACCGACAAGAAGCTATTTGTTGAGCTGCAGAAAGGAAGCAGACGAACTGCAGAGACGCTCTTGCTGAGTTGCACAAACTTCTGGACAGAGTCGCTGGTGCTTGTTGAGAAGATGTTCTGGTGTCTTTTACAAGGCAAAGAGAAAGAGAAGGAGAGGGAAACGAGAGATGTGTAATTTTCATTGGAGTCTCTACCTGCAAGAACTAGATTGGTGCATGTGAAGGTGGTGGCGTCATTGCAAACGGGAAGAATGCGTTCTGCTACAGGCAGGTGCGCTTGGTAAGATCACGCACCGCCTGTTGCCCACTTCTCACTATCACCGACAGTCACACCGTTACGCTAATCTGAGCATGTCTGCGGGTCTTCGTCCATGTCGCAAATTGCTGTCAACTGGAGTTCTAAGAAGCGTATGGCAAACCGCGAATCATGAGACACGGGCGAGATGACTATCATTGCATAACCTGCTTGGCAATCGTCCGCAATCAGTCACTCTGCCGGGCTGACGATGCCTACTTAGGTATCTCCTGTGACGCAGCGCTGGAACCCTGCTATTCTGTCCACGAGTGTTGGCTGAAAAGTGGGTCCAAAGTCTCTTTCACCTCTGCTACGCAGTCTGCAGGTGAGTGAGATTGTCTCGTACCCAAAGCGTATGATCCGTCACTCGGAGAACAAACGCAGCTTTTCATAAACTTTCCACTGCTTCTGTAAGCTCATCATCAGTATTTGTTTGCGTGGCCTCCCCACATAACTTCACGAACCTTCGTTTGTCATTTGGAGATAACAAGCCACCTAAAGTCACAAGGCGGAAGTAAGTACCACGAACATTCTTCCGTAGAACTGCTGCATTTACTGACACCTCAGCACTTCGCAGCGATAAGAACGATCATACGTCTTCATATGGCGCCCTACGCTCCGAAAGAATTCCCTCAAAAGCATGGCTGGAAAATCGGTGGTATTTCATTGGATGCACATGAGACCGAGCTGCGCACGAACGGTCCTCCACCTCCCAATTATCTCGTTGAACGCCTGGAGCGGGGAGGAGGTGGCCCAAAGCACTATTCGATCTCTTACACGGAACTGTCCACATCTTCACAGACTTCGAAGCGCGCTCCCCACCCCTTCTCCGTCGAAGGTCTGCAGAAAACTCCGACCCCAAAGATAACTAAGGAGTTCGATCTCAATCGACCGGATTATCGTGGCGTCTTCCACGTCCCTATCACATACAAAGCTGGCCCTGGAATCAAGTGGCAATTTTCCGGGTCTCCGGCGGGGGCGCTTGCGGCGGCACTTGCTGCTCGTGGCGTGAAGTGTAGATACGGTGACATCACAAAGGTGGTTACAGAGGCGGACGTCAAAGCGACATTTGCATCAATCTCCGCGAAAGAGACACAAGTATCCGACAACTATACACTGTACCATCCTGCGGACCGCAACAGCCTTGTCTTCCCGGATGGGGCCAACATTGCGATAGTCGCGCGAGCGTACAAGCACAGCTTGATTCTCTTCTGTCCTTTCATGAACGCTGATCGCACTGGCTACAACCATTTCTACAACACTCAGAATCGGCCACCCATTTATGCTCGATGGTCAACAGGGCGGCAAGCATTGCTCTCGCCAGTAGTGCTAGGTTGTCTGCCAAAGTTCAAGTTGGCCAAGAATCCAACCTATGAATTCATGCATGTATGCATCGACACTCTCTGGATCATTGCACGTACCTTCTTCAACGACGATTGTTTGGCAACGAAACCGATCTTAGCTTCGCCACGAAACTGCTTAGCAAGGAACCATCGCTAACGTTAAATCATGTAGTGGAGAAGAATGAAGAAGGTGTGTTCCATAGTTGGTATTCCGCGAAAATATTGCTAATGAGACCAACAGACGACGAAGAGCCTAAGAGGCAACAGGCCGGTATGTAAATCGAGCCTCTATTCCTCAGCAATGCAACATTTCTATTCTTTGTTCAAAGTTTTGTTTATAGCTTGCCTACCTTGCCTTAGAGATTTCGCCTTTCATCTCACATGATGACCGTCTCTGTGCTGCTAAGATCGTCGTATCGTTATATCGTTTTGCTGATTATCTGTAGTCGCCATGACGATTCAAGAGCAAATCGAGCTCATCAACACCGTTCTTCCCAACGTGTACGCCAATGACAAGCCAGTTTATGAGAACATGCTGGTGCAGTTATACCAGAGGCTATCAAATGAGCAGCGTCAAAGCGAAGCCGATGCTGAAGCGCCAGGGAAACGTGTTCGACAGGCTGGCTGCCCTAAGCCAAAACGTCGCGTGAGTTATATCGTACTCCATCGTTCCTACAGTACCCCAAGCTCTTGCACCCCGCCCAAAGTAGATTCACTTGCATGTTAGCATGACTGCACTACAACTACAATGTAGAAGAACGCGAGCTAGATCTGTAGATTAGACTTCACGTTTTCTTTAGGGAGTAGAAGGTTTACCTACAACTATTTGGAACAGCAATGACATATGGTTGTTTGTGTCTTATACGCTGAAGAACACCACTAATCGCATCGTAGAAAATGATAAAAATCTTTGAAGACGAGAAAGAAGACGATGACAACTATAAGATGTCCGGTGTTGTCTCTGTCGCACCGCCAACTTCACCAAAGGGCAAGGAGAACGAGGGCCGCACTACGCCAAAGAGAGAAACTACCTAGGTAAACATCTCATTTGAGCAGAGTACTCCTTCCTACTACAACGAAGCGCATTAGAGCTATATAGACATACACAGAGAATTTAGAAGCCTACAATACTATTAATTCCTATAATCTCTCTTATTAGGAGCTAATGTAAGCTGCAAAGTAGAGCTTACTATCTCTACCCATTCGGTTTTTCTCTTGTCTAGGGTGGCCGGCCAAGGCGCAAAGCCGCTCAACGAGCTACCGAAATAAACAGATCCTACTCTCTATATTAAGCTTCGCTCGCGGTCAGAATGTGGATGAGCTTGTCAAGAATACCATTGAGCATGACATGACGTGACACACTCAACTCAATTTGAAGGGGTTAGAATGCTCGCCAATCTTGGAGAAACGCTATTCCGTTAAGGGGTGGTTTGAGGAGACTGTCAGCAGCGCCGCTCTAGCTGCAATAATGAAGCCAAATTGCAACCCCAGAAGTTCGATTGTTCTTCTGTATGCGTGCGTTGGAATGGAATAGCATCACCAAATATATCGTTTAGCGAAAGACGCATGGACTGAATTTGATGTCACCAATGGCAGGCGTGCCGACCACTCTATCATGTCGCCGTATCTTTGTCAGTACATGGACTGGTACCACCGTATACAATAGAAAACTCGAACGGGTATAGGAATAACATACCCTAGTTTACCGCCTACGTTAGCTTCTAAGAAGAAACTCTAGAAAGATTAATAGCATTGTAGACTTCTAGATTCTCTATCTATACCTAGGAGGGTCTTGCCTCGCTTTATTGTAGTAGGTATAAGTACCTTGCTCTAAAGCGGTGTTCAGTTTATCTCTTTAAGGTAGTGGTACCATGATTGATGCGACTGGATACCGACCTTGCTCTCGAATGCGCTAGGATCGGCTTTTCTTTATTCTTTAGAGACAATGCGACAATGCGACGATGTGGTGACGCAGTGACGCGACGACGCAACAACGCGACGCTTGACACTACAGCCTCCACATTCCGACATCGGAGATTCTACGCACCCAAGACATGTTGATAACACAAGCTCAGACAAGCTACGACGCGTCCCCAAATCGCCGAAGGTTGTGGGGTTACTGGGGTGTTTGACCGCGAACTGCCGACGACCGCGTTGCGCTGTTCCCAGCACATTCTTTCCACTCTGCACCATGTAGCGTCTTGCGACTTCTACTCTTTTCGCAACCCTAGCTAACAATAATGCGTAAATCAGGGCTGAGACTTGACCGCGAACACTCGTGGGATTTGATCCGGCACGAAAGCACGTAACAGCATCTTAGCTGCATCCATTCGCAGCGCGCTTTGCATGATCCGACTATATCGCACCAGCACGTCACGATCATTTGTAACAAAGAATTCCCCTAATCAAACTCCTCCTCTCGCGCCTTGCGAGGACGACTTGTCATCATGGTCTGTGTTCCTGAATCATGGCACTCCGCTACGTACCAGGTTGTTCGGGCATTCGGTCAAAAGAGAAAAACCGAGCTTCTTTGTACCTCGAAAACAGATTTCGCCGCCACGTATACGAAGAGAGGCTTCTAGACAGCACTGCCGCAAACCGGTTACGGAAGGTCGATAAGTGTGTATCTTACAAGTACGGTAATCGCGATTGCGACGGCGAAAAATTGGCTCGCGATAGGCGCGAATGATACGAGACAGAATCCGAGAACGATGCATGCGTGTCGGACCTTTGACGGCGTGTGCTCTCCTCGCAGTTCGCGACGCTCTTGATAGATCAAAGCCGTGCGGCACACCTTCTACCTTGAGAGCTTGCTATCTGTTGGTCAAGATAGGTATCAAAGGACAGGTAGAAAATTGCGGGTCCGGAAGATCATGGTGTTTCTCAAATCACGAACTATCACTCGGCGAGAGATACTGCTTGCTCTACGCGTCCTGTGGATGTGACAGCGAGTGATATCGGGCTTATTTGAAGATTGCATAGGAAGAGACACCACGGAAGTATGGACGTAGACGATGCGTGGGTGACTCGACACCATCGAGAGCGCCGAGATATATTGGCATGTTTACTTTCAATGGCATCTCATTCCCAATTTACATTCGAAATCATGTGTAACATTATGGCTTCTGATGGGCAGCTCGAGCTCTGACCATGAGTGGCGGCTTCAGCCAGAAAGAGTATGTCTCTTGCGTCAACCAGTCGTCGCATTTTTCGTCAAGCTCAAAGTCGAAGTCCCAAAGCAAATGGCTCAAGGCCAGCCTCAACTCGTAGTGTGCCAAACTGTGATAGTAGATTAGGTCTGTGCATAAAGGCAGCAGGGGTGGTGGACTCACTTTCTTCCAAGACAAGCGCGTGGGCCGACTGAGAATGGATTGAAGGCCTTCTTATCATCTTTCTCGAATTCCACGGCGCCTTCGGGTAGCCATCTCTCCGGAGCAAAGTCATCTGGTCGCACGAAATTCCGTGAAGAGTGAAATGTTGGGTAATGGAGAATGAACACCGTAGCGCCAGGGTGGACATAGTCGCCGCAGATCTGCATTCCTCCTGCTGGGACTAATCTCGCCAAAGTTTCTGGGGCACCGGGGTAGACTCGCATGGCCTCGTCTAGCACTGCGGTCATATACGTAAGCTTCGGTAAGGCCTCTATGGTCATGTCTTCCTTTGAATTGAAGTTGTCGAAGATCTCTTTCTTCAATCTTTCCATGCATTGTTGGTTCTTCAGGAGTAAATATAGCGTTCCTGATAGCACGGTTGCCGTGGTTTCTGAGCCGACCACCATGAAGAGGGCAGCGTTGCCGACCATTTGGTCCAAAGAGAGGTGTGCTTTCTTTCCGTCAAGTCCACCGGTGATCAAGCCCCAGAGATCCGGACGATCGGTCTTTCTTTCCAGTCTCTCTCTCACCCTGTCCTCGGCAAACTTCATGTGGGCATCTCGCTTGGCCTTCATAGACTTTGGCACTAACAGCGGCAGAATCTGGGATGCAAATGGGATATGGTAGAACACTACAATGCGAATGGTGACGACTTTGATAGTCGCGACAATTACGCGTACCCAGCTGTTGTATTCTGACCGCTCTAGTAGACCCAGAGATGCACCGAAGGCAAGGTCGCCCATAACATCAAAGGCCAGGAAGTTGAACATATCTACCATGTTTGTCTCGAGACCTTGATCGGCGCGTGACTGCACTGCTGCAACCAGTCTGTCGACATGCTTACGTAGCAAAGTCTCTTGTTCCTTTAGTGCTCGAGTAGAAAAGCCTTGGTTGAAAAGTTGGCGTTGTTCGCGATGCTTCTCGTCGTCTAGAACGTCGATGATACCCGGCTCGCCTGACATGGGCGGAGGGTTAGCGAGTGGGTTCTTCGGTAGAGGCTTTCGGGGTGCGGAGTGGCCTGTCCCGTGGATATCTTGATGGAATTAATGAGACTGTACTCAGACGAGAACAAGGTCGCAATTACCCTTCCATGCGTCACTGGACGTGTAGCTTAATTCCCAGGGGCTCAAGCGCACAACTGGACCATATTGTTCGTGAAGGCGGTGCGCATCGAACACCGTGGTACCCCTCCATCTGGAGAGAATGCGGGGTATAGGGGACGCTCGCCACAAGAGTGGACCCGGATACTTTCGAAGTGGGTGAAAGAGGACATTGTACACCAGCCATCCGACGATGGACGCGATCTAGCCAGGCTTAGAACGTCAGTACAATTGCAATGGCCATAATCCAACTTACTGCTAGAGAGACGATACGAAGAAGAAGTAGTATAATTGCCATACTGAGATTCACCGTACGGAGGTATCACAAAGAGCTCCACGAGAAAAGAGAAGAGACCGGATCAACAAAATGATAATCAAAACGCCCATCTGGTTTCATAACTATCGGGTTATCTCAACCCATGACTGACCGCTACTCAGTTGCGATAAGGGATATCACTACCTTCATTCGACATCACGCGACAGCTCCCTCGCACTCGGTGTTTTTCTGGATGCATGGCCAGATGTGCGGTCGTTACTCGGCGTCTCTTCGCCAGCACTGTGTGCAACCCTAGACTTGATCAAGACAAGCGAGGAAAACTGTATCCACCATGAGTTACATTCTAGGACAGTCTCTACTCTCTGTATCGTAGAGGATGTGTAAGTAGGTCCGTTTTGAAGAGTGTTACGAGTAATCCAGGCTTCTGTACGACGATTCGCATATCAGAAGTACATTGTATATAGCCAACATGGAATATCATGGCTTGTGAGAATAACGATCCATCGTCTGATTCAACATCTCGCCTTTTTCTAGAATTCTCTCAAAGAATCCAGGTTCTTTTCTCGGTATGCGCAGCCAATCCAGCCACTTTGCGCCCTCTGTGGCGTTCTTTTGCCCTCAGAGCAAGGCTCCCACAGAGGCGTACCTCGAGCAGTTACAAAGGTACATTGTTGAAACGCCTCTCCTTCAACCTTTCGCAGAGGCCATCACATCATTGAGAGACACGTGGAACACACTCTGCAAGGGCCACGCGGACATTGCCAACCTCAAGTCAGGCGAACGACACGTCGTCAGTCTAGAGCGATGGATGACCAATGGAATAGCTGGACCAGTTTCCAGCTCCATGTCAGGGATTCTGGCGTTGCCATTGTTGGTCGTTATCCAGATTTGCCAATACTTCCAGCTGTTGGAGTTGCACAAGCTCACGCATGAGCAAATGCTGTCAAGTCTGAGGAATGGCGGAGGTGCCCAGGGATATTGCGGAGGCCTCCCTACAGCTTTTGCCATCTCCTGCGCGAAAGACGAAGAAGATGTGGTTCGTCTTGCTACCAAAGCTCTGCGGCTGGCTTTTGCTGTGGGCGCGTTTGGTGAGTTGGGCGACGACGAGTCGATTGAAGGAGCGACGACCATTGCGGTACGATTGAGAGCCTCTCAGCAAGGAGAGGAGCTCGTGGAGGGCATCCCTGGCGTAAGTCACTTTCGATCTTTGTTCCCAGCAAGAATTTCTTATCGCCTTTCCGTTAGCTGCATTTACACGATCGTGACTCGGCTTAGTGGTGGACACAAGCCGAGCGCATCTAGCTTTTGTCTTCTCCGTGCTATAGCCATGTACTGACACACTTTAGTGCTACATCTCCGCAATAACCGACCCAAGAACGATAAGTATCGTTGGCCCGGTAATTGAGCTTATGAAGGTGGCCGACAGAGCTCGTGACCAAGGGTTACTAGTCACAGACATACACATCCGCGGCAAAGTACACAACCCAGAAAATGCGCCTCTAGTTAAAGTGCTCTTTGATCTATGTCAAGAGCATGATGAGATGACGTTGCCTGATGCAAGTCAGCTGCAAGTTCCTGTGCGATCGAACTTGAATGGCAAGCTGCTGGATAACTGTTCGTTGACATATGAGGCAATCAATACGATTCTTGCGTCCCGATGCGAGTGGTATCGGCTCTTGAAAGAGGTGGCGCAAGACCTGGCGGGAAGCGGTACTGATTCCCATACATTCGCGCTGTTTGGGATTGGAGACCCGGTGCCTCTCATGCCATTCCACAATGCCCGTTTGCGGGTGGCGAAAGTGGAAGCTCATACCGCTATTCAGGAAGCCAGGTTGGCTGAATACAAATAGTAAGTTGCCTGGAAGGATGTTGGAGAGAGGCTTATCTCGCTTAAGTTAGCGTCACGCTAACGCATGTCATCAGTCCGGAAGACGCCATCGCCGTCACAGGAGTTTCCTGCCGACTTCCACGAGCAAACGACCTCGAAGAACTATGGCAGCTTCTAGCCGCTGGCACATCGACTTGCGAAGAGATCCGCCATGACAGAGTTCCGATGCACGAGAGCTTTCGGGCGCTCCAGAATGAAAAATGGAAGCCGAAGTGGTTCGGCAACTTCATCGATGGGGCTGATGAGTTCGACTGGGCTTTCTTCCGTTCCAACGCCAAGGAGG
Organism: Alternaria alternata; assembly: GCF_001642055.1. Lineage (NCBI taxonomy): Eukaryota > Fungi > Ascomycota > Dothideomycetes > Pleosporales > Pleosporaceae > Alternaria > Alternaria alternata. The sequence goes on along the minus strand of NW_017306190.1, from coordinate 46,313 downwards.
CAGCCAGCATGGACCCTCAGCAGCGGATCTTATTGGAACTGACGTTCCAGGCTTTGGATTCGGCGGGTTATCTCCGCAGACATGTTCGTGAGAACGGAGACAGGGTCGGCTGCTTCATCGGAGCGAGTTTCATCGAGTACACGGATAACACTGGTGCTCATGCTCCGACTGCATATACAGCGACTGGTACGATTCGCGCATTCCTCTGCGGAAGACTCAGCTATCACTATGGCTGGACTGGGCCCGCGGAAGTTATCGATACCGCTTGCTCTTCTTCTCTTGTCGCTATCAACCGCGCGTGCCAATCGATCTGGTCAGGCGAGTGTCCTATGGCGGTCGCTGGCGGAGTCAACATCATCTCCGGTGTGCATAATTACCTGAACCTGGGAAAGGCTGGCTTTCTCAGTCCGACTGGTCAATGTAAGCCATTCGATCAATCGGCAGATGGGTACTGTCGTGGAGATGGTGCTGGGATGATCGTGCTGAAGCCCTTGAAACAGGCTTTGGCAGATGGCGACCAGGTATTCGGTGTCATTCCGGGATCATCTACGAACCAAGGTGGGTTGTCTGCGTCTTTGACAGTCACTCAACCCTCAGCCCAAGTCAGCCTGTACCAGTCAATTCTCAAGCGTGCCGGCATGAGCCCAAACCATGTGTCATACGTCGAAGCTCATGGGACTGGTACGCAAGCCGGCGACCCTCTTGAGGTCAGCAGCATCAGGGACGTGTTTGGTGGATCAGATCGACCTACTAAGATGTATCTTGGTTCCATCAAAGCAAATACCGGTCACGCAGAATCGGCCGCTGGGGTTGCTGGAGTACTCAAGGTTATTGCTATGTTGCAGAAGAAGGCCATTCCACCCCACGCATTGTTCAACTCCCTGAACCCGAAGATTCCTTCGCTGAGCCAAGACAAGATTGCTATCGCAAAGACTTTGGAAGAATGGGAGGTGCCCTTCAAAGCAGCGTGGGTCAACAACTACGGAGCGGCAGGAAGCAATGCGTCGCTCGTTGTATGTGAAGGGCCTCGGAAGAGCAATGAAGAAGCGTGAGTTTACACATCAATTTTCGCAAGACTAAGACTAATACGTTGGAACAGACAAATACGCCTCCCTGCAGGTACTCGATACCCTATCATATTGTCGGCTCATACAATCGAGAGTCTCAAAGCCTACGCGGAGTCTCTTAGGTCGTATATCAGTCGAGAGAATCCTGACCTTGCTAGTCTTGCTTACACGCTATCTGAGCGACGCAAGCGTCATTCGGTGGCCTGTATCACAACAGCTTCCGAGATTGCAGGCTTGCAAACAGCAATCTCCGCCACGATTCGACCATGCAACATCACGCCCTCATCCAAACCTGTGGTACTTGCTTTCTCTGGTCAAAGCAAGCAGACCGTCGGTCTGTCGAAGACACTGTACAAGTCCATCCCTAGGCTACGCCACTACATCGAGGAGTGTGAGCGCATCCTTGTCACGTTCGGTTGTCCGTCGATTATCCCAGCTATCTTCCAGACTCCAATCATCACCGACCCAGTTCTGTTGCAGACAGGTACCATGGCTGTTCAATACGCAAGCGCTAAATGTTGGATGGATGCCGGCATTCGACCTGCCTGTTTAATTGGACACAGTTTTGGGGAGCTCACGGCATTGGCCGTGTCCGGTGTGCTCTCTATCGAGGATGCTCTTAAGCTTGTTGCTAAGAGAGCGCAGCTCATGGCAACTAAATGGGGACCGGAAAGAGGCACTATGCTTGCGATTTTTGCACCAATCGCTGTTGTTACGCGCATAGTTAAAGCTGTTGGCAGCAACAACCTAGAAATTGCTTGTTTCAATGCTGCCAACAGTCAGGTTGTAGTTGGCACCCAGGCTGCAGTGGCTGATACGGAGAACTTGCTGGCTACCGACCCTTCTTTCAAGGGTGTCAAGAGTCAAAGGGTTGACGTTACCCATGGGTTCCATTCTGCCTTCACCGAGCCGATCCGCAGCGACCTGGCTCAATCTTTGAAATCACTAACTTTCAAAGAAGCTTTCATTCCTATCGAGCCATGTACACAAGCACATACTAGTTCGATCACTGCTGAGCATGTTGTATCGCACGTCCGACAACCCGTCTACTTTGTAGACGCTGTTCAGCGGATAGAGAAGCGACTAGGGGGTTGCATCTGGCTCGAAGCAGGGTTTGATTCGTCTATCATTCCCATGGTCAAGCGTGCGAGTGCCAAGTCAGAAATCCATTCGTTCTACAGCATCAAGACGGCTAGTGCTGTTCATCCTACCGAGGTTCTTTCTCAAAGCACTGCTGAACTGTGGAAAGAAGGAATCGACGTCACACCGTGGGCTTTCCTCTCTCCATCCGATGCTGGGGTAGAGCCAATCTGGTTGCCCCCTTACCAGTTCCAGAGATCTAAAGCATGGCTAGGTGAGTTGCAACTGTACAAAATTTTTGTGAAATGTCTACTGACTTGGTACCTTCACCGCTACAGAGAACATTGATAGAGCTACTGAACTCCAACAAAGTATAGCCACTCTCGTTTCGCAAAAGCCAGAGGCTGCTTCCATCCCTATCTCCACTCGATTGGTGTGTCATGTTGGGTCAAATGGCAGTACGGAAAAGTTCGCCATCAACAATTCGGCCAGTCGTTTCCGCGAAGTCATCAGCGGACATGCTGTTCGAGGGCGGCCGCTTTGTCCTGCTTCAATGTATATGGAGTGCGCAGCCATGTCAGCACGACTGCTTGGAGTCGAGCTCAACTCCAAGTCGCTGGCGTTCGAGGATCTGTCATTTGAATCGCCTTTGGGCGTCAACCTAGACCGCGATGTCAGCCTGAGCCTTGATGAAACTACTAGGCACAGCTGGAAGTTTACGCTTTCGAGTTCTCCCGGCTCTGCAAGTCATTCGACACGGGCAACTGTCCATGGCAGAGGTCAAATGCTTTTGATCGAGAACCCTCGGTTTTCCACATACAAGCGACTCATAGCCGACCGCCTTGACTCTATTCGATCCAGTCCAAGTGCAGAGAAGCTCAACGGTGGACGAGCATACAAGCTTTTCTCAAAGGTTGTCGATTACGCCGACTTCTTTCATGGGATCGAAAGCATCGTCATAGACAAGAATGAGGCACTGGCGGAGATCCGGATGCCTGGCAGCCATGTTGGAGGCGACGAAAGTTCTGTGACGAAGCACTGTGACACAGTTTCCATCGACGCGTTCATTCAGGTATCTGGTTTGCTCATCAACAGCAGCAAGGCTTGTCCTCCTGGCCAAGTATTTGTGGCTTCGGGTCTCGAAAACATTACCATGTCGAGACATTGCGACTTTGACGTCCACAAGGAATGGAGCGTCTACGCCATTTTCACCCTCATCGATGATGTGCACGCGACCGGTGACGTCTTTGTTCTAACAAAAGCTGGCGAGGTAGCCATGACAGCTATTGGCGCCAAATTCCATCGTCTGGAGATCTCTAAGCTTGAGCGAACTCTGGATTCAGCTAATGGATCGAGGGCTAGTTCGAAAGAGGCTCCACGTCCGTCTCTCTCCATCCCCATACCTTCCTTCCAGAACTCTAGGCCTACCGTAGTCCAGAAGCCTACATCGCTAGCACCTGACAGCGATTCTGGATTCTCCAGTGCATCGTCGGTCGCTGAAGAAGATTCGGATGACAGGGAGGCTCCATTGAAGACAATGATCTCAACGTATACTGGTGCACCGGCAGACTTTATTGCCTCGAATACATGCATTGGTGATCTCGGTATCGACTCACTAGCAGCGGTAGAGCTCTCCGATGAGATCAGTGAACGCTTCGGAAAACTTGTCTCACCTGGTGAGCTTTTGACGATGAGCTTTGGGGCATTAAGCCAGATAATATTCCCTGGCGCCACTAAGACCAATCAAAAGCGCGCTACGCCATCCGCGAAGCAGGCCGCGACCGCTCCGTTACCAGTATCTGAGGTGCTCGAACTAAAATCGAAGACCGATCCAAGTTTTGACCAGAGTCTTGTGGAATCTTCTGGTGATCTACGACGTACAAAGTTGTTCGAACTCATTTCAGAGCTATGTGGTGCAGATGTCAGCCAGATCTACGAACACCAACTTCTCCAGGATCTCGGTTTTGACTCCCTCTCTACAACGGAACTCGGATCTAGTATATCCGATGAGTTCGATGTCGAACTCAACGGCGTTGATACTCTCCTTGATGTTTCTGTGAAAGAGCTCATGCAGCTAGTTGGGATATCTTCATCAAAGCCGGGCTCCTCATTCTTGGCACCGCCAACCTCACGAACACCCGCTATCTCTACAAGCGGTCTTGACCAGTCCGCGGGCATCACGGAGCCATTTCAATCTCTCTTGGAAGCAGAGTCCTCACTCCAGAAATATGCGACGTCTTGCCGGTTCACAGAGTATCTTGCCAAGGTCGCTGCTCGTCAAGATGAGCTACTGCTTGCCTATCTCGTTGAAGGGTTCCGGAAACTAGGCATCGATCTCAAGACTATCGAAATAGGAGAGAAGTTACCTCCTTTCACTTATCAATCTAAGCACAACAAGGTGGTCCAAAGGTACTACGAGATTCTCGAGAAGCACAGCATTATCAAGAAGAAGAATTCCGTTTACGTCCGATCAACTGGCCCATGCACGTTTGCGCCTTCCGCCCAGCTTCTGCAACAGCTCATCGTCGATTTCCCGCAATACAGCTGCGAGGCTGAGCTCATGGCTCTCACTGGCCCAAAGATTGCAGAGTGTTTGACAGGAACGGAAGACCCTGTCAAACTTCTCTTCGGCACCAGCAAGTCCCAAGAGATCGTTGGCAACTTCTACACCAAAGCTCCTATGTTCGCCACACTGACCGAAGTGCTTGTCGACTTTATGGTTCGCATGGTCCAGAAAGCCAACGGCCCAGTTCGCATTCTCGAAGTGGGTGCCGGCATGGGTGGCACCACGACGCGTCTTGGTGAAGCACTTACCGCAATCGATCATCCCATCGAGTACTTCTTCACGGACATATCCTCAACACTTGTTCGGAACGCATCTAAGAAGTTCAAGTACCCATGGATGAAGTTCAAAACACTCAATTTGGAACTAGACCCTCCCACTGATATGCTCGGGAAATTCGACGTTGTTATCAGCACCAATTGCGTTCACGCGACAGCCAATAGGACTGATACATGCCAACGCATCAAGGAGATGCTGAACTCGAACGGTTTATTGGTGCTCAGCGAAATTACGACGATATTCGACTGGCATGAGGCCGTCTTTGGTTTGCTAGATGGCTGGTGGTTGGCGAACGACGCCACACATGCTATTCAGCCTCCAGCAGTCTGGATGGAGTTTATGCATCAAGCTGGATTTCCTAGTGCCACTTTTTCCCAGAGCACTCTACCTGATTGCAATCTTCAACGACTACTGGTAGCTTCTTCCCAGCAATATCCAGAGCCGCCTCGTTCAATAGAGTCGCCAGTGACTGGTGTCGAGACCGTTGTTTATAAATCCATCGATGGGGTTGAGATCGAAGCGGACGTCTACTTGCCGAACATTCCGTCTACCAGCTCAATGCCTGTAGGTAAATGAGCCTTCATATGTGCTCCTGATCTTCACTAAACATCGTCCAGCATTAATGATTCACGGAGGTGGCCACATGACACTGTCGCGGAAAGCGGTCAGACCAGCACAGACGAAGTTCTTGCTTTCGCACAACATTCTTCCTATCAGTGTGGACTATCGTTTGGTACCAGAGGTCAACGTCATTGAAGGACCATTTTCCGACGTTCGAGATGCGTATGCTTGGATCCAGACGAAGCTCTCTGCGGTCACGGCCAAATACGGCATATCTATTGATACAACTCGCGTCGTCTCGATTGGATGGTCCACTGGAGCCCACCTCGCTATGAGCCTTGCCTGGACTACCAAAGAGCTAAATCTACCACCCCCTTCTGCGATATTGGGTTTCTATGGACCGACCGATTTTGAGTCTGGTTCTCTAGAGAAACATCATAGTGAAAAGCATTACGGGCAGTTCCCCGCCCGTCGAATGCGATTGGAAAAGATCATGCAGTCTCTGCCACAGACGCCCATCACAAATTACGGAACGATGATGGATAGTAGTCAATTAGGCTGGATCAAGCCAGGCGATCCACGCTCGGAGTTGATCTTTGCCGTTCTTAAAGAAGGTATCGGATTAAACGTCCTGCTTCATGGGCTATCTCACGAAGCTTTGGCCTCGAAAACCGATCCAGCGCTTGTCGAAACAATTAGTCCCATGGCTCATGTGAGGAAAGGCTCTTACGATGTCCCTACATTCGTGATTCATGGTACAGAAGACGAGATTGTTCCGTTCAAGACATCTGAATTGTTCATTAAGGAGCTGGAGAAGTCTGGGGTAGAATGCGGCTTTCTGCCAATCTCAGGGGTGAAACACATCCATGATTTGCATTTGAAACCAGGGAGCAAGGAGTGGAGAGATCAAGTGGAGCCGGGTTACCGGTTTCTCTTTGAGATTCTCGAGGTGTCTGTGTGAGCAAAACACACTTTTGGGCATAGCCATGGTAGTAGTCAAAATCGATCGATACTCATCTTAGTCGATGCAGCTTGTCATCTTAGTTGCACAGGGTGTTCTCATCTCTCAAGAGCAGTAATGGTGTGAATCACATGACTCTTAGTGTAAATTTTATAACGAACACTTTTCTGCATGCCATCCTTCCCATCAATGAGGTGAACAGCTCAGTGGGAGTCACAGTGTATCGTCGACAGTACACCGAAATAGAAAGCACCGTTAAAGGCCGGCATTATCACAAATTCATCTCTTATCGTCGTACACCGCTTCTGAAAAGCATGCTCGTCAACTAGATGAAGTACCGTATCTATTACGGACCGAAAATCGAATTGGGCCGAGAACTCCGGCGAGCGGCCAAATAATGATTCAAGCTACTACTGGTGTCCGGTGACACACGGTGCGGGGCAGAATAGGCCAAGTGTATGTAGCTAGTATGATATAATAGATGTTCAAGGTAGTTGGTAACAGTAGACGTATTATCTTCCCGATCGCATTCAATTCCCACCACCAATATCGTCATCACCAAGCACGAATACAAGTCATCACTGCGACGATGGGTGACATATCCCAAGACGAAAAGAGAATAATCACTCAGGAGGAAGAAGACCAAATATGGTCTTGGAATGCTTCACTACCACCAAAACCTCACCTTCCGATCACCCAAGTGTTCTCCGCACAAGTGAATCGCTCTCCTGATGCACCCGCCGTCGACGCCCCAGACGGTACGCTAACATATACGCAACTTGACGACTACTCAACGCGTCTAGCCCGACATCTACGCATCACGCTCGATGATATCACGGCCGATAAAATCGTTCCAATTTGTTTCGACAAGTCCATCTGGCTGGTCGTCTGCATGATGGCTGTGTCGAAAGCGGGCATGGCGTATACGACCCTTGATCCTGGCAATCCAACGGAGCGACTACATGCGTGTCTAGCTACGATCAGTCCTCGAGTGATGTTGGTGGAGGGAAAGTTCAAAGACAGATTTCCTGGAGAGGGTGAGATGAAGCTGGTGGCGACTGTGTCGGAGATATGCAGTAGTAGCTCTGACGTCGGAACGAACGACAAATCTGATCTGCCTATTGGCCAACCCGACGATCTTGCCTACGTATGCTTCACATCTGGGTCCACGGGCTTGCCCAAGGTAGTCCAACACACGCAAAGCAGTGCGGTTTCAAATGTGGTCCATGGTCATGGTTATGCTGCCAACAGCCGCGTTCTTAACTTTGCCTCCCAAGCTTTCGCTGCCAGCGTTGTCACTACATTGAAGACGCTGTGTAATGGTGGTTTACTGGTCCTTCCGCCAGAGCGAGAGCGCATGGGCGGTATAGCAAACTTTATCACCAGAAAAGAAATCACGCGGACATTTCTTACGCCCACGCTGCTGAACCTATTAAATCCGGATGAGGTGTCTTGTCTACAGTTTCTGACTGTGGGTGGTGAGCCTGTTACTCAGCGTCTCATCGATATCTGGGCACCGCGGCTATCGCTTGTGGAGGCCATTGGCATGACAGAAGGTGTGGGTATCGCCAATGCCATCGACATCAGCGGAAAGAAATGTAGAGCGCGGCAGTTCATGACGGGCTGTGCCTGGATCGTGGATCAAGACGATGCGAACATCTTGGCGCCAATTGGAGAAACCGGAGAGCTACTTTTCGAAGGACCAGCGTTGTGTCAGGGGTATCGAAACGATCCGGAAGCTAATGCAAAGGCATTTATCGTAGGGCCACCAACTTGGGCACAAAAGAGGGGAGAAGAGCGACCACGTACCTTATTCCGAACTGGAGATTTGGCAAAGTATGTGGAGGATGGTGTTGTCCAGATCGTGGGGAGGAAAGATACGCGTGTCAAGCTACACGGGCAGCGTTTCGAGCTAGGAGAGGTGGAAAAGTCCATGCTCGATTGTCTGCCGCCGGGGGTAACAGTTGCAGCGGAGGTTGTGGAACCCAAGAACGGTACCGGGCCTATGCTTGTTGCATTCGTCCACGGCTTGTCCACGGACTTTTCCCACAAGGTTAAGCAGCTGAGAGAGAGGCTGGCGACTATACTTCCGGATCACATGGTACCTCGCGGATTCGTGGAGCTCAAAGAACGACCACTGAACCCATCCGGAAAACTGGATCGGAAGCTTTTGCGCAAACAAGCTGCTGACATGCAGCTGATTGAACTGGTAAAGCACACTGGTTCTGTAGATAAGGCCTCCCCGGTAACTTTGCAAGAGAAGGCGATGCAAGGTTTGTGGAGTACCGTGTTAGGTCTTCCCACGGAGTACATCGGATTGCAAGATGACTTCTTTCATCTCGGTGGGGATTCTTTGCACTGTATCAAGTTGATCGCGGAAGCACGAACGCAGCATATTTGTGTTTCCATCGAAGACATTCTCGAGCACCGGACTCTCCAGACTATGAGCAAAGCGGCCAGCTTCGGGGTACTCGACCAGTCGACCAAGCGAGAAAGCGAAGAATTGACATACACAATAAGTGATATTGCCCCGAGTATTTCACAAGAAGATGTCGAGAACATTGCTCTAGCAACAGATTGGCAAGCTTGGTGCATCGGACAAGGTCTGCTCAAGTCTCATGGCTGGCATGACTACATGATCTTCAAGTTTCCTACAGCACTTGATGTTGAGAAGCTGCGGTACGCTTGCCGACAGCTCATAGAGCGGCACGCGCTCTTACGAACAGTCTTTGTCGCACAGTCAAGGAAGACCTTTCAGGTTATCCTGAAGCCAAAAGCTTACCCATTCCACTTCGCCATTATCAAGGCTAGCGACGGTCAGAACATGGATGAGATTGTCAAGAACACTATTGAGAATGACATAAAGCGACATACTCAACTCGGTGATCCTTTGGTAGCTTTTACTTTGGTACAAAATCCCGCGGAAAACACAAATCAACTCGTCCTCCGAATCTCTCATGCTCAGTACGATGCACTAAGTCTTGACAAGTTATGGCGATCATTAGAAGCGTTGTATCTTGACAAGACACTGGATGTCATTCCCTTCACCCGTTTCTGCGCGGAAGCTTCTCTAGCAACAAGTAAGGATTCCGAATCCTTCTGGAAAGCGGCTCTGGCCAATAGCACGATGAGCGAAATTCGTCCTCAAGCCTGTCCCAGCATCGATTATCCCATCAACAGCGCCGTCAAAGCAATAATTCCACTGGTGGACCTGAAGACGTCCGGTCACACGAGCGCAACCGCCGTTCTTGCCTCCTGGTCGATCGTATTGTCGAAACTCGCAAATAAAGACTCTGTTGTATTTGGATACATAACCTCTGGAAGACATCTGCCCATGCCTGGTGTCTCCGATATTCTCGGGCCATGTATGAACATTCTGCCTTTACGTACCGATATTGTGTCAACTGCGTCGACCTCTTCGCTCCTCAGCTCGGTTCAGGCCGATTACCTCAAGTCACTTCAGCATGGCCATCTTGGGCATTACCGAATCATCGAGAATTGTACCAACTGGCCTCGGTGGACGCGCTTCTCTACAGTGGTCAACCATCTTAGCTTCGAGCTCGTCAAGCCGCCGTTCTCCAGGATTGCTGACTGCGAGTTTAGCGTGTATGAACCCGAGCATGACAAAGCCGAGCTTTGGCTGCAAACGTTCGCTCGCGATGACAAGCTAGAAGTTGAGTTAAGATATTCCACAAAGGCTTTCTCAGAAGATTGGGTGAAGACGGTGTTGGATAGTTTCATCAAGGTATACCAACAGCTACCTGATGCTTTGGAGCGGCCACTGTCCGAAGCTCTTCCTCAGGTGAATATGGTTGCGCCAGGTGAGGGTTCTACCAGCCGTGAAGAATTGGTAAAAGACTGCTCGATACCTGCAACAGAATATCCCAAAGCTTTGGAGGAGCTAGTGCTATCTGCTTGGGAGTCAGTATTGGGATCCGACTTCAGGTTACATCCTGGATTCACAGACAAGACCCCCTTCTATGAAATCTGGGGTAACAGTGTAGCCACTGCCGCATTCGCTTCCGAATACTCAAAGAACGGAATCCACATGAGTAATGAGGAGATACTGGGCTGCCCTTCTATTGCCGATACCATAGCGCATCTATCAGCGCGTATGGACAGGGATACTGGTAAAACTAGCTAGCGTAATGACATAGTGGATGGCTTGGTCTACTCGTGCTTCTCGTACCATCGAGTCTATATTCATTGCTCACCAATTGACTATGATTTATGGAGCAGCTGGAGTGTCCACGTTGAGAGGGAAAGTCAAACGAGTCATTTCGGAGTGTTTCGATGAGACAGATTCGCACTCAGCTTCCGCTTTGTGGCTGTACCAATGTGTACATCGCTAGAGACGATTGAGGTAGGCTTACATACAATATATCTTTTCTACGTGATTGCTCCCAGTGCCTCGGGTTGAGAAAGCCCAACCCAAAGCGGGTTGATGAGCACCTATCCGTACCTCCTACGAACTTCTCCTGCCATACGGTTCGAATGGAAAAATCGCCGCAATCAGCGCCATAAAGATATACAACGCCGCACAAATGTATATCGGAACGGCAGTTCCAGTCTGACCTCCCACGTTAGCGACAAAACCCACAAGACCCTCGTACCAAGCATCTAATAGAAGAAAGAGAAAGGTTAACAAGGAAAAAAAGTGAGAGAAGACTTACATCAGCAACCGTTGCAATAACCGCACTCAAGATCCCCATGACACGATTCCACCCAATCGCAATCCCATTGCCAGTACCCCTGTGCGCGCTCGGTAGCACCTCCGGCGTATACGCATACAGCGTTCCGTAATAAATGTTCAAACAAAAGTTAATGATACAAGTAAACGCCACATTCTGCACCGCAGTGCGGACCTGCGTATACGCAAAGAAGAAAGCCATAGTAACCAACGCGCCAATGACCATTGTATATTTCCGACCAAGACGCGTATGGCACATGTAACCAGCTAGCACGGGACCCCAGATACCGCTGAAATTGACGAGCGTGTAGTTGCGCCAGGTAATAGAGGGCGAGGGCTCACCAAAAGCGGCGCCGCGGGAGCGAAGGTAAGCGGGGAGAAAGACGTTGTACAGCGGGTAAGCGAGACCAATCAGTGTCCAGGAAAGCCAGATTAGAGACGTTGAGATACCGATTCTTCGCGTCGAGTAAAGACCGCGTAGGTGCATGGCGATTTCTCCAAAACCCCATTTACTCTTGTTCCCCCGTGTTGCGATGCGATCTACCGTGCCGCAGTCTTGCATCTGGGCGAGTGTGAGACTGCAGGGGCGGTTGTACTTTGTTGCGATGAAGTGGAGAGTCTCGACGCATTCTGCGTCTTTTCCTTCGCTGACGAGGAACTTGGGCGTCTCTTTCAGTCGGATGACGGTTATGCGGAGGATGGACATGACGAAGACTAAAGAGCCAGAAGCGTACCAGACGTAGCGCCAGCCTTGGTTGTTGGACTTTGTACAAGGTTCGGCCGTTGGGTCAATGGATGGATCTGCGCAGCTGAAGTTTGGGAGGAAAGCCCAAGCGAAGAAACCGGCGATGAGTTGGCCGATGCCTGTGTGGGCTTGTTAGTATCCAGTATGCTTGATGACCTTGTTGCTGCACTCTGATCGACCGAAAGTAAGGTGTTACATACCCCACCAAGCCGCCATGAGTGTGAGCATCCACTGCCTATAACTAGGCAGATACTCTAGAAAGACGGCAGTGTCAAGAACCAGGTTACCCCCAGCCCCAAAAGAACTCAAGCATACAAACAGGCCCAAAACCTCCCAATTCGGACTTGCACCAGCCACTGCAAAGATGCACGTACGAAATTAGTTCATATCTCACAAACATGTTGTACAATCGGAACGTACCAATCGCAAAGATGGAGCAGATCAGCAGACTGACGTTAAAGGCCGTCTTCCGCCCGATAATATCGGCAGATAGGCCCCAGAATAGAGCGCCCGTGAGCATACCAACGTACGCAGCGATGGTCAACCCGTTTTGGTAGGAAGGATTGAACTCGAGGGTCGCCTGGGCCGCGATGACGGATTGTATAAGTAGGATGAGCGAATCGACAGCGTAGCCGAAACCATTCAAGACGAAGAGCTAAATGAGATTAGATAACGTCCAAGTGCTCGTGGAAACGCAAGTAATACCTTCCATTGATACGTCGTAAACCCAATCTGCAAACACCCAACCAATCAGTACACACAACTAGACTCTCTTCCTAAAATCAAAGCTCACCTCGTCGATAGCATTATTAACCAAATGCATCTTTGCATTTAGCACCGGATCCGTATGCTCGAGCTGTAAAATATCGTCTTTACCCAAACTCCTCGTCTCGCCGTATGCATCTTGCTGTTCGACATCGTGATCCTGCTCCCGTCCCTGCTCCTGCACCACCTTCTTATCATCTCCAATCTTAGCCGTATCGTCCATCTTTCGCAACGGGCTCACGGGCGACGCGAACGCGACACACCACCAAGAGTACCTTGTGTTCAAAATACTCTTATCCAAACGTCAAAAAAGTTCGCACGCGACATTCAGCAAGCCACCGCAAAAACAGCCAAGGAAAAAAGCAAATTGGAATGATGCGGCGTACTAAACAGAAGGGTGGGGCAGGAGGAGGAGGAGGAGGAGGAGGAGGAGGAGGAGGAGCACAGGGCCCAGGGAACGCAGAGGGGTTAGGTAGACTTAAACATCTACAGCGTCGACATGGCGCCGATATCTAGCCATCTCACCGGCCGGCACATGCAGCAATATAGCGTAAGGACAAGAACATTTCCTCTCCCTCCGCTCTTCTTACCCAATGCAACGTCCGATCCCACCACGTTTTCTTCGCTTGGGCCGAACGCAGCGATCAACGCGACAAATCAAGGAAGCCGGTTGCTAAGCTCATGGCTGGACTGTGATTGGCTGACATGGTAAGCGGGCTGGTCGTGACAGGGGATAATCTCTTGGAATCTCTTGGGGGGTTGCGTTGCTAGCGATACCGATACCACTGTGGGAAGGTGTTTGCAACGTACACGGCTTGTATAATCGGATGTCGGGTGTGTGTGGGTGTATGTGGAGATGCGCGCGCGAGGTGATTGAATACGGAGATCGGCTACATGCGACAGAGGTGCCGACGTCAGAGAGGTTGATTGGGAGAATAAAAATGTAGACGAAGAATGCAAACGCCGCCAAGGGAGGGTGACTCTACTTGAATTTACCTGCATTGGTTGTGACCTATCTTTTGAACCATGAATCGCACGTATCATCGTGCAGTGAAAGCTCTGGTAAGTGGATGATAAACGCACCATGCTAGTATATGATCAGGCAGAAGAAAAGCCCTGTACATGATATCGCCGTGGATGAAACCCTAATATCCTAAACGCCATGCTTAAAAGAAGGTATACGCAACCATCAAATCGGAGGAACAGTTGAACAATATGAAAAGCCTACTGCTGGCCTGGCGTCTGCGTGGGGGTATCTTCTTCGGTGCTGGCAATTGCACTGTCGCCCTCCGCCATCATTGTAATTGGTGTTGGCGCAATCCGTCGTCTCTTGCTCTCTCGCGCATCTACGTCCGGTTCTGGTACCGCGTGCAACTCTCGCTTCTTCGAGGTTGAAGATACATCGTCACGATCAGACTCGCTCATTTCGCTTTCTCTTCGTCCGACCTGGCCGATGTTGGGTATGCCACCGACTGAGCTGCTTGCACTGTGAGTCGCGCCTTGTCCGTGAGCTGGTGTAAGGGGTGGCGTCCACATTGGTACAGGCCCAGAATTGGCGGCAGCTATACTAGGGACAGACGACATAGCTGGGGTTGGGGCGTTCATGTTGCTCTGGTCACCTGCACCTGGAGCAAAGGACGAAGCAGTAGCAATGCTGGAAACAGAGTTGCTCCTTGTGGGGCTGCCGGGTCTTGCGGGAACGAAGGAGCTCGGAGAGGCTGGGAAGCCTGCAGATGGTTGCCTCTGCATAGGTGGCGCAGTTGCCGTTGCAGTAGCTGACATGCTTCCAGTCGTTGGTGTGGGGGTTGGAGTAGAGTTGTTCGATGCGTGGCCCCCTGTGGTATTGATCGCAGCAGGTGTCTGCTGTGGTCGACTATGGACAGCTAGCGGTCCAGTGTACTTCTCTCCAAGTTCGCCAGGAGCAAATGTGACCGATGAACAAAAGCCATCGGAAGAGGTCATCAGCAGCATTGAGCCATCATTGGACCTGTGAACATGTCAGTCGCGTCACAGGCTAATGTTCTTCTCAATCACTTACCAAGTAATATCAGTAAAAGTAGCAAAGTGCAGATTACTGACAATGCACAGTGGCTTTTGTTGTTGCGTATCATAAATGTGAATAGCATCTTGTGTCGCAACGGCATAAATCATTCGATATGGGAGAGTGAAAGCTGACGGGGGCCCGGCTGGCACCCCAGATTGGGAAGAAGCTTCGCCATCGGTGGGCTTTGGTGACGGCGCTGAGAGGCTTGGGGAAGGGGAAGGTGCACTTGTAATGGGCGGAGGATCCATGGATGAATGAGACGTAGGAGGCTTTGAAGGCATGACTGGCTCGGGTAAGGAAGGAATCTCGTCGTCCATGTTTGAAGTATCGATGGTGATCTGCCTCGTAGGTGGAACAGTCTGGCGTAGGGTATAGTACACCGGTGAGCAACGAACAGCAACCGATGGCTTCCTGTGACCCGGAAGATATGCAACCGGAGGCTTGTTCAGCCCTGCACGCGTATATATGTACACTGTATTTGTGATGTCTTCGGCTGGTTTCGCTTCGCCAATTGACGGGTGTATCGCTTTGTATTGGCCTGCGGGCGTGAACAGCAAGCTGCCATCGGGGGCGAATGTAAGGCGTCGGAAGAACGAGGTCAAAGTTTCGTTGAAGTAGATGGGTGCATTGCGAACCCCAATCGTGCCGATACTGCTGATACTGGGAGAGTTCGGCATGACCGCTGGTAGTGGCATCGAGGGAGCGGGCGAGGCGGAGCGGCGCATCGATGGAGAGGAGCCGAACGATGAACGACGACTGTGTGAAGTTGGCGGCGGATGCATGGTTGGGAGAGCCAGTGATTGCGGTGTGCCAGGCATTGATGGCACCGGCGAGCCGATGGCCATTGAGTCGGCAACGAAGGACGCTCGGCCGCCGAAGTCTGGAGGTGCAGGACTATTCGAGGACACACGTCGCGCGGGTAGGTCCATCTTGGTGACCTTGCTATGCTGGGCCAACGAGAATTGACCGTCCTTGTTCTTCAGTGTGTAGATGTGCACGGATCGATCGGACGACTGGGTTGCGATGTATTCGTTCATGGGATCCCATGCCACGCCTTGAACGTAGTGGTTGTGCTCGGCGATCTGGCGTACAATGCTTCCTAGAGATTATTGAGCAACTATCGGACAGGTGGTACCAGAGCAGATGTCGTACCAGTTTGAGCGTTGTATATGCGGGCAATGTTGTCCATACTTCCTGTGATGAAGAAGACGCCGTCTGGAGACCAGGCAAGGTCGTAAATCTCAGACCCTATAGACCTGCACATGGCCTTGACCCGCCATGTCTCCTTGTCTTCGAGACCCTCTTCGAAGTTGTGCGTGGTCTGGTTCTCAGCTGGAACCCACAACAGGACGTTGCCATCGTCGCCGGCGCTCGCGAGCATTTCGCCTATAAGAGATTAGTTGCTGTTCTTGTTTGCATATGCAGAAGCGAAGTACCTCGTGGACACCATCGTACCACATTCACGGCCTGTGTGTGCTTTACGAGGGTTGACAGATAGGTGACCCTGCGCTCTTCACCATGTGTCTCGACATTCCAAAGCTGTTATATATATTAGCGCAAGTCCAAGTCGTTGATATGTGCATGCCGACGCACCCGGACATTGTTGTCTCCGCCAGCTGTTGCCAGACGTCCCTTGCCGTGCGGCTCAAAGTGAGCTGAGTATATGGGAGCGTTCTCGTTGTGCCAGGACACCAAAAGCGGAGCAGCCTTCATTTTCGGCGAGGCTACGGCTCATGGGCCCTTTCAAGAATCGAGGTTCTGAGTCGGCAGTCGTATGGAAGCGTGTGCGTGGAGGTATGCGTAAAGTGCTGGTTTGTTGGTGTAAGACTATGATTGCGTCGCTGCAGAGAGGGTGCCGTGGGTGCTGATTGCAGAAGATGGTTTGTGAGTGTTCACGAGAGGATGGCAGCGGATATGGTTTCGGGTCTGGGGTGCAATGTTTTCTTTGGGAGCGTGCAGATCTCTCGAGATAGTCTTTGAGGTAATTGATGCGTCTTGGGGGTGGTTAGCACCTCTCTGGGCGGCCTGCACACGAGCCCAGTAGCGCGCGAACTCCGCGTCGCCTGCTAGCTCGATCAGGAAAGCTTATTGGTTTTAGTTTCACGGTCGGATGCACCGGGCACGACGCCCTCTTTATAAAGCGGGTGTATCTTGCAGCAGGGACGCGTCTTGAGGCGTTAATTCCTGTGCGCAGCTTTGTTGCTGTTGGACGAGCACTCTACCTGTTCATGTAGCCGCCGCGAAGCAAGATTGTTGACATCCCTCCCCTTCATCACCCCGGTGACAGCAGCGGGCTAAAAGATGAGACACAAGCGAGATATGGGCCTCTTCCAGCGCCACTTATGCATCCAACAACGAGCTACGTTTCTTATCATTTATGCGGCACGAACTACTGACCCATTGTTTTCGTCCCCATGTCATCCAGGACACTATGCACGGGCCTAGACTTGAAGATCGCGATCCTGAGAAGAAGAGGCCAATACATCCATCCACACTATCCTAATACGAAGCATCACTTGATACACCGGTCCACTCACTGCGTCTTGATTTGCAACAAAAGCAGGTTATATGCCAGATACCCCCAATGCCCTGGCCACCGTTGCCGAACAAAAGCATACAGTAGAATTTTCCGTTTCGCCAACTTCCAGCTGCATCTGCATTTACCATGTCAGACCATGGACCCACCCGCCTTGAAACCGAGCTCGAGCTGTTAGAGGCCATGTATCCCAATCAGACGCACTATGGTCCCAAGTCACGGGAGTTAAAGTTCTCACACGACAACCATGCATCGCTCCTTCTTCGGTTACCGGAGTCGTATCCGGAATTAGGATTGCCGGACATCATCTCTGCGACTGACGCAGCAAAGAACGACTTGCGGACACGTGTAAAAGTAGCGGTCAAGGATGTTGGGTTAGCCGAAGGAGAGGAAGTACTTGATGCCATCGTCGCTGCCTTCCAGCAGGTCGTTGAATTCGCTCCTGCCACATCTGATGCAAGTAGCGACACAATGGCAGGAGCCGACATCACCCCCAAAACCGTCATTGTATGGCTGCATCACCTTCTAAACACCAACAAACGCAAACTTGCACTCTTGCCACCACCGTCGACGCCGCCCGTGTCTGGAATCACCAAGCCTGGTTATCCCGGCGTTCTCGTCTACTCCGGTCCATCGGCAGCTGTCACAGAGCATGTCAACACGCTGAAAGCGCAAAATTGGCAAGCGTTTCAGGTGCGCTATGAGGAAGAAGAGCTCTGGCACTTTGCACATGGCACAGGCGTCAAAGAGATGGAGAGCATGAGTGAGGTCGTCAAGGGTGTCGAACTAGAAGGCTCGATTGGCAAGACGCAGAAAGAAGAGCTTCTCAAGGCTATTGGCATAAAGTGAAAAGTGCAGTCAGTGGTGGCGGAAAGCATTTCGAGTGGACATCCCTTTACACCTCGCTACACGACCGAGTGGACGTTCTTAAACAGCGTTTCCTTAGTAATCACCTAATCACACTGCACTCGATATCGGGTCCCAGTCATGTCGCAGCCAGTCCCCGCTGTTGTCATCATCAGATAGAGGGCCGCGTGATCTAGATTCCATGGGCTGTGTTCGCTAAGCCAAGCCACCATGCAGCATCAGGATCCAACTTCTGCCTCAGCCTGACGACTTCAACTCTATCTTACGACCCAGAGCTAACGATACGCATGCGAAACAGAACACTCTCAACACCGTCCTTTCATCATCGCACCACGATCGATCGCTATGCAGTCCGAAGGCGGCCAAGTCATCGCTCCAGGACACCTTGAGGCTCCGACGCCACCTGCAGACGTGGCCAAACGATGTCCGAATTGCAATAGCGACATCTCTGTAGAAGACCTGGATTTAGAGTCGGTAGCCGAATACTTCGGCCAGAAAGAAGTCGACCGGCCCTGGGAAGAAAGCGCCGAAGGCGGCTGCATGTTTTGCCGCCTCATAACGGCCGTCAAGGAAGATGCGATGCAACAATACGGATTCGTGTGGTTGACTGTGAAACTTAAACTGAACCTAGATGGCCAGTACCTCTTACGTTTGACCAATTCCTTTATGACGGGGTTGCCGCATACTCTCAATCCCGCATTGTGGGCAACGAACACCGTCTTTCTGAAAGGTAAAGCTAGTTCTGTTAATAGATATGTCTCCAGATACCAACATCACAGATTCCGATCTCCCCATCCGCCTGGAAAAGTATAAGCCAGTCCCTCAACGAGCTGTTGATCCTGCGTGCTTGAGTTTGGCACAACGATGGTTGTCAACCTGCCAGAATGGCCATCAGCTGTGTGATGGGAAATTTGATACGACTGGTCCCTCTCGGCTGATCGACCTTCGGGGTGATGTTATTAAGCTTGCGCTGGCGTCAGAAGACTCGACCCAGGGCTCCTATGTTGCGCTCAGCCATTGCTGGGGCGATGCGCAACCACTCCGAACCACCTTAGAAACTCTGGCTAGCTTTCAAGACAAGATTCCTGCCCACGAACTACCGTCGACATTCTCGGATGCCATTTATGTTACGCGAGCGCTTGGATTTACGCATATCTGGATCGATAGCCTGTGCATCGTCCAGGACGACGAGCTAGATTGGGAGCACCAATCAAGTATAATGGCAAGTATATACAGCAATGCTGACTTGGTTCTGGCTGTTGCTGCAGCGAAATCCGCGAATGAAGGGTTTCTGCGAAAAGAGAGGCCATCTTGTGAAGGAACAGTCAGCCTGGATATAAGAGGAAGCGCAACTTCATTTGTCTACAGGGCAGTACCCGAATTGCATCACGACATAGATGAGCCCCTGTACAAGAGGGGTTGGACTCTACAGGAGAGGTTATGCGCTCGCCGTTTCCTTGCGTATGGCAACTGGGAAATGAGCTGGGAATGCAAAAAGTCTTCTTCTTGCGAGTACCACGGAAGCAACACTGTCGGTTCCTCAATTCTACAACGTAATGACATGTTTGGGGCCCGGATGGAGTATACAAGTCTCGAAGATTTTGCGCAGTTTTGGAGGAGCGATGTTGCCGAACCGTACAGTGAGAGATTACTCACGAAGCCTACAGATACGCCAGTCGCAATATCAGCTCTTGCTTCTCGATTCGCATCACGGTTTAATGGTAAATATCTCGCAGGCTTGTGGAGGGAAGATATCTGTAAAGAACTTCTATGGCATTGTGACGAAACAGCACGTCCGTCGTCATTCTTTGCCCCTTCTTGGAGTTGGATGTCGCTTCAACTGCCAAAGAGAATAGTATTCTATTCTTCAGCTGTCGGGGAGAAAACACTAGTCAACAACGTGCAGACTGAAGTAATGCCTTCAACCACCAACCCTTACGGTCCCGTCTCATCTGGCACGATACGCTTGACTGGCACACTGATTCCAGCATCGCTCGAAGTTTATATTTTACCGTTGCCCAGAAGGTCGAGCGCCACAACACATACGCTGGAACACAAACTATCTACGTCGCGGCACAACATCTCCAGTGCGAGTATCCACATTGACACAACTTTGGTTCAGGTTGATGTTCGACTCATGGATGGAACCGAAGAGAGAACTACACGGCGAGCGATGAGAGAAGAAGGAAGCTCAGACGGACCATATTTGGTAACACTTCTTCCAATTCTCATGTTGTTGAAGAGACGAGTGGACGGACTGATACTTGGACGGTCCGCCACTTGCATAGGGGCGTATGAGCGCGTTGGAGTGTTTAAGTATCTTCGTAAAGATGAGTTTGAACGCATGAGAGAAGACTACGGTGCCTGTGAGATCACGCTTGTTTAGTATAGTCGAATAATCCTAGCCTATCGTAGATGCTTTCCTACTTCTCGTAACACTCAATGTACTTTTCATGCATCTCGCTATATCGAAATCTCGGTGATCTAGCAATTCTCTCGGTCTAGTTTGGAATGCAAACAAAGGTGGGTGTAACAATGATTGATTCATCTGCTCCATTACAAGGAATAATTTCTCTTAAGATAAACATGTTGTCGTCGAACCTCGGCTTAACAGCCTGACTTGTTATCGTCTCGACGGATTGCAGTACTCATTCATTCTGGAGCATAATCCGAGAAAACTGCTCAGAAGGTTGGATAAGTCCGCCCTGTTTCGGGCTGAGTGATGAAGCTGTTGAACAGATAGGCCGACAACGAACGTGATGGCTATTCTATAAGGCATTGGCCTAATAAGACATGGGAATAGATTGTGATTCCAACTAAACCATGTATTGCCGTGTATAAAGTCGATAGATAGGCTTTCTCGGTGACGCGTTGAGGCGGAGATGTACATGTAAGCAAGTGAGCAAGATGTCAGTCGAGGTTGGCCCGAGCGCGGCGAGTTCGCATCTCGAATCATGAGAAAAGTCTCCCGGAACACCAATTCGCAACACCACGTCGTCATACACTCTCCAACGATACCACCTAAATGGCTGCGCCAACCAGATGTATGGCCACGGCCACGAGAAGTATCCAAAACCCACAAGCGGCGCGCATCACGTATCGAACATTCGCCTCTAGCACATCGAGTCCGGCCGCATCATCGCGGAAAGTAGCGGCGGCAAACACAACATGTCTGAGGCAATTACAGACAGCACGGAACGCATCTGGGAAGGCAGCGACTAGCTGCCAGAGTCAGACAAGGAATTTCTCGCAATCGGCGTCGCGGAGCAAGCTCAAGACGATAGATCAAATCCGGGCAAGGAACAAGGGCGGGGTATGTTTAGCTGTCTGAAGGGCCATACATGAGATAGTCGAAATTTGGGCATATGATTAGAGGCTGACGATATCTCCAGCCATTCAACCTCACAGCCGCAATCCTCTTCGTTGCAGCCGGTGGAGGACTATGGGCCTACTTCACATACGAGAAAGAGCGCATGGCACGAAAGCGGATAGCAGAGCAGACAAAAGGCATTGGCAAGCCCAAAGTAGGCGGGCCATTCCACCTCGTAGACCACAACGGCAAGCCCTTTAGCAACGAGGACATGCTAGGCAAATACTCTTTGGTACGACAACACCTCTACTCCCCTCTAAGCTCCCATATTGACAGTAGTATTACAGGTCTACTTCGGCTTCACCCACTGCCCCGACATCTGCCCCGACGAACTCGACAAAATGGCCCTCATGTACGATAAAGTCGTTGCCGAATGCGGAAACGTCCTCCTCCCCATCATGATCACATGCGACCCCGCGCGCGACAACCCGAGCGTACTCAAGGAATACCTGGCCGAGTTCCACCCTGATTTCATTGGGTTGACGGGCAACCACGAGCAGATCAAGGATACTTGCAAGGCGTATAGGGTGTACTTTAGCACGCCCAAGGATACCAAGCCCGGTCAGGACTACCTGGTTGATCACAGCATTTACTTCTATCTGATGGGTATGTTGCGTTGTACATAGAGCGCAGGAACTTTGGACTAACAGATATGAAACAGATCCAGAGGGCGATTTCGTCGAGGCGATCGGACGCAATTTCACCGCTGACCAGGCTGCCAAGGTCATTTCGGATCATATCAAGGACTGGGAGAAGCCTTTGAAGAAGGAAATGAGATGGGAGTAGACCACTGGACGACATGAGCGGAAAACTGAAGGGACAAACACAACGGGGGTGTGTGGCTTGCATACAAATGCTCCTGAGAAGCGAGCGCGGGGTGCATCGGTTGCAAGCGGAGGTGCAGAACTACAGTGTATGAATATGATAGGAGTGGACTTGTACTATACCACGAGTGAAGGTCTGTAGACTACCTGTATGAACAATCATGTCACGAACATGTAGACGCCGCTTGCGAACATGAAGTTGACAGGTGTGGATAACAACTCGAAGCTATCGTCTACAACAGCGCGCAATAGCAAAGAGCATGATCCTTGATGCTAGTATATACGTCTAAGGCGTATGTCTGTATCCATAGCGTTGATGTTCATGAACGAACATGCGTTGCGCCTTGCGCCCTGGCAAAGCTCAATGCTCTTGCCACCACGAATATCCTGTCTGATCAATGAATAGCATATCTTGGAAGATGGCATACGTTTTACCACCAAACAAACTCCTGCGAAGCTAGCGTAAATCCCTAAGAACACCAGTCGCACTCCAAAATGTAGATATGAGCAGGAACGCAGCTGTGAGCGCAACCGCGGCTCCTTGGAGGTCATCCGGATGCTTCCATTGCCACCAGATCCACACGCCAAAAGAGATGCAAAGAATTGCAATGTGAAGCGCAACCACACGAATACCAGACACAACGTATCTTGCTCTTATACCCCAAACGTGCTCGTCTCCTTGGGCGCGCTGTTCCAAAAGCTTCTTGTACTTTGGAATCTTATCGACGATATCAACAGCGGAATCTCCTACTGTGCGGCACTTGTGTGGCATGAGCAGAGATGACAGCCAGCAGGGATCCAGACAGAGTCGTACATAGACTTCGAATTCGTGCTTGGTGATGCCAGGCTTATCTCTTGTCGCGCGCGGTGGCCTCGGATCATATTCGTAGTCGCTAGATGTGGGCAAATCTGCCTCAACATCGATAGTCTGAGGAGGAAGTAGTGGCAGTCTTTTGAACCGGAGAAATTCCCAGTAGCTTATGATGCGGAATGAAAAGTAGTGGCGAAACCAACCCCTTATCTCACGGTGTCTTCTTCCAAGGTTCCGTAGGAAGGCGGAGTCGCTCACCAAGTTGAGGCCACCAAGCTGGTCTAGTTCCGTTGGAGTCCATGAGCCATCCACTCCAAAATTCACCCAGAGCTGCTTGTTGTATGCTGAGTTGTTTCCTGATGAGTCTTGCGAGGATGATGTACTCGCGGAGGTAGGTTGTACAGGTCCATTCCCTGCTGCTTGTGAAACAGCATCACTCCCGGGCTGTGATCGCATCGCCTGAGTTCCAAGTGATGAAGGTGATACGTTAGAAGAAGCGGAAATGTGAGAATTGGGACCAGCATCTTGATGTGGTTGACTGGCTGCGTGTTGAGAAAGACTAGATGTCTTCATACAGCTAGCGCTTTTTGTGTCTCGGAGTAAAGCACAAAGCGGTCGAGGATGATCATCGGCGGAAGACTCCTTGAGAACCTCGTCTAAAATCTCTTGTTGCTCCATTTTCAGTTCTCTCCATCGATTTGTTCCACAAAACTTTCGAATCAGTATCGAACTTTAGGTAGAAGCGATAGACTTACACATTTCCAATAAACACGTGTTTCACTGGGTTTCAGTGATCTCATCCTAGGCGATAGCGGCCACCAATCCCATTCCAACGCGGTGATCTTCTCTAAAAACCCCTGAACAGTTGACAGAAGACCATTTTCTTCCGTTGTTCCATAGGTGATGCTGTCTCTTGGTATCGGTAACAGCTCTTTCAGAAGCCCAGGTGGTAGAAGAAGCTCTTTGAAGCTGGTCAGCATATCTTGGAAAGGTCTTCCTTCTACGAGCTTCTGAACAACAAGGTCTAATCTCGGATACTGGGCAAAATGAGACATGTTCTCTTCGCCATCAAACTCAGAGTCGCTGTCGTTACCACTTTCGGACTCTGTATTCATATCTCCTGAGCTGTCTGCTTGATTATCGATGATAGTAGAGGAGACAATAGTTTTATCAAGCCAACCGTCCACGTTTGTATAAGCTTGCTTCTCCTTGTCACGTAAACTGGCGAGATCCTCCTCATTCCAAGAGCTTTGCAAAGCTACGTGTCGGGCTACGAACATCCTGGCAATCCTACTTTGGCGTTGCTTAGACCTCAAAAGTTTTGCAAGCTGGCGTGTGATATTCGAATTGTCGGATGCTACGAGACTTCCATGGAAAGCCCGCAGTAAACGTCTGAAATTGTTGATAAATCGTTCTTCGGGCATGAGTTGCAGCGCCTTTGAGTACAGCGGAGAAAGAATAGAACTGTTGGCAAGGACACCAACGATGGTAAGTTCCGTCTCGCTAGCCCATGACGACAAAGGCATTGAGGTGTCAGAGGCCGTGTCGCCCTCTTCGGAAACGAGCGACTGAACATCGACGTTTTCGAACTTCTGTTGCTGAAACCAAGTATCGAGGACTCGGTGGGACCCTCCTAGATCTACTTTTGTCATGCCATCGTATTCTTCTCGATCACTGGTCGAATTGACAAATGTATGGCTGTTCTTTGTAGAGCTGTTAGTGTCATCAGTCAACACCACTTGGGAACCATCACGACCCTTTCCACTAGGTAAGTCAGAGTTATCGACTGCTCCAGGTATCAGCTCTCGAAGCTCCTCATGGTGAAGGATGTTGAGGTAATCACCGTAGCTTCTGACAACTTCGGTGAATCTCTCGAGTAATAGCTCTACTGTTTGCTTGTGACCATTCTTCAAAGCAGCAACGAGCGCATTGCACGAACCTTCGTTGCGAAGGTCTACGTCTGTGCCCTTTTCGAAGAGCAACTTCGCCATCTCCGTGTCGTGAAGCAGGATTGGTTCCCACAAGAGACTCCCCGGATGAAAACTGCTCCCGACAACTCGGACCTTATTTCGGTCCATGATAGCCTCCAGTGTTATAAGTTGCCTTTCTCTGACGGCCCATCTACTAACTTTGTCGACCAGTGAAAAAAGATTCTCGTGCAACTCTGATAGCTCCCACTCTGGTAAGCGACATGTAGATTTCCAGCCGACGTCAAACCCTAGTACAGCCGCAATAGCGTCTTGAATCGACTCTGCTGAAATCTTGGGATAGTCTGGCACGAGCTCTTTAGTATGTTCGTGTGACCAAAGGCCAAGCAATCCATATATTTTATCCGCGAAGTCGACCGCCAGCCACTCCTTGTGCTTCAGTAGACTTTTGCAGAGATCTGGGAGCTCTGTCGACCAGGAGTACTTCTGCTCAAGTCCATAAATAAGACCAAAGACTGCTTGAAACTGCGAACCGGCTACCAGAAATAGCGCGACCACAAATATAGGAGCTGATACTGTTTCCAGGCCGCACACCACTTCAGCAGCCGGTGCTTTGGAGAATTCTTGAATGTTCCATACTTTTTGGAACCAAGGTCGAGACAGAATGCTCTCTAAACCCTTGCCCCGTTGCAAGACAAGATCTTCATTTGAATTTCCAACGGTAGACCATAGCCTCAACCACCGTTTGTCTGAAGGCTCCCAGTTCTCATACGGATATTTCTGTGCTTCCATTTCCAGAAATTGCATTAAATGGAAGACCACGTCCGTTTCAGGTGTGGATTCACCTATCCAGATAATTACTTTCTCGGCTCTTGCGAATGTATTGGCCATTTTTGCCACCTGTTCACTTTTCTCCTTGTCATCAGACTGGTTGACGCAAATCGCATCGATCCATAAGATCCGGTCTTCATTTGCGCGACGCAATCTCAGTAGCGCCAGATTCAGATTCGGAGTGATCGTCAATTGCTGAACGTCGACCTCTACTGCCCGGCCCTCATTTGGAGACCCCCATACGTACGACAAAGCCTCATAAGGAATATGTGGCTCCTCATCAAAATTCGAGTGAATGAGTTCAAGCCGAATAGGCTCATTCGTGCCTGGAAGAAGGCGAACCAAGCGAATTGCACCACTATCGCGATCTAGCGGCTTATATCGGAGTTGCTCCATTGGTGGCATGAAACAGATTGAGAGTACACACACTACGAAAGGTAGAATCGATTCGAGAGGTTACGTGCGAGACTTGTCCAGGATTGTAGCGATAGAACTATCATATCTTAGCAATAATTCTAGAAGATAGTCTCGCGCTACAGCTAGCTCACCACGAATCTGTATACATAGGCGACACTCTAAAGGCTTTGCACGTTCGTTCGAAGGTTATCGTGTATGGCCGCAGCCAAGAAATCAGGCTCCAGAGTGCAAAACAAGCATCTACAAGCATCTATCGAGGCAGTTACAGTAGGTACCGCTTGCGATGAGAAGGGATGAATCCAAGGTTGGAAGCTGGAGCCTGGAAGGTGCGAACAAGGCTAAAGGATCTTGAATGAACAATAGACAGCTGAAAGCCTCCAAAAGAGAGAGAAGAAGGAGAAGGACAACTCAAGAGTCCAGCAGGCTGAGGATGAAAGCAGGCTATGCAGCTCAGCCTTCCCCCGCAGCACTTGGCATGGACACTACACATGATGCTGCCTACTGCATTACCTTGTCCAGCTACTTTCATCTCGCAAATAGGGTATTGTAACTCATGAGAACAGGATACTCTTATACGGACAAGGATGGGGCACTGGCCTCCGCTGTGGCACTGGTGAGGGGTGTTCAGTCGGCCCCACATGCACCCAACGCACTTAGCGTGGACAGGCCGTGGAGCCATCTTTTTGTCTCAAGATTTATTGTACTACGCCCAATCTTCAACGTCCATTAAATGGGCCGGTAGCTCAGTGGTAGAATGTAGGACTGCAATTCACCAATAGACGAACGCAGCGATTACGATTCGGTTTGTTTCGATAGAAGCCTAGGCAGCGGCAAGTTGGTGTAAACAAGAAGAAAAAGGATGAAAGTTGGAA
This sequence comes from Alternaria alternata, assembly GCF_001642055.1. Lineage (NCBI taxonomy): Eukaryota > Fungi > Ascomycota > Dothideomycetes > Pleosporales > Pleosporaceae > Alternaria > Alternaria alternata. The sequence continues at coordinate 19,102 of NW_017306190.1, read as the reverse complement.
ACGTATGCTATATCAATGATTCTGCATTATTCTAAACAATCAGTATGGTATCATCCAGCCATAACCCCCCTCGTCTAGCCCGGCTAAACATCCGCGTTCCTCAAACCCCTCTTAAACCTATCCAGCGCTCTAGCCTTCGTCTCCTTCCAATCCACGTGCGGTTTCGGGTATCCCAACTTCTCGAATTCGCTCTTCGATAACCTCGCATAGGGAGCGAAAACCGCTTTGCCCTGGACATCTTTGAGTTCCGGCACCCATTTCCGAATGTAATCACCATCAGGATCGTTCCTCTCGGCCTGAGAAACAGGGTTGAAGACGGTGTATGAAGGCTCCCAGCCTTGAGTGTTGTTGGAAAGGTCCCAATCGATGAGGGTTTCGGCAAAGTATCGTTCGCCGCGGCGGTAGTCGAGGAGGAGATTGCAGTAAAGGTAAGAAGAGACGTTCATACGTAGCCGGTTGTGCATGTATGCTTCGGCGTTAAGTTGGCGCATTCCGGCGTCGATGAAAGGTTCGCCTGTTTCGCCTTTGTACCACTTTTCCCAGCCTTCTTCGTCGTCTTCCCATTCTACTGCGTCGAACTTGAGATTTTGCGGCAAGTTCATCGAGGTGTGGGGTGTCGTCATTGTAGTCTGTCTGTACAATTCTCTAAAGACGATTTCTCGGACCCAACCGTACACGCCGTTGGATGCTTTGGCTTCGGTGAAATCAGTACTGCCGCGGTTGTAATCCACGACCTTCTGCAATGCTTCGCGCACGGAAAACATACCCGCGCTGAAGTAGGCGGACATGCGGGATGTGCTGTTGGCGGCAGGATTGGAGCGTGTGGCGGCGTAGTGATCAATCTGCTTGAGGAAGGCGTCCATGCGTTTTGCTCCCGCAGCATGGCCGGCAGGCCACAATTTTCGTATCCTCTTCTTGTCTTCTTCCGACTCGAATAGCTTGTCTTTTGCTGGTTCTGGTGCAGGCGTATCGAACAAATCCTTGAGTTCCTTCTTTGCAGACGATGGATTCGCGGCAGGCGCAGGGTTGGTGTCAAGCAGCTCTGGCTCGTCCTTTAGCCTTTCAAGCCAGGCTTTGAAAAATGGCGTAAAGACCTTCATCGGTGTCCCGGTGCCTGTGAGCATTGTGCCCGGTTCGACAACTGTCTGGTCATGGTACAACGAGACTTGGATATCGTCGCCAGCTGTTTTACAGAGCTTTAGATCTCTCCGCATCTCGTCAATCTCATATTCGAAGTTGCCAAACACATGTGAAATCTCCTGCTTCTTCAACCACTCCACTGCTGTTTCCACAATCTTCTTTCTGTCCCTGCATTCCAGGAAGACTAGCGGTATATTCAATTCCTTCAGCTCTTTCTGCATGATGCGCAACCCCTCACACATAAAGTCCACTCTTGCAGGGCTGGTCCCATGCCATGATTCGTCCGCAGCGCAGTTGATGTAGAAACATACTAAAGGTTTCTTTGCGCTTTGGGCAAGCTCGGAAGCATGATGCAGCGCGGTATTGTCTTGAATGCGAAGGTCTTTAGGGCGGAACCAATGCGCTACTTTAGTCACGTCCTTGATCTCATCTTGCGCGCCGAGAGCTTCCTGAACTTGATCGAATGGCAGATCCTCTGGGGTACGGAATCAACGTATGTCTCACCTGCATTTTGTTCAATCATAACTTACCGTCTACCTGTTTTGCGCGCTTAAGAGTTGTGTGTCCGAGTTCGGAGCGTTCGTATGATGTTCTCTTGGACATTTTCGTAGGCGACTGCGATTTGTTCGGCTTCGCGGGATTCTTCGGCGATGCTCTACCTAGGAAAGGTGTCGCGTGTCGAAACGTGCGGATCGGTAGCTGTACTTCGGCACTACCACGTCCAAGTCGAGTACCTGACGGCCCACGGAGAGTTTGCGATAAGAAGACGCGTTTGGAGTAAAACATTAAAGATGCGCTATGCGCCTAGCGGTGTCTATGTACCTGATCATCAATAAACCTTAGATCAAAGGGTAAGTGGTGACGTCGGCGGACCACCCAACTAGAGCCGATCAAGGCGTTACCCTGATGGACACCTGGCGTCGAACACCAATCGAAGGCATGTCTATCGTCGTTTCGGACGCGAGATCTGGGAAAGATCCTTGGTTCCCGCTGCGTGTCGCGATCTATAGCCGCTTTCTGGGGTTTCTGTGCTCTCCATAGGGCTGCATTTGGTCCATAGCATGCCTGGGCAGGGGTTTCCGAACGGCGACTATGGATGTGAGCACGCGACAAGCTACATTGCTGTTGCGCAATGTTGATGCGACCGAGGTGGTTCCGCTCGGACGCGCTCAATAGATAAGGAATGGACGAAGCGGTCAATTTGGAGTTTTGCTGGTTTGACAGGATGACGGCGGTCGAACCATACCAGCTGGGCACGGTGCCCGATTGCTGGCACGTGACGCCAGACCTGCCTGGATCTTGGAATTGCGGTCGAACCATCCCAGGGCTGTCTTCCTCAACTTCGCCGGCACCATATCCGTTGACAAGCCAGGGCTAGCAAAGCTTTTTCGAGTCGTGTCGCCGGCCGTCACTCTTATGGCGAATAAGATTACGCCGTGCGGAGCACACAGCGTGCATCGAAATTCCCAGCCGCTCCCAATACCCCATTGCCAAGGAGAAATTTACAGAGAAACCGACTTTGGATCCCACGAAGGAACCATTACACAGCGAATCAGACTACAGCTGTCCGGAACGTGATGCCAAGTGAGACCAAGCCACGCCAAGCCCTCATCCTCCAGCCCTCCAACAATTGGCAGAAGCGTGCATGTCTACCTCAATCCGGCAGCTCGTTAAGATTCTTAATGATGACAGTGGCTCATGGCGCGGACCAAGCCAGCGGAATGCGGACTGGGTCCAGGTAGCTGGAGTCGTCTCCTCGAGCAGTAAGAGCGCTGCGTTATCGCACGAGGGACGGGTAAACGCACCTGAACGCGCTTTGTACTGCATAGGAAGACATGCCGCTGGCATTACATGTGGATCCTAGTAGCCTGATATGCGGGATATAGTCTTATTTACCTGGTTGCATGTATGCAGGTCCGGGGAGCTCTGCATGCTTATAAAGGTTGGGAGAACAGCTTCCCAAGATGCTGGTTCATCGCACTTTTGAGAGCCTTGCCCAATTACCGAACTCTCAATCGCGTTCGTTATGAAGTGTACTTGCTCAGCTGTCGTGGCTGCGGCCCTTTTGGTGGGATCTGTCTCCGCGCAGACATTCCGCCGTCTGGGAGCTTGCCCAACGCTTGGTTGCGTTTTCCCTCCTGACCAGTAAGCATGCAGATCGTATGAGGTTAGGATACACAATTGCTAAACAATAATCCAGGGCCGACTTTCTCGCTGGCCAGTACTTTGATATCCGTCTGGAGGTTCACCAGCCCAGAAATGGATCCGAGTTCATCGGTCTACCTCTGGATGAGCAATTTACCTTCACTCTTGGAAAGAAGGGCGAAGAGGCCAAACCAGTGACAGAGTTCTTCAACCTCGAAGAACCAAAACTGGAGAAGTGGAACTTCACATGGTACGAAGACCTGTTCGCCCGCGACGCGAAGAAGCCGTCCCTTGTCAATGTCGCAGCCAAGGCGTACCGCCGCATTGCTCTTTACGAGCCTGGCGAGTACACTGCTACTCTCAGCTACAACAACGGCAGCAAGACGGAAGCCACCTGGCTCGTTCGCGATCTGGCTGAGGAACGCAAGGCGAAGAACATTGTTCTCTTCATTGGTGACGGAATGACTACGAACATGATTACTGGTTCGTCGCCCGTGTATGCTTTTACGTTTGAATATAACAACGGTTCTAACCTACATGTTCACAGCTGCTCGTTTGATTGGCCACAAGCAGATCAATGGCAAATACCAATCCACCATGGCCATGGACAAGTTCCCTGTCGTTGGTCACCAGATGACCCACTCGATCGACAGCTTCATTACTGATTCCGCCAACTCTGCTGCTGCGCTCAACACCGGTCACAAGTCAACGGTCAACTGTTTGAACGTCTACGCGGTGCGTGCTGCGGAATCCTTCCAATCTTACAATGCGCCAGCATTTTACTGACGGATGATATAGGACAGCAGCAAGGATCCATTTGACGACCCAAAGGTTGAGAGCATCGCTGAGATCTTCCACCGTCTTACAGGAGGTCACGTGGGTATCGTATCGACTGCCTACATTGCCGATGCTACTCCTGCTGCTTTGGTGTCGCACACCCGTCTTCGTAGCCAGTACGGTGCTATTGTTGATACTTACCTGAATGGCGTCCAGAATTACACCTGGACCAAGGTTCCTCTTGATGTCATCTTCGGTGGCGGCGCCGAGCAGTTTTACCCATCTGAGCTTGGAGGCGTTACCTACCAGGACAAGAACTACTACGATGAGTTTGCCGCGCAGGATTACCAGATTATCCAAAACCGCACTGCTCTCCTATCTGCCAGCAATGAGGACAAGGCTCTTGGTATCTTCACCACCTCCAACATGGCCAAGTGGCTCGACCGCAACGTCTACCGTGATAACCTCAACCAGTCGCTCTCCCCAACCGGAGACGAGACACCCGCTCTTGACCAGCCTGGTCTCAAGGAGATGACCCTCAAGGCTATTGATATCCTCGAGGCTCGCTCCGGAGACAAAGGATGGTTCCTCATGTCCGAAGCCGCCAGCATCGACAAGATGATGCACGCCCTCGACTACGACCGCGCGCTTGGTGAACTTCTCGAACTCGACGACACGGTAAAGGCCACTATTGCCCACCTCAACTCTACAGACTGCCTCAAGGAAACCCTGATCCTCGTCACAGCCGACCACGGCCACGGTTTCGACGTCATGGGCTCAGTCGACACCCACTACCTAGCAGCGCAAAACGTCGACCGCAAGAAGCGCGACGCAATCGGCACCTACGAGCAATCCGGTGAATCCCAATACATCAACACCGGCAACCTGACCTACACGGACTGTAAGCATCGCCCCTTCGAACTGCATGCGAGACACGTACTGACTCTGCTAGCCAACTTCCCATCCAACTGGGACCCGCGCTACACGCTCTTCCAAGGCCTAATGGCCGACCCCGATCGCCGCGAAAACTGGTCCGTCCACAAAGACGGGCCCCGCACTCCCGCCGTGGAGCTTGAAGAAGACAGCGGCGACAACTACGTCAACCCCGAAGATGGCGAGGGCGGTATCTTGCTCAACGGTACTCTGCCCATTGAGAATGACCAGGGTGTGCATTCTTTGACTGATGTGGTAAGTACTCCTGTACTGACTGCACGTGAGACATACACTGACTTTATATACCCGTATCTAGCCTGTATATGCCATGGGCCCTTGCAAGGAGTTGTTCCAAGGGACGTATAACAGTATTGACATCTTTTACAATATGGCTGAATGCTTTGGATTGGGAAGGGGCGAGCCGAGTGCTGAGAAGTAGGGAGATGTTTGAGGTGCATTGACGACGGGATGAATGATGTTGTAGTAGTAGTAGAACGTATGACTACACCTAGTGTAGCTATAATGAATGTTTAATCATGAACCGAGTATCTGAGAAGAGTATTATGCACTTCTGATCAGGCTGGACTTGTCCTAAACTATTGCAGTAAACTAAGTAGATGCGCTACAATGAAAAGCGAATGGCTTTTAATTTTTATGGTTGTCAGATTTGCATACTTCTCTTCCTTCGGCAGCCTGTCGGCTACAACGAAGTGGGCTACTTATCCTCTCCGTGCTTGTTAGACCTTTTTGCCATGGAGGGTAGTCCGGACATGAAATCTTGTTAACGGTTTTTATCAGGGTTTGGGGATTTGATATTGAGAGTGATACACTTCGTAGCATCACAAGATGCATGGCTACAACTCTAAACTCCATGGGATTCCTGAGGGTACCAGAACACGACTACTCCGCCAGATGTACACATTCATAGGGAAACACAGACACATGAAGCATGGGTGGATCGTGATCATAACATCATTATGGATATATTAAACAAGTCGTAGCTTTCATATGTATCACTTTCGTTTTCATCATACCGCGCAGAGGCGTAATATATGCTTGGATCGCATGCCATTGGGACCTTTCGCGCCATGCTTTATCATGGCCAACCTAGAAGATTGCCCCGTGCATACTAAGGTTTCCACGGGTATCTGTAACGTCCGTTTGGCCCGTAACGAAGATAAGGCTCGGTTTCACTTAAATACGATTATTAGCGCCACACGGTGGAATCTATGTCACTGCGTCGATGGCGGTGTGCTCTCACAACTCCCGCCTATCTTTAGCCAGCTCAGCCTGCTGGCGCAGATTCGGCGCCGTCGTAGTGCCTTCGCCGCTCTGGACGCCCTGCTCCATATCGGCAGCCCACAAGGCAGCGCCCACAGTGTTGGTGAAGGAGAAGAAGATACCGGCAATGGGGACAAGCTCGAGGAGGACGGCGGGGATACCAAAACTATGAAGGGTCAGCGAGTCGGCTTTCAAGTAGACTTGAGTGAGCTAACCTGGCATACGCAGCCTTGCGCTGCTCGATGAAGCGCTCCTTTTCTTGCTTCTTCATCTGCTTGAGCTGAAAGTAACGAGCATGCGCCGTTGGGCCAAACTTGCGTCCCTGGAGAATGACAAATAGTACGGTACCGACAATCGGGATGAAGTTGAGCGGAAGGTACATGAAGTATCGGATGATGGCGCTGGGTGCAAACTTTGCAAACGGCTTGGTGACCAGCTTTCCCAACTTGGCAACAGGGTCGCTTCCTGACTTTACCTGGCGTTCTTTCGAAACCAACGTAGTCTGGTTGCGGCTGAGCAAGGTCGAGTCAAACGTGTCAATCAGCGCTTCATCAATGAGGAAGTTCTTGCTCAAGACGGAGAATATAGTAGAGGATTCGCTGAGTACGAGCAGAACGGTGGTGAAGACTGCGAGTGGTCCGTTGAAGAGGGTGAGAAGTGCAACTTGGGGAATGTAGGTGACGGCGAACATCAGCACAGTGACACCGAGACCGAGTGAGACCGTGGGGACGAGTTTTGCAGCGAGAGGCTTCCATAGCGCACGATGCGTGAAGAAGTAAACAATGCCCTTTGGTCATGTTAGTGTTGTTGTTGTCGTCAGATATTAGTGCGTGCTCTGCTCGAGATGGCTCAAGAGCACTTCATGGTCTCTTGGGATTGTAGCACATTGCTCAGTGACTTTCGCAAAGGAAGGCCACTGTCGCGTCATCATACGAGCGGAGCCAGCAAGACGTTGTAGATGACAAGATTTTAGACGCGTACCTTGAAAGGGTAGAGATATGCGGCCGAACGGACAGCTTCTGAAGCGAGCTGCCTGGCCTGGTTGAAGTCCTCCTTGGCGACTTCCTTGACCTTGTCAGGCACTCTCATCCTGGACTCGGACATGGTTGCAGCGGATAGATCGGAACGTTTGAGGAGATTAGGAATTGAGAAACGCGTGTTGTGTCGTGATGGAAGAGAAGTGGTGATCCCATCCCTCACCCACTTGTCGGTGGGGTGAAGCTCTGGAAATCTGGGAAACTACGTCATAATCGCGTACTTGGTCCAAGCTCCAATCGACCAACGCGGACCTCAATCCTGCGTACCTGCAACGTGTTTGCAGCACATAACTTGGTATTGTCGAAGACTGCAAACTATAATGTTGGTAGGCTTTGGTTAGATTGAGATCGTCAATGGGAGATGCTGTGGATGTAGCTGATCAGTACACGGTACGTCACATTGAGCTGTTTTTACGCGTTCGCTTTGAAGTGCAGGGAATCCTAGGAAGTCGCAATGTCAGAGCAATCTGCTGTCCCGTTGATGCTGCAATAGTCCACCTATGGGCGACAAATTAAGAGCGCGTTTCCAAGGCATCAGGCTAGCAAGGAGTGCAAGTCGGATTCCAACGCTTCTAGGCCCTAGACGAGGTATCCACTATGGCTGCTGTGCCCTGCTTAACAGGTAACTGTGGCGGTGTCACCAAGGTTTTACCACAGGAGATCTGCTACCAACACGCGTCAAGTACCAGAAATTTGATCCAAGGCAGGGTAAATCAGGAATTGAAGACGTGGCTAAGCTTTCCAACTTCCCCACCTTTTCATGCACCGGATCGCGAAATGACGCAGCGCCGGCCGCGTGCTAGTCCCCACCACAACCGAACGGGATATTTGCTAGCTGCATCCGTTGCAATGCCCCTCATTGAGGGTCCAGCTCTCCAGTGGCTGATGTAATTAGCCAAATCCTGTAGCAGCCGCAGACAACAAGGCACGCCACAGCAGGAATAAGCTGAGGTATACAGGGAAAGAGAACCGAACCATTGCCGTTTGGGGACTGAATCGGTCACGTTTGACGGCAACATCCAAGTTTCTTATGACGTGCCAGACAAGTCGAAGCGGGTATCCACACCTGTGGCGGTGCTGGAAAACGGAATCCAAGAAGGCGGAGGTAGGGATGGTGGAGCATGATTGAACTTTGAGAGACCCATGGCGCTACGTCATGTCTAGCATCATCAGCGGACATTGTACACTCTTTCCACGACCTGTACTGTATATAAGAGACCATCAGCACTTGCTTTTGTTCAGCATCTAAACAACAACAACCACTCCAACAACCCAACACAACACTTCAATCAACTCCAATTCAACCAACCAACCACACTTATACCAATACAACCTCTACACCACAAGCAAACATGTCAGGAGTAATGGACAAAGTCAAGGCCAAGGTCGACCAGGTGATGCACAAGGACAAGACCCATGGTAAGCTCTTCAGTAAAATACCTTCGATATGAACAATTGCTTACACAACACTAGATGATCCTACTGGCCCTCACAGCTCGCACACTGCCAACACTGCCGACCCCACAGTACACAACACCTCCAGCGCTACTACTGGCACTGGTGGATTTGCTGGCGACCATCACAGCTCAGGTGTAAGCAGCGGTCTTGGTACTTCAGGTACCCACGGCCAGCACACTTCCACCACCCACACCGGTACCTCAAACCCCCTTGACCGCAACAACGACGGCAAGGTCGGAGCCAGCGATCTTACTGGCAGCCACTCCAACACCACCCACGGCACCACTGGTCTTGGTTCATCAACCACTCACGGCACCACTGGCCTTGGTTCATCAACCACTCACGGTACCTCGAACCCCCTTGACCGTAACAACGACGGCAGGGTAGGAGCTGGCGATCTGACTGGCAGCCACTCCACCACCCACGGCTCTACTGGCCTTGGTTCATCAACCACACACGGCACCACTGGTCTCGGTTCGTCAACAACCCATGGCACTACCGGACTTGGTTCCTCCAACACTGGAGCTTACGGCTCTACCTCCCACAACGACCCCACTGGACCTCACGGTTCTCACATGATGAACAAGGCCGACCCAAGGGTCGACTCTGACCGCCTTGGAACCGCTGGCAACACTGCTGGTGCAGGTGGCTACGGTGCTGGACAGTACACTGAGGGTACTCATGGTACTCACGGCACCACTGGCAGCGGTCTTACTGGCCACTCTACCACCGGCACTGGTCTCGGCCACACTGGTGGCCACGGTACCGCCGACTTCAACGACCACAACAACTCTGGCCTTCACAACACACGCATTGCCAACCAGGTTGACCCCCACGTTGGTGGTGTCGGCAGCACTGGAACTGGCGCATACAACACTACTGGCTCAGGTCTGACTGGCCACAACACTGCCGGATCTGGACTCACTGGTCACGGCACCACCGGTACGCACAACCCCCTCGACCGCAACAACGACGGCAGGGTCGGTGCCGGCGACCTGACTGGTAGCCACTCCAACACCCACACCACTGGCGGCATTGGCAGCACAGGCGGTCTCGGCCACTCCAACACCACCCACACTGGTACCTCGAACCCCCTTGACCGTAACAACGACGGCCGCGTTGGAGCCGGCGACTTGACCGGCAGCCACTCCAACACGGGAGCCTACGGCAGCAACGCTGGTGGCATTGGTTCAGGCGGCCTCGGCCACGGTGGCAACACCCACACCACAGGTGAGCACACCAAGACCGTTCCTGGTGAGGTTGGCGGATCAGGCCGGGATAACTTGGCACACCGTAACAACGAGACGGGTGACCTGCCCAAGGCCCTCGTCGAGCCTGTTTCCGTCGCCGAGCCCCACTCTTCTCTGCAGAATGACCAACACCACTCAGGTCATGGCACCCACGGTACCCACGGTACCACTGACGTCCACGGCAAGCCATCTATGATGGACAAGCTGAGTAAGTTCACCCATGCGATTTGATTCAGTTGGAGCAGAGATACTAACGATGGCTGCAGACCCCAAGAAGGACGCTGATCACGACGGCAAGGCTGGCATCATGGACTAGATTCCTTCTGCCCTTCTTGCCGGCCTTCTCCCTCGAGATGTTGCGAGTTGGCTTGTGATATAATGATTTTCACGGCATGATCTTCACAGATACCCCAAGTAGCTTAATAGCTGTATGAATAGTAATCCCCTGATTAAACTTTTGTTCCTGATGCTATCCAATGTGACATTTACTGTTTGATTCCATTTTCGAGGCTAGTCATCACATTACAAATAATCACATTATTACCACGACGATATTGTGTACGGCACCAAAAACCAACCAACCAAGTAGCAAGTTTCGACCCAGAAGCTAATTTGCATTTCCCTCTCTGTCTCACGCACACCATCACGAATCCTCGCTGTTCGCCATCTCCGCCATCCCCTTTCTATCCTCCGCACTCAACGAATTACTCTTAGCAGCTTCCTTCCACGCCTCCACCTTGCCAAACTGCTCGTCGCCCAACGTTCCCTTGAGCAACTTCAACAACTTGGGCGCAAATTTGCCCGTCGCATACACCACGCCGTCGTTCTGCTTCGCATAGAGCACGCTGACCAATGTCAAGAAAAGCACAGGCCCGTCTGAAGCTTTCTGCTTCTGCAGCCGGCGCAACATGTCGGCCAACATGCTTTGTTTGGCAGCAGAGAGAGAATCTGGGGAGGGCGAGGCGATGCTTTGTTTCTTGTTGAACTTGTCTAGTGCGGAGGATAGGTACGTGGTGTCTGCACTCTTTGTAGCGTCTACTATGCTTGATAGTCGAGCGAGATTTTTCCGAGTCTTGCGGCTGAGAACGAGGCCCTGTGCTCGTGCTTTGGCCGTGGTGTCTGGAATCAGGTCTTTGTGTGCGTAGGTAGCGAGGAGGTCTCCGAGCTGGTCGTAAAGTTTTTGGTCGGTGATTGAGGCTAAGCCGGTGTTATAGACGGCCCAGCGGGTGAGAAGACGGTCTGTCCAGTACATGGCAAAGTCCTCTTCGTTTGGTGTTTCGAAGGCGGATATGGTGGACCAGAAGTGTTCTTCCAACGTCTTCTCCACGGGTCTTTGGTCGAGGAGAAGGCGTTGGACGAGGCCTGTTGGAGGAATCATGGCTTTGACTCTGTCCCGGGCGAATTTGATGTCTTCCGCTCGGGTGGGGTCGTCTTGTAGTCCTCGCCACTGTGCTTCTGCGTCCTCCTTTGCATAGCCAGAAAGTTCGTCTAGTGCTGCGTCTCGTCGTGTCTCCGTGAGGATAAGGGGTCCGACTCGCACTATCTTTGGCCCTTCGCTGTGTTGTGAGAAGTTGGCGATGATGGCGTCTTTGGCTTTGGCTGCTATGGTGTCTATTGTGCTTGGTGGAAGACGTGAGCCTATCACCTCGGTGACGTCAAGGGTACAACCTTCCTGCTCGAGAATGCGGATACAATCTTGCTCTACCTTTGAGACCCAGCTTTGTGATATGGCGAATGACCCTACCACGTCGATGCCCGAGAGCTGCTGGAAATGAGACGATACGTCTTGGTAGGTTCGGAATAGCTCAGAGAACTCGGATGCAAACTTATGCAAGTCGAGATAGGCAAGTGTACCGGACTGCAAGTCTTGTACCGTAGTGTCACGTTTGGTTTCTAGATATTGCTTGGGTGTGCATGTTACGCTATCGGCGTTTTCTTGGACATTGATCTTGGAGGCAAGGTCTTCGAACTGCATAGCTTTCTCAACAGTATGAAGAATGAACCATTTTGGAGGGTTTTTATGCAGGTCTTCTGGTTTGATGACAACAGCCCTGCGGTGTGTTAGTGTCTGATGCACTGGAAGTGATGCTTGTACTTACTGAACATCGTTCAGCGCCTTTCTGATCATGCCCTTGACGGTGTCCATGATCTGATCAGCATAGCCTTTAGTGTAGAAATAGCCATCAGTTTCCAGAACTTGATCGTTTTGGTCGGACAAGAGGTAGTGAAGACTCTTGGGGGAGACATCGTGTCGCGCAACGAAGTCGGCCTTGGACACAAGCCCTTCTGACAGCGAATCAACAGCTTCTTTCCCTATCGCGTCCCGCTCATCTATGGGAACAATGTTTTCTTGATCCGCGCTAAATATGCATAGTTTAGGATGATTCCTGACAAGTTGATGGACAAGCAACTGATCTATGTCAAGATCACTGGCCAGTGCAGAGAGCGAGATACGTTGCGTCTCTAGGACGTAGCTTAGCGAACGCAACGGAAAGTGACTGGAAGAACTTACCCTTTGTTACGCGACTTCTGAACTGAGCTTGAACGAACTGAAGAGTAACAAATCCATGTCGGCTAGAAGATAGCGCAAGCCGTGGAACAAAATCGGAAGTTTGCTGTGGGGGGAAGAGAGCAAAGATATCCTTCACATCATTTTCCGCGAACATGTTACTCTCCTCTTCCTTGCGTGCTCTTGGCGGGGCAAAGTAAAGTCCTCAATCCACGTTTGGCTTTCACGAGATGAATGGGGGAGAGTCGGAGGCAGGATGGCGCTGATTGGTGGCGAGCGGGGAGGGCGCGGCAGAACATCGGAATTTGAACAACCTCATCGACAATCATGTAGTGCTCCAAAACCCGGCAGCTCATTCCGCCATCCGCCATCATGTCTCAATTCCGCGCGGCCAAGCTCGACATTGGATGCTTTGCGAAGATTCGCAACATCCGCGACCACACAAAGCGGAAGGTGTACTCTGAGAATGAGCCTGAACGGTACGCGCCTCTGCGTCCTCATGTCGCGCAAGAACTGACGACGACACAGGCAAGCCCTCCGATACATCATTCGCAACACCACTCTCCCGCAACGAGTCCGCGCGCAAGCTCAGCTTCAGCTCTCACAGATGCACTGCTATACACGCTACACACAGATCAAGAACAGATGTATAATGGGAGGCAAGGGCCGTGGTGTCTTTAGCGACTTCAGGATGGGAAGAGTATGGGATGACATGTTCTTTGAGAAATACGGAGCTGACCATCTCACAGTACCAATTCCGAGTAAACGCCCTCGCTGGAAACCTACCGGGTGTGAAGAAAGCAAGCTGGTAGACTTACCCTGCTGAACAATCGATGGGTTACATGTACAATACGATGAGGCAGACATTTGGCATCGGGCGGCGTACTTGCGAGGAATATATATGGATCATGACACATTTACTGTCCATCACCGTGCTTTCCGCTTCTAGCATTGTTTGCTCTCACCACGCGCTGCACGTACAAACGACGGCAGCGGCAACCTACGCCACCAACAAAAGTCCGACCTAGCTAACCACCGCAAGTATAACTTCCATTGCAACGACGTTCCCAGGCTGCATTACTGAAGTGCCTGCTGCCAAGATTACCAACGTCCTACAATAACCCCAGCGCCTATACCAATATGTTTCGCCGCATAGAGAATACCCTGGAGCCAGACCCGTCTTTCCCAGCAAATCTCAAGGAACTCGGCTTCTTCATCAACAGCTCAGGTGATATCCGCATGATCAACGCGCCTGAAAAGCCCTACGTCTACCACGCCACAAATAATGACCGCGTCAATGAGGTGCGCCGTGAAGCCATGCAGAGCAAGTTCTAACTCTTACTGAGGCGACTCCAGCTAATTTTTCAAAGCCTGTCAACGCAAGGAAGTGGAGCAGCGTCTGTCTTACCTTGGCCTCAATTGTATCCACCTTCCCGACTTCGCCATGACCAAGCCCAACGGCCTGCATGTACCTATCCTTGCGCCGCTACCCGAGGTTCTCAAGACGCGTAAGCGCATCATCGTGCTGGTCAATGACACCATGCAGGATCTGGGCATCTTCGCATATCGGCAGCTGCAGCGAGAACTTGGTATTAACGGTGGTTCGGTTGTGAACTTTGTCAAGGAGATGATTAAACGCTCGTCTACTGACAACGATACCGAAAAGGACGCAAGCATCTTCAGAGACGGTTATGTGCTCGAAGACAAGGCTACTACCCCCGCCTTGATCGTTTTGAATACGGGCCAGTTGCTTTACTCACACAAGTACGATCAGGCCATGACTTTGCGTAGTTGGTCTGCCATGCCACGCAAGTCAGTCGCTCACGACATGATTCGCATTCACGACGAGGAAAACCGTGTTCCAGGCCATAGAGATGCAAAGGATCATGTCAAGACAGTCTTCGACCAAGTCATCTGCAATCCTGATCGTGTATCGGCCGATGCAGAAGTCTATGTCATCGCCATTGAGGATGGAACTGAGAGTGTTTTAAAGCTGCTCACCGACAACTGTAAGTACAACAAGTTCGTTTTCTATGATTCGGTACCCCAAGCCTCACAGCCTGCCCTCAAGGTATATATCGTTGCTGTCCCTTCAGAGTCGCAACGTCAGCCGCAATGTAGACCTTCATGGTACTGTTACGTTGACTGGACATGGCGCGCCAAAACTCGGACATTCTGAACACAACAATACTGGGGACATCTGAAAGACAGAAGCTAACAAGCTATTGTAGTCGACAAGTACGGCACCCGTATCACCGCCATGGCATTGATCCATTCCCTAGTTGACGATTCGCAAGTCAAGGACCGACGAGTCCGCGCCTTCCTCCATCAACGCGCCCGCCAGTGGAAATTCAGCGACCTCACATCAGACCCCCAGCACTGTACAGATCTACCCAACTCCTACGACCAACAAGCTGACCAATGTGCCTCACCAAAAGACACTCCATCCATCATGCAGTCAACCAAGCACATATCCTGGCACGAATCCATCTCCACTGGTGCCGTTCCAACCCTAACCAAAGCCCTCCATCATCTCGCCGTTAGCATCACCCCCTTCGCCCACAGCACCACCAGAAAAGAAGAAGATGAAGAGAAGATTGCAGAATGGTCCTCCGGTCAAGCAGTCATCTGCCCCACCTTCGCCGGCGGCAACAACTCGGTCGGAGAATGCATCTTCACATATCCCCCCGTCCAACACGCCATCCTCTCCTTCTTCCAAGACGTCGCCC
Source organism: Alternaria alternata (assembly GCF_001642055.1). Lineage (NCBI taxonomy): Eukaryota > Fungi > Ascomycota > Dothideomycetes > Pleosporales > Pleosporaceae > Alternaria > Alternaria alternata. The sequence goes on along the minus strand of NW_017306190.1, from coordinate 3,843 downwards.
AAGACCCACTCCATTACCGCAACCCACCCGGCCTGAAAACCTACACTGCAGCTCCACAACCCAGTCCTGATCACCCCCTTGCGCTTTCCCCTATTAACAACGACGACAACAACGGTGATGACGACGACACAGGAATAAACTTCCGCACCCCAACTCTACAGATGACTCCTGAACAAGCTGAGCTAGAGGAAGCGCGTGAACGACTCGCTGAACTACGCGTAGCATTCACTGCGTGTCCAGACGGAATCTCAGAATTAGTTCAAGGTCGCGCGAAGCTAGGGAAGAAAATCAAGGTCATGGAGACTAGGGTTGAGGACCTAGAAAACAAGACTAACAAGGCGCTGCTGCTGCTCGGTGGTGGTGGTAGTGGCGGTGGTGGTGACCATGGTGGCTTGATTGTCCCTGGAGAGGAAAGGGAAGAGAAGGACAAGAAGAAGGGTGGAAATTGGAAGATGCAGGTTGAAGGGCCAAAGGTGCCATTCGCGGGGACAATGGTGGATAGCGAGTTGTTGAAGGCGGCGGGATTAGTCGAGAGTGCGGAGGAGGGGTTGGGCTTGAGTGCTGGTGCTGGTGCTGTTCAAGATCAGTATGCTAGGGGTGGACATGAAGATGACGAAAAGGCCTATGTCTGAACGGTGGTATGGGTGATGGTATATTGGCGGAGATGAAAGAAAAACGGTCAACAGTCTTAATAGAAGACTAAAAAGCGCTTCTTTTCAGTTTCAATCCTTCTTCCTTCCCACACACACGTTTGCGAATAAAAGGAACTCGCGTCTCAATCATGGAATGAAACATCTTCACAGATACTTCCGTCATTCCCTCTAAATCACCCTTTAAGATCGATCAAAGCAATCCACTCACCTTCCTCAATCAAAGTTCCTGATAGGAAATAGAAAAAAAGACCATAACAAGCATACTCTTACAGAACCCCCCTATTCCCCCTCCCGCCTTCCCCTCAATCTACAACACGTTGCCCACCAATCTCCAGGCCTTTCCCAAATGCGAAACCCACAACAACAACAGCCATATCAATCCCTCTTATCGTTATCCTCTGGCCTAGGCTCCGTACTCAACTGATTCCCATTATAAAACTGCTGCGGCTCTCTCGCACGCTGATCAGCCAGCGTCCTCACTCTCATGGTGGTTCCAGTGCCGTTGCCGTTGCCGGCAGAAGGCGGTTGCGGTTGCGGGTGCAGTTGATCGAGGACAGTATCATGCGTAGGTTCCTGAGTAGTAGGTCTACTACCCACTGTTCTCCCACCAGCACCATTACTACTACCAGCACCACCCTCTTGTTGCGCCCCAAAGCCCATGACGGAACCAATCGTACTCCCCACCAACCCCACCGTACTCGACAAGAGACCAAACGCCCCACCCACAATCCCCGTCGCAGCCCCCGTTATCCCACCACCGCCACCGCCAGAATACGCATCGGTATACCCCTTGACAGGAACCAGCACCAACGTCGCACTAGGCGCCAAATCAATCTCACCCAGCTCGACACTCTCGTCGCCAGCAGAGAGCTCGCGACTCGGCGCTGGAGCGAGGATATGGCGGAAAAAGTACGGGGGCAGTTTATTATTATGACCACCGCCACCGCTGATATTCTCATCGTCTTGAGCCATTTTGCCGAATTCGGCGTCGATCCAAGAGCGGACGGTGGATTGTAGCGTAGCGGTGCGGGGGAATGTGGAGCGGATGGTACGGCCATCGAAGAGGCGGACGTTGAGGGCGACGGTTGCCGAATTCGAGCCTCGAGATGACGAGGATTTTATTGCTGTGGTTTGCGGCGGCGACGACGGCGTTGACGTTGCATGGGAGGTTTGTGTCGCGTTTCTGTTCTTTTCCTTCTCGCGCTCTGCTTTGCGTAACGAGGCTTCTACTTTGCGCGCTGCTTTGTCGGCTTCGATTCGTGCTTTGATTCGGGCGAGTTCTTCGGCGTCTTCTCTCTTCTTCTTTCGTAGCGCGTCGCGGGCTTCCTGTTGAGCTTTGCTCGCGGATGCAGATGGAGCTGTGGGATTCGGTTCTGGAGCTCTCTGCTTGCCTTTTGCTTTGGTCGACGACGGTGTGGGGGCTGGTACTGGTGCAGAGCGTGTGGGTATCGAGGGTTCGGATGGGCCGTAAAGATCGTCCTCCGCTTCTGCATTTATTGGGTTATCGCTCGGTTCTGGTGTGCTTGCGTGTGGTAGTGGGGACGGTGCCGCGCTGGAGCCTGGTATCGGATTCGCTCCCAGTACCCGTCTTATCGAATTGATAAAGTCTTCCTTTGTCGCATCGCTCTTGAGTTGAACTTGTAGCTGTCCATTCTGGATGACGACGAAAGTTGGCACACTGGAAATGTCGGAGAAGGCAGCCAGAAAGCCTGCTTCGGTGGAGCCTGCCTCAAGTCGCAGGACGACGGCTTTTTGGGCGAGCAGATTCGATAGCTACATGTTGAATCTTAGCGCATGCCTCGGGCGGGATTCCAAAGAGCTGCGTACCCATCCACTCTTCAGCCACTCTTCTTCCCATTCGTTGCTCGTTGCACCATCATCTATACAGTTTGTCAGTCGTGTCTCTCTCCACATTCCGACGGAACACCTCGACGTACCTCGTACAAAGCAGGCAACAAGCTTCTGTTCCTGGATTGCAAGCGTAATTCCGCTCTGCAAGGTGCCTTGGTGGAACATGGCTGTGGGTGGTTGTGCAGGGTGGGTGGGCCGAGTGGTGATTGTTCGCGGGGTGAAGCTTGGGGACGCGTTGGAGCTAGGATGGTGCCTGAAGCTCCATCTCCGCACTACCGCGGGGAATTAATCTACTTCTGCGGGTAGCACCCGAGGCCACATGGGGCACGAGCATCATGGTCAGCTCCCGTTCACGTTGGATGCGCGCTGGGTGTGAGCCTGGGAAAGGGAAAAGATGCAATAAACAGTTCTATCGGTAATGCTAATCCTGTGATTCCTCCACGCCGAAGAAGAGTAATGTCGCAATAAACCAATGCTAGACTCGCCCCATATCCAACCGCACCAAGCCAGAAGATACTGCAGAGCATATGCTATTTCATGTAAATGGTGCGTATGCTGTATGCATCTTCTGCTCGCCTGTGACCTGGGAAGAAGCCACATTCATTCCGCCATTCGTGCTGGCTTCCCATTGATGCCGTCCTCATACCATGTCCCGGAGTAACTCGCATATTCAAGCTTTTGGTCCTTCCTCGATTACACCAAAACTTTGTCTCATATTCAGTCCTCTCTGCTTATAGGATAGTGCACTTCTTCTTGTTCTTCGTCGCCGACTGCTGAGGACGGGGGCTCAGGACAGCGCTGGGTAGTGTTAACGCAGACATACAATGGGGCTTCTCTCGCCACGTACCGAATTGCTTCATCAAAGACACTCTTCAGGTTGCGCTGTGTGAGCGCAGAGCACTCTAGGTACTTTTGTGCCTTGATCTCCTTTGCGACCATGACGGCCTGCTCGTATTGGATGGGCGCCATCTTCTTCTGCCTCAACGACTCCTTGGTCGCCTCGTCGTCCCTCAGATCGAGTTTTGTGCCGACGAGGATGATGGGCACGCCGGGCGCGTGGTGATCTATCTCGGGGTACCACTGGTCTCGGGTCAGCGCGTGCCAAACACGCTTCCGTGGCTTGTCTTACCTTTGCTTTGACGTTGTCAAACGACGGGGGGCTGACAATGGAGAAGCAGATGAGGAACACGTCCGTCTGGGGGTATGAGAGCGGCCGCAGTCGGTCGTAGTCCTCTTGTCCGGCAGTATCCCACAGTCCCAAGCTTATTGGCTTTCCGTCTACCATGACATTTGCGGAGTAGTTGTCGAAGCTGGGCCTGTTAGCTCAAGCTGGGGGGGG